>NC_139559.1:59037781-60237781 GCF_965112155.1 Podarcis liolepis
TTGCCTCATCACCCTTTCATTGAAGTGAGATGCCCTTAGTCTTAAAAGGCTAGATTGGTATACAACAGTTGTCTTTCTGTGTTATGGCTTTAAAAAATCAGCTGCAGACTTCTGATTTTTTTTTTGAGGGGTGGAATCAGTGCAAAGAGACATTTAAAAAGAGATTCAAGATTTTGGTCTGGCAGCTGTGGTGGAATTCTCCCAAACTGCTTGCTGAGAGCCTGTTTGCCTGCTACCTGCTTAACCTGAACACTTGTAATTTAATGGAGATTTTTACAAAGGTGTGACTAGTCTCTACTGCTCTCAGACTCCAAAACGTGTCTGGGTCTGATTTTCCTGCTACTTGCGAAAGAAAGAGGGTAAATCCATGTTGTTGTTAATTTCAACAGGTTGCTTCCACCCTGACTGGAACAACATATTAATGAGCCCCTATGAAGAAAATACTCATCATATCCACCATGGACTGATCCATACAAATATTCCCCAAGATACTCTACTATTTTGAGGTCAGTCCATGGTGAAGACCCCATGAACTGGGGTCTTGTGAAATATTTCATACAGATTCAGGTTGCAGGTCACCGAGGACTAGGGCAACAATCTGAACATGCCAACTAGTTAGCGTAAAAATGTCACATCACAACCAGAAGATCCTCATTTGAATCCAACCTGTATATCAGCTTCCCAATGAGGATTTTGTCTTATTAGTAGATTACTAATGGCTCCTTCTTCAACACCTTTCCATCAAAGTTTCAAAAGACACCACATTTCAAGACAGCCTTTCCAGTGCATAATTTGAGCATATCAGTTCATCAGCACTTCACATTTATACCTCTTGTTAAGGCATGAGTTGCTTTTCTAACAACAGCCTGGCAAGAAGAAAACGATCATCACAGAAAAAGTGTAAATAATATATACTCACATTATTAACCAAAGTTGTTTTCATTCTGTGCCCTGCAGTCATCATTAGTAAAAATTAAACATGCATAAATCAGTCTCTCACAAAGGGCTGAATGTCATCAAAAGTCACCTTGTTTTAATGAAACATTTTGAAATCCCATATTTATTTTCCCCCTGAAATCCTGTGGGTTAAATAATGAACTCATTCTCCAAATGTGGCTACTTACAGAGCCAAAATGGCATCACCCACACCCAAGAACAATTAGAGGGCTCAAGGGAACCCCTAGGTTTGTGGTACAAAAAAAATCAGCCAAAATGAAAAAAGAGAGCCCTAAGAAGGGTTTTTCTGGAAAAGGCGAGAAGCAGAAAACCAATTAGAGAAGGAATAGCATGGAGTATTCTGAAAAAAGGCACAGTTGGCTGGAATTTTGGACAGGAGAGCCCCACTCTGAAACATGTTGCATATTCAAAAACCTGATAAAAAGACATTATCAGATCATATTGGAAGCAACTCTGGGGATTGGTCACCCTCTGCCATAAAACAGTTTTCTGCTGCAGCTAAATCATCCTCAGCAAAGGTCACTTTGCAGATGTCCGCATTTTCAGCAAGCTAATCACCAACCAGGTCAAATAGCCCACTGAGACAGCAGGCCCTTGGATGGTATTCTAATATGCAACCTATAAAAGTTAGATTTTAGAAGTTTCGACTTGTGTGAAAACATATACTGATGTGCACTGAAAGGACCCCTTTTCTGTTAACACACAGTTACCTTAACCTGTACATACTTTCACAGAGGGCATCTTCAGTGAACAGTCTGGGAGCTATGTTTTAATCCCTTGTCAGCAGTATTTCCCCCCTCACCGTGAGCAACACACACACACAAAGAATAAAGAACTGACTTTCTCTTTCTGGCAAATGTTGCCTCTAGCAGTTGCAAAAGGGAACACTTTCTTTCTGCTTAAACAGCTGACCTCAAAGATTGAGGATATGGAGTTTTACTGCTCAGATAAAAAAGAAAGGAAAAAAGAGTATGGGTGTTGCAATGCTATCACCTTATTTTTGGAGGTATTGAAAAACAAGCCCTAGGTGGGCTAAAATCTTTCTCCTAAAAAACATCACCACCATCACCCCATTTTTGCACTCAAGTGCTTTAAAGCAACTTACGCAGGGGGGGAAACAACACCCACAAAGTCACAAAGATGTTAAAAAACAGCAATAGGCAAAAACTAAAACATGAACTTTTTAACAAGGGCACGTTTATTGGTATCTGTTCACAAGATCCAGATTAGATCCAGATTTGCTCCCATTGGCAGAGGGAGGAGGTGACTTTTTCTTATTCTTCCCACAGCCTCCAGCCCAAGACTCATGGGAATGTTGGGTTGAAGAATCCTCTGGAACATTATGGAACCGAGTTGTAGGGACTACAGTGAAAACTGGGACATGTGACTTTGGGGGCTGTGGTCTTGCAGGAATCAGCTGACTAGCACACCAGTGTAAAATAGGGTCAGGAAAATATAGCCTGCAGGAGGGCAGGTGACTGAGGAGCAGCTGTAACCCAGAGAGAGTCCTGAGCACCACATTCGACCCACAGGTTCCCCATCACTGGCCTACAGAATTCCTTGGCAAGTTCCCTGCCCCAGTATCTTACAAGCCAAATCCTGCAATTCTTGGGCTGCAATGATATCCTTTACCCTTTTTTAATTGTACAACAAAACACACATATCTCTATGACCCCCTAAAACAGGTAGCAGGTAATGGAGAGAGCAGATATCAGCAGTTGTTAACGTGGGTTGCGTGCTTAACCTGACCCGAAGCAAAGGACTTGAGAAATTGACTTTGAAAAGCTCAGGATTCCATCTTAAATTGTTTTATAGCAGCTTTTTAAAAGACCTTTGAGAATAAGAAGCCAGGCCTCTCCCCCCACATTTCTGCAGAGCTTATTATTTTATCAGAAAGCTGGGGGTTTATTTTCAGCTCTTTGAAGCACACAAATATTCATATCTGCCTTTTCCCTTTCAATCCTAATCACCTTGGAATGCTATTGCCCATTTGCTCACACCTCTTTTGCGTATTCCCATTTCTTTGCAGGCATTTACATATCAGAAGGAGCCTAATCAAAACCTTCTTGATTTCCACATCAGACACCTAGTGCGGATATTTGAGTAATCAGCAAGGCATACATAAAATCAAAATGTATTTGTTTCCTTACATGAACTTATCGTAACAATACAATCTTCTAAGAAGAAGAAACATGGTTTTGCATCTAAATTGACATGCACAAGCCGGGAATTGTTGGAACTGCAGTTGTGGAAGCTGCATATTCTAAGGCAGGGCACATAATCTATGTTGCCCCAATCTACATAAGGAGCAGACAGCTCATTAGGAATGAAAAACTCGGTAAAAACAAATGGGAGCAACCTTCAAGGACTTTGGTTTAAAACATGGGGATTGGGGAAGTGACTAATATTGGGAGAAAAACAATAATAGCCTTTTCCGTGGAGATCTGCTTTGGCTCAATTCAAGGGACATCGAATTAATTTTGCCCTTGTTTGCACCTGCCATTTTCAGTTATAATATTAGGTTTGCTTTTGCTCAGGAGATGTATAGAAAACAGAGTTCTTTAAGGAAAGGGTCGTAGATTCGTAAGTGCTTCTGCACTGTAAGCAGGACCCAAGTTCAAACTTCAACATTTCCAGGCAAACCTGTCTGAAATCATGGAGAGCGTAGACAATACTTAGCTAGATGGACTGGGTATAAGGAATCTTCCTGTGTTCTGGACAGAAATTCTCTTTGCATCTATATCAGGGGTAGGCAACCTAAGGCCCGGGGGCCAGATGCGGCCCAATCACCTTTTCAATCCAGCCCATGGACGGACTGGGAATCAGCATGTTTTTACATGAGTAGAATGTGCCCTTTTATTTAAAATGCATCTCTGGGTTATTTGTGGGGCATAGGAATTTGTTCATATTTTTTCCCCAAAATATAGTCCGGCCTGCCACATGGTCTGAGGGATGGTGGACTGGGCCATGGCTGAAAAAGGTTGCTGACCCCTGATCTATATGATCCATATTTTCACAGCCAACAGTTCTAACCACATTTTGGATGAAAAATTCCTTGTGCTGCCTGCCATGATCTCTACGATCAGAGTAAATGAGCATAATTCACTGAGAATTTTTCTATGCTATCTTTATTGAGCCACCAGCATTTTGCACAGCAGTTTCTTCATTGTTTAACAGATTTTTTTTAAAAAAATCCAATACCTAGAGCAGATCGATTTGTTGCTTTGTATTCTTATAAACCAGGCTCTTTAGAATTACTTGTTGAATTTCAACATTATAAAAATGAGAAGCATTGTAAAAGCACAAAGCCAGGAAATGCTCTATGCATAAAGGAACTCTTAAAAAGTAGACTTGGTTTAATTTGAGGATCTGGTCATTTCCGATTATTCGGGCAGGGTTACTTCATTATGGAAATGCCATGTTTTCTAAATGCAGAGGGATTGCAAAGTTTCTCAACCAGAAAAACATGTTCTCTAACAAGAAGCAGGATAGTGACAAAGATTTTGCCCCTGCCAAATCAACTAAAAGAATATCTACCACCTCTAACAATACAAAATGCCTGTTCAGCAGTTTGAACTTCATGCCAGTACAGTTGAATCTCTATGACAACAAATCTATTTGGCATGGCCTTTTTAGTTTTTTTCCATTGCTTGTTTGAACTTAGAAGAAACAACACAACCCAGGTGGTATACAATGTGGAATATCCTGTTTACATGTTTACAATTCGACACATCACAATTTGCCTCTTGATTTGGCACATATTTATTCGATGTTTGAGTAGATGTCACAAGAATGGCTACAATCCAAGAAAATCATTTTGGACTACCAAGATTCTTTGAGGCGTGTGCTGCTGAGAGCCTATGCATGTCCATTAAAAAGTAAAACCCACTGAATTAAATTACACTTAAGGCTTTGTCAAAAGAATGTCACATGTGTTCTTTCAATAAGTGAAGGCAGAGTGGGGTCATGCCCACAACTCCCATCTCACATCATTGCATGAACTGAATACCCCTCCTCTGGTCAAGGGTATTTGCACATACAGCTGCATGCATGAAGGCCTCTTTCCTGCGGATGTTTACTTCATATGCACAAATGCCAGAGAGAAGGGTAGGAGTGATGAGGTGAGGGTACTTGGCTACAGCCCTGCTCCCCGTCGCATGGTATGAAAACATGTGCATCATTCTTTACTCTCAGCAGATGTTCATACAATTGAACAGCCATTTCAATTAGGCTGGAAAAAAATGTTTTAAAAAGCTGATTAGGAACTGGCAAGTCTATTACTTTGCCTTTTAGGATTTTGTAGCTCACCTGTGAATGTTTATTCCTCCTGAGGAAAGTTGAGTTTCAGAACTATAGTTTTGTTGTTTCTCATATATATATGCCTGATTCAGCAGCTTTTTACTGAAAATAATGGATGAGTGAAGTCCCCAAGGGTTTCAAATGCTTGCCTTGTACAGCTCAATATACTTGGTATAAGTGAGAGGCCATTATATGCTCAGCTCACACTGGGGAACTCCATGTATGTGATTACAAGTGGAGAGAGGAAGACACAGCCAAAAAGAGACTGTCTCCATCCAGATGTGGCCTGCACTGTGGGAAAGGTTGAGCCCCACAGCTGCAGTCCGCTGTAGCTGTGATATTTCACTTTCAAATTGTGCCTTTCTAAATGCAAGGCCTCCATTTCTGAAGCCAAATTCACCCTTGTGCACAAAAGGTCAGAATGAGACTTACAAGCTGTAACATCTCAGCCCCTGAGCACTTAACAAGTTGACCAAACTTTGACTGTTAACAATTCCATCTGATTCTGAAGTAGTTGATTCACATGGAGCTGAGACTGATATCCTTGTAGCCACTGTGACCTGCATTGTGAAGCTAATTGTACCTATTTTTAAATCTCATTTCAGTCGCTGAAATTCTGCAGCATTCCTACTGTTTGTGCACAGCTGAGATTCTACTTGTGTGACTGTCTAGCCTTTGCATATTATGAGGAGCCACAGACAATCTTGGATCTCTGGTAGGCGTCCCTGTACATAGGCGCCGACTCCATGGGGCCTGAGGGGGCCTGAGCCCCCTCAAAAATTCGTTTGGGGGGGCTCCGCCCCCCAATAATCTCGGGCGCCCCTCCAGCAGAGCGCCACCGCTGCCCCTCCCCCAGCCCAAAATGCACAGGGTCGGACTGCATGCCTCCTGCCCTCTCTTCCGAGCAAAAGCTCCACCCAATTTCCTTCGGAGCTGATTAATAGGCGCAGCACGCTCTCCCCTATTCGCTCACGAGGAGGCGGCGCCACTTTATCTGCATATTCATGAGCTTATTTATTATTCATGAGCTTTCCCGGGCCCCCCCCAATATTTTTTATAAGTCCGCGCCCCTGTCCCTGTA
The DNA here is from genome assembly GCF_965112155.1 of Podarcis liolepis. Classification (NCBI taxonomy): domain Eukaryota; kingdom Metazoa; phylum Chordata; class Lepidosauria; order Squamata; family Lacertidae; genus Podarcis; species Podarcis liolepis. Next base: position 59,044,119 of record NC_139559.1, read on the forward strand.
AAATCTACACAGCTGCAAACTTGCGCTTGTTGCTTGTGTAGCCTTTCTCTTTATGCACAACATGTGAAAATCATAATATGTGAAGGGCTGTTTACATTTATGTGGTTCTATAAAAGATACATAGGCTTTTAAAAATCAGGGAATATTTGAGAAGTCTAACATGAGTTTGACCAAACTGCGGGAGGCAGTGGAAGACAGCAGTGCCTGGCGTGCTCTGGTCCACGGGGTCATGAAGAGTTGGACACGACTAAACAACAAAATAGACGTTTAGTAGAAAAAAATGCATGCTGTGAAACTTTCCTTTCTTCCTCTTCCTCAAAACTCAAGCTGGCAGTTTCCATGCTCAGGGCTCTGAAAAGTCCTGGGCAGCTGTTGCTGGAACCAGTTGATCACCACCAGAGAGCTGGAATTAGTATTTAAACCAGTACTACTATATCCTCCTCCTCCAATATGAAGGTTGACCAATGCCATTTTCCTTCCTTTTTCCATGCAGAGGCTCCCAAAGGTATGGCAGGCATAATATCTATGCTGTTCATATCTGTGATTTGTGAATCACACCAGAGCTAAGCAGATTTATTTACTTTTGCTTGGTTTGGAGAGTTGGAGCTGCCTCCATGTGCTACTCTGGCTAAGGGCTGAATTAGTTCTCCAGGGGTGGGAAGGAATGAAGAATTGCTTCTGAGACATGACTTGTTTTAGACACGGAAGAAATAAATACAGATATAATATAGATATTCACTTGATAATCAGAGTATGCTGTGTAATCTTTGGCAACACAGTATTTGAGGCAACACTCCGACTGTAGCTGCTGCTGATTCACATTTCTAGCATCTCCAAAATGTTGCTGTGCTGCCGCTCTCCACTCCAGGATTGCTTCAGCCTGCCTACATGCCGTCCCTCATCACAAAGAAGTTATAGGGAGTAAAGAGCAAAGCAAAATAGATTTAGACAGGGCTTTTTTTCAGCTGGAACTGAACTCAGTTCCGGCACCTCTTAGGTGAGTGCCATTGCCCTGATAAGAGAACAAGGGAGGTATTCATGGTGAGTTCCAGCACCTCTTTTTATAGCAAAATAGCATTGGATTTAGATATGTGCTCATACACACTTTCCAGAGAAACAGGGTGTTCTTCAGATCAGATTCTAGAATTCCACCAAACCAGGGTTTGCCAATTTTAGGGGGCCTGCAAGCCTATTTGCAAACTAGAGATACTATCACCAGCACTTCTCCCTTCCTCAGTTGTCACCTTCATCCCAAAATAGGCTTTTTTCAAGCCTAATTTCAGCAGAGGAGGCAGGGCCATGAAAGCACCAGCGAAGGCCTCTCTGGATACATGAGTGGATACCATGTTGGCATCCCATTCCTCAAATTGTCCCCTGAGATGTACAAGATATTCTGACAGGCAGAGTAAAATAAAAATCAGAAGTATGCATCTTTGAACCTGATTTTCATTTGCCACTGACATTGCTTACACAAACATAAATCACTTTTTAAATAAGTTTGTTTTAGTTCAGTTGGGGCCCTCCCCAAGGATTGACTCACTAAGCAGCTCTTCCACTGAGAATGACTGTTCTTCTAAGGATGCTTTGTAATATTCTCTGTCAATGTGAAAAGGGGCTTTAATATCCAAATAAAAATTAACCACACAAAAAGGCTCTTCTATCTGTACTGCAACGGTGTTGTAAGAAGCTCTTTACTGTAAATAAAACCTGAGTCCTTGGCTAATGCAATAGTTACTGGGCATCATGGAAAAACTCAGAAAAAGTTTTCCACTTAAATATCATTTTGCTGATAGCATCATCTGGATACTCCACTACCTAGATGCATATATATAGATATAGACTGCATAGGATATTTTCTCTAAAATATACTCTTTGTTGCTTAGGAATCTCTCTCTTCCTGCTGTGTCTCCCTCACTTGAAGGTCACAATGCACAGTTTGTGAAATCACAATTATCTTCCTTTCTCAAGTAGTCATGATGTCACAAATGGAGGATTAGGACAGCTTCAAGGAAAGGAGAAGCAGCAGGAGCTGATGAACTCAGAAGCAACCAAGAGCTGCAGAGATAGATCCAAGAAAAAGAAAACAGATATGTAAAATTACATCCAAATAGGCTATTTTATCAGGGCTTCTGTCAGGAATGCCGACTTGATTTGGCCAGATAATTAACTGCATACTTTCAACATGATCCCAGCTCCTTGTACAGCTTTCATTTAATATTACAGAAGAGTCTAGTCTCTGGTGTTAAGGACTGATTAGACATGTAAAGTGAGATGTTATACTCCACAAGCCCTACTGAAATTAACAAGAATGCTTCTGGGGAAGCTATATCTACAAAACCAAATGATCTAGCCCAGCACCAGCCAATGTTCTTGATGTTCTTGGACTCAACTCATCAGCTTCAGCCAGCTCAGTAAGTGGTCAGAGATGGTGGGAGTTGTAGTCCACAAAGTCTGGAGGACAACACATTGGCCACGCCTGATCTTGCTAGCTATAGGCCTAATCAAATGACCTAAGAGGTTACAGGGGGAAGTACAAAAAAATAGCATGCAATTTAATAAACAAGCTCTGCATGCTAAACCAGAATATCAACATTCAATGAATTTTGGACAAAGATGACTTGGCCACAGTATTCTGTGCTCTGGTAACTTCTAGACTGGATTATTTCAATGCACTTTATGTGGGGCTGCTCGTGAATACAACTGGTCCAAAACACAGCAGCCAAAGTGCTGGCTGTGGTTCCCTTTTGAATTCATATAACCTACCTGTCAGTCATCTGATAATAAAATGATGCCAGGTGACTGACACCAGCAAAGTTCAAAGGAGGTCACTATAGAACAAATATATTCAAAGAGATGCTCCCAGTGTACCTCAAAGAGGCTCCCTTTAACCTGCAATCAGCTAATTGCTGGCTAGATTGAATCTCCTAAATGCTCTGCAGAGGGGAAAGTGCTCCTCAAACTGCAGCATGTTTCCCTCTGTGAAGAAAGCTGTTTTTATTCAAAGGACTGCGGGAGCATTTTTTTCTTTTCCAAAGCATGAGCAAAACCCTGCTGGATCTGGCCAAAGGTTGATCTAGTGCAACATCCTGTTCTTAAAGTGGCCAACCAGAGGCCTGTGGGAAGTCCACAAGCAGGACAGGAGTGTCACTGTGATTCCTAACAACTGGTGCTCAGAAGTATGATGCCTCCAACACTAGAAGCAGAACCCAGTCATCATTGCTGATAAAGATCAACAGCCTTATCCTCTACAAATTTGTCTCATTTTCATTTAAAGGCACCAAAGTTGGTGACCATCACTACATCTTGTGAAAATGAGCTGTTGTGCTGTGTGCTGTGTGTTTCTTTTGTCTAATGCCATTTCAGATATACCATTCAGTTGGTAATCTAATGGACACCAGCAGACTTCTTCCCTTTTCCAGAAGCACAAAATGAATCTGCTCAGATTTCCGATCAGTACTGTTGCCTGACATCATTACCTGTACAATATGGCAACAATTCAGTGTGCACTAGGCTATAGCAATCAAATCCTCACCCAAGTGCTATATTTCTAAAACTGTATCACATCAGCCACAGCTTAAACTTCCTGGCTACAGACAGCAGCAGCAGCCAAGAGGAAAATGAAACAAGGAATAAAAGGGATAACAGCTGCATTGCCACAGGCACCTGGCCCTAGAAATATGCTGGGAGAGTGACAGACACACCCACCAGCCTAAGTCATTAGACACAACATATGGCAGGCTGTTGTTTGTGTTGTCGTGCTGCGACTGGATAGTTTTCACCATAGGTATAACTAAATTAAGACAGAGAGTCACTTTGTTGATGTGTCCCAGCCATCATGCAACACAGAACTGGCTACATGGAGCTTGAAAAGGCCACGAAGCCTTCTTGATGAGAAATATTAAAAACATCCCCAGACCTTCTTCTTTCCCTATCATGTTTTCTGCCTGCCACTCAATAGATTCATCATATTAGTTCTTCATGCATAGAAAATATATACCTAGATACAGTAGATAGAGACAGTAAGATATATGAATAGGTGGCATAATGGGATTATATAACACCAACATGTACATCTCAATGGAAAAGTTGCCATAATGGGAATATGATCATCATGATCATCATCAATACAAGCCAAGAATGAAGTTGCAGACTTGGGTGTAAGTAAGGAAAGGGGCAAAGAGCACTTAGACCTGGTGCTAATTTCTAGCATCATAAACCCCAGTTTATGAAACTGTGAAATAAACCATAGTTTATGAGACTGAGAAAGATTGACTGAACCTGGGCAGGGAATTCAAACAAATAGGGGATTCCGATAAAGAATGTTCAAATAAGCTCACTTTTAAAGGAAAAGATACTGGAAAGTTAATAAGGTAGAATTTGCTGTGGAGCAGCAGAGGAGAACCCTCTGGTTTCCACTGAAGATACGTTAACTGACAACCTCTTAATTTGTAAAAAAAATGGGAAACAATGTGGAGAGTTGCCCTGAGCAGTGGAGGGCAAATGGGTCACTGCCCCACCAACCTCAGTCTGCCTCAATCCCCAACTGTCTACCTCCTTACATACAACCAGCCAGGGGGTGGCTTTGCCTGTCATTGGCTCTGGCTGTACCCACCATTGGTTTACCAGTCCCAATGGGCACCAGGCATCACTGGCCTTGACATCTACCATAAACTAAAATAGCAATAGGTGAAACCTATGATTCTATAGCCTCTCCATTATTTGTCTTTTCTAGCATTCATTCCAGTCTTCGCATCGCCAGAACAAATTATCCTGTAATATAAGGACGAGAACCCAGAACATTACCGTCGTAATGACTCGTCATTCAGTTGCCTAAGAAATGATGCCAGAGTTGGTGTCATGACTGCAAAGTTAACCTCTGCCACCTGTGTATTTAGATGACTGAATGCCTTCCTTAATGAGGTAGTATGATTTATGTAGGGCTCATTTGCGTTCATAATAAATTTATTAAGTGATTGTCTCCTCCCTTCCCTCTCTAAAGCTGCAGCTTGAATTACAGTAATTGGTGTTTAATCCTGCACTGACAAGGCATCAGATGAGTTCAAGCAATGTTAGATGCTCTTTCTCATCCTATTAAACAAAGCAGGGTTGTCAGCAATGAGGAAAAGTAGAGATTAGGAAGGTGCTGCTGAAGGCAGAGGTGATATCTCCAAACGAAAAGACAAAACCAACACGACAATATTAAATAGTGCTAATGCAATTCAGTGTGCTGCGTTGGCGCATTTGGGGCCATAAAGTATTGCCATTATGCCATGTGGCCCTGGAACATGTAAAAAATATATATAATGCAAATAGAAGATATTGAGGGGGAATGGTGACACCTCTAAGTACAGTTTATGCAACTTTGAAATTGCATGGTTACAATTAGCATGTCTAGTTTTTAAAGAGCAGCCATGAAGATGTCTGATCAGTATCAGCATAGGAGAAGCAGTGTTCCCAATGAAAATAGTTTATTTATCCAAGACTGCAGTTCACCTTGGGACTGAGTCTGATTCTCCTTTGGCAGGTATTTGCACGTCACTTTGAGCTCTTTTGAGAAAAGGTGGGGAATAAACATATATTAATGGTGTTTGTTGTGGGGAACGATGCAAACAGAATGTGTTTTCTGTTACCTACAATATAGTTGTAAAATTATTTGTTCACTCTGCATTTGGACACTTCTTAAGATATTGTAACCAGATTTTGCAAGATGGTTCCCAAGAATAGGTTTACATCTGTGTTCTGATACAATTGGCCATCATTCTGAATCAAGATGGTGGACTGAACCTTTCAAAACTGCACTCATTTTAACCACTGATTTCAAAACTCTGTGGATTTTGGGATTAAGTTCCCGACTAATACTAGGCTCCTAGTTTTCTGGCAAGCCAGAAACCATGGTTAAATCACATAAAACATCCATAACTGATGTTAAGATGTCAGCACCCATTTGTTGCATTTCTGTGAGCTGACTTTTATATCTCACAAGCCATGTTACCATGCTTCTGGGCTATACAGCCTGATCACAATAGCTAGCAGAAACTCGGTATTTCCTTTCTAAGTTGCTTGGAGACAAAGCAATATAAGCAACATGTGTCAGTGCCAAGAGTCTTAACAAAGGGCTTTGTTCAAAGAAGCTTTATTCCTAACAAGCCTCTTCAAAATCAATAAACACCTTTATACCTGCTTCTTCTTTTTTTTGTCATCTAGGTACAGCATACAAATACCACCCAGAGTGACGGAGGGCTGTGGTGCTTTTATCTAGGTTTCCTACAGACTCATCCTTACTTGCGTTTTGCAAACATGTGAAGGACTACCAGCAGGTGTTATTTTAACCACTGGCTGTTTTATAAATGCTAAGATGATGCGCATGATTCAATAGGAACTGGTGCCTGGAAAGCATAGCCCTCCACATGCTCATCACTGATATAGCCGCCTTTCTTCCATGTCACAATAATAAGGCAGAACAAATCGTTCATCCTCATAAAATGGCTTCTATATAAATTAAAGGCTAATTGACACCAAACATGTTGCATGCAGTGCCAGGGAGGGAGAACCCTAGGAAATGGGGCAAAACATTTTGGATCGCCACCCACACAGACCAATGCAGCACTTTATGCTTCTGTTTTGGGTTGGGAAATAAATAATTCTCCATGATTAGGGATGGGTGAATTTATCAATATTGGTTTCTCCCGGTTTCTCATTTTTCCAGGCTTAAATTCAGTTCTCTACATTGGCACAACAGTTTGATAAAAATAAAATTAAAAATCCTCCTTAAAAGCCATCTGCATTCTAATGCAGACTTCTAATATATACATTTTTATCCAACTTTGCTTAGTATACATTTATTTTTGTAAAACTATTTCCCTTAATGCAATGTGCCAAGAAATGCATTTTAAAACACATTTTACTCTCCCGTATGCATTTTTGTACACATTACCTAGCTGGAGAACTGCATTGCAAAAGTCAGAGTTGTTGTGCTTCATTTTCCATGTGGTTCAGGAAATGTGAACTGAATTGAAGAATGTCTACCACCTGAAAACCAGGCTTTTCTTTAAGGTAAGGGCATACCCTCCTATTGCTATGTAGTGCTGCCCAAATTTGGCTCCTATTGGCCTTTTAGTTAGTGTAGAACCTAAAATCAATCTGTAGATTTGTTAATATAAAAAATTATCTAATTTATTTTCTCTGACTTATAAAAAAACAGATGCGTTTCTTTCTCCTATTTCTGGAGGAACTGCTACAGCGGTGCTATGGTTTTAATGTTGATGTTCTTATGGTATCTTTACTATACTGTTTGTACACTGCCTTAAGAACATGGTGGAATGCCAATAAAAAATGTAAATAATAATAACAATTCAAAATGTAGTAAGTCTATCCTCTGCTGTGTTTGATCACTCTGTTGAATGGGGAAATGGACCTCTGCCCTCAAACGTCCTGGCCTGAGAGCACTTCTGTACAAACCCGGGATGTCTGCCCACCTTTGTTCCCTATATTAAGGCCCGGAAGGGCCTTTATTTCTCTTCCTTTCTCCTTTAGAAACCTAAGTTGCTGTAATGAGAATCAAAGGACTAGCATCAACGCAATATAACCTTTTAAAGAGCAGCCAACTAGGGATGTAAACACAAACATGATCATCATCTTTTTAGAGGTGGAAAATATTATTTGGTGGGGGGGGGGCAGGGGAAGTAAACCAGAATGTGACATCTCAAGAATGATGCAATGTTGCCATTGGGCTTATTTTACCAGGGTATATTACTTATTTAAAACCTTCTGCTCTGGAAAGAGTTCTTAATTGCTGGCTTTAGCCCTGAGTTCTGCAAACCAACATGTCTCATTTTGAAGCCAGAAATGCCTCTGCACCCCATTTATTTATTTTTGCCCTTGCTTTTGAGACACAATCCTGAACATGAGCCTTTACAGGTGTAAATATATCAAGAATGTATTTTTGCTGCCTCTTATTCCAATACAACCATCTGGTCGTGACGTATCTCTGAGCAAAGGCGTAATTCCCACTCAAGAAAGTTGGAACAGCTCTTTGCCTAAAGCTATTTTCACTTATGAAAATGACACATCAACACTAATCCAACTTCTGAAATCAAAATAGTACTTTTGCAATCCAGAAATACTTAAGTCTTAAATGGCCTTGTTAACCTCAGAAAGAGATGGAAATAATTCTGTAGATCTGCTCTGGGATAAACAGTCTGAGGATGGAAGAGCCTTACGAACAGTTAGGCAGAACGATGTGTGCTTGAACTATATAAAGGAGGCTTCCTTCCTTCCATTCTTCCCCCCCACACCGTGGGAGATATTTTTACTGAACAAGATCAAATGCGAACATAGCTGAAGTTTCTATGAATAGATCAGGAGGATGCTGGAAAAGCCATCCCACATGATAACCAGGCCATTGCTGTGTCTTCATTACAAAGGGAAAGCCTAAAATACTTTGCTCTCTGATCAGTTTTGGATCTAGATTGTGACTGAGAGTTGAAATAATGATGCTGACATCAGTAGCTGGGTTGAACTACAGGCCACTTTATTAAACTTAACTATCAAAACCTGCAGAGGGAAACCATTGGTACGGAAATTGCTACCCAATATCAGGCAGATGCCTTCAAATGTAAAAGCAGTCAGACTCTGCTTGGGGGCAAGGAGAGGCCATTTTACCTGTCCCCAACCCTAGCCACATCCTGAACATGTCTAGGAAGGCCTTCCTGTGTCACCATCCTTCTGAACAGATGAGGCAAGTTGGCCCCCAAAGAAGAAAAATGGAAAAGTCTTTAGACCAGCTCATAACTGTAAACTGATTATTTCTCTCCTTCCTCTTATAAATGTATGTTTCCTGCCAAAAATCTCCAAAAGAGTTTTCCCTCACCCATCCAGAAACATTCAGAATTTGGGTGGGCCAAACATTCAGCCCAGCCCAAAAAAAGAAATCAGTTTTCTATGATGATAAGTATAATTGTGTCAGGTTTATCTTCAGCTGGTGTTTTACTGATGCATGTGTTTCTTACTATATTTATATCCCACCTTTCTCCCATCAAGGAGGCATAGCTGCTTAGCTTCAGCCTTAGGTTATCTCAGATCATGGCCTGAGGTATTTGATCCTGTGCACTGTTAAACAGTCACACATAAAAGCTTTGTCGATACAATTGCATGTGCAATCACATCAAGATGGTTGTCCTTTGCTGTGGTTTATCAATGCCCATGAGACAGGGGAAGGAAAGACCCAAATAAAAGCTGCAGCAAACTGTGCAAGCACAGAACTCTGTATAATACTAGGAAATAAAAAATGGTGGGGATTCCTATTCTTTCCACTTCAGAAACAAGACTAGGCAATTCAGAACTCCCCCAAAATTAGGGTCAAAAATTCAGACGACTCGGATTTCAGAAGCACTTCTAGTTTTCACATGGAAGAGTTCCACTTAACATATCAAAAGCTTCATACTGCACAATTTTACGGAGGCTCACAGTTAACTTAAAGCTCACAGCTTCAAATTCTAGCTAGCTAGTCAACCTGAACATTTCCCTCAAATAACCCAGGCTCACAACCTTTATTCTTGAAAAACAAAAGGGCTTTTGATCCAGCCCTTAGCCATTGCCTTGATGACATGGGGGATCCTTTTTCAATCTGAGCACCACATTCCCTTCTGGCCAACCTTGCCATGGTCATATGTCAGTGATAGGTGGGGCCAGCTAGAACAATGGATGTAAATTTCACCTTTTTACAATAGGCTGGTTTGTATACACACTCACCCGTCCCACTCTAACCTCTAACCAGACGAACAAGAGGCGTTATCAGAGTTCAATGACACGTTCCACCAAGCAGAAACACTTTGGGAGGGAGGCAAAGCAGGGCCAGTGAGGGGTGCAGCCTGAGAAAAGTTTGAAGGGTCTGATGTTCCTCACCCCTGGCCTAAATCTTTGTCTGGCTAAAATGACCAGAACATTTTATGGATTACTACATGCGGAAGTAAACAGGGATTTGTGCAGAATCTCATCATGGCAGCTCCTATAGCCACACACCCCAAGGAGAGTCCCAAAATGCAGGAAGCTGTGTTGATCTATTATATATCATTAGGGGAGAGTCACTGAAAAGAATCTGGCCTAATACTCTACTTCCCTTTTATCACAAACTCAAAAGCCTCATTAGCTTCCCGTTCACTTACCAGAGCAAGCAGAGCCAGTCAATTATCTTGCCATGCAAGACTCTGCATTGTGGGTGGAAGTCCCTGTAGTGCTAAGTGCAGTATGCATGCTGGGAATAAGGTCTTTTCGTGCAGAGGGGCTTCCCCCCACATTCCCACTGGATGCCCCCACATCCCCCAATCTGCTCTGGATGTTTGGGCAAACCCCCAGAATATGTTTATGGGCACATGGAGTGACTTAGATGCATGGAAGAGGAAGGAAGCCCCTCTGCTTGAGTGGACATCATTCTCCACATGCGTACCCCACATAACAATATGTTGAATTCCACCCAGAGTTAGAAGGGGGAGCTTTGGGCAGCTTCATCAATTTTGACACTTGGATTGCTTTTCCTCTCAATGTGCAATCCAATGCAGACCTTTAAATAAAACCTGCTAGCTTCGTCCAAAATAAATTCACTCCCAGCAGGCAGTTCAGAATTGTTGTGTTTTATTGAAGGACCAAGTAACGTTCTTAAAGCACAGCTTTCACTGGTTTGTTTTAAGGACTTAAGAGGGATGAATAACAGCACAGCATAACCACAGGATGATAAATTTCAGTGTGCTGGAACTAATTTGTGAGACGACCCCACAAATTATCTTCATTGGGACGCCAAACAATTGAGTTTCCAGCTGGAGTTCCCCAGCCTGTGTTGAACTGAGTTCATTTTTTGTCCTTAGCTCAGCACAGGATTGCTGGTAACCTATGGATGTGATGAATCAGTTCAGATGACCACTTCACCAACAGGATGACTTTGTTGTTGTTGTTGTTTAGTCATTTAGTTCTGTCCAACTGTTCGTGACCCCATGGACCAGAGTATGCCAGGCACTCCTGTTCTTCTACTGCCTCCCGCAGTTTGGTCAAACTCATGTTTGTAGCTTCAAGAACACTGCCCAACCATCTTGTTCTCTGTCGTTCCCTTCTCCTTGTGCCCTCAATCTTTCCCAACATCAGGGTCTTTTCCAGGGAGTCTTTTCTTCTCATGAGGTGGCCAAAGTATTGGAGCCTCAGCTTCAGGATCTGTCCTTCCAGTGAGCACTCAGGGCTAATCATAACTACCATTGTGCTACAGCAAGACTGATCCGTGCATTGACACCAAGATTCCAAGAATATGCATAACATTCTGAGCATTTACAAGCTCTTGACACTCATCCCCCTCGCCCGTTGATTACCATTACAGAAGGGGGGCAGCAAGAATGAGCCTGTCACTCCCATTCCACCCCCATTTCTGCAACACTCAGATAGTTGAATAACTGCAGTAGGGAGCCTATAGTGCTTTAATAAGTGCCCTACGTGATGTAAGGCCCTGATCTTCCAATGAGTAATTAACATTCATTTAAACTGTTATGAAATAATTAAAACTAAAATAACAATCTCTTGAGCCAAACTGGACACAATGGAGGAGATCCATGATTAGAATCTCCTGACGTTTTTCATAGGAACTTCTCAAAATGCTATCAGGAGAAACTCTCCATGCTGTTTTCCTGATTAAAATTAAAATGCGCCTGTAAATTTATATTTGCTTCTTGGGGAAAAACTTTGAGGCAGCAATTATAAAAACCAGAGGTAGAGTGGGTGGAGCTGGATTAAAAGAATACTTTGAAAGGCCTCTGTTAAAATTGCCAAAGTCTGCACAGTCCCTTCACAAAATTTTGAAGGTTGCAATCCAGGTGATCTCATATACCAATTGGAGGAATTTGGAGATCACTGCTTGAGGGTTTGGGGTATATTGTTCTACTCTAACTGAGTGGCTATCATGCATGCTTACATATACAGTCGTACCTTGGAAGTCGAATGGAATCTATTCTAGAAGTCCGTTTGACTTCCAAAACATTCGGAAACTAAATCATGGCTTCTGATTGGCTTCAGGAAGCTCCTATAGCCAATTGGAAGCCACAGAACGTTGGATGTTCGGCTTCCAAAAATAGTTCACAAACCGGAACAGTTACTTCCAGGTTTGTGGCGTTCAGAAGCCAAAACGTTTGAGAACTAAGCTGTTCGAAAACCAAGGTACGGCTGTATTCTTATTTCATGTGTGGTCTTAGGTTTTCTACTCATAAAACATTTTAATGTGATTTCCATTGGGCTTTGGGTTCCTTCAAGCTTGTCTGTTTTGTTTTGCATAATGCTAGGCCCATCATCTACTTTCATGTTGTTTTAAGTGGTTTAAAGGAGCTGGTGGCATTAAGTGTCATGAAGAGGAGACCATCAGCAACTGGTGGCAGTTTTCCTTAACAGGCTTACAGGAAAAAACCAACAACTAGCAGTTCACTGGCTGCTCGCCCTATGTTTAAGTATGAAAGTCTGGCATTTCCTGGTATGGCAAGCGAGGAAGATCAACAGGTGGCTCCCAATAATCAGCTGATAGAAGGAAAATGTCACACACTTGTGTGCTCTTCCTTTCCATTTCCCCCCCCCCCATGATCTAATCCCTATTCCAGGCCAGTTTCTAATTAGTAACTATACTTACTCCATGCTGCATCCTCTGTTCCTTGTCACCTGTGTTGCAGGACTGAAAATGGGACTTTGCAGAGTGCTTTTTAGGTCCTTCTCCTCAGTATTTTCATGTCACCAAATCCTTGCTTAGAACCTGCTTTAAATCTCTTCAATTCTCATTCTCTCACTTCTAAATGTGGCTTACAACCTCACATGCGGCCCCTCATCTATTGAACGCTCCAGCTGTGTTTTGCTTTTCATTCTGCTAACTCAGGCATGCACATTTCATACAGAGAATCCAGAGAAATACCCGAGTATTTTGCGCACTGTGGAGATAATTTTGGCACACCTCTTACTTTACCACACATGAACAGAATATGCACACTAATTTAAGCTGAAATCATGGCTGTGATAAACCCTAATGTTAATTCCTGCATTTATGATACAATCTTAATTTCTAACTCAAGGACAGGAAGGCAAACAAACCTCTGTCATTACCTAGAGGGAGAGGCTGCCCCCAGTGCTGAAAGAAGGCTCCTCTGGCACCGCGGTGCATGTGCGGTGCCGATACAGATGGCGCATGTGCGGTGCTGATACCGCCGGCGCCGCTCGAGTGCCGTACGGAAGACGATCGAGCGGCACCCATGACAACGGCAGGCGCACCCTTGGCTGCCCTACAGTGAGTGTAGCGCTCGGCCGCCTGCCATTTTGTCACCACCCCCCTCAGGGTGACACCCAGGGCAGCCCACCCCACGCCCCCTTCCTATGCCCCAGCTGCCCCAAGGATGTCATTTCAAGTGTCATTGAAGGGCAGAAAATGGTTGATTTTGCGTTTCCATAATAAATAAATAAATAATGTGAAATATATCAATAAAAGTCAGAGTTAAAAACAAGTTAACCTAAAAAATTTCAAAATAAAACCATATATAAATATTATATATATATATACAGTCATACCTCGGGTTGAAGAAGATTCAGGTTAAGCATTTTTGGGTTGTGCTCCACGGCGACCCAGAAGTAACAGAGTGTGTTACTTCCAGGTTTCGCCGCTTGTGCATGCACAGATGCTCAAAATGACGTCGCGCATGCGCAGAAGCGGCGAATCGCAACCCGCAGATGCGGGTTGCATTCCTTTCAGGATGCAAATGGGGCTCCGGAATGGATCCCATTCGCATCCAGAGGTACCACTGTGTATACACACACATACAGAAATCTCAAAGTGGAGAAGACAAATAGATTTTTCAGTCTATATTAAAACACATATTTCAGTAGTCTTACCAAAACAAAAAAGTTTTTAGTTTTGCTATTTATTTTATTGTATTTTTTACTCAGAGAGAGAGGCACTTTGGGGGTTTTCTGCTGCAAGGGACAAAATAACTTGGCTCGCTATAGGTATTTTGTGCACCTGGGAAGGCACCATTTGTTGGCATCCCCTACCTGGACAAAGTCTTAAAAGTGGCACAGTAATCTTTCTTCTTTCCTTTTCTCACACAACACCATGTGGTTACAGAGGCACATGCAGACTGGTATGTGTGTGTCTGCATGCTGAGAAAGCTGTATGGGATTTCTACCAGCAAGTTGCAAAGTGTTACAGAAAGAGCCAGGAACCCTTCCATTATTCACATTTCTTCTTTCAATTTGATGTGATAGGTTTTATTCTGCGTACGCAAACTTTCTATCAAATCAGTAGACTTTTATAGCCAGATCTACTATGAAACAAACAGCAGGCCACAAATCTGTCTCATTTCGTTTCTACAGACCCACATTCTCAAATACTGATGCACCCCACGCCATCCTCCTGACTCCAGTTCTCCCTTCCCAAGCAGTGCAGTTGGAAATCTCATTTTTTAAAAAAGGAATACCCATATCATCCTGAAAAATCTATTTGGCTTTTCCTGTTTTCTCCCTGCTCCATTTTCATCAACTCTTAAGCTTCCTCCTTTGGACAGAACTGCAGTTAATAATAATAATGCTAATATTTTTATTGTTTATGCCCCATCCATCTGGCTGGGTTTCTCCAGCCACTCTTGGGCAGCTTCCAGCAAAATACAAAAAATAATAAAATGTCAGACATTAAAAACTTCCCTAAACAGGGCTGCCTTCAGATGTCTTCTAAATGTCGAATAGTTGTTTATTTCCTTGACATCTGATGGGAGGGTGTTCCACAGGGCGGGCACCACTACCAAGAAGGCCCTCTGCCTGGTTCCCTGTAACCTCACTTCTTGCAGTGAGGGAACCTCCTGAAGGCTCTCGGAAGTGGACCTCAGTGTCTGGGCTGAATGATGGAGGTGGAGATGCTCCTTCAGATATACTGGGATGTGGCCATTTAGGGCTTTAAAGGTCAGTACTAGCACTTGCTGTTTCAATACAGTGGAAGAGTATGTGGATGTAGTATGTTCATCTAATTGCATTCATTATAGTACTTTCTCGTGAGCTATTTTAGGATATTTTAGAGGAAAGGCAAGCATGACATTATGGAAGAAATCAGAGGCTGCTTTTCACCACTCCTACTTCCACCACCTAGCTTTACATTTTAAATAAAAATACTAAACACCAGTGAATTGAATGCTGGTTTAGCCTAGGGGTTATTTACTCAGTGAATATATAGTGACACTTCCCAGTTGAGCAAGGCCTTATGTGTGGCTGCTTCATTCTCAGTGATGATCCCACCACACATACACCAGTGATCACTTGGAAGTACAAGGTACCTTCATTGCCTCCTTTGTGCAAATAATTCCTGGTGATTTGGAGCAGTAGTTGTATGTAGTCATTGGCTTGATATAACCAAAAATACCCCAGATGGCTTCTCCTGCTGGTTTCTTCAGGACTCAATATTGGAGTGGGAGAGGTATCTCTGAATTAAAAAACTGGACCCACAACACAATAAAAGTTACAGTGGTACCTCGGGTTACATATGCTTCAGGTTACAGACGCTTCAGGTTACAGACTCCGCTAACCCAGAAATAGTACCTCGGGTTAAGAACTTTGCTTCAGGATGAGAACGGAAATCATGCGGCAGCAGTGGGAGGCCCCATTAGCTAAAGTGGTACCTCAGGTTAAGAACAGTTTCAGGTTAAGAACGGATCTCCTGAATGAATTAAGTTCTTAACCCGAGGTACCACTGTATCTCTGCCCTAGTAGAATCCTATGTGAGCATGTCCACAGGTTTGCCCAGCATTTAGATCAGGGTGTGGCACCTGTGGCCCTCCAGATGTTTTGGGACTTCAATTTCCATCTGCCCCAGTCAGCATGGGCAATTATCACTGATGATGGGAGTTGTAGTCCAGGAACATTAGGAGTATCACAAGTACCACCTCCCCGATCTAGATATAATATATCAACTGCACCCCCTTATCTATTACACCAATAGCATAAATGCAGTTAGATTCATCAGGCAAATTGTTCAATATTAATACAAGTTAGGTTTTTTATGGACATTCACCTAATCATCACTTGCAGAAAAGAGGTCTTCAGTAAAAACTAACATAAAATAAAACATGAATAGGCCATTGATGATCATTAGCATATTTGACAGAAAAAAATACTATGGTGTAGAGGAAATGTAGAACTGTGCTGATACTTGCCACTATGGCCTCCCTCCCTTTTGATCCCAGTTCTCCGACAGGTATGGCTGAGACACTGTGTGCCAAGTAGCATATTGCAGAACACCCATGCTTCCTAGCAGCTACATCTTCTACTCAGAAGCTGTGCAAAGGAAGCCAGATGGAGTTCGCTGTGGGTGCACAGTGGGAGATCAACTAAAGAACATGTCGCACTCCCTGAACCTGGAGAGGCACACCTGTTACTTCCTTGTCTTTGATCTCTGGGAAAGCGGAACAACTCACCAAAGGAGGTAAGGAGAAGATTAGTGCGTTGTTTCCAGCAATATTCTACACTGGATCACATACAGAAGCAGGTACCAATTAAAGATTGCACAGCATGAAGCAGATCAGATGGTAGTTGCAATTGAATGGTATAATTCAACACCACAGAGTCACAATTCTTGATGGAAGTTATGACACCAGAGTAGGTTAGTTAACAATACTGCCAAATGGAAGCAACAGTTTGTGATGAATATTGCTAGTAGTAAAATGTGGCATTGTGAAAATGAATGCTTCCTACTGGCTAATGTGCCATGCATCCTAGCAGTTATTTCAAAAGGATTCTCATGAATGTATTTGCAGAAGTTCTGAAAATCCCGCTTTATTTCAGACACCAAAATCTGGTGTCTATGCTATAACTGCCCCTGCAACTCAGAAATATTGCCAATAATACTCTAGTGATGTTGGCATTAGGTGCTCATGCACTTAAGGACTAATAACTATTCGTGGAATTTTATACTGTTCTCTCCTCCACTGCATGGTATCCAAAGGGGACAATTGAGGACTAGGAAGCAGAGCAAATAACTCAACCAAGGATTTGGTTCACACACTTCTGCTGTGCCCCCAAGTCAAGAATCCATCACCCAATGACAGCTGAAATGAAAACATGGCTGCTTGGGTGAAACTGATGCATAATTCTGATGAATCTGCGCCCAGGAAATGTGGTGCAAATCATCCTTAACTGCTTACCTTGCTGAATTCCATATGTATTTGCAAGTCTGGATCAAGCATTTGTATCAACAGAAACGCTTTTTAAAATTATTCTAGAAAATAGATAGATGCAAAAGCACTATATTGGTTGTCTCCAAGTGGATTTTTGAGGTTAGAAGAGAGACTACAGTATGAGATTCCTGTTAGGGTGTCCACAGGAATAATCACATACAGAAACTTCCTATGGAGGCAATTCCCCCAGAAGACAGTTAAAGAGGTCAAAATGATAGTCTCTGTCTGCTCCACTGGGATGATCATAATCAACCTGAGCAAAAACGAATGGATTTGTTTCTACAATGTCTTGCAACCAGTTTGCAGGAGTGCACAGCAGAAGTAGCAAGCTCAAGATGGGCAAAATGGGGGATTTAGTTCAAGGCACATAAGCCCTAAGTCATTTCCCAAGAAACATCCATCTAACCCACTTTAACCTTTAAAGTAAACCCCAATGTTCCAATGACATTTGTTAAGTATATATGCTATTTCACCTCTCTCCGAAGGAAGTCTCCCCTTTTCTCAAAGCTTCGGCAAAAGACAGTGTTCCATTTGTTTTCTATACAACATGAGCCACAGAAGATAAATAATTTACCAACAATTCTAAATCAAGCATGGTATATTTGCTACAGACTAAAGGATAGAGGGGATTACTTTAAGCAGAATTGTGTGAGTGTATGTGCCTATCCATCCATCCATCCATCATCCAGAACAGAAAACCTAGGCACTTTTCAGATGGAGGATAAGATTAAATATGCTATATATAGGCTTACAAATGTATCCTGTCATAGGGCTGCCAAGAGCTTCACAACATTTCAGCTATTAAGGATTAAAAGCTAATTATACATGCAAACTTCCCCTTTTCCTTTTCTCCTGTGAAACAGGGAAGTCACAGCATTTTTTGTTTAATATGGCTTCATTCTGGCAACTAATGTTGCATTTGCTGTGATTTACCTGATTTTATTTTATTTCCATCACAAGCCACTTTAAATTCCAAAGCTGTAGAGCAGAATAAAACAACAACAACAACAACAACAACATCATCATCATCATGGCCAGCTGCGCAGCTCCTAAAATGACTTGATGGTCTTTTGCTAGAGTTTCAGCATTCAAATTCAAACAGGTCTCACTCTATTCATTTCCTAGATGGAAAGACTGTTTGGAATCCTTTCTTCATATATGCTACTTCAAGCTATTTGTGAAACAGTCATATACAAATGCACATACAAAGAATGCTTCAAAAAGCCTGCAACCAGCTGGCCAGATATTGAAGCAAGTCCATTCTTCTAGCTCTTCTTTACATACAATTTTATCCATTTACACAGAGATCTTCCCACCTCCATCAACTCCTTCAGTACGTTATCAATCACTTTATTGGCATATTAGCAATCCTTTTATTGTGCTGTGTGCATTAAATTCATTGTCATGATACATTCAGCATTATTTGTACCTGTTAGCTTTGCTGAGCTGTAATAAAAGGACATATTCCTCACATACCCTTTTCTGACACAGCATGAGAGTGCCAAATGCATTATTGTGAAGGCAGGTCAAGGCTGACAACAAAGAACTGCTACATACAAGCTGAACTTCCTTAAACCCAAGCTGAAATTCTAGGAACTGTTACCTGGGAATAAGTCCCATTGAACACAACAGGACTCATTTCTGAGCACACATCTATAGGATTAGATTGAACATCATTTCATGTCAGAAACTGCATTGCTTCTTGTGTGCACGTGCCTATGTATAGCCATGGGAGGAGTTCAACATTATGCAGAGGTGATCATTCCATCAGGGCAAGCATATTTTAGCCCCATATAAATTGTGAAAATTGGCAAATCACAGAGGGTACACAGGGGATACGAAGGAGGAGGACCCCATTGCACAAGCAGGCATCCTTGCAGAAGACTTCTGCTGACAGGACTCATTTGTACATATGGCAAAACAGACATATATAGATTTATAAGATACAGATACAATTTACTATTTTCTAATTAGATTTTTTATTTAGAACCAATTGCGTATTTCCAAAATTGGAAAAAAATATAAATGAAAAGCAAGATAAAATATATGATCACACACACACTGTACATACTGAGTGTGCAATCCTAAGTCCCTAAGGTGACACTCCAGGAGCTAAAGGGAGGTCCACTGTGAAGATCATCCTTTGACCGGCAGTAGAAAGCTCCACCACTGTAGCTCCTCTGAGCAGAAAGAGCAAAATAGAATCATTTCCAACTGATGCAGCCTCATAATGCAGTCCAAGCTAGACAGTGTGGTGGCCAGGTGTGTCCAGCATGGTATGAATTCATTGTCTGCTGATTTTAATGCATTTTGGAAGCACTGCACAAACTGCTTCACAATTCCTGTGCTCACTGCTTCCTAAGTGCTCAACAGCCAGCTGGTTGTTGAGCAATTTGGAAGCAATTGCACAAATTGGCCGTGCCTGTAAAGCCCCTTTTGACCAAGCCATGCCCTTACCTCCCTTCCACTCCCTGATGTCATATATGATTTCATGTGCAAGGCAAGTAAGGGCAGGGTTTCACTCAAATGGCCTCAGGGGCCAAATAGGGAGGCATTGTAGGCCAAATTTGTCCCATGAGGCAGAGGTTCCTGGCTCCTTTTCCTGGATCTAGGGATACAGCAAATGCATTTTTACTTTGGTCTCCTCAAAACACCAGTTTCCATGTTACGGAGAACCAGGAAGAGAAGAAGCTTGAGTGAGAGATGTTCCCTCTTTGTACACTTCTATTGCAGTGTGTAAAAGTAAGACTTGGGATCTTCCTCATATTGACATTTATAACCCTCAGAAGCTTGGTGGTGTTCATGCTCTTCACTGATCTACAAGTTTCATTTCTTATGTTGCAGCAGAACAGACAGATGAAATGCAGCTCACTTGCATTTCCTCTTATTCTGCTGTTTATAGCATAGTAAATAACCAGGAACCTACAAGCCTCATTGCTCATTATACTGAAGGACTTCAGTTTACCTTGTTTTTAAAAGAAACAAAAATAACAAAAAGAAAAGCCAAGCAAAATGTATATCTCTTCTTCTGGAAAGAGGTACAGAAAGCATGGACTCACTTAGAGCCAGAGCTAGGAGCTCTAAGTGAGCTCTAAGCACAGGAAGTTGCAAAACATGTGTGCTAAGATGTTTTACGCCCACATTGTATGCCTCAATAAAACACCTGCCACATAAATGTCAGTCTTCACTTTCATAATATATTGGGGCCACCAGGTCCTATCACACACAAATACCAAAGACTAAATCTGTACACTGCACAATATCCTTGAGCACAACAGATAACTGTTTTATAATCGTTGTTTCATGTAACTAAGTGATCGTAGATTTGAGAAAGATCAGCCTAACAGTTCTCTGTATAAAATATGTTACTTTTGTCTGAATTAAAAAGGACCTACTAATTCATGTCTATTCTTGAAAACATACTTTTACTGTCTGCCAGTGATAAGTGCTAAATTAAAATGAAATACAGTCTGTCCTCCCATTCTTTGATTGTCTACTGCCCTTAGAAGTCATGTTTGATAGTTGAAACAAACACAATTCTTTTGACCAATAATAATAATAAAGCATCAAATTACCTCAGTAATCTGTTTCCGGTCATGAAGCCTAGATCCACTTAGCAGTCACCATGCCTTGGCCACTGTTTAAAATAAAGAAATAAATACCAATTAGGGAACTGGATTTACAAATACAGATAGCTCAGCCAGTAGAGCATGAGACTCTTAACTTCAGGAGAGTGGGTTCAAGCCCCATGTTGGACAAAAGATTCCTGCATTGCTGGGAGGTTGGTCTAGCATCACCTTGTGGTCCCTTCCAACTCTACAATTTTATGATTCGATCTGTCATCAGTTTGGTTGAATGAGCTTTTATCAAGCAGATCCATGGAGGAATATAGAATAAAGAAGATCTGGGGGAAGCCAAACCAGATTAAGGGCAATTCACACGATAACTTGGGACCAGTAATTATCAAGGAATAAAATTATCATCTTTTGATAAAGTATCCTCCATGTAACATTTTGTTCACATAGTAAATAAACGCCTATTGGTGGCAGTGACCCATGACTATTCATGCAATCAACTTGAGACAGAAACAATAATCACATGATCAACACGGGCATGCTTATTGCTTCTCAGTCATCCCATTATTCTTAGTATTACATTTTAAGGTCACCTTTCACAGATATGACCAAAGATGTTGCAAAAATGGTCGACAATGCTGGTTTAAGAAGGGTGGACTAATTTAGCACTTCAGATTTGTCAAGAACCCTGCAACTATATATTGTATAACTATATAGATATGTGAGGGCCTTGGTTTTCGTTTGCTAACAAAGCCCCCCAAAATGGCTTTAATCTCCACCTTTTCTTCTGCACCCATAAAAGTCATACACTTGGTGTGTTCAATGAGTCTTTAGGAATAATAGAGTCAATCCTTTAAGAACCAGTATACTGTGGTGGACATTTCAAGGAGAGAAAAAGAGCAGATATATTAAAACAATTTCAGCAATTTCCTTTGGTATTGAAAGTTGTGACCCTTTGAATAGCAGCTCCAATGCATTTCTATTTAATGGCACAGATCTACATATAAAGCCCTAAGGCTTGGAATACACACAGAAGCCTCATGTATTTATTTTATGAAGAGTAACATTAACTTCAGAATACTTTCATGAATGGTGTGTGTGTGTGTGTGTGTGTGTGTGTGTGTGTGTGTGTGTCAAAAGAAGTCTGCAGCATTTTGAAAGGGCATACTGTGATACACACACTGGTTTTCAAAAAATTGTCTGCAAATATAATACTAAAATAAATCCTCATGTCACATACAACCATACCTTGGAAATTGAACAGAATCTGTTCCGGAAATCCTTTTGACTTCCAAAATGTTTGGAAACCAAAGTGTGGCTTCTGATTGGCTGCAGGAAGCAGCTGCAACCAATTGGAAGCCGTGGAAGCCCCATCAGATGTTTGGCTTCCAAAAGAACATTTGAAAACCAAAACAATCACTTCCGGGTTTTGATCGTCCTGGAGCCGATTTGTTCAGGAGCCGAGGCATTTGAGATCCAAGGTACAAATGTACTACTTTCCAGTTTGACCTTGACATTTTTCCTACTAATATTTAATAGGATTTTTAACCCAAAACAAGATCCAAGAAGTTCACACCACAAAATATGTTCTGAAAGTATTCTGATTTCACTTCCCACCCCCAAAGAAACCTGTCCAAATGTGGAATGATGTTCCAGGTCTAGATTGCTGCCATGGTGTTGCTGGAGTACATCTGTCGCTGGACAACTATCCCAGACCATTGGCAATGCTGACTGAGACTGATAACAGATGGGGTCCAACAGCTTCTGGGGAACCACATATTTCCATCCTCTCTTTTAAGGAGAAATCGGGTACCTATACAATTCCCACAAGCCATGCAGGCTTTCAGCACTTTTTTTTTGTTTCAGGAGTTTGCCAGTTGAAATTAATTTATTAATTCATAAAAAGCTTTAAGGCAAGTTTCTTGCATCTTTGTTCCCTGAATATCTATCCCATTTCCAGTCCATAACTCCATTAGGAGCAGATGGGAAAGGAAAGAAAATTCAGGACCTTGGATAAGGACTAAAGTACAAGTTTAGGACCATGGTTAGTGATCCTGCAGCTGAGTCAGAAAACAGAAGCTAGCTCAGAAGTATCTTGGAACAACGGGCACAGCCTTATATTGTGGGCTAGGTAGTCAAGATGGAACCTTACCTGCTAAGTGTCCATCTGCAGCCAGTTGCTTTTTAAGCAGTGGGTTTTCTAGCAGTGGGGACTGTTTCAGAGAAAAATCCTGGGAGTTCTCCCAGTCCTCTGAGATGTCTGTGGTTCAGACTTGGGTGTTTTAGAGTTGAGATGCCAGTGGACACACTGTGGAAGGGCCAGGAAGTGGAGGCATCTCCTCCTCAGGACTGCTGCTGTAGGAGGATTCTTGGCCTGGGGCCATGACAATAGAGAAGGCTTTAAACTGCTCACTACCATCAGGGATTTCAATGCAGCCAGGATTAATGTTCCTGCACTGCAGCATTGGTCCTGCACTTGAGTATTGCTGTGTTTTGTTTTGTTTTTTAAAAAAAGTCTATTTGGGGTATAATTTTTGCATATAATGAGGGTGTGTGTGTGTGCTGTAAAAATGCTTCTTATGTCTGTATTATTTTTGCTTTGAGTACTTATTTACTGTTTATTATCTTATTGTATTGTTTTGCTTTGATTGCCTGTCTTCTACTGTCACCAGCTGTCTTGTACAAGGACACTTACAAGTGGAATAGCAGAACAAAATAATTTTGTGTCTGCAGTGTGCAGGGGAGGAGAAAGCAAGATCTTGAAGCGGTTGGGCTCTGTTCTGTGCAGCTTTGTAGATTCTGCTTCCATGCAAGAGGCTAGACAAGGACTTCAGACTATTCATCCCTTCCTCAGTGCACGCACACACACTTTATGACTTTCATGACTCCATGCAGCAGGCATAACACACTCCAGACAACCCATTTTCAGGGGATTATATGGCTCTTCTCAGGTAGTTAAAGTCACTCAACCTTTTGACCTTGTGTCCCCTAACACTCCTAGAAGCATAATCACCCAGGAATGCACCACTTGTCATGTGTGTCTTATTACTGAAATAAAAAGATCAGCCATTCAGCAACCTGAGCTGTAGCATCGGGTTCATTTGGTGTATACATTATGATGAGGAAATAACATAAACTTAATAAGCTACACTGTTAATTAGCACATTGTCTCACTAGGGAGATGAGATACATAAATAAAATTAAGAATGATTAAGTGGAGAGGAGGCAGAGAAGTCAAACTGGAATAAACAGCATTTCTCAGGTCATTGGCTTAAATACTGATATTGCCATGCTAGGATAATGCTTACATAAGAAAAGTAAATCTATGAACGCTAGACATCCGCAGGCACTCAAGCTGAACGTCACAGCCAATGGGCTCCTGGTTTGCTTTTGCTGAATGAGACTATAAGAACCAGGCTAGGTCAATGGTCCATCCCCTGCCTGCCTCTAATTGTACATTGATAACATAATTTATATGAACAAAGTGGATTTCAGGTTATCATGGTGGGCAACCTGTGTGCTTCCAAACAATTCTCTCTGTTACCTGGGCATTCCTGTGAATAGTCTCCCCCCCCCCAGCAGCCACAGGAACTAGAAACTTGTGTGTATGTGTATGTGATTATTATTATTATTATTATTATTATTATTATTGCCACTCAGGTCCTGCTTTTAGGCTTCCCATAGACACCTGATATGATTATCTCAGTAAGAACAGGATGCTGGACTATATAGGCCTTTCATGGGGCTCTATTTATGTCATTATTCTCAGGAGGGGTGGAGATTCATCATCACAATTATTGTACAGAGTCATTACTCCAAACATTTCTAAAAGCCTTGCCCTACATTAGTATTTAGGTTGGCTGGGGGAAGCATTACTGTCCATTGCACTGCTATAATAACTAAATAATAAGGTCAAATTCATTACAAGGGAAAGGCCCCTGAAAGCTGACTTACTAAAGCACCACAGAGAAAACTGTATTACAGTTAAATGTCATAACAAAACAGTACATGACTAATCTACCCCCCCCCCCCCGCCAAAAAAAACCTTTAGGCAGAAATCCTTTTCTCCCTAATTCTTGAGAATCCAACCCCCCTCTTCTTAGAAAGAGACCTCTAGTGGCTAGCTTCTGCCTGATTTAGATGCATAGTAGTATTTTTTCAAAACACCCCCCCCCAGATGGACAAGATGCATGTTTACATAGCCACATAGCATCTTATAAGGAATTCAAAGCCTACCCAAACAGTATTTTGTTGTTTAGTCATTTAGTCATGTCCAACTCTTTGTGACCCCATGGACCAGAGCACTCCAGGCACTCCTGTCTTCCACTGCCTCCCGCAGCTTGGTCAAACTCATGTTGGTAGCTTCGAGAACACTGTCCAACCATCTCGTCCTCTGTCATCCCCTTCTCCTTGTGCCCTCAATCTTTCCCAACATCAGGGATTCTTCTCTTCTCATGAGGTAGCCAAAGTATTGGAGCCTCAGCTTCAGGATCTGTCCTTCCAGTGAGCACTCAGGGCTGATTTCCTTAAGAATGGATAGGTTTGATCTTCTTGCCATCCATGGGACTCTCAAAAGTCTCCTCCAGCACCATAATTCAAAAGCATCAATTTTTCGGCGATCAGCCTTCTTTATGGTCCAGCTCTCACTTCCATAAATCACTACTGGGAAAACCATAGCTTTAACTATACGGACCTTTGTCGGCAAGGTGATGTCTCTGCTTTTTAAGATGCTTTGTGGATCACTGCCTTGCCATGGTGAAGGGGCTTGAATAACTCAGAGAAGCTATGACCTATGCCGTGCAGGGCCACCCAAGACAGGTCATAGTGGAGAGTTTTGACCAAACATGAGCCACCTGGAGTAGGAACCGGCAAGCCACTCCAGTACCCCTGCCAAGAAAACTCCATGGACCCAAACAGTATATTTAACCACAAATGCCAAGGATAATAAAATAGCACTTTATCATCTTGTCTTTGATATTATTGTTCTTTTGTAGCACAAATAAAAAAAAAGTATGAAAGAAATGGACAGAAGCAATAATGCAGCTTCCTGTAGCGGGTACAGGCTCCCATCTTTTGGGCTAGAGCTCCCATCTTTCCTGACAACTGATCATGGGAGCTAGAACTCATTGGAATTGTAGTCCAAAACACCCGGAGAATATCTGTATGGAAAGGGCTCCAATAAAGTATAGTGGATGAAGTGTGTTCTGCTCACTCTTTGCACATCCGCATCCCAGTGAAGTGAAGGCACAGGGTATAGGCCTACAGCTATTTCACAACAGTATGTGGATCTGAACACACCAAAGAAGGAGTGGCATATAAGCAGAACTTTTTCCCCAGTGTTGCTGGCTCTGCAGACTGTTTCATTAGCAAACGGATTAAGCATGTTTGCACGGATGAACATTGTATGGGGAAGGAGAAAGAATTGAAAGAGTTACTGCCCTTCCCCCATGACAATCAAAACTTGACCCATTGTGCTTTGGTCATCATCACTAATGCTGGGGTACTTCAGCAACAGAAGACTCAGAAACAATACTACAACAGCATTTGCATGATATTCCCATCAATTTACTGGGGTGGGGCATGGGGGGAGAGTGTGCATTCTGGATTAGCATCTTAAACAGGTTTGCTTCACCACCTCCAGAATTTGGCAATTTTGATTTCTTTCAATTTCACACCCCCCCCCCATGTTAAGTTCAGTTCAATTTTGCATCAATTTGTTATTTTTCTTATAGTCCTCATAAAAACCATCAGTGCTTTAGTATACATTATTTTAGCTACTGGCCGCCACTCTTGTTCATTATTAGATTAGCAATATTATTAGATTAGCAAAAACAAACAAAAATCTTTTCAGTAGGCCGTTGGGATGGTGAGGGGAAAATACATGTTACTTGCTTGTATGTATTATGCTTTCTGGTATAGCCCCCACCACCAACTGTGGTTTACACGCACAGTTTTAAAACCATTATTGGTTTTCTAATCTTGTTTTTATTATACTTTATGTAGTTGAATACCATTAGGGCTTTGTGAAACAACATTTGCTAAGATAGAAATCTAGAGAAAACCAGGAAATAAACAAATAAATGTACTGTTTGTTTACTATGCAGTTACTCGCATTATTTTTGGCAACGTGCTTTGCAAATTACAATTAGATTTATATGCTTTTTCAGAGGGGTTTTTTTTTAAAAAAAAAATATTTAGTAAGTAATAAGAGCAGCCATTCTGGGAAAAGAGGATTCTAATGTGGAATTACAATAGGAAGTCCTTCAGGACACACATATTGTGATTGATGAATGTACCCAACAGTAATCTAAGGACTACTACAGATGCTCCATCTACTGAATTTCCAGTGATCTCCCGGTAAATAATGGCCATGAGAATTAACCCTTAGGATCACAGGAAAGTAGAATGAACAACTTTCATTAACTAACTAATGGCTCCTATTTTCAACCATCAGCAGTTTCAACAGAGGCATTTCTGTGCCCAGTGTTAACACTTAGGAAATTACCTTTCCCACTGTCTTTTATTGCAATGCAAAATATAAGGGAAAACTTAGTCTAGTTTCTCAATGGACCACAGAGAACAATAATGAGTGACTGAATCAAAGTCAGTTGTCTTACAGACACAAGAGATTCATCATTAGCAGTGCTTGTTTCTATTTGTGTTCAAGAGATAGTAGACATAACACTGCTGGATTGATTTGTATCTTCCCAAGTTAGTCATGAAATGTGCCAGAATGCTTAAAAGGAAGCCAAACGTGGAAATGAAAAGTGCAGGAGCAAACAGTTGGAGCTATCCCGCTTCAGGGAAGGAAATAATAACAAAGTTAGATATATTTGGGAAAGAACAACGTCATTTAAATGAAACAACGCATTTTCTCTCCAGAAATGGTTGAAGGATCTCAACAAACACGCTCCAGTCCGAGTTAAGTATGTTCAAGTTTCACTGGCTGCAAATGGATTGGACCAAATGTTCCACAAGCTGTTCACATTACAGATTTGTTCTGTCTCCTTTCTGTCCCCCCACTCTGGTCTCTGTCTGATGTGGGGCATTTCCCTCCTGCTTCTACAGTCTCCCCATGGCACAGCCAGTGCTGTTCAAGGAGGGTCCCCAGACCCTCTGCTGAGGCCGTTTGGGGGCAGCAAGAGAGGGGAAAGGGACAGGAAAGCTCCTTCCACTTTCACAAGTTCAGATCCAGCTGTGTGGGAAAGAGCCAGCGTGGCATAGTTGTTAGAGTGGCAGACTACGACCTGGGAGACCAGGGTTCAAATCCCCTTTCAGCCATGAAATTCACTGTGTGACCTTCACCCAGTCATTGCCCCTCTAACTAACCTACTACCTCACAGGTTTGCTGTAGGGATTAAATGAAGAGAGGGAGAACCATTTACTCCACTTTGAGCTCCTTGGAGAGAAAGGGAGGATATAAATGCAACAAACAAATATAATTTAAAAATCCGTGCTTAATCTGATAGGACCAATTCAAAGCCCCGAAACTGGACTGGATCATGATCAATATTTCTAACCTTTAATGCATTTTTAATAAATTGCTTTATAAAAGGAATTTATATTAATAAGAACTCAATTCCTGTACTACATTCATACCAGCTAAAATATCTTCATTGGAGAAAGCAAAATGGCCATTCCAATTTGCTTTAGTTGCTGCTGTTGTTAAAAATAACTTCCTAATCCTCGTTGAGTGGAGCATTCTATAAACATAATCACACTGTTTATGCTCTGGTCCAGGGATGGGGAACTTGTGACTCTCCAGATGTTTCTGGTCTACACCTCTCATCAGCCCCCAAGAGCATCCCAAATTGGGACAATGGGAGATGTAGTTCAGCAATATGTGGAGTGTCACAGGTTGCCCATCCCAGCTCTAGCCAATACCAATGAACTGTTGCCAAGGATATTTTACCATATTTTTTAAGAGGCTTAGATTCAGCTTTATACTAAGCATAACATTAGATTACTAACACTGTCAGCACTTTTAAAGTGAAAACTAGCCATTTTGTTGACAACTGTATACTGACAGAAGAGCAAGGTGACATTTCACCAGCCAAGGAGTGAAATAAATATTGTAAAACACTGTATAAATGATTAATCAAAATATAATAAAACACCTTATCTGTTATTCATGTTCTAGTTTGGCACCTAAGGCACAGATATCTGAATGGAACCAGTATGATTTTTCTTTTCTTTTTTGAGAGGAAGATAGGGAAAGCTCTTAATTGTTCTCCTTATTTAGGTACTAATGTATTGGGATAGTTGGTTGCAGGGCAAGCACAAACCATAGTTTTCTGGTTTGGGTGGAACAACAAACTATGACTCAAACCAGGATGTGGGGGATGGAAAGAATTTCAGCACATAAAGAGAAGAGGAAGAAGGGCAGGGGTGCAAAAGTCCAAGAGTCTTTATGGTTTCCTTGGTTTTAGTATTACACCTGGATCAGCCCAAAAGGTATACAGGTTAATGAGCTGCCAAAGCAACAGGACACAGAAATATTCAGTTAAAGGCAGGGTGGTATATGGAAAGGGACTTCTATGGGTATATGACAGATATTTGATTCCAACAGATCTGCCTGAAGGAAGATGCACTGCACAGTTAGAAAGGGGTGATCCAGTACACATCATGCACATGGACTTTTGATAAAGTCTCTTACTTAAGATTCTTGGATAAGCTTAGCATTCATGGGATAAGAGAAGAGGTATTCTTATTGAACAGTAACAGGTTAAAGAACAGGAAGCAGAGAGGCTTTAAAAGGGGGTTAGGTGAATTCACGGAGGAAACGGCTACCAGAAGCTACTAGCCATGATGGCTATAAATTGCCTCCAGATTTGGTGGTGGTATGCCTCTGAACACCAATTTCTGGGGAGCACAAGTAAGGAGAGGGCTGCTGTGCTCATGTCTTGCTTGCAGGCTTCTCAGAGGTTTTTGGTTGGTGACAGTGAGAGCAGGATGCTGAACTAGGTGAGACTTTGGTCTGATCCAACGGGGCTCTTCTTATGTTCTTATGCCCACTTATTTAGTATATTTTACCACCTCTCTGAATTTGTATCAAACATGTTCATTTTTAAAAGGTTAACCATATAAAAATGAGATTTCAGGGGTAAATGAAAAGGGTGGGTAAATGTGGATTTAGTGAAGAAATCTATGGAAAATAATGCAAATTTTTGCAGTTTGAATATATGTGTGTGCATATTTATGCCTGTGTGTGTGTGTGTGTGTGTGTGTAATCAATGCATAAATAGAATGAAACAGACTTATGAATGGAAACACACAAAAATGACAGGGCGACTGGCAATTGACCGATTTGTCCATTCCTAATCTGAGCTTCCCAATCAGCACAGCCATGGCAATAAAGAGATTTGCATTACTATTCATATGTAAAAGCATGTCACCAGTTTCCACCAACATTGAGTGTGTTGGAAGTAAAATGGCTCCTCCTTTGCTTAGGATAGATGCTCTTGGAGCTCTACAGGAAAAGAAGTTCACGCATATGTTGACCATAATCATATCCGGAGAGATTTCCAATATCTCTGCTGAAAACATACAGGTGGGGAACCTTTTTTCTTTGTGCTTCCATGATCCCCACCATTCACAAAAATATTTTTTAGAAATGGCCCCATGTATTTCCAGCCTGAAAAGGGCCAACTAAGGAATCAATATTCTCAGTAAGGAGGCCTGGCATCTGCTCATTTCCCACAGATTGCTCTGTGACCTTAAGGAGGAATGTTGAGGCTTCATACTTGTTAAGTGCTCATAAACGATCCATAGAGATTACAAAGAGGATGTTACAGAACTGCAAAGTATCCTTCCTAGTATCACTCACTGCACTGCATTCACACTCTTTCCGGTAGCGGAATGGCACACACCTTCATTTCTCAGGAAAAGCGAAGCAGCATATTGAGCTTCAAGGGTGACATGCATTAATGGTACCATTATTAGAAGATAATGTGCTTCCATTAGCACATGAAGTTCTGGAAAGGGCACTGCTTGGTGTCTCCTTTGGAAGAAAAAACCCACACGCAAGGCACATTTTCTTTACTTCTCATTTGCACTTGTTGTTTCAGCAAAAGTTACTGGTGGCTCGTAAATGAGAAAAGGCTTCCGGCCCAACTGACATACAATATGAAGGAAGCCCAAACACAGAATGTATTAACATTTTCAGGTCATTCCGCTGGTCCGTTTCTCTTTGTTACATACAGACTAGTTTGAAATAATTGTTCATTTTAAAAATGGAAGGCTTTAGATTTCTCTCTCATTACTGTAAATGGGGAAGAAATTCACCAGGATCGTGATAAATGTGGCATATAATCATGATGCCTCCAGAGCTCTTCAAGACTCATTCGGAATGGTGGTTACCCATTTTGGCCTGGCTATTTACACAAATAAATAACACAGCCCAAATTCCTCCCAGCTGGAAGACAAAGATCATTGTTCCAATCTTCAAGAAAGAGGACAGGTCTCTGCCACAAAATTACCGCCCCATCAGCCTGCTAGTTATCCCTTCAGAGTTATGTGCTCAGCATTTACAAATGAAGTTAACTGACTGGCTACATACAAATAACAAGCAGGGCTTAGAGAAGGATTCAGCACCATCAACCAATGTTTCTGGGTATGTGCTTGGTAATGCTGTCAGATTCAGACGCCACTCAGTTCTCCAACAAAGGGCGATGGAGGAAAATCAGTGTGCACTGAAACTCTACTTAGGCTACACTAGCTAAATCCTACTATGGTGCTTTAACTCAGCCTCTGAAAAACATGGGTGTGCAGTCCAAGACATCTGGAGGGCACCAGGTTGGCAAAGGCTGATTTAACTGTAAATCAAGCTTTTAAAAGTTTTAATTTACCTACTGCAAATATACCCAATGTGATTTCAAATGGAAAGTCATAAAAGACTGCATTATTCTGGCTAATTATACCCTTGATTCATTTCTAATTTGATTATTTTATATTGACATTTCCGCTGAGCAAATATTTTTATATTGGTTTCATCTTAACTCTGAATGAAAGCAGTCACAATTATATTATAATTTAAACACAGTGGATTTGTTCAAGAAAAATCCCAGTGAATGTCATAATTGCACACTCTGTATCTGTTTCTCTGCATGCTTCCATGTATCAGCGAAGACAATACCCAACTGGATAGACCAGTGCTCTGATTTGTTATAAGGCAGATTCCTGTCAAATGCATATATCTCCGTGGTGCATCTTTGAAGATGACATTCCTGTGGCTTGTATATTTCTTGAAGACTAAGAGTTGCACAACAGAGGCTTGCATCTAAAACTCAGCTTTCTGTTTAGTGGCACAGATTGGGTTTCTTGTACTGGACAATGCACCTGGACACACCATCATCATTAGATTTGTACCCACCCTTCACCATAAGTTCCCATAAGTTTCAACAATATAAAAATACAATACTAAAATCAGCTAAAACAATCGGCAGTCAAAAGAATAGAGCGAATCTATATCAAAGGCCAGGGAAAGAGGTACATCTTTAGCAACAGAGTAAAGTTATGGAGTGGAATTGTGGGACACATCACGAGGGATGAGCTCAGAGCTATCAGTGTGGGACGGATTTTGCTGCTTAAATGGGCCTCTGTTTATCTACCATTGTTTAGATTCTATTTTAAAAGAAAGAAAGAAAGAAAGAAAGAAAGAAAGAAAGAAAGAAAGAAAGAAAGCCTAATTCACCAGGATGCCTTGGTTATGATATTTATTTGTGCCTATCATTTGAAATTAAAATGCATTATTTTATTATTTCAATGCATATGCTATTTTTTAAAAAATGCACCACACTATTAGAGAGCTAAGTATTCTTATTAGTGTAGGCTTTGATAGTTTAAAAATTAATTATTTCCCTGCCGTTTTATTTCTGCAACATCTGTAACTGGCTTTCGATATGACTTCAAACCCCTGCTAGAAAAATAAACATCAAAATAATGAGCTTTCCTTATTGAATTCACCAAATTGGCACAATACACTAATGTTTAAACAAAAAATAAAAAATGGGGGGGGGGAATGAAAGGGGAACTTGCTGCAGTGCCAGAATGGCAGCACGATCAATTTTAATTAGCATTGCTCATTGTAGGAAATGATAAGGTATCAGTCATAGTAATTGGTGGTGTTGACAATTAGTCAAAGTCATTAACATTGCAAAATCTAGAGGAAAAAAGGGGGCTTGCAAAAATTATACAGATCTAGAGAGAGAAAGGCTTAGTACAGAATAATTTGGTTTTTGCATAGTGTAGCGCACATAGTTTGGATTTACCCACACTTCTCACAGCTATGATTTCTGTATAATTGAATGCATACACTGGATCCATTTTGGCTAGTTGTAACTGGACAACAATTTTATTTGGATACTGAACCAGATAAGAAACAATGGCAATTTCAATAGTGGGATTTAATAAGTGGAAAATGCTTTCGCCTAATTTCTGATAGGGAATGTTTGAGTTCTGGCTTGCCTGGAAGTCTCTTGACATGAAAATTTCTCCATTTCCTATCCCAGTCTCAGTGGAAGTCACTTTTTAAGTCAGGGAATGGGATTGTAGCAGGAGGAGAGCATGTCTTAATATGTGCATTTTTGCACACATTGTTTGGATGAAGAACTGCATCACAAAATTCAGAAGTGTACAAATTTCAAAGGATAACTGTGTTTCAATCTGAGGATTGATTCAGAAAGTATGAATTAGGTAGTTGTCAATAAAATGCAAACAATATCAATTTTATTTTGCATCCCTGGTGCACACATTTTTTTAAAAGTTATGCTTGAACCAATCCTTATCTTATAATCCCACATGAGAAACAAAAAACAGGAATTGTCAGTAAGTATTCAGCTTAAACATCGTCTGATTATTTCCACAGCCTTCATGCTAGCCAGTGCCAGCACAAGAGAATGGAATGCAAAACACAACTACCTATGTTTTCATTGATAGCCACAATTTTGGGAAGCTTGCCTTTTGGGGCTGCACCCAAGTGCTTGTTGTTTCGGAATCTAGGTTTATCATTCTAGCCAAGAGAGACACTGACTTTTTGGTAAAAACAAAGGAGGCCCGGAAATGAAGGAAAAACATCTTTATGTTTTGTGCCCTGGTAGACTTTCCAAACAGCAGTGAGAGACAAGAGTTGAGCAGTTCACCACATTAAAAAACGACTCTGTGGAGAACTGTAAATTTTGACTGTAACAATGACAAGAGAACACTCCATCCATATGCATCATTCTAATATAGAATAACACATCATTATGTAGCACATGACTCAAAGAAGCTTAATTTGAGCCAGGAATGATCAGCATTTAGTTCTAAAGAACTATTTTGAATGGCATGTAAGTCTTTTAAATATTTTAGTAAAAAGGGGAGAGGAGTGTTTGAGTATGTACAAAAGGTCTTTCCCTTCTATTCAGCAACATAATTTGGAATTACGAGGAAAATGAATTTGATTTAAAAGACTAAGTGATGCTCTACGTCAGGCATAGGCAAACTCCGGCCCTTCAGATGTTTTGGAACTGCAATTCCCATTATCCCTAGCTAACAGGACCAGTGGTCATGGATGATGGGAACTGTAGTCTCAAAACATCTGGAGGGCCAGAGTTTGCCTATGCCTGTTCTACTTTAGTTGTGTGACTAGCAGTCATTTCAAGGGATGTAAACCTAGGATGGGTGATTTCATCAGATCACCATGTGCGAGGAAAGAACGTTTGAACTTCCCACCAATGGCACTGCTTACCTCAGAGACAAAACTCCCATGGGCGACATGGGACACTACCAGCCAGCTCAGTACTGACTACACTGACTAGTCTTATCTGGCTTTGTATCCATTTAGGTAAATTGCTGTATGTTTATACAGTGGTACCTGAGGTTACATACGCTTCAGGTTACATACGCTTCAGGTTACAGACTCCACTAACCCAGAAATAATACCTCGGGTTAAGAACTTTGCTTCAGGATGAGAACAGAAATTGTGCTCCGGCGGCACAGCAGCAGCAGGAGGCCCCATTAGCTAAAGTGGTGCTTCAGGTTAAGAACAGTTTCAGGTTAAGAACGGACCTCCAGAACGAATTAAGTACTTAACCCGAGGTACCACTGTACTCAGCTTCAAGCAAGCAACTCACTAAGTAACTATTACACTGTATTTCAGTGGTAGCCGTTTATTTCACCAATGCATCTGAATATCTCTTTAGTTAGGAATCTACCACCCATAAGTAGCAGAATCTCCACCAAAAGCCTGCAAAGCAGGTTAAGTTCAAGACAGGAATTTGGGAATAGCCTTAGATATTTGTCCTGCCCCTACACTTAACAGATCATTGCTTTTGTCTCCAATCCCTGTGCACTAGACTCATTTTCCTGACCAAGCCAGATCTAGTTAGGCACTTGCTGGGCTGAGTGGATCAGGAATTGCTCCCAGCTGAAAGAAATGCATTCAGTTACTGAGCTGGAACAAGTCCAAATCCAATCTGCTCCCCCACTGGAAAATAAGCTTTCATGTGCACAGACCTTGAGGTGGAAGTCATCCGTGTAACTGAATGAGCATCAGTAACTACAGCACTCAGATATGGCCTAGGCCACTTCTCCTCATGGCTGACATTGGAAATTCCTCCATATTAATAGGAGCTCTGATGCTATTCAAAGCCAAATGATAACATGCAGGGCATAAAGATTAGACATATTTTGTTTTATGTTCCTTGCCATTATTTATCTCAGTTTATGATGACACAAACCAACTAGTTTCAGTAACAGCATTAGGTATCTAACACAGGGATTGAAAGGATAAAATAAAAGTTAGAGTAAGCAACATGTTCGCACAGCAAACTTAAACACTTGTGGTTAACCTGTGGGAATATGAACAAAATATACCTCCAGTCTTTTCTCCAAGGAGCTCCAATGGGTTATCCCACATTTTATCTGTACAACAACCCTGTAAGGAAGGTGTGGGGCTGGAACAAGGCCACTCAGTGAACTGTACAACTTAGTGGTGATTTGAATTATTTCATGCGGCACACTGCATCTCCACCAACCCAAGAGGGCCACTGCTGCATTTTCCTTCATTTTTGAAGGCTTTAATGTGTTTAAAGGATTGTCTTTGTTTTCCTTTCTTTTCTTCAATGCCTTGGAAGGCTACATGAAATTCAGAAATTTGCCACATACCCACAGCAAATACCTACAGAATGAGCTATCTGTTATTAAAATCTGGTATATGTGCTATGGGTAGCCATCTGCTGGCAAAATTCCATTGTTGGCAGCCACCAGTTGCAAAAAGCGGTGGCTAAACTTCATAATGCCGTTGTGTTATATACTATAAAAGGTTTACGAGCTGTGTGAGATGGTGATTAAGGACATAAGAAAAGTCCTGTTGACTAAGAACAATGGGCGCTATTCTATTCCCAGAGTTGCCAACCAGATGACTATAGGGAGCCCAAGCATAGCACACAAGTATGACAACATTCTCCACCTACTGGCATTCAGAGTCATGATACCTCTGATACTAGAAGTAAGATACAGTCATTATGACCAGTAGCCATTGATAGCTTTATCCTGCATGATTTTTCTAGTCGCCTTTCAGAGCCATCCAAGTTGGCATTCAGCACTGCATCTCATGGTAGGAAACTTCATATTTCAACTATACACTATGTGAAAAAGTAATTCCTTTTGTACTTTGAGTTTAAGGCAGAAAAAAAGGAGGAAGTAAATGAGTTTTCTATCCTGCTGCAATGTTCACTTACTATAATCTATCTCATCTGTGAAGAACTTTGACCCACTAATAGGCTGCTGTGCATTAGGCTCAGCTCAGCAAGTGTCACAGCAGCTCTGAGTATGACATGTCTTTCAATTAGATTAATCAAGTTCTAATTTGCACTGGAAGGGCATGCTAAATAAAGGGAGGTTCCAGCCAACTTATCTCCATGACAAAGAAATGTGTCATTAAAACCAATTCTAAATACTAAATTTCAGAAAATTTAATTATGTTTAATTTCTATTTCTCTTGCACTTTCAGGCCTTTGAACAAGTAACCATATAAATATAGAATACAATTGTAATTTCCACATGCACACAGTTTTTTTATTTTTTTTGGGGGGGGGAATAACAGAACACAAGTTGGCCTCTATGCCCCCTAAGCAGAATACAATACCTAGTTTTAAATATTATATTATGAAAACACTGAATAAAATTACATTTACAATTGTAGGCTTAGAGTCTGACAATTTCAAAGGGAAATAATTCCCCAGCTATGGAACACCAACCTACCTCTCCATGTGTTATCATAATCCAGTGTTCAGTGAAGAAGGCTTTCTCATATGGTGGAACGTGAAAGAAGAGGCAGTGTCTAATGTGTTTCCTTCTGTTTTGCCAAGGAGAAAATGGAAAGCCAGTGCCCATGATGCAGCACAGATATCAGATGCTCACGGTGACCTATCATTATCAGTGTCATGATTCTCATCCCAAGGTCTTGCAGTGAATGGCAGAAGACCCTAATGAAGACCAGGTTCAGGCTACTTCTTTGGCAAGTACCTTATTTGGAAGGTCTTCTAGTTGAAGGATATATTCTAGCCATGTAACTCTGCCTCCTCTAATTATGAATCCAAAGACTGCAAAATAAGTATAAGGGCCCTTTAAGGTGGGGGGGGGGGCAGCAGCACATGTGTTACCATTCTCAGATGTTGGCAACCAGCCTTGAAAGCAAGCCAAGAAGACTGGACAATGAATGCTGGAGATGGAAGTGTGCTTGAACCAGAGGAAGGTAAAAGTGGTATGGGTTTACCTGTTGGGTTGTGTCCCAGAGTACACCAAGATGGAGAGAGAATAGTGGAAAGTGGGGAAAGAGAGAGCAAACCAAAGCTGAGTGAAGGTGAGAGAGCAGAAACAGAGCTGGAGAAAGTGAAAGCTGGTGCCTGTATGTGTGGAACAGAGAATGAGGGTGTGAGAGGCAGGGAGGCAGCTAGCATAAGCATGTATGTCAGAAGGAATGTGTGTGGAGGGGATTGATGCAGAGACTGCAGCAAAGAGGACTGGAGAACAGAAACCGCTGTAAGGGAACAGAAATAATTTACAGAAGACAGAAAATCTACAGGTGGTGGATGGGGTAAGAACATAAAGGAGCTCTCAAAAGAAAGTTTGGTCCATGAAAGGGTCGACTGGGCAGTTTGGCTTCAGTGGGAACATGTAGACAGGCATAAGGGGATATTGAGGATTTCTGGGACTGGTTGACCCAGTCACAGTCTGCAATGTGTTATTATTTTACTTTTAAATTGTATTTTAAATCACAGAGTACAAAAGGCATATAAGTTAAATAAATATATAAAGGTGGGGTTCAAATCCTGTGATTAGAAGGGTCAAGCCGAACCTTATCATGGGAACTTTCCTCGCACTTTTAAGAATTATGGCCTGAGTGCAAAGCAGTTTGGTCAACTTTTTACAAATATCTTTGATCTTTCCTCCATATGCATCTATTTATTTTCTGCCTGGTCCAGTTCTTCCAGCATGTTTTGCTTGTCTTGCACAAGTAGTCACATCTCTTTCCATGTCAAACCACAAGTCCTTGAAAGAAATCCCCAGGATAACTACCTCTGACTCCAAGCAAAGGAACTCCGACTTCAATCTTTACCTCCAACCGGCGCCTCAGGCAAAATCTTGAATAAGTAAGAAAGACTCAGAGATGTTTCTCAGAGATCAACACATTTTCAAGGTCAATTTCTTAAGACTGCGCCTTTCATTGCTCATCACTTTCTGCCCGATTTCATGTGTTATCATTATGCATTGATTTATTCTTTCCTTTTTATGCCATTCTTTTGTGCTTCATCTGAAAGTGTGAGGATACGGGGGGGGGGGGCTCCACACCATGCATTATAACGAGAGGATCAGGCTCGGCTGGGGTTCAATTGAGTAGATTGACTGCTCAATAAGCACAATGTCAGGAACTAAATACAACCTGGAAGCTTCTCACACCCTGTTTTCCCTCTTCCCAGTCACTTTCAGTCATACAGCTCAAGCTTTTTGCAGCTTATATAGTTAATTAGTTTGCTTTAAACAGTTGTTTAAACAATTTCTGCTAGGGAAAAAAGCACAAAACCCAGAAGTTGTATTTGGTACTCTACTTTTCCGAGACTGGCGATTCCTCTCACACACTCATTTGTAGATCAGATTAAAGCTGACAGAGATGAAACTCGGCTGGCCCACATCCTTGAGACTGCTCCGGGGCCTCAAATCTGCATTTCATCATGATGTGAGCACATGTTCCCATCATTGCTACATCCATCTGTATCACTCTGGATGTTAATTGTATGCAAACCCTATTTCCTTCATGAATCTGTTCATTAAAGTTCACCAAACCTGACAAGAGCCCCAAATAAGCATAACATCCTCATACAGTTCATAGCTATGTGGCACCTCAGGTTTGGGAATATAAGCCTCAGGGTCTAGTACTTTAAATATGTAGATCATAATCCTACAAGGTATCTATCAGAGGTGCATCAAAAAGGCTGTTTCAACAGAGAATGCAAATGTATTAAATATGTATTCTTTAGAAATGCTGATCAGCAAGTTTGATTCCTTCAATGTGCAACTGTTCAAATGCATGCTTCAGTGAACTGACAAACTCTATACTAAAAGATAAAGCAGGAGTGCTTGCTCTTCCACACAGTTTTGCCTCTTTTAATAGTATAAGCCAAACTTTTGGGCCCCTGTCTTCTTGGTTCCATAAACTCTATAAAAAGTTTATGGACTATAAAAAGCATCAAGCCCATTGTATTTTATGTGGTATGGCAACCATTTATTTCATCTATGCATCAGAAGAAGGCGGCCACCTCAAACTCATGGAAACATGAGGAGAGACCTGGTGGATTCAGGACTCAAGTTACTACTGTGTCTGTTTTTCACATTCCTATGCAGATGCCAAGTTGCCTATTGTAATTTTCTCAATAGAATGAACAATTATTCACTTTCAAATTGACTTGTGATTTTTTTAAAAGCATTATTCAGAATAGTGGTTTGCACCATTCACTAAGGAAGATAAAGGTAAAGGTAGCCCTGACTGTTAGGTCCAGTCACGGATGACTCTGGGGTTGCGCGCTCATCTCGCTCTATAGGCCGAGGGAGCCGGTGTTTATCCACAGATAGCTTTCTGGGTCATGTGGCTAACATGACTAAGCCGCTTCTGGCAAACCAGAGCAGCACACAGAAATGCCGTTTACCTTCCCGCCGGAGCACTACCTATTTATCTACTTGCACTTGACGTGCTTTTGAACTGCTAGGTTGGCAGGAGCTGTGACCGAACAACGGGAGCTCACCCCATCGCGGGGATTCAAACTGCCGACCTTCCAATCGGCAAGCCCTAGGCTCTGTGGTTTGGCACAATAAAATTCAAAACAGTAATTTCACATTATTCAAAATGTGGTTAAAACTATTTAGCTTAATTAATTCAACAAAATAGATGTATTTGATCCAGTGATACAAGCCTTACAAAGTCTAATAGTCATTTACACCTCCAGGGCTCCCCATTTCCCCCTTGCCTCTTAGAGCCCCCGTAGGCAATCCCCCACAGGGGGCAGTACCAACCACTTTGGGAACCATTGGTATAAGCTTAGTATTTAAACCATCACATTCATGAGAAGGACGTGGAAAGTGCAAGAAAATTCACATGTGATTTCCTGTATATGTATACATGGGGATGGGGACTAAAGGCATTTGTAAAAGCAGCACAGAGTAAAATTATCTCACTGGTTATTTTGGAAACACTTGTTTCCAAAAGCCTAGGGGGTTCAAATCAGCAGTGGGCAATGTGGTGGCACAGAGCTATGGAGTCACTCTCCAATCACTGGTGACGCTGCAGATACATGGGATGCTGCTGGAGTTGGGGCAGGATTGAGGCTGTGCAAACCCACCAGCGAGAGTGCTGGATTGGCTTTGCTGGTGCACCTTTTATAGACACGACCTCACCAACACTGTGCCCCAACCCAGCCCCATTCAGATAAGCAGCAGTGACGCTGCTATCAGAAGGGTGGCTCTGCCCCACCCCACTGGCTGCTACGGGTTCAAATATCATGGGAAAGGATTTAGAATAAGCATTAGGAAGAATTTCCTGACAGTAGGCATTTTTCCAACAGTGGAGTCTCCCAGAAATTGGTGGACACCCCTTCATTAGCTGTTTCTAAGCTGCATGTCCAGCCAGAGGGGGTGCCGCGGCAGTGAGTTTCCTGCATTTTCAGGAGTTTGGACAAAGTGACCTTTGTTAAGCTATTTTCCAATGATCTTCTTGCACTCCCTGTTAAAAGAGTTGCTTATTTGTTTAGATTGTCCTCACTTGCTCCACTCTCAGGGAGCTTCCACACAGCAGTCTATAGTGGACTCAGTGCTGCTCAAGCATGAAAGCTTTGAAACGGTATCCGCACAGCATCCTCATCAAAATGCCATCCCATGCTATCTTCCCACTTCCATTTCAGGCAAATATCTGCAAAAAGGATGGCATTTTGATGGAAGATGACGCCATGCGGATGCGTGCATGAGCAAGCCATGAATCCACAATAGACCACTGTGTAGAAGTGCCCCCATTGTCCTTAGTGGAATCGTGATGCAGGCAAAACTGATTCAATGTGTATTGCCATGATGCCATCCTAATCATTACGTGATCCCTGATTGGGAGGAATAGCCGCATGAGGAGGAAGAAACGACAGCAACGATGCGGTAGCCAGGGTGAAAAATAGCACCAAGCAGGAGTGGAAAAGCTGAAAATTCA
The DNA here is from genome assembly GCF_965112155.1 of Podarcis liolepis. Classification (NCBI taxonomy): domain Eukaryota; kingdom Metazoa; phylum Chordata; class Lepidosauria; order Squamata; family Lacertidae; genus Podarcis; species Podarcis liolepis. Next base: position 59,085,638 of record NC_139559.1, read on the forward strand.
CACAATCTAAATGAGTTAAGCTCACTGGAAGGACAGATCGTGAAGCTGAGGCTCCAATACTTTGGCCACCTCATGAGAACAGAAGACTCCCTGGAAAAGACCCTGATGCTGGGAAAGATTGAGGGCACAAGGAGAAGGGGACGACAGAGGACAAGATGGTTGGACAGTGTTCTCGAAGCTGCAAACATGAGTTTGACCAAACTGCAGGAGGCAGTGGAAGACAGGAGTGCCTGTCGTGCTCTGGCCCATGGGGTCACGAAGAGTCAGACACGACTAAACGACTAAACAACAACAACAAAATGAGATGAAATTGCTATATTAAAAAAAATCTAAATATTCAAAGTGGAGAATATTTAACACAGACCTAGATATAACTGTCTTGTTTATTCACTATGACCCTTAACATGTCAATGCTTCTGCCCACCCTAGTATGTGAGTAATCAGATAAGCAAATATGCTTTAATTTGCACACATTTCCACATACATGCACACATGCACAGAAAACAGTGCCCAAATGTGTCCCTTCTCTTCCACCACCTCAGATTCTGCATGCCCAAAATGATTAAATATATCAGGAACATGTTGTTGTTATTGTTGTTGTTGTTGTCAGTTCATCCACAATCTGGCACTTTCAGCACAGAAACCCCTGTTGACTGAAAATAAGCATCTCTAAATAGTTTTTATAAGCCATTGGCTGAGAAAAAGCTAGAGTGGCAAGATCATGGTTTCAAAAAGAAATGAAGGAAAACTGAGGTTCTGTGCTCTGAAACAAGGATTCCTGTTACATTCTTTAGGTTCTTTGGGGGGGGGGGAAGGTCCATCATTTACACGAAGACATCTGGAAACCCTAATTATTGCCCAGTCAGAGTGATTCTATGTGTAAAGTTTTCCATAGAATACGAAGACTTCAGAGAAAGCTTGACAGGACCCACCAGAGTATTTAAGCATATTTTCTATTCGTTTAAGTTCACAAGCAGCCCCAGAGGAGAGAACAGAACTACTCATGTGCTTAAATGTAAGTGCCTGATTAGCAGACTTACTCAATCACAGCCTAAATACAGTTCCAGTTGATTTTATCACTTTGAAAGGAAGCAGCCTAATTCTTTCCAATCAATGGTTAAAACAAACATTAGTGTCTAGATTTCTAATGAACTCTATGCATTCCCACCTGCAACCCCCCCCCCCCCAATCTTCTGACTTTCTAGCTGATCTGATGATTGAAATATTGTTTAGCATCAAAACAAAAACTTATTGGTAGTGGTAGGAAGAGTGTGTTGTCTTCAGAGAGGATAAAATATTTTTTGCAGATTGTCGTGAGGGGGGAAAAAAGCAGCAGAAAATAATATTTTGCTCATGCCAAAAATAGGAACATCCCCACACACCAGAAGCTGACACCTGTTGGAAGCTGAATTCCAATCTGAAGTCTGCTTCTGGGCTGAAAATTATGCATCAAGATAACTATAAATAGGATTTTTTTTCACAGCTGTCTACAACGGGGGAAAAAATCTGTTAAGAAGAGAAATTACAGATGTCTATTATCCATTATTTAAATGGATTCAAGCTGGAATTACAAATTTGCTATCTTCAAAAATATCAATTTGCATGTTGGAGCTGATGGACAAATAATATAATAATGAAAGGAAGGAAAGATGTTCTGGCGGCTTGTGGTCCAGTCATGGGAGCTGATGCATGTACATCACAGCCCAGAGATTGCATTGGTACTATTATCCTGACACTAGTCTAACATTATAACCAGGCCCATGATGCTGGTGTAGTAGCAAAACATCATATCAACATCACTTTGGTGTTTGCCTCCCCACTTTGCTCAGAAAGAAAAGTGCCCAAGGGGGGGGGGGCACTTGAAGAGCAGCAGAGATAGGTTACAAGCACATAGGATATAGATACAGAATACTGCCATTCATATCATTCCCACATCCAACCCCTGCCCTATATGCTTCCTAGAAGCAACAGAAGACTGGTATCTCACCTTCAAACAGTTCTCCATAGCGTAGCCCTCTAGGTTAGGTGCTGATTTGATGGGAAAGTTCAACATACCATTGATCCCCTTCACAACACACCCAAACAGCATGGGATTGCACCACAAGGAAGTGACCCCCACGTGTGTGGGGGGGGGGGAGGGAGTTCCCAGAGAATGAATTCCACCTTGTAGCCATACCCAAATAATCATTTTTCTTTTGCTAGTTGTACTGTGATAGCTGGTGCAGTACAAAATTGCCTTCATTGCTACAGATACTGTGTATTAATGTGATCAGGAAGCCAGCCCATATTCATAATGATCCTTAGTATGAGGCTATAATCTCACAGGGCATTGCTTTGTATCTGTTTGATACGTTTGTTTACAATCTGTTCTCAGAAAGCAATGTGAAAGGAGGACGAGGGCGGGTGTGTGCTTTAGTGGTTACAGTGGTTTGAGTTTGGAAATGCAGGTTCAAATCCTTACTCAGTCATGAAGCTCATTGGGTGACCTTAACCTAGGCCACAGGCATACCATGAGAATAAAAGAGATAGCTCTGTGTGTGCCACAATGCACTACCTGGAAGACGAGTGGAATACAAATATACAAGATTCACATAAAACTGGATAGGTCCCCTGAATAGGACAAATGGGTGTGCTGATACATTTTTAACTGTAATTCATTATACTGTAGTTTATATTGTTGTGACCCACCTTGGATGATGAGAGGAGGGATACCAATCTCATAAACAAACAAGTAAGTAAACTCAGTTGTCTATTAAGACTGCAAAACTATGCAAACTTATTTGAGAGGAAGGTTCATTGAACTCAGAGGAAAGTACATCCCAGCAAATATGCAGAGGATTGAGATACCTTGTAAAATTGTCTGTGCTGAGCTTGCTAAATCATAGCATAAAAAAGATCATCTGCTGTGCATACTTTGCTGCTCGTTTGCATACTAATTAAAATAACTGTGCTAATGAGCTGCTAAATTGCTCAGATAAACAATCTTGCAAGCAGACCCTTCAAGACCTTAAAGCTAAGCTACGTCACTCATCAAGTTTAGCAAAGTTTCTTAATTACTTCTTACTTAGCCCATTTGTCATTGGGCTGAGTGGCAGTTGCAGCTAAAATGAATTGCTGATAAACACATTTGAATAGTGTTCCAATCTAACATGCTGGCTTTTAAGCACAAGTTTAGGAATATGATCTGAACCGATGCCCCTTATTTTCTTGGTTTTATTATAGGGCTGTGCACAGTGCTCACTTGAAAAAAAGAAAGAACCCTTTGGGGTGAAATGGGGCTTTGGGAACCAAAATCTCATTCACCTTTTTGGTATTCCCAAACTGTCTATTCTGCTGTTTCAGTGTTCCCCACTCTAGCTGCCTCCCTTTCCCAACTGATCAAAGCCAACCAGCAATCATAGAAATAGAATGGCTTCACAATACAACATAGCCAATAATTGCTGGTAATGTGTCAGATCAAGAAGACCATACAGAGTGAGGGCAATGTTTCAAGGCTACACTCGGAACAGGTAAATGCTCAGTAAAAAGGGGAAATAAGTTCAGTCAGTAGAGCATGAGCCTCTTAACCTCAAGCCTCATGTTGGGGAAAAGATTCCTGCATTGCAGGGGTGTGGACTCCAGTTCTACAATTTTATGAGTCCATGTTTCTATGAAATGCACCACTTGCTTCCCCCCACCTCTTATTTTAGATGAAATACTGGGGATTTCCTAGACAAATTTCAACAAGGAAGCTGTCCAGCGTATGTCTATGGCCTTGCACAGTTTCCATTCATTTCAACAGGAGAATTTGTAGCAGGAGAATTTTCCAGTGAATTGTTCCCTAGATGTGTGGGGTTTTTTTTGGGGGGGGGGATTTTCCAAATTGGCAGGAATGCAAATTTGGCCTTGGGTGAACAAACATCACAAAATTAATGCACTAGGGAGAATGATTTCCTTTGAAGAAAGAAAATGAAATCACGGTGAAAGAAGGCTTCACTCTGTAATAATATTTGCCACTTAGGAAAAGAAGAAAATCTCTCAATTAATAAGATTCAACTCTAGAAGGCATTTTCCCCTGAAAGTGTTCTCACTGCTAGCAAGACAAATCCCAAAGCTTAACTCAATGAGTCAGTACAAAAGTAGTTTATTTTACTTCAGCTTTGCCTACTGGGTCTGTATCTCACACTACTTAACGTTTGTCCTAAAATTACAGGGGATGACTACATTTGGCAAGCTCTGTCTTTGAATTTATTGTTTCCAATGCTGTTTCTGAGAAGCTGACTATCAAAGTATTTCTCAATCAGACCTTCAGAATTACAAGAGCACAGGAGGAGGCATTATGGTGTACAAAAATGTGTATATTAGGAGAACTGTCCACAAATATGTGTATTTTTTGGTGGAATTAACACACACACGCACCTCAGTTGTGGTTCATATTACAAATGCAGCAAGCTGGCCATGCTCAGGTGTATTTTGCATTATGTGTTCTTCTCCAGCTTAAAATGTATCCTGCACAAGCAGAATCAAGCTCTTTATTTTCAGTGAACCACTCATTGATGGCTTTGAACTGCCTGTCCATCCTTTGGGTCGATTCTATTTATTGTTCTTCACCAGGATTTCATGTGGTAGTTTTTCCTATTTACTCTTGTTCCTGGGCATGTTTCTTTTGGGGGCAGGAGATGCCTAAATTTCATGAACCCCTCCTTTATAGCTGCTAGTAGGAACAAGCCATTCTTAGGGGGCAGCAGAATAAGGTGTATGCGCAAAAGACCACCAATATAGTAAGTTAGAAAATAATGAGGCTCTGATTCAGCTTGGGGCACTTAATAAAGCAGTTCAACTGGGTGAGGGATAAAAACCAAAGCAGGTTCTGAACTGAACTGAGGAGGTCTACTTATCAGTGGAGTACATCAGATGTTTCTACTGCTTCCAGTTTTCCACTCTGCATGCATTTTACTTGCTTTGGTTGTCCCTTTAACATTTTCTTTGAATTAATTCCCTGGCCTGCTGGCATGCAATCTATGCACTTGCAATGCATATGGTAGGGCAATCATGTGCAGCTAGCTGGGTGCATGTTCAGTGCTTACTGTACATGTTCAGTGCTCAATAACTCACTGTGAATCATCCTTAACTTTGATAATTGTAGAATATTAACATATTCTTCAGCAGTGAATTTGTAGATGCAAAATACTATATACAATACTTGTTCAACATCAGTATCCTACTGACTGGATTAACTATGTAGATTAGATATAAAACAACCTAAATCTCTGAATGCTATAAGGGAAAATGAGAAATTGTGCTGTATTCGGAGTTGATATTTTGATCATGAAACTCTTCTAAATTGCCAGTTTAAGATCCTTAACAAATATTACCTTTTGAGAGATTACAGAAACATCTGGAGCATCAGGAAGGACTAGCAAATGGATTACCAAATAAACAAAGCTCAAGTAGCAAAACAACAATAACATCTCCTGAGCTTTCTTCAGCTAAGAAATTTATGCAAACTGAGAAGAATGAAGTCCTTTAAGGAGACAACTTAAATATTCAATGCAAACAGAAACTAGAGTGGAATTCAGTCAGAGTTGAACGCAAGTCCTAGTGATTTCAGTAATGGAGTTCAGCATGCTGTTTCCCTCTGAAATCAATAGATGCAAAAGTCCAGGAACGATCACTAGCTTATTTGCTTTCCTCTTTGACTCATTAGAATGAGAACTTCCGAGGCCTCTTTCAATGCTAGCACTTAGTTCTGGAGTAGTAGTAGTAATGGAAGTAGTAATGGAGGTAGTAAAAAGAAGAGGGGCTGCAACAATTGGCAGACTTCCATGATTTCCAGATTGAGCCTGGACAATTGTGAGAATCCTTCACCAATTACCAATTAATATGGTAAACTAAGTTGAGACAGACAATTTGAAGGCAAACCAGTGGTTAACGACAGTTTCACAATTTTTAAGGCTCTGGGCAAAACTTCACAAGCGTGTGTTAAGTGTGCTTGTGGAAAGAAGATCTTCTTGAAACAGAGGAGCATTGAAATAACTTCTGCCTAATCCCTTCTGGGAGAAAGCATTGTCACACCTTCTTGCTGGACAGAGGCGAGTGAAACAGCAAAGATCCTTGTTACCTGGATCTCCTGCCATTGCTTTTCTTATTTCTTTCTGTGGAGAGAAATGTGTGAAGTTTTATGGTCAGGATGTGTATGAATTTGTCAGTATCACTTCCTTTCCCTTCCTAGGACAAGATGCTGTAATAGGGATAACATTTGGTACATTGAGTGAGATACTAAAGAGGTGGGTGATACTAATGTTTATAATAATTTTTACTCCTATTATTGTTAGAGAATTGAGGAAAATAAGAGGGATTTTATTGCCTGAACTATTAGAAAATTGGAAAAAGTGTTTTGTATACCATCTTGTTATGTCAGGGGTCGGCAAACTAAGGTCTGCGGGTCGGATCAGGCTCCATAGCCTTCAGGATCCGGCCTGCAGACTGTCCATGGATCCGCATGTGGATTCTGTTCGTTCGGGCTGTGCCATTTCCGCCCCTGTGCCATTCAATTCCCTTCCTCCCTCCCTCCTCCTGGCTTCTCCCCACTCTGCCTAGAGGAGGAAGGGGGCAGGGCTGAGCTGGCTGAGCGCCATTTTAAGCAGCCCTTCTCTGGAGCCAGCTTTTTTGCGCTGCTCATCTTCCCTCTGCCACCGCCGCCCTGGTGCTCCTGTGGGCCAAAGAGTGGAACTGGCAAACTTGCTCTGCCTACCCACGAGAAGCAGCAGCGGTGGTGGCAGAGGCGGTGGCGGTTGGCAGCGGCAACCCCTGGGAAGGTAAGCGCAGCGGCTGGGGCTGGGGGGTGGGGAGGACTACTTGCCCCCCTCGCCTCGTCTTCCAGCTCTCCCCCCCCCCCCGGTGCCACTTCCAAAACAGACTGGGCTACTTACAGATACTACTGATATGTAGCAAATCTTGTGGTGCCCTAAGAAGTACATATGGCTAAAGAAATAACACATTCAGAGAGAAAGATATGTGGATGAGGCCAAGAGAGAAAATGGGAGGAAATTGTGCTAATGTGAAAAGAGTTATTGACACAATTCACATGAATGCTACTGAAACAAGAACCAGTTTAAGCCTCAAGTGTGAAAATGGCCTTTTAAAGATTTTTCTCTGCCATTTGATTTTTTTATGCCTGTTGCCCTTATGAATAATGCCTTATTAATATTGTTTTATTGATTTGCTGTTAGTGTTTGTACATTGTAACATGTTGTTTTGTTTTAATGGAAGCTACTCTTGAGTGCTTTTGAGGGTAGAAGAAGGGCAGAGTTTAAGGTTTGAAATAAATAAATAATGAGCTTTAGACACTTTTTTATTAAAAAGAATACCACCTGAAAGGTGAACTTCAAAGAGTTTAAACTACTTGAATGTCAGATTTAACAGGTTGCCAACAACTGGCTTTCAATATACTAAGGGCTGGTGATGTTTCAATATATTCTGTAGGATAAAACATCTTGGATATCTATAAAACTCATTCTGAACAAGATGACAGAAGTAAAATCTGATGGGGCAGTGCTGCAATGAGAAGATTATGGTGAATTTCTAGCCAATGGTGGGGAAGTGGTGTCTTCCTGACAGGCATGGGGAAGGTCGAAGTAGTTTGTGGAAAAGGCCTTGCATGGGCCACAGATTACTCACCACTGGTCTGCACTTTTGTTCTCACATATCTAGGCTGAATGCCTAAAGAGGGCCAGCATCTCAAGGCCATGATGGAACACAACAGGATGCATTATCAAATTAGTGATCAGATAGAACATGGGCCAGAGCAGGAGGCAGGGCTGTTCTGTGTATGAAGGAAGCCCTGTTAGGCCAACAAAGAAAGAGGAGAACAGAAAGCACAAGGAATGGTTCAGGAAGGATGCTGAAAGGTATTGAGGAGGTTCCTGGGAAGGCAGAGCTGCCTCAGCTCAAGAGAGAAGCTGAGGCTCTCAGACAATCCCATAGCCCAGGGATGGGGTAGCTATGGACCTTCGGACGTTGTTGGACTATATCTTCCATCAGCCCCAGCCAGCATTGTCAATGGCCAGGGATGATGGTAGTTTGCAACATCTGGACGGCCACAGGTTGCCCAGCCTTGGCACAGCAAGATGGAGAAAAGGAGTGTGTGGTTTTCTTCTGCTCTAACCTCAGCAAATGGTCTTGGTCCACAGTAAAGGATACCTCAAACCCTACTTGTTAAATAACTGGTTTGTAGAGGTCCAATAGAGTTCATATAGTGATAGGCAGATTGGTTCCTAGACACACAAAATAAGTAGTATAATCCCCAGAGACCTAACAGGGATTCAAGTAATCCTCTCCTATCCCAGATCTACCCTTGTCATTAGAGCCCTAAGTAACCTCTGTGGCACTACCAATTTTTGTTGGTCTGCCAGCTATGCCAACTCCTGGCCAGTGATACCCTATGCACTGGTAACTTTATACTTAGATTGCTGCAATGTGTTCTATGTGGGACTGCCATTGTGCTTTGCTCAGATGCAGCGACTAATGCAGAATGCTATAGCTAGAGTAGCGAATGATACATCTCATGTGCACATTATACCAACAATTAAGGACCTGCACCGGCTGCCTATCTGCTACTGAGCCAAGTTCATATAAACAACTTGGGATTAGAATCCCTAGCAGACTGCTTTCCCTGCTACAAGTTAAATCAGCTTTTTCAATCTGCAGGGCAAGCCCTACCAACCATACTGAGAGACAGTAAATTGTCATCTGGAAATCTCAAGGAAACAGACCTTCTTAGCTGTATCACCAGCCCTCTGCAATGCCCTCTCAAATGAGAGTCAGGCAGCCTCATCAATTGGATGTTTTAAATGCTTGTTAAAAGCCCATCTGTTTGTTCAAGCCTATTCTGATTTTTAGAAGGGTTATCCTGTTCAGTTGTTGATTCTGTTTTTTTAAAAAAACAATTGGGTTTTATAATGTACCGTATTTCTTGTATTTGGATTTTTGTACGTATTATTGTGATATGCTGCAAACCACTGAGTGATCCTGGGTTGTATTCAGCGTAACAGTAAGCAAACCATTCCTTCAACACAAGGATTTCTTCTTGTGCAATGGAATTTTCTCCCTGCTCCTCCTCTAAATGTGTCCCAGGGATTCCCTCAACCTTGCAGAGCTGATTTGAGGGTGGCCTGGGGTGCATGCAGGAGGAGGAGTTGCACTAATGCTAATCCTTGGACCAGCACAACTATTTAGCTGAATAACTCCCTTAGTTTTAAAATAATGTTAGGCCATACATAAATTCCCTAAGTAATAAATACCGTGCACCTGCAACTTACACGAATTCAACCTTACACAGCCCATTCATAGGTTTTTGTGTTACAGAGTAAGCTTCTTAAGTCCTCCACCTCACTTACCATGCTCTGGGAAGATCATGGGAGGGCCCTGGGACACTCCCAAAGCCCTCGTGCCTTCTTCCCAGAGACAGGAACGGAAGGTGCCACCTCTCCCAGCATCTGGTATGCAGCTCTTCACCTTGCATGTGGACCCCCAGAACCGAACCCTCATGTAAGTGGTGGGCACACTGTAAATCATAGACTCATAGAATTGCAGAGTTGGAAGGGATCCCAAGGCTCATTTAGTCCAACCCCCTGCAATGCAGAAATCTCAACTAAATCAGGCATGGCAGATGGCAGTCTAACCTCTGTGTAAAAAACCTCCAAGGAAGGAGAGTCCACCACCTCTCAAAGGAGTCCATTCTACTGTCGAAGAGCTCCTATTGTCAGAAAATTCTTCCCAATGTTTCATCGGAATCTCCTTTCTTGTAACTTGAAGCCATTGGACCAGGACCTAGCCTCTGGAGCAGCAGAAAACAAGCTTGCTTCAGTTTCCATGTGACAGCCCTTTAGATATTTGAAGATGGCTATTATATCTCCTCTCAGTCTCCTCTTTACCAGGCTAAACATAAGTAAATCCTGACTCTCCTGAATCATCTGGCAACAGATTAATTTCCTTCCCATAGGAGTCTGTTCCAAAGTTCCAAAACAAGCTAACTAACCCAGTGATGGCCAAACTTGGCCCTCCAGCTGTTTTGGGACTACAGTTCTCATCATCCCTGACCACTGGTCCTGTTAGCTAGGGATGATGGGAGTTGTAGTCCCAGAACAGCTGGAGGGCCAAGTTTGGTTATCACTGATACTAACCCATGCTTGGACCAAATATTCTGCAATATCTGACTGCAAGGCTGTGAAACAGTTGTCTGGGGAATTTGAGTGAACAGGGGGGGGGGACAGGAGGAACATATCTTTTAAAAGCAGCCAAGTGCCATAAGTAAAGCTCTGCCTCCTGCTTTTCCTTGCCTGTGTTATGATCAGTGGGTACTTGGGTTATTTCTTTGTAAAGTTATTCACTCAGGAGGGCCCAAGCACTGGCTTCTCACACTGATAACAAACTCTAGCGAAGACCACAGCTGAATGTCGGCCCTTTCATGAAAGGTCATACAGTATCTATTGAGAGATGCTAACAAGATGTTGCCCAAACAAATCAAAAGCACAGCTTACAGGAGGAAAGGGAGATCACAGAGGAAGGGCATGCATTGTATGCAATCTCTGTGGCAGCTTTACCCCAGCTCCCAAGGGCCTTTCCAACATACAAATGAGCCCTTCAGAATATTTAAGTACAACTGGATCTTCATGCCTAAGATTCACATTTCAAAAAACAGTGCCACGACTGACAGAATTAATGGTCTCCATCCAAAATAACACTTGCATGACTAGCATCCTTGCCTCTAAAGCTTAAGGGAGGGGCCGTAGGACCTAGGCTGCCAGCATCACCACCACTCTGTATCAATCACAGGTCTTGCAAATGATCCCTGTGCTCCAAGGGAAACACCTAAGTTGTAGTAACAGCCCCGTCTGACTACTTCATCAGTTGATCTTCAAGACCCAGGCTCTGACCACCAGGTCCCATAAAGTCCTGGATCTTGGTCATCAGAGAGCACTTTGCCAGCCTAGACTTCTGTATCTTTCTCCTGAACTGCTACTCATTTCACAACTCAACACTATGCCCGGACAGCACAACCTGCCTCAAGGCCCCTGAATCTTCAGTTGCAACTTGACGCTTCTTGTCTGCCTCTGGGTAAGGGGATTCAATTCATTTCTCATTTAAAAGGGCAGAGCACCAAATGGGAAGAAGAATAAGGTAGACATAACCTGGATGTGAAGTTCCATATGTTTATTAGCCCCACATAACACCTCAAAAATAAACCAAAGACTTTTGTACAGCAGATATTAATATCTAATAATGAAATCAATGAAAGTTAATTGTGTTTGCCCCTGTCATTGTTTATGAGAGTCATAACAATATGTTATGGTTGCCCCACCACTAACAAAATAAGGCTGTTTTGCAATGCTCAGGGGAATAGGCTACCAACAGAGTGTTGTTATTGGAAGATGTCCAATAACCAGCCTGGACTTAGGCTATTCACCTCATCATCTTCATCATCATAATTTTATTCGTATGCTGCCTTTCCATAGTTGAAACTATGCTCAAGGCGGCTTACAACCTGACAAGATTTGCATAATTACAAACATAACAAAAGTCATAAACAATAAATTAAACACATCAAAATGTACGCAACCAAATGGAAACCATTTCCACACAAATCGTAAGATCTAAAACTAAAGATACAATAGTAATATCAATAACAGCAACAGCTCTCTCAACCCCCCGTAAACAATACTCCAGCCCAAGAATCTGTTCAACAGCTTCAGCTTTTGTAGCTGGAGTCAGTCAGCACTCCACTCTCCCAGGCCAGCTGGGAAAGGGCCAGCAAGGCAGGGTGCAGGTCTTCCTGGGCTCACAGCCAATATGCTCTCATTTAAAACAACACAGATAAAAATTAAAACAATTTAAAAGCAGCTGCAGTCCTTGTAAAGCCTGTCAAGCCCCACCCCAAGCCAGGTGGAAAGAGGCAAGGGGGGGGGTCCATCAGGCCCTCAGCAGGCAGTCCTCCTGGGCAGCAACAGCAGCAGCAGTCCTTAAGAACTGGTCAGGCCCCTCAAACTGCACTTAGAAACTAACTAGGAGCTGATGAAGTTTCTAGGGCACAGATGAAGACTGTTCATTGCCTAACTAGTTCCAGTCCAAAACCTGGACTCAGAATTTTGCTCTGCTTGTATGCTGCCTCTGTGCCTACTTCATTATTAAGATGATGGAACTTTAATGAATAAATAAATTATACAAATTATTGACTCTTGATCCATCCCTGCCTTGGGCCCATCCTATGTTATTAATATGCAAGAAAATAGATTTTATAATGAAAGGCTTAAATGAGAACGGGCCCTGTTCTTCATTGTATAGGTGGCCCACTTGAGGTGATGGTTCCCATTAGCCTTAGGAATCTGGAAGCTATTCCTCAGCTAGGATGTATTGGCTTCTGACAAGGGCAGTTCCACCCAGTAAGCAGTCCACATCAGCTGATTGTGTGACTATGATTGCTGAGACACAGTCTTGGACAGTGAGGCCAATGGAGCATTGCCTGGTCCAGAAGAACCGTCATTCTATCCCATTCAGAACCTTGGGGTTATTTCTAAACAATAGTATACTGAAAGCCGTATTAGGATGAATGTCTTTGTTCAGTGATCAATAATAATAATAATAATAATAATAATAATAATAATAATAATAATAATAATAATAATATTTATACCCCGCCCTCCCCAGCCAAGACCAGGCTCAGAGCAGCTAACATCAATTATATAACACATCAAGATAAAATCAAGCAATCAATTAAAATACATTCTAGAATCAAATCAGAATCAGAGTACAATATTTAAAGACGAACCATGATTAATCGACTCCTTCAGACTTTCAAGCCTTATTGTGTAAGCAAGGTAGTGCATATCCAACCTCAAGCCTTTAAGGGAAGTGAGCAGCAATGATCCTGATAAATTGTATTCTGTCCACATCACTAGGGTGCCAATAACGTTTCAAAATGCTTGGAGGATCAAGAGAAGTACTTTCATGACTCTCTATAGAAAAAAACCTCATTGTGATTCTCTGGAGACATTCACTCTCTAATGGAGTGAGCTTGCAGGGAATTGATTTAATTTATGCATTTAACTCTTGATCTCCTCTACTTCAGACTTTTTCGGTGCTAACTGAAACCCATTGATGCCATTAAGAAATAAGACTAAGAAGCAGTGAGTCTAAGAACATGTTTGCTGTAATTCTAAAGGCCTTGCTTGGAAGTAAATAAAACTGAAATTAATAGGACCTGATTCAGAGTAAACATGGTTAGGATCAGGCTGTTAGCTGGAAAATAATCACCAATGAATTGCAAAAAACCAACATGTTTTTATGTTCTAAACAAGTTTCTAAGAGTGGTCACTTCATCCCCACATATGACCCATCTCTTGTGGTTCTGTGTATATATTATCTCAATAGAGAAAGCTACAGAATCATCATCATCATCACCATTATTATTATTATTATTATTATTATTATTAGAATTTCTATCCCACACCTCAGCTATGTCATTATCCTATGAAGCAAACAAACAAACAAACAAACAAACAAACAAACAAACAAATATGACTTACAATGCAAAATACAGCAATAATATACTAAAAAGAAAGCAGCTTCTCACCAACCAGTCTGCAGTTCACAGATCAGTCACAGATCACGACAAAAAAACCTCTCCATTTTTTGTCCAGCACTGAGGGGCACCATTAAGAAGGCTCTACCTATTGAGCTTTACCTATTGGCAGGAGTGCAAGAAGAATCTCTCATGCTGATTTAATTCATGGGAACATTGGGATGGGTACAGGCCCTCCTTCAAATGAACTCATTTTGGGGAGGGGAAATAGTTTCATTCACTTTAAGGTAGATATAAGCTGGGGGGGGGCTTGCCCATCTCTACAGATAACATATAGGCTATTTACTCCTTCTATGTTACAAATCATTTATTTTTAAAAGATTCATTTTCTGCCATTCCACTCATCGGGGCAATCAGGATTTGTTTTTACGTAAGCCCCACAATCCCAAATGCGCGCCAGAACGGAAATGTTTTAAGTCCTATAACTGTTGAAAGTGTAGGCTTAGCTGATCCTCCTAGGGAGGAAGGAACAACTAGACCTCAATAGCCAACAGGCTTGCCTTTGAAGGCAAAGGTATCTGGATGACACAAGGCCTCCTTTTAGGAAGGCAGCACTGCAAAATGGTGGCACTTCATATGTGAGGAGACATTTTCTGTGGTATCAATTTTGGTTTTAAAAGCCATAAACAGCATCTCAGTGGTGTTCAGAAACTCACGGGCAGCCTGTGACACACACTGAAGAGTGGGATAATGTCCTTTCAGCTACTAAGTCCACTGAATAGCCTGATCACAATATGATGGACCAGGTGAATTGTCCATAAGTCTTGATACAGTTTTTAAAAATCTGTTTTCCATACACACGCAAACAGCAAATGTGCACACACACACATGCAAGGAAGACACACAAAGGAGGGTGGAAGGGTATGACAGGCGCATGCGAGTAAGTTACAGATAGTCTGCTAGCTTAAAACTTTGAAAAATGTCAGTTATCAAGGAGCATATGTTAGCACTGCCCTTGGGCAGTCACAGAACACTACATTTACAAACAGAGAAAAACCAATTTAAATCACTCAGTACATTTGCATGCATTGTCTGAAAAGAAGGGTCTTAAAATCAAGATTAATATGCACATTTTTACCTCAGAGCCTCAGTGACAGGCAGAGGGAGGGCAGACTGCACTCAATGAGCTGTGCAGAAGAGACGCACAAAACAAGAAGCACTGGAGCTTCATGCCTCATGCAGGAAAGATAAGGATGTAGGATGTATTCTCCATTCTTAAATGGGAAGGAGTAAAGTTCAGTAGCAAGAAACCTAAGGGGACTAGGATATGTCTCTCCTGAACACACAGAGATCACTTTAGTAACCCACTGTGGGATGTACATACCTATTAAGCTATTCTGCAGTGTACTCTAAAATTGCCTGCGCCTATATTAGCCTCTCCCAAGCAGATACCTTCCACTTGTTGCTAGACTACAAGTCCTATTATCCCTGACCACAGGCCATTCTGGCTGGGGCTAATGGGAGCCCTAGTCTAAAGAATCTGGAAGTCATTGGACAGGGGATCAGTGAACTAAATTCTTCCTTACAAAAACATGAATACAACTACAGTATTAGGCAAATAAATACATAGGTGGCAATGAGGCCTTGCTCTCAGAGTCTGAGCTGGACTATCCTAACAAAAAAAGAGAAAGTTTAATATAGCTGTCATTTTCTTCCCCCAAGAAAGTCACTGGAAGATGCTATTTAGCTGCTCTGGTAACCAGGAAAAGCAATACATGAAGAGGTGGTGCCATTCCCATTGCACTTGGTGAGTTGGAGGTGACTCTCTGATGCAGAGACCTGCTTCTACTCATTTGGGCTCCTCAAGCAATGTTAAACTCAAATTTTCTAGGGGTCTACATTGCGTGGGAAGCTTCCATGAGCACTGGAAGTTCCCTGATTCAGGCACTCATCCTCTAACTTGGATGGCTTCAAAAAGAGCATCAGTCAAACTGATGGAGGATAATGCTATCCATGGCTACTAGTCATGATGAAAACGTTCTACCTCCACTGTCAGAGGCAGCATGCCTCTGAATACCAGTTCCTGAGAATCACAAGTGAGCAGATCACTCTTGTGCTCAGGTACTGCTTTTGGGATTCCCAAAGGCATCTGGCTGGCCATGCCTTATTCACACAAGGTGTGTTCCAATTCCAAGCTGGCTCTTGAAAGCTACAAAATGATTCTGATTTCTATGCACTTGTCATTTTTCTAGCAAATGTGCTGACAGCTTTCTCTAGCCTCAGTGCTTTCTCCATCATTCAAATCGGTTTAAAACACTCACTGCCAAACTAGTAGTGCTTCATAGGGCTGTCCTCAATGTTATTATATAGATAGAGCTATTACAAATAGTCACTTCCAAAATGTCACTTTGTAAACACTAAAAGTGTCCTAAAATAATAGAATTGCCATTGATCTTTTGGTGTCCCTAATTCAATAAAACACTCAAGTGGAATAGGCTTTCTGATTAAAGAGTAATTTAAATGCAATTAATTTTATAAAGGTCATTCTTATTTTACTACTGTATTTTGATTCTAATATAAGGAACTTTAGGGTCTCATGTCTCTCTGGTTTTTCATATTCTTGATTTTGCAGCTTAGAGATGACCTTTTGTCAACATATAATCTTGCATGTCATTGCATTATTATGTACCTTAAGCCTGTAGTTTTGTTGTGACCTCACAGTTGGTTTGTCTGAGAAATATTGAAGTCCTGTGCATATGCTTTAGCACCCTTCTCATTTTTTTCTATCTAGAATGGCTCCCAAATTTATCTCCAATCCAAAAACATGAAGAAACCCTAAGTACTGGCTAAGGTGAAGGCCTTTTTGGAATTGGAGGAGGATCCCCCCTCACACCCACAGACAAAGTCCAAAAATGCTTGCACATATGTAATGTAACAAGTGGGCACTAATTTTAACCACCTTCTGGCTAAAATGAGAAGCAAAATTGCCTTCTAGAGCATCCTCAGACATTTCTAGGAAACTCTAGCAGACTTTGTCAATTTTTGGATTTCCACAGAAGGGAACATGGTGGATTGAACGTCTTTTGTCGGCAGTCTGCCAACAGTAGATCATTGGTGGAAGGACTCTGAGTGAGAGACAGAGAACTGAATATCTCCCAGGGTGAGAGACTGGGAGAAGAAAAGTAAGTTCCCAGATGAAAGCTGGGAGGGTCTGTCACTTTTTGTGTGAGACAAGGATTAAGAGCTATCTTTGAGAGAGAGGAGTCTACGTTTTTCTTTTTCTCTTTCTGTTTTTATTTTGATTTAGATTAGTTTTTTATTGTATTATGAAAAGTCTTTAATAAAATCTTATAAAAAAGAAAGAGACTGTGTCCATTTTTATGAGTTTTGGTCTTTGCAGTGAAATCTGTATGTATTTCACCTAAGCACCATTATGGCATAGAAATCAAAATTGTTGGGCTAAGATCTGGAGCTTGTGAGATATCTTAGTGTGCACCAAGATATTGCCTTACATATCCCAATTGTACCTGGCACAGTCAGGAAAAATGCCACCTGTTCACTATGCCAGAACGTTAGAGCATGCAAGGCACCTTTACTTTGTCTGGGACTAAACAGGGGATGTGCAAGGAAGCCAGCAGTGCATTTTTGCGCTGCATGTCCGGAGTGAGTTGTGATAGCTATTCTGCCTCCTACACTTCAATCCATCATTTCTGTAGAGAAGAACTGATGCATCCCACCAAAACATTACAGAGTGGAAACACCGATTATCCCTAATGTTTTTGGCTTTCAGAAAATGTGTTAATACAGCCAGAAGCTGCTGTGACATGTAGACACAGTCATTGTATTTTGTGAACTCAGATGGTGAGTCAGAGGCAGAGTGTGTGAAAGGCAAAGAATATCTTTCAAATATCTTATATTTGTAAAATGGCGATATGGTCATATCACAGGGCAAAGAAATTGAGATCCCTGCCCTTTTCTACAGAGTGAACTTTCGAACTTCTGAAATCTACCCATTAATCCAAAAAAGAAGAAGCAATAATATTTTGGGTAGACATGGCTCTTAAGACACCAAACCTTTGTGGCACAGACTTAGTTCAGACCTTAAATGAAAGTACACACTCTGTAGACGTTAAGAAAAATAGGACACTGGGCAAAATATATCCCAGCAGTCCAGGAAAGGCCAAATGTTCCTTTGGAGGTTATAACAATTTCAGTGTATTTGTGCTGATAGTAGTCTTGAGTCATCTTGACAAAAGTACAGACTTTGGTTGAAATGTCAGGTCTCCCAGAGCCAAAGGTTAAGCTTTCAGAATGAGATAATCTTTGCTCTGCAATGTGTACAGAACCATTTGCACTTGGCACTTCGTTTATCATCCTATTCATTTAGTGTTTCTGGCAGGCAGTGCTCTGCTGGGAAACCTGTGGATTGAACCTCTCCAGTTCCCCCTCCCCTGGTTCACAGCTGGGAACAAATCAACGGATGATGATTACATTGTCAATGTACATGGTGTCATGCAGAGTAACATGAACAAAACAGACAGGTCTCTGCCTTCAGGAGCATTCAATTTCAGCTCTTCAGTTGGGAAAATGGCAAAGGAGAAGTGAGCGAGGAAAGCTATAATAAAGAAGCAGATTTCCAGAATATGAGAATCATCTTAAGCAGGTACTCTTCCCTCTTCCGTGAGAGACTATTGAAATCCTCTGTTGAATTTCCTCATGATTTTAGGGCTGTGTATCATAATTACTGTAATCCGAGATGAATAATCTTTCTACTTGCCCTCCTTCTCAGACCCACCCATCACCCATTTACCTCCTCCTCTACCATGCCTAGATCATGGTTCTGCCAGAAAAAGTGGCAAGGAGATTCCTTCCATTCTTGACACATAGCTCACTGCTATGGAAGCGACTCAGGTGCCAAGGACCTTGGAAAGTGTAGGTTTCCTAGGTTACTTGACACTGAATAGGTGTACAATGGAGATTATATCTCACATGGTTGCTGAAAAGTCCGTTGCTTCTATGGCAGCAAGTGTGGGTAGGAAAAGATGGAGGTCACATTAGATTTGACAAGACCCTGGAGGCACTTGGAGGGTGAAGAGCAGTTCCCAACCTACCCTTACTGCAGGCTGAGTTGCAGGGATTTTGAAAGGGAGCTGCCCATGGGTGGACCTACCCCACTGAATGCTAGCCAGTGGCGATGAAGTGGAGTATGGGGCTCAGTTGGCACTGAATCCAATCATCACCTCAGCTCCAGAACTGAGAAGACCTCTTCACACGTTACACTGAACACAACCTCTGCAATGTGTACAAATGTTTGTGTGAAAAAACGTACACTTGTTATCTGGTACAGCTCAACTATTGCATACACAAACTTTACACACATTGAACATTGTATGTGATGAACTGTACATGTGTGTACATCAACTGCTTGTGTACATAGGTACACAGACACACACTCATTGCAAACAACATGTGAATACCCCTAGGGTGGTTGTCTATTGAGTGGATGCCCGGAAGGATCTGTGAATTGGGGCAGAGTTCTTGTTTCCTATGAATACCAGAAACTCTCTCTAATTGTGTCTGTGCAGCATTTAAGCAGTACACTGTACAGTTGAATACTTTGTTTAAATGGTTTGTGTCCCCATTGGATAATCTCTTATGTGAGCTCCTTTATATCAATAACAGTAAGAAATTATTGATTTTTTTCTAAAGCCATTAAGTTCAATTAGCTTTACAATTCAAATGGAAAAAGATGGCAAATTACCTTCACTGGATGGTTTAAAAAGTACAGAAAATAAAAAACCACCCTAATTTGTGAAGGATGAGATTAAAGTGGTAAAGGTAAAACAAATAAATGCATATTAACATAATGGTTCTAATCAGCATCATCTGGCATTTAAAACTACCATCATTATGCTTACTGGACTGTGGAGCAATAAGGAATTCTGAAGCTGTTTACCCATTTAATGCTAAGAGTATATTAAAGTAGGATAAATAATAAGCAATGGGAATAAACAGTAGGAAGAGAGAGAAACTATGCTGCCGAGGCATGAAGTACTGCATATTGTAGGTTTAGATAAAATGAAGTATTTGACAGAGAGACCTAGTGTGGTGGAATTAAATCCCACCACCACCCACACTTAATACATTCTCCCCGCCCCCCTCTCATGTGTCTGTGTGTATCAAATCTTTAACTAAATATAATTTATTTATTAGTTGGTAAATCAATACCCCATCTTTCCCCCAAGGGTACTGTACATATTTTCCTCATTGCTTTATTCACAACAATCCTGTGGAAGTAGATCAGACTAAGAGATTGGGGGAGGGGTAGGCTGAGGTCACCCAGCAAGTTTCAGAAATAGTTATAGTTAACATGCAAGGCTGATCCAAGCATTTTTATACAGAGCACAGCCTCTCTTCTGAAGTTGTTGGGACTTAACTCAATTGTCAATACAATTGCAGGTCTAGAAAGTTTGGTAAGTATGCAGTCAAGGATAGTTCAACAAGGGATGTGTGAAAATAGGGCATTTATATAACTGTTCCTCAGGCAGGGGGACCCACAACATGCCTTGTTCCAGGGTCTTTCATTCTATACAAGAAACAGGAATTTGATACATATATAGCTCAAAGCATGCTAATTGTTCGGAAAGCCTAGAAGGTTTAGCATTTGTTCATGTTTTGTGAAACATACCCCAGTGTAATTGAGGTACATTTCGTGCATAACTTCCCAGGGGTCTTTGATATTTATGTACCAAACTTCAACATATGAGAAAAGGTCAGGAAATGGGACATACCTTTGACTGTCAGAAAACCCAATGCCTGTAATCTCTATTTCTCCCCTATGTGGTAAGAAGCAATTGTATGGGTTGTCTGCATTGGGGCTGCAATGTGAAGGAGGTGCAAGAGTTAAACCCCTCCCCTAGTGCTGCAGCTGAACAGAAATGCATTTCATTGTGTCTGTTTCAATGAATGAAAAAGAAGTTTGAAGAACCAGCCATGGATTTCCTGTATTGTGATGTGTTTGGGCTTGGCTTTCAAAACTAGGCCTTAGATGAAATGTCTTGCAAAGGAGGATTTCCCTTGCCTTTTTATGAAGCAATGTTTTTAGCTAATGTTCAACACCGTATAAAATCTTAGAGAGAAGAAAAACAGCGTCCTGTAAATAACAGCAAATATGTTGTACAAAACCGCAGTCCCCTTCTCAGTTAGATTTGTCACTGTGTTCACAAATCTGCATTTTTTAAAGATTACTGGAAATCATGCGGAGTTCTTAACGTTTATTTTCAATTACTATTCCCATGGGAAAATAAAGCTACAGCTTTTAATTCATCTTCCAATAACATACAAAAAAAGAGCAAGAGCAAGAGAGCAGAATTTATGCTTTTTTATTTCCCCCCAACAGATTTGGAAAAACCTCTGCAATGAAATCTCCCTCAAAGTTAAGATTTCATCACAAGCCACTTACCTTCATACAAGTTTCACAGGCAGCACTCATTGCCTGGCTAATTGGGCTTATCTGTCCTATATTAAGACATTCAAAAAGAAATGGCATATGCCACACCTTGGAAGGTCCTTCACGATGCCCCTAAATGTGATATATATTGCCATAAACTGTTCGGTTTTGTGCAGGATTGTGAGAAGTGAATTCCTTGCTTTCAAGAAAGTGCATCTACTCGGAAGGCCTTGCTATCCTGTCATTTCAGTTCCCAATTGAATTCTTGCTATTGATTTCCTCTGAGGCAGTGATCAGACACAATGAGTGAACAAAGCAACCATCCAGCCAGACCCAAACCTACAATCAAGTAGAATTGGAACTCCTGTGTTAATTTAATTTCTAGTGATCCAGCAGCTAGGTTGGTTTCTATTAGAAGTGAATCTATCTTCTCTAATCCATTGTGTACGAATCACAGATATGAATGTTTCATGTAAGAGGGAACCCCAGTCACTGAAGCCTTCACCCCAGATGCTTCAGCAATGGGATATCAGCTTTCATCAGGGGTTCCCTGGCAACACATACATGCCTAAAGGGAGCTGTATCATTTCCCCTATAAAATGGGAGCTCCACCGAATGGGCGGATGTTTTTCTTGGAGAGCCAAACAAGCTACAGGGCAGGAGAAAAGTTGCACTAGCTTATGGCACAGAAACAAGTCCTTGGTATTTTATTTCATTTTTTAAAAAGCTGTACAAAAACAGCCTTGAAAATTATGGGTGATATTTGGGAATTCAAAATTTCTAGAAATTGGTTTAACTATGATTTGTGTGACAAAATTGTGCATACCTATGGCAGCCATGGAATGACTGGGGAGTTGGCCCATTTCTGTACAGATCCATGATCAAATTTGTACCAAGCTTCTGCCAAAATTGTAGTGTCTCCTTCTGAACAAGGTGTAATCCAGAACTTGGGAAGACTAAAGTCCTCTTCAGATGTTCCTTTCTCCACCTGCTTAACATAGAATTGATGGGACTTCCCACAATGGAGTGTCTGTTCTACTTGTGCTGCAGTTAGCCTCCCCCAACCTGATGCTAGCTGGGACTGATGGGAGTTGTAATCCAAAACATCTAGAGGGCACCAGAAATGGAGGGGGGGCTGCTCTAACTCATGGAGGGTAATGGGGATAGTTATTCCCACTTCCTCATCTATGAGTTAATCACATAGATAAAGGGACAACCAAGGAAGACCTAATAATTCTGAGGCCATAGCAAATAAGATTCTAATTATATAACACAGAGATGAAAGTACTCTTGCAGACCACTCCTACAGATATTTGTTCAAAGTAAAATGACCCGAGTTTAATGGGACTTACTCCTAAGTGACAGTACATAGGACTGAGATATATAATTTGGTATTTATATTTGGCATTTTTTATTGTATTGTAATTTGGAATGTTTTGATGTAGTTTTTATTGGATTATTAAAATGGAAAACTCAATAAATATATTTTTTTTAAAGAGTACATGGGATTGCAGCCTTTGTCAGGCTCACACATAATGGTTGTCATTTCACACAGTCCTAGGTATGCTGTTTTGGTGGGGCTGGGAGGAGAAAATAGTGATTACCAGACAGTAAGGCAAAATCAGGACCCTGGTCAGCTCCTATTGGGCCCTTTAGGCTGATAAAAAGGCTTTGTCTCAGCAGATGGCTAGTTATCTGAAGGCTTCCAGGAGAGTGGAATGAGTTTCCCCTCCAATGGTTCTACCTCCTTAAGAAAGCTGTATGCAATTTAAAGGGTCTGTAGTGCATACTCCTATGTGCAGTGGATCAGGATTAGCTGCAGGGGAGTCAGACTCTGTGGAAGACAGGAGAGCTACATGCTTAGGCCATTCAGTATAGAAGGGAGTGTTGAGGGTGCCTCCTCAAGTTGGGAAACTGGTGCATCATCATCTCAGTCCAAGTTCTCCTCAAACCTGCTCTAGGAATCTGATATAGAGGCCACAAAAGTGGCTGTTCTATATGCAATGGCCAGTTAACCATGTGGTTCACTGAATGGCTTACTTCTGCCCCATAATATGTGCCATGTGGAGTACTTTCAATTTAGAGTGGCCCTGATGTGGCAGCCATAAATTTGTAGATAGGCATTTTAGCTATGCTGTTTCTTGATGGTTTATTCTGGTAAGTAAAACAAACCAAAACCTCCCAAGTATGAATTTGATACAAGGCAAATTTCCTCACCACAGTTCCATCGCTCAGTCCAAACCTTTCATTTCAGTTGCATCTCTATGCAAAATCCATTGCAAAATGCAAAGGAAACTATCTACAGAGTGTGGGGGGGGGGGGGAATTGCCTTTCCTTTACAAATGCTTTTCCAGTTAGCTGTTCCTCCAAGGAGCTCATTATCACCTCCTTTCCTCCTCACACCAAACGTATGAGGTAGGTTAGGCTATAAAATAGTGACTGGTCCAATATTCCCCTGTAAGTTTCATGGCTAAGTAGGGATTCAAACCCAGATCTTCCTAGTTTAATTACTGCATTGTGCTGTACATGTTGCACAGTCTCAGAGTGCTGCACAAGTTAGCATAACTCATTATCTACAGAGGTTTGGTTACGCCCTCTCTTTTATGCTTCAGGTGAGCAGACAGAAGACCTTTTTATTTCACCAAGGTTTTTCTGCAGGTCAGGGTTCTGTCTACCTATTTTTACACCAAATTGATTTATCCTGCTCTTTGGCTTTAATGTATGAAATTGATTCTAGTAATTCAGACTATTTTTATTGCAGCCTGGGCTGTTTTTATTGTGGTTGTTTGGCTTATGCATAGAGAGGGGGAGAGACTTTCATTTTATAAAGAATTGTGGGGTGTACTTTTATATACATAGAAGCACATGCCCCATCCCGTAAATGGGACCCGTCTTTTTAATGTGTATACTATAAATACATGTTAAACTAGGACACTCTTGTATCTGGGCTTTTTGTCACTGTTGTTTGTTTCATCATTTTATTTCACTTCCCTATGTTGGTCACATTGATTTCCCCCCCTTCCTTTCTTCCTTAGCCGAAATCATTCATAATGGGTGGGTAACAAGCATCCATCCCAGATTTCAAACCCACAATGAGATATCATCTAGAGGTTCAGTATTGATTTAATTTCCAAGAAACATAGCCAATTTTAATGGGGTAAACTGTTGCTTCCATAGGTGTCAGAGGAGCACTTCCAATCTAATACTTTGAGAGAAATTGTGTGTAAGAATTGATTTCCAGATGTTAAGTTGCTCTCAGTGCCAATGCAAAATCTATTTCTGAAGGCAGCAAGTGTGAAATTCAAATGTGCAGTGGAAAATACCTGAGTTAGAGGTTATCCCCCCCCCTTCCAGATTCAGCTTCTCTAACTTTTGCACATTTTTTCAAACATTAAATCCATGGATATGATTGATTCATTCCAGTATATATTTATTATACTTTCAGGTATGTGTTTTGTAGTAGTAGTAGTTTTTTAAAAATAAAAAACCCCATCATTTCATTGCAGACTTTGCCAGCAATGGATGACATTCTTATTAGTACACATCTTAGACACTAGTCAAAACCAAAGAAGGCTACACACACACTTACACTTTTGCAGGATCATAAATCCCCTGAAAAAGGAAGGTAGTATTCAGCAACTTTCAAGAGAAGGGTGAATTTAAATAAATATTAGGCATTATGTTTAAATTGCTCATTTGTTCATTTGTGTCAGGGAACTGACATCGGAGCCAGAGGCGGAGGGAAGGCTCTCAAGTGATGCTGGAGAGGGACCCAGCAGGGAGAGAGGCAGCTCAGCTGGGGAAGGAAATCAGCGCAACACCAGGGATAAAGGGGGGTGGATGGGGGAATCGGCGAGAGGGCTCCAGGACTCTTTGCTGGACACCAGCAGGGAGAGCACGGGTCCTCCGCTACCCACACCCTCCCTGCGCAGAAGACTTCCGCGCAGGGAGAGTAGGAGGAGACTTGGCGTCAAACAACTTTTATGCTGGAAAAGGTTTAAGAAACACCCACTGACGGATTCTGCTAGCGACTGAGGCAGCCACGAAGTGATGGGCTGTCCAGACAGGAAAGGTTTAACAAGCCAACTTAGCCAGGAGTGGCGGTAACTTACGCATGAGCAACCCATATTCATTACAATTTGTTACAGTTAGATACTACTCATCCAACCAGGTTCTCTAGACAGGTCACACAGCCAATGAAATACAAAATGCAATTCACAATAAAATCCCTTCACAATACCCACCCCCCTTGCAAAGTCACAAAGCAGAAAACAATGTGATTGGGTTTTTCTCTCTCATTATCATTTAACAAAAGGAACAAGAGTAGCCATCTTTACACACACACTCCCCCAACATGTTTCTGGGAATGGCACTATATCATGAGGTAGGGCATTCTACTCAGGGAACAAGGTGATGCTGCTGAGAGCTGGCATGCTAACCCTTGAAGTAGCAGCAAGATTGTTGTAAATGTTTTGTTCAAAGAAAAGGGGAGTGGAACCTTGGCCACCTTGTATTTAAGGCAATACAAAAATTTTGTGACCAACAGAATTGATCCGAGGAATGGAGAACACCTCCTATCACCAAAAATATTGCCCTAGATCCACCCAATTTGAGTCATCACTGAACACCATTCACAACTGTCTAGCAAGTTCAAGGACTAGAAACATGGGATTGATAAAATAAATGGAACCTAGAATTTCAATGCCCTGGTCAAACAATTGCATGTGTGGGTCGGTTCAGAAGAACAGGCCAGCTCACCTCCCATAGGCAATACCCAGGATTCTTAACATTGATTGGGAAGGGCTGTAGCTCAGTAGGCCATCTGCTTTGCATGCAGAAGGTTCCCGGTTAAATCCTTGGCATCTCTAAGTAGGCCTGGGAATGGTCTTCTATCAGAAACCCTAAGGAACAACAGTTAGTCTGAGCAAACAATACAGTATGTAGCTAGATGGACCAATGGTTTGACTCAGTAAAGGGCAGCTATGTGTGTGTGTGTGTGTGTGTGTGTGTGTGTGTGTGAGAGAGAGAGAGAGAGAGAGAGAGAGAGAGAGAGAGAGAGCGCGCGCACATGGGGCAGAACCACACATAGGAAATCTGGTCAATTGGTAGTCTCTTTCCAAGCAATTCAACTTCCTCTTCATCTTTAAGCCTTTTCATGGTAACAAGGGCTACAATTACAGTACAAAATGGTTTAATGGAAATATACCTTCAACCTAGCAGGAAAAAATTATATCCCTATAATACAACACTGCAAATAGGACAGTTCTGCAGTGTTCATACAAGCCCTTATACCTACATACTCACTAAGTACACTGATGGCTCCCAGCAGGTATAGATTTACTGCCTAGTGTTCATTCCCCCTTAGTAATAATATCAATTTGGCTGTTAGTTTTTGTTTTGACTTGGTCTTTAAGAACCAGCAGGGCAGTAAAGCTATTTAAATGGAAATCCCAGTCAAATGTATAGTTCTCTGACTGAACAATGAGCAGCTCCTGATCCTTAACGTTTCTTATATAATAGTTGGCTCCTTTGTCCAGATTAAATGTTGAGATGTGATTAACATTTAGCACTCATATGCCATACTTGCAACATTTAAGAATAGAAAATAAGAATGAAGTTTTGTTAAATGTGATAGTTTTTTACAGTGAAAAGAACAAAGTATTGCTGCAATTTTGAGTTGCAGTCCTTTCTTGCTGCCTTAGTAATATTCTGTCTGCCAAGAGAAAACCATAACCATTAAATAAAATTTATGGGCATGAATGTGAAAAGCATAGGATGGGATCTATGCACTAATCACGAAGCAGGGTGGACTTTTTGAAAACAGTTGGGTTAAGGTAATTCATGACTACTTAAATCCACTGATTTCCATGCAAGCGTATCATAATTGGGTATCACCAATCACATTTCACTAGCTTCATAAACTGTGGGCAGAGCTATTGGTTTCACAGGGGGCTACCACCAAAACGGTATCCAATCTCATGCATAGATTTCATATTGAGTGTGCTCCCCACTCTGTAACATGTCAATGATCACCACACAGCATGATGTTGCAAGATAGCCTCTTCCTGTGGTGACACAGCACTCCAAACAAATATGCTGTTTACAGGGGATTCTCAATATCACATGGTTCCATATTGAAAGATTCTATTGGGAACAAAATGGTGCGATATTTTGCATTCTTTTTTTTTAAAGAAAAAATGCAAGTACTACAAAATATTTAATATGATATTGGTGCTGTAATAATGAAAATATTAATGAAAGCAAGTTGGAATGATGGTAAATGCCCTGTGGACATGGGATGTTGCTGGAGTGGGGTGTTGCTGTACATACAGGGGCTGATAGAAATAAGTCATTGGGTTGTATTCAACATAGCCCTAATGTAAACATACTGTCAGACAGGAATTTTTCCTTGTGATAAAGAATTTTCTCGTCTCCCCCACCCCCGCTACATGCCCCCTAAATCTATTCCAGTGGTTCTTTCAACTCTCCATAGCAGTTTTGGGGACAGCTCAGTGTGAACATGGTGGGAAGAGAGGAGGGAAATCCACTTGTGCTAGTGCCAATCCTTGTTGTTGTTGTTGTTTAGTCATTTAGTCGTGTCTGACTTTTCGTGACCCCATGGACCAGAGCACGCCAGGCACTCCTGTCTTCCACTGCCTCCCGCAGTTTGGTCAAAAGTGCCAATCCTTACCCTAGCACAAAAAAGTTTGTTAATACCACCATGTATGCATCAGATACCTTCGTACTGAAAAGCAGCCATATTTTTGTCCAAATGTGTTATGTTTATACTTTATCAGCTTATGCTTCTGAGATCTAGAGCAGCTCATCAACCAAAAAAAGTGTCATTTAGCATTACATACAAATGAGTGGCTTCAGTTTAATTCTCTCAAAAAGTATGATCACAGTGACTAGGATCTTGAGCTTCTTTCCAACGATGAGAGCATATGGTGAACAGAATTCTACTGATGGAATGTTCCTACTGTCAGTGTGTGTGTTTAATTACTTTTAACTGCTCCCCTCTCTGTCCTGGCTCCCATTCCAAACCAACAACAGGTGCACTTACCGGAAGGGAAAGCAGCAAACTTACAGCAGTCTATTGGTACAAACTCAGCAGTTAGGCAAGAGCAAATTCTAGTTTCAGCCATTCTTACAAGGCAAAGGATTAGCAACAATAAGTCTGGTCTGAGAGCAAGAGCCAATGTTCAGGAGCCGGGATTAGTAGCAAAGGTTCCAAAAGTTCCAAGACTGCATAGAAGCTGCAACATTGTTCCAATGAGCTTCCCTGCCTACCCACCGAGCTTTTTAAACACAGTTTCCCACCAGGATGTTTCATTGGATTGCAAGCCCTTCCTTTCATTGAAGGGTGATCAGGATCCAAGCCAACATATTTTTCATGTTGGAATGCCCCAAGTGTCAAGTCTCCTCAAAGATTGCAATCAGCAGTAGCAGCAGCAGTTGCAAATGACCACACATTCCCAGCAGTACCAGGACTGGAAGTAGGCAGTCTGGACACTAGTCAAGTTCCCAAGGCACCATTCCTGAGGCACATGAATGTGCTAAATAAATGTCTAAATAAAACATACAAATGTCATAAGACTACATTGTGATGACTATACAGGATGCCCTTTCTTATAAGAACTACAGTAAAAGGAACAGATGGTTCTATGTAATACAGTGAGAAAAATTACTGAGTGTTGTGGGACCAATCTGCAAGTGGCCAGTGTGAATCAGGGCCACTGGGTCTGGATCCCTGACTGCTTTGTGAATGTTATGTTCAGCCACATTTGTAGTGATCGACATTTTAGCAATAACAGAGATGGATCCATTTTTCAGACTTTGCTTCCCAATTAAGTGGCACAGCAAAGCAATGCCACCGGGAACTGGTGAGTGATGTAGCTAACAAATTGTCTGAAGCAGGTTCCTCATGAAAATACGGCATCTTAGAGCTAACGCTTCTGCTCACTTTGTGACTCTAGGTGCGAACTAGTACCCCCAAAGCTAAGGATTTAACTCTCCTTAGCCTCTTTGGATTGGGTCCCACAAAGCAGCACTCACATTAATTGCTGAAGCTGCTTGGAAGTAAGGGTGGCCCCGCAGTCTAATAAGTGGCTTTTGTGAGCCCTTTGAAGAAGCAGCCTCACTAGAAGGCTCTTCAAAATCAATAGGCTCTCATAGTAATTTTCTGTAGCAATAGGACATCACATGATAAATGATTCCCTTCAGTGGAACAGATGACTCTCTTACAGCTACGTCCAATTTATCATTTGATATTTCCTAGAGGACTGATCAGAAAACAACACATCAATGTTGGAGAGCTGCTTGGCTGTACTAACCCTTCTATGCACTTTCCCTCTTAGGGCGGGCAAAAGTTAAAGGTTTATCTTCATGGGTGTTTTCAGTTTTCTCATTTGGGACCCCTGGCGGCGGCAGCAGCTGGGGAAACTACAACAGCATCTGGAATTATTACTTCTGGCCACAGGTTTTAGAAATCCCTTTGTGAAACGACTTAGGCAGCCAAATCATATTTCAAGTTGAAGCCCCCATTTAGCTACCATTTTAGTTATTCTGAAGTTTTCTTTTAAGGATTTTTCAACACAAATGGCAGCAGCACTAGAGAAGCTCTGTGAACCTGCTTCAAAAGCCCAGGTATTCTCTCCCATGTATGATGACTTCACATAAGGGAGATAGTGGGGATGAGCCTATTGGCTCCACCCCTCAATTGCAATCCTGCAGCTTGCATCCCCCCCATCTCCCATGTGCCAGGAAGGCGAAGCTCTTCTTGTGGAGCCTTGCTGCATGAATTAGAACCCTGTTGCTTTAGCATTACTCAGAGTAGAGCAGGCTCCCTGCTGAACCTCAGTTCTCCAGCTTGCAGAGGGCAACAGGGCCAGTCACAGAGGAGTAGAGCTAACATGACTACCTAAGTATTATTCTAGCTGGAAGGAGTGAGGGTGGCGTAAGTAGTATATGATTTCCCAAACCCTGCACTAACACTATTCCAGGGATGGCGAACCTATGTTGTTGTTGGACTTCAACTCCCATCATCTTTGACCAATTGCCATGCTGGTTTGGAATGATGGGAGTTGCAGTCTAACATCATCGGGTGGGGGCCTCAAAAGTACCCCATTCCTGATCTATACATATGACTACATCACCACGTTCGTTATAAGCAGAATGCAATTCACTTTATGTATCCTAGAATCCAAAATAATTAAACACTGCAATCCTATGCATGCCTACATAGAAGCAGGTTCCGTTGTATTCAGCGGGTGTTCTCCCCAAGTGAGTGAGTTTAGGGTTGCAGGCACGCCTCTAGAGCCTTCTTGTTTCTTTCTTTATGGGTAGGATACAAGCTACTAAAATATTCACAAACAGGGAAAATAGAAATTCCCCACCCTACTTCCGCTCTGAGATGATGATATAAATAAAGAAATTGTTCAGGGTTGTGGGGGTTTTTTAGACGTACTTCTTGAAAGCTGAAGTCAAGAGACTTGTTTCTGAGCTGTTTTCACACATTACATTTTTAGTGAGTTTTGCAGATACTCCACAACTGCCAAACTGTGGGAACTGGAGGCTAAATTTACCACTTGCTTTGCTGTTCATGTGACTGAATCCATAGCCAAAGCAAGTCATTTCAAATGCCATTTTCTTTCTGAGAAATAAATAAGTAGAGAAAATAACAGACTTGCACTACAGTGGTACCTCAGGTTACATACGCTTCAGGTTACATACGCTTCAGGTTACAGACTCCGCTAACCCAGAAATAGTGCTTCAGGTTAAGAACTTTGCTTCAGGATGAGAACAGAAATTGTGCTCCGGCGGTGTGGCGGCAGTAGGAGGCCCCATTAGCTAAAGTGGTGCTTCAGGTTAAGAACAATTTCAGGTTAAGAATGGACCTCCGGAACGAATTAAGTACTTAACCCGAGGTACCACTGTATATGTGTACCTTTTCCAGGAAAGATTCAAGTTCAATTCTTGTCTGTTTGTTTTTTTGTTCCATTTCTATCCTACCCATCCTCTCAAAGGAGTCCAGGCAGCCAATATCAAAGTGGAAAAACAATACAACCACATACTCCCCACCCCACAACTTTTGAGGAATGTGGAACTACCAAGAGGGCCCCCTCTGCTGAGGGTCTGTAGGGAAGGAGGCGGTCTCCCAGATAGCTAGGACCTAAGACATTTAGAGCTTCAAACAATCACACAAATAACTTGAACTGGGCCCAGAAACAAGCTGGCAGCCAATGTAACTGTTTTATAACAAGGGTTATACGTGTTCTAAGGGCAACTCCAGTCAGTAATCTGATAGCTGCAGTTTGGACCAGTTGGAGTTTCTGAGTGATCTTCGTTCCATACTGTGGATGAATCATCTCAGTCCGACAGGTACTCCTAGACACTGAGATCAACTGGGCCTCAAGTGTCAGTGTAAGCATCAGTGCAATCCTTACACTAACAAAAGTGTAAGGATTTTAAAAAAAGATCATTGAAGATTTGATTCTCTTTGTTTTTCTCCAAACTGCCAGTCAGAATCCAAGTAGTAAACTAACTACTGCTAGGACTGTACCATATACTTTACCAAAAAACCACACACACACACACATACACATATTAAATCAAGATTTATTACATGAATCTCTTTATTTTAGTTCCCGCTGAGACACCTGATCAGGTACATGGAATTTAAAAGGGAAATAAATGTTGCAGAGAAAATCAATTCTCCAGTATCTAAAATTTCTGCATGTCAGATTCTCCTTGGTGACAGTCAATCATCCACAAGAAGATATATTACTCTGACTGGGAGAAAGGATAGGGGCCAAGAAATGTTTGAAGGGTTTTAGCCAATTATTCTAAGAAAATGTAACAATGATCTTTTTCTTCCTACCCCTAGCAAAAACGTAACAGAAAATGTGCAAGCTGAATTTATTAAATGTATAGATCACCTCTCTACCCCAAAGCACTCAAGATTGCTATTATATTTTAACCCAAACAACACAATTAAAACAACATTAAAATCCCTTAAAGCAAGATCTTATTGGGGAAACGTTGTAACTCAGACTCTAGCTCTGGAGCAAAACATATTTTTTGCACATAGAAAGTCCCAAGTCCTGGCAAGATTTCTCTCTGGAAAGCTGCTTCCTGTTAGCAAAGACTACATGGCCTGACTAGTAGAAGCACAATATGTCCTTACCTTTTTATTAAAATGCCTACACAACATTCTCAAATGAGCCTTTTTAAGCAGAGTTAGGTTGACAGCCCAAAGAGCTTGTTAAATAATTGAGCAAACTATGCAAGCATTGGTTTATTATTTCTGTATAGGCCTGGCCTTACTTTTAGGCAGAGTGAGGTTGGTGCTCCAGGCGGCAATTATTTAATTAATTACCTTATTTATTTATTTATTTATTTATTTTACTGCCAGGGACTTTTTACTACCTGTGGGATTTCCCATCTCAGACTTTTTGCATCTTTACATGGGGGACTGAAACACTATTTGCTGCTTCACCTCGGGCAAAAAAGGAAATGTCTTGCCTTCTGTAACAATTGTGAAAGTTCCATCATAGGGACAGTTTACTTTGCCTCCTCCCCACGCAGCACAGTCAAGTGTGCGTGGATGATTAGTCAGACCATATTTGAACTAGAAAATATTTCAGATGCCATCTGGATCTGTCCTGTGGGCTGAAGCAGATGTCAAGCTTACATGGTTACATACTAGATTTACCCATAAAGTTTGATTAAGTGCAGATCAGGTGCTCTCTATGAGCTGATGCCTTAAGACAACATTTTATAGGATTGGGGACTAGGGCAATACTCTTCAAGTGGCAGGAGGGGCATTCATCATTCATGCCAGAAAAGTGGCCCAAACCTTCTCCTTCCTTTATCCATCCCTTGGTTCCCGAATGCCCCACATATGCTGCATTGATCTTTGCCAGGGCTGTGAGGACAACACTACAAAATACAGCTTGTTCCTCAGCCAGGCAGTCAGAGGCAACCCTGAGGAATCTGATCTGTATGAAATTTGATATAAACTGACCTGATCCACACCATCACAGATTAATGTGCAAATTGAACCATGGTTTTGGTTTGGATGTCACAGTTCTCTGAAATTTGTGGTGCAGTTTTGAGCACATTTTAAAAAAACACAAAATGCAGTTGAAATTGTGCACCTTAGGAAAAGTATGTTTGGAAATGTCTGTTTTCAGCATAAAAATACATTTAGAAATGTGCATCAAAGTGAGAATATGCTTTCAAAAAATGTTATTTAAAAATGAATTTAAATATCAATTTTTATGAAAAAAAATCCAGATTATACAGAAGTGGGACAACACAGATTTATGAATGGACACAACCAAAAGTAATACAGACCCCAAATACACCAATGCATCCATCCCTGGCAGAGATACAAACATTTACTGCTGCTCTCTAGCAATAATGGTAAGAAATGGTGTTTGTTTATTATTATTATTATGGCAAACAGCCAGCATAGGTAAAAAATGGTAAATAAAGCAAAAGGATGCAGCCAAGCACTAGTATTTCTGCTGCGACAGCTTCTGTGCAATCAAGTTATATTCACTTAGAAAACAGTCCACAACTAGAAGATCATACAGAGAAACAGTCTGAGGACTGTACCATTTCATACAGATCAAGGCGTTTTTCTATGTAAAACAAATCCCCCCCCAAAAAAAACCCAACACACAGTTGTCAAGAGAAATGGGGTGTTGCAGTGAGACAGGGAACGCAAGACAATTCACTGGGGCAGTCTTGCAGAACTGCCTTTCCATTCATGTGAGACCTATCTAGATACAAGCCTGTAACTGTGGTCACCAGTTGCTGTTAGCAACTACTGTGTTATTTTCCTAGTCGTCTTTTCCCAGAAATCCTTTCTGATGGTAAAAGGTGCTGCCAGCTGTTAAGGAGTGGGATACTACAGCATGCAGCTGTAGTAATACCCTAACAAATAGCAAGCTTTGCCTTGATGAAAAACTTCGTTTTACAAAGAGCAGGAAGGGCACTCTTGAGATTATTCCTTGCAGATTGTGACAGCATTTATCCCATCATTAAAGAGATATATTGAATCTTCATTTTCCTTTCAGCTGGATAATCTTTATAACAAATTATACACTTTTTATTACCACTAAACACAAGAAGACTTTTAAAATCTGAGCTATCCGCTATGACTGCACTAATTCTCTACACCTGGCATTGGAAATTAAAATACTTCATAGGCCTGCAAGTGTATCTGTGGTGTGATGAAGGTGGAATTAACTCTAGATTAAATAGGCTTCTTTCCAGAATGCTATATAAATATATTCAAACCCGATTAGTCTTATTAAGACAGGGCAGGGATTAAAGGATCCCCTTTCTGTGCATAAGTTGATTCAGAAAGTACTATATAGATTCACAGGAAAACTAAGGCTATCAAATATGCAAAACCACTATGTTCACATCCCTCTGTTAAGTGTGTTAATCTGAAGGTGATCTGCAGGAACCAGTAGTCTATGTGTCCTTCCCTGCCCTAGACTAAACAAACTGATCTATAATTATGTTGAATCATCTATTGGGGAGGGGGGCAGAGAAGTAGCTTGTAGGCATTGTATCTCATACAGTATTTGTAACATGCTTAACAGTCCTCCGAAATCTGCTCTTATAATAACCCTTTGAGGTGGCTTGCTAATATTCACATACATGCAGCATTTTCAGATATGTATTTTATTAAGATATGTCCTTTACAAAAATGCCTGGTACTCCATTTTCTGCAGGTAGCTTTGATGTTAAAACCAAATTATCCACATTGATGAAGGCCTTGCAAAGCTAAATACATTTTTATTTTAAAAAGGAAACAAAGAATTGAACTGTATGACTACTAGATTTTACATTTTCAATAATGGGGAAAACATCTATTTTTTATTGTTGTTTTACTATGGAGTAGCTTTAATGCCTTAGGAACAAGCTGACCAGAACAACCATGGGTCATCACTGAAAGGGAATAAAGGAGCCATCTTACCACCTACCTTAAGAGTCACTCATTTGCCTGAAACACCACCCACAAAATCAGAACCCCCAATTTCAAGATTCCAGCCTAGAATATGACCTGATTAATAAAAGACTCCATTCTTTATCAAGGGAAAAGAGCTTATGGTAGTCACCAGGATCTGTGCCACCATATAAAACTCCTATCTACCTCCATCTGTCTTGCCTCACTAGTTGGACATCCATGTCCTCTAGCTCAAACCTTTGGCTGCAAAACACTGAGCTGCCTCTGAGTACTTCCATCTGAGCAGGTTCCTGAGGGTTCCACCTTGCTCTGCAGGATTTGCCCAAGACAGGACATTTTCTGAAGCTATATAATGATGCCTTCACTGCCAAGCTGTTAACTCAAATGAGCACAAAGCAGGTGCCATACCTTGTCTTTTCCAACACTATTTGAAGACAGGACCTACTCTAAAATGGGGCAAATTCATTTTAACAAATGAAACCAGTATGGAGTTCCACAGGGAGGGTGTGCATATTAACAGTGAGAAACTGGCTGCTCTATCTTCACCTCCTCTAATTCTATATTATGAGAATAATAAAACTGTTTGTATTGCAAATGCAGCTTCCTAGTCTTTTGTGCGAGGCCAGGGTGATTTAGTCTGATTCATATTTGATTCTCATCGCTGTGCATTGCATTTAATGGATTGTTTGCTTTAATGTTTTGTTAAAAAATTGTGCTGGGTGAAAGTTCTCATCTACC
The DNA here is from genome assembly GCF_965112155.1 of Podarcis liolepis. NCBI lineage: Eukaryota > Metazoa > Chordata > Lepidosauria > Squamata > Lacertidae > Podarcis > Podarcis liolepis. The sequence continues at coordinate 59,121,371 of NC_139559.1, forward strand.
AGCTACCATCCCCATTAGTCCTTCTCGCTGTTAGAAGCAGACAATCAGGGAAGCTATTTTCCAAGAACTTTAATTTTTTTCCCCTTTTGTGTCCACGAGCTTATCTTATATTAACATAAATTCTATGGCTTTCTTATCTGGACTCTGTCGATCCAGTGTATTCATAGGAGTAGTGCATTTCTCATCTGCTCAAACCTATCACAACTCAGTTCTACATCATTAGCTTGCTGCGTTGAGACACAACACAATTTTTATTCTTTAATATTCATACATAAGGTTGTAAAGCCATTGTTCTCCAATTTCTAAGCATTAATAGTCACAGATCTACAGTTGTATTTTCTTCAGAAGAAGATTTATTTTTATAAGTAATTAACTTGAATTATAGCTTTCAGCAATACGGTATAGTTTCACATTCATTTACTAGTTTTACTTTGATTCTTTATGCCTAACTTTCCTTGATTAGGAAAACTTCAGGGCCCATATTGTGGCTACCTTTAGTCGCAAAAGTCAGTGGTATGTTTCCTCTTGGTCAAATTCATATACTCACTACTTGAGAAAATTTCAAAATATGCATAGGTACTGGCAGTGCAGGCAGAATGTGTTTGCTACATGCCCAAACAGGGACAGGAAGGTCCTGCTAAACCTAGAGTCAGGCCTACACCCATGTCTGTTTCACCATCTAGCCTGCTTCCTAGCTCAGCATATCCAAGGCTGACCCAAGGTCGGTCAGTGAGCTTCATGGCTGACTGGGGATTTCAATCCAGCACCTACTGCAATATTATAATCACCATACCACACTGGTTCTCATACCATTGTACAATATGCCTCCCCTCCCCTCCTCATGTAGACACTTCAGTTGACTCTATCCAGAGACAATAGTCACCTCATTTGAGTTCAACACTCCATCAGAAGGATGGAAAAGAAGCAGGAATGAGAGAAGCTCAAAAGCATGAGAGAAAGAAAAATCAATAAGAGGGGTTGTCAGAAATAAAACGAGAACCACAAAATGCTATTAAGTAGTACTTCTTCATTTATTGGGGTGTCTTTCCTATTGTTAAATATCCATATTTGGGGTGCTGTTTCTGGAGGAGCAGGACAGGAAACATTTGGTCCTGAATTCAAAATTAGCAAGGGAGGGTATGTAGTAGTTTCTAATGAACTGTCATATGTTTTCTGCTCTAATTATCCAGATACTAGTCCATGTCCCATATTATCCTGGTGGTATGGTTACATCAAGGAACCCCAACTGTATAGTAATATTCAATTCTCAACAGGTTTATAGGGGGAAGAAAATGAAAATTGCTCACACAAACACACAAAATCATTGTTTAAATCAGCCGAAAGTGAGCACCACTCAACATAGGCTATTAACTTCACAGAAAGGTGCCCATGCAATTTGGATTGTCAGCTGCAATCACAGCAACAGGATAACATGCCAGGCAGTTCTGAGTTCTTAATATGGGGTGCAGTTTATTGCTAGAGAATCAGCAAAAAGCAGAATCTGCACTGGAACCCCAAGGGCTAACACAGAAAGCAGATGCTATAAAACTTGTCTCAGCCACAGGGTCAACAATGAAGAATACTAGTTTTTGGCAGAACATAAAAGCAAATTGTATTGCCATCTTCTTTGTTGATAAAGGAAACCAATGTTATATCTGATGATGAATATTTACCTTTATAATAAGGCTTTCGTATTGCATTGTTATAAGTTCAAAGCCACATTTACTGACTTTCTGGATTCACTTTCAAAACTGCCTAAAAGCATTATAGAACTTTATGGGTTTTTTTATTGTGAATATAGTCCCAAATGTCTTTAGGTTACCCGAGGTCATGAAAGGCAGGTAAAGATCCCTTTCAGGAAACAAGTTCCATCTTCAGTGCAACTCAGCCTCTTAGAAGGTTACTACCAAAAATAAGGGCTCCCTACCTTCATGCTCATAGGCATAAATTAAATGGATCACCAGCTAAGGTCAGAAGAAATATTTCTCGCTGGTTTAGTTTTATGCTTCAATCTGAACGATGCATTCTTAAAGAAGATGTTAGCCCTGATGTTTCTTTTTCTGTTTATAAAGCTTATTAATTTTACAAGTGGATACCTAACAGACACACAATGCAAAACTATTATTGTCCATGGTCTGTTTTATGACAATGAGTGGTCCCATGAAAACATTCGGCCATTTTGTTTCAGAAGCCAAGAATGAGTTGCCTTTTGAAACAAACAAAGGAATCCCTTGGGCTTCCAATGCAGCTCCAGATATTCATGCCATTTCAAATTTTGGCCTCACTCACCCCTGCATGTGATAAAGCTGTGTGCAGCCCACGGATTCTGTGTTGAAGTACTCTTGCAGCCCACTTGGTATGAAAAGTTGTGCCAGAGCATACTTCAAGTGGGAAAGTGTTCCACAACTAGGGCACAAGTGAGAAGGCAGTAGACAATTTGAAGGCAACTTGTTATGAACATAAGTCACAATTCCGCATGACAAAGGTCAGCTCACGTGCCAAATAGGGCTGCCCTAGAATATCTGAGCACAGAGGGGGTTCATTTATTGCAGGGGGTTGTTCTTGATTACTTTTGAATTCACTTAGTGTTAGCATTTGCCCAGTTTCTATTTTAAATTGCATGATCCATAAGGTCAACAGTTGATTGTATTTTTGTCCTTCAATACTTCTTAACAAGTTGGAAGAGTTTAATAGAAATTAAATAATTCATATCCCATGTATGCATGGCTCTTCTGATAATGCTATTTCTAGGGTTATATATAACACAACCTAACCCACAACAGTGGAGGCCCTTTTGTATCCTTTGCACATGAATGTGCTTGCATGTGAGCAACACTGACCTCACCTGCCTTCCTAATGTAAATTTAGGATTTGTCTTCTATGGAGTGTACATTGGGCACATATATTTTAACTGGCTTGTTGACTGATAGACATGTGGACATTTCATGACTCCTGATATTTGCTGACTATATGACAGACAAATGGGACCTGCAACAAAATGTTATAGATTGGAGAGCTTCTGAGTGCCAGTCAGTCAGCCATGTCCTTTTCTAGGATACTGCAGTTGCATCCTGACTCCACCCCAGTCACCATTCTGTGGCCATCAAGCACTCCCAGTCTTCATTTAGCTGCTTTTGATTCTGCCTCCCTCCTGATTCTTTTTCTCATGAAGATTTTTTGTACATCTGCAAACTTTTGGGCTTTCAGAACCTGCTAATACTTCCCTCTTGTGCCCGGAAGGCGTTGTTTTGGCTACATAAGAATCCACACTCGTTAATGGGTTTGCTATTAGGCAGGAATAGCCAACATGGTGCCCTCCATCATCCCTGGCTGTTGGCCATTCTGACTGAAGCTGATGTATGTTATAGTCTAACAACATCTGGAAGGCAACATATTGGCTACCTCCGGTATAGCGTAATCCGTTTCCATTTCAAATACTGGTATATTACTTTAGGGACAGTTTTGACCATATAAAGGTACTCCTACTCTTTGCTTCCTGATACTTAACTTGTTCCTGATCCACAAGAGGAACTCTCCTTTTATTCCATGACTGCTAAGCTTACTCAGGCGCCTATTCAAGGTACCTTGTCAAATGCTCTTTGAAAGTCCAGGCACACTATGTCAACAGGATCATTTCTATTTTTATTGCTTGTTGACACTCCCAAAGAACTCTGCATCAGCAAGGCTTGTTCTTCTTAATGCATGGTTATTTTATCCTGAACATTTCCCACCAGTTTTCCAGGGACAGATGTTAAGCTAGTCGGCCTGTAGTTTCCAGAATCCTCCCAGATCACTGTTTTAAAAATTGTGTTATAGTGGCTATTTTCCAATAATGCATCTCCATAGAGCTTAAATAACACACAAACAGAGCAATCCCCCACACCCTTGGCAGCTTTCCAGCAGTATTGAAGCCCAGAGATTATACACCACTCTAGTAAAGGCAGAAACACAAAGCAAATTATAGAAAAAGAAGTTCCCCACCATCACATAATTTATGTAGTCTATAGCAGTGTTTCCCAACCGGTGTTCCGCGGCACACTAGTGTGCCGCCGAACATTGCCTTGTGTTCCGTGGGAGGGAGACGGGCGAGTCGGGCGGCGAGAGGCGGGGCGGCGGCGGCGAGCACACGCGGGGCGGCGAGCGAGCGAGCTCCCACATCCCATCGCCGCTCGCTTCGGCCGGCCTACTGGAGGAAGGCGCGAAAACCCGGCGGGCTTTTGGGTGGGCGCCAAGCAAGAAAGGCGGGAAGGCTCTGGTCCCTCCCCTCCCGGCGGGGCTCCCGCACGCACCTTTCTGCGCCGCCGCGTCCCGCCTAAGCAGCAACAGGAGGAGGAGGAGGGAGGCCAGCGCCGGCCGGGTCCCCCGGGGGAGCGGGCGCTCCGGGCTGCTCACCATACCCCGCGTCTCGGGCGCAGCAGCCAGCAGTCCGAATGCATCCCGAGCCGCGCTGCTCTCGCCTTGCCTCCTTCTTCGCGCCTCCTCCCGGCTCGCGCGCCGTCCCTGCGCGGATCCGTCCAGCCTCCGGCCGCCGCCGCCGCCCCCTCCTCTTCCTCTCCTTCCCCCACCCACCAACCCGCACGGCGCGCTCCCACCGCCCCCGATGGGCGCAACCACTTCCGGGTCCGCTGCAGCCGCCCCTTCCCCGCCTCCGGCAGCCGAAAGTCCCCCAGCGGAGCCCGTCTGGCCACTCCCCCCGCTCCCTGCCCACCTCCCGGTGTTGAGGCGCCCTCTTTCGTTGCTTCGCGGGGAGGGAAAAAACTTTGACTTTTGTGCGTCCCTCCCGGCGTGACGCTGCGCGCTGACGTCACGGGGCGGGGCTTTAATGGTGGTGTGCCGCGAGATTTTTTTCCGGTAAACAGGTGTGCCGTTGCCCAAAAACGTTTGGGAAACACTGGTCTATAGAGCCGGTGTCTGTAACCCACACACACAAAAAGACTCCCAGGCAATTAGAGATGTTTGCATAATTAGATGTCAATGTGTGCAGGCCATTCCTCTTCCGGCCCTTTCTTCATCTTGCCGCTTGGCTGCAGGGGCCATCCAGCCTGACAGTGCTGCTATTTAATGTCAGGTCAATTCATAATAAGATCCCACTTATCCATGATTTGATCATGGACAAGGTAGCCAACCTGGTTTGTATTAATTACCAAGACTTAAGTGGGTAAGCTGGGTGGACTGAATTTGACCCAGCTGTGCCTGAGTGGGCCTTATTTATTTAAGGATGGTGCAACAGTGTGCAATCCTTAATGGTGGAGCTTCAGGGGCTTATGTTGGTTCTTTTTGCCCTCTTTATAACCATGTTTTGCATTTCTTCAAATATGGCAGCACTACTCCTGCATATTTATATTCTCTGTTAATCATGACATCATGAGTGGAAACAGGGCAAGCCAAACAGTGCTGAAGGGCAACAAAATCAATCCAAGCTTCTCATTAAAAGGTAAAAGCGTCAATAATCTTTGTCAGGCCTTTTTATCTTGTGGTTTAGCACACTGTGATCCCTTAGGCAACAACTGTTATTGAGATTTTAAAATGATCCTTGATTTCACATCTCCACCAGATTAACTCTTTGGCTACCTGATGAACATTAACATTGCCACTTCCAGCACCTAAGGGCAGCCATGCAATAAAGCAGCAGCTTCCTGAAATCTGAGATCAGAAATGATCTGTGGCAGGTATCTAATACCAGTTGCTGTACAGCGAGAGTCAGCAAACACAAACTATGGCTCCCACCATCCCTTGCCATTGCCCATGCTTGTGAGTTTCAGTGCAGCAGCATCTGCAAGGGCCAAAGGTTCTCAACCCCTGCTGTAATGAATGTAATGGAACAATTTACATTTTGGAAAATAATTATTTTAGGTAATCCCTTCATTTTCACTTATTTTTCCTATTAATCACAAAGTTTTAAACTTGTTTCCCAGCTCTTTCCAAGGCTTACCCTTTTATGTAAATTTCTATTCTTTCCATCCATTTGTATCCTTAAAGGATGTAGAGCCTGGTTGAACCACACAACCTTTTGCAGACAATTATCATGCTCAATATCCTCTTTCTAAATTAAAAACAGCAACCCTGTGATTTATTTCCCTGTTCTTTCCAAGTTCTGGGAGTGTGCCAAGCCACTGCAGTGGGTAAAAGAGGGGGAAAGATACTCAGGTGTACTGCAGGGGAGCCAGATGTCACTATTGAAAACCTTGCTTCTTGCACCTTTCTAAATCCCAATTGATGTTCTGCATGAATGGGACCATCCGAACACATTTAGAATTTTGTACTAGGTGAAATTCAGTGGCAACTATTCTATGATTGAGTGGGTTGCAGGACTGCTAGCCAGTGATCTCTGTCAAGCCCGGGTACTGCACATCTGACCCAAAATATTGCAGAGTAATATTACTGCTAGGTAGCATTTTGCAATTATGGAATAGGTGGCTTAAACTCTACAGTCTGACTCTCTCATACATAGAAGACAATGAAATGGATGACTGTTTTCCACTGCCATGTCAGATTCTTTATTTCATTCACAGAAGCAAAACTTCAGGAATTGCAGTAGTGAAAATGATTCTAAATTGTCACATTTTTCAATACCGCATTACATTGAAACCTGTGTTTTTATCAGCCTTCCACAGACACACTTTATTTTAGCTGTGATGTGACTCCCTCCTGTATAGGATTAAAAATAAATACAGTTTCCTAAAAGTAGAACCTAGCCTCCTCCTCTAAAAGTGAAGAAATTCTGTTGAGAAAAAGAGAGAAGAGAACAGCAACAGAATACAGTTTATAGGAAGTCTTCTAAAAACTAGCATTCATTTATTAGACAACTCCCCTCTTGCAGGAAAACAGCATCTATCTACCAATGCACAGGCACTTAACTTAATCAACAGCCTTCTTCTAGCAGTAGAGTATGAATGCAGAATTGCAGAATAAACATTCTGATTTATTACACTTGCTACAACTGGATAGCATTTTATGATAATTATATACACTGTGCTTATATCATTGAAAGGGTTTTTGAAAATTCCCCCTCCCCCTTAAATGTTGATTTTGGGTCACAAAAGCCTATATGTAGAAAATAATTTGTATTTGAAAACATTTAATTTGAAAAATTAATTATACAACACTTCCTATATTTGTGCTTTTCATTCATCCTTACCAGGACCTTGTGAGGTCACTGTAGTTTATTTATAGAAGAAAAACTGAGACAGATGATTAGATCAGCCAGTGAAGTTATGGCTGAGATGCATTTGGAACTAAAGTTTGCACAAAAGCCGTGTATTTTGCATACTCCAGTCAGGTGTTCATTGAACAACCAAAAAAGTAGGCTGTGCTCCAGGGAAATGGAATATGTTTTCTAGGGTAGGATGGGGGATGCTAGCTTATTCAATTAGGAAACCAAGCCATTTGAATTGCGTAGTCAAGACTTGTCCCTGTCCGCCACATAGCCGGCAGTAGAGATTATTGTAGGTTGAAGGCTCCTGCAGTTCTAGACCATGAGGAACGGTGCCTCCAAACCCCAGAGTGGGAGCTAAATTTGGTGCCAACAAAGATGGTGGTAGCAAAATATTCCATGGGAAATGCTTCTGAATACCAATTGCTGGAAACCACAGGAGAGGAGAGTGCTCTTGTGCTCAGGTCTTGTTTATGGGGTTCCAACAGGCGTCTCACTGACCACCACGAGAAGAGAACACTGGACAAGATGGGCCATTGGTCTGATCCAGCAAGCTCTTCTTCTGTTCTTATATTTCAAAAGCCCCTGTCATTGGACTGTGCCACCACTATTGATATATATTTGGAGGAAGTATCTGGTTCTACAGAACCTCTATAGACACTTCTGACTTTTGTGCAGCTGGGATTTAGCCTGCTAAACAGCACTTCACCCACTTTGCCTCTGGTCCAGTACTACCATGTGGCCTCCAGACAGTTATCTGGGAGGTAATGTGGCTCTAGGGCTGAAAAGAGTTTCCCCACCCCTTTTCTACCTATTCTACCACATTCCACATTGATGGGACTCACTGGGAGTTCCTTGCCCTCCAAAGCCTAGAGGTGGCATTGCAGCCCATACCAGCTCCAAAACAAAGTCAGTCTGCAAATACTGCAGCTAATGCCTGCATAAAAGGGCATGGCAATAAGATCTAAGATTTTCCTAATAGCAGGTATTGCATTCAAGATAATACAGAAAAAGGGCAAAACATATATATATGAAGAATTATAGCCTATGCAAATGAACAAAAGAGGCTTCCAGTCTTGTTTCAGCCACCCCAATGCTGCCTATTTTGCCAGCACTATGCAACCCTCTTATGGAAAGGGTCACACTGCTTTTCTTGATGTGGTCGGCTGGTGCATTACAAACAGTCATTTCAGGACTAAAAGGCTAATGAAAGCATATAAATTTGTATCTATTAGTCTTTAGTCAGCATTCTGTCTCTGTCGAGGCTAAGCAAATGAATATTTTAACTGTGGCATTTAGATTAATTTTATGCTGTAAATTGCCTATATTCACATATGAGATTTCTGGAGCTGATCTTTAACAAAAATTAACTCAAATAGAAGGCCACAGATATCTAGCAGACTTCGCTGAGATTTATTTAAAAAATTTTTTTGCCATTGAGCCTACTTATGTAAATAAAACAGAACAGCTGAGCGACCAAATGCACAGCAGCATTAGTCTTCAAATGTGGCATTTGAATAGACAACTGGGGGGGGGGGGAATCTATGGATGCACCTGACTGAGGGACTTGCATCAAAACTGTATCCAGAAAGCAGGTAATGAGAGGTTTTTGGAAATATTTTATTATGGGCATGATAAATAGTTCAGGACTAGATTCATATTACTGATTTGTCTCACGTCAAAATGCATGACCCTGTATTCACTCCTACACACTCATGTGCACACCTACAAATGCACACAATAATTTGCATCACTTTATCTCTCCATGTACATCTGGTTTGTTTCTGATACATAAACAGATGCACCCTTTCCTTCTGGTACACAGGAGCAATTTCCCATCAAGTGGTAACAGTGGAATAGTGCAAAGAGAGAACCCTCTGCTATTTTTCCATATTCAATAAAAAATAAAGATGTGGAGAAAGAAGTCTGCTTCCTACCCCATCTCTTCTCCTGCTTTCCGCAATCATGGCTTCCAGCATGGAACAAGATCCTCAGAAAAGAGCTCAGCATCTATTGAAACTGTTTTGGTGGGCAGGACCAGTTCAGGACATTTTTCTGCCCAAGGCAAAGCCCACATCCAGGTCATACAGGAGTGGACCTGACCGGCAGCTGACTCTAGTTTCAACACTCATGATGCTACAATGTCCTCCAGAGGACCTGAGCATAGGTGACTGGCTTTGGAGGTGCATGGCATGACAAGTGGCATCAACAGCTCTGTCCCCCAAACCTCTTTGCTGCTTCCAAGCATCAGTCACCTGGGACCGCCACTTCATCCTGCCTAATGATAGTGTTGGCCTTGCTGATAGGATTGCTTTCAATATCTGGACCAATCTGTGCTAATTAAAGGACATTTCTCTCTTTGAGATAGGCTTTCCTGACCCAATGCCCGCAATGGTCAGTCATCACTGATCATTGTCCATGGTGGCTGGGATAATTGAAGTTGCAGTTCTGGAACAGCTGGAAGCACTTGATATACCTTTATCTTCAGCCAAGCCTTTGGCCTGATCTCCTGTTTCCCTAGCCTCCTACAGCCTGATTTCCTATCATTCCTGACTGTCCCTATCCCTCTATCTAAGAGTGACTATAAATGCCCTGTGCAAAATGCAGACTGTGCCACTTCTACATTCTGCAGAAGGCAGATATTAAACAGAAGAAGCAATGGCATATATTTTTCTGTTTTTTAAAAAAGCTAGCCTACCATAAATAATCTTTGTAATACCTTCTGAAATGCTGATGTTGATAAAAGTGTGAAGAGCTTACATCCTCTTTTTCACTGATAACCATAAACAGTTACATTTTCCTAGCCTGTGTGTTTCAGTTGTATACCAAACAATATTTACTTGGGTGACTTGTGTGCAATGTAGAAACTAGTCAGAAGGCTTGAGAATGATGCTCATTTGCTTCCTTGCCTTTGGCAAGCAGGGAGAAGTCAAGACTAACTGGAGAGATACCGTTCTACTATTACAAATTTATTTTCCATAACAAGAAGCTGTCATTGTCCTGAGGATCCTGTATTTCTAAGATAAAGATGAAAAGATGTTCTTATCATCATGACAACCATATTTACTTCCAGCTTCCACAGCCATGTACAATATGTAGAACCATGTATTGTCACCGTACATTGAAAAACAGAGTAATGAGTTGAGAGAGAGAGAGAGAGAGAGAGAGAGAGAAACTGAAAATAAAAGGCACCACTGGGAAAATAACGTAGCATAATCATTTTGAGTACCCCTAGGAAAGTATTTGACCCATATAGGCTGACTCCAATATCGGATGGATGCATTTGCAATACTACTGCTTTTGAGGACCCATCTTTGACTGACTAGACATTTGGTGTGAAAAAGAGATCATTTGCGATTCATCGTATGTCAGGCTTCAACTTTGCTTCATGTGTTAAGTGCAACGAATGTCTAATGCCCTATGAAAAGGCAGGCAACTCTGTTCAAACTTGTGTGCTTGAGTATTCTATATGGGTGACGACTTGCATAAAAAGCATTTGCATTGATCAGGACTGGGTCTATCATGTACAGCAAGTGAACGTTGCTCGGAAAAAAACTTGAATGTTCAGATCCTAGCAGCTAATCTGGAGTTTTGTCAGAACAGGCAAATAATTCAGGATAACCTCCTCTAGTAAACAGCTTAATCACATTTGTTATAAAACACAGAAAAGCTGGGTTGGAGGCAATTTCTTTCACTTTTATATCATTATATATATGTCACATAACATTATGTTTAATGGCTTAACTTCCCCTTGTTTGAAGCTTCACTGGGGTGCTCTCCGTACCTTATTTTTAAAAATAAATTTCAAAGTGTCGGTGTCACTGCTTCAAACTATGGAGTAACAGCATCAGCCAAAAGGATAGCTGACATTTTTGTTGCCATAGAAACTACTCATGATGTTCCTTGGGCTTGCCTGGCTCCCTGTTTACCATACATCTTAGCCAGCTATTGAGCACACTCCCCTTTTGTTTTGCGAGGAATTACATTAAAATATAATTCCATCTTAGTGTAGTCCCCTTTTTGTTGCAAAGAGGATTACAGAATGTTAAGATACATACCAAGGAAAGTGCAAAGTGTTGATAATATTGCTGTATGGTTTTTGTGCATTGTTTTTGGATTTTTTTGAAAAAGGAGAGGAAGAAACAGATAACGTTACTTATATTTTCTCTAAAAGATTTCAAGTTATTTGTCAATAAAGCACTCCTCAACTTCAACAGAGCAGTCAAAGAAGAGGCACTTGTGTGAATAACTAAAACCAAAAAGGGAAAAAAGAAAGGGCTCCATAGTTTTGTAATGCGTTATCAGGATTTTACAACGTGATATAGAAACTCCTTAGCGCTCCTATCAAGTATCTTCATACAGAGAGGTCCCACTGACCGCAGAGAAATTTTCTCAGAGTTAAGATGAGAAGTCTCACAAGACAGATGTGTATTGTAACACAAGTTGTCTTATATTCCAATCCAAAGAGCTGACACATTGACATAGACTCTTGCAATAGATCCCAAGCACTGACACAATGGAATACTTCATCCCCTTGCACCGTTATGGATGCCTTCTGTTAGCGCAGCAGCCAACTACTGTGCCACCACTTTCCTGAGACTGCTGCATGTTACTGCTACTGACCAGTAGGCCACAGACAGGCTACATGTTACTTACAGTAGAGCAGCCATGTTGATATCTTTAAGCAAGTGCCAGCCAACAGGAATGTGTGATACTTGTGTGGAGAGATACAGGAACTCTGTGTGGTGAACTTCTCTATGTTTCATCCCCTCTTTTGTAGTGGCTGCTATTTGGAAACATTTCCTGGTGACTTCTTTACAGTAGAGGTAATGTTAGTTGAGATACTTTCATTGCAGGGGGTTGAACTAGATGATCCTCAGGTTCCTTCCACCTCTATGATTCAAAGACTTGGGAGAATAGAAAGAATCCCCTGCTGCCAGCTCTGAGAATCCTGAGGCGAGCCTCCCCTGGGCTGCCTCTTGAAGAAAGAAGAAGAAGAAGAGTTTGGATTTGATATCCCACCTTTCACTCCCTTTAAGGAGTCTCAAAGCGGCTAACATTCTCCTTTCCCTTCCTCCCCCACAACAAACACTCTGTGAGGTGAGTGAGGCTGAGAGACTTCAAAGAAGTATGACTGGCCCAAGGTCACCCAGCAGCTGCATGTGGAGGAGCAGAGACTCAAACCCGGTTCCCCAGATTACGAGACTACCGCTCTTAACCACTACACCACACTGGTGAGCCCTCTTAACCACTACAGCACTCTTATGAGCCCTCAGGCTGAGCTCCAGGCAGCAGATTGGTCAGGGATAGGTCAAGTCACCTTACAGTCCTCAAGTGTGCAGGCATCTAAAGATTCAAATCTTGGCCGCAGGCCTACAACAAGGTGCATGCCTGAAGAACTCAAAGTCATTGTTATGGAGGTATAAAGAGCTGCTTGAGAGAATGGGTACATTTCAAGAGGAAGGGCTATCAGAACATATCAGTGGCAGATGGGATTAGGGATCCTCCCTGGGAGGCCTTTGAGCAGGCATATGCAAACTCAGCCCTCCAGATGTTTTGGTCCTGTTACCTAGGGATGATGGGAGTTGTAGTCCCAAAATATCTGGAAGGCCGAGTTTGCCTATGTCTGCCTTTGAGCTTCTGAGTTGCTGGAACAGCACATGTACTCTGTACAACTTAGCTGCTTGTTCTGGCTTCCTAGCCTTCCTGATCTTGTGCTATTGGCCCTTGGATCCCTGATGATGGAATACTGCCTACTTTTGGACTGTCTGTGTTATCTTTGTTGTATGACTCTGCTATTGGACCATGCCTGCTCTTGGACTGCCTCACTGTACTTAATATCGGCTTTGCAAGACAATGCATTTCTCAGTTGCCCTGATATCTGACTGCTACCAGAACAAGGCAGGGCATTCACATACCAGCCAAATCGTGGGGGTGTGGCTGTGAGGCACACTGTGCTAGCCCATGTGGTGATCATCTGAACCACTCGTGTAATGAGACCATACATATGACAGTATATTGATATAGAGCATTCATGAGCTATGTTGATTCATACAAAAATTGTGTGTGTGTGTTATATTCATAAGAATATTATACAATACTACTTTTTAAGAAACACACCATTTAAAATAAATAAAATAATGAATATATATTGAAATGTTCTGCAAAACGCTCAGTGTGAATGGCCTCCCTGCTCCTCTGGGCTGGACGACGCTCTGCCTGGGCTGGACGAAAATGGAACTGAGTTTCTCAAAGCAGTTACTTGCTACCACAGCTAGTGGAACCAGAGAAATTTGAAAGCCACACCATGCAGAGAGCGTAGTAAATTGTTTTCCAAACAAAACCAGGCGATACAAAGAGGCACGTTTTCAAACAATGCAAGTTTCAGCAAAAGCTGCATGTTGGTCTGAATTTCCTGGGTTTGACTAGCAGGTTAATTTAGCATGCTCTGTTGCATCAGTTTGTTGAGTTATGCTATGTAGCAAGCTGTCACACTGTAGAAAGCATGACGTATCATCCCAGTGAGGCATGAAATTAGAAAGATGTGCCTTGCTGGGTGAACCCTGGATCAACCAAACTTGATTTTCACTCAAACCACGGTTTTTGTTTTCTTCAAGTTTTGCGAAGCAAAAACAAATACTGTAGAGAAACGCCCCTAGCTCAGCAGTGCCAAGACCCTGGCTCCACACTGGCATGTTCCCCATCAAGTATATACATCTATTTGGATATCAGGAACTACAGAGGAAGCAGTAGGGAAAAGAAGGGCCTGAGTTGTTGCATAAGCTCTACCAAATAACCCTCATCTGCCTCAGAAACTGACAATTCCTATTGTTTGCTTTGGCTATTAATCAGATTTCAATACAGTGCAGGTTATTATTTTTATCATGTGGACTATTTATTATATGAAATTTTATATAGACCAGTCCCCAATCAACCCACTTAATGGAGGGGGGGGGATACAAATGAAGTAAACAATCACAATATTAGTTTGGATCCAAAGATGCCCTTCTATGACTAGAAGAGCTGCTTCTATATGCAGGAGGATGGGCAATCCATTGGAGGCAGCCATAGACCAAAAGCTGGAGTAGAAATTTCCCCCAGTAGTTTTATGTGCTATTTCCAGTGCTGTTTCAGAGGTCCTCCAATGTGTTCAGGGGGCTCAGGAGAAAGGGACAAAAGGCAAAAATCTCAGACAAGCATCCATCTGTGAATGGAATGCTTGATCATGGGATCTCTGGCTCCAACCGTGTGCAGAGACATGCCTCAGGTTTATATGCAACTCTGGCTTGCTTAGTTTTGTATTGCTATGTCACCCCATGCTTCTTATAATTTGAACTGAGTATATAATTGCTGGCACAGTATTTTAAAGGCAGGGGACAAATTTCCCTTTCAGCCTATTTGACTACTAATTAAAGCAAGATATATATATAGGCTGCAGGTGAGAACTGCAAATGTTTTTTCTAAAAAAAAATGACACAGGTCTCCAAATGTGAGAAATTCCCAACACAGATAATTGGGGGGGGGGGCTTTGAATCACTGTATTTGACAAGTACAGGGGGAAATTGGTTTAGTATGTCTGACATGTGAACTCAGAAGGCAGACCTGCTGAGTTCAATGGTGCCAGGTCCATGGGCCTAGGCCTGCAACCTAATTGTAGAAATGTAACAAAGAAAAAGATATTTTGCTTTATCCATGTCTGACAATTGAGAGAAATGGATGAATGTATCCAAGAATAATCCAAATCAATAAAACATGTGGGAACTCATTAATATCTATTATTCAAATATTACGAACCAGAAACATATGCATTTTTAAAAAATGTTTTAAAGTGTTTAAATTTCAATAAAACACCTAAGCACCATTTGATAAAATGCACTTTCTGCACTATTATTACGTTAATCTTTGTTTTCCACAAAATTCCTTCATAATATAGCATTTCTCATTTCAATAATTTTTTTAAGATAAAAAATAAACCATCATACTGAATATGTGCTTTAAGCAAACCTAATAAAACTGTACTTCAAACAACCTTTGCTGAGCCTGTCACTGATAGAAATGTTGTCCTTCAGTTGGTATTGCATCCCTCATTTCCTTTCATTTATAAAGTTGAGCTGACATTAAGTTTGGTTAATTTCATATATGTGCCTCTAGTTTCTTCAGTCTGGCTTTACAGTTCCCATGTACATTTGAGGATTTAGAGTGAATTACTGGGCAGAGCTTGACTTCTGACTAGGAATCTTATTAAAGCATTGCCTCAGGGAAGGGTTTTTAATGCAGCATAAATTATCGTGTCAGTTTTCAGCGACAGCATGGTATTTGCCTTCTTTTTTTGTCTTCTTTCCTCTGTTAACTTTTGAATAACACAGTGTGCAAGCTGTCAGATGAGTAGGGGAGAGATTGGGGGAGGGGATCTGTAAAGCAAAGAGGTTGATATGTGCAAATGCACACACGAACACACATAGCTGAATGAAGAATGCATTGCCAATTTACTTAGAATGGGCCTGCCAAAAATGGGCATTATACTTACCTTCCTGCTCTTTAAAATTATTTGGCTGAGGTACATAAGAAGAACTCTCTACAGATTATAAACCTTTTTTCCCCCAAGGCCTATGCATGTGCATTTAGGATACAAATTTATAGCTCAAATACAAACTGGTGTGTTTTTTTTTTGGGGGGGGGGATCAAAATCTAGAATTAGGCATGACCTGTATGAGGTCCAATTAAAATACCACACAGTACTAAGCAAGCTTTTCAGTTGTCTAGAACTTTTAATCAGACTGGATTCAACTAAAATAAATTAGGGCAATAGAGAAAGCTGGCTGAATGTTGAAGCCAGAAAGTCCATGGAACTTTGTGGGACTTACTCCAGCTAAAATCAGGCTGCATTAGGAGGAACATACTCTGGATATAAAGGTGTCAAGACATTTCCACAGTGCAGTAACTGAACTATCTCTTATTGGGAGGATTCTCACATAATGCTAAAGTACGATCTAGCATTAAGAGTTCTTCAGTGAACCTAAGAGTCTAATGATCTCCTCCTCCCATCTTCTCCTCCAAGATGGTCAAAAGCAGGGCTTTTTTTTCAGCCGAAGTTACCAGCACCTCTCAGGTTAGTGCCATTGCCATTATAAGAAAACAAGGGAGGTGTTCATTTTCAAATCTTCACGGATTGAAGTCCCCACTTCTTAATATTGTAGAAGACCCTTAGGTGTGTTCTAAGTTGAATGGTCAGTTTACATGGCTGGCTGGCTAGGCCTACTGGGCTTTTTCATTACCTTGCATGAACACTGCTGCAGCTGTATATTGCAGAGGAAGATTAGGAGCAAGTCATATTTCAGAAAAACTTGACTGCCATTTTTGATCCTTCTATTGAGGAACCCCTAGTGAACTTCCAAAGAAGCCCAGGGTTCATTCCTGGAAGAAGAATATTTGAAAAATTTGTATGTATTGAGTTGACATGGATACTGTTTTGAATAACAATTAAGGCACTGACAGAGCACTTTGAGGTTTAGGATAACCATTAGTCCCCAGCATAGTGTGTAGGAGGAGGGGTAATGCACAAGGGCTGTAAACCCAAACACAAAACCCATGGGGTCTTCAAAAGGCCCCCATGCTATTATTCATAATGGAGTGCTAATTAGAACTGAGTGACTAATTCACAGAGAAAATAATGTATTAAATGTGTTCTCAGCCCGTTTTGCCATTTGTAAATTGTCTGCCAGTAGCTTGTGGGTATTATTCTTTATTACCTACTGACTTAACTTTGTGAGTAAATCATGGCCTGTTGAATCAACTGAAGTAGTTAATCATGAATCCCAAGTAGTCAAGCTGTGTCAGCTAAATAGATCATATATTTTATTTTTGTTCACTGATTATAAAAGCATAACTCAATGAATCAAGTTCTCATTGCTCTCACTACATAATTCACTTTGTGCAAACATTTTCTCTTGTTTGCATAACCTTTCCCTTTATGATGCATGTGCCACATATAAAATATAAATAAAGAAAAAAATAGGGTTTCCCGGATTTGAAGAATATTTTGCTTTTGGTTTATCTGAGAAGTGGCATAGCCAAATTCTTAGAGTAGTGGCCTCCAATATCACTGGGAATTGAGGCCTTCCATTCTTAACATTATTGTTAGTGGTGGTGGTAGTACAGTAATAACAATCATAACAATAATTTGTACAGGGCTGTTTGCATATGTGGTGCTTTATAAAGAACAATTTCACAGGTTCATTTCCCAAGGGGGCTTGCCATTTAATATAGACACAGGAGAACAAGAGTGGAGGTAATCAAAGCAGGGCTAAGCATGAGAAAGAACAGAGTATTATTTTAAACTACACAATTTTGGCTGTGATACACTTGGATCTTGGAGTAAGTGGGGTTATTCATGTTACATAATCACAACTTATAGAACTACCACCAGGATACAATTTTCATGACAGACATTTGGTGTAGAACAGGAGTGGGGAACTTCAGGGCCAGGGGCCGAATGTGGCCCCCCAAGCCTCTCAATCTGATCCTTGGGACTCTCTCCAAACCACACCCCTTCTCCAGACACACTCACTCACTATAGACCAAACCTGTCACCAGCCCTACTTATCCCCTTCTTTAATGCATTTGCCTGGCTGGAATGTACTCCTGAGCTCTGATAACGCCTCTTGCTTGCCTGGACAGAGGACAGAGAGGGGTATGCATAGAAACTAGCCCATTGTACAGAAGTACTATTTGTATTCATTGCCCCACCACCCATTTCTGCCTATGCCCCTGCCCAGTGGTGGAGAAACCCCCTCCGGCACCCGGGGCGGGATGCCGAGGGGTGTGGAGAACCGCCCAGTGACGCACGTGTGGCAGTCTGTACAATTGCCGTGCGAGAGGCAGCCTGAATGGACACCCATACAGCCTTGTTCCAGTATACCTGAAGGAGTGTCTCCACCTCCACCGCTCTGCCCAGACACTGAGGTCCAGCACCGAGGGCCTTCTGGCAGTTCCCTCACTGTGAGAAGCCAAGTTACAGGGAACCAGGCAGAGGGCCTTCTCGGTAGTGGCAGCTGCCCTGTGGAACGCCCTCCCACCAGATGTCAAAGAGAAGAACAATTACCAGACTTTTAGCAGACATTTGAAGGCAGCCCTCTTTAGTGAAGCTTTTAATGTTTTACAGACCACTGTATTTTAATACTCTGCTGGAAGCCGCCCAGGGTGGCTGGGGAAATTCTATTCTATTCTATGGACAGCGCATGAGAGTGGCATCCCATATGGACTGCGTGCGCCCTCGGCTGCTCTACAGCAGGGGGGAGGCAGGGACCATCTTGTCACACCCCCCCCCCCGAGTGGCACCCGGGTCATGGCACCCCCTCCGCCCCCCACTTCGTACGCCCCTGCCCCTGTCTACTACCAACATGTGTCCCTCAGAAGGGTGCCCAGAAGAAACTGCGACCCTTGGGCTGAGAAAGGTTCCCTAGCCCTGCAGCAGAAATAAAAAAGAGTACTATTTTCATAGAGGATGCAGAATATGCAAGTTATAAGAATTTTAGCAAGCAAAGGAAGTGGTGTTTAAAAACATTCCAAAAGAAAGTAATAGAAAATTACAATCTAAATGCAGGCTTCAAGAATGGGCCTTTTCTCAGTTTCCTTATTTTGTCATCAGACCAATTAGGATCATTTAAACGTATCAGATATAGAATCAATTATAACCCAGCCCGCCACCGTGGAAAGTTTTCAGAAGGGCAGCTTCACCCTGCTCCCATATGATGATAATCATGGCCACAAACACTATACAATAATAGCAATTTTTGAGGCTATTTGTTTCTTCTTGGATATTTGCATCAAATGTAAGAAGATGCTACAGTGTTTTTTGTACCACATGAAGCTGCTTGCAATACCAAAATAGCACAAATCCAAATTATGATCTTATGTGTTATAATGTATTTCATTGAAGCTCAACACAAAGCAGTAAAGAAATCTATTCAGCACAGTAATAAACCAAAATTGAAAGAGATTCCCATTCTGTATAATTGTTGTCTTTAAAACAAAACCTCTGCTCATTAGTTTGTCTCATTTTTAACTCTTTTCAATAAAGTGTGCTGCATTTATGGCTGGTAGTGTTACAGCCTGCAATTATCCACATACAATGTATAATATGATGTTCTTTACCCAAAGCAGCTTTCAATGAGTTGCAACCCTGACTATACAGAACTGGTTTAAATAAACAATGTGGTAAATGTTGACTACAAGGTCTTGTTTGTCCAGCATTTCCTGGGAGACTTAGATTCGCTACTTCAATACACACAGTCCTGGAAAAGCTCAAAGTCTGTGGCACACACAGACCATTGTGTTCGCTTGGCAATCTTTTTGGCAGTCTGGGACACCCTTTGTTAGTGTAGATGGTACCATCCACATAGAGAAAAGCAACACAACCCCGTGTGCAGGATGGTGCATGCACCACATTTGCATTTTTATGGTAACATGTCAAACCAAGAAAAAAGAAAGCTCCCTTGCAGGTAGTTAAGAAGACATGGCTTGGTAAGTTGGTATAGAATGTGGCAGTAAAGGCAGCTATATTATGGTGGGCTGCAATGATGCATGTAATACAGAAGAAATGGCCTGCCAGGCAGCCAATGGTGGCTGGTGCCCCTTTAGATTGGTGAAGGCAGAGGGAACTTCGTAGGTTTCATAGGAAACCACAGTGGTAACAGAAAAGAACTTATCACCCTAGTGTGCTGAGCATCCACAGGGCTGTATCTGATATAAAGGACCAGATGTCTGGATTAATAAGATGCTAGTACTGCATCAGCAAATAAACATAAGAAGCACTTCAGAGGAAGACATTTTTAGCATGCTTTGGAAAAACTGAATACTTTTCTCAATTTGTACTCTACTTGCTCAGAATGTATTCCCTAAGCAATGCACAATTACACGTAAAACGTGACTTTGGCATTGTAATAACTGAAAGTGGCAGGGTGTTGGGGCAGAAAACCAGGGCCCCACTCAGTAGCATGAACAAGAAGGCCCTGAAAGACACCAGGGCAGTGACATTTGGAAGAAATACACATTGCCATCTAACAATGGGGGGTGGGGATCAGCCCATTAAATCCAGAATCTAAAATTAAGTAACTGGGTCTATACAACATAGAATGTGTGTGCAACCAAATTGCTCAGTCCCCTGAGTGCTTCAGATTCTGAAGGATGACTTCCCAATGAGAGTCAGACAGGAAGTATAATAATAAAAGCTGCAGCGTGCACTGATATGCACCTGGGGCGCACGGAAAGAGTGTGCCATGTGGTCATCAGGTCCTCACATGGCTATATGCTTAGATGCCAGGTTTTTAATTAGCAGGTTTGTCATCTGATGTTCACTAGCCTTGTAGTTAATTATTTGATAAAAGCAGTTTATTATTCACAATATATTATAAATTTATTATGGCTCATTGCTTTAAAATATTTAATCCTTTGCAGGTCCTTAAACACAAATATGGCAGCTATTAGCAACCTCTTCAGTGAGGCGTAAAATTGTACCCAAAGGCCTCATAAACAAGGAATGCTTGGGAAAGATTAAATCAGTGTATACAGCTGCAGAGGAGACCATTAGGAAATGCATTATCATTATGCTCTAGTGTTGTTTTGTTTGCCACTCCACTCCTGTCAGATCTGTCAGCTACCTATATTCTCTCTCTCCCCCCGCCAATAAATAAGAGATGTTACACCACCTGATTAGGTGGAAATCATTTATCAGGACATACTTCAACTAAGGCAGGATTATCTCCATCAATCTCCTGGGCCATCCCTATCTCCAGCCATCTAAACCCTAAAGATGATGTCACCCAAAGGATATGCAAACAAAGGGACCACAAGCAAGTGAGGCTCCTTCTGCAATGTTCATCACAGGGGTCATCAGAGCCCAAGAGACAAGCCACACCATTCCTTTAGATTACAATGAAAAATTTGCTTAGCTACAAGATGCATGTTCTACCCAAGCAAGTCTTTCATAACTTCCAGAAGATTTTCCAGCTTTGATTGGACATAATAAACATTTAATTCTAGATGTAAAGAGACTTTTCACAACAAAAGTTTCATATATTAAAGGAAAAATAAAAATCTAGTATTGGTTTTCCAGAGAGAGTTTAGTAGGGCACATATATATATATATATATATATATATATATATATATATATATACCCCGTATATATATACTATATATATATAGATAGATAGATAGATATAGATATAGATATAGATATAGATATAGATATAGATAGATATAGATATAGATATAGATATAGATATAGATATAGATATAGATATAGATATAGATATAGATATAGATATAGATATAGATATAGATAGATATACACACACACACACACACACGCCATTAAAGGTTTCTTGGCACACTTAAATTTTTTAATGTTGTGTGCAATTCACCTCTACTCCCCCCCCCCTTCCCCAGCAAACTTTAGAAAATAATTCTAGCCTCAGCAGTTTGGAGGAACAATAAACACCAACTTCAGTATTTGTTATGCTCCAGTGAATTTCTATGGATTTTCCTTAGCAATCCGATCTACCAGATTATTCCTACATAAAACTATAATCCCTCAGAAAATCATCAGGTAAGCCACTTTTCCATTTTATTCCTTATTCAAAACTACAGCAAACTCCCTACAGAGTTAAAGCTGACTGACAGAAACATCCACTGTGGTGCCTGGCAAATAAAGAAATTAGCTTGCATTAGAAGAAGGCAGTACAAGATATTATACAGAGTGAACATGTGCCCTTTTTGTGATAATCTCCTAAAAGGACTCAGTAAATTGTACAACTGTTACTAGAAAGTTGTTCACTTTTGCTTAGCTGACATAGCACGGGTGGGCATCCCAAAATACACCTCTTTGCCTCCCTTGGCATCACTCCCCAACAAACTTTCTCGACCCTCTCCCACCCCAACCAGAGAATGCAACTGCTGACAGGGAGAAGATGGCCTCCAGGCAAGGATTACTGGGCATGAGTGGGACAGGTACAGAATACGAGAGATTAGTAGCCCACTCTTCCATCTCTTGCCAACAATCCCATCAAACCAGTCTAGTTGATAAGAATGCTGGTTTTGACAACAAAGTGAAAAACTTGTAACTACGCCATTCAATACAATTTCCTTAAAAGCATGTCTGTAACTTTTGGGGCATTTGCAAGAACCCCGACTTCTACAAATTCTGAAAATGTCAACATTTTTATTTTTAGCAACTGACTGTATTAATCACTAGAAAAACACATAATTATAATTATTCTGCATTTCATGGGAACATTGTGCTGGTTGGGGGCGTGTTGGTCAAGACAAATAACTTGGATTTCATACTTTTTTTAAAAAAAGATTTTTTTAAAAAGTCTATAATTGGATGACTAATATATGAAAATCAAGTACCTAAAACCAACTGCAGATAATTTCTAGTAGGTTTTACCAGGTAAATTACACCTAAGAGCAAATTAAACTTCAATTAGCCAGTATTTGAGACAGACTTTCAAAGACAGACAATGGTATTTCCGTTTGTTTGAAGGTGAAAACCATGGAGAAGCTTCTCTGAGAACAAAAGACAGACACAAATGGAACAACACACCTCAGCACTTAAGGACACATGATAACAATCATTGTGAACAGGTACATAATTGCAATAGCATAGCAGAAGAAAGGCAAGGGGTGAATCATCAAATCCTATCCCAACTAGTGCTCCAACAAACAATTAAGTGAAGGGAAAAGAATGATCTACTAACAGATGGAAGGAGAATTACAGCTGCAGAGTTGGGATGGATAAATTACCTTTTTTTCAAGGCAAGAAGCAGTATCATTTCTTTCTGGCCAGACCAAGATAAGTTGAGAGCCACATTATTTGCTACTGTAGATGGCCTGCTTGGAAAGATAACAGCTACAGCTATTACTGGGTTTGTCTGGGAGTGGCAGTAGATGTGGGTATGTAGTATTGCAATATGCAGTATTGCGCAGTGCCAGTCTGGATACTGGATACTGCAGTAAGTTTGATGCTTTCAGCGTCTATGTCCTGGCTTCACCCCTTGGACACAGTACTCAGACTCTCAGCTCAAGGAAACCTAGCAGCTTTGTTTACGAAACCAGTACAATCTCAGCATTTGCTTGAAATACAGGATATACTTGACATACCCCTCCTGCTCTGCTTTTAAGGAGCAGGATGGAACCAGGCAGTTGTACAGTTCTCATTACAAGCAGGACGACTGAGCATGGGGTGGCCTTGGTCTCTTCACTTGTGCAGATGGTGTTACATCCTTGGCAACAGGACCTAAGTCAGTCCTTTCTGCTTCTGGTTCACCTGGCCCTGCTAACTGGCCACCTACCTCTTCTACTAACATGGACACCTGACTCTGAAGAAAGGGTGGACCCCAGCCCACAAGGTTCTCCATTCCCTTCTGTGACATCCTGAAATATTGGGGCAGAGACCTCTCACAACTTGCTACATAGGCTCCTGGAAGACAGGAGTGCTTGGCGTGCTCTGGTCCATGGGGTCATGAAGAGTCGGAGATGGTTAAACAACTAAACAACAACGTGTAATAGATGGCCTTAGATTGGGGAGGTCCAAGTTCAAACTGACTTATAAAGCTCATATGGTAAACCTGGCTAAAATACTATCTCTCAGATAAGCCTATCTGAGAGAGTTGTTGTAGGTATTAAGTAAGATAACTCAGTATATTGCACAAACTTTCATTGAAGGAGAGGTGATATCCAAACACAAGTGGTTTGTTAGTGCACTGCACTATTAAATACTTCCTCTATCAAGAACTCATAGAACAGACCTAATAAAACAGCATCTAAAACTTCAGCAGCAAAAGTATATATAATCAATAAGCAGCAAAGCCATCATACTCCATCAAATTTTTGGAAAGAGAGATACGGTTTTACCTGGCACCAAAACCATGTTAACAATGCTGCCAGGCAGACCTCACTGAGGAGAACACAAAGAGGAAGCTACAATTAAAAACCATTGTGGTCAATCTCTGAAACTCCCTCAGTGGATGAAGCCCAGAGAAGTGTCTCAGATCAAAACTTAAAGGTCCAGAAGAGACTATAACTATAGTATGTGAATGGACTCCACAAGTAGAACCTTAAGGAAGTCTCACCTCTTGGTGCTTTGCTCACTGGACCCCCCCCCCCCAAGCCTTGATGTCCACACTCAATGAGTGCATGTTGAGAGGTCAGCCTAGTGCTTCACATCAGGGAGGAGGCCAGAAATCACAGGAGTCATGATCTCACTTCCTTTTGACCATGTGAAGCGTCTTCATGCAATACAGAAAACTATTCTTTCATAATTAATATTAATGCATTTTCATGATCAATATTAATGCATGAAGAAGGCTTATGTCAACTCTATTGCCATCTTTTTAAAATTTCTGTAATATTAAGGGCTTACTCTCCTTTGGGGAGGAGGGCAGTGTTTTCAAGCAGTTGTCTGCCAAGACTGATGTTCACAACTTTAAATACCAGGAGACAACAACAACAGCGTCAGTTTGGAAACTCCTGGAATCTCTGATGTTTTAGAAATAAATCTTTAAAGAGAAAGCTCATAATTACGCAAATAATTCTGAATCAAAAGGAGATTCATCATCATTGCATTAACTTGATATTTTTCTTTCAAAGCCTGCGCATCAAATGCTATAATTCCCATAAGACTGTATTTTGATACTATGAGCCATAAAATCTGAACTATATAAAAAGCAATGGAAAACTGCTAAGCTCTTTTAATTAGTTTGGTTGGATGCACCCATGATTTAGAGTTGGATTAATATTACTGAAAAGTAAGTGCACAACTATTCAAGAGCTTCTCAAAAAGTCCATGGCAAACAGGAATACTGAATTGTAAATGCAATCTCTGACATCCAGTGTGCTGGCAACTATAAACCTGTCATTCTTCTGGACTTCCAAAACAAACAGTCTGTATGCCAAGAGAAAAAGGACACATTCCATCTGGTAGCTCAATCTATCACTGCTTTCATCAAACAGAAGGAATAGCAGCTCTTGAAAAGGCTGTTACACTCCACTTCACTGACAGGGTGGGCTTTGTTCTTTGACTCTGTTAAGCTGTGTCCAGAATGCAGCTTTTCCCCATGTCAGATTTAGCACTGCAACAGAAATGGGGAGAAGAGCAACCTAAAGAAGAGGCAAGCTGTATAGGGATTTGGTGCCACAGTTGTTATTTTGGGCTGTGCCACCCATGATGCTCCTGTGTGTACACACACACACAGCCCACTGTTCTGATCTAGCTCAGGTTTTCCTACATCAATCAGGTGTAGGCTAAATGGCAAGACTCTAACCCTATGATTCAAAGGATCTCAAGGTCTGGTGCTTGATCAAGCTTCTTGTTTTTGTGCACACAAAAGTAAGAGGTGTAATACCCCTCTAGTTTGCTGTAGCCCTCCATAAACTATAAATCCTAAATTTAGGAGCTAAAAGCCTGTAAACCATTTATAAATTCTTCAGGATCTTCTGCAAAGCACATCACTCTTGCCAGAATCTCAACAGTAGACCTGTCTTTGCTTTTATTGTCCCCACAAAGAAAAACTGCCCTAAAATAGATTTTGACTTGTATTCTATCTTGGAAGTTCTTATTTCTGGAAAGAAGTTCACCACTGCCAATCCTCTGTAATTTTTTTTTTCTCCCTGGTCTCATCTTCTCTGCTTCCATTTTCCAAGCCTTTTCTCCTCCTTTCGGTTAATGTGTGTGTTGATAAGGTGATAGGAAGCGCCTCAGTAGGGTTTGACTTTTCTTTCTGCTAGTGAGGGCTGGGCTGGCACTTTCTTATATACAAGGAGAAATTTCTCTAGCTTTTAGGAAAGTATTTGAAATAACTATCCTGGTATGGGTCTAATCCTGAGACTGACCAACTTGAAGGGGTTGAAGATGCATTTATGTGGAGAGGTAGCAGGAAGATGCTAAGTGGGGTTTTTGCTGCTGATCTGTACAGAGGACCAGAGGTAGACTTTGGTAATCTATTGTAACATGGACCCTATGTGAGGCCAAAAGGTGGTGCCCCCAAATGGATCTTCTCAATTATGGATCTTCTCAATTTTGCACCCCCTCAGCTCAGCACCCTGTGCAGGGAAACCACTCACTTCCCTAAATCCGGTACTCCACAAGGCATTGGTTCACAGAACGTGTGTGTGTGTGTGTGTGTGTGTGTTTGTGTGTGTGTAGAAGTGATATATGAAATGTCAGTCAAATATATGCAGAACTAGACTTGTATTACTGCAATGCTATAAATAAATGCCACAGTGGAGGTATAATACTACAGATTTGACCTTCCGTATCCCAGATGTTTTGTTTAAAGCAGCTATAAATCAAATCAGAACTGATTAGATAAAGCACATTTGTTCCACCCATGCCTCTGACCCCAGAACTAACAACTGACTTTGCATTATATGTATTTGGAAAATTAAACCATACATAGCTGGAAACCAGGAGATATATAGGAGTCAGTTTAAAATGTTAAGAAAACAAGAGAGGAAAGAGGGCCACTGCATAATCTTACCAGCATTAGACTCACCTTAACTCTCCCCACCCTTTTCCTTTGTGCAATTGGGCTGAGCTTTTCTTGTTCAGATTTTTTTACCATCTGCAGAAGAAAACGAACAAAGTTCTTATTTCCTCGCCTGCAGAGTAAAGCCACTTACTTGAGAGAAATCAAATTGAAGCGCTTTATTTCCCAGAGCACACAGCTGGGGCCATTTCACAACTCAGTTCTAAAGAGAAGGCTAATGAAAGAATTACCACTTATGTTCTGAAAGACAGAATTTACCTACTGTAATTGCCAGAGACCATATCCTTGCTGAGGACAATGCAGCATACGTAGTGCTCCCATGAAGTGAGATGAATTGAACTCTCTGTTGGTAACAGACCCATAAGGAGAGTCATTAATCACCTGAACAGTCTCAAGCGCATCCACTGCCAGTAATGGACTTCATACTGGAAAAAAACTGACTTGTAGTGCCACAAGGCTAAAGGAGGGGATATTCTTTATGAATATGTTATCTGCCCCTCAGGAATTACCTGCTACCTCAGAAACACACTTCTTAACTGGAAGGTTTTTTTAAAAAAAACAAAAACAAAACACTTCCCTCTTCCTTTTCTTTTCTTTTCTTTACCTAGACACTAAAGGAAGACCACACAAAACTGCTATAAACTAATGAAAGCTGTTTGTGTTTCATACCACTTAGTTAGACCTTATATACAATGGTAATATCAGTACTGTATAACTTCTCATTTTCAAAACCTACTGTGAAGACTTAAGTGCCACAAAATCACACAGTTATGCTTCATTTGAGCATGGAAACCTGATAGTTGGTATTAGGATTTTAATGACCTACTTACTGAAAATAATCTTGAAGGGTGGGGGTGGGGAGGAGTTGCTTTTGAAGTAAAATAGGTTAGTTGTTAATCAGAGTGTTTAAACTCTTGGCAATGCCTCGTTAAGCCGCTTTGCTCACTTTATCATATTTTAATATAGCAAGAGTTTGGATTCTCCTTCTTATGCTGAAATCTACAATTAGCTAGGTCCACTTCGTCTTGCTCACTCATCCTGTGCTCCGAAACACAGTGACTTGTAATAAATTGCCAACGTGGTTTTCTTCAGAAGTGAAAAATTGTTTACTTAATTCAATATAAAAAATGTCACTCTTGTGGAATGTATAACCATAGAGAACACAGATGGGAGCAAGTGTTATGTATAAAGGGAACAAGATGCGAAGCAAAATAACTGTGTTCCATCAGATGACTTTACTTTTGTGTATTAGGTTTTCTCATCTTCGCTCATGTCCATGTGAGAACTACTCACATTCTGTGTTCTAGACTTAAGTGCAAAGCAGGAAGTGTAGGAAACACTGCTGGGGGGGGGGACCATGTACAATCTGACATAGAAGCTATACGTTCTGTCCTATGTGTTGACTGTGTCATTTGTGTGTGGCCTGAACTTCTCATTGTCTACCTTTAGGGCAAACTAGGCTATGCACGAGTGTTCTGTGGCTTCTCCCAAATAAGCACATTCAAGAAATGTAAAAGCCCCCATGCGGGCAGCGGCAGAGCATATGCTCATGCTGCCCAGGACGGCGTACTCCCGAGGGGTGTGTGGCATGGAGGGTGCATTCCCAGGCACGGAATAGCTGTTTGGGCGCCTGGAGCAACGCATGTGCCCTGCATCCAGGGGCAGAGAAAGCCACTCATGGCAGACATTCAGTGCACTGCCCACCCGTGATTCCCAAGCCTCCGCCAAGCTGTCAAAACAAAGGGGGAAGGGGGGAATGTCGCCGGCAAAGTGGCGCAGCTACCCGCTTACCCCAACAGCTCGGGGTAGGCTTGGGAGTCGTGGGTGGGCAGCACACTGAATGTCACCGCCCTCAGTGAGGGCACCTGGGGCAGTTCGCCCCTCCTGCCCCCCTTCCTACGCCCCTGAATGTGGGTGCATCTTTTAGGATATGGCTTCTTTAATTCCACTGTGAATTAGTAATTTTAATAGTGGTTTGAAAAGTATGTCTTAATACACTGGTGGGGCATCTCCAGCCCACAAGCCTAAATTAGGCCCACCACCTTTCCCATACTGGTGTCATTAGACACAGGAAAGGTCAAACTCATAGCTGTCAACAATTCCCCTTTTTAAAGGGAAATTCCCTTATTCCGAATAGGATTCCTCGCAAGAAAAGGGAAAAGTTGACAGCTATGGTCAAACTGCAGTTGCAAAGGAAGAATTGGAAGTGCACTCTGTTGGCCAGCATGGGTACACACACATACAAAAAAAGTTACAAATATTTTAGGGCCAAATTCAAGTCACAGTACTTCCAATATTTCCAAATTATTCTTTATATTAGGTTTTTAGCCCAAATTGTCCTCAAACAGGTATGAAAAGAAAAATGGCTGAAAGCATCCCTATGGAGGTGGAGTACACATACTCTTATGGTTTTTTTACCTTTGTTGAAACATTCTTTTCTCAAATAATAATATTATATTTACTATGCACCCTTCACCAGAAGTACCCAGGGCAGGTTATAGTAACATATACCATCAAAAACAGTTTTAAATAAACTATAATCATAAGAAAATTAGTCTGTTATCTCTGCAAAAGTGCAACTTTACCATCCTCTCTCACTATTTAAAAGAACCCAGTTTCCCGCCCCCCAGACCAGCCTTCTGTAACCAAATAACACCGTCAACCACCAACAGATACTTAGTATTTCAAATGCAACCCTTCACATGATCCCCACATAGACATATCTAAACCAAACCTTGTTCTAGCGAAGGCACTTTAAAAAGTGGGCTCTCCACACCCTGCTAGGGGAAATGAATGTGTACAACCTGTCTACACACCTAATGGTGCAAACAGTAGCTCAGGGACAGGATTGTTGTAGGTGCTGGGGAAAGGATTGAACTTTATGGTCCTAACTTGAATAGGAAGCCCTGTGGCTGTTACCACTAAAATGTAAAGCAAAACAAGATCTGATGAGGAATATTAGTTTGTCTAGTTGGCACCTATATTTCAAGTGAAGGTGAGTGATGTACAGCAATTCCTTCTGCCACTAGTACCTGTTAGAAGAAAAAGATGTTATGAAATGGCCTCCTTCTGGAACCAAGATACTCCTCTTTTCTTCTCAGTCTGGGCTGAAAGCATTTCTTTTCCCCTGGGAATGTGGAATTTATGCAACTGCCCAACATATTTTCCCAATCGTTTATTACATTTCCAGATTTCTGTTTTTAAGGGAAGAGCAAAGGAGCCATATGTATGAACAGGTTTCACACCTATCTCAGCTTATTAAGTCAAGGTATCATTGCCTGCACTGGACCACATTGGGAATTCAGAATGTATTGCATTGATCTTCATATATTTTAGATATGAGACCCAGCATTAAAAACAGCTTCTCTTAGTAATTGGAAACTCTAAATCGAATTTAGCTCTGCAGAGGACACACAATTTCACTTGTCTAAAATAACACTTTTGGAGTGATAAACCTTCCCACGAGCTCTGTGTGAGAGATTCACACTGCTTTTCTATAGAACATTTAAGGAAAGTTACACCAAACATTATAGTCACACATAAATTTTATTGCATTAGCCGTGTGGCCATAGCATGATATACATTAAAATAACAACATAAAATGGGGGGTGGGGAGGTAAAGGTAGATATCGTCCTGGGCAAATACTTAAAGAGAAAAACACACACACACACACAAACAAAAAACTGCTGAGGCTGGAGGAGGACCGTTAAAGGGTCCTTCAGCTCCTCAGATTTGTCCTAACTCCATTGTCCTTGTACAATAAGGCTACTTGGAACTTCGTTCGATTATAGTGTGTTTTGGATCCTATGATGGTCTGAATTTAAATTCCATTAATTTAATCTGAACCACCACAGAGCAGCATCATTTGTTAAAATCAAAAGTACCAGAGCGGGGGGTGGGGTGGGGAGGTCACTCAACTGGCAAGAAATATTTATTGTCCACTTATGTGTAATGCTGAATTTTAGAAGCTTTATGTGGTTCCTTCTATCTTGCAAATATCAGTCCTGATATTTTGCCAATAACCTGGAAAAAAAATCAGGCAAGTTTCCGACTCTGTTAAGGATCACAGAGTAGAAATGCATTTATCAGAGTGATCAAACTGTTTATTTTATAACGGTGTGCCTTTTTAATCACTAGAAGGCATCTACCCATCTTAAAATCTTCTCACCCTCATATTATTGTGCTACTTACAGCTACCTACACTGGAGTTAAAAAGATGCAGAAGCCAAGACAAGCTTATAATAGATGAGAAGCGACTGTGAAAAGGTGGAAGGGAAATGGAGAGAGATATGAGTGCCACAATGAATATGGAATTTGTGCATGTCAGGGAGGGTGGGGGGAAGACAAACAAAAGATTAAGGGGAAGCGGAGCCCATTACAAAAGCCATGAAGGAAACCAAAGTTTAAAACAATACCAAGATGAGAAAGGGGGAAAGTGCAAAATTTGTGCTGTGTCAGGAAAAAACAGAAATAGAATACGTAATAGAGTGTGAATAGTAAGCTGTGCTGTAACTTGACTTGCCCATTCTCTTCTCACAGCCTGATGCCAGAACAAGGCATTTTCATAATAGGAAATGGAAACCCTGAAAAATCAAGAACGGAATAGGATGCTGGTCTGCCAAATCTAAAAGAGTTAAGGGTTGGTTTGAAAAGCTGTTTAGAATTTAGAAGAAAGCAAAATTTCATTAGAAATAGGAGAGTGAAGTATAATGAGAAATGCATTCTATTAAATCTTTCTGGAAGCATCAGCATATTCCTGTGCTCTTCCCACTCCCTGTCTAACTCATGATGTTTACAAATTTATTGAATCTAAGGTGCTGCCTTAAACAAGTTCAGGATAGTTATTCAGCTGTCTTAGCGGAATCAACCGTCACAACAGTTCTGTAAGTCTTAAGCAAAGATTTTGTTTATTTAAAACATTTTAAGGCTGCTCTTCATTGCAAAGAAATTTCAGGGCGGGTTACTGAAATTGTGCAACATGTACACAAAAGAACTCAACATATTAAAAGGTGATACATTATAAGCACAGCAAAAGCATCACAAACCAGTCTGACATACTCCAACAACAGCTGGTGCAAAATCTTGCCATTAAGCATCCCATGTGCTCTAGAGTGCGATAGAAATATGATACAGAATCCTCATCTCTGTAACACACATTCTGACCCAAAAGTACTTGCATATCCTAAATGTGTGGTGTTACCCAGTTGATGAAACTCCCCTTCCTCTGCCCTGAACTTCCTTGTAAAGAGACAGAAATGGAAGACAGAATAACAAAACTCTTCAGGCTGTGAATCAGCTAGTAGATTTGGTTTCCCTTTGTTGTAGAAATGTTCTCTATGTGTGACCTGAAGTTAAGTGTTCACTTCTACCTAAGTAAACCACGGAGTACTGTACATTTTGCTGGTTTTTGTTTTTGACTTAAAGAAAAAGTAAAAGTTATGGTATATATCAAAAGAAGGATTCCCTGGATGCCAAGTGCCAGGTTTGAGGCAAATACTCTTTGTGAGAGAACCTCAGCAGAGATATAATATCACAAAATATTCAGCAAGAATATAGGCTGTTAGACCTTAAAATACCCACTTCTAAGTTGCTTTCAAAGTTTCCCTCCTCACTTAACGTAAAAGAGACCATACTTTGGCTAAGCTAAAAATGGTTTACTTACCAGCTCTTCAAAGGTCAGATTCATGTGCTGTTCCAGTAAGAAAACACAGACAGTAAAACTTGGGTTCCAAAGTGGTAAATGTTTCTAAATTATTTCTATAGAAATGCAAATACAGCTTGCTTAGGCCACACAGCCTGGGCTTGGAGCAACCAGCCCAGACCTCCTTTCTAGTAAGATTCAAATGGTGGAATGGGGGAGCTTGATACCACTCCCTTCAAAGGTGAGAGCAGGAAGAGACAGTTTACTCTATAGTCTTAACCCCTTCAGGCATTAATTAGCATATTGGTTATATGAGGCTGCTTATCCAACAAATTTTGGTGCTGCTTAATGTGTGATGTTTAGCTGGGGATAATCATATCTTTCTATCCTTAGAACTGTGACTGACTCTTATCACTGCTCGCATGTTATGAAAGCCAAAACACGTATCAATGTTGATTCCCAAATTGTTCTCAGATAGATAGATAGTGTATGTGTGTGAAACACATATATTGATGGAAAAATGAATTGTAGACAGAGGACTTACCAATAAGTTACAATTAATTACATATGCATACTAATTGCATCCGTTTAGTTTGGGCACACAATTAGGCAAGTAATTATAGTGCATCTGCAACTGCATACTTAAATGAATGCACTTGCCTCCAGGTCCACCCAATTGTTTCTGCCTTTTGATTTAGATGCACCTGAGTTTCTTTGCTATTAAGCACCACCTGTTGGAAATTTGAGAGCCACTGCAATTGCATGCCTAATTAACTGCATAATTGCCATCATTTTTGAAGAAACTTTTCTTTTTTGCTTTGCTTTGAAAATTTTGCTTTCATAAAGCTTTGTTTGCAGAAGAAGGAGAGGAATAATTTGATTTAGTAAAGCAAAGACTTTGCATCAGAATGTTGCTTCTCAGCACAGTTATCTGTATGTTTGAGCTTATTTGTGCGATAGCTATGACAACTGGACAGAATCCAGGTCAGCCAATATCTACAGATATCTAGGTAGCTTTTAAAGCTCAACATTTTTGAATAGGTGCTCTTTCATCATAGTTCATCACTAACATGTTTGTAAAAGGTTGTCATTATTCTAAAAATGTACTTTACAAACCAAGAATACAAGATAATATACTCATGAAGCTTGCTAGATGTGTCAGGAATTATTAGCAGGCATTCAAGTGTTCCATGTTGCCTCAGGCGCTTTTAAATGGCCCTGGCCAGGGATAGAGAACCTTTGCCATTCCAGGTGTTGTTGGACTAAATTCCCATCATCCATAACCCTCATAACTGACCATGCTGGCTTAGACTGAGGATCAGTGAGGCCCATCACTGAACTGGGCCATCAACTGGTGGTGTGGAAAAGCAGAAGACCTTCTCATTTGACACTGAGAAACCTCTATAAACAGCTAATACTTCAGGTGCAATATGAGTTCCAAGTCACATGGCAGATTATGTGTGTGTGTAGCCATACAGGTGGATGCTCTGTTGCTATGGGACAGGGATACCTGGCACACCTCTACGTCTGTGTTGAGTAACCTAGGAGTGTAATGCTCAAAGAGGTGTCATAAATTTCAGCTTCCGTTCACATGAACAAATGTAAACAGTTCTTTATGTAAATTTTATGCATCGGTGGGATTACTTTTATCCATAGGCAGATGATGTGTATGTACAGAATGTGTCCAATAGCTTAGTTCCCCTTTAAGAATAAGGGTCAGAGAGAGGATGTGAGGTGTGGTTGCACATATTTGTAGAGGAAGATCAACAAAACTGGAAAACACAGTGAGCCTTCCTGAGGTAATTTTGCTGACTGGCGATAGCTGGTGGCACTCTATTAATTAGACACTGAATTACTGGAACAGTATGATGCTAAAAATGTTGTAAGGGGCTGTTTAATTTGAATTTAAATAGCAAGAGTGATTGTGTGTGCATGTGTGTGAAGGGATATAATTTGTGGAGATTGTGTACTGTCATATATTTCATCATTCTGTCACAGGATATCAAATCCTGAGATTTTTAAGGGATCATAATCTTTGGGATTTTGCAAGTGCCTACAGTTTCATTGCTTCAAATGGAACACTTATCACAATCAAATATATTGATGGATAAGGCCTGGGGTGGGGAGGTAGGAAAGCAGCTTGTAAAGCCCATTAGACATAGCGAAAGCCCTTTGATTGTGACAGCAACATATGGTAGGAGAAAAGCATAGACTAAAATGCTAAAGGACTTTCAGCACAATCCATCCTCTACACATTTACCTGGAAGGACATATTCAGTGGGATTACTCCCTGTTTAGGACTGCATCCCTATCTAACTAAATACAGATGAAGGTGATAGCAAAACTGTCCATAAAGCCCAACATAACTCAGATTACAATTATAGAATAATTGTACACTGCATATTCAAGACAACTGCTTAACTTAAGTGGTTTCTTTAGTACCAAGATATGCTCAATGCAAGTGGGAGAAAGGGGGGGGGGACTTTCAAGCATTCCACAAACAAATATATTGTCTTGGCTGTGTCTTTTCAGTTTATATACATAATAAAAAAATTCTATTTACCACAGAAAGTGTTTGGTTTGCTCCCTGGCTAGTTAGAGCTTTTGTGCTACTTTTTCAGGCATTATTGGGGGGGGGGGCGGGGCGGGGGGAGGAACAGAGTTTATCAAACCATTACCCTGTCTGTTCCTTTCAGGGTTTTCCAGAAATGCATGATTACAAGTCTGAGTGCCATCAACCTGAATTCAACCAGCTCCTTAATTTTAAGATTTGTCATACTGTACATCTCAGGCATTTATCAAAGCTATGGTGAGAATAGACAAAATGGGTTGTTTGGTAATTGTGTTATTTTTTTAAAAAATGTTTTTCATCAGAAGTTTGCTACACAAGGGCATTCCCACCAAAGGTGGCAATATGTTCCCTTATGTACTGTGCAGTGCCAGCAAAATGGAGGATAATGCCAACGACACACAGCTTCCTTCCTTGGAAGGAGATTGATGTTAACTGTTCACTAGCTCCAACTCAAATTTCCTGCTGGAGGTCTTGCCCCCAAATTTCCTTCAGAGCCTGCAAGTTTCCAGTATCATTTCCCAACAACAGTTTATATAACCTGGAAATTGATCCCTTAGATCTCACTTTTTGTGTCAATACCAACTATCTGAATGTTACAAGCACCCTAGTGCTTATTTTTTTATAGTAGTGCATTAATACTTTACAGTGCATTATTTCTTTGCTTGGAATAAAGGAACTAACTTGTTTGACATAGAGCCAAGGTGTGTTCAAACCTTGTATATATTTTTAATAATGCAAAGACCCCCATTGGATGACCATGGTAAAAAGGCCTTTTCCTTCCCATCCCACATAATACCTACCTTTATATTCACTTGAGAACTGTGGATAAGGTAACAAAGGAGTGTGGGAGAGCCCCAAAAGGGCTAGCACTTTTATTCAGGTCTTCCAGACCAAAAATGTCACCTTCAAAGATAGATTCCCTCCCAGGTATGATGCTTGAGATAGGAGGTACGGTAATTATTCAATGGTGTCATATATATTAAAGAGGTTTCCTCTAGAGTCACCCATGCTTAACTGAGTCTGGCATTAGGGGCAGTTTCGGTTGCCTTAGTTAATTTACCTAATATTATAAGCATGGATTTGGGACTCTTCAAAACCTAATCTGGTTTTCTCAGAACAGATTTTCTGCTTGATTTTGGTGGGGGGGGGGGGTTGGGGGGGTTGCATTGAAAACAAACTCTCATGCATCAAATAGTACTTGTTCAAGGTTTGGAGGTGGAATTGCGAATTGGTAACGTGTAAAATAGGGACGCAGGTGGCGCTGCGGTCTAAACCACTGAGCCTAGAGTTTGCCAATCAGAAGGTTGGCGGTTTGAATCCCTGTGATGGGGTGAGATCCTGTTGCTCGGTCCCAGCTCCTGCCAACCTAGAAGTTCGAAAACATGTCAAAGTGCAAGTAGATAAATAGGTACCACTCCGGCGGGAAGGTAAACGGCGTTTCCGTGTGCTGCTCTGGTTTGCCAGAAGCGGCTTAGTTATGCTGGCCACATGACCTGGAAAGCTGTCTACAGACAAAACGCCGGCTCCCTCGGCCAGTAAAGCGAGATGAGCGCTGCAACCCCAGAGTCATCCGCGACTGGACTTAACAGTCACGGCTCCCTTTACCTAGCGTGTGGAATAAATAATTTATTTTGGGTGTACTTGACAGTTTCATGGTCACTACTTGTCTAAGTATTATCAATGCTATTTTTTCCATTTTCAAAATTTGTTTATTGCAAATGTTAATGTAAAATAGGCATATATTGTAGTAAAATGAGACTCTTAATATTTTTGTACCTAGTCCTGAATTTTAGGTCCAAGAATTATTAAACCTCCTAATTTATTAGGTTCTTAAAAATAAATACTGAATGTTATTCCTCGCTGTTCAGGGGAGCAGAGGAAAGTACATGTCCCATATTTACACATTTAAAAACTTGCAGTGTGCCTCTACACATTTTCACCTCATGTTTAGGGCACACTTGCAGTCCATCATTTCATAGATTATATATGTCAGAGACCACCCTAGCACTGCTATATGACAGTGAAAATACTTTTAGATTCCACAGTGTACACTGCAAGTAGACTAGCTTCAAACCTTTTAACAGTATTGAGAGCTTAAAGCTAACTCTGTAACAGCTCTGATTAATCCATTGCATATAGCAATAGTCAGACTTGTTCAGATACCCATATTCAGAGCTTTGAAGGTTCTAAGAATATTATTTGTGATAAAGCAGCTTTTAGAACAAAACTGACATCTGGGACTGAGATATAAAGACAATAATCATCACCACCATTCTTTGGCAGACAGGATTGCTTTCTATTTATTTAGCAAAACTCTGGTGTCAGTGGAGTCCACTTTTTACTCTTAGGATGCAATTTAATGAACAATTACCTAGGAGTCAGCCCTATTGAAAACAGCAGGAATTACTCCAGAATGCATGTAGATAAGGATGAAGCTGTTAAACCAGGCATAGGCAAACTCGGCCCTCCAGATGTTTTGAGACTACAACTCCCATCATAACTAGCTAACAGGACCAGTGGTCAGGGATGATGGGAGTTGTAGTCCCAAAACATTTGGAGGGCCGAGTTTGCCTATGCCTATGTTAAACTCTAGAAAGAGGTTGAGGGAAAAACAGTACTGCCTAGGAGGTCAAATGCTTCTTCAGAACAGAGAGTTATGGGAGGTTTTATGTGCAAAACACCTCAGCTTTTTTAAAAGTGTCAAGGGCTCTATATAGGATCTATATAGTGTACATAAAGTATAGACACTGATCTATAGCACAGGTGGGCAACCTGTGGCCTCCAACCTCATTTTACATAGCCCTCAACACCTGCTGAAGCAACCTCATTCTTTTATCCCATTATATTTCCTTACTTTGTCTTGGCATTTCATGACAGCTGTTCTTATTTTAAGTTTTTGGATACTGATGGTGTTATATTTCTTTCTTTTAGTGTATTGTACATCTATATTTTTCCATTGATACATTTTAAAAGTATCCCCCTCCCTTTTCTATGTAGATTTAGAACAACCGGGAGGGGCAATATTTTATTTGATACAAATACACTGACTTATGGGGAGACAATTCACTACCACCCCAGCTGCTTGTGAACAAACTGAAAGGCTTCTGTGATATATGTATGTATTTGTAGAGCACACTAAAGTCAAAAAAGAATTACATCCACATATATTACAAAACAAAAACTGTATTGGTATGTTGTACTGTTGTACCACAAGCAGTTTAGTCATGCTGCCCACATGACCCGGAAAGCTGTCTGTGGACAAATCAGGTCCTCCATTAAAGAGGACATGTTTTGCGGTGACACCTGGAAACTGACACCCTGTGTTATGGGTGGGTACGATTGGTCAGCCACAACACCCGATTGGTAGGTTCCTTGTAGCTGGGTGTAATATGGCCAATGGGATGCAGTCCAAACGGTTTGAGGGACCTATTTATGCCCATGCACGTGACCCACAGCTTCCTCTTTCGGCGCGTGCATTCGGAACACCCGCCCACCTCTCCCTACTTTTAGGGCTTTGTGCTTGACCTTGCTATGCTGTCGTGTGTCGTCTGTCATTGGGACAGGGGCATGGCAGGAATTTTCCCCACTTGGCTGATTGGCTGTTGCCATTTGTTGCAAATCATCACAACTTGTAAAGTTGCGGATAGGCTCTGGTTCAGGTGAAAGGGATGGGAGAACACTCTCACCATCCCTATGTGAAGGGTATTCTGTTAAAGGAATCCAGGGACTCAATGGTTTGGTCAACCTCTGAGAGGGGGTTGTGCCTGTGCCTAAATCCAGGGGGACATTTGGGTGGCGGAGATAGCCTGTTCCTGACTTTTTGCTTATCCAGGTGTTCACCCTTGGCTGACTTATGCTGGAATCCAGGGTCAGTGCTACCTGCATGGCAGGGAGCTAGTTGAACCAGAGCCCATGCAACCAGTCACTTTCTGTAATCAATAAAGTTGTGGCCCAAATTCGGCCCAAAACCAAAACCAAAATTTGAGTCAAGTGTGAATTTATTTAGGGGGGAGGTTTCTGGGTCTGAACACGCAAATGCCGGCTCCCTCGGCCTGAAAGCAAGATGAGTGCTGCAACCCCATAGTCACCTTTGACTGGACTTAACCACCCAGGGGTCCTTTACCTTTACCTTTACTACTTTTTAATACATATGTATGTCTATTTGAGAGTAACCCCATCAAGCCCAGTGGGTTTTACTTTTTACCTGTATATGATTGGTAATTTTAATCTGAAAAAGCCCTAGTGAAAATTGAAGCAGGGAAGTCTTTATTCGAAAATGCAAAACAATTGTAACTGTAGCCCTATTCCTCATCAGTTCTGACTACGTGAATCAGTGACAGATAATTCTCTCTCCTGCTTGTGGTTTTTATTTTTATGTTTCCAGTACACATCACCGGGAGGGGGCATACTGTTATGAGATGGGGGTTAGTTGCCCATCCTTGCCTTAGATACAAATTGAAATGAAAAGGGAGGCTTTCTTGAGAATTTCTCAAAGAAGCAAGGAAGATTTTTCAGGTCAGTTTCAGGATGCTGCTAGACATCAGTTCCTGAAAGGCTCTAGCTGATCGGGGTGACAGTGCTATGCAGAACAATGCTTATGATCAGGAAGGAGGCAACAGTTTGAATTTGCGTCTATGTACATCTAGTTTAGCTGGACACAGTCAAGAAATATGCTTTCCTTTCAGCAGATGTGCCCTTATTTGCAATCTCCATTTGTCATGACAGCCCAGCAATGGTTCTGTCCTCAGTGTCATTTTGTATATGTGAATTGTCTTTATTGGGGTTAGCTGACATCCAAGCCATACACGATCAGATAAGTAAACTGTTCAGTGTAACGGGCAAAGGATATGGACAGAAGATCAGAGGAGAATAGGAAGGTTGGGAAAGAGAAAGGAGAAGCAAGAAGGTGGACATTCAGAGAACTCTAAAAAAATCAGTGTGGCTCGTTAGGGCAACAATAATAAAACAAACCAGGCAGAGCCTTGGATTTTTACTTTTTTTTAATGCACCTTCAAAACCGATCACATACTGTAATTATTAAGTCCACAGAGAGGTGCCCAAATCCAAGTTGGTGGCATAGCAAGAAATAATGTAATTCAATTATCTGAATGCCTTGAGATGGCTTTAGTTCTTATGTTGCTGTTCAGCTATCAAAAGCATATATATATCTGTTAGATGGGGAAAAAATTGGATGTTAGATGGGGACCGTTTATAAAGCCAAAACATATTATTTTGATAAAAGGAGACCCCAAACTAGCCGCAGCATGAATTTCCATAAATACAATTCAGCAAGCCTTTAAGTGGCAAAGATGTGCAAAATTTTCATGTGATTGTAATCCTTTAATCCTTACATCTGCTGATGCAGAGAACAACAGTGAACCACCCCCACCCCAAACGCTGATAGTGGCCATTTGCTTTATGCAGGGACTATGGCAAAAAAAGTTCTCTCTTCCTCAGGTCCTAATACGGTAGGTGCCAGATTTGTACCCAAACTATTTGCTCCCAAATAAAAAGAACACATATCCAAGAGCTATCTAATATTTTAGTTTCTTCCTAAGTGATGATCATCCAATTGATTGACTGGTTTTTATTTCAAACCAGAAGTACATAAGTGTCCTCTAGGTAGCTCACAACAACAACAACAGCAACAATTACCAGTACCATCCACATTTTAAAAATCACAAAAGCAGCAGATAAAATTCAGTTAGTAAAACAAAGCAGAAAAAGCACAGCTCCAAGTTTGTTGAAGAATGCTTGGGGGAAGAAAAGGAAGCTATTTGTCCTACATGACAAAGGTCCTTAAATCTTTGCTATGAACCTGGAAGGTGAAGCCCCAAAGCAGTCCCTTACTCCAGACTTTGCCTAGGTTGTTCCTGATGCTCCAGGGAGATTGTTGTTGTCGTGTGCTACCAGAATGAAGTCATACTACCAGAGAACCACAGCACCTGCTGTGGCTACAGAGACCAATAACTTGTAACTGCTGTCTCCCACACAGTTTCTGTTGAATTAGCAGTATAGAAGTGACCTCTCCAGAGCACAAGACGGGGCAGTGTGTATGGTCCTGGGCTGCCCAGAAGACAAGACCCCAACAAGGCCTGTTGAAGATTAAGTATATTGACTAGGAAGTGTAAACAATTCCCACTTCGTGGAAGGATTATGTACACATTCTCTATGGGCCCTGGAGAGTGTGCACCATGGCTGGTTTTTGTGTACATTAACCACTCAACATTCCTCTTAACATATATTCACACACCATGTGAAGTGCCAAGATGTCATCTCTAGCTCTGTGTGTGGTTCTTCCTCAAGTTCACTCACTCTTCCTTTTGACTGTAAATTTGCACATGTTTCATTATTGTCTCTTTTATTGAGAGAAAAGCAGGCATTTCATGGTTAAAGCTGATTCAAAATGTTTTTCTCCACCAGGGCTTACATGAATTTCTTTTGTACATTAGGATGGGGAAAGTTTATGGTGGGTGACTGGCTCTAAGGCTGATTTAACATTTTCATCAGATAGAGAAGTACATTCACATATACAATGAGACTAGTAAATTATTCCTTATTTTCTATTCCCAAGTCTTCTGTCTGTAGGAAAACTATTTGCATTGCCATCAGACTGATATACAAAGTAGTAGTAAACAGACCATGATTCCTTACATTGAATTTCCCAAAGTACCTTCCATATGGGAAGTCATTAATATTGGTGTTGGGGGTGCAGATTTATCAAAAGAGACATTTTACTACAAGCTTTAGTTTTTGCTGTTGGGCCTACAAATTCATCTCCTCCAGCAAAAAAGGCTTTCCGAACAGCTACAGTAATGGAAGGACTTCTTGACTAACCAGCAGGATATTTTGTCTCCTATGGTGACAACATGGTCCATAAAGCAAATAAAATATGAGTGGCAACATGGTCCATGAAGCAAGTTACACTCCCATGCACAGGGTAATAGTGAGCTGAAGTCAACATTGTGCTCTCTCAACTGGTCCATCTGTGGTATAGAGCTGGGCGATATCTGATTTTCAACACCACAATATATCACCAGCTAAATATCACAATATCTTGATATATCACAATATGTATCTGCAGTGGCAGGGGACCTTTCTGGGTCTCCCCATGAGGGCACAGTCCCGCCATACCTCCCTGCAGTGGCAGAGAGTGTGCCACGCTTCCCCGCAGCAGCAGAGGCCTCCATGCTGTGGGGGACAATCTATAATTCAGTCCTACATTTGTCTTCTTAAGGTTTGCCACCATTTTTACCCTCTTCATTTATTTCACAAAGATTACAGGCTTCTTTGGAACTTCAGAGGCAGTTTACTAATACAATTCAATGTGAAATTCAGGAAACCAAACATGGTTATTCTAAAAACAAAACAAAAAGGCTTACCACTTGTTCAAATATGAAAGGGCTTCTTTCACTATCGTATCATCCTATTTCCACTGGATCCGTTGAACAGTGAGCTGCTAAAAATTTAAACACAAAGAATATTTCTTCAAATCTTTGCTTTTAGCAGCTCACTTATAGAACGCTCTGTCCAGCCTCCCCAGGCAATGCAGCTCAATTTCAATCGAAGTTTGGAAAGCAGGTCAGAAAATTGAGATGGAAGGAGAAGCACACTCTACTAACCAAGAGTTGGCAAATACAGGAAAGTGCATGAGAGAACAAATGAATGACATGCCAGGCAGAACATTGCAGGGCAGCAGCTATGCTAACTGCAGATTAGAGCCACAATAGCCCATTGGGGGGGGGGCAGGTCCTAGCTGGAGCAGATATTTCTTACTGGTACACAAAGGTATGGAAATCAGTCTCTGTTTGGTTCCTCAGCCTCAAGAGAATAATAATAATATTAATAATAATAATCCTAAGAATTGTTGTTGTTGTTTTATATTTTTTTAATATATTTTTGCTTTTGTTTTTACCCCGCCCATCAGGCTGGGTTCCACCAGCCACTCTGGGCAATTTACAGCATATCTAAAAATATCAAGTGTTAAAAACCTCCCAATACAGGGATGCCTTCAGATGTCTTCTAAAAGTTGTGTAATTCTTTGTCTCCTTGACATGTGAAGGGAGGGCATTCCACAGGGAGGGCGCCACCACCAAGAAGGCCCTCTGCCTGGTTCCCTGTAACCTGGCTTCTCGCAGTGAAGGAACCGCCAGAAGGCCCTCGGCACTGGACCTCAGTGTCCGGGTAGAACGATGGGGGTGGAGACACTCCCTTCAGGTTATATCAGTGGAAAGATTACCCCCAAAGCAATTGCCTTCTGCTTTCCTGTTTCTCTTCATTTCAATATCTGAATATATCTGAATATATGCCATCAATACGGTTACATTATGGGATTTTGGGCCATATACCTATGGCTGTGCAAAACAAGAAGCCCTGAGGACATTATATAGAGATGCATCTTTTTCAAGAATCCAGCAAAGCAAACTCTAGTCTACAAAGGCTTATTCCACCAACCTGTAATATTTCATGTACCTCAGGTAAGTATGTTACCTGTTTCCACAGCGCCACCCGCTGCATTACAGGCTTCTTCGTAACAACAGCATTTGTGGTGACAAATGCAAACTGATCTAGATGATACTATAATAGGAGGACTAAGCAACTCCCATAAACAAATATGATCACATGTGGGAGTTTTTAAAGATCATGTTCACCATAGAAACCAGCTCCTAGGGGCCAAGGTCCCTTTGGAACCTCTCCATAAAATATTTGAGGGGCCTCCAAAGTTGATGGGCATTGCCATTCAAATGGTGTGTGCATGCCATGTCTTGCTATTGATTATGTGGGGCAGGGCTTACCTGCCCCCCACCCCCAATATTTTATTTAGTCTGGCATCTCTGATGTTCACTTACCAATTATTATGAAAAAAGTATTTTGCCATGGTTGAACAACTTAGAAATGGAAATTTCAGCTCCTTCTGGTGGGTCTGATTTACTAATAATTATTTTATTTTGAATACTATTCCCTTCACATTCACTACAAGAATAGAGCAGTAAACAAGTTGAGATTGGAAATCACGAAGCAAGACTCCATTTCTGAAGCATAAAAAATACATTTGAGGTGCAAATCCCACTGTCTCTTTTCACTGGTCAATATGAGCAAAGCTGCTAGCTAGAAAGGGGAATGAAGAAGCTA
The DNA here is from genome assembly GCF_965112155.1 of Podarcis liolepis. Lineage (NCBI taxonomy): Eukaryota > Metazoa > Chordata > Lepidosauria > Squamata > Lacertidae > Podarcis > Podarcis liolepis. The sequence continues at coordinate 59,165,416 of NC_139559.1, forward strand.
GACCACATAACTGTTATGCACAACTACTAGATTATGCCATTGGGGATCTCTTTTATGGAGCCTATCAGATTTCCTGGAATGAACATTCTTGGAACTGAATCACAAGACCCAAGGAGTCTATCTAAACACGGCCTGAAAGACACTATTAACCAAAGATTTTACAGTATGGCATTAGGGACGACATTGTGTTTTTAAGACACACAAAATAAACCTGAATGGCATATGGCACAACAATCTGACACATTCAAAAGTTTTCCATCGTATTTGGTCAAAACTTAATCTCTAGCTTTGCCCCTCAAAAGCGATAATTCTAACTGCTTTATTTTTACATTATGTTTATGTTTATTTTTTACATACCATTTCATTTGTTTTGAGATATACCATTCCAGAGCAACATGGGGGAACCATAGCTCAGTGAGAGAGCCCTTGTTTTGCTTGCAGGAAGTCCCGGGTTAAATGGTTGGGAAAGACTGCTGCCTGAAACCCCGAAGACCAATCAGCAAGGGCCATCTGTCTTCAGCTGGTTGACTGGGACCCACTACCAAGTAATGGCCTGATTCAAGGTGGGCTGCAGCAGCACTACCACCATACAAATATATGGCTTGAAACAAATGAATAGAAAATGGGTCCCCAGATGCATGTTTGGGTTAAAGGCAGGTCCCAGATCTGAAAAAGGAAGGAAGGAAGGAAGGAAGGAAGGAAGGAAGGAAGGAGGAGAAGAAGAAGAAGAAGAAGAAGAAGAAGAAGAAGAAGAAGAAGAGGAGGAGGAGGAGGAGGAGTTTGGATTTGATATCCCGCCTTTCACTCCCTTTAAGGAGTCTCAAAGCGGCTAACATTCTCCTTTCCCTTCCTCCCCCACAACAAACACTCTGTGAGGTGAGTGGGGCTGAGAGACTTCAAAGAAGTGTGACTGGCCCAAGGTCACCCAGCAGCTGCATGTGGAGGAGCGGAGACGCGAACCCGGTTCCCCAGATTACGAGACTACTGCTCGGAAGGAAGGAAGGAAGGAGAAGACTACTGGTGCAGACAAAAGTGCTTTGAGGTTTTTCCTACAATCAAGCAGTACATACCCTTCAACATTTCTCCAATGAAAATAGGAACATCCCATTCCATAATGATAATTGTACACTTTATACCCCACACAGAAGTGCCAGGAGTGCCTGGCGTGCTCTGGTCCATGGGGTCACGAAGAGTCAGACACGACTAAACAACAACATACCCCACACATTTTACTGGGTTGCCCCAGTCACTCTGGGCAGCTCCCAACATATATAAAAATATAATAAAACATGAAACATTTTTTTAAAAACCTTCCCTATACAGGATTGCCTTCAGACGACTCAGGGTTTAGATAACTCCACACCCTCCAACATTTCTCCAGTGAAAATAGGACATCCTAAGGAAAAGCAGAATATTCTGGGGTCAAATCAGAAACTGGGACAGCTTTTCTAAATCAGGGATGTCCCCAGAAAATAGGGACACTTGGCGCATCTGGCAGTATATAAATTTTATGAAATAAATAAAAAATGCTGAGCTGGATGACCAGTGGCCTGACTCAACAGAGGTTCCTGTGTTCCTGAATCAAGTAACTTTCCTGATGGGACAAACATCATTATTTCTGATTTTACCTTCTACAAAAAACACCAGGAGAATAAGACAAGGGTACAGCCCTGGAAACAGCTGTACTCTGCTTAGCTCTATGCCTTTGCATTTTCATAGTGGGGGGGGGGATGGCATTGATTTTCCCACCACCACCTCTTTGATCAATTGATTCCACAAAATCTTCAGTTTAGCAGTATAAAGTGTATCCAATTACATAAGCATTGTGGCTCCGTTGTCTGGGGGAACCTACGATTTCCTATCACACATAAGCAAATCAAAATGTAAATCTACATGTAAACCAGCCGCTGAAGAACTTGGGCTTGTCAGTTTGATGCTGGTTTGAACAGACGAGGGCATCCAGTGGCAGCTGCCTTTCAACCTACATGTGGAATGTAATTGGCCGAAAGGCAAATAGAATAGACAATGTGGTTCAAAGCACCCAGGGCCTGCCGACCTTTATGAAGAAGAGATACTAGCATATATTGATGCTGCCAGAAACACAGGATGCAGGCATTGCCACAATAGATGAGAGCAGCAGTCTGTCTTGTACAGCAACATGCCTCTGACAGCAGCCAGTACAAGATGCTTCGTTGGAAGAGCACAGCTATGGAATGACGTGATCAGAACGGAAGTTTCTCTCCATCATTTAGGGCTCATTTTATGGAATGCCGCATACGAGCTTTCTCTTTTTCTAAGCCAGTGAAAACTTTTCATTGCCTACATGGGTAGCTCTTAAAATTTGTTTCCATTTACAGATATAAGAAGCAATCAATTGCATACAGTCAGTTCTATATTTTAAGAAAGTGGCCATTCTATTGATAGACATGACACATGTCCAAGATGAGCATGCCAAAATCCTGTGGAAACCAGTGCTACTTTATCCTACAGTTAAATGCTGATTTCAGGCCTCTATAAATGCAGCAGAAATAAGTGGCAAAATGGACTGTGTCATCAGGTTGCAGGTTGCTGTTTGGTAATGCTCCTCTATTTTAAAACAACTCTCTGTGTCTAAAAACAAACAAAGCAACAAACCCACAAGCGCAGCAAGGAGAAATGTTCTAGTTCAGCCTACGCACCATTCATTTTCTGCAGTGTGATTTTCATGTAGGTGTACTGAAAGATGAGTTCTGTTTATCCTACAATTTGAAGTGGTAGTATTAGCTATTGCCGGGTTCTAAGCTTAAGATCCAGTGTTGCACCAGCAGATACGATGGGACTTCCCCTTCCTCCCCTCTTCCTGTAGCTTTCATGTTCACCACTACCACTGCCAATCTGCTCCAGGGAGTGTCCCAGAACTCCAGAAAAGTTTTGGGAGGCATGTTGGGGACTGCAGCGGGAAAGGAGTGGAAGGGAAACTCCCATTTGCTCAAGACATCTGCTGTTCATGCAGGCTGCTATAGCTGGATATCACCTTAAGACTGTAGACCAGTCTTACAATGGCCTTCCTAGCACCAACCTATAGGTGACAAAACCTCTTATCCCATGCTTGCTAAATTTTCCAAAGTTCCTGATGTTGTCAACAATGTTGGTTGGTGACTTTGGGTATCTATTATGCACCAAATGACCAGTTTTTTCTCTCAGGGGGTACTCAAGGGTACACAATACAGGGACTGTTGTTGCTGCTGCTGCTGCTGCTGCTGCTGCTAAAAAGTGTGACACTTACTGTCATTACTTCATGGTGAGTAAAGGTAAAGGGACCCTTGACCATTAGGTCCAGTTGCAGACGACTCTGGGGTTGCGGCGCTCATCTCGCTTTATTGCCTGAGGGAGCCGGCATACAGCTTCTGGATCTTGTGGCCAGCATGACTAAGCCGCTTCTGGCGAACCAGAGCAGTGCACGGAAATGCTGTTTACATTCCCACCGGAGCGGTACTTATTTATTTACTTGCACTTCGTGCTTTTGAACTGCTAGGTTGGCAGGAGCAGGGACCGAGCAACAGGAGCTCACCCCGGGGATTCGAACTGCCAACCTTCTGATTGGCAAGCCCTAGGCTCAGTGGTTTAACCCACAACGCCACCCGCCATGATGAGTACTGGCACCTATTTTTCTAGGAAAAAAGCACTGCAAATGACACCCACCAGCATCACTTTGTGTTGATATCCATATTGAACTACTGATTCATATTTGCTACGGATACTGACAGTGAGAAGTGTCTGGCACTTTATTGGAGCAGTAGTTGTAAAAAATGCATCAAGATTGCAAGATAAAATATGCAAAGATGTTAGCATATTGGACTCCTCTCATAATCCAGTTTCACTTAGATCTCAAAGTGACAAGATTATATTTGTAAACTAAGCTAAAAGGATGTAACAGGAGAGTTAAAATACAGAGAGAGCGAGATGTGTGGCACTGAGGCCTTTAATTGGTCACTCCATGGGGTCCTTCAGAAGGCCCACCAGCTACTTCTAGCAAGCCTATATTCTAATGTTTAGTACTAGAAATGGTGGGATTTAAAGACATCTGCATGACTGTGCATACATCTGGAAATGAATAATTTTATGGAATGTTGAATGTATTCTCTGCTCTGATTCTTTGAGACTTCATGAACTGTGCAACTTAGCCTAATGCAACCCTACCCAAAGGTGATAGGGGGATTACAACAAAATCTGGTCTGATCTCATCTCCCTTGCCATGGCATAAAAACAGTTAAGAATCTTACCTACCCACCCATTTCATCAACACACATTGGCAGGGGATCTTCTCTTTTAAAGTCATATTCTCCTTCAATCTTTCACCAGCACAGCCAAAGCACAAGTTTCCTCTTTCCTCTCAAAACGCCTTGTCTTGTTATCCCAAGACTTTGTAGACACTTCAGAGCCCTTTCATGAAAGGGGCTGTGAAAAAGCAAAGCATCTGAAGTGTTTGCCATTGTTTCTCAGCTCAGTGAAATCGGTGTGTTCATTAGCACGAGACCCTAGAATTGTGTTCTCTTGCTCTCACCATCTGTGACTGGGGGGCGAAAATTCTTTGGCCCTTTGATGTTCAGCCTGCACACAAAATCATTCTGAACAAATCTTTCATTTTTTATCTTTATCCCTCTCTTCCCAAGATAAAAAAGATTTTCTTTGTCAAACTTTTCCCAGCATAAGCCAATCTTAATGAGGCGCCTGTTTCACAAAACCTGTACAGTCCGTGATTTATTTCAAAAAAAGAAAAACAACTGTTCCATTGTTTTTTAAATCTCTATCCGTACACAGTTTGAAGTGGTTTTTGCCATTTCTGCCTCACTAGTCCCACATCTTTCAGATGCTACAACACAATGCTTGTCAATCCCCACAGTTGTATGGATAAAGTTGACAGTAAACATTCAACTGAGGGAGTGGAGAATCTACAGTGGGGGGAAATACATGTTTTTCTTCCTCCGCTGCCTTTGTGTGTGCCTCTGTCTGTCTGTCTGTCTGTCCGTCCGTCTGTCTCTTCTCTCTCTCTCTCTCTCTCTCTCTCTCTCTCTCTCTCTCTCTCCAGCCCTCCGCTCTCTCCCTATGTTTGTCTGTGTGTAAAATGAATGACTGATCTGTATAATTTAGGATTGTTGTTTTCTAGCTTACTTTGTCCTTTACAGAAGGGCTTTTAGGAACCAAGGGTTGCATTCCCTCACAAGCAACACCATGCAGCCTGTGTGCTTGTGTTGGGCAGAGGTAGTGTCAATGCGGGTGGGGTCAACTGCTGTGACTCTTGCATTCCAGACATTTCTATACACATTGCCCTTCACCCAGTCAAACAAGGGGGCATTATAACAGCTCTAGAATGGAAAGACACTCAAGGAGTCATCCGAGCAGGGCCACTGCTCTGGAGTGTTGATGAATGGCTTGGCCAGACAAAGGCCAAGCAGACGGGTCTGAGACACTCTGTGGTCTTGGGTGCTCTGGGAAAGCTGCAATACATATGCCTTTTTTCCTTTAAAAACAAAACCAAGCTGACTGGTGGAAAATGCCCTGGACAGGTGGGCAGAGGCAGGTTTAGGGCAGCACAACTGGTTCTGCCACATGGGATGCTGAGCTTGGGGAACGCTGCAGGGCACTGCAACTATGGCATAGCAAACTGAGCAGAAAGGAAGGTGAGAGGTGGGGGGCACTGAGCTTTTGACTCACACACAGCACCGCTGAAATTTGTAGGATCAAAGTCCACCCCTGAGTTGGGAACCTCTTTCAGATTGATGAACCAGGGTAGGTTTAAATATAATGAACTATTTTCCCAGGATGCTGGGAGAGGAATGTTAAAGTCAAGTAAAACATTTGTTTCTCATGTGGTTTGTCATTCTCCTCTGAATTTTGGCTGAGAGGAAGTTTTTTTTAAGAGCAGTGGACTTAAGACTTCCTTCCTAATTTTGTTTTGTCTCCTAACAATTAAAAAGCATCAAAAACTTCAGTTGAATTGTTTTCATTCCATTGTTTTTCCTTCCCTTCCCCCCCCCCCCGCCTCCAGTTTTCACTTGCATCTTATTTTTCAATCTTTTAGGAGAACTCACTTTCCCTATCCTTTGGTTCAGTTGTAGGGCTTTGGAGGCTATTTAAGCCATGCGTTACATTATAAGCTCTTTCTGCTTTCAAAACAAGCATCACCTACTTTAGCTGTTAATTTTTCATTTTGTTTATGTTATCTTGTTTTTCCTTAAGTTTCTTAAAACTTCTCAGTGTTCCCATCCTGCTTCTGCTGCACGTGTGTTCGTTGCTTTTATTCTTTTTTCATTTTTCTCTGCCAGTTTCTGTTTGCTTGTTCAAAGTGTCATCCTCTTCTTTTGAGTTGTAGGGTACCTTGATTTCATTACATTGAATATTGCTGTTCAATATTAATAATATTTTCTTAACATTTCCCCCCTCAGATAAAGCTGCTTGTCCTTTAGGTAAGCTCTCAGCTGTGTTGCTCATTGTCACCCTATTATTATCTACTTACCTAGAGCCTTCTTTCTCACATCACCAGTTTTCATACTGATTTCCCACAAAACAAAAGGTGGTATCTATTTTGCCCACCCCAAAGTAGTAATGCTTCCCTTAAGTACAACTGCTGCACCTATCCTTCAGAAAGTTGTCTCGCAAATTGAATCAAATCCTGACAGATAATAAAAAATAGATCATGTTCTTGTTTTTAAAATTAAGTTCAATGTACAAAAAAACTGGATAATCTACTGTGGGTGGGCTCCTTTGTCTGCAAATTCCATCCACTTCTATGAAAAGCTGAGTTAGAGCCGCTTTTAGATTCCCTGTTATATTCAACAGAGCATAGATTTACGAGTCAGATTGTGACCTGAATAATGAATTTAATTGAATCAGAAGAGCCAGAAGAGTTTGGGCTGTTTCCCAAATCTTATAAACAGTCTACATGCATGTTTAAAGCAAAAGATGACCATAGTATGTTAAAACACTGTTTTTTTAAAAAATATATTATTAAGTTGCCTTTCCCCCTAAAATTGAAAGAGCTTCACTTCCAAATTAGAAACTTCACCAAGCATAATTGCCTGATCTACACTACTTTCTTATAAGCACTGTGACATTTCTCCACCTTGCTTTCATATTCCCCCTTTCCTTATACCATCTTCTTTCATCTCCCACCTTTTCATTTCTGTAAACCCAGTGGAGTTGTGACTCCCAATTTATGATGCCCTAAATCTTGTCTGTTTATGTAGCTTTTTTTTTTACCAATAAAGCAAGCAATATTGTTTGTGACTCCCAGTTTGAAACCATATCCTATTCTTCATGAACGTATTTCCTTCTTTAAAAACGACCTCAGTAAAATAGTGTTAACAAAACGCACCATCTATTTATGTTAATGACATTTCCTCTGCATATAGATTCTCTCCGAGTTCCTTCTTGTTCTGTTTTCCTCTGATGGAATCTAATTTTGAAAGTGATTCTCGGTGTCCTTAGTTCTCTTTCTCTAACATTAATGGCTTTTGCTGCCTGGCCTTATCTTTCCCCTGTGAGCTTTACCTGACTGTCTATTCTTGTCTCACTGCCTTCCCTATCTGTTTCTTAACCCCAGGCCTTTGAACAGTTTCTGCTTAAAACCACATTGGCTGCTTTTTTTCTGCCTTGAACGCTTCCTTGCATTGTACCTCACTAAATTCCTTATTGCCCCCAAATAGGACTTCCTAAACACTAGTATTGCTACATTCTGTGATCCCGTCCCCCGCTATGCTGCATTCATGGAGCTTTTATCTCTGGTTTTCATTTCCCTCTTTTCTTCGTGGTTGAGCAAGCCACGTCCTGTACAATTTCCCCAGTTGTATCTACAAAGGCACTGAACTTGATACAGATACGGTACATTCTGCTGTAGTTATCAATCCATTATCCAGTAAGTGGCTCTTCTATTGCTCGCTTCAGGATTCTATCTCAACACTCCACTGAGCCTTCACCTCACTCCCCCCCCAACCCACATACCCCATCCCTACTTAGACTAACAAATTAGTTAAAAGGTACAATACATTCAAGAGGCATTCTTTATACAAGACTAGGCAAGCCTAGAGCCCAGTGCCTACCAGTTAACTGAACTCAGGGTGGGCTCATACAAACCCAAAGGAACAGAAGACAAATATGTCAAATCTGAGCCTAAGAAGTGAAGCTTAGCAATAGTAGCATTTCTATGAGATAGCAGTAAAGCATATGATTCATGTACTGGCAGGTCTCTTGGCCACTGTCCCCAGTAATGATAAACGTGACAGTTAAAAGCGTGTTTTAACCCGTCATTCCCCAATTGCCATTTCCAAAAGGGAACTGCCAACATTTCTTCTTTTCTTTTAAAGCTTTTTGTAGGATTCAGGTCTGCGTAACATGTTCCTTTGAATTGACAGAGCTGCACTTCCAGGAGAAATTCACATCCTGAAGATGCATGCTGAACTCAGGAACAGAACCAAAAGCAGCTATAGGGCTTGAGAATGCTTGCAGCATATCTGCCCCCTTCATTCTACCTACCTAGGCATTGTCACTATGATCAAGCTCCCCTATTAAGGACAAAACTATACTGACCTTCTTGGTACGGTGAAGATCTGTAGAGGGGTCCTTCTTGGGAGTTCTGCCAACCTCAGAAATGTGGTGAATGGCAGTCCAAGAGAGAGCTTTCTCTGTAGCAGCTCCCTAAACTGTGGGATTTCCTCTGCATCTATGTGCACCTAACATTTTCATCATACAGCTTTCACTGAAGACCTGCTTCTAAACCTGGTCATGGACAGTTAAGCTGTTTTGTTTTGAAGGACCCACCTCTTTTGCAAAATTTATACTGTTCTACTCCATTTGGAACCATTTTATTTGTGCTATAATTGGAATGGGATTATTTGCTTTTATAGTATCATTGTAATCTGCCCAGGGACCTTCCAGTGAAGGCCTGGTCAGAAATGTTATAAATAAAACAAAATAAATGGGCATACCAGCATGTTAAACCCTGCACACCAATCAGGAGCTCTGCTGAGCTGATTGGTTGGTGTTGATTGGTGCTTACCCTGATGAGCGGTAATAGCTTCATCACCCTGAAGAAGTTACTGCATCCTTCCCTCCCACTTGCTTCTGATTCAGTGCTACCAACTCTGCTAGAAATGGCATCTGAAGGTGTGTGTCATTCTGCAAAATTTCACACTGAATGTGCAAATGTTGGGAGAGGGGTCAGTATACATGGGGACATTGGGGTGGATCTGTACACATACAGACTCTCCCACACCATGCTCCCTGTATAGTTTGAATCCTCAAGCATTAATTTGAATAGGGCCTACATTATTTAAATAATAATAATCAAGCATTTATTCCTGCTATTTCTAGGATTATTTCAGTGCATGCAATACCTTCTGTGTGAACAAAGCCTGATTTTCCAGTCCCAGTTCTGTGACTCCCATAGATACCCTCATTTCATCAAAGACAGTTGGGGAACATCCCTTTGATAATGGCTTCACTGTCTTAGATTCATACAATGTGACAACATAACCTTAACCCTTCCCTTTCTCTGTATATAATAAATATGTAAGATCATCACGGCACAGCTCCTGTTGGAAGATTTGTAATGCTGCATCACAATCCAGGATTCGCATGAAGTCAGAGTGGGATAGGGGAGCAAAAGTAAAGGAAGGTTCCACAACAGCTGTGCCCATAGCATGGGAGTTAGAAGGGAGGAACACTAAGAGGGGGAAATTGTGGTTTTAAACAATGGGACAAGTTTGAATACAACAAGAAGGAAGGGTGCTGAAAGAGGGGGAAGTGGCTGTTTTAAACAATGGCAGATGTTTGAGTAGAGTGAGCAGGGAGTAACACCGGAGAGGGGAAGTAGCAGTTTTCAGCTTATGAGGGGCATTCATTAAAGATTCCCCCTGACGTACTTCCCGTGGACTGAGACAAATGAAACTGGGCACAGTTATTAGTCCTTCTCTACATAGCTACCAGCAAGAGCAGTTGTGGAGACCTCATCTGTAGAAGTCGGCAGGTTGTGTCAGAAGCCATGACTTGACCTCAGAAATCAGCATTTCATCGTCTGGAAAAAGTTGCCCTTCAAAAATAACTTCATGGTTTGAAAGAGGTGGAAGTCCGATGGTGTGAGGTCAGCAGAATAAGGGGGGTGAGGAAGGATTTCATAGCCACAGGACTGTGCTTCCATCTGAGCAACATGTGAGTTGTGAACCGGGGCATTATCCTGCAGGGGGCAGACACCTTTGGTCAGCATACCACGCCTCTCAATTTCGATGGCCTTCCGCAATTTCTGCAGCAGTGAAGCATAGCATGTCCCAGGAATTGTGGTACCCTTTGCCAGGAAATCCATCATCACTACTCCGCGCTGGTCCCAAAAGATCGTGAGCATGACCTTGCCCATTGACGGTTGGACACGTGCCTACTTTGGAGGTGGTGTGACAGAGTACTTCCATTGTTTGGACTGGGAAATAGTCTCTGAGTCATAATGATGGACCCATGTTTTGTCCTGAGTAATTAGTCTGGCGAAGAAGTCATCATGGTTTTCGTGACACATGGCCAAAAGAGCCCTTGAACATGTGACTCATTCCTGCTTCTGGAAAGACATCAGCAGCCAGGGAACCCACAGTGCAGACACTTTTCCCATGTGCAAATGGTCATGGATGTTTTTTTCTACAGAGCCCACACTGATCTTGACATCTGCAGCTAGTTGGTGAACAGTTATGTGCCAATCCTCCAAAATGGCCGCCTCCACTTGCCGGATGGTGTCTTCATCAATGGTAGACTGTGGTCACCCAGGAATGGGAGCTATTCCACCGAAGTCTGACCACACTTGATCTGACAATGCCAGTGCTTGACTACGTCATATTATAGTGAATCCTCCCTATAAGTCCCTTTTATCTCATTGAACGTCTCCCGTGGTGTGTGCCCTTTCAAGTACAGGAACCTGATAACCGCTCTGCATTCAACTGGTTCCATTATCAGAGGTTACTCCACATTAGCACCCGTAACAGAGAAACTGCTAGGAGTTCAGAGATACAAATTACCATGCTACCTATGGAGAGATGTATCATTATACATGTGCAATTTTATCCTTCTACAATTACCGGAAGTGGGTCAGGGGAAATCTTTAATGAACAACCCTCGTAGCAGTTGCAATGTGTGGGAGGAGGAAGATGCAGGAGGTTACCACTGGTTTGTGGGCATGTGGGGTTGCACAAAAGGAGTGGCAGGGGAGACATGGGCATGTGGGTGAAGTGAAAATGGGCACAAAGCAGAACTACAAAATAGAGAAGAGTTGTGGCTTCAGAAATTGTGTTGGGAAGGTGGGAAGTGACCTAAGTAGCTGCATGGAGTGAGAGGGAAAAGCTCTAGTGCAGCCTTTTGCAACCTTGGGTCCTCAGATGTTGTTGGACTACAACTTCCATCATCTACTTGTCCTCTAGCTAGGGATGATGGGAGTTGTATTCCAACAATATCTGGGGCTCTAAGGTTGAGAAAGACTGCTCTAGGGGATTAATCTGAGTGGGGTGAGGTAGCAGGGAAGGGTGAACAGCACGGGCATGAGTGCAGTCCCTAGTCTTACACAGTTATATTACTATAGCCTGTACTTTATTATGGTCACTAGAGCATATGATAGGAGCCTTTTACTTAACTTGATCTGCATTGCATACGTCACAAAAAAATCCAGTACAGAAAGTTTAACCATTATAGATTTATTTCCTAAAGATGGCAGGAGTCTTGACCGGTACTGGTCTACCCTCCAGCAATTACTGACACTAATTATCATTGACAGAGCAAGAGATTGTAACAATATAATCAATTGGCATTCCCTCTATCAAGCTCTCGGCTTAGTGGGAGTCATTTCTTATCAGAGGATTCGCCTTCCAGACCAGTCACGGACAATTATTTTACATTAAACACTCTTAACAACTGTGGTCCATGTTGGCTGAAAGCAGGACTACTATTATGTCAGCTGGTCCCAGGTCCCCAGTTTGTAATGAATCTGAATGGCCACTTTACAGAAAGCATTTGTCTTATATCCCCTGCTCCAATACTTATATGCTGAACTGTGCAAAAATAAATTAAAACACAATCTTTCATTTCATATCAGCATGGAGTGTGTGTGTGTAAATCTCTCAAAAGATTTATATTCCGCCCTTACAATGCGTTGTCTCTGCTCAGAGTGGCTTAACAACAATTAAAATAAAACCCCATAACAAGTCATTGTAAAGTAGTTAGCATTATGCTACCTACAAGGTAAGCAGCTCTTCCAGCCACAGCATCCACTGGTATATGCATTATGAATATTCCAGGCATAATATCACTCCTAATAGTAAACTCTTGCGTTGAGTGCCAACAGGATTGCAGCCAAAATAGGGTTGTTGAGAAACCTGCTCAGGGAAACCCGAAGGTTTGCAGAAATATAAACACATTTAAACAAAACAAAACAAAACAAAACAAAACAAAACACCCTGAAGAGAACTGGGCAAGTTGAGTAACCATGGATTGTAGTAGCATTTGGAAAATGGAACACAGGAGGGGTTCCCATGAAAAGGATCACTGCTGCCAAGACATCTCTCCCCAATATTCCACATTGTTTCATGCTGCTATAGCATTTATTCATTTATCCTACATTGGCCAGCCCTCCACTGACTGAAGAGCAAAGACTGCTTTTTTGTTTTGTTTTATGGGCTGCATACACACAGCATTTTATTCTAGAATCAACAGAGACCAGTTCCTTGTGTTTTTCTCTCTATACATAGTCCAAAGACATTCTTGGTGTTCTGCATATTTTTTGCCCCCTTAAAAGTATTTCTTGAGAAACTGGTTTCATTCCAAAATGGAAAGCTCATTGCAGGTTGATTCTGCACAATATGTCCAAAGTTGTATCATAGTTTCAGTTATGGGGGTGTACCCAATGACATTATGGGGAGGACGTATATCAAGATCGCAATCATCACTTCCTTCTTCACTCGCCTGGGACATCTCCAGGGAAGAAAAGGCATGGATAACCCAATCAAGCCAAGGTCTTTCAAATGTGTATCAAGTAACCACAACCACCCTTGAGGACAGCAGTGTCTAAAATTGATCTAGATTGAAAGCAGCACGTTGAGGACAAGCACAAACAATTGCAGATGGGAGCCGGGGAGCCTACATTTTTATGCTACAAATGGATTAGTGTGTATACAGCTTCAATTAAAGATATATTAGACAGAACATCATTGCCTGACAATGTGTTATCAATGGCTCAAAATACACCACGGCAGCTGTCATGTGTGAAATGGCAGGCTGCACACTGCACGGTGCCTTAGAACATGAATTGACCAAAGACAGTATGTGTCTGTTTCTAGTCCACCCAAAGATAGAACTTCCAGAGACCCAACAGGGTGGGAAGCTCAATCCAGGCTACCTTAGGAACTTACACTAATGAAGCAGAGACAGTGATAAATCTATCAGATTGGTTGGGGAAAAGTTCAGATTGTTAAGTAGGAAGAGTTGAAGCTTGTACAGTGGTACCTCGGGTTAAGTACTTAATTCGTTCCAGAGGTCCGTTCTTAACCTGAAACTGTTCTTAACCTGAAGCACCACTTTAGCTAATGGGGCCTCCTGATGCCACTGCCGCTGGGCCGCCGGAGCACGATTTCTGTTCTCATCCTGAAGCAAAGTTCTTAACCTGAGATACTATTTTTGGGTTAGTGGAGTCTGTAACCTGAAGCGTCTGTAACCTGAAGCATCTGTAACCCGAGGTACCACTGTACAAATGTACAGTACATCCTAATTTGATTAATCCTGTCCAACAGAAGACCGGGCTCATTCTTTGGTGAATATATTGGAGTAGAGAATGCTAGAACGGAAGAGCAGTCACATGCAAAATGCCTCTTAGGGTCATATGTTTCCCAGTGGTGTAGTTGCTACTGAGAAGCCAAATCATGATGATACCCAGCTGCATATTTAGGTGTTTTGTACAATGAGCTGCCCAAGTGCTTCAGGCAGACAGTAACCACCACACCAGGAGAAGCCTTCATTAAGTAAGTTAAAAAATAGACAATCTTGATGTTAACTAAAGCTCTGTGACTGTGAAGCTATAGTAGAGGGTCTGGTTAGTGATTATTCAGCTGTCGGTTGTTGCAGCTATACTGGGGAGCTTCATTCAATACCAATAGTCCCTCTGAGCTTTTTGGCTTTATCCTTTTCTGCCCCTAATAGTCCCCAGGATATTTTAAAAAGAATAGGAAGTGGAATCAACCATTTGTCCTTTCATTTAGGGGTGTTGCAACTCAGCCTCTAGTCCTCCTGAAACTCTAAAGGGCACAACACAAGTAAGTCTCAGCAAACAACACATCACACAAATCCTCTCTTTCGTTTCCTCCTGCCGCTTGCAGAAAACTCATCCCTTTCAGTATACCATATCACTAAAGGGTAAAGGTAAAGGGACCCCTGACTATTAGGTCCAGTCGTAGATGACTCTGGGGTTGCAGCGCTCATCTTGCTTTACAGGCAAAGGGAGCCGGCGTTTGTCTGCAGACAGCTTCCGGGTCATGTGGCCAGCATGACTAAGCCGCTTCTGGCGAACCAGAGCAGCGCACAGAAACGCCGTTCACCTTCCCACTGGAGCGGTACCTATTTATCTACTTGCATTTTGACGTGCTTTTGAACTGCTAGGTTGGCAGGAGCAGGGACCAAGCAACGGGAGCTCACTCTGTCGCGGGGATTCGAACCGCCGACCTTCTGATCGGCAAGTCCTAGGCTCTGTGGTTTAACCCACAGCGCCACCCGTGTCCCTACCTCTCTGCAACTGGACTAGTAGTTTGCAGCCACTCAAACCATTTCAGGTTCCCTAAAAGCCTCTATAAGGTTCATGGAAAGTTGCTTTTTATTAGGTCAGGTTATTTGTCCATCTAGCCCAGATTTGCCAGCTCTGACTGGCTTCGAAGTCTCAAGGAGAGATGCTTCTCATTGCTTACTGCTTTGATCCCTTTAGGTGCAGATGTCAGGCACCGAACCTGGGACACTCTGCACGCAAAGCATGGCTCTGTCAGTGTGCTGCAGTCCCTACCCAGGCAAGGGGGAAATGAGTGTAACTTATTATGCCATAAAGCTGCATGCAGGTCATTTGCTGAATTCCTCCCTGGCATGCTGTGCCTTAAAAGCATGTGAACATGTATCCACCGGAATAAAATTCATGGCATGTAATGCCTTGAAGGAGAATATTATGAAAATGATATATAGGTGGTACATGACCCCAGTCAAGCTAGCAAAAATATATCACCTGTCTGATAATAAATGTTGGAAATGTAAGGAGGCTGAAGGAACATTTTTCCATCTCTGGTGGACCTGTCCAAAAGTGAAGGCTTTCTGGGAAATGATCTATAATGAGTTAAAAAAGGTATTTAAATATACCTTCACTAAGAAACCAGAGGCCTTCCTCTTGGGCATCGTCGGCCAGAAAGTGTTGAAAAAAGATAGAACTTTTTTTATGTATGCGACCACAGCAGCAAGGATACTTATCGCAAAGTATTGGAAGACACAAGATTTGCCCACACTGGAAGAATGGCAGATGGAATTGATGGACTATATGGAACTGGCGGAAATGACTGGCAGAATCCGAGATTTGGGAGAAGAAACAATGGAAGAGGACTGGAAAAAATTTAAAGACTATTTACAAAAACAGTTTAAGTTGTATGAATCTTAAGAAATTGCGCGATTTAGAAAAAATGGTTCCAGTAAATTTATGGTAAATTTAAGTTACAATTAATTGATAATAATTATTTTAAGCTAAGAAACTTAACATTTGAGAAGCATTAAATAAGGTATGACACAAGGTAACAATTTGCTGATAATCTTTATTGTTGAGAACACAGGGTGGGGGAGATGTGAGGAGGTCCAATGGGTTATACAGAAAGGTTGTGAAGGGTTTTGCTTTTTCTTATTCTTTTGTTTTCTTTTTCTTATGTATGGTGTTGATGTGTTTGTGGGTTGGACATGTGTTCTATGTTTGAAGGCTTAGTGGGGTGTTTATAAAAAAAAAAAAGCATGTGAACATGTATCTATGCCAGGACAGCGAAGCTTCTCTGAGTAGCAGGAAATTTGAGAGTTGATGAGCTCTCATATGATTAACTATACATCCCGTGCAATGGCATCACGATGAAAGGCTGAGAAGTTAGAAGACAAGAGCTGCAGTTTTGTTACAACTGCAGAGGCTACAGGTATAAAAGCCCAAAGCAGTAGAGGCTCGCAGATGGCCTGGTACTGCAGCAGGAACTTTTTCAAGCTGTTAGAAAAAAACGAGTAAAGACTTTGGCTTGACAGATGTGCCATAAGCAGTTTCTACGTTCCCTGAAGGACTTCAACAAAGCAAGAATCCCAAGTCCTTTCCAGGTAATGCAGTGTACTTGTAAGGAGGCCCAGTCTTCTTAGACAACCAAGTTCTCACAAGGGGAAGACTTTTCTGGTCTATTTCACCAGCTTTATACTGAATACTTTATACTACAGCTGAGTTATCTATTTTCAGCACCTCCTGGCTATCTCCTAGAAAAGAAAGATGGATCACAGCCAGCCTAATGGACACAGGATAATTATATAACATGGGGGGGGGGAGAAAGAGATCTGAATAAATTTTGAAGATCTTCCAGGAGACAAAATAAGGAACATTATATATATATATATTTCCTCTAATTGTGTGACCCTGGTACATGCCTGAATATAGCATATTCTGAAAACAGACAAGATAAAAAAAAAAGTATTGAAGTCAGTGGGTTAAGAGCCGAGAGAAAAGTCATGAAGAGCAATTGTCATTTCCTCTTGCAGTTATGTCTCAGCTAATAAATTCTACAGAATTATTTAAAATATTGCAGAAACACACACACACACACACACACACACACAATGTACAGCTTTACTATCTTGATTATCTAGATTTTTCACCAGCACATATACACACACCCCATTAGCCCATGCCCATTATCTCAAACACAAATGTTAATTAAAACTCTATTTTGACCGTATGACTGGTTTGCATGATGTCCTGAATGTCTAAGATTAAATGGCATGAATTAGCTACAATCAGTCCTCAGGGTGCCAGCTCAGGCCACTGTAGTGATTTATGCTAAAGCAACAGGAATCCAGATAGACTGGTGGAAAAATAAGGTGGGGTAGACATTAAAAACCCCCGAATGAATCACATAAATAGATGAGCAGCATGAGACTTTAATCAGTGTGTTTAGTCTCTTCGACTCTTCCTTCTTAATCCCCCAGTCTCCTGGCTTTTAACTATCATACCAAACCCTTCAGAAAATTAACTTTGATTTCTATACTTGAATTCATATGGGGAACCAGCAGTTCAGAGATAACACACCTGACCACTTACTCAACTACTCCATGATGTACACTTTATTCAGAAACCAAGTATAACTATAGTTTGAGTGCTGCACATTTAATGCTAAAATATCAGGGGTTGTTCAAAGGTCAAGACAGAGATCTTGCATGCCGGTCAAAAAGCATCTCCTGCATTTTAATTGCAGACTTGTCAATCATTCTCATGCACTATGGTGTAGCCTTAGGGTCATTTTTTCTGTGGATAGTAGCATAAGAAATACCAACAAACTCCATTGAGGGTTGAACTTTGTTCTACATGCCATTGAACACATGCCCTCCTTTTCAGTTGCCCAAACAGCATTTTAAACACATCTGCTGCTAGGCTTAAAGCCCAAGTGAAACTAGCTTTACAAAAACAAAAAAACCCCTCTGTTTATCCAACTGCACTAATCTCCTTATTAACTGTGTGACAAAGCAGGTTAGACTGAAAGCTAGGGCTACCCCTGGGCTTATATGCAAAATAAAGTCAATAATGATTGCAAATGCCCTAGTCATTTTCAAATATCAAATAGCTTTTAACAAGAAAGCAATAAGAAAGTGGCATACTTTAAAATCATCACTTTAAAAGTCCAGAAAAGTTACAGGTGTTAACTTAGTAACTATTACTTTACAAGTATGAACACTTTGTAAGTTACATAAATTCATTTTCAAGCAAAAGCTCAGATAACATTATAGGGTCCAAAACTATATACTTCATATGACAAACAGTCCACATTTTTTCCTGTGCATATTCATCTAGATTCTCAACATTTATTTGGTATTGAAGGAATGGGTTTCCCAAATCCACATAGGAATCCACATAGGAAGAAACAGGCATTTCATGAACTGTGCAATGCATATTATTACTGCAAATGACTGGTACTGTGTATGTAAATAATTCACAATTTTTTATTATGTGAGTAGCACTAAGCATTGTGATAATTTCATTTCTCTTTTAGCGAAAAATAGTTCAGTAAATGACAAAATGCTTACACACAGGCCGCTGAAGCAAACTGATAGTAACCCTTTGCTTTCTTCATATATCTGTCAGAGATGCATGCCATAGCAGCAACAATAAAATTGTCTGAGCAATGGATTTTCATTCCTTTCACCACTCCTAAGACAGCATCAGATTTGGAAGACAATGAATGCAAGTAGATAGGGAAAAATGAACACAAAGTAGATTAGATTTTCTTTTCCATAGACATTGTTGCACTCAACAAAAATGGCAACTTTCACTGTGAAATGCAGCATAACACTAAAATAACAGAATGTGGAAAGAGACAACCAAGCAGCAATATTATATATATATAAAATCACAATACCTCATGTTACATAATTGCCTACCTGCTGCAATTCCGTGTGATGCTGGCTACCACAGTTGATGTTACCAAACATTCAGAGCTCTTCCAAATTCTAGAAATATAGCCCAAAGTCAACCGAAAGAACATCAGTTATGAAGCGATGACCAAAATCCTATGATGTCTGCAACCAGAGTGTCTTCACACATATGGATATTCTGCAAAGAAAAGGGAAGTGGGCAGGGGAGGGGGAGAAAGCGAAGAAAAAGGACATGTTCACATATTTTGTCTGGAACCAAAAAGAGCAGTTTTTAACAAATAGCTCTTTTCTGACATTTGATCTGTGTAGAATGCACATTTGAGTTTTGCCTTGCTATGGCAGGCTCCAGCTCATGCACATCTTATATGCATGGGGCTCTCTCTCAGTATCGTCAGAAACTTTTGAAGATCAGGCTGGCTGATTATGTGGAGAGTGAGGTAGGTGTGTTTGTGTATTCAAATGAGTGTGCATAGGCTAAGGCACAGCCTGGCACTGTGATGGTGATTCACCCTCATGAATACTCATTCTATAGAGCAAAGCTGTCCGTGCCAAGGCAGCCATGCCCCCCAGATGTTTTATTGTCAGAGAAGATGAGAATTATAATCCAAAACATCTGGAGGGCCACAGGTGAGGGAAGCTGGTCTGGAGCACCCATGAAATACCTTGTTCTTAGAACAGATATTGGGAACTTGACCATACCAGCTGAGCTTGATTCTAACAACACCTGGAAGGCACAGTTTCCCCACTCCTGGCCTTCATTTGCACACTGCCTCTGGAATGGAATGTTCATTAGGAATGTACAGCCTGACTTTATCAATGAAACATTTCCAATTCCAGCACTAGGAATGCTTAAGAAATTGCTTTTCATATGGCCCAATGAGTGCTATTTCAATTGCCACCCACCAGACAAATGGTTGTTGGTAACAAATAAATCACCCCAGGGCAGAAGGAAATAGATACCAATTGAGCTAACAGGCATAAGTTGAATAATGAAGTATTAACAATTCATATTCATATTTAATATGGCTTCATTCTTGGGCACAGGCTCTTATCATGCTCAAGCACTAGTTAATAACTCAGTAAATTAAATTCTGGGCTACTTCAGGCCTGGAGTGTGTGTAGTCAAATAACTGCTTTTAAAACAACAACACGATGACCACAAAAGAGGATAGAAAATATTGTTTTCCAGCCCACCTCAATTTCCTTGTATCATTGATTTGAAACATTTAGCTGTTATTTTGAATGTTCTGTGTTTCAGAAGGGTCATTCAATACATCACAAGATAGTATCTATTTTATTATACAATGCCTTAAAAGCTGTCTAGAAAAGTGGGGGGCAGTGGGGGGAGAGTTTAGTCACTAGCTGGCTATTGGAATTACATTCTTTATTAGATCAAAGCACAAATGAGGGCTTTCAACTTTCTCCACTTTATCATCAAAAGAGAGGTTTTAAACAGCTAGCAAATGCCAAAATTCCAATCTTTCTTGATTATAGGTCAGTGTTGAGGCAGACATATCCTACAAAGATGCTGCTGATAAATTTGTCTTTAGTGTTTTACATGTCGGGCAGCAAAACTAATGAAATGGTTCCTACACTGAATGTTGGCAAGACATGACCTAAGAATACGGAGGAATTTAACTTACAGAGCCTCTCTTGAAGGCGTTTTGTTGTGCAATGTTACTTAAATGCACGTGTAGATTAAAACTGTTATCATAGACTGGAGGGGGACAGCTAGAATGTAG
Source organism: Podarcis liolepis (assembly GCF_965112155.1). Classification (NCBI taxonomy): domain Eukaryota; kingdom Metazoa; phylum Chordata; class Lepidosauria; order Squamata; family Lacertidae; genus Podarcis; species Podarcis liolepis. The sequence goes on from NC_139559.1 coordinate 59,185,839, forward strand.
GTCAGTCCACTGACAATTAAAAACAAATGCTCACATATTCCAAGCCACCTGCTGCAAGGACAGTGTTTGAGAATCTAATGCCAATTGTCAAATCAGCACTATGTTCCTAGTGTTGAGATGCTGTTTTTTCCCCTGAATACACCGTGTTGACATTTGCTCCTTGTGGCAGGTGAAAACAATCCAGGCTATTCCCATTAGACTAAAAAGCAGAAATACCATGTAGTGTCGCAGCCATATACTTAGCCAAGTCAAACAACCAACATAAAAGCCTGCAGTTTGACAAGGTCTGGCATTCCAGTGTGTACAGTTCATCATTGTTATAGACCACAGGGTAGTGCAGTGGAAGTCGGGACTTAAGCACACTGTAAATGACCCATCTGAAGAAATAAGTTTGCAGAATAACTTCAAAATATCAAATCCCATTTCTTCATCCTTATAACTGGATATAAAACTTACGAATGTAAATACTTGAATGTGAATATGGCCCCTTGGGGTGCTTAATTAGTTATGCATTAATACCAATTCTTGGCGCATAAACCTTCACAGTAAGTTAATTCTTTGTACAGGTCAATTTTCTATACACACTGGTACAGGTAAAGGTAAAGGACCTCTGGACGATTAAGTCCATTCAAAGATGACTATGGGGCTGTGGTGCTCATCTTGCTTTCAGGTCTGTTTGTCTACAGACAGCTTTCCGAGTCATGTGGCCAGCATGACTAAACCGCTTCTGGCACAACAGAACACCGTGACGGAAACCAGAACGCACAGAAATGTCATTTACCTTCCCACTGTATTTATCTACTTGCCTGTTTATCTACTTGCACTGGCATGCTTTCGAACTGCTAGGTTGGCAGGAGCTGGGACAGAGCAACGGGCGCTCACCCTGTTGCAGGGATTCGAACTCTAAATCAGGGATGTCCCTGGAAAATAGGGACACATAGAGGGTCCGGTGGTATCAAAAATAGGCAAAAACTTGCTCGGCAATCTCAGGAACCATTGTGCCCAATTTCATGACTATATCTTAAGAGGTGTCCAAACATACAGAGCACTGATGGATAAACTACATTCCAAAATGAACAGCAGATGTAACCTGGGAATAGTAGCTGTAAGGATCACACATGGAGATAGAGACTGGGCATCCATCAGTTGGTTAGAAGATGCGAAAAACTTGAGGCAGTATCTGTAGGCAAGTACTTTCCTGTTATATGGTCAGGTTTTTCCTGTGTATGCAGCTCCTACATCAGAAAAAAGTGGAGCTCAGTGAGCATAACAGAGGGCAGAGGCTTTGCCACAAGTGTAATGCGCTGCTACAGTTCAGCTAGATTGGGGTCATTTTATCAAAGAATGATTGGTTTCATTCTATCAAGGAATCAGTCTGTCAAGGGTTTAGTGAATGGCAGTTTTAAGAGTAGCAGATAAAACATAGGAGTAGTAGTGGGTGGAATGGGAGTCTGGAATAACAACAACATTTGATAAATGATTGTATCAGTGATTTATTATAAGAACATAATGTTCAAATTATAAAAGACAGGAATGGGCTTTCAGCTTACACCTGTCCGTGGTTTCAGCCCAAGCTCATCACACCCCTCTCCCCATTAGTATCACCACCAGCAACTGTTGGGCCAGTTATACATAGTCTCTGATTGGTCCAATGCATACAGGCAGTATCTCTGCTTTGTCTCTTTTCCAATGCCATGGAGATGCACAAAAGGAAAATCTTTAGCACGCTGAAGCTTTTGAAATTTAAATATAGTAGCAAATGAAAGCAGATTTTGAAAGCTTTTCATGCAACAATAAAAGAGGCTTGTGCTGCTATAATTTGCATTAAATGTAAACACACACATACAAAACATCTTCCTGTTGGTTCTGACACAATCTTCTGAAAATAGCACATGTTTTCACACCAAATGCATTTCTCCGAGACCACAAATTCCCAGCCCTATAAGCAGGGATTGGGCAAAATGCATAGCTGTCACCTGGCGCCCAGATATCCAGATGCATTGTGACACAGTGCTTCTATGCTGTTTGTTGTGGGGTCATTCAAGCAGGAGAACTTTCTATTATTTATTGGGCAAGGCTGGTTAAACCCAACAATGTAGCCGGCTAAATGGGGGATATGGGAATAACCAGGTCAGATGGAAAAGTGTGAAGAAAGCCAAGTGGGATGGGGAGAGGGAAGGACGCCAGATTTATGCAAATAATAAACACAGATTTTGCTTCTATTTTTGATTAATAACTGGTGAGAAAGAAATGGTCCACTTCTTTCATATGTAAGCATAATTACAGGAGATGTAATCCCATACAAGGTCCCCATCCCCCCCCCCCCCACTTTCAGTATATCCAGTGCTGAGCCAAAATTTTCAGCTCAAATGTTGTCTACCAGTCTTAGACCATGGGATGAAAAAAAGCGGCCCCAAAATTGAAGGAGCTGGGATATATTTTCCCCAAATCCTTGGGCTAATGGAGTGAGAAGACTGACTGTTCCTTATTGCTTCTTTAGCTTTTTTAAAAAGTCTCAATCCACATTTGCTGGGGGCTGTGCCAAAATGCATCTTGGCACCATGCTACATGAGAATGTCACACAGTCTCATTCAAAGCGCTGTCTCTGTTGCTTTAAGAAGAGGCAGTTTATATAGGCCAAAAGCTGGTCCAACACTCTTTCAAAGGGCTCTGCTATTCCAGCTTGGGTGAGGGAGTGGCTGTCTCTTGCCACCTGAGCTAGGAGAGTGCTTTGAAAGGTCCCATCATGGAGATTGGCAGGTGGAGCAATGAATGCCCCCCCCCCAAGTACTGTGTAAGCTGCTTTACCAGGTTACTCTGTCATGAGTGTCTCAGAGTTTTAAAGCGTAGATCTCAATCCTAATGTAGGCAGCAGCACTTCTATGTAGGAACAGAATATGGAAGCCCTTAAAACAGACTCCCATGTAGCATAACCTTCCTGGATCTTTGTGACTGTACATGGTGTTGCATCGCCTCAGCTTTTCTTCCTTAATCCTAGTACAACTGATGTTGAAAGAACTGAAGCAGCAAAGGACTCCTCAAAGCACTACATGCCACTTTCAGGAGCATGGCTGAAGAAAATGAAGAAATAAATACACAGGGCCAAATTCAACTAGTGAGTCCTACTCATGGAAGCAGTGCAAGTAGTTCCCCTAGGCAAATTGGGCTTTCCCCCCTCACGTCCCCCTGTATGCCTTCCAAACTGGCTTAGGGGGGGGGGTCAGGAAACCACTCCCCAGAACAGCACATGGTAGGAGGACCATTTTGTTTAGAAAGCTGCAATCCCCGCATTGCCAGAGTGATTGCCAGAGTGCTATGTTGAATTCCTCCCAATTCATTGACTCAGAGACATCAGCTCAGAGAATCCGGCTTCCAAGAAAACATGCAAGGGATTGTGCTGTATGTATCATAAGATGCCACTCATTTATTCACAGAAGAACTGAATATAAGACAATTTGTGTTGAAATTGTAGTATAGGTTTAAGTATATCAGCAGGTGAAATATTTTATGCAACATCTGACAGAAGGAGGAATGTTCAGCTTGACCTAGTTGGACATTTCCATGTTTAATTCCACTAATTTTTTTACACTGAGCAGGCTGCTTAAATAATTTAGTTCCTGTTGGCCTGCAGGTTACCAAGGATCTGATATTACAGATTCCATTTTGATCTCGTTCAAGGCACCAGATGTAACATCTTTAGCATGCTCTCCCCACCTTCTGCCCGCCTCCATCCTCCCTTCTTTTCACCCTCCTTTCACATTCCATTGCTGTTTGCTCCTCACTTAACTAATGAGACAGCCGTTCTATTTATAGCGTACCCTTCTTGGGTTACAAGTCAGTTTACAGTGTCTACAACTAGATTCGAATCAATAACCTGACAGATATTTCACTTCCTCTGAATTGCAAGAGCTCATTTTGTCTGGTGCTTCACTTTGGCTTTTAGAAAGAGAAATGGTTAGAAATTAGCCTCCCCATCACCCTTGCGACAGGTGAGATAATATTAATTTATTCTGAAATTATTTTATGTGTGTTTTTTGTTTGTTTGTGCTGCAAGGTTCTGCTCCAATCATCTGCACATATGGATCAGTATGACTGTGCCTGGTAAAAGTGGTTTGTAGTAGATTGTTTTATAAAAATGGAGTATCACACATTACATGGATTCCAAATAGCTGAGAAGAAAGGATGCACCTGGTGTACAGTGGTAAATTAAAAACTAAAGTATTGTATGCTGTGAAAAGCCAAAGAACAAACCATAGTTTCCCACATGTCTCTGTTTGCTGCATCCCAAGTCAGCTCTCTCTATTTAGATATGGCCAAGCCCCACCAGACAATGGAGAGCCTGGCCTCAATGAAATAATTTAAAAATCACCAGTGGGTGCTGTCCTTGAGCTGAGTTATTAGTAGTCAGGCCACTATTGCAGGCAGTCTTTGCACTATCTTGAAAGTGAATATGACCCTAGATAAACGGACAGCTAACAAAAAACTGCCATTTCCCCCCAATCATAGCAGCATTATCAGCACCCGAGAGTGATTCTGCTTTCCTTCCATTCAACATTTTACAAAACATATTGTTAACAGATAGGGGAAGTAATTCCCGGACAAATAGGAGGTTTATTGGTAAAGTATGAAAAGCATTTGAATGAAGCCAGGCCACAGAAATCTGCAACTCTTGCCTTTCTCTGTTGTTATTCATGTTGCTTGCACTCTTCCCCTGCTCTAAGTAAGATGGCCATCCCAGAATTCCCTGCAGCATTTTCCTGATGTAATATATTCTTATTCATCCCTACATGCATTACGTTATCAGACAGTTGCAGCCTCCTGTGTCATTCCAGAGTGTCCTGAGCTAGCAACTCTACGCTGACATGATGTAGTCTATGAATATAAAACATTGGTAGAGAATTAAGCTATATCTGAAAGGGAGCTCTAGCATACCAATTATGAGGGCAAACGATTTCTTTCCTTCTCAAAGAGGGTACTTGCTTGATAGTCCCTGGACTATATTGGAGACCGGCCATTCTCACGCAGCAGCTTGTACTCTTAAGCTGAGTTCTGCACCACTGCTTCTAATTGTACATTTTGCTCTTGCTGTATTTGGGTTTCTCCCTTGTCACTTCCCATTCTTTGTTCCTTTGCTGCCCTGTGAATGTTTGCAAGGCACATGCAGAAAGTTCAGCACAGGAGTATTTAAGGTTCAAGAAGCCCAAGGCCCAGAGGTCAGGCATGGAATGGGGTAGATTTCTCACAGATAGATTTCTTTGTAGGCATTGGGGATTGGCAAATCTGTTCATTTCAGTTCCTATCAGGTTTTGTTTTTTCTCCCAGTCATTAGTTCAGTTTTCTACATTTCAGTATCTGTTTTCACATGAAATTTCCCATAATATATATGCATTTTTGCAAGCTATTTCCCCCAATATAATGCATTTTGTATATTATTTTCACCAATATATGCCTTTGTACACATACTTTCCCTTAGTATATACATTTTTGCATGCATTATGGTGGTTTTTCAGTTTACATATTGTTCTGTAAAGTGCAAAATAGGTATATTCACATTTAAAAGTGAACTAAGGTCTTGTTCACACTTTTGTCCTGTGCTCTCCTGGCACAGGTCCAAGTTATCTTTTTTTCCTCCCTGGAGATTTCCCCGTGAAAATCTGCTCTTTAAAGCTAAAGCACAACAAATAGAAATTGGGGTTTTCGGCCGATTGCCATTTGCTCTGTTTCAGTGGCAAAGAATGGGTTTTCATGGCAAAAGCTCCAGACCAAAAGAGAGAAAGAAAAGCATTGTTTGGACTTGCAGCTTTAAACGTGGACAGTGCCTGGAAAGTGCAGAGGAAAGGTAAGTGTGAATAAGCCCTGAATGAACTTCTCCTTCATGCATAGTTGCCATTCCAGTTTGCCATTTCAATAAGCAAACTGAAGGAGGACATTTTTCTCATTTGCATCTCATCTTTCTTCCATCCTTGAACTCCCCAATGTGTGCACAGTGTATTCAGCAGCCGAACAATCTAAGACCCACTTAGCTTCGGCAAGGTTCACATGCCTTTATGAAATCTGTTCAGGCTTTGCAAGTGACACGGTGGGAAACTTAGTCTGCCTTAAATATGGCACTGTCTTTCCCCATAATGCACCTCAAAGTAGAACTACTTTCTAGATAATGATAAGCACAAAGAGCTTTAGGAGAAAGTTTGGATGTGTAAGTACTGAGTAACTCTGTGCATGACAATGGTTAATAAGACTCAATCAATGTGATGTGAAGTAATAGTGTTTCCTCTCTATTCCAGGGGGTAGGGAACTGTTTTCAGTCCAAGGACTGAATTCCCTTCTGTGGAAATGCCATGGAGGGTAGGACCAGAGGCAAAAGTGCGTAGATCAACGAATGTGACTCTTACATCTGAATGTACTGCATGGTATGTGCATGGCATGTTGCAGCCATGCAAAAGCCATGGGTTTCTATACCCTTCCCCCAACATCTCTCTCTCTCTCTCTCTCTCTCTCTCTCTCTCTCTCTCTCTCTCTCTCATACACACACACAAACACTGCCACAACCTCCTTCCAGGCAAGGAAGAGACATTATCACAGTTCATTGGCATATTTCAGCCAAGCAAAAGAGATAGAAGAGGGCATGAAGGAGTGTTGATGGGGGTTACAGCCTAGGGAGAAGAGAGACCTAGGGAAAGTCTGAAACACTAGAGAGGCAGGCCTGGATGGCCACATTCAGCTCCTGGTCCTGAGCTCCCTTCATCCTGCTCTATACAAAATACATCAACATCCTCAAGTGATGTATGCAATGACCTTCTGCAGGTAGTCAGCTAGGTGGACCACAAAACCTACTCTGATTCTGTGCTAAACATAACCCTATTTGGCTGAACATGGTTAAATGTCCCATTGGGGATATTGAAATGGGGAATGAGGCTTGCTCCTGTCACGTTCACTTTCAACAGCTGAAAAGCGCTATAGTCAGCCATGTGAGCAACCAACATAGGCTGTGGAAGTGTGCCCATGAGTAGTTTCATCAGATACACGAAAATAAGGCATTTCCTCCGTTTGAATCAGCTGGACATGTCCTCAGATTATAGGATGCTATCAACTGCACCAGCTACTAAACCAGTCTAATCAATAGTCCCTTGCCATTCTCTAATTTCCATATTCATGTCCCTCAAGGAAGCTTTCCATGCATAACTGAGAGGTACACCATTTACTCCCCCTAACAAGGGCAACATTCCTTTACTAATGCAATCAAAACATGTTAACAGAGAAGAAATTGTAGATCCTATCACATTAGAGTAACACTACACTAGTAGTGTTTTCAGCTGTGACTTCTATATCCACTAATGTGACAAGGAATGTGCTAGAAAGCTCTCCTCTTTTGTGTGTGTGTTTAGTAATTTCAATGAATATGGAACAAAGCTGGAAGCTTTGTTTATTATCACAATATAATGTGATAATAGCTTGAACCAAGTACAATTAAGAACAGTATTGGGTTTTTCAGTTCAGCTTGTGCAAATGAGGAGATTCAGACATGAAGAAATGGAGGTATACTGTGGTGATAATATTTTTGAGCCTCTCAGAAGCCGAATGTTTCGATTTTCGAATGCCGAAAACCCGGAAGTAATTGCTTCCATTTTTGAACACGCCTCAGAAGTCAAACACCTTCCACTTGCATGTACGTGTTATTTTTTTCAGTTTTCTGCAGACTGCCCTTTGCGCCTCAGTTTTCAAACATTTCAGAAGTCAAACGGTCTTCCGGAATGGATTACGTTCGAAAACCAGGTACCACTGTAATTCATGTTCATACCACAGATACCTTAGGTATATAGTGGAAGGAGATTCATCCAGAACACACTTTCATCGTGTGAAGCCAGTCACTGATACCAAGTAATTCAAATGAGAATTTGGAATCTATTAAATCAGGAGTAATGGCATTTTGAGATATGGACAGGCCATGCTCGGGAAGATTGTATAAGATAACAGAAATCTCACTTTTTCATAAAATATGGAACACTGAAGGAGTAGAGAAAGAGGAAGGCAACATCCTAGTATAATGGTACACCTATATAGTACTAAATATTTCCAATAAAGGCCTCATTCACATGTCACGTTAAACCACAGTTATGCTTAACTATGGTTTAAAGGTGAACACTCATTGTGGTTGTGCAAAGGGTGACAACTGAAGCCGCTTTGTTCCTGCCCTGTTCTACTGCACTACTGGGAGCTAAGCCATGGGTTTGGATTATCTCATCCCCAAACAAACCATGAGTGGTAACCCATAAAGAACCTTGCTTAGATCTCATGGTTGGTTTGGACTGACAAACCATGGATACAGTGCTCAGGCAAACCATAGCTTCACTTTTGGTAGCACAGCACAAGCAGGGGTGGAGCAAAGTGGCCACAATTTTCTTCCCATGCACCAGCACACTGTGCATTTATCTTTGAACCACAGTTAACCTTAACTCTAGTTTAAAGGGATACATGAACTTGGCCACTGGCTCTTCTTTGTAGTGGAATTTAATCTTTGGATTGCACACTCACAGTATTAAGTACTGCTTCCAATATTGTCTCCCTGTCTCTAGCAAGATGGCTATTTTTATATATTAGCTCTAAAAATAGAAACATTTTTCCTTTGGGAATATGTTCAACACTTTATGAAGCAGGGAATGCTGGCTTCCTTCTTCTCTGTACTACGTTGGTTGGTATCTTGAGTTATGTGCCTCTGGTGGGGCATTGCAGGGGCCAAAGAGCATTTGAATTTAGAAGGCAAAATATTGTATCACAGGAGGCTAGAGAAAGAAGCCTATTGAGTGACTCTTTGGGTTGACACGATAGAAGGAATGCTGGTGTAAATGTAATTACATCCCTGTAGCAGGGTGCAAAGAGTGAGAGTGACTATCATGGGGCAAACAAGAGAACAGGAAAAAATGAAGTTAAAATAAGGGCAGCACACATCCCCTCATCTCTCTCCTCTCCATATTTAAGCTAGTTGATTATTAACATACATGGATAGAGATAGAGATAGAGATAGAGATAGAGAGAGAGAGAGAGAGAGAGAGAGAGAGAGAGAGAGAGAGATAGAGATAGAGATAGAGATAGAGATAGAGATAGAGATAGAGATAGAGATAGAGATAGAGATAGAGATAGAGATGATAGAGATAGATATAGAGATAGAGATATATAGATGATATAGATATAGATCTATTTTGGTAAAAGCCATTTGAGCAATAGTGAAATGATGGTTCTGCCACAGGATAACATATTGGAAATATCATGTGTTTTCCTCATTCCTGATCTGCATTGTTTTTCTCTTACTAATACCCATATCTACCCTCACTGGTGAAGCAATTCTCACAGTAATAACAGTGCTTGCACCAGGGGGACCTCTGTGCTGAACATTATCATTCTTCACAACTGTGGGAGGCATGTCATCATTTCTGTCATTTTCTTACAGATCCTGGCATGGAGCTCCAAAACAGTATCTCCTATAAGACCACTCAATGTTCAAGGCAGAAATACTCTTCAATATGTTGGGGGGGGGGAGGTGGAGCGGCTCTCACCTCCCTGTTGACTTCCACTGCACCCGTTCTCTGGAGAGTGAGAGATACGAGCATAATTTCATGGATGACACTTTCCAATTTTCAATGCCATAGGCACCCACCCAGCCAGCTTATTCTGTATCCTATTTATTTCACAGAGCCATGTTCAACCTTTGTACGAGAAAATCCCACACCAGGAACACGAGAACTAGCTGGAGATGCTTTTGTTGCACCAAATAGAAATAAGAATGAACGGAAAGTTTAAAAGGGGGGTGGAAAGGAAACTAGTTTTGTGGATTCTGGGCAAACCATAAGCTTGCATCTTGAAGAAATGTTAACACTTCAATTTACACTGCCTGATAATTCTTTAAAGATAGGATACTTGGGCTGTCATGAGAAAAATGAGTTGGAATTCTGCATGTTTCATATTGGTGTCTACCTCTCCAGTGAGAGATTGGGACCACAATACACTGCAATATTTCTTCTTGAAGCACCTCCCAAATTTCTCTTCAAGATAAATTAGAGGGGCATGTACAAGGAGCACCTCCCTCTTTGCCTCCTCTGCCCCTGCCTCTGGCATATAAAAGGAAAACCTAATCTATAAAACACACCAGGAGACTGATAAGAGGAGAAATTTATTACACATGTCCACAGTCTTAGAGCAACTATATGTTTGTGCATAATTTATTGGATACTGCCACCAAGTTTGTTGTTATATGCTGAATGTCTATTTAATGGTTACAGATATGCTCAGAGTTTTCTCTCTGCTTCATTTTTCCAAAGAGGAAAATAACATAAAAAGAAATAAGTTGGTGGGGAGCAGAATAAAATACATTGCCTAATGGTAGGGGCATCTCTCGCTCTATGCTTCCTATAGCCAGACTGCAGAAGATCAGAGGGTAAAGGTAAAGGACTCCTGGATAGTTAAGTCCAGTCAAAGGCAACTATGGGGTGCAGCACTCATCACACTCCAGGCTGAGGGAGCCAGCATTTGTCTGCAGACAGCTTTCCGGGTCATGTGGCCAGCATGCATAAACTGCTTCTGGCACAACAGGACACCGTGACAAGTGCCAGAGTGCACAGAAATGCCATTCACCTTCCCACCACAGCAGTACCTATTTATCTATTTGCACTGATATGCTTTTGAAATGCTAGGTTGGCAGGAGCTGGGAGAGAGCAATGGGAGCTCACCCCGTCTCACAGATTCGAACCGCCAACCTTCTGATCGGCAAGCCCAAGAGGCTTAGTGGTTTAGACGGCAGCGCCACCCACTCCCTTTAGATCGGAGGAACCCCTGCTAAGAGGTATATAAGCAACAATACCTTAGACAATATGTCAGGTTCCCAATACTAAGGGTAGTTGGCCTTGATTGATTGCTTCAAAAGCTTAAGTTTCCTTTGCCTGCCAACTGATTCTGTCAACTGATTTTGGAATTCTGTGCTGGGGAACAATTGCCCTCCAATCATCTGGAGCTTAAAAGAAGCAGTAAGCTTTTTCCACCTACCCCCAGCACTATGCATACCTGTAGTAGCTAAAAGTTGAAGGCTTGGAATAGGCATATGAAAGGGATTGCCATCCACACTCATATAGAAATATGCATATGCTTGATAGTGGATTAATATAAAATGGGAGCAGTGGCCTCATAATGGTACAATGCAATATTGTATGTGTACACGCATATGCATGTATGTACATGGAAATGGCTTGACTTAATTCACTGCTTTTGTCATTTGGAAGGCAGGGGTATGCCTGAATAGTTTCTTTTAAAAAAGAAGTATTGAAGACAATAGAAACACAGAAACATCTTTCATTGTCAGATTCCCTGCACTCTAGAAATGTTTTAGCATAGAGTTTGACCATAGGGATGTTACTGCTTTCCAGAACACCTCCCCCATCCTGACTATGTGAGTGTGTCAGAGATTCTTGTTCCCTGTATTTGAAATCTGACCAAATCATCAGATAGGGAGCAACCCAAAAATCACACATAATGATGAATGCACGTCATTAAGTTAGTGGGATGTGTAAAGGCTCTTTTAGGTTTCTTTCTTTCTTTCTTTCTTTCTTTCTTTCTTTCTTTCTTTCTTTCTTTCTGATTTTACCTTCCACTTCTACATCAAACTTAAGGTTTTCCCTGTGTCTTAAAATAAGCAACAAGGTATGGCCATGACAGGGGAAACAGTTGAGGAACAATTGGCAATTAGATTATTTTTTTAATGCATGAAATGACTCAAGGAAAAGGTCGGGGGAGAGAATTATCTGTGTTGTAGGAAGGGACAGTTAATATTAGTGGTTGTGTGCTCTCTCTCTCTCTCTCTCTCTCTCTCTCTTTAAAAAAAAATGAAGTTGGGTGAACATTTCATATCTATTCATTAAATATTAAAGCTGAATGTTTCTGCTTATTTTACCAGTTCTTAGAAAAAGGAGCGCATGATGGCACACAGCATGGCACATGTGCAGTGCAATCCTACCAGTGAGTTACAGCTATTGAGCAGGATTAGATCACTCAGCCCTCCTGCTGGACAAACCCTTACATGATGAAGCACTACGGGGCTAGCTAGTGCAAGGTCAAAAAGTGGATGGAGCAGGGAAGTTGTGAGGGAGGAGAAGAATTTAGGATACAGTGTTCATTTAGGGCTCATTGCCTGTCACCCACCTGTGACATGGTAACATTACACCTACGAAAGAAGTGGTACAATAAATTTAAATCATCCCACTGAAGTCAATGACTTTGGGGACTAAGCCCCATCTTATACTTCTTTAGTGTCACAGTGGATAACAGGATTCCCACAACCCTGCAGCCAATCATGGCAAATCAACATGGGGCTATGTAAGACCCTGCCAGGAAAGAGCATGCTTGGTGACATCACTCTGTCCTCATGTCTACAGAACCTAAACCATACAAGTGGGAATTGGGTGATGGGTACTTCATGGAATGGACTCACTGCATTACAAAAAACTAAAGTGATTACAACAAAGTATTCAAAGAATCATAGAAGCATAGAGTTGGAACAGACCCATGGATCATCTCGTCCAACCCCCTGTATTGCAGGAATATGCACCCATATTGTCAACACTTATTGCTGCCACTCGTGTGCTCACAATCCTTACAGGGACCCAGCCTCAGAACTCCACTGCTGCATCTAGGGTGCAGGTGTTGGGATGCAGCCAAGGGATCGGGGCAATTGGCAGGCCCCCAGCTGGCCCAGCCCACCGGCCGGTGTGCCAAGCGATCTCCAGTCCTTGGATCAGCATGAAACTGTGACCCGAGCTTCAGAAGCTGGGCACGCACACTCAGCAGAGTAAAACGCACAACAGAAGTGGCAGGAGAGGCATATGTGAGCATATTTACAAGCAGTTTATTCAGCATACATCAGGACAAAAGGAAAAACATGTCCTCTCCCCTTCATGTCCAAAGCAAGGCAGCAAAAGCAAAAGCTATACACAAACAGAAGTTCCCAGCAAGCTGTGCTGGGGTGTAAACAGGCATGTGACAGACAACAGTCACGCCTGTACTTAAGGTGGAATGGAATATCCTAACATCGGGGACAAGACACCCACACAGGCCAGGCAGGAAGTGAGATCCCATATTTCAAAGTGGCACTCCTAAATCTCACATCCTGAGGTTTGGTTTTGTTTTGTTTTGGGGGGTTTTTTTGAAAACCACTTTGAGGTCTTTTTTAAAAAAAACAAAAAACATAAAGCAGTATTTAAATTTCATGAAATAAATCAATAAAATAACACCAGGATGTGGAGAATACTATGACCACAGCTCTTTACCTACCCCACTATCCATCATTTGTAGCATTTGCCAGGTTGGGGTGTGTGTGCACTGTATCCTTCTCTTAATGCCATATAATGCAGGACTAGGGAACATTTGGCCTTCCATATGTTGTTGGACTCCAGTTCCCATCATCCTCTGCCAGAGTGGCCAATGATTGAAGACAATGACAGCTGTAGTCTAGTAACACCTGGAATGCCAAGGGTTCCCATGCCTGCATAATGATTCTCTCCAACTACCCATTTCACACTCACACATTTGTCCATCCATCTCACTCAGTATCATCTACGCTGCCTGGCAGTGGCCCTCTAGGGTTTCAGACTGGAGTCTCTCCAAGGAGACCTGGCATCCTAGAGATGCCAGAGACTAAATCTGGGACCTTCTTCATTCAAGATAGATGCTCACTGAGCTATGACCCTTTCCCACTCTACTCCACATAGAAATATTGTATATGAACAATGCATTATTATTTTTCCAGGAGGATCATAAACTGTATCATAAAACATTAAGTGGACCCAAAAGATACCTGGATTTTAGAGCTCCTTTTTTAAAAAAAAGTTACATTATGCTGTATTTCCCATCCTCTTCCAAGGAGAGACACAACTTGTGGAGAAACCGTATCTGCTGTTTGCTTCACACACTCTACCACAAATTTAGGGAGAAAAGCATAGTTAGGTATTTAATTCCTGTTAGCATTCATGGGTGCTATGAGACCAATAACAAATATGTCTGAGTTAAGGATATGTCCCAGTTGTCCCACCACCTGTTGTTTTATTGCTACAGATAACGATCTTAACTACGTTTGAGTAATGATTTCTTTCCTAGTGTGCATCCTGTTGGATATAAAAACTTAACAAACTCCAGGCATAGTCACAGAATTATTAGGATAAAATGGATAAAATAGGAAGTCAGAGACAGCAGCCCCACCACCCTGCTACATGGAAGGATTTACAGGGGTTGTGAGACCCCTTCTCATGTATTTTGGTGTTGTGAGAACAGCTGCAATAGTCTTCCTTTCCTTACCATTAACATAGCATGAGATGTCTCATGCCATGTGGGAGAGGTCCATGCTTTAGCTCATCTCAGAAGTGAAATAGGTTTGTGTGGCTTTCTGTGTGGCTTAATATGCCCACTTATTTTAAAACGAAAGGTGGTAGGAACCTACCATTTAACTAGGAGTTTCAGTTTTTAACTTTTTATCCATGGCATTTTAAGAAGAAAAAAAGAATTTAGAACATTTGTTGTCAAGTTTATTCTAAAAATTAATTTAATGGAAAAAATTATACACACATACTGTATACACTTAAACAGGCTTTAGAATGTCTCAAGTTTCTGTTGCCTGTCTCCTTGAATTACTTCTTGACTTAGATCAGAAGTGACTAATTCACAGCCCATAGGGTTTTTTGTGAGGTCTCAAAACCCTCCCCACAATTTCTTTAAATTGTCATGTTGATTCCATTTTTTCTGGGGCCCCAAGCCTCCCTGCAAATTTTCCAACTTTAGTTTAAAAATATATGGACTATTCCTATAGATCAAATGTTGCAACACTGCAATGCAAGAAAGTTTTTTTGTGGTACTCCAAGCACACCCTCTCCCCATTTGTCCATTAAAAAATAATAATAAATCAACCTGCTATCTTTATTTTTTTTTACTGATTGCTTCCATAAGGAGCCTCACAGTAATGCAAAACTTTGCCCTTTGAAAGTTAAATATTAAAATTAGACACACCCATGGTCTAATTGACCAAGGGTCATTGTGGCTGCTAGGCAGAAAAAGGATGACCTAAGTGCTTAATACTGAATAATGGCCCACAAGCAACCATATCTTGACAAAATAATCTCATATAATCTGTGATGCCCACCTTCTTCCTGAGATACAATCCCACCAATGGTTCAACCCCACACCAGGATTCCCCTCCTTAAAAGCAGAAGAAAGACCCCCAACCATATTCACCGCTGTACCATCAAAGCAATGTAAGAAGGAGCTCCAGCATCCACTATGTACCACTCTGCATGCTTAATCACATGCACAGATAACAGAAGGCAGCAAGAGCGGGTGTTCCTGCTTTCAATTTTCTTTGCTTATCTCATTTAAAACTATGTTCAGTGGACAGTGGATGTAGTATTGCTTGGAGAAAACAATAGGATAGGCAAAGCATGTAAAAAAACCCAAAACCTTCAGTGTAAGCGTATGCCAGCTTTTAAATTTAACAAATAGAAAGTCGTGTAGAAATTCACATATAAAGAGAGCAAACTTGAATAACAGATGCATGTAGCTGATAATGGGAAAGGGGTGTGATGTTATGTGGCCAGAGAAAGACAATAATCACTAAGTAAGTTGAATGTCAGAGGCATTGCCACTCCTAATTTAAGCACTCACGCCACTTTCCTCCATCTCCAATTTGATAGGCTTTGCAGGTTTTAAGGAGTTCAAAACCTGCCAAGAAAAGTGGGGCTAGTATGCGCACTGTCATCAAGGATGCCATTATCAAAACTTAAAATGCTTCAGAATAGTGAATAGGAAGAGTCCTTGAAAGGGAGAAATGTTCAGAAGACACTGTGTTCATGGTGTTTTTCCAGCCCAATTAAATCCAGAACATCCAGGAATCGGAAACCAATTTAATTACATCTTCTTGAAAGCTGCCTCAGCAGGAAAATGTTGGATGATCTTGTTATAGACTATGGCCATCAGACGCCCACAATTGTAAGTCTTTTGGGGGACACGTATCCATCTTTTGATTATGTTAGTCTGAAAAATATCATGTACCTTGATGACATAATGGTAGTAGGAAATGGCAAGGTACTGAAAAATATATAAGATATAATGATGGGCTGGAATAACTTCGGCACATCTAAAATTGCCTTACAGCAATTCAGACGATGGGTCTACTTAGTTCAGTGCTGTTTGCAGTGGCTCAGCATAGCAAAATGCGGTTATGAACATTTAGCAACTTTCTATGACTGTATCATTAGATCAGTCTGGCTGACCGTGGGTGATATTCTTAAGGGAAAATGTCACAAGACTTCACTGCCATGGCAAAAGAGGAATGCATTTTCTATCATGTTGTTTTTATCTGTATAACGGAATTAGCAACATGTTTGCAAGCAAATCTACATGCAAATGTTAGAAATGTGATAATGGAGTAGTCTGAAGGGAAAAATAATTGGGGTGGGCTAATTTTAAAACTATATATGGTGGCTGGGGGGTCATGCAGAATGTGAACTGCTGAACAACGAGTGACCTTTATTAAGAACTTTGTTAGCGCATCTGCTTTGGATGAATGCCGCATCTTTTGCAATTCAATAATGAAAGATGTGAGGGATTAATCTGTCTCTTAAAATCTTCCAAGCAGAGCAGGCAAAAAGACCTTCTGATGTTCATTCAAATCAAACTGTGGCATCTCTTTGATGGTATTTGCTGCCCTTCAGGTTTGCCTTTTTAATAATACTGCAGCAGCAGGTTTTGCCCCCCCCCTTACAGATCTTTAGGGGTTACAAAAGCCCCTCAGACTCTAAGCATAAAATTGTATACAAGATGGAATTCAGAGCACTGATACCTGCAACCAAATCATGTTTTTGTTTTTTCTAAACACACACACACATAAACACAGGAAATTCAGAGTGTTCAAGATTGAAGCTTCAGGCTCTTTCAGATAATAACATTTTATTTTCTAAATAACACTGTTACATCTTTCTTTACAGGTTTGCGTATTAGTTAGTTGGGGTGGCCAAGCGCACTACCATCCCTCCAGTTTTGTCTCAAAACACATTGTCCCTCCCCTTTGCCCCATGGATCTCTTCCTTTCTCCTTGATCATTATGATCTATAGCCCAAGATTTAGAATTGTGACTTTAAAAGTAGGGGTGTTTTTTTCAGCTAGAACATATGACGTCACAGCAAATACCTTAGATACCTTGATAGCTCTAGTTTCCTAGTGACTACAGAGAATTTTATAAATGAGAAGAAACTTGCCTACAACTCCCCTTGAATAAATTTGCATCAGGGATATAATTTGTAAAAATTTATATCTGTTTATGGATTCACAGTGCAGAACAGTTCTGGGGTAGGTTTTTCAAATCGCAACAGGGAGCTGGGAATGGAAGCCTAATTCATTATCAATGGGATTCAGTGCTCTTCAATCTCATAGGTGCTTTTGGAAGATCTCCCTAGAACCATAAAATGGTATTTATTTTTAATAGCTTTGCTCCTGAAGTTAAGGGAAGGATATACTAGCTACATGTACAGTTGTGCTATGGGCTTTTACGTCAATTTCTTTTTTGTGGTTTCTGAGTCTGGAGGTTCTTTAAAATTCCAGCTCCACAATTTGTTCTGATTTGTGTATAGGGAGTGCCGGTTTCATGCATAATTTAGAATGTCTGAGCTTTTTTCCAATAGACTTCAGTACAAACTCCTAAATATGTTATATCTATTATTCACCTGAAGCCAGCCCTACCCTGTGGCTACCACCACAGGCAGCAGTTGCTAGGGGGCAATAGTGGTAGCTGCCCCATCTGCTCTTCCTGAGCCCCCTACTACACAGCCTGTCCCTCATCTGCACAACTACCCTGAAGCCTCTGATGCAGCGGAAGACACAATCCCTTGCCAACTTTGACACAAGATTCATCTGCCATACCAGTTGGCTTGTGCACATAGAATGGGGTGTGACAACACCTTGTCTTTTGTTTTGCACAGCAAAATGTCTTGGGGTGGCCCTATGCACGCCAGTCGAAATGAAAAGGAAAGAGTGCATTATATACATCACAACTGCAAACATGTTGATTCATGTGCAAAAAAACGCAGTGACACAATCCATTGTCTCCTTATCATGAGAGAGAGAGAGAGAGAGAGAGAGAGAGACCCCACAAGCCTAGGAATGTCAAGTCATAAGTAAGATCCACTAAGTTCAACAGGACTTACCCCCAGGCAAGAAGGGGGAAACAGGACTGCAACCTTAGTTTGTTGAGTTTGGTGGACATGCTATACTTTTGTGTTGAATTGTGGGCATTAAGTGCTCTGCATACAACAAACAAGTCTCAATTTTGTTTACATGGTTCCTTCAAGGCGCAAAGGATGCCATTTGCTTTTCGCTAGCTAATCCACTTTGACGGGAAGATCACATATCTTTGACTTTCAAAAGAATAACTACCCTTCAGTGAGGAAGAGAGATTGCTATGACTGTCATTGCTGCTCTAAGTGTATGTACCTTAAATTCACAATTTCCCCCAAATTTGAAGTTTCAGTAGTGACACAACATACCACCTGAAAGAGTGAAATGGTACAACTGACTATTTGCTTATTAGTTTCCTTTCAGTCCTATTGAAAAGAAGCATTGAAAGGAAGCAGCAAGTGGATAAAATAGCAAAATAAAGAAGGTACACTTTGTGTGCACTAATAATACACATTTCATCACATTTGCCATGGCAACTAACAACAGAGAAGGCTCCCTACTGCAAATTGTAAAAATTACCCAGAAACACAAACAAAATGGCTGCACAAGCATGTGATGGACCTACTATATTATGAACACCACAAGATCATAGACACCTTCTGGAAGCCATGCAAGCACATGTATTCAAATATGCTTTTGGTGGCATATCCTGCTTTTGTTCTTCTTCCAGCCCCACCTTCCTTCAGTACACCTGGGTGTAGTTCCCAACAGCTAGTGCAGGTGGGAAGGCAAGCAGCTCCTCCAGTGTTATCATACAGTCATGGAAAGCTAAAACAAGAGGCATTGTGTATGAAGTGTCAAGGACGGCCTGGGCTGGGCAAAGTGCCCTCTGCTCAACCTCTCCTGAACGGATTGATTCTGATGGGCTTCCTCATCAGCAGTGGGGAACAGTCAGCAGGGGATGACTGGCTCCAGACAGCATTAGAATTTCCCACCCTGTAACATCACTCTGGGCCACTGGGAGAGATTCAACCCCACTGTTTCTTAGAGCACATTGCAGCTTAGAACACTGCTGTTCACAACTGACCAGTAAGCTACCTAGCACTGCTCAGGATGCTGGTCTAGCAAAAAAGAATCACAGGGAAACCAAGGTAGTATCACAAGTAGTACCAGCCAGGAACCCAGACTCCCACCAGTCTTGTTTTGTTGTGAGGCTATCATCCTATTTTCTGTGGTTATGGGTATGTTTAATAAACATTAGCATTTCCATTTGGTTTTCATCCATGTTGCACAGTACAGAAAGAATCAATACTGCAGCTCTGCAGCATCTACTAAAAAATGTAAGTAATTGGATGAATACAATTGTAAGGTCATTTATTTCAGCTCTGATATACATGCAGTGTTCGAGCATGAAAGCAGGGTTTGCTTCCGACGCTACATTAGTCAGACAAATTCATTATGAAGATAGCTACTAGCAGCCAGCCGTACATTGGTAAACAAGAAGACGACGTTTTCTGTTTCTTTGCATTCAGAATGGGCCTATATGGTAGTTTGAATAGCCATAGAAAATGCTGATCTCTTCCGAATTTTACTTTGTAAAAAGCAGCATTGAACAAGGTTTTTGGAAGACCATGTGGCATATCAGCCAGAAATGTGTACTGTCTAGGACCATCTGTGTGATCCTGAGCTACTGAGTAAAGATTTCAGAGATAAGCTTATACCCTCCAACATTCCTCAGATGAAAATAGGGTCATTTCTCACTGCCCGCCAATTGACCCTCCTCAACCCCCATTGTGTGTCACCCCCCCCCCCGCAGAGTATTTATCAGAAGAAGGTTGGGTGCCACCAACACCACACCAACAGGGCACAGCACACACAACCTTTACCACACTGAGAAAACCCCTTAATCCCTATTTAATTATTTTCTTTGGAAAATTTACAGAAAGAAAAAAACACACCAATAAATAAATTTTAGTAAGGGCCAAGATTAGATGCTCTGCTCTGCTCCCCGTTTCTTCCCACTCAGGGTGGCTCTGCCCACTGCCTACACCTCAGAGCATGTACATGGGGCTGGGCCTAGGGGGAGGCATCCTCTCTTCCTCCTCACCTACTCTCCAGAAGCTGCCCAAGGGAGGAGGCTGGCAGCAGCAGCCATGCAGAGGCCATGGAGAAGCAATGGAAAGCTCCCTTGCAGCTGCTACGGCTGCCACTGTGCTTGCTCAGGAGAAGGGCTGGCTCACCCTCCTCCCCAAGCTGGTGGCACCAGTGAGGAAAATAGGGACATTCTGGGATCAAATCAGAAGTTGTGATGGCTTTCATCATTCTGGAAAATCAGGACACTTGGAGGGTATGTAAGCTGAAGGAAGGCTGGCCTTCTAGCATGGCAACCCTAAATGAGAGGTGAGAAATCTGTGGCCCTTCAAATGTTGTTGGACTCCAGCCCCTTTCACCCATAGTCAAGGTTGATGGGCAATGTAAGCAAACAACCCTGGAGGGCCAAATATCCCTCACCCCTGTCCTATGCAGAGACACTCAAGCAGTGCTTGTAAGAGGCGGAAGCTTCAGCAGATGCAATATTCTCTTCCCTGATACAACTTGCAGCATAGGAGAAGCAGGGGGAAATAATTGAAAGGCATAATGCTATAGGCAACAAGGAAAACTGAGAAACAGATCACAAAGGGGAAACAGGCAACATCAATGGAATGGTGAGTGATAGATCTAATGGGGTCAAAGCTGGGTTTTTGCCTGCCTGCAGCATCTAGTGGCCAGGCCTCAATGAGAAGAGAACGGAGACTAGCAAAGTACTGATTTCTCATGGGCTGGTAGTTAAGATATATAATAGAGAAAGGGCATAAAGGGTGCTGTGGAGGGACACCCTGTGGAGGGAGAGTATTGCAGGATGTGGATGCACACTGAAGAATCTTGCCAGTATTTAACAACTGGCTTAGAAAAGAAAAGTTGTTGATGGAGTAGGTTCAATCCAATGCACATTTTCCACAATCCACACACAGAAAAACAAACCTATATACATGATAATACACTAAGCAAAACAACCCAGTAGAATAAATAGTGAGACTCAGTGGGAAATTGTTAGATGAATGGAGGGATGCAGAGATACTGGCCATGTTCAGACAATCAAATCCTGACCTAACAAATACAGATGCACATGAGCTCCACCCATCTGCACACAGCCGCTTTGCAGAAGCAAGGAAACAAGTTAGGAGATCACAATTAACCATAGCTTCCCATTATGAGCAAACAGTCAAAGCAGGGTTAATGGCTTCCAAACAAGCCACAGTATGAATTCATGGTTCAAAGTTGGTTCGTGAGCACTGGATTATTTGGATGTCATTACCAATAGCTTCCTGGTTTCCAAGTAACATGAAACTATGGTTAGCTCAGTTTCCTGGCTAATTACCCTATTTGTGTGAATGGAAGAGTGAAGCAGGAGGCACACATAGATGCAAGGAGCTTGTGCATATCCTGGATTATTAAACCAGGATTTGATGTGAATCAAGTCATTGAAACCCATCAGACATTTTAGCAATCTTGTTTAAAGAAACAAATATGTTATATAGAAATGTTTTCAGGATTGAAAAGGTGCACTTTGTGATTATGTTATCCCCCCTTCCCCCGGGTTCTTTCCATATCCATTGCAATGTTTTCCAACTGCTTCCCCCCTGTTTAGCTTCACTGTTGCTTTCAAAATCACACTAGTAGCACATTAATCATAAACAATAGAAGCACAGGAATGTTGCACATCCCAGTGTGTCCTGGAAGTGCTTTCACTGTTTTCTTACTATGAGAGAGAAAGAAAGTGGCTCTCTGAGAAACAAATCATGCGATTCAACATCAAAGCAGCATGGGTAGCAAGAATAACTTGGTAACAGCAGCAAGCCCTTCAGTACACATAAAGGCACAATGCCACTGAAAAGGACAGCTGTTTACAGGAGCTAGAAACACATGCTGCATGCAGCTATAAAGGTCACACATATGTGCTTCTGCTTCAGCCACCTCAAGATCAAAATTCCTCATTAAAAATTGAAGTTCTTTAGGCAGCCAGACTGTTTATAATTCAGTAATTACTGATCCAGAAATGCAATCTTAAGAGACCTGCTTTATCATGTGCTTGTGATGGCTAGGAGAAGGGGAGAAAAACACACAGCAAGAACAGGAGGCAATCAAAGGCTGCCTAGATTTTGGGGCTTGCTCCCAGACTTCTGTCAATGTAGCTCTTGTTTTGGATAAATAGCTAACAACTTAGTACCTGCACAGGGAAGGAGATGAATTCACAAAAAGTGGGGTGCCTAGTGTCACTGTCAAAATGAGAAAGCTCATGGTCCATCAACTATATAACATTTTCAAATATCTCCCTGTTTCATCTCCTTGCCCAGAAAGTCAAGCCAAAGTGTTATCCACCAATAACATTCAACTCAGCCCTGACCCAAACGCTGCTCCATTCCTTCTCCCTTCCTATCAGGGTGCATACAAGAACACCAGTAACAGTACTATACCTGTGGTACCTCGGGTTACAGGCGCTTCAGGTTATAGATGCTTCAGGTTACAGACTCCGCTAACCCAGAAATAGTACCTCAGGTTAAGAACTTTGCTTCAGGATGAGAAGAAAAATCGTGCGGCGGTGGTTGTAGGCCCCATTAGCTAAAGTGGTACCTCAGGTTAATAACGGTTTCAGGTAAAGAACTGACCTCCATAACAAATTAAGTCCTTAACCCGAGGTACCACTGTAGTGCAATTCTATAGCTGCTTACACATGAACCCATTTGCAGCACAAGAATAGTGGGTGCTTGTCTTCAACATGCTGCTTTCAATCTAGATTGAGCCAAGGGTAGGTCTGGTTACTTGATACATGTTTGAAAACCTTCCCCATGGTTAGGCTATCCATGTTTTTTCTTCCGTGCACACGTCCCAGGTGAATGAAGAAGCGAGTGGCCATTGCAATCTTGGTACACAACAACAACACTGGGCAGGTGTGGCTACACCCTGCCCCCCATTGCTGGGACTACCTACAACTGCTTTCAAATGGACAACAAAGGCTGGGTAATGCAGTACCAATCTATGAAGAGTTTCTGTTTTTGGAATGAAACCAGTTTCTCAAGAAGCAGTTTTTAGGGGCCAAAAAAGATGCAATAGATCAAGATTGCGTTTGGACTACGTGGAAAAAAGCACAGGTAGTCTCTGTTAATTCTAGGATAAAAGGACATTGTACACAGCCAACGTTAACATGTCTTTCACTCCTTTTCTCTAGAATTCTTTGATGCTTCTATTCATTGTTTCTTTCTTTTTGGTTAAAAATGAGGTGAAAGAAGTGCCATGAGTCCCAGCATAGAATTGGTGCCATGACCCCCCGAAAAAATAAGTGCTGGTGCTACGTACTGGCGATTAGTGTCACACAAATTTTCTCTAATGACAGTTTCCTCCTTGTGTGCATGCCTCCTCTTCAGAAGCAACTACATACTCCTACTTGAGGGAGAATTGTGACAGCAAATCTTCCCAAGGCATTAACAAGGGCCACATTTAGATCCCCCCCCCCTTTGTACTGCTGATCAGAGCAGGAGTTATGAGAGCCCAAAGCGGCACACTCCCAAACTTAAGGAAACAGATGAGTGGAGGTGTGTTTTGAACATCTCATTCCCCCAAAGAGAAAAAGGGAAGAGGAGGAGACAAGAGGAGAGAAAACAAAGCAGAAGGAGAAATGAAGTGGACTTTGATGGTGGAGCTGAGTGGAGAGGCTCACGGGACTGGAACTCGAGGGAGACAGCCCTGATTGATACACTGAGGGGGTTAAGAAGAACAAGTCTTTAAGGCTTAAGCAGGAAAAATAACAAGCACAGTTGTAGGGAAGGATGTCATGAGTTCTCTCCTCAAACAAAAAACAATATGGGGGGATCACTGAGCACCAACTTTTGAATTGTCTGCAATAGTACCATTGTCAAACATCATCAGTGGCATGTTAGTGCAGAACTTTGTGCCTATCAAGACAGCTGCAGCTTGGGTTTCAACTCAAGTGGATTCCTAGAGGTATGTCATAAGGCCCTTGGTACACAGCTGAGCTGAAAGCCATCTTGTCAGTCTTCCTACCATTGTGGGTAGGCATATTTAAAACACTTTAAACTTATGTTGGGAGCTGCAGTTCATGAAGGGTGCTGGTAATTGTTGTTTTGTGAAGGGCAAATTTCAATTACCTATTTTTTCAGACATTTGGGAGCAGAATAGTTTTTCCAGTGGTAGCTGCCATTCATGGAAAGGAGGAGACAATCCTTTCTCCATGGAGCTTTCTGTACCATGCCCACCACTTTTCTAACCCTCCAGAATAGATTTCCATTTAAGGCTTTGTAGGTCAAAAACAGCGCTTTGAATTGGGCCCGGAAACTAACTGGTAGCCAGTGCAGTCAGATGAGGATCAGTGTAATATGCTCAAACTAAGTCACTTGTACACCACTTAGAAATTATTGTAATAAGGTGGTATATAAATTGCCAAATAAATGAGTACAATAAATAAATGAGTGGCTGTGTCCTCTGAATGGAGTTTTCCTCTTGGGATCTAGTGAGTTGCAAATAGCATTTAGAAACAGGGCAAAAAATTCAAAGACCCACTTTTGATTATTGCATGAAGATGAAAAAATTTCTCTTGTACATATTTTGAAATGGAAACCAAAAATTTATCTTGTCTCTTTTTGAAGAGCATGACATCTGTAAAAGAGACAGCTGCGTCATTCTCTAGGAACACAGGGGTGTTCAGAAGAGTCCCCCATATATGGAAAGAACATTTATTGATTTATATTTTATTTCATACAATTTATGTACTGTCCCGCACTATCCACCATCAGCAGCATCTGAAGTTGCTCTATGCATACATTGATGTACATCTGTAGAGCTCTTTCACACACTCATTAAACACATGAGCTGCAAGGAAATGTGACTGCTGTGCACATCAGTGGGGTGGAGTTAGTCTGCACAGCCATACAACACCCTCCTGCCCTGCTTTCAACACATGACTCCTCTGCTATATAGGCTTCAATGTGTCCTCTGATATAAACAACATGGGGCACCTGAGAATGTGAATTTTCCCATTCATCTCAGTGCAGCCCTTAGGAAGCAGCCTCCTCTAGTGAAGTATTCAAGGAATCACCTGAAGGTGACTCCTCCAATCACATCACATCACTGGATAGACATGTTGATAAGCAGCAGCAGTAGCACCACCCTGGAAGCCACAAATGCATAGATGCCTTAATAGGTAATGAAAGCATTGACAGATAAGGTGTAGGCATGTCTATGAGTGGGGTATAAATGATGACAGCAATGGGGGTGGTCCAAATGGGACACTGCTGCACCAACTTCAGCCTGCCCTTAACCAACCCTCACTTGTCTGCCTTCTTACTTGCAACTAGTGCAGGGGGTGGCACTGCCTAATAGGTTCCTCCTCCTGAGTCTCAGCATTGTTCCTGAAGAATTTACCAAGGAGGATGGGGAGAAAAATCTCAAACTGATTGATTCTGCCTGTCATTTTCTCTGACTCCACCTACTGGTGGTTTCCTTGCTTTCTGTCCTACCAGTCTCCCATGGGCACCAGTGGAAAACAGACTCCTTACAACTGGGGGTGTTTTTGTACAGATAGATGTGTGAAAGACTGTTAAATAAATAGAAAAGGATCATTAGCATGAACTGAACAATCACACTGCTCCTTTTTGCAGTAGGGAAGCAAAAAAAATTGACAACTTTCCCTAATATCCTTTTGGAAATGCACATAATTTGGGGTTAATCCTGCACATTTAGGTTTAACCCTATTATCTTTTTAGCACAGTAGCACTAACATTTGAATCTTTCAGCAATCTGTTCCAACCCCAGACCCATGCATAGGCAGTTAGGAGAGACCATCTCCTTCATCTGAATGGAAAGCTTCCCTCAGGCACAAACACAACTTCAGATTGATTTGATTTAATATTTCAGGCTGCTCTATGCAGCTCAGCTTCCGTCTGCCATCTGCTTTAGCGGTCTGCGGTGACATAGAGCACAGTATTATTGTGTTTGCTGAAGCAAGGCCATTGGTTAAAATATTAATTTTCAGAGTTTTATGAGATTTGTATGAATAGCATATTTATCAGGGCAATCAAAATTAACCATTTACTACGTTCAGAACAGTGCTGTAATGCCATTTACACACACGTTACAGAGCTGAAGTGAGGGTTCACTCTAATGTTCTTTGCTGCAACAGCTGCCCAAGAAACAAAATGCGCTTTAAACTAAATAATTGCTTGTCCCTTTGGGGGTGCCAATGCTGTTAGGAAAATGTCTAAGTTTGCCAACGTCCTTTTCTCATGTAGACCCATTGTGGTATGCTGGATAGTGTGACATTACAACAGGTTGCCTCTCTTTAAAACAAATTGTGCTTTAGGCTTTACTAGCACAGTAGACAAATTCTACATACTGTATTTGATGTTCTGATAATGCTGGACCAGTCAGCTTTACGGGTTTTATTTTTGGTTAAACTTCTACAGCTTAAGATAAACCTTGCTAGGGATTGGTTCTCAAACTGAAAAGTTTTGACTTTAGAAACAAATATCTTATTTGACGTGCCACTGACTCTGCTGCCTTGCAAGGCATCTCAATGCATGGCAATTCAGAGGAAGGCCATATTGAGTTCAATAGGACTTAGTCCTAGGTAGGTAGGTACAGGATTGCAGCCTAAAGCAAAAATCCTGCACACATTTACTTGGGGGTCCTATTGAGCACAGCAAGCCATACTTCACAGCAGACATATATAGGATTGTGCTGTCAGCTTTTCAGCTGAAACATCCCTTCCCCAATGAGATTCCTGATAAACAAATTCCATCTGATTAGAGACTAGAGACCTGTCAGTCACAGAATAGCTCTCCTTCTCCCTTTTCCCTACCCTGGCAGGTTTCAGTTTTGCAGACGTGCTGTCTGCAGCATTCATTTAACCATCCAGATCTCTGAAGCATTTGGTTGAGAGTGCTTTGGATGCCAGAATAATAGAATTGTGGAGTTGCAAGGGAGCCTGAGGGTCATCTAATCCAACCCCCTGCAATCCAGGAATCTCAAACACATGATCTCTGACAAGCCCCACATCTGTCTGAAGAGGCTCTGCTTTGGTTCTTGAGTTGGGATTTCTCCCACACCATCCCTATTACTATCCTGAGCTTTGGGAGATATATGATTCTTCCCCTTTCTGCCATTGAAACAGCAGATTCAGTAAGGTAAGTGGACAGGTAGATGCATTGGGGGGGGGGGCTACAAACAAATGGACAAGTGGAAAGATCACTGGGTTTGCAGTAGGTCAATTGGGAAAGAGTGCAGTTCTTCCCCAGATTGGAGTAAAATCTAAACTAGGGAATCTCCCTCCCCCCTCCCCCCCCCCCATGATGTGCATTTGTGTGTGTGTGTGAAATGTATACCTGACACTTGAGGCAAACATGATAAATCACAAAGTTTATATTCCAAGCCCAGGAATTACAGAGCCTGGCAACAACTCTAAGTGGTACAGAGAGCAATGTAAATCCACATCTAATCCTGCCAAATGAGACAAGGCCAGATGTCCTACCCTAAGCAGGCACAATATTGTACAGACCTCAGTAATTCCAATAGGCCACAATGGCTGAACGAATAAGACATAAAAGGATGGTGCCATCCCCCTCCATCTTGTTCAATTGACTTAATAAGCTTTTACAGAGTTACTACATTTTTCAACTCAAAGGTAGTAGTGTTCCTTTGGGGAGTGAAGCTATTGTATAAATATAGCAGTTTGCAGAGTGCTTCAGGATTCTCATGGGTAATAAGCCCTATTTAATCCTTTCATTAGTATCTTAAAATCCCTGACAACTTGAGTTAGATTTGAGTGTTCTCTTATTATTACTAATTATTTAAAGCACCAACAGTGTCTGTATGCACATGCAAGACACGGGTGAGTTTCTAGGACAAGTTTGGAAACAGGACAAAAAAAGAAAAAACACTCTGGAGGAAAATCCAAAGACATAATTTTATATTTTTATAGTCTGAGTAGAAGGATGGATGAGGGATTTCACACTTACCAAATGGCCTAGTTCCATATAAATAACAAGAGGCCTGCACATGATCTGTGTCCAATTCCGCGGGGAAACTCACCCATGGACCAAAAGGAAAAGATGGTAGTATCGGTCAACTTTTCAATGTACCCCAGTTTTAGGTGTTATACTATTTTAAATGTGTATATAATATCTTCTGGAACAGCTTCACAAAACAGGACTGGGCTTCCCATTGTACAGAAGTTCTAGTCCACTAAGGTCCATCTTATCTCCAAGTCTGTTTAACACTTACATCAGGGTTGGAGAAGCCCACAAGTCTCCAGATTTTGCTGAACTACAACTCCTACCATTCTTGGTCATTGGGCTGATGGGAGTAGGATCCAGGTTTTTTGTGGG
This sequence comes from Podarcis liolepis, assembly GCF_965112155.1. NCBI lineage: Eukaryota > Metazoa > Chordata > Lepidosauria > Squamata > Lacertidae > Podarcis > Podarcis liolepis. Next base: position 59,214,470 of record NC_139559.1, read on the forward strand.
GAGAGGGGCTTTACACAAGACACATGGGTCACCTCCCTCAGTCAGTCTACCTCCAGCAGGGGGCTCTCGTCAATGCAGTCCTGCTGGAGTTGAGGTTTTTCATAGATTCTGGTCATAGCCACCCATGACACTGGCCTAGTATCCCTCTATCATTAGCAGTGGTGAGTTGAAAGTTCAAACAAGAACTTTTGGCTTGGAGTTGGGGTAAAAATGAGAGCAAGAGCTCTCTCCTTTCTTTTTGCTGCTTCTACTACACAAGCTTTGTAGCACAAAGAGTGGTACAAAAAGCTCATCTTAGCATCCCCCCACCACAGAAGTAATCTAGAAATAACACATAGTGTTGCTCTAAAGAGACTTCCAGAGAGGAAATTGGCAGATGCCAGGAACAGTTCTTATTGCCTCCATTATCAGTTAGTTCCTTCCTCCATTTACTTCACTATTTCATCCACAAATTGGACAGTGAGACATGAGGTCCGTTTCGACTCTGCAGGTCCAATAGTTTGCATGTGCATATCTCTACAATCCTCTGAACCCTGGGAGAGTGCTCCAGGGGACATAGGAAGCTTCAGATCTCCTTCTCTAAGAGCAGAGAGAGAGCATAAGTCCCTTCCTTGTCACCACAGAAACCCCTGTAGCCCTTGCCATATTGGGTACCTTCAGCACTGTGAACCAACAGGGGGGAAGGGGGCATGCCTGGGGCAGATCACTCCCCAGCCCCTGCTTCCAAAATGGTGGGAATGTAAGGCAGCCCTGGCTCTGCTGTATATATTTTTTTCTCCCTTTAGAAACAACAAGTGAAATCCAGCATTAGTCACACTCAAAGATGAACCATGAAAATCAATAGCCTCTGAATATGACTAATGTTGGCTACCACCCAATGGCAGGGAAATTGTGTCCCCTGAAAAACCTCAGAAAGGAGAAAAGAAAACCAGCAATCCACCTTTGGTTTTGCCCTTCTGACAGAACACTAAAAAGGGCAAATCCAGCTTTTATTCTCCCACCCTGCCCAGTAAATGTATTTTATGAAAATGAGAAAGCACCTCCCTCTTTTCTTTCTGAAATTGCTGGCAATCCTTGTCAGTTGCACAAAGTCCCCACCTTATGGACAAGGACCCTGTTTTGTGTCATTTCAGTTTAAATCTTTGACTAAAACAACAATGATGAGGTATTGTCAAGGAGACCACTCCAAAGGACTGTCCAAGGGGGAGAAATCCCAGAGATGCCTTAAAAACAGATTCCTACTGTCAGGTTTTCCCTGGGCTCCAGAGCTGATGTGACACAGATGTTGTGAATGGTGTCAGACAGCATTCAAAGTGATGTGCCTGGAAGGATGATTTTTAATATATGTTTAAATTGCCTATCAGGCTACAAGAGAGTGGAATGATGCAGCCGGGATTTTTCTTTGGTAGAGAATGGCAAAGAAAATCCAGAGAATAAAAGGGCTCACTCTACATAAACTGATGGGAAGAAGAAAGCAAAGTTTTCATTCTCGCTCCCCAAGCCCCTAAAAAAGAAGAATCAGATTTGCAAAAGAAAGGCAAAGAACTTGTAGTGATCAGCAATCAAAAGGGCTTTATAATCAAAAAAAGTGATTTCTGCATTCTATGTCTCCACTGGCCTAGCTTATAAATCGCTGTAAAAATCATGCTCAGCTTTGGCAAATAGACAGCAAATCTGTTACATACATCTGTGGCATATATACCAGTATGATTAAGTGCCAACAATTTCCCCTAAACAGCACTCTTTGGGGGGCCCACCCCCTCTAGAGTTTTTTTCTAGAGATTTCTTTATGCTCCTGGAAACCTCAGGTCCTTTCAAGCCTGCTGATATTTTCCTCTTGTACATGAATAGCAGCATTTGGGAGACTAGAGATCCACACGTAGATAATGACTTCATCCATTTACATATATGGGGTGGAGAGACCAGATCCAGCCAGTGGGTGAGAATTTCTCCCACCACCACCCCAGACCAACCTTGGCAGGTGTGTGGGGCAGTTTGCCTGTAAAAGTTGGGAGGAGTTCCTTATAATCACTAATCAACTAATCAGAGATTACAGAGAGTCACATGAATTAAAACTGCACCTGCAAATGGACAAAGAAATGAGCCCATTTGAAGGCAAACTTCATAGTGCAGCCAAGCCAAACAGGGCTAATTGTCAGAGCCAATACACACAGCTCTCACTATAGCTTGGGTGGCGAGGTGGGTTACTCCTGTCAGCAAGTTCCATGTGCAGAAGAGCACTTTAAGCTCCTGAATGTTTGTTTGTAGCCCTGTCTTTACCTGCACCTCACCTGAAATCACTTAGGGGTGTTAGATGGATGTGGTTTGATGAAAATGGCCTCACGGGTCAAACTGAGAATCTGTGTTGGGCCTAATTAGGTTTGCATGCCAGAGGTTTCCCATCCCTAGTATATATCAAGATGCTATTTAGATTTCTGACTTTTCGCTGTGCTGAGATTGAGGATACGGAGGGAGGAGCCTTTCTTCCTCTGTAATTCATTTGGGCATGGAAGCATCTGGTTCTGTACAAGTTGACAATGTGCTTCCATGATGATAACAACTGCTGGTAAAGTGGGTACATGTTCCATGTAAATTGGCAGGCCCCGTTTGTCAAGGAAGATACAACTGGAGTATTTAAACCAGAATCTTCCACACACAAAAATAATTAAACTCCATTAGCTAATAGGGAGGACAGCAGCAGCTGCCAGAGTGGTTAATAAAACTAAATCCTTTCAACTAGTCTCTTTGAAGACAGCAAGTGTTTGAAGTGAAAGTCACAGGTAAGACGGGCTGATATTGTTGCATGCAGATTTAATGTTTGATTGGGGATAAGAAGGAGGGAGGGACAAAATGCTAGCAATTTGTGCCACATGAAATGTTGTCTCTCTTTCAGTGCTGGTAATGTCTGTGCTGTGGGGGGGGGGGGCGGAAGGGTAAGGAGGAATAGCTGCAGAGCAGTCTTAAGCATTTTTCAGCTGTGCACCCCGTTAAAATAAATAGATGCAGGATGAAACTAACTGCTGAATTTCTTTGTGTTAAAGAAACAAGATACCACTTTGGGGGAGGGCGAGATGGCAAATTGTTTCCTTGGCAAGTAGGTTGTCTGAGTCATGCAACCTTTTCTGCCTGCGGGATGGTTTTGGGAACTGTTTTATTGCAGCGGCAATAAGAGGAGCTGGAGGCATAGAGTGGCACTGTGGACCTAGTCTGGCAGTGGCATCATCACTGTGTACTAGGACACGGAAGGGGTGGGATGCTGGCAGCATCTCAATGACTCAGGTGCATGGGTGGGAGTGCCAGTTTGGCTCTGCCAGTGTGCGCAGACTGCCCTGACCACCCCCTCACTGTTAATCACAAGGTAGTGATGCAGCTGCCAAAATATAAAATATTTCTTAACTGCCCTTCATTTTTTTTAAAAAAAGCAACCCTCCAAGGTGGTGTACAAAATTATGATTCATGTTTTCGCCCCTTGTTTCTGAAATCTAACAGATTTTGCTCTTACTTTTTTCCTATTTAGTCACAAAGGCTAGACGCTCATGGGGGGGGGGGGAGCCAGCTCAGGCCCATTCTTTCTTCCAGGACTGTCCTGAGGTCTGAATTAAATTGTAGTCTCTTGGCCTAAAAATGAGATGTGTAATTTGGGACCCATTTGTGGGCCAATCCAGACATCTACAGGTGCTCCACCAAAAAGAGCCCAATTCAGGTGTGAATACCAGAAGAACCCTCTTGAAGCATGGACATTTGGGATTAATTTAATAGGTAAAATGGGCGGGATTGCCAGAATGAGCATATTCTGCCCACCCCACTTGTTCTTATAGCCCACCAATTTTTTGGGAGGAAAAGTGTGGAGCTTTCTGTCACATGTTTAATAACTCTGATTTTCCAGGGTTCTAAAACATGCAGGGAACCTTCATGAATTCAGAAGGCTCACTGCTTCAGACAGTCATCCTCCACAAGCTGTCCATCACATGTTTTGTAAGCCTTGAATTTGCACACCTGAGGAGGGCTAAAGTCTGCCAGTTATCATGCATACATACACGCTAGTTTCATGTTGTCTTTTTTAACATGCTCCTTCCTATCCTCTCAGCCCTGTCATAACCTGGATAAAACCTAGAGCCCTTTGACATCATAAGTAATTGGCATACTTAAGTCCTGCTGATTTCAATGGAAATTAAGCACATATCACTTACTTCTTTTTTGCATTCCCTTGTCAGAATCTAAAAGTTCCTGCACAACAACTGCAGAAGTTAAATGAGAAAAAATGGAGTGAGAGATGCAATGTGACATCTTTGGTGTCATGGGACAGGTATTTGTCAGAGTTCGGAACAGAATATTTTACATCCTACCGCCCAGCCTGCTCTCTGGGCCATGCTGCCTGACATCTGTTACATTAAAAAAAATACCTTACCCATTATTTGGCTGCAGAATACCACGGGGGAAGCATTTCGACTCAGAACTACAGACCTCTGCAGAAATGTGCACACATTAGTTTGCATACAGAAGAAATTAATTTGTGCTGAAACATTACGCATGCATTTTATAGATAGGTGGTATGCAAAGTTTTTGAGGCATCACAAATGGCCTAGACAAGATAATGTGTGTTCCGCAAAGTATTCAGACTCAACATAAAGATGTGTGCAATATAAAAACCTGACAGCCATGCATTTACTATTATTAATATTTCATTCAGAACAGATTGCTTCAGTTGTGTATTCTGTACCCAGCGGCCTCGAGTGCTAATGGTTTTTCTTATTGTTCTGGAAGGGTCAGTAAAGTATTCCACTCATGTCTGAATATGCAACCCCTTTCTGGGGCAAAGTGTGTGAATGACACCCCCAGATCCATATGGTGATTCTTCTGTGATAGGCAAACCTACCTCATCTCTGCATTTCAATTTGCAACAGACTAGACAAAAAGGAATTGTTTTCCTTCCCATTCCAAAAAATACTCAGAAAATAAATGGTATTGTTTCTGAGCTCATTTAGAAGTCCAGGCCTCTTTATCTTCCCAGTGCCTTTTCAAGCACTTCACTGCCACTGCCCACCCCACATTCAGCACCTTTCCACCTCCCCCATCCCTTTTCTGGAAATTGACCTGGTTGTGGCAACAGCAGCAAGGAGGATTCAGAGTCCAAAGGTGCATTCCAGGAGTCCTAGTGCTTGCAATGCTGCTGTAACATAAGCCCTCTTCACTCATTACTTGTGTTTACGGCAATAGCATGCCCTGCTATTGACTTGGGATTCGGGTCATTATTTTCGAGCCCTTCATGTTGCCTTCCTTCAACAACTGTGTGTTGGAAAACCCTGCGTGTGAGCTGCAGCTCACATGAAGATGCTCTACATGCCTGGGGCACCTACACGACCCGGTGTCACAATCACACAAATCTCCTATACATGAGCTCATGTGCTCAAATTTCCTTTCAGAAAACCATGGCACAATTCTTCCAGGAAGCTTATGTGACATGGGAGGAGGGCCCACCCCCAAGGCGACGCAACATTGCATGAATGGCATTAGAGTTTTCAGGCTCCATTGCTGCTGTTACAACTCAGTAAATTTTACTGGGAAAGGGGTGCGTGCTCTGGTAAGAGCTGGCTTTCCCTCCACAAGAGAGCTTAATATGAGTTGGGCCTAAATTTTGAAGGAGCTTTCGGCCAAGCTCATTGTCATTTCGTCATCACTGAAGTAGTTCACCTCTGTCATACCTGTCTGACGTTCACCAGTGGATTGTAACAAGAAGCATTGAGTTGTATTCTTCTCTTTCTCCACTTAAACTTCCCTTCATTCTTTTTGTTCTATGGTTCTCTTTGTGCCACTAAATATATTTCTGGTGAGATGGGGAGTCAAATTGCACTCACAACACCATTGCTTAGTTCTGATATCCAAAGTTTGCTGTGCTATCATGGAGATGAAAGGTGGACCAAACTTACTGCTGGTTAGCTCAGCACCATTTTATTAATTTATTTTCCCACAAGGTTCCAGAGAGGAGGCAAAGAGCACTGGCCTTGGGCTGAGGGCTCCAGGCAGCTAGACACATCTTTGCCCCATTAAGACAGGCTTCCCCAACCTCATCATTCCCAGCCTGTGCTGGTGAAGGTTGCTTAAAGGGTTCACATAAATATACAATATCACCATGTAAACATTTCAGATGCTCAACATTCTAACATTGGTTGTGTGTAGCATTATCTTACATGGCCTATTTCTTACTACTTTCCTTCAACCATCTTTGCTTGTGTTTTATCAGGTACAGATTCCTTATGCAAATCCTGACTGCTATTTTACTTATTTCCCAAATCATATTGTGTTCACACTTTTAATAGTATGAGAGCAAAAGAAAACCCAGAGGTGGAAAGCCCCGGGGCAGGGAGGGGGGGAGCAGCAGTGGGGGGGGGGGGTTGCAAAGGGATTGCCAAGAAACAGAAGACTGCAGTTGCCCCATCCATCGAAATGATACAGTTAAGGGGAGAAAAGCTGAAGCAGTACTTTTCAATGCCAGCAGAAGATTCCCCAGTACAAATGACTCAGCCATTAAAGAAAGGTAGTAAATGTGTTACCATTACATTTTTAGTAACTGTTGAGACTTTCTAGAACTGTAGCTTCTAAAACAGGATATCAAATGGAGGGGGGGAATGGAGAGAGAGAGCTTTTCCTTCTCTAAATTCTCCCTGCAAATAAAGAAAAGGCCTGTTTGTTCTCCTCATAATCACTTCAAAGCAATCCCCAACCTTGCAATAAAGTAAATTCAAAGCAATTAGAGAGCAGTTCTGAGCAGAAAGACCAAACTGTGTTTAGAGCTCCTCCCCCCCCCACCCCAAACCTCTGTAAATTGGTTCCGCATACATTTTCCTTGAAAGGATGTTATTCCTCTTCTTTAAAAAAAGAAAGGAAGAAATGGAGGCAGGAGGGAGGAAGCAGGATGTGTGTGTCCCCCCCTCCCCGTTTTCTTTAAAAGTAGTAAATTCGCAACGACAAATAGAGATATGTTGTGTCTCTGGAGTGAGATATTATATTGCTGTTTGCAGGCAAACCAATTCAGCATTGCCCTGGTAAACTCTTATAAATTGCAGCAAACAATAACAGCCAGTTGGTGGGGGGCGGGAGCGGAGAGAAACAGAGTAATCTGCAGTGCGCTATGATAATAATAAGAGCCATACTACAATATTCTGTTACTTTGCCATCTTTACAATTCTTGCTCCCTAGAGGTCTTGGGGGATTTTTCCTTTGTTTTTCCCTCCCCCTAGCTTGCCAGACGACATTTCCATGAAATGTAAAACTGATGCTTGCCATGCCCCCACAATGCTAGTAGCTATGAGAGCAACAGAGCCCCACCAAACCGAGATGTGGTTTAATTTCATTGTGATACAAATAAATGTAACAATTAAGAATATAATTTCAGGAGATGTCAGAGGCATAATTACTTGTATGGCTTGCGGCCAATTAAGCGGTAGGTGAACCAGCTCACGTAATTGAAGCACAGAGGTTTGAAGCAAGGTGTTCGTGCTCTGGATTCTGTCAACGTTTTGCTGAACTCTGCACTTCTCATTCTGGCCACCCCAGATGTTGTTTGCAAAACAAATTTGGTCCCCAGCATAGGCAACCGTAATCTAAACAGTAGCATGCTGCAAGTGGCAGTGGTGGTAGGGACCCACAGTGGGAGACCTACCGACAGATGGGCTTTCATTAAAAATTCTGTACAAGGAAGACAAATTTGTTGCTAGTTCAGGATTCCACCCCCCCGTCCCAAACTCTCATGGCTAAAGATACAGTTTTTTCACGGACCAGCGTGGATCGTTCAAAAAGTTTATGACATTAAGCTTTACTTCTAGGTAATGTGCTTCCCACATTGCTAATTTGCTTCAGCAGGAACTTCCATGGAAGAAGAAAAAAGTGACACTTGTGCAACATTGCCAGGGCAAATATATCACTGCATGTACATCAGCACTGGGAAGCTGTAATTAGTGATGACGATTGTGTGCATGTGCTCAATAGATACAGCAGGAGACACTTAATCTCAGGGTCACGGGTTCAAATCTCATGTCAGGCAAAAGATTCCTGCACTGTAAGGGGTTGGACTAGAGCCAGTGTGGTGTAGTGGTTAAGAGTGGTAGGCTTGTAATCTGGGGAACCGGGTTTGCGTCTCTGCTCCTCCACATGCAGCTGCTGGGTGACCTTGGGCCAGTCACACTTCTTTGAAGTCTCTCAGCCCCACTCACCTCACAGAGTGTTTGTTGTGGGGGAGGAAGGGAAAGGAGATTGTTAGCTGCTTTGAGACTCCTTCAGGTAGTGATAAAGTGGGATATCAAATCCAAACTCTTCTAGATGACCCTAGTGGTTCCTTCCAACTCTACACATAAAATTGTTTCATGTGACAGTCTGCATCCATCTACTCTACTCCCTACACTAGATGGTGTGGGGTGGTGGGGACAATGTTACACCTAAACCAAAGAGACCTTAAGTCATTACTCTCATGGAGGCCCTTAAGTGAGGCACTACAGAAGGGTTCACACAAACCCCTTCATGTGTCGAAAGAATGTATCAAGGGGGTACACTGAGTAGTGCTGCCCCCCTGTAAATGCTATATAGTATGTTAGAGGAAGCTCTTTGTACATAGGGCTCCTTCATACGAGGGATGGGCCTACTTGGTTCAGGATTCCCCCATCACTTGGGTGGAGCTCAACGCACACAAATCGGTATGCATGTATGCACTTCTCTTAGGTGCCCAGTTTGCGGCTGTCAGTGGCAGAGTGTGTGGCAAACCCACACGTATTTTAACACTTATGTAGGTGTGCCTCACCCTCATCCTTACTATCTATCAACTTCACCTACTTCTGTGGCAATCCTGAACACAGTTACTGGAAAATAATTTCATTGAATTCTGAGACGATTGTGCTACACAAGGATAGCCTGCTTCGTTGCTCTCCATTCTTATGGTTCTTTATCTTTAAACTGGGTGTTGACTAGACAGCCCTTCATACAGGAGACATCTTCAAAATAGAGGGCCATCCTTCTACAGCCTGTGAAGAAGAGAACACCTGGAAACAGATGACTGACAATCCTAAATTCATCATTAGCCTAATCTACCAGGAGATAAGTGCCATAAACATCATTTTCAATGCACCTTTCTTCCACATGTGATTTTCTAATTGTGGTGATGCCCAGTCCTAAGCATGCTTTATATAAATCTATTCATTTTATTCTTTGAGGAGAGAGTAAATATAGGAGAACTGAAAGCATGCAGAATCTGGGAGAGTCAAGGCTCTATCCTCTACAACTTCAGTTCCCTGTGTGTAAACTGGGAGTAAAAGCAAGCGACCACATAGTCTGGTCACATGCACTTATTGAGGAAACGTACTGTCCCCTAAAATAGCATGCAAGTAAAGCAAAGCACAAGTTGTAATATGCTTTGAATATTAAATTTCTTATGTATGAATAATATGATAATAACCCTTCAATTCAGAAACATCTTGTATGTTTTAATAGTCATTTTATTCCACCCACCCCAGAACGCCATCCGATAATGAGTATAGTTTTTCCTTTCAATTACATAGCAAGTGTGGATTCCACAATTTGGATGGCTTTAATTGCTTTAAGTTTCTGCAATTAATAATCTATTTCTGTCATTAGGTGAAAATGAAAAAGATTATCACGTGTGTGTGTGTGTGTGTAAATGTAACAATAGGCTGTGATTGCTCTCAGTTGAAAGTGATGAAAGTGCGGTGCTTGTGGTGCTCAAAGGGAACGGCAATAATCCCTTTGTAGATGCTGCTGAACCAGCTAATCTCAGCCATTAGCACCTGATCACAGGAAAACATTTACTCTGGATTAAGAGGAGAATTTTAGGCATGCTTAGAGGGAAGAGATGATGGCTTGGTGGGCTGCCGTCTATGCAAGCAAAGTCCCAAGATATGCCCTACATTTCAGAGATGAAAAAAATACATAGGCATGCTTCTGTAACACAACACATCTTATATACCAATGACCACGATTTGAGCCTCACTCTGCTCATAGTTATGTACTGTAGAAGACTCTTCAACACCTGGCTTTATCTTCTGTTCACTTGCCCCTGCAGCAGCCTGTCCTACACTGACCTAAAAGTCCAGAGAGTAGTGATTATTTTGACAATCACAATTGGCCTACAAACCATAATTCAAAATATACTTCAGCAGCAGCTGTAGCTGTGTAAAATGTTGGCATGTGCACTGTGTGGTATGCCTCAGTATTCATTTTGGTTGGGACATGAACCACTGGTGAGTTATTGTACTTATTTCCACACAGTCTCTTTTCATAATCAATTAGTTGCAGCCCTGTTTGAATACCACAGAACCAAAAGTAGGTTACTGGAGTTTCAATGCTATGAACACTCACCTGGAAATAAGTCCCATTGAACTGTATTTGGCTTACTCATCTATAGAATTGCACTGCATATCTCTCATTTGGCATGTGGCCTTAAGATGATGCCTCAGAGATGGTCCCCCTGGTTCCACCTGTTCTCTCCACAGGACAGAATGGTCTCTGGCAGGACACTTAGGAGGCTACAGAGATTCCAGTTGTGATGGCAGCAATAATAGCTCTTATGGTCAGTTCAGCTCTGGAATTTTATAGTACAGATTATGTCCTATTGAATTCATATTTTAAGGGCCATGAGAGACTCTTAGATATAATTATAATTTATTTAAATGGGCTTGGTATTATTGCTGCATGTAGTGAACATGATGTATTTTATATTATTAACACAGAGCATTAACATTGGATGGTTGTGGTGTTTTCCATTTTCCAGATACTTTACAACAATAAATGCCATTTTCTGATAGAGTACCCCTTCTTTCTATTTTGCTCTTTTTATTTCCATGAAGCAGTAGCAAGGCGGGAAAGTGGATGAGCTCAAACCAATTTTGCTTCTGATTTTCTTTTTCTTCGTGGTTTGCAGGAAGCATGTTTATAATTTTTCACAGTGATAGAGACCTACTTTGACAAATTTACCCCAGGGTCCTATGTGAAGAGAGCTCTGTGGGTAGGAGGACTCTTTAAAAACTGCTTCACTGAGGCAGTTTTCTATAGGTTTCTCACTGTCCCCAATGCCTCTATACTAGCTCTGGGCTGAAATTATTAGATGTTGCTGTGAGGGTGTATGCAAGCTTTCAAAATGTCTCAGCAGTTTGTGAAATAGGTATGGAGATGCAAAAACACAATTTCTTCCTTCTCGGCCAGGAATTCATTCCAGCAGCAACATTTCTAGCCCACTTTTAAATCCCTCATTGGATGGTACTCATCCAGGAAAAGTGCTATTCAGAATGCTGTCACGCAGGAGTCATACTTAAACATTACAGTGAAATGCCCAAAATGCAGAAATTACCAACAGCCATGAAAAATGCTGAGAGTCATACACAATCTGATGAATGTCCTAAATGATAAAGTTATGTTAATGAATGCTGATGCTGACAACAACCATTAGTTGATTTTCCACATTCATTTATCCTTCTTTCTGCATTTTTTGTACATTCAGTAGATGTGTATGGATATGATATATTCTGCTGTCTATCATGTATGACAGTCACCTGCATATAGGTCCTGTTCTCACCTTCTACCCCTTCCCCCACATGCTACCAACACTATTGACTACCTTTCAGATTTACACAACAACTTCACACACCCATCTTGCCTTATGCTTTTCAGTCACAGAATTGGAAGGATCCACAAGGGTTATCTAGGCCAAACCCCTGCAGTGCAAGAATCTTTCGCTAAATGTGGGGCTTCAACCCATAACCCTGAGACCCTCTACCGAATGAGCAATTTGAGACAAATAGTCTTGCGTGCTATGAAAAATCATAGAGTTTCCCTCAAAAAACCACCTGTGGTGTTTTTATTCATTTATTTTAATGGTAAATCCCTTTATGAAACAAAAACTAACCTGCTATATAGTACAACTGTGACATGTGGAAGAAGCCAGAGGTTTCTTGACAGCAACATTATATTTTGAGGAGGTGGCAAAGCAGGGCCATTTTAAGGCTCTGAAATCCTCAAAAGGGAGGAAAGACGGGTCACAGGACTATTTGTTGGCCTGTGACTATTCTCCTCTTTTGCCAGGTATTCAGCTACAAAGGTCTGTTGCATGAATGAAACCCTAGAATGCATGTATGAAACCCTAGAATGCAATTACCCTTCAAGATATAATGTCAAGCAGCACTAAAGAAGCAGCATTTTAAATTACTTCTAAAAGGGACTGTCTTAGCTGCCAGCATAAGAGAAGTGATTCAAAGAAAACAAAGGGGCTACTGTTTGGAGCCATAGATTGGCTGTGATCATCTCTGTTGCTTTTGGTCTCAGAAGCCCATATGCTATGACTACAAGAAAGCATGGCTGATGATTTGTGTGTCGGGCAGAGACAACAAGCAACCATTGCAAAAAGGTGCCTTGGACTGGTGAGCTCCTCCATGACTGGAGGGTTCCCTTCTATTCGAAGAAAGTCGAGTTAGGCTCTAAGCCAAGAATAGCAACACTCAGAGAAGGTCCCCCCTGGGCCTGAGGTTACCCACCTCTGGTGTGGAGAGCTGCAGTCTTCACAGCTATGCTACACCAATGCTCCAACTGCACAAGGCTGTTTCTGCTGCAAGCAGCCTGCATGGTGATAGCCTTGAGAAGCAGGGAACAAGGTGGCTCAGGAAACCTTTTGTTTGATGTGTTTAAAATAACAAACCAAAAGCAGTGTTATTCATGGCTTCAAAAACTAATGCTTTAAGAAACCACATGCCAACTTATTGTAGTGAATGCATGATTTAGTCCAGTTAATGTGCTTAAAAAAAAAAAGCCTATTTTACTGGGGAAAAGATCACTACCTATCGAAATTCTATCCAACGTTTTTCTCTTCCAGTTGACATGAAGGCACAACCGTCGCCAGTTGTACATGGCCCTTGAGGTAAGCGCACATGAATGCTTTATTCCATTCTATTTAAGTGTCCAAAGATTAGCATATTTCTCCACCTTTATAAATAATACAGTTTTCCAGCTTCTCTCTCACTCAACCAAAATGAATGACTGACTGAATCCCAAGGTATATCAAGAACATGGTGTAATATACTGTCCAGAAGAACAGATTGCGTAGCTGAGACCTTAAGTTGAGACCTGAACTGGCATCACTATCTCCTATATATAATTCAATTTACTGCCCTGGGTAAAAAAATCCACAATAATATGGCGATAATACATTGCACTAGCCTAGTCCTCCGGGAAGTGAATCTACTCCAGTCTCCCCTAACTGGTTGATAACATATTTAAATGCCAGTCACTAATCCACTGCTGCTTCATCCTTTGAGAGCTGCTTTATTGAACACTGTAATTGCCTGGATGTTGTTTTTCATTTCTGTAGCTGTTGCTGTTAATTAAATATTCCACAAAAAGCTCCCCGTGACATTTCTTTCTGCTTTCTTGAAATCTGATACGATAGACAGTCTGTACATGTCTTCCTGCTGCTTTCTGCTGATATTCTTGTCCCACAATTCAAATTCTCAGAAAACATGCAAGAAACTCTATGCACTCAATTGGGAAAATAGGTTTGCTGCTGCTGTAGGGTGTTAAGGGGAGCCTGGTGAAACCAGACACCTTTTCCGATCCTGATTTTCACCCGTACTACCACAGCTGAGCCTGTTTATAGGAAAGCTTCCTGTCACTTAGGCATCCAATACTGGGGATCATGAAAGGACAGCACATAGCTAGGTATTTTATCTTTACTTTCAGAGAAGGGAAAAGGTGTTTGAAGATTGTATTATTTCACATGCAAAAATATCTGGCAGGCCTTTGTTACTAAGCACCATGACTGATGGAAGTGGAGAAAAGGCACCATTTTCTGCCCTGCTTCAGACAGCAAAATGTCTGTCTTTGGCCTTCCCTCTTATGAAGGAAAACTCTACATGTGTATGATCTATATGCTGAACCTGACTGCAAGTGCAGGTCTGGTGCATGCACTGAGCCTGTTATGATAACCAGCCTAATATATGGAGATGGAGACAAACCAACCAGCTTAATCCTGCTTCTTCTCTATGTTGACTGAACAGGTGGAACTGAGATGAAGTCCTAGCTCCAGAAATGAGTTTTAGCATTCAAAAGTGGCCTTCATAATCAGACTTTGTTTATCTGGGGGAAGGGGAAAGGGGAGGTATCCAGAACAGGTCTATAGATAACACTTTTATGTCTAATGTCAAATATTTCCTGCTAAGATCAGAGGCAGTTTTAGAGTGCCACAACTGGTGTGGTTGCACTGCACTGCAGGGGGCGCCACAACAATGCTGTAGAAGCGAGTGAGAGAGGCAGGGGTACTCCAGCTTTTAGCATTACACAGGGCATAACTAAAATTTGGGAGCCAAAAGCCCACCACTGCTAAGCTGTTCATCTATGGCATATCTCACAAACAAATGGGGAAATAAATGTTTGGGATGTAAACTCAAATCTGCAGTTGATTTCCAAAGAGCCATTGCATGCTCTCCCCCTGCTTCACCTTTCCTACCAATCTGCTTTCACCCCATAATGCCAAGTGGGGGGGAACAAAAGCTTGTTTGTTTTCTTGTAAGAGCCGTTAAACGGGTTATAAAGCACAAGAATGGATGCTGAAATGGTTGTGTATATATCTATGATTGCATTGCTTTAATATAGCTTTTAACAATACTTTGAGCCATGAAGCTTTAAAAATTCTGTCCTACCTATAGATACTCACTAAAGATATCATTGTTTGCTCACTTGCTTGCTTGCAACATTGCTTGCTTGGGTTGCAACATTAAAGCACAATATTAAAGACAGTCTAAAACAACTTACAATCACAAAAATAAGGCAGGTCCTAAAAATATACATGTAGACGCAGTCCCTCCCGAATTGATAAAGCTTGCCAAATTACAGAACATAGGTCTTGGAGCTTTTGTGCTAATCCTCTTACTTATTTATTTTTAAAGAATTTTCAGGACTCCCTGGTCCTGAATGGAGTAACTGTGTCCCTGAAGGACCAGGTATGCAGCCTGGGAGTCATTCTGGACTCACAGCTGTCCATGGAGGCGCAGGTCAATTTTGTGTCCAGGGCAGCTGTTTGCCAGCTCCATCTGGTACGCAGGCTGAGACCCTACCTGCCCGCGGACTGTCTCGCCAGAGTGGTGCATGCTCTAGTTATCTCCCACTTGGACTACTGCAATGCGCTCTATGTGGGGCTACCTTTGAAGGTGACTCGGAAACTACAACTAATCCAGAATGCGGCAGCTAGACTGGTGACTGGGGAGGCCGCAATAACCACATAAGACCAGTCTTGAAAGACCTACATTGGCTCCCAGTATGTTTCCAAGCACAATTCAAAGTGTTGGTGTTGACCTTTAAAGCCCCAAATGGCCTTGCCCCGGAATACCTGAAGGAGCGTCTCCACACCCTTCATTCTGCCCAGACGCTGAGGTCCAGCACCGAGGGCCTTCTGGCAGTTCCCTCATTGCGAGAAGCAAAGCTACAGGGAATCAGGCAGAGGGGCTTTTCAGTAGTGGCGCCCACCCTGTGGAGCACCCTCCCATCAGATGTCAAAGAGATAAACAACTACCTGACATTCAGAAGACCTCTGAAGGCAGCCCTGTTCAGGGAAGCTTTTAATGTGTGACATTTTAGTGTGTTTTTGGTCTTTGTTGGAAGCCACCCAGAGTGGCTGGGGAAACCCAGCCAGATGGGCAGGGTACACATAATAAATTATTATTATTATTATTATTAATTGTCCAATGTGTCCCCAAATTGTTTTGGAAGACCTTGTTTCATTTTAGGATGCTTCAGAAACATCCTGCTTCAACTCTGAGAAGTTCTGCATTTGCCCAAAGGGACCTGCTTCTCTAGAGGATTTGTCATCCCGCCCTTCAGGAAAGAAAAACAGAGATTGTCGATATCGCATTGTGAGCCCCACTTACATGGTTGGCTTTCTTCAAAGTGTGACTGGGAGAACTGCCATGCCTCAGTGACTCCCATGACACAGCTGGCAATATAGGAACCAGATCAAACTGAATACATTATCTTAAATGAGTCATATTTTCCCAGTATCAGTGCACCAGATACAAAATAATGGGGACGTTCAGAAGAAGCAAGAAGAAAGCTATGTGGACAGGCATGCAAAAGGTGTCTTTCTTATGAATTATAAACTGATTGTATGGACAAGGCCCCATGCCTGAAGAGATGAAAAAGGGAAGGAGCTATCTCACACCTTCTCTTCTTCTTGCCTCAATGCTACAAATTAAATGTGGAGCACTCTTAACCTCAGGGAGCTCTTCAAACTTCTACTCTGTCAGCATTTTTCTTTCCTGGGGAAAAGTCAAATGAGATATAAGTCTTAATTTAGATCATATCGGTGACTGCGAAGTAGAGAAAAGAACATTTTTATTTATACCCATTTCTTAATAATTGAATGCCTCATTTTATTCTGCTTTTTTGACGGGGAATTTGCTTGCTTTTTCCTGTGATGTGCTTACTTGGGTCGTGGTTTTTTCTAATCTATCTGAAGAAAATCCAATGTTTTGAATTTGTAAACTACAAATATTACAAACAGAAAGCTTATTCCTCTGCATTATAGATGAAAGAGTCCAACTATAAGGCAATACATCCCAGTGATGTTATTGTGCGAGAGGAGTCTTTCTTCTTGTTGCTCAAACTGGAGTGCCACAGGCAACTCACTGTGTTTCATTCTGTAATGTGAGAAAGAGTCCTCACAGTTGTCACAAATTGCAGTTGCCTGGGAAAAAAGACTCAGGTCCATAGCTTGAAAGCAAGTTGCCTCAATGGCTAGAGGGTTGGTCTAGACTCAGGAACAACGAGCATTTGAGTTCCAGTTCAGTCAGAAGCTCACAGGGTGGCCTTTTTGGGCAATGGACTCTCTTTCAGATTTGCATCTTCATATGGAGAATGGAAATAATAAAGACAGAACCACACATGGATGATAGAAAAGTAGGTGAGTGTAATCAGCAGGAGCTTTTGCTCTTATTTCAATGGAATGAATGTATTTAAAGTGCTATGAAAATAATAAGTCTTCAAAAAAAAAGTTTTAACTGCAAGGTTGCAGACTGACAATGAATTACAATGCAATGCAATGCACGCCTACTCAGAAATAAGAGTCACTGAGTTCAATAGGTCTTACTCCAATATAAGTGTTTATATTTGCTAGGACTCCACAGGTTTATTTTGACTCTTTTTGCTAGACTATATACAATATATAAAGGTCACTGAAAAATGAATTTTGCAAAGGCAGAGATGTTCCATAACTACCAACATCATTGGCCATTTATTGGATAGGTGAGTAAAGAGTGGTGGCCTGCTGCCTTGGAAAAAAGAGTAGGTGGGTCACATCCGTCTGTGGCACACTGTCGTCTGCCAGAGATGTGACTAATTTAAAGGAAGGAATTAATTTCTGGAAAGATGATTCATCCGTCTGATCTAATGGAAACTGCTGGGCCAGCAAGGGCATGTGTTTCACTCTCTTGCCCTTTTCTCATCAAAAATAATGCAAAAGCTGGGCACCAAAATGCATCTATCACACAAACTTTAGGAGTCATAGGATGCTGCCTTATATTAAGTAAGAGCATTGCCCAGAATTGTTTAAGCTGACTGGTTCTCCTGGGTTTTAGACAGGGATCTTACAAGGCCCTGGATTTGAGATGCCAAGAGCCAAACTGAGCACCTTCCACGCAGACCTATCCATGCAATGGAAAAAACTTTTAGAGGACACTGTTTTCTGAGATGTATGGTATCTAAATCTAACTCAGCAGAACATAGCACAACCAGGGTTGTTGTGGGGCATGCCAAACAGGTATAAAGCATAGAAGGAACGTGTCACTCCATAGCAGGAGTTTTTGAATCCTCTACCTGTTTCTGCCCAGGTAGCCCAAAACCACTTCTCTCAGCTGTTCTATCTTCCAGCGGGACTTAGTTCCAATTCTGCAGCCCTGTTTGCAGGAAAGCACCTGAAGGACACGGGTTTCACCCTTTCACTCTTTTACTCTTTCCCCTTCAAAATGTTTCCCACCACTCCACCCACCACTTCATACCTCGTAGGTGGGGATTCAGATATCTAAACCAGGAGTCTGAAACCACCATGTCACTGGAGCCTGTAACATGGGCAACATGAGACTCCTACATGCTTCCATTCACTCTGCTACCACAGCTAACATTTGAAACCAAATAAAATTAGGCACTTACACGACACCCCTCTTGAGGCAGTGCATGAAGCATTTTGCACAGATGTACAGATTTAGTAATTATAGCTGTTCTCTCTTTTTGTCCTTGTTTAGTACTTTAATCTCTGTAATTAAAGCATCTAGCTGCCACAGTGATACGCACCACAGAAATATGCACTGTATAATCTAACTAGTTATTAACACTCCAAATAATGAGTGAGGAACTAGACACAAGACCTTTGCTATACTAGAAAGGAGAGCAAAATACCCCTCAAGCACCGGATGAAGTCCAGAAGCCAAAAACTATGTGTTGAATGTCTAAAAGTCTCCCCCACCCTCCATCCACTAGGATGCAAGGGTTAGTTACCAAACCAGATGGTATCTTTCATGGGAAGTTTCTAGATGATGGCTCAACGTGGGTCAGTCTGCATAGCTTTGAAAGAAAGCCAAGCTCAGTCAGAATGGGAAACCGCTTGAACCAGGGATGCTGGAGGACTGGTATTTCTGTGAATTCTGAGGGAAGCTCACATGATCCACACTTCCCAGGCCAATGTGCATATTGGAACATTATTCTCTAGTGGATTTTGCTCTTTCTGAATTTTGTGATGCTGTCCTCAGCTTAAAAAAAAAAAAGCTTTAAATGCTTCTGAAATGATAAAATTCAGTTTAGAAATATGTTCCTTGATATGAAGTATGGAATTAAATTCATATTGTGTTATAAAGTATGCATTTCATTGTGGATTTTCATGCAGGTTTGTTTGTTTGTTTAAGTACACGCCGGATTAATGGAGAAATAGGACAGAATGGATTTAAGTGAAACTGACATGGACTGGCTATAGACTGTTCCATCCATCCATCTCTACCCTGTAAGGAATCCATGATAAAAATGCTAACACCTTGCAATTATAAAGCACTATCTAGTGTTAAGTAGTGTTACATTCCAGATATGATACAATAGTGATGCTCAGACTATTTTCTGGGGAATCCTGAATTCTTTAAAAGTGTATTGGAGATTCCTCAATAATAAGTGTTCACAGATAATTTGTCCATCACTTAATGCCTTTCCTCTTCAATGTCCAGTCACAGGTAGTGTTGGGTATGTTCTGGGTCAAACTTGGCAAATATGATGCTGGGACCTGTTGGGATTTCAGTCCTCCCGTTGCAGGATGTGTGATTGTTTTCATCACATGTCTGTGCTGACATTCCATACTGTTGGAGTCATGAGAACGGAAGTTTAGTTACACTGTTCCATTATGTTGTACTATTGCATTTTCCTGTTCTCTCTCAGAGAAGAAGAGAGAAGAAGAAGAAGAGTTTGGATTTGATATCCCGCCTTTCACTCCCTTCAGGAGTCTCAAAGCGGCTAACACTCCTTTCCCTTCCTCTCCCACAACAAACACTCTGTGAGGTGAGTGGGGCTGAGAGACTTCAAAGAAGTGTGACTGGCCCAAGGTCACCCAGCAGCTGCATGTGGAGGAGCGCAGACACGAACCCGGTTCCCCAGATTACAAGACTACCGCTCTTAACCACTACACCACACTGTAGGGGCCATGTTCCGTTGTTCTGTCGCTTAAATTCCACACCTCAAATGCCTAGCTTCTGTTTGGACTCTGCTATCGTATTGTGTGCATATGTCTTTGGATATATGTCACAGAAGTGCATTGGGAAAGAAGAGTGATGAATCATCCCGAGGGTCGCTTGTGGGGGAGAACACAGCTGCCAGGCATTTTCCAAGTTGTTTCAGAAACCCAGTGAGGTTTGATATGTACCAACAGGACCCAAAACTAGAATCTATTATGGTCCCTCAAGAAGAAATGGGACTCTGTGGAAGATGCACAGGTGTCATTGGAAGATGCCATTGCGAAACGTTTTCCTTGAAGGTAGAAAGTTTGAAAAATTACTGTGATATCCCATTGCATATCACTGTTCACTACAGACAAAATCTAATTCTGCTGCTTGTTGAAATATCAACTGCCATGTCAAACACTAAAATCTAATATTACTGGGGGTCAAAGATGGAAATAGGATAAGTCTGTAGCTAGGTAATATTTGTTATCCAAAATGAGCAAAGGATGGTTTGTTTGGGAGGCAAATTCATGTCAGCTGTAGTTTATTTATTTGATAAAATTTATACACCATTGGATTGTGGCATTTGAAAAATGCTGACAGAGAAAGGATGATCAGCAAATATGGAGCAGTTCAAGGAAGAAGCTTCAAAGAGGCTGCAGATTTACCTAGGTGATAGAGGGGGAGGGAATACAATGCATAAAGACAGCACATCCAATGTACTGTATCTTTATTTCCTTCAATGGTCCATATGAAATATTCCAGCCAATTCCTAATGCACATACTAATCTGGCAGACTTGATTTCGTTTGCCCATTTATGGGGAATGGAAAGGATGCTGAAGTGAGAAATACATATGAAAAAAAGCATATCTGTTAAATCTGTATTATTTGGTAAGGCCTCAGGAAATAGGTAACCTGGATAGACTCTCAAGTGCTCTGAATATCAGATTGATATATTTTGGGAAATAGCTCCTCTTCCCTGTAAGCACAACTTTTCATTATTTCAATGATATTCAGGCTTCTTTCACATAAAGGTAGCTCCTTTGTTTATCCCAGGATATTCCAGCCTCCCCCACCCCTTGTGCCTTTCTCAGGAAGGCGAGAGAAGGTTCGCAGGCATTTTTCCCAATTAAAACACGACTGTGTCAGATTCCAGAGCTGTGGGGGAGGGGAATAAAGGAAGATTAGAAAGAAAATCTATTACATGTAAGAGATTTTAGCAGAGTCCCTCGGGCCCTAGGAGCAGGGCTTAAGACAGCAATGTCTGAAATTTATTCTAAATATATAGGCTTGCTAATTAGAAATCATTTGGATATTACAGAGTCTTCAGAAGCAAAGGAAGAGGAGACAATCCTTGCTTATTATTAAATCCCTTTGAGGAGAATATATATATATGCTTTTTTGACTGCATGTTTCCCCCTTTGCAGGTACATATAGGGCATACATGGCATTATAGGGTCACAGACTATTTAATTTATGTTTAGCTTCTTATTTAGTTTATATTTACTTTTAATAAAATACCTGCTCCGTAGCTAAATAAACAAGTATCCTACCTATTTTATATGTTGTTGCTTTGCTTTTTCTTCTTGTTTATGGTTCCCACATAGGCATATTCAATGACGAAATTATTTCAGTAATACCATTTCTTTTTCAGACATGGGGAGAGCTAGCCTGGTGATTAGATGCCAAGGGCATAGCTAGCAGTCCAGCCCCATGCCATACAAGTGAATAATACATGAATAGCACCAATTCCATATCCAATCTGAGAAATTTCAAAGCTTTTTTGCTATTGTTGTTTATGTTTGCATGGGGTGAATTGCCACATGGAGATATCATCAGATTATTATGTTTCAATAAATTACCAAAGAGCAATTTGGCCATAGGAATCAGGCCTTACTTCTAAGTAAACAAAGCTAGGACCTAGCTCTTGACAGAAAAAAACCCCCAAACTCGTCACATAGTTTTCTGTTTCTGCTTCAAATGCCAAAGAATGTAACTAACAACAAAGGACCCCCAATTTATCAGCTCTAATTTTTTTCACTAGGGTATGGTACCTGCTTAGCTATTTGTAAACTAAATTCATTCAGTTAAGGCTGAAAGTGCTCTATATTAAATTATATTATATTCTAGACATCGACAGATATGCAATATAATAAAGATCTTCATACAGAGCAATCCTATCTATACATGTTTACTCAGAAGTAAGTTCCACTGTGTTCAATGGACCTTACTTCGTCCTGTGTGTTTAGGATTGCAATCCTAATCAAGTTGCTATCCCCACTATGATAGAATGTGATAAAGATGTGCAATGCAACCCTATTTACACCTGCTCAGAATTAAATGCAATGGAAATTTCCAGGTAAATTGGCATAGAGTTATAGTCTTGGACTGCAAGTACATGCAATTGACTTCCAACAACATTCTTGGAAAACTTGAAATGCAACAGCAACAATCTTTGCAGAAATAAATCCCACTTTTGGAAAGAAAAGCAAAAAGTTGCTAACAATAATCTACTGGTGATTATCCAAGGATCACAGAGCTCTTGGCATATATGCAGGAAACCCTGTGAGATGCTAAGTCTATCCAATTTCATGGCATGTGAACTGAAAAGAGGATTAAGGCTCAACAGTTTGAAATTTGGGCAACTAAATATTTTTAAGGAAGACATCAGAAAGCGACAATGGACTCTTGTCTGTGGTCACTTGCAGATGACCTGTTTATTGAGCATTCATCCTGCTTCATTGGCACAAAGTTTACATGGAGGTTAGACTACAGTTGGCTATTTAATGCTTATTGATTCTTATTTGTTTCTGGGAAGGTTGTATGACAGTATGCTAAGCAATTGTTATCCCACACTCTCCAGTGCATTTCCTTGTTGCTTCCCTTATTACAAAAAAGGGGGAAGGTGGGTGATGAGCTTGAGCTTGTAGCACAAGAGTGCCAGCTTGATTTTAATTTCACAACTTGAATTTGCCAGTATCTAATTGAATACCTCCCAGAAACAGTGGCAGTCTGGAAGTGTCCTGTGTAGGCTACAAGCATGTACATTCACTTTTTTAAAAGAGAGAGAGAGAGAGAGAGACTGTGTTGCAACTATCAAAGGATTAAGTTGTCAATTTTAGTTCTCCCCAGTTTCTCATTTTTTCCAATTGCAAGTTTGCTTTTCCATATTTTTATAAAAGCTTACATTTAAAAAATAAAGTCTTGATAAAAATTAATCAGCATTTCAGGGAGAAATTCTCTTAATGCACACATTTTTGTGTTGTAGTCTTGCACATTTTTGTAAAGAAAGCTTCTCTTAAACAATTCATTTTCATGCAATTTTAAGTACCATAATATATACATGCATATACACCTATTACACAGTATATGCTTTTACACAGTATATCTATGTAAATGAGATAGGATCACCTTTAAACGTGTACTTAAATCAAATCCTCCCCCCCCCCCAATCCCTAGTTGCAACCCTAGAACAAGAGAGCTGGATTACACATTCCAACTTTCTTTGAATGGAAACACATTGGGAGGATCAAGGGTTTGTACAGCGTCATCCATCTCTCTAGAAGGCCAAAATGTAACTAAGTGGCATTGATGCCCAGGATAGATGTGTGTTCTATTACCTCCAAAAATTCCAAAGAAGTGACAAAAGCAAAAACCGTATCAGCGCTACAGATTACCTCAGCCAGCTCTCGCACACAAGGATGCAGTTTAGGCCTTTATGCACAGCAAATAAAAGTGATAATAGACATTGGCTCCCAGCTCTATTTTGAGTTAAGGTAATTAATACATGGGAGATAATGGAACTGGGGCTAACTGAGAAGCAGAACCCAAGTCCATTGCATTACAATGGACGTTTAGGAGCTTACAGCAGAATGCTAAGCAATTTTACTTCATTCAGTAGGACTTACTCCCCTTACACTGTGTATAAATGTACACAGTATTGTTGCCTTAATAGCCTAGAAGCACTTTTAGAAATGGATGGAGCATAAATATCCTGTTAAGAGAGCACTGTTGTTTTAGTTGATGAACTAAAAAGTTAAGTGGGACGATTAGAGATGCATTTTAATTGTAGATAACTGCTATTCGGTCTTCACACTCAAGTCATCAATGCTTTTCAGTACACTTCCAACATTCATGCCTTTTGCCTTCTTTGCTCTAAGTCAACTCTTGAACTATTTGTGTTGTGAACATAAGAACTGCCTTGCTAGGAGATAAGGTCCTGTCTGATGCCTTCAGAAGTGCATAAGCAGGGTCAAAGTTGCAGCTAGGTAATTTTAGACTGCTCACTCTGCTGAACTTCTATTCAAGTTCTGACCTGATAGCATTACTGAGCAGACGCTGAAGGTCATGGCCATTCTCTCTTGGATGTAGTACTCAAATGCATTCTGCCTCAGGCATCAGTGATATTGTCTGAAGAGGGAATACTGCTAGGGTGGAAGGGCAAGGATGGGCCCATAGTCCTACCCAAGGAGCTGTGTGACTCCTCTGAATCTGCACAGGTTTACAGTGGGCCATTACTTGTATATTCATGGAGACTAGACCTATGAGTGGGAATGCTAAGTATGCCTAACAGACATTGCAAAATGTATCCATCATGAACTTCTGTTATCCTTTTTAAATTATCCCACCATATAACAGAAAAATGCAAAACTGATAATCTTGTGCATAGGTACTCAGAAGTAAATCCCACTGAGTTCAGTGCAACTTACTCTTAGATAAAGGTGTATAATAGATGGGCAGCTTTTTTGGACTGAGGGCTGCATTACAAGAGTGGGCAGAGCCAGAGTCAGAAATAATACAACATTATCTTGCTTGCTTGCTTGTAACTCCACTCAACTTCCATCTTCAATTTTCTTCTTTGACTTTTTTTTTATGGAAGATGAGGTCCTTTTAACTGCCTTGACTCTGCAAAGAGCCAAAAACCCAATAATCTCAGCAAAAGAATGCAAATTACATTGATGCACAACAGAACTGCAAGCCCAATCCTACAAAATATGGTAACTGCAAGATGCATGGATGATTTGTGAATTTGCAGGGAGCACAAGTCTACACTCTGCTGATACATTTTCTTCTCTGCTTTGATCTTTTTGCAGAAGGACTGCAGTTGCACACTTTACACAAACATCAGAGCTCTTCTCCCTCCCAGTGCCTCCCTATTGAATGCTTGATGGGTGCAAGGTGACCCATGCTGGCTGGAACTGACAGGAGTTGGAGTTCAACAACATTTGGACAGCTCTATGTTTACTATCTCTCTTCTGGCCAATGCAGGAATCAGTTTGCAAAGGACTGGATGCAATTAAGACAACACAGTACAATATATTCATAACTCTATATGACGTCATGTCTTATTGATGATAGGTTCATCCTAAGCAGTCAAGGCACAGAGTGCTCCCAGCCTGTGGGTCATTGCCATTCTAAAGTCACAGGAAGAAGGAGGAGCAGGTCTAAAGCAGGATCCAAAATCTGTCTCCTTGGGATCATCAAAAGTTGGCAGCAATGAGAAGGAAAACCTCAAAACTCACTGAGTCTTGCTGTGTGAGCAATAACAATTTTCCAGCCTAGTAAATGTTGAAATAATCTTCTTTCTAGTGTGTATAGATTTTTAAAAGATGACAGCTGGAACAATGTTACAACCATGGGTAGTTGACAGAACAGTTTGCTGAACACAGTGCCATGAAAGCATTTTCATTTTCTGGCTGCAGATATTTGCTTCCCTCATATATTCATGAACAACATGCATTCGTTTATTTCACTTTGCATTTAATGTTTTATGCATATTTGATTATTTTTACCTTCAGAAAAGAATCAATAATGCAGAATAGCTACCCAATTTCAGCGGAGAACAGTTAAATAGATGCTGCAATGCAATTAGCTCCACACTGCCAGGGCTGCTTTACCTACATGCACCATTCATCTGAGTGGCAAAATGGAAAATTACTACAAGGGTAAGATCTATAAGGAAAGCTATCACACGGATGATAAGTGGTGAGGATTTATGAAAAACCGTTTACAGCGCTGCAGTGCACAGATCCATAAACTTGAAACTTTGCAGTTTAGAGGCAGTATTTATACTCTCTAATTCCCTTATCAGCAACAACTATGGCATCTGTGTTGCTTAAGTATCCTTAGGGCGGGTGGAGGGAAATGTTTCCAAGCAGCATGACCGTAATCAGTCTCCATAAAGTGACCACACACATTCCTATAAGTCTCTTAGAAATATATAAAAGCACACGTTTATTTTGTACAGTCAGATGTAATGCTCCAACAGTCTCTCTATCAACCTGGTGCCCTCAAGATGTTTTGCACTCCAACCAGCACAGCCATACTGACTGAGGCTAATGCAAATTATATTCCAAAACATCAGGAGGGCACCAGGTTGGGGAAGGCTGAGCTACCAAATTCTGACTTGTAAGAGGCAAGAAAATAAAATCTGAGACAAAAATAAACCCACTAATAAAATGTCTGGGGTGGTGTGTTTTTTTTAACTAAAACCTTGGGGCTAAAGTAGATTATGGATTCAGATAGCTCTGTTGATTAGAGCATGGTGTTGGTAATGCCAAGGTGGAAGGTTTGATCCCTGTATGAGACAGCTGCACATTCCTGCATTGTAGGGGGTTGGACAAGATGATCCCAGAGTCCTCTCCAGCTCTACAGTTCTATGATTCTATATATTAAACATATATGGTGCCAGAACTCACCATGAATGCCTCCCTTGTTTTGTTATAATGGCAATGGTGCCCACCTGAGAGGTGCTAGAACTGAGTTCCTGTGAGATCCGGCTGAAAAAAGCCCTGTGCCTCTATCAATCAATCAGTTCATTGATTGATTGATTGATTGATTGATCGATTGATTGATCGATCGATCTATCACAAGGAGGCATGTGATTCCTAATCTGGATTTGGGCAGCACTGTGGGGAAAGAAGGGAAGGATGGAGTTAAAACCTTTTCCCAATGAAAATCCACTCAGAAGATACCTTGATATCCCAACTTTTCTCCAAGGAGACTGATTGTGGTCATGCTGTCTGTCAAATGGCCTCAAGGCCCACTGGCCAGATCCAGTTCCTAACCCCTGGTATATAGGAAACAAGTAGCTAAGTAGAATTTGGGGATGGAATCTCTTATTTTTTAATTAATTTCTCTTATCAAAACTAGCAGGAGCCCCTATTTGAAAAGACATGTAGTAAAAGAACTGCAGCGACTGTAATTTGCCACAGAGATGTTTGATGGATATGAAAAGCAGTTCTACCAATATTTTTGAAGCACTATATGCTTAATGAGTGAGAGGCCTTAAACCCAGAGGCACTGTGTTAATTACAAAGGGATGTTTAATGAAGAAGGTCGTAATTATCTAACCTTGTCATCTATAGAATTAACAAGCCATGATAATGAAGGGAACTCACAAAGCAAAGAAGAGACTTCCAAGTCAAATGTGCACGTGCGGCTTCAAAACATAAAATATACCTAACTGTGTGTGTGTGCATACACATTATAAATGCTGTTTAATTTTGTGTACGTGTAAGTAGAGCAGCAAACATAAGCTAGGGGCTGAGTTTAAGAACATCTAAAATGCCAGCTGTTCACACATTTTGATTATTACTGTTAATGCAATAATTAATGGGAGGTGAGATGGAAAGTTAATCAATTTAATCCGGGGAAACTAAGCAGAGAGCTTACAAAAAATGGAAAGACACAGATGAGAAAGACATCATATCATTTGAACATCTCTGCCTATGCACTAAATCCCATATGGCAAATGCTTCATATGCCAGTGTTAACAATTTCAAACTAAGGTGCTCCTATCCCAATGTACGCCTTAGCACAGCAGCTGCAGAGATAGATGTATACTGTATATCAACTTTACTGACTTTCCTTCATGTTATAGTTTTCCTAGCCTTTGTTAAAACATCTTAGTTGGCAACAAAGTACTAGAGATACTTTAAATTCAGCACAGCATCAAAATATATAAGGCGCCATTTCAGCAGCTCATCTTCTTGAAAATATATGCAAATGTGTATGTATAACAAAGCAATTTACATGTACCCAAAGTCTCAAAGAGAGAGTATCTGCTTTGATCAAAACTTATAATGGGGGTTTATCTGTAGGACATAAAAACAATGTCTGCCTTCGAGAAAACAGCAGTGGCTTTAGATTGCTTTTTCTATAGTTGCATTAGTTTTTGTAAAGTAGCGAGGGTTGTGTAAACACTTCCATAACAATCCTTTATTTTTTCCTAGGGTTGTACACTCACTGGTAAGAAATATCTCTGTAGATTATAAAATAGCATGCAAGACCTAAGAGAGAACATAAATTTCCCTACTAGAAGACTGTCTTCGAGATATATACCGTATTTTCCGTGTATAAGATGCCCCCATGTATAAGGCGCCCCTATTTTTGGGGACTTCAAATTAAGAAAACACCCCTTGTATAAGACAAGCCCCAATTGTAATCCAATTTTTGGGTTTAAAAAAACCCCTAGTCTTATACACAGAAAAAATACGGCGCATATATATATATATATATATATATATATATATATATGCGAAATATATATATATATATATATATATATATATATATATATATATATACGAAAACAAATATATATATATATATATATATATATATATAAAAGAAAACATTTATTTTAAATTTATGCAGTATATATTTAGAAACTAAAATAAAGGGAAATGAAACTTTCCAGAGGCAGTCATTTTGTGCTGGTATCCATGCTAATGTTATCAATATATGAAAGTTGGCACTTTATTTGTTAAAAAAAAGAAGAAATCTATAGAGTAAGATTCCAAGAGTAGGGATAACTAACTCATTGTAAAATCATATATTTTACAAACAGATAATGTTCCTGTTATAAAACTGTCATTTGTGAACCTTATCAGCTTTGTTAACAATTAAAATCAGTAATGCAGCAAATAACAGCTTTTTTTAAATAAATTGAAATATCCTGTATATGTTGACAGTGTAGGAAATATTTGAGGTCAATGTGGGAGCTGGGAGATGTCAGCAATAACTCACAAAGTGAAGTTAACTCCTAATTCAAAGAAACAAAAGCAGGCCATGCCTAATATGCACACCAACTCTCTTGCCAGGACGTCTTGTCCCAATGGAGCAGCTGCGAGCACTGAAGTTTCCTGCCTTCTCACAGTTCCCTAACTCTCTTCCTCCCCTGGGTCCTTCCCAAGCAACCTGAGACTTCTTCACATTGTCTGTCTTTGCTTCACTCTGCAGGTTCTGGGCAACCAGAGGGGAGGGGAGCTGGTTGCAGCAGGACGGGGAGACACCCTGGCTTCTTCAGCAGCCTGCCTGATCTCTGCCTCTTGGCCCACCTCCACTTCTGCCTCTGATTCTGGACTGCTCTCTTCCCCAGTATCTTCCTGCTTACTAAATCCTGTTACCTCTTCAGCTTCTGACACCTCCTCCTCCCATTCTGCTCCCTCTTCTCCCTCTGACCACTCATTGTCATCCCACCACCAATCCCCTGGCTCTGAGCCATCTCCCTTAGGGGTTCCCCAGCTGATGCTTCCCACCACACCTCTGGATCTAGCCTGTCCATGACATGTGAGGAGACAGAAGAGGGCTACACTAAAAGAAGTCCCACACAATCCTATGTATGCTTTCTCAGAAACCAATCCCTCTGTACTCACTGGGTTTTATTCCCTAGTATGAACGTGCTTAGAATTGCAGCCTTAAGAACCTCTGCACATGTGTTTCAGATAGGCTTAGCATCCAATTTTTATCCAAATGAAGATGGGACTGTGCCACTCACCTGACCTCCCTCCAACTAAATGACTGCTGCATGTCAGAGGGGGAAGGTAGCCGTAAGGTCATTGCAGTGTGAATGCACAAGCAGGGAATTTTATATACCGGTACTTAAGAAAATATATACTGTCTTTCATAACAGGTTGCTCCCATTGGTTCAACTGAATTCAGATTGGCTCTCTATATATGCAAATTTGGTGGTGGAGGAACTACTCTTCCATTTTAGACGTTGGGGTATGGAAAACACGAGGGCAGCTTCTCTGATGTTACTGTAAACTACATGAATTCTCTTCTTACCTCTGGGTGGTAGAACTATGAGACAGTGCAAGCAGCATTTTTAACAATAACTGGTATATCAACCTTTTTCTGGTGTCATTTAAATGTATATATCTATTTCACATGTGTGCCAGAAGAGAGCATCAGAGACAGGAGCTAATAATTGCATATGCATAACTACCTTGCCACACAGTTAATTGCAGTATGATAAAATAGAGGTAATGAATAGAAATAACTTTCATTTTAATAATGTATGCGACCGAAGCATACTACTCAATATGTATGTGTGCACATTATATCAGCTGTGCACAGCTCTCAGCTATATACTACCCGTGCAAACCATTAAATGAAAGTAAAATCAAGACTTAGAAGTCCTTTTGACTTATCAGATCACTTCACCTATTGTCATTGCAGCTGTACTCATCCTGGAATTTTACTAGCAATAAGGACAGAGATGTTGGCATATTATTTGCCGTCTTCAAGGATACACAGCGGTGCTGTCATTCTGCCCTCAATAAGGCACTCCAGAAATTCAGCTATAGCCTACTTATGGATGAATCTTCTGACAGCTTTGACACTTCCATTTTCACTTCCTCAAGTTTTGATGCTCCTTATCATTAACACGGCTCCACTCTATAATTTGTGTTAAATGACTACCATTGATGAAGCTGAAGGAAATGGCTCCCAAACTTTTATTTTGACCTTATAAAGTAATCTAATTGGTACAGAGTCTACAGACACGTTTAGTTTTCTACTGGAATGGAAGCTATCATCCGAATTACAAGGCAGTGCTAAGGGATATTTTATATTCTGCATGCAAATGGTTCATATGCCCACTGTGACTTACCACAAGATACAGTGTTTTAAAAAAAGGACTTTGCACATTCATGAGTATTAAAGCTTTGGAACACAGCTGCTAGGCTGTGATGCTATTGTGATGCTGAAATACATTTAAGGAGGTCCCCAAAATTGAATTCACTGGTAGAAACACATGAATGGCAAATGCATAGAAAATACAGAGAAACAGCTAAGGGAGTTTCAAGGCATATATCCTACCTTAGTGAGTTGTAGATCCAACAGGCCCTGTCTGAATTCAGATCCCAAGCACACAGATCAAAATCTATGCTGGCCTATAAGTCATTACTGTTAGTTATCCTTAACATTGCTATGCTCAATGATCCTGCCTACGTGTGAGGGTCAGGCAGTGCTGGTGTAGGAGGAGGAAGATGCCTAGTGGATGGGGAGTAGTCCATGCCAGATTTGGGGTTGTGGCTGTTACCAGGGAAGTTCTTAGAATCAGGCCCCATTGCAGGAGCTGAAAGGAGACAGAGGTGAGCGAGTGGAATGGCCAGACCTAAGTGGCATCCTGAGACATGGCCATTATTCTGATTGCTGGAACCAGACAGCCATCTTGGAAGTCTCAAACAGTTACTTGCTACCATGTTTCAGTTTTCAAACGCAGGTGGCCTTTAGCTGAAAATGAGGATGGAGGAGGAATATGATTTATACAGGGAATTTGGTTGTTCTGATCCAGTTTAGCACTGCCAGCATCAAGCTGCCCCTTGCATTTAGTATCCACTTAAGTCTGATCTGCTTTTAGAAAAATACCTATCTGCAAAATATATATTATACATACAATATGTATGAAAGAACCAAGCCTCATGCTTTACTATATTTCTCTGCTGCGCTCAGGACCTGCTAGCTCAGGTCCCACAAGCATCAAGTTGGCCACAGGATGCTGGACTAGATGGACCACTGGCCTGATCCAGCAAGATTGCCTTATGTTCTGCAGAATAATTTTATAAGCTTTAGAATGTAAGTATTTCTGGAGAGTTATGTGCATTGTTGTATGTTATCTGTTTATGTGCTGGTTGCTTTAGGAAGCCTGGAGTGTATATGTGCATAATATTACAGTATAGTAATGCATATAATACTGCACATAATAACGACTATAATAATGCAGTAAAAACTTTGAGAACTTGGAAATAACTTGTTGAGATCAGTGAGTATAGCAAGTGCTGGGGGTGGGGCAGACTGTGTTCTACAATGAGATTTCCAGGAAATTCTACTCGTACTTTGGCAACATGGGGTTCTGAGGGAGAGATGTCTTTTGTTCTCTCTTAACTGTTGGTCTTATGGAAACTATGCTTGTATTATGGAATAAGTGTTTTGTTACTGCTAATTTTTTAATTGCAGGTGGGGTTGGAAGTGTTCTATTCTGAGACCTGGTATTTCTTATTTAACCAAGCCACCTTCAGAAAGCTGGCCTAGAAATACTTTATAATAAATAGCAATCTTCTCTACCACCTTCTCAGCCCTTAGGATCTAGTTACCTAACAGACATGGATCCCCCTTAATGAACTTGTAGGGCTGCTGGAATGCAGCTGTGAGGGCCTACATTATGCTGCAGCTGCACATAATGGATTCATGAGGACAGGTAGGGAATAGGACCAGTAGATGCCTGGATAGTCAGTGGGACTTGCCTTGATCTGCTGCAGCCTCTGTGTCTGTAACCTTACAAACTGGTGATACAGCGTATCAGGAATTCTCAACAACACACTGCTCCCAGGAGCTGAATTCCACAGTGCCTGTGTCCACATCTTGATGTGCTTATTTGTGCATAACTCCTTGCCCTTTGTTCTGCATACCAATAGGATTGGTACTAACGCCAGAGCTAGCACATACAAGATGTGATTCTAAGGAGGGGGAAAGGCTAGCCACCAGACATGGCTTCTGTGTCTTAAAAAACACTGTTTACTTTCTAACCCTTTTGGACACATAAGTTCTAACAGAGTCAATTACAATTACCTTTAAAATAAGAGTAAAAATAGCAATAAAAGCATGCCTATTTGCTGCAGGGGAAATAATTCCACACCAGACTTCTGGTGATAACACAGACCCTGAGAGTGGAGATAATGGTTTCAAATAAGAGTTTTGCCTGCATTATGTAATATAGCCTCAAATTTGGTTCCAAAGAGGAATAAGAATGAAAAAAGCAAGGCCAAGTAGCAACTTGAAAATGAAATAGAACTTGGTTTGCTCAACAGCTTTAAAATGATATGGGGGGGGAATAAACATATAAAAATAGAGCAGGCATGGGCAAACTCAGCCCTCCAGATGTTTTGGGACTACAACTCCCATCATCCTTGAGCACTGGTCCTGTTAGCTAGGAATGATGGGAGTTGTAGTCCCAAAACATCTGGAGGGCCGAGTTTGCCTATGCCTGAAATAGAGGGTTGTCTCCAAAGCAGTGTCAGTGGAGTTTGGCTGGTGCAGTGGCACTTCTGTTTCCTCTCTTCCCTCTATGTGCCCCTCCAATCTTCTCCAGAAGCCCCACCCCCAGAGGTGAAGGTGTGCAGGGGGCTTCAGGGAAGAGGAGGGGAAAGTTCTGTTCCACTAGCTCACAGCCCTTGCACTTGCAGAATGGGAGCACTGGATTCCACCGGTTATCTGTAGAAATTGCTGGTTTTATATTTCCTATAGTAATACTTACTGTTTCTATAGGACTTGCAAATGTCCAAAGCACTTCATATACATTATTTAGTTGCAATTGTTAAATCAACCCTCTAAGGTTGTTGTGAGCATCGTTACAACTCCCCAGACTAAAGATGTGGGAAGGAGGGTGAGGCTGAGAGAGAGTGGCTTGCATAATGCCACCTTGTGAATTAATGTCAGAAACAAAACTTGAACCACAAATGTCCAGATCCTTAGCTCAGTCTTTTATGCTGTTGGGAATGCTGTGGTGGTAGTACTAAGAGCAGAAGATGAGCCTGGTGGATCAGGCCAATGGCTAGAGTCCTGCATCCTGTTCTCACAGTGGCCAACCAGATGTCTGTGAGAAGGCCAAAAGAAGGATCTGAGGACAACAGCAGTCTCCTTGCTTGTGGTTCCCAGCAGCTGGTATTCAGAAGCATCATAGAAAGCCTCTGGCACTGACTGCATTACAATCAGAGGGGTAGAAAAATCCCTAGCTACCATTGTATTGGCTACTCAGATAATACAGAGGAGGCAGGATG
This sequence comes from Podarcis liolepis, assembly GCF_965112155.1. NCBI lineage: Eukaryota > Metazoa > Chordata > Lepidosauria > Squamata > Lacertidae > Podarcis > Podarcis liolepis. The sequence goes on from NC_139559.1 coordinate 59,248,267, forward strand.
GGTCTAGGGAAGGAAAACAGAAACATTGGAAAGAAGTGAGCTGGGACCTGAAAGCACCCAGGCAGAAAAGAGCAAGGAGCCTAAGAGAAGCAATAAATCTCAGGTGGGAGACTGATGAGGGTTATGGTGATGATGTTTTTGTTTGTGTAAAATATTTTGATTTTTAGTATGCAGTGGTGCTGTTCGATATTCATCTCATACTGACATAATGATTTCCTTCTTGTTATTTCAACTTCTACTGCGGGGAAATGAGACCACGTCATAGTGACTTGAGCAATGTCACCTCTCCTAATGACTTAGCTGAGCTTTCAGCTGCAGCCCTCTGGTCCCAAATTTAATGCTCCATATTCTGGAACAGAACAGCTGTGTGCCAAGAAAGCTTCCCATTGACTTCAGCGCAGCTGTAGACTCATCCCCGTGTGTCGACTTCCAAGTATAAATTCAGCTACGCCTTAAACTCATTTATGATACCACTTCATCATCCACTAAGCTTTTCCATGTTCCAATAACTCTCTTTCCTTGGCTCCTAACATTTTCAGAGTAATCAAAGAGACAATTCATTCAAGGCATTAATATTTGCTCACTACAAAGAGGAACTTGCAGGATCATAATTCACCTGGCTTCCACGTGGCTGAGTGTGTTCAGTATGATACTGTTGGTTACTCATGCATGGACTTGGGTGTAATAATACAAAACCGACTGTGCTTGGGTAAGCAAAACTTCATCAAAATAAGATTTCTTCCTGACTGCTATTGGTTTTCAGACATTTACAAATGAGAGGGCATACCTGAATTTGTTTCCTATAGAAGAAGCTCAACTGTGTTTGCATTCTCTGCTTTATTAAAGAAAAGAAAAATCTCTAGTGCAACAATATAGCTTGTCTCTCAGTATAAATTACTGGCTAATGTGTATCTTCAGCTGAAGATGCACAAGCAGGCAACTTGTCACATCAAGATGCACAAACTGTTGCATGCATAAATCGGCCTGTATTTTTGCCCACCAAACCTCTTGAGCACTACAGAATTTTGGAATGGTAACAAGTCCTACGAATCACTAGCATTTTCAATACACAACCATGCTGACAGCTATGGCTATTTTAAGGCAGGATGAATAGGGCAGCCTAGTGACTAAGAGGTCTAGGAGAATGAGAAATTGCCTTTGTGAAGCCTATGCCTTTCATTCTATAAACCAAAGGCATAGGCTAGGATAAGAAATTTGATTCTAGTAGAGGCAGCATTAATGAAGCAGAATTAAGGGTCCTGCCAGCAACAGGAGTGCTACTCTCTCTGACACCCGCTTCCTCCTCCTGCTTGTTGTCCCTATCAAAAACTGATTTGGGAGATTGGAGAATCCTGTGAAGAAGCATTGTGGGATACAGGGTTTATCAATGAAAATTTCATCCCCCACCTTTGACTGGTAAATTGTTCTCCTGGATCTCAGTCCCATCAGCAGCCAGGAGGCTCCCTTCCATTCATGAAATCCTAGTTATGATCCAAGCCATAGTCTCCAAGCTTGAACTTGGCAACTCTGTTCCTCTAAAACAACTAAATCGTAAATTAACTCCTCTATTCTTTTTGCAAAACATTCAGACACACCAATGCTTAACCATTCTGATGATCCTTATCTATTTGGTGAGAGTGCTTTAGTCATGTGACATCTTACACTGCACTACATGAATGTGAAGTGAAACATTGTGTATCACATGACTGTATATGGCTGTTGATTGAATCATCAGTGGTTAAGAAGAAAACTGACCCTGAAAGCCTGTCTATTACATTCAAATGAATTATTTGTATAAAAGAGGAAACCAAAAATCTAAACAAAAACAAATAAGTGATGCAATATGGCTTTTACACATGCATTTTAGTTCTACTTATGCTAAAATGGCGGTGGACTCTTCATGTCCCGTTTTCTAGAGTAGGCAGTTTTGCTAACTGCCTTATTTCACAGTTCTGCAGTAGGGTCTTCATGCAAGCCCTTGAGCACACAGTTCTGCAAGAGAGAGAAAAGCAGTGACTTCCTAGCTGTGAAGAGGCCTATGGTGCAGCTCTCCAACCTCCAGGGATGCAAAAAATACTACATTCCCTAGTGTTTTTCTTTCTGCATCACTGAGAAATGTGCAGTCCGCAATAATTTAAGAGTGAATTTTCAATTAGATACATTATTTATGGGGTACCTAGGAAACATATAATTTCTTGCTACCTTGTGGGAGAACTCCATTTGAAACACATGCGCTATGGGGCTGCAGGGCCCAATCTTGTCGCAAAGCCAGTGATAAATAATCAGCTGCACATAGAAAATGAATGCACAGCTACGGCAGTATTAATATTCATTAGAGTTTCACGGAAAAGCCCTTGTGAATATTAGGGAGATGGTTAGCTAGCAATGCTGTTTAGGATGCAGGTTCAATAATCTGATGTCTGAAATAGAGTATGGCAGACCACAGGAATGGGTTAGAGGCAAAGACCTGACTTTCCCATTATTTCACTCCCCAAGCAGCAGCGATGTCAAAGCTAATCTAAAGGTTACTTTCCTGCCAAAAGGAATGTGAAAATGACAACCTCAGTTCTAAAAAAAATGGGCAGTTCTGAGCCATCTCTGGAAGAAGCTATCCAACTGTTAGACAAACACCTGAGATTAGCTTTCATGGTAGCTCACCTAGTTTCATTCTCAAAGTAACATTGGTTTCTATAGTGGGACATCTGGTCCCACAGTGGGAAAGTGATGGATTCTAACCATGGGACGCCAGTAGTTTGAGGAAAATTGCCAGCACGGAGTCCTGTTTCACTTTCCATTGTTGTTATTTTGAAGGGACTTGTAGGAAATTAAGTGCCGGGCATTTTGCCATCCAGAACCGTATTTGACGTGAAAAATCGTTCCTTGTCACCTATCGCTCTGTGCAATTAATCATCACTAGGAAAAGATAGGGCACTAGTTCCTTTCAAAGTGACACAAATGCATAACTATTTAAAGCCCACTGGACAAATTGGCGCCCTGGTCTAATATGGCCTTCTCTTCCAATTCATACCCAGGAACAAAATCAACACATAGTGAACAGGTAATCTGTCATCCATGAAGAAGTCACATGGGGCTTAGCAGTGACTAAAGTGATACACAGTGACGATACCTTCACCAAATTGTTGATGTTGTTGTTGTTACTCTTGTTACATAACAAGTTTTCCAGGCAACTGACAACATATTTAAATGTAAAAGCAAAAAATGCATGAACACATGATAATAAACAACAAATGTACATGTAACACATTTACACAAAAACACATGCAAATCATTAAAAACAATACAAAAAAGCAGGACAACTAACTGCAAGCAACATCATTGTAGTCTATCAAAAGCCTGGTGAGAAGGAGTTAAATTATTACCTAGCACCGAAAAGATTTAAGCACCAGACAAAGCTCACTAGGAGACTAGTTCTATTAAGAGAGCTATTCTTGGCCAGGACTAACATCAGTTATAAATGAAACACCCTTTAAAAAAAACCCTATAAAAACCCAACTAGTGTGCTAAAAATATTTAGATTATTTAATTATATTTTTATCCCGTTTTGTTAAAGAGCAAAAGAGCAACATTCTAAATGTCATGGCAGTATTAAAAAGAAACATGAAAAAGTGAAAGTTATTTTCAATAAGCTTAGAAAATAGAAGTGGAGCTGAATTTGTACGGTTCTTATTTCTTGATTTCTTCTGGCTTCCATGCTGTCTAACTGAACAGAGGGCACAATCAAGGTTTGAGGAGACCTTTTGCACAAGATGCTCTTGTTGGTCTCTTCCCCCTGTCCCTACTTCTGCTCCTTAGCTCTAGTGAGCTTACCTGGTGGTTAGATCATTGGGTTCATCTAGCTTAGCATTTTCTCTGGGGTTTTAGACTGGACTCTTTCCCAATGCTACCTGGAGATGCCAGGCACTGAAGCTGGGATCTTCTGCATCCAAAGCATTGTGCTGCCACTGAGTGACATAGCTCCTCTTTTGTGAAATGTGGAACTGCTCTGGGGCATTGTGGGAATTTCTTTTATTAAAAAAAAAAAAAAGCAGGAGCTGTCATGTTAATTTCCCCAAATGCCCTAGAATTTGAATAGCAGGTCTAAGCCAGCCTTTGCTGATTTCCTTAAGGAAGACATTTTCTCCCTCTCTTCTTATTATTGGAACTCAGGGACATCCAGTCAATCCAAATGCTGAAAGATTTAGGGCAAACAAGAGGACGTATTTCTCCACACAGTGATTAATTAAACTATGGAATTTGTTCCTACAAGATGTAATGATAGCCACCAACTTGGACACCGATAAATGGACATGCCCACAACATACAAGAGTCAGCATCAGTGAATATAGTACTATTCTCTCAGTATGCAAGGATTTTTATTCACGGAACTGTTCTCTCATGCACTACAGTTAGCAATGCTCCTTATGTATTAGCAGTAGGTTATAACTACTGCTGCTAATAATTATTGCATTCCCTGGGGGCAAATCATGTGCATGTTCTGTGCAGGAATTAACAGCACCAGTATTATACCACTAGCACCCCAAGTATTGACAAAAAGTGTCCATATGTGTAAGGTCTTTGAGACACTGTTCCGCTGGTCCACATCAATCATCAGTTTGGCACCAAGTTCTCTGTAAATGCTCCAGTGCACTTTGCCAGCCTGAAGGATACATAAAAGAAACAGCAAAGTTTCTGGAAAGAAGCCGCTAAAGCTGTTAGCTAAAATTGATTATGTTTGATGTAAGAGGGGAAAGGCTGCAAAACGCATTTCATTTGTTTATACAGCAAAAATTCTCGCTATCCTGTGATCAGTACTCAGTTTATAAAAACACAAATCCTCTAATCTGTTATAAATGGGAGACAAAGGCCCTCACTAATCCAGGTGTTAAAACAGATTGCATTGCTGCCAATTAGATTGGACTCTATGACACAAGGTATATAAGGAGATGGGAGCTGTACCTCGGGTAATAAACCTCCACCCAGCTGTCAACACTAGAAGCAAACAAAAAACCCCTTCTGCGATCTGTTAGAAAGTGCTAAGAAGCTTGCCATGGTATTAGTGGATGACTTTGCAACTGGTGGATTGGAATAACAGCTTGAATGGTTTCCAAAATAAAGAATTCAGTGGCTTAATAGTGTTCTAGGTTGGTTTTTTTAATTAAAAAAATGCACATTTCTTTTTGATAATATATTCATAGCACACTGATTTAAGGTTTGATTATTTAAAGGCATTAATAAACCACAGTAAAAACAGGATTTTAAATACCAAAAGAAACAGTAGGGAGACAATGTCCATTTGGGAAATGAGAGTAGCACTTTTCAATCAGTCAGCAGTGTAGACTAGAATGAACACAAACATGGTGGGGAGAAGCAACACTGCAGTGGTAGGCTCTACTTAAATCCAGACGTGTTAAATCCACTCTACAGGAATCAAACCCTATAGAGGTACAAATGGGGTGTATGGGGTTTTAGGGGAGGAGTAGTACTTCTGGTGCAGGACACAATGTGATCCTTCTGGGGTAGTTTGTCCACCTTTGGCTCCCACCCTGCACTCAGCTCTCACCTGTGGCTCCTAGAAGCTGTCAGTATGTGACAGCGGCCGCACCCTGGGACATGACTTTAACTGGCTGGCTAAACCAGGTGAGGGTAGCCGAGGGGACACAAACCCTTGGTGACTTAAGGACTTCCCCTGCATGCAAAATAGGCTCTGGTGGATTGCACAGACAAGACCAACCGTGGGCCCAACAGTCAAGAAGGCAGTTTCTGCATGCCCCATAGGAGGAAGTGAGGGGCAGATGGGGCTCATCAACCTGAGAAAGTAGGCCATCTAGGACTTCACCCCTGGAGGTGCACTCCATTGTCTCTCAGGACAGATGGATGCCAACAACAGGTACAAAATGCAAATGTGCAGAGTTGTCCCTGCAGCTGTAAACTCTTATTTAAGGAAGGGTTTGTGACGGTATGTGTATAGGGCCTACACACATACAGTTGATATGTGCCAATGCTGCATTCCCACAGTAGGCTGAATACACAAGTTGGTGAAGGGTCAGGCCTGCAAACCTGCTCTGACTTCCCACCACCACCACCTCCATCCTGCTTGTTCAGTTATCAGAAGAGCCCTTTAATAACCTCTCAGCAATAGATCACTTTCAGCCATGAATGTGTACACATTCATAGGAATAGCCATATATCAGATATAATGCAGTCAGGTTAAGCACTTTTTTTTGCACAACTGAGCTCAGTTGTTGAGAGGCTGCAATCAAAATCACTATGCTGGGGGGTGATCCTGGCAACAGTCTTCCAGCACTGAGTTCTGTGTTCCACCTGCTGAACATGAGAGTGGGCAGAAGTACCACCAGCAGGATTCCCACTGGTGATAAGCTATGGGAATCCTGAAAATGGAGAATTCAGGGGAGAGGCTCAGTCATCCTGGGATCCACTGACGCCAACATCAAACAGCAAAATTTATTTAGTAAGCAAAAAGTTGTATGGGTGACTTTCTATGAAAAACTGAAAGCGCTCTTCCTGGTGGCTTTTTCTTTGCCAACGTCCTTGGCAAATTAAATCTTTCATTTTGTGTTTATCACACTTCTTTTATCTTTATTTATGGAGACTTCTGGAAAGGGAAGGAGCCAAAACTTCACTTTGGTGAGAACAGAGATCATGAAATTTTAGAAGAGTCAGTTCAGGCGAGGAGTGGGGGGAGGAATGCTTTCAGCTTCTACTGTAAATTCTAGGCTATAAATTACTTCAAACTCTTTTTCAGTATTCTGTCTGTGCTATATTAAAGGTTTATATTTTAAAACCAGACAAAATGGAAGAAATGTCAAGATCCCCACATAAACAAACAAGCCCAAGAAACTACCCTAGAAATTTAATGAAAAAGTCTAAAGGACTCTGTCTTTATTTATGTATCCTGGCACTGCAGAGACACCAAGAATTACTACATAGCAGCATTGGGAAGAGATCAAGAAATTGGATACTGAAGGTATTAAGTTTATCCTGCTTCATGCACATTCTGTGATACCTTGTGTCACAATGACCACAATTCAGCAGAGAACTTCAGCTTACAGTGGTACCTCTGGTTACAAACTTAATTCATTCCGGAGGTCCATTCTTAACCTGAAACCATTCTTGAGGTACCACTTTAGCTAATGAGGCCTCCTGCTGCTGCCACACCGCTACTGTGCAATTTCTGTTCTCATCCTGAGGTAAAGTTCTTAACTCGAGGTACTACTTCTGGGTTAGTGGAGTCTGTAACCTGAAGTGTTTGTAACCCGTAGTGTTTGTAACCTGAGGTACCACTCTACATGAAATCTGAAAGCCCTATTAATACTCAGGAATCACACTTTTAATTTATATTCCTGTGATGTGGGTGCTAATGAATGGACAACAAAAGTTGTACTGTGAGCCCTTAAGGTTGCAAGAAGACTTATACTTGAAGGCCTGGAAGACAAGCACCCACCATCTCCTACGCAGTGGTCTTTAAGATCTCAGTGTCCTTTCTATGTTTAAATGTATACCTTATAATCATCAATCTCTTTCGCATACTTATTTGGGTATACAGATTGTTTGTATTAGTATATGTGTGTAAGTTGGGATTGATGAATTAAAATAAAAAGCATAGATGCAAGGCAAATCTTGGGACCTGTGCACACCTCTACTGTGTATATGAGACTTCATAGGTTCTATGCACATAAAAAGCTCTGTGTGCAGGCTATGATCACGTGGCATCTCCTCACATTTTATCTAGGAAACTGGCTGTTAAAAATGAACCTCTGCACATTGAATTTATGCATAGGCCCTATTCAAATGTTACATCCTCATGCAAAGATGTAATACAGTCTTCCTTTCCCTTCTCATTCATGTTATCCATTCTCTTCTAGAGATTTGTTTGGGGAAGTTCTACACAACCCCTCATTATCCAAGTTTTCTATGCAGCTTGGTTATTTAACAATCTAGGCATCATATTCCATCCCAAAGAAGTATAACACAGAAGGATACATAAATATGCACTGGCTGTGCTGATACACTCTGCATAAAATACAGAAACAATAAGTAGATCTTTGCCATGAGACAACACTGTGTCAAGCCTCTTCATGGTAGAAAAAGGTCATCGACCCTAAGCTTTTTTTCTTTTAAAAAAATTAATAATGAAATGAATCAGTTCAGTTTGCTAATCCTATCCATCGCTTTCTGTTTCCACTGTCAGAATGGCTTCCATCAAAGCTATTCTTTCTTTAAAAATAAATCAATTGATTTTAACTGGAGTTCACCAGTTCATACTGTTTTCATATTCATTGGTGAATTAGCTCAATAGGTTTTGAGCATGACATTTGCAGACTCTTCACATTTTTATTGGCAACATTTCTGCAGCTAAAAGAAGAGGTATGAGGAAGATTCCATGGAGATAATGCATCTCTTTCCAGAGTAAAACAGAGACTGACAAATGGCAAGTTCAATTAAGTGAGCCTGACAACAACCATGGTGTTACCAAATCTCAACTCCTTTCCTTTTCTTCCCTCCACCCAATATCTCTCATGCAGAAGAGTGAAAAGTGAAATGAGAACCGTTCCAAATGTCACATTCTGTACTCAATGATTGACCTTTTAAAGGGATTATATGAGCAACTACGGATGGGAATGGTTTATGGGTATTGTTCTTCCATGTAGTTTCTCTGGGGATGAATTTCCCGAACAGGAGACAAATCTATGACCCAGGTCACAGCTGTGTTCAGGAAATGTAGTAGCCATAATGTTTCTACATATAAAACACCTTATACACACTCAAATGTGCATAGATGGGAGCAAAAACACAGCAGCTGCTACCTGCTGTCCTCATGTTCACATGCACATCTGTTACATTCCCATGTGTGTAAAACTTGCACACAAGAAGGGAACTATGTGCAATCTAGGACAATCACAGTCCCATTCATTGTATAGCTTCATAGGGAATAAAAGAGATATCCATTCAGTTTGCATTTTAATGTGAACCTATCAAATTTGCACTTCCTGAACCATTGTATGAGTCAAAATGCAGCTATTCTTCAAAATCCACTCTTCCCTGAATTTTGCACTGCAATTCTCCAAGCTAAAATGTATATAAAAATGTACATTAGAGGAAAGTGCTCACAAATGTGAAGTGGTGAAAATAATGAACAATAATGCAATGTATTGGGGGGAATTGCTTGCACAAATTTAAGTCCCAATTGTGTGTGTTAGGAGAAATGTACACACATTTTAATGGACTTGCTTTAAAAACAAAAAAGGCAAGCTGACGCAGAAATGAGGTGAACTGGAAAATGAGAACATGTGAGGAACTGAAATGGACAGATACTTTCATCCCTAGTATACAGGCCTGGTGTGGACATACATATGCCAGTTCCAGAGAAACATTCATGTGGCAAGGCAGTGTTGGGACATGTGTGTTGCAGTACTGATGCTATGACCTCTGGAAGGAAAAGGTGAATGAAAATCCCATTGGCTTGGCCTTAAGTATAGCTACACCAGTTCTCCTGTGTCCTTTACTATTAACATAAGAGCTCCTTACTTCTGAGAAGAAAAAACTTCAGGTGGTATAAAAAATATTTACCAGATCTCTAACCTCATACCAGAGTGCTCATTTCCAAATGTTCCAACATAGTTATGATCACATACAAAGATGAGTCCTCATGTTCAAGGAAATCACAGTGGATCTGAATCTATGGAGTGCTAGGACGTGTCTCTATATAATGCCTACTCTTATCCGCTAGTTTCACCCAGGACTGCCATGTTTTTCAAAGCTCTGTCCATAAGAATACAGATCTCTCTCTCTCTCTCTCTCTCTCTCTCTCTCTCTCTCTGTGTGTGTATGTGTGTCTGTCTGTCTGTCTGTCTGTCTGTCTGTCTCTTGTTACCTCTTATTTCTTCAGTGTTCTTAAGAATTCTGGCTGTGAAATTATTTGGCTAGCCAGTTATTGCTATGTCTCAGTGTTCCTTAGCTGCAAAATGGAACCAAAGTCCTCCGCCTGGTATACATGCAGTATGTGTGTGTGATATGTATTTTGACTTCCCGTGTAGTGTAGGATGTGCCTCAGTGCCTTTGCATATGGAGCCATCTGCTTACATGTAGATTTAGTTTTGCTTTATCCTTGAGGCACATTGTACTGGTCTACCTTTGTCTACCAGGCCATAACGCTGGGCCCACTTGCTGGTTTCTGTCCCTAGTGCCTCATTCTGATGCACAGAAACACCCTCATTTTCATCTGTGAAATATCAAAGGGCATGGCATTTGCGTATGTGAGCCAGCTCTTACTGTAGATAGCCTTGAGTTAAGCAACTGGTTTCAGATTATTTTCCTATCTCTACCAAGTGCCAGTTCACTTCCCACTCTAAAAAAACAGAGAGGACACAAGCCTGGGGTCAGAATCTTTCTTCATTCTCATTTCTGTTGACCGCTGAAGCCTATAGTATGGTCTTCCTAATTAGTTTCAAAACTTAAAATAAAAATAAAAATAGCGGGGAGATAGAGAGAAATGCATTATGCTGCTCAGAATCCCCTGCTTCGGTTTCTAGGAAACATCAAGAAGTTTTGCAAAAAGGTTTCTGTAGGACAAAGCTGCCCCAGGGCAGCTGTGACACATTATCAGGCTGTTTATTCAGTTGTTCTAGCACACTTGAGATGCTACACAGCATGGGGTGACATGTCTGCTACCTATGAAAAACAAAGAACCTTCTCTATTCTAGCTGTCACCTATCTCTTGATAAGGGGAAAAAATAGCACCTTGTAGCATTACAGTTCTTCTCAAAAGGCAAGAGGTTTCAAGTAAGTGTTTGCAGGCACACCAGCTCTATTTAAACATTCATCTTGGTGGCATGGTGTCTATATATTTCCTTGCTTCTTATTTTGTCTTTTACTGTAGAAATATGGTAGATCTGTGACACAGCTGACCTTGGTAAAACAACTAAAATCTCCACTGCCCCCACATGAACAAAAACAGCCTCTGTTTTATTAAGCGGAAAAAATGGGCAGAACATTAGTCGATATTTACTTTCTGCGTGGGTGAGAACTGTGGCAGTAATGACCACGATAGACCCAAAATGCCAGTAAAAGATAAATATAGATGAATTGCTAACTGATGGACAAGTGGGAACTGCTAGATTGTCGTGCTTGGAATGAGACTGGGTGGGATGCATTATTTGATGGAGGGATGGAGCACATCCAGTCAGGGGTGCCTGTGAGAAAACAGCAGGATTGATAGGGTGTTGAAAGCCCCTAACTAGGACCAGCACATCAAGCATATGCTCTTCTCCTGAGGTCTGGTCCCACCTATGCAACTATAGGTCATTATGTCCATTACGACCAAGCCATGCCTCTACAGGAGCTGCCACAAGCTAAAAGTGCTTGATGTATTGGTGGTTTGGGGGGGGAGGGGGGGAGGCAAAAGACACAGCCCAAACATTTAAACAATCTTACACCAGCAAGCAGGGACCAATCTTTTGTTAGGACAATCAACTACTTTCAAGTCTTGTCCCATATTTTCTGATGTTTGGCCATGGAAAGCAGGAATGTTTGTTGTAAGGAAACACATTAGATTTTCAGTTTGGTGCACAAGCCAAATGAGCAACAAATTCTGCCTGTCTCTCTTTCTCCACAACTTAGAAAGCTCGTTTGCATATTGCCAGGTTTTTTTTATCCTATTCCTTAAACTGCTAACATTTTCAAAATTCAGTATGAACTATCAAAGTTGTAAGATTAAAGTTATCTTGGTACGCAGACAGTTTTGGGCCAGTGGAATATATACAGCTGGCAGCAAAGCTCGAGTCTGATGATATCACCTGCCCCCCCCTTCCCAATGCTGGCTCTGTAAAGAACATAAAGGTAAAGGTAAAGGTACCCCTGCCCGTACGGGCCAGTCGTGACCGACTCTGGGGTTGCGCACCCATCTCGCTTAAGAGGCCGGGGGCCAGCGCTGTCCGAAGACACTGCCAGTTCACGTGGCCAGTGTGACGAAGCTGCTCTGGCGAGCCTGCACCAGTGCAGCACACAGAAACGCTGTTTACCTTCCTGCTATAAAGCGGTACCTATTTATCTACTTGCACTTAAGGGTGCTTTCAAACTGCTAGGTGGGCAGGAGCTGGGACCGAACGACAGGAGCTCACCCCGCCGCAGGGATTCGAACCGCCGACCATACGATTGGCAAGTCCTAGGCGCTGAGGTTTTACCCACAGCGCCACCCGCGTCCCCACGTAAAGAACATACAGTACAGGTATGTATTTGCACTTAGGGTGGGAGTGTCACCCAGTGACATCTTTTTGGGAGGTGGGAGTTCCTTAGACTATGGCCACCCTGCCCATGAGCCAAACTGAGGTGACTGTATCAAGATCCTGCTGTAGGACCCAGCAAGAATGGCAAGGTTGTGGTGCCAAGGCTGTGGTGCCATGTGCTCTTACAGAGTAGGAGGAGTCCATCAACAAGGCCTGTTTTTTGCCAAGAGGCTGCTATGTGGTGATGTCATACAGGACCTTCACCACCTTCACTGGTTCTGTTTTAAATGAGAGGTAGAGCTGATGAACACTCAGCCAAGACCTCCTGATGATCTCTCCCAGCGGTTTCATATAGATGTTAAAATACTTGGGGGAGAGGACAGAGCCCTGAGGCTTTCCACAAGTGAGTACCCAAGGCTCTGAACACTTATCCCCTGACACCACTTTCTGGACATAGCCCAGGAGAAAGGAGCAGAATCACTGCATAACACTGTTCCCAACTCACAGCCCCACATATGCTCCAGAAGTACACCATGGTCGATGGTATCAAAAGCTGCTGAGAAATCCAGCAGAACCAGGAAACCGCCTTCTCCTCCGCCCATAGCCTGCCACAGATCATTGACCAGTGCAACCAGGGAAATTTCAATCCCATTGTCAAATCTGGTCCATAGCTATTTCTGAAAAATGAACTCAAAAAATAAAGTGTATTAGAGGCCAAACAAGTCATTTTCAATTACCTGGCATATATTAATGATGATAAAATGTTCAAACACCTCCTGTGAAATATGTTATTAGAAATGCTTAGAAACTTAATAAATAGGGTTGCCATACATCTGGAATTTCCTGGACATATCCAGAATAAAATCCGGACGCAGTGTAGTTTTTGCCTTGGCCAAAAAAAAAGCAGCTCAACAACTTTTCTGTCTGGATTTTCACTGTTTGAAATATGGCAACCCTATTATAAGACTTTGAGGAGACCATTCTGATATTTATAAATAAATCTAATCTGTATAAAGATGTTACTATCCCCCAACACCAGCAGTTATTTTTTCCAAGAGACGATGAACAAAACAATTCATATTTGTTTGTGCATATGCAAGTTTAACATTAATTGTAATTCAATTGACAATTGTGAGAAAATTGGTGAAGTACCCATTGTATTACTGTAGTTAGAGTTTATGCAATGCAGGAAGAGAAGTCCCAATGCTAACAATTGGCCTACTGACACAGTAAAAAGCAAAATCTTGTTACCAGGAAGAAATAGGCAAGATCAATGCAAATAAGTTCACTGAACATTGAAATGGTATTAAGTGAAATAAATCCGGGGTGGGTAGGGGTGGGATAACCTTAGCAGGTTTTCATATGAGATTACAGAAGTGACCAGAATATTCTTAATCAAACTTTTTTAAAAAAAGTTAGCTTTCAATGCCATCCTGCATTAAGCAGTTTTATCATGTGCATTATTGCCTATTTTTAACGGTAAATCTTATTGGAAACTCTCATTAGACAGATGCTTGGATTGAAAATAGACCTATTTGATTCAGCGATTCCTTGTTTCCAAAAACCATGCTTGCAATGGAAAACATTATATTAAAGCCTCTAAGGAGGCCATTTAGTTTCTAAACATTTAGATGCCATTTGGTGCTTTAAGGTCACTTATGCAATTCCCGTTAGAACAGTTATTTTGTATGGCATCTGGAACCAAACATTAAAAAACATCTGAGGATGTTCCTGCATCAAAGATCCTCTTGATATCAATAAATCAAATAACAGTCAGATCCTATGCTGAATTGTTTTCCCAAACACATTTGCTGAAGGTTAAAAGTGTGTGGGATACAGTTAAATCACCGGCTAAAGTGTTGGTAAGAGCAGTGAGCAATTGTCTTCCAGTGCACTGTTGCTGTAGTTGTTTTTATTCATCAGGTTATTAATTTGTTTCTATTGCTCTTGAGTGCTGCATTAAAAAACATGCATATTGTTCTGGAACTGACTGCGATGAAGGGCAGTTCTTTTCTTTTTTTACTTCATTCAATATATACCACCTAGAAGTTGCTAAAGCCTACATTGAGCTGTGCTCTCCCTCTTTCTCCTCCCCACACATAATATTTGGGCGTTACAGACATAGAACTGGTCAAGCAAATGAACTAACAAGATTGTAGGTATTGCACATGCACAAGGTGATCAGTATGTTGGTCTCTGGACAAGCCTGGAGCTCACATATCCTAAAACATGAATCAGGCATACCCTCCAACATTTCTCAGATGAAAATAAGGGCGTCTTATTCTATAATAATACTAAGAATACTAAGAATAATATTCTGCTTTATACCCCCACCAATCTGACTGGGTTGCTCCAGCCACTCTGGGCATCTTCCAACAAATAATAATAATAATAAATAATAAATATTAAACATTAAACAACTTCCCTATACATGGCTGCCTTCAGATGGCTTGGGGGTCAGATAACTCAACACTCTTCAACACTTCTCCAGTGAAAATAGGAACATCCTAAGGGAAATTCTGGGATCAAATCAGAAACTTGGACTTCATTACAGAAACTTTTGAAAATCCAGGACTGTCCCTGGAAAATAGGGACATTGGAGGGTCTGATCAGGTTATGCCACATATTGTTCTCTCTGGTATGAACCTGAGTGTCAGGCATTTGCCCACATGGTTTCAGGTCAAACCAAGCTGGCAAAACAGAGTCATTGTGGACATCAGCTGAGAGGCACCAATGGTCTGATTCAGCAAAAGCCAACTTTGTATGTTCTTATTTATAATAATTAATAATAGTTTTATTATTGTTCAAAGATCATCTGAGGGGTTGCCCCCAGCCACTCTGGGTGGCTTATTTAAGTATAATAAACCAATTTCTTCTATAGGACTTTGCTGTCATCTGAGTTTCAGCAAAAGGCTACAGTGGGGAAAGGCCTACTTGGTGGAGGGACACCAACTGGATGCTATTTCCATAGAGGCTCACCTGGCTGATATTATATCAGATCCAATAAAATACCTCCCTGTTCCCCACCCCCAGGTGCTTTAACCTTCTGTGAATTGCTTTTATATTGTTTGGGGTTTGTTGGTTTGTTTGCTTTTCATCCCGTTGACTGTATTTATACTGCAGTATTTTAATGTGCTTTTTGTTTTGTTTTAAAGACAAGTAGTTTAATGTCTTACAAAGACAGTGATTTAGTGTCTTTGTTTTAAATTACTTACAGTAAGTTTAACTTTCTGTAAGCTGCACAAGGGACCTGTGGAAGCTTGGAGTAAATAGCAGACAAGCTTCACCCTCTCCCCTGGAGACAAATGTAGATCCTTACTCAATGTATAGCTGAAGCTCCTCTTAGTCCTTTGCAACAAATGGGAAACTGTATTGGTACAACCACTTTATATTGGATAATGGCCAAGCACTGCAGCTAGTGAGTCCTCAGAGTCCTTCCCAAAAGAGGGCCTGAAAAGATATTATTTTCAAGGACTGCGGTTTTCAGTGTATCCAGCCTAGGAGCTTATCATTAAAATGAAGAAGTATGGGCAAATATGACCAGCTCCGACATAGCTGGCATCTCCTGGGACTGTTTACTGTGAATGGTGGACTCAGCAGTACTCCTCATAGAAACTCTCATTAAGCACAAAGCAGCCTTAGGGAAGGGCCGTAGCTCAGTGGCAGAGCATCTGCTTCCATGCAGAGCATCCCTGGTTGAATTCCTGGCATCTCTAGCCACGGCTGGGAATGTCCCTTCCCTGGAAGCTGGGAGAGCCATTGGTCTATAGGCAGTGCAGTCAGTACTGAGCTAGACAGACCAATGGTCTGACTTGCTAAATGGCAGAGAATTTAGAAAGTAAGGTAGCCAGGTATCCCGCTTTACAGAGCACAGCCCTCTGTCTTAAGGGCTGTTCAGTCTTAGTCCCGTTTAAAGATTAAGACAAATAAGAAGAAAGAGCCTTGAAGTTGCCTATCCATTTATCACCCCGACAGCCGGTGGAGCTGGCATAGTAACCTGGTGACAGTCCTTCCAACTGTGGTGAGATTCCCCCCACCTCATTTAAATTATAGTAATTATATCTCAATATGTGTGTGTGTAAGCATACGCAAATCTTCTTTCGTCCTTTTTGGAGGCAATGCGTAAGTGGCCACTCTATTAGGGACAGCGTCTTTGCATCCTATGTGCAGGTTTTTAAGCATAAAAATAGTATCAGCCAGGGTCCGCTGAGGATGAATGGAATCACAGCAGGTGTGGAATTTAACTCTGCTGCTGAGAGAAGAAGTGGAATATCTCCTCCAGATGCAAATACTTGCTTCAGAAAAACTGATTTTTCTTCAGGGCAGGAGCAAGGCAGGAAAGCTGTATTTAAAGCATATTTAAGGCATATGCCTTCCCCCCAAAGAATCCTGGGAACTTTAGTTTACCACTCGGAGCTACAGTTCCCAGCACATTTAACAAACTACAGTTCCCATAATTCTTTGGGGAAGCCAAGTGTTTTAAATATATGGTGTAAATGTGTAAAACTAAGCAAATTAGGCTTCCATTCAATACCGTTCAATGAGTTTTATTGAACTCATCTAGGCTTGCTTCTGAGCAGACATGTATAGGATTGTGCTGTTAGTTAATTGAGACTATTGTCATATGAAGTGGTATAATTATACAGCAGGAAGATGAAAGGGAAAGGAAAGCTGTCAAGATTTGTTAAGTGACACTGAGAAGTGCTTGATATCTGTAGACAGAAGTGCATATATGAGAGTATATAAGCATTCAGCCACTGGATAAGTCCTCTATTTTGGGAAACTTCTAAAATACATTTCTATCCTTCCTTTATGTCTTAAACAAACAAAAAGCCTCCAAGGTGGCTGATAATGCTCAGTTAAAAACATTCTTTATATTGAAATACATCAAGAGCTGTCAAACATCTAGTATAAAATGTACAGCAATTTTTTTGCTCCATGTTTTCTAAGGAAAGGTCTGGGGTTTTGAGGTCCTTGTCTGAGCAGTTCTCTTTTTTGTCCCAGTGCTTTCCCTGGAAAACCTTGTATTTTACTGCTTAATTGGAGCAACCAGCAATCGGGTATTCTGTGGATTACCATTTGCTCTGATTCAGTGGTAAAAAGCTGGTTTTGCTGGAGAAAGCACTGGGAGGAGGAAAAAAACTGCTCGAACACAGACCTGGAAAGTCTAGACCTCTGCCTGGAAAGCATGGTGTAAAGGTACACGAGCCCTAAATTACAAACACAAACCAAGTGGGTGGCCCAAAGAATCCTAAAGATTCTAGAGGTCCAAAATTCATATAAATTGAAATTCTGTTTCTGCAGGTTCACATTAGTCATGTGAAGAACAAATGGTGCACAGTCAGAATTACCCCTGGACAACTCCCACTGAAATGAATGGAACCTGTGCAAGGGACTGCAGAGTGAGTTCTCATGATGAGAAGATTTGGATAATTTTGCAAAGTCCTGTTAGCTATGTAAGAGATGAGACAAGCACCAAATTTTATTTACTGGAAAGTCAATTCTTGCCATAGATCATATAGTTAATTAGCATTGTTTGCATGTCCATGTTCCTGTGTGTAGCAGGATAAACAGTGGGGAGAAGAATCAATGCTGAACCAATGGGCACTACATCATGTCCTTAGTACTGACAGTACAGATTAAGAGCCGTGTATAAGCAGCAATTTACAATGGACAGTAACAGGTGTATTGCGCAAAATCAAGAAAGGAGCAGGAGGAGAGGAGAGCAGTAACTAAAAATCCACACAGCACAGAAGGAGTATGGGCAAAAGTATGACCAGCTTTCATCCATGGGTGTTAGATGACCCTAAGCAGCATGAGTAACAATTACCACATTGACATGAAATCCAGTCCCCTTGCTACATTTCAGATTATAATTTGTGTTGCACACCTCATTGCCATGAAGTGTTTGTTATCAAAGTGCTGATATACAAGTGGAAAGCATTCTGCCTAATGAGGATGTGTATATTTGCTAGGATCCCCAGGAGGTTCCCCTAAATGAGGTGCTCACTTCAATGAAACTATTATGGTAATTAATACAAGCACTAAATAGAGCCTGCTACCAAAAGAAAAATAAACAGAACTCAGGGAGACGCAGACATGATGGGAGAATTCCCCCCCTGCAAATAATGGAGGGATGCAAAGTACGTTCAGGGGCAGATGCATCAAAACAAAACAGGAGGGAAATGGGTGAGAGAAACAAATAAATGGTGCACTTTTCTGTTCAGACAAATCAAAGCAGAGCAAACGTTGGAAGCATCTCTCTCTCTCTCTCTCTCTCTCTCTCTCTCTCTCTCTCTCTCGTGTGTGTGTGTGTGTGTGTGTGTAAGTAAACATGAGGCAAGTTTTCAGCTGTCTTTGCAAAAAAAAGTATGTAGGAATTGAAGACAGGAGTGCCTGGAATGCTCTGGTCCATGGGGTCACGAAGACTCAGACACGAAGACTCGGAAACGACCAAACAACAACAACATGTAGGAATTATATGATGCTGCCTTTGACAATGAATATTCCTAGTCCTACCAAGGGACCTTGCGGAGCTTAGCAGGACCTACATATTGGATTGCTCTTCATATATATATCTCTCTCTCTCTCGCGCACACACACACACACACACACACACCAATCTGGCTGCACCACGCCAGAAAAAAATGGAAGGAAGGAGACCACCAGAAGCAAGAGCAACGCAAAAAGTGAAGGGGAAGGAAGAGAAAACAGGAACAAAGCAAAAAGGAAAGGGCAAGCAGAAGGAAAAGAAATGGACTGAGATGGGGGAAGAGGGGTTAAAGAGGTAAACAGGAAGAAAGAAATGGAAAGGGGGGGATAAAGTCCTGGCTGAAAAAAATGGAAAGGGGAGGCAAACAAAATAAAGATTTTCTATTACTGCACTTAGAGGGTGTAACAAGTGGAATACTGCTGACCAGGGAAAAGTACCCTACAGACTCCTCTGTTGTTGGCCAATGACTTCTTGGCAAAGGAAGATGGGAAAGACTGTTGTCACCATACCCACAATGTGTCACCTGAGCAAACTGGCTTACTTTGCCTGCTCGTGGTACCAGCCATCTTTATCCTTAAACTGAGGGAAATTGTTGGATTGGGGCAAGTTACAGAACCCAAGTCTCATAAGAAATCTACACACACATTTGCAAGGTGCAACACACCAAAACAGCACAAGCCTTTCTTTTGTTTAATGCTCATGTTAGCCTCTTTAAAAACCTCAAAAACTGACTCAGTGCTTATTATAGCTTACCCTGCTGTGAAATAAGGTTCTCTTCCCATTAATTTTATTAGCCATTCTTGGACTTTGTCAAACAGTAGCTTTTTATTACAGCTTTGTCAATAAATTGGAGTTTCAAAATTATATACAGCATTATTATACCTTCTTTTACCTGGCATTATTTTAAAATAATGAACCAACAGCAACTATTGAAAAAAACAATTCAGTATTACTAAGGTACTTCACTTTATCACAGCATGAACAATCCTTTTTAAAGAGATGAACTGCCCCCCTCCCTTTTACAAAGTAGTAAAGAAAATGCACTCGTTATCCAAGGTGATAAGGATTTCAAATGCACTAGAGTTGTGATATTGGTGGAAGAGGACTGGAAGAAGTTTAAAGACTACTTGCAAAAACATTGTAAAATGTTGGAGTGTTAAAATGTTAAAATGTTGGAATGTTAAAATGATGCAAGACATAAAGACAATGTGGCATCAGTGACATAAGGTAAAAGGGATATGTAACAAATGTTTTAAAAGACAAGGGTGAAAAAACTAGATTACATTGTGTCAAATGTAATCAAAAGGATATAAAGGGTAGAATTGGAGACACATTGGGTTGAAATCTATAATATAGATCAAGATTTGAAAGAGGGTAGGATATTTGCTGAACATGGTTGTGTAAAAAGGAACACAAAAAAGGGAGATGTGAGGAAGTCAGGAAGAAGGGTTATGAAAATAACAAGAATTGGATTTTTATGTCTTTTTTCATGTTTTCATGTTTGTTTGTTTTTTCTCTTTTCTTTTCTATTTCCTATCTTTTTTAGGTTTTATACTGTATTTTTCTGTTTTGTTTTGAGTGTGATGATGATGTTTCTTTTAAGGTCTGATTGGAAGGTTTTTTTTACTGTCTAAAATTTCAATAAATATCTTTTTTTTAAAAATAGAGTTGTGATATTCCACCCCTTCTAATGCTGGGGCAAGGGGCTCTAATCCGCATGTTATCAAAATTCCTTGTTATTTATGGAAATCACTTAGTAGGTTGTAAAAAAAGGTAATGTTCTCCATTTCCCATTCCAAATAATTCCCTTCAGACTTTCTTTTTAGGAAGGAATTGGAGATTAGATTTTCTTAGACACTTCTGCATTTGATGTGCATTTAAACTATCAAAGGCTAAAATAAATTGAGAAAATTATATATTACAAGTATTCTAAGCCTGCAATTCTTTGCATACTTTCCAAAGAGTAAACCCTATTGAACACAGTGTGCCTCACTTTTGATTAAACAGGTATAAGATTCTACTCTTAATCTAAAAGTAACCCTTAACTGACTTGGAAAAGTTGCAATATTCATAATCACCTGTCCTTTCCTTTCACTTTTTTCAAATTAACCACAGGGTTTTTTTCATGAATGATAGCAAAATGCACCTATTTTATGAATGAGTACCCTACTTTACATATATTACCATGTTACTTGAAGAGTTGAAACAACAAATGGCACATTGCTTAGGAATTCTGAAATCTTGGGAGCAATTTACCAACCAATTTACCAACCTATAAACAATTCTCTCAGAGGCTAATTGGGACCTGTATCAGAGGCACCACATCCGTATGTAAAACATTTACTAAGAGAGAAGTCGAATTTACTCGCAGAAGAGGCAATATGTTCAGAAAACTATGGAAACTGTTTATACAGAATGTGTGAGGGGACAGCAGCTTTGTGTGACATGTGGCGTATGTCTCTGTGAAAAGGGAAAAAAGTGACATACTCAGGCTCTTCAGCCAAAGCATGGCAGATTGGAATATTGCTTTCAGCTGAACACCAGACAAGGTGCCACAGATTGTTCAACCAAATGAGCCTATGGAATATTACTATTATCTGACATAGATTGGGTGAACACGGCAAAGCCAACAATATATGCTGCAAACTTTGTTTTCAAATGGCTGCAGACCTCCTTTTCAAATATTCTGGTACCCTTTCGGACCAGAACTTGACGCCTGGTAAGAAATTAGGGGGTTAATTTGGCACTCCATGCCAAAGAGAAAGACTACTCATTCTAAATTAGCTGAATGAGAAATACTAAAAAAAAAAGGGGGGGGAGGAAATCAGGAACAGACAGTTCTACAACAGAAGCTAGAGTTTTAAAAGTTGTCAATTCTTCCTACAGATTGTACCAAAGTAAAAACAGCACAAGGTCACCTCTTCAGTTCTTCACTATTCAAGAGAGACATAACAACAACATGCATCAGGAAGATGGCATCACATGGCAGGACAGAGTTTCAAACAAATATGTGCTTTCCCAAACCCACATTGCCAGCATGTCCACACTCCTGTCTCAGCGACGTCTTCGCCGGCTTGGCCATGTGCACAGAATGGAACTCTGATTTACAAAGATGTCTGCAAATGTGACATGAAGCCTGGCAACATCAACCCTGCCCTGTGGAAATCTCTTGCAGATGACCACAGTGACCAGAGACAGGCAGTCAGGTCATGCACCCATAACAGTGGCCAGAGGAGGAATGACTGCTGGGAGGAGCACAGAGAGAAGAAGTGCCATGGTGCAGCAGCAGCACAACTAGATGCCTCCATCTGCCCCAGCTGCAACAAAACATGTCTCTGCTGTATCCCTGTAATTCTCCAATGGTTTGACTTGACCCCCAAAGGTGCGTTCCTCCATTGTCTCTCGAGACAAGACAGATGCCAACAACTGTATTCTGCAACAGGTCACTGACACAATAGTGAATTAGTGGTAGATTCATATTGGCTGTCAGCACATCAGTCTGCTTTTTATTAGTTGTGTTGCAATATTTCCCCAATTGCCATCATGTGATTATAGAGCAACAAAATAGGGACATTAGCCCCCCCCCCCACACACACACATTTATGGTGTAAAAATGTACAGGATTTCAGCAGGACATTACTGGATACACATCAACTGGGAATGAAGTAGACTGTCTGCCTTGAAAACTTTGCAGGTGCAAACAGTACTGAAATCCGGATCACTTAGAACTGCCCTGATCCCATCATGAGCGCAAATCATCATGGATAGGCAATCCAATGAATCTCTGGGGAGTTCTATGAATTTGCCTCCTTACATGAAGCACATCATTCCTGAACAAATGCCGGTGGCTCTTCCCCCATATCCATTATCCATTTTTTGTCCATTTACATATAGTGATATGAGTTAGTGTAGGGTTGCTTACAAGTACTAAAAATAATAGAGTGAGGAAGAATCATGTATTTAATTCTTTTACAAGTGTTAGCATATGCCTCTGAAAGGAGCGAGGGACATAGGGGAATAGGGAGAGAGCACATAGGAGACTCACAAGCGGACGTGGCTCTGAGCTACATTCTTTATGGCAGGAGAGAAACAATGAGGGATTCAAATCTCACTTGCACTGCCCATGTTTCCTTTCATCAGCTTTGGTTTCCTTTTTCAATTCATTATTGTCTCTCAGAATCATCAACATGCTATCGTTCTTTCAGGCTGCCTGACAAGTGTCAGAAGGAACAGTCCATCCAGCTTGTTAGCAGTCTGAAGTGGGTATTCATTAGGCGGCTTATGATAGCTTTGCTTGCAGCCTTCCATTCCCCCCCCCCAGCACCTTTAACCATCCTATGGACCTAACTTAAATTGGCCCTGCTTGCTGAGCTACAGAGCGAATGAACAGTGGAGAGGGAGAAGGTCTGTGTCATCTGCGTAAAGGGACTACAAGAAAGGTGTCGTTAAGTAAATGGGAAGCAGAAGCAGCCTGTGAAAGAATGGTTTTGATATGCATTATTGTATCTGCCACTTTTTTAATAAAAACAAATTCATTTCTTGCAACCTTGTTAACAATTTTTTGCTTCCCTTTTCAATTTCCACTGGCAAAAACTGCACCAATGCCATGCCCTTTTCTGTAACTCCCTCCTCAGAGGGACCCATGAAAGCCCAACATTAGTATTCTGGAAGCCATTTCTATTTAAACAACACTTTGGAGAATTTTAGTGGCTGTTTCTGTGTTTTATTGTACCAGTTTAATTGTTCTGGTGAGTTTAAATTAGATTGTATGTTATTTTTATCCTGTTAGCCATCTTGGTGGGGGGATTTTCATTCTTCATTTGTAAAACAAATATAAATAGTAGAAATAAACACACACAATAAAAGGTCATTTCTCTCACCCCACTTCCCTTAAACATTCTCTTTCCCCAATTTAACTGGATAATGGCTATAGTTTAGTATAGCTGATTGCCTAAATATTCCTATTCACGTGAGGGTAGCAAAGACTCATGAGGCCATTTTCTAAATCAAACTTATCCAGCCTTTGACTTTATTCTCTTTTCCAATCCAATATAAATAGTTTCACTCTGGACCCAGTGCATAACTGGAAATGTACAAACAGGAGCCGGATGAGAAAGCATACCTCCTGTATATCAGCAAACTAAAAGAACAAACACACTTGGCATTTTTACCACAGCATGGGATGGGCCTGAAAGCGCAGCATGAAATCAGAGCATGGGGAGTGAAAATCTCAAAATGCCTACATTTTGGGTCACTGAAAGTCCATATATCTGTGGGGAAAATAATCTACACACAACATGAAAAGCCTTTGGAAAACCTTTATGCACTCTCTCTAGACAGATTGGAAAAAGCTGTCACCACACAGCATATTTTTCAAAGCTTTTCCTTTCCATGAAGCACTGAGGTGAGTCTTTATCTAATGTGTCTATTTACAGTAGCAAGAGATTCTGTCCGTTAGAAGCTAAATAAAGGATGAACTTGAAACACAGGGGAGAAATTCCCCCGTCAAATGCAGTTTGCTGGGCAGTAGATTTCTGGTAAGTAGGTCACAAAAGTAGAATCTAGTGAGACCTTTGTTTTCAGAACCAACAAGATGAATTAAAAGTTGGGTAGATGTCTCTCTTTGTATTAGGAAATCCCCAGTTAAAAACACAACAGCTTCTTCAGGGGCAGGCTGTGTCACTGAAACTTGCTCCTTATCAGAATTTTGTTTTGCTTCTTTTCTCCCTCAGGATGAATTGCTGACAATTTCTCGTGCTTCTCTGCTTACATCATGTCCAGACACTCCTTCTAGGTTATTACAAATGCAACACTCTTGGTAGTGTGAAGATACTGACTTTGGCTTAGAGCTGCTTCAGTTATGTGGCCATGTGAACCGTGATTCTCTCCCCAGCAATCCCTCTCAGCACCAATTTTTACCTCAGGGCATGCTTATATTAATGTTGGATTCTGATGTCTTATCCCCATGTGATTGTTCAAAATAAGATGGAGGAAGTGTTCAGCCTAGTGCCTTACCTGGTAGTATACCTGAAGGAGCGTCTCCACCCCCATCGTTCTGCCCGGACGCTGAGGTCCAGCGCCGAGGGCCTTCTGGCGGTTCCCTCATTGCGAGAAGCAAAGCTACAGGGAACCAGGCAGAGGGCCTTTTCGGTAGTGGCGCCCGCCCTGTGGAACGCCCTCCCATCAGATGTCAAAACGATAAACAACTACCCGACATTCAGAAGACATTTTAAGGCAGCCCTGTTCAGGGAAGTTTTTAATGTATGATATTTTAGTGTTTTTTTTGGTTTCTATGGAAGCCGCCCAGAGTGGCTGGGGAAACCCAGCCAGATGGGCGGGGTACAAATAAATTATTATTATTATTATTATTATTATTATTATTATTATTATTATTATTATTATTATTATTATTATAGTACCCTCAGACATAATACACTGGCTTTCCTCAGGTTCTTTCATTCTTCTTCCCATATTCCAGAAGGAACATTATGCATGGACTGGGAAGCAACAAGAGGACCTCTTACTATTTTTCTTTCAAATATGGGTGGCCTACCAAGACATACTGTTGATGCAACAAACTTGAAGCATGTAATCTCTGTGGACCCTGCCTTGTGTTTCCTGTCTATCCACACCTGCTTTTATGACCTACTAACTGTAGCTTAATTCAGAATACCTCAGATTTGATTTGGCTACCGCAAAGTGCCTTGGAATGTGATGTTTGGTTTTTCTTTTAACTAATGTTGAGTTGAGTGTTTAATAGTACTAGTACTATACTCAAGAACTGCATATTTAAAATGAAAGCTAAGTATGACTGGGGAATGCGGGGAGCACAATAATATCCAAAAATGTTCTGCATAACTTTGCAGACTCGGGAATATGTCGTGCCCAACAGAGGTTGTCCATCTTACTCACCCCATGGTCACATTTACAACACAAACGGTTGTATACAACATCCCCCCCCCCCACAACTAAGCATATTGCAACCTGTTATGTTGGCTACAAGAAAATGCTTATTTCACACACAATTTCAGCATGGGATGGTGAGATCCTGTGGATGCCACAGAAGGCCTCTGCAGGCATATATGTACCCATGGTCCCACAGTGGCAACCCCTATATAGCAACCCCTATATAGCTTGAAGAGCTTTATTCTAACTCAAGTTTCCATTAGTTATACGAGACACAGAATCCATTTATAGCTGGTGGTTAGATTGCTTTCTCAAAGAACTTATCAGTTTTCAAAAGCTCTTTCCTGAGCCATAACATTACAAATGAGTGATGATGCAAGCACCTTATTGCATTAGCCCCTTGGAATTGTAATTTCCAACACTGTCCACTTGGAAGGAAATTCAACCGCTGCAAAACCAAGCATATGAGAGCAAGAGAGTGTTTTAGATCTGGATGGGGAACAGGAACTATGTAAAGCATTTGCAAAGAAACAACCAAAAGAAATGAGCAGTGTATACAAACAAAAGGCAATGTACATAGTTGGGTGGTCTGGTCATGTAGTTCACAGCAAACAACTAGAGCAAAAATTTAATATTAAATAACCTTGTTGTTCTACAACGCATCTGTCCTTGTATATTTCATATAGTTTCACAGTAGTCAACAACATTTTCAGTGAAACTAAGGATTTCAACATTAACAACAACAAAAATGTGTCTACGCCTACAAAGCAGCTGGTCTTTGGTGCCTGGCCTGCTGAAAGCTGACAGTGTATGCACACAGCATTTCACAAAGTAATGTTTCAGTATCCAAGCCAGAGAAGAAACTTTGAGTAGAAATGCAGCTCATTCCATGACACAGTCCAAGATAATGAGTAAGAAAAACTTGGTATTTCAAACCAATTTATTAAAGAATTCAGTGATATCACTTGCTTCAATGACCCACCTGCCACCCCACTCACCAGCAAGTATCAGCAGTTATTCTAGGCGCGTTGATCTTTCTGCTATGCCACCATGTTATTTTCAGTATAAGAGTCATACAAACAAACATTTAATCTGTTTATCTTTTCTGGCACAAATACTTTCAGAAATACATTTTGTAATGCACTGCCCTAGAAAGGAGTTTTGTTATATGAGTGTATGTTAATAATAACACATCAGGGTATGGAAGAAGTGAACGCTATGGGGAAGGGCCATAGCTCAGTGTTAAGAGTGCATGCTTTCCGTGGAAAATGTCTCACATTCAACTCCTAAGATTTCCAGGTAGAGTGGTGGGAGACTCCTGTCTGAAATCCTACTAACGAAAGCTACTGCCAGTCAGCTAGATGGACCAATGGTATCTCCCTATGTCCTCTACAGGAGAAACAGTACTGTACTTGCACCATCAGACATTCCAGTTTCCCTTCTTGTCTTACTGATCCCTTGGTTGAACATCTAACCACCTACACAGAAAGGAAGTGGTATATTATAACTGGTTTTTATTACATAATATAAGCACTTAACATAAACTAGGTTCAGTTCATGGGCATTGTCCCCTAAGTGAAGTGTCACTAAATATGGCATAGGCAGTTAGGGATTTCCTGTCATTTGTCTACCAGTTAATTCAATTTATTTAAATGCAGAAAAGTTAGGAACAGAGGAAGCTGCCTTATACCTGATCAGACTATTCGTCATCCAACCTAGTACAGTACTGTCTATTGAGAGCTGACTGGCAGCAACAGTCTAGGGTTTCAGGCAGAGGTTCTTCACATCGTCTGCTACATGACCCATTAAGCCCGAGGTACCAAGGAGTCAACCAGGGACAGTATGCATGCAAAACATAGGCTCTGCCACTGAGCCATGGCCCCTCTTTGTAGTTCATCATATTTGGTGCCTACAGATGGAAGTTAGTCTGTTGGACCACGAGAAATATGTTCAGAACAAACGCCAGTGCTATCAAAAATAGTACAAGAAGACTAACCCTTTGTTGTTTTTACTACCTATATAATATTAAAAGTGCAGATAGATACATATACTCTCCTCTAAGCTTGAGAAAGACAGAACTGGAATTGCTGCCCATTTAATTCTTCAAATGTGGTTTCTATTATTCAGATGGATCAAGCAGGGACCCAAACAGAATGTTGCAGACTGTTTTGAATTATGTCTGTAGTTAGGGTGGCCATGTCTTCTACTTTACAGAGAAGAGTCTGTCAGCCCTGCACAGTCTTTTATGGGGGTGGGGTGGAGAGAACTCCCTCCGTAGAAGCATGAGTACAGTGGTGCCTCGCAAGACGAAATTAATTCGTTCCGCAAGTCTCTTCGTCTTGCGAGTTTTTCGTCTTGTGATGCACGGTTTCCCATAGGAATGCATTGAAAATCAATTAATGCGTTCCTAGGGAAACCGCCTTCAGACCAGGTCCGGGGACAGTCTGTCCCCGGACCTCTTCTGAAGGCTGGGGGGGGGGGACAAGGGCTTTTCTTCCCACCCCCAGCATTTTAAAAAAAACCCGGGACAGCGGAGGACTTCTCCGCTGTCCGGGTGATCTTAAAATGCTGGCGGGCGGCATTTTAAAATCGCCCCGGGACAGCGGAGGACTTCTCCGCTGTCCGGGGCGATTTAAAAGCCCCTGGGAAGGCAGGCAGGGGGGACAAAGACTTTCGCCCCCCGTCCGCCTTCAGAAGGTGTTCCCGCCCCGCCGCCCGGCTTCGGAGCAGCGTTCCGAAGCCCGGCGGCGGGGGCAGGTGTTCCCGCCCCGCCGCCGGGCTTCGGAGCAGCGTTCCGAAGCCCGGCGGCGGCGGGAGGAGGCGTTCCCGCCCCACCGCCCGGCTTCGGAGGAGGTCCGAGGACAGTGAGGAAGACGCGCTGCACTTCCCCGCTGTCCCGGATATTTCCCTATGGGCTGTCGTCTTGCGAAGCAAGCCCATAGGGAAATTCGTCTTGCGAAGCGCCTCCAAAACGGAAAACCCTTTCATCTAGTGGGTTTTCCATCTTGCGAGGCGTTTGTCTTGCGAGGTACCACTGTACTGCATGCTTTGCACAGTGTTCAGGTGCTACATTAAAAATAAAGTGCCACATTTTGGAAGGCTAATTTTGATAGGTAGGCTGTTTTGCAAATTTCAGGGTCTCTCCAGGAATGAAGAAACCTCTTGCTTTGGGTTTTTATGCTCCCATTTTGCTTTTTAAACTGATTGGCATAGAAGCACCAAATTTACTATTAGCAGGAATGATGTGAAGTATCTATGGAACATTTAGTCTGTACTGCTGACAGCAGTCAGTTTCTAGCTGCACTTTCTTGAAATAATGGAGAAGAATTGCAGAAGAACTAATTTGGCAAGATCAAAAGTATTTAAATAGATGATTTAGAGAATCAGGATTTAACAACAAACTCAGATTTGACATGGTACTGGATTCTTCTTTTCACCAAGCTGGCTACCCAAATATTTGCCTTTTCTTTGTAGCGAAGACCCAGCAGTAGGCCATACCTGCTGATCCGCTCCTAATGTCCCCACAGAGCGCTCTCAATAGCTTGGATCATTGTCAGATTTTAAGTGACTACATGGCAGTGAGCAAAACAGTTTCTATGGCCTTGTACCTCATCTACAGTATTGTGAAAGATACTATAGTATATTTTGTGAAGAGAAATAAGGTTTTTTTGTTTTTATTTAAGTGTTCCATTTGCTAGAAGATCCATGTAAATGTCAAAAAGACATTGAGGGACCTTTAGCTTTGTACTATTTCTATAGCATACTCCCTTGAAGGACTGAATTTAATCCATTATCTAATAGGTTAGCTATGGTTTCTGCTCCCTGCTTCAGTTTTAAATATTTGTTGGACAGAAAGCAGAGCGCCAAGAAAAGGCATCATTCTCATTGTTGCTACCACCACGCTTGATTAGGTCGATCTGTGCAGAAAATGTGTGACACAGGGACAAATGTAAGAAAGGCATATGGTATTCAGAACTTATGATATCTGAATAATGTAGCCACACATGAATTTGGAGGGTTTAGCAAGCCACATATTTAAAATCATTCTGTAAGAACTACTAAAACAGAATGAACAGCTATTCAGTCACAAAGCATCAGCTTTAATCAGCCTGCAATGGAAATACATGGGTGGCATATTATTAAGTGGGCAGCCCGGCTCTGAAGAGTCTATTATTAATGCTCCCTGATATTTCTCTACTGAGGCCTGTGAAGGCAGCCACTGTCACTCTACACACTCGGTATCAGTGCTTCAGAAAAGGGAGTGGGCTGGAAAAGCAGCACAGAAGAGACCAGTTTGCTTCCCATGTACCAGAAAGCTAGAGCAATCTGTCTGTAAAGCCAACAGAAACTTAAAGTCATTTTGCAATTCCTTGAGGTCTTGGTGTGATGCAATGTGTGGCTGTTTGAGACTGCTTTTCCCCCTGTAATCAGATGAGCTCCTGACTGAAGCCCTCTTCATGTGTACACTAAACACATGGAGTTGAGTGTCGGACTGTGTCTAATGGGCCCACTACCTGTGTACAGTTGTACCTGCATACGTACCCTGTTGTCCAACTACTTCCCTTTTGTCTCCATGCTTCCATATTGTCCATTTATTGCTGCTAGCAGATAAGGCTGGCAGGGCTTGATTGTGGGTCAGGATCAGCTTCTACCACCCTCCATGGAAATGGAAAAGAGAGTGTCCCTGAAAGTCTCAGGCTACAGAACACAAAACCAATGTCCCCCCTGCATGCTACTGTAATCAATACAACACCATGTCTCTCCCCATCCCTTCCATTTGGGGATAGCCTTCAGTAACTCAATATTCTGCAACCATGGTAATTTTGCTTCTTATTATAGTTTAATAGACTTCTTATCTGGATTAAGTCCCCCAATGTTGACTCTGATTTTCCTTTAAGCAACTCTGTCCAGACAATCCACTATCTAGACTAGCTACCGATCCTGTAAACTTGGAAGAAGTGCTAGTTTCTGAGCCAGCTCTACCAGCAGGCAGCAGATCTTGTCCTGCCCTTCCATACATTTAATATATGAAGA
This sequence comes from Podarcis liolepis, assembly GCF_965112155.1. Taxonomy (NCBI): domain Eukaryota; kingdom Metazoa; phylum Chordata; class Lepidosauria; order Squamata; family Lacertidae; genus Podarcis; species Podarcis liolepis. The sequence goes on from NC_139559.1 coordinate 59,278,942, forward strand.
AGGTTGGCATGGACACTTGAATCCTGTCAGCTCTGTGTCAGGAAGAGATAGGCACCAGTGTTCTTGGCATGCAGAACTGAGATTAAAGGGGAACTATTTTGCCCCAGTTCCACTTTCCTTAACTTCATGTTTCCGCCAGCTTGTTTCCTCACTATGTGTTTATGTGTTGTATTAGGCAATAAAATATAAGGGAAAGTCTTTATCAATGGCATGCGCTAGGAGCACTTACAACATAAAAGGAGGTACAAAACAATATTCCATAGCACAGAGGAGTCTCTTATGCAGACAGAGTTCAAGAACAATTTATCTTTTTTTTTGGCCGATTCACTGACTTGAAAAGCTGCCAAAAATGAATGAGACCTTAGATTGTCTTGTGTATAAGTTAGAGACGCACAAGATAATGCAGACCTTTAGCTCTTGACACTTTGACTTTAAACATCACTTCGCTGAAAGAAAGAAAAAATGCTCCAGGGTTTATCTATAATCCCATGCAACTGATCCTTCCTTTGTGTGTTCAGCCTTTCACATATAAAGTGAATCCTGCAATGCATCACCAGCAGGGTCTTTGCACCTTTCAGTACTGCAAATGCTAAAGAAAAGAAAAAAATAGCTGGGTTTTCTGAATTAGCTATTTCAAAGGCACCAATGTCTATATTATCAAAGAACTAAAAGCATCTGTTTCTTTTCTTCTAGAGCAGGGATGGGGAATATGTCCACCCCCCCCCATGAGAGGACCACCCTCCCCAACACCCCTCCTAACCCCACCATTCTTTCCTGGTCCAAAAAGTGGAAGAGCACAATCTGAGGACCAGGAGAAGTTAGCAGATGATGTCTCCTTGGAAGATGTATAGGCCGCACTGTGCCCCATGCCTATATTTCCCCCTCAAATTATAGGAGATGCTTATAGTGTTATTACACTGGTAATATCTCTCTGTCTGAAATTAAGTCCAATGATTTCACCCTTGATGAAAAATGACGTTGGATCTTGGGAGTTTTTTTCCAGCCTCCATTTTCTGAGATTGAAGGAGATGCTCACAGCATAGTGATGCTGCTGTAGTTTATGGTAGGGGGGAATGTGGCAAGGAAAAGGACCACTGGACCCCTCTGGCTGTCACCTCCTACCCTGTTCTGACCCCCAAGCTAAGCTTTCCCCCACTGACTGGATCAAGGGAAAGGGAAGTTATCTGATCCCTTTGAACATTTGGTTGAATAACAGTTCTGAAGTCACAAGTGGTTTCAACATTCAAGCAGGCTGCTTGATTCATTTTCAGGATGAACAGTTTTTTCCTCACTCATCCTTAGGAAAGAGCCCAACCCACTCTCAAATTCTAGGTCAAAGGTATCAGAAATCAATCATTTTACCTGTTGCCTTAAAAGAAAACTTTATTCTTACTTTTCCTTCTCTCACAGATGTAAGGAATCACAAAATCACCGGAAGGGTGGATTATTGCATTCAATGTATAGTCAAGGTTCACTCGCCTTAACGGTGCCAGCTGCACTTCTGAATAGAGAGGTTTAGCTCACTTGTCTGGAAAGAGCTGGACGAATGGACAGATACTATATGGCAAAAGGAAAGGACGAAAGAGTTTAACTTCCAGCTGCTCAGTACAGAAGCATTTCCTTTTCATCGAACTCTTACAGCTATTAGTGTTCCGCCTGGGTAAGCAAGAAATAAAATTGAATAAACTTGAAGAGACTTAAGGCATCCCTGCTTGATTTTAAAGATACTTCATTTTAAAATACTAGGAGGACAAAACTCTACTTTCTCTGTAGCCAGTTATGTTGCACTGCCATTCTTTTTTCCTGTTCTCACATTCCCTTCTAATTTATTTTTAAACTTCTTTAAAAAAAAGTTATTTTCACCTTTGTCTCAATGATCATCTTATTATTTAGGAAACAACAATTTGAGGATGTGTGTTTTGATATTATAGAAAGAGTCTGTGCTGCCATGGAAACAAGAAAGCCAAAACTAAGCCTTAAAAAAATATGGGGGAAAATATCCACATTCCATTTAAAAACATTAGCAGCCATATGCCATGTGTACTATATTTTTCTCCTATTTCAACAAGGGAAAGCATAATCCATACATTTTAAATGAATTTATAACAGACCCTAAGTCATTCAGGATTTTTTGTTTTATTTTAAGCCAAAGAGGTGTGAAAATTTCAGTTTTTAAATCAGGACAATTTACATATTGTATAGACACGAAGTGGGACTTTCCACCATGAGGACACTCTACAGCAGTGGCAGCTACCCTATGGCCCTCCGGGTGTTGTTGGACTACAGAAATCTTCAGCTCCAATCAGCATGGCCAGTGGTCAGGGTTAAAGGGAACTGTGGTCCAACAACCTCTGGAAAGCCACAGTATCTCTGTCTCTGATCTATCAGGAGCTGTAACCATTCACATTCCCTTTCCCACTCCCCCTACATAACAATGTTACCTTTTACCAGAATTGTCTTGAATTGTGGTGCCTGGAAGTCTAGTGCAGTGCCACACAGAATGTCATACTGTTATCCCTTATCTATCTATCTATCTATCTATCTATCTATCTATCTATCTATCTATCTATCATCTATCCATTCATCCACATACATACATACCCAGTCTTTCAGCCCTAACAAAAGTCCACAAGGCACAAAAAAGTAAGCATTAAAACCAATTTTTAACAATCAGCAAGATATAAAAACAACAGCAATAACCTAGGTTACAAACAGAGCAGGAAATATCATAAAACTAGGGAGAGCAGAATCAAACCGTCACACATTGGAAACAATTAAAAAGCTGTGCTTTTCTGAAAGTGAGCAGTGATGGAGCCAGTCTAACAGAGTTAGAACAGCAATACTGTATTTGGACTTCAAATTAGCAGCCCTCGATTTCTGGAAAGTGTAATATAAAGCCCACGGAAGACATGTCAGCTCTAAACATCACAACAGTCGTGCACTGAAGCCTGAGTATCCTATATGGCAGCTGAGAAATAAAGAAGATACAAAACTGACTGCTACAGTCAGGTGTGAAAAAGCACACTGCCTCCGCAGTCAGCTCCTATTGAGAGTCTTCTGATAATTTAGAGAAAAGATGCCTCTGGCACACACTCAGACTTGTTTTGTTTTGCATGTTTTCGGTTATTCTGTCATATTGCCTTTCCAGGACGCCACTCTACTGCTGCTGCTGCCCTTCTGTTGCCTTCTGTAGTTGCCTGGAAATATACTCCATATTTCCATTAGAACAAATCCACAGCATTCCATTTTGTTACTTTGCAGACAATGATGGATCTGACTTTTGCATTTATTTTTGGCCAACGACATAATGGGCAGCAGGAGGATCTTAGGGTCAAGATCACTGAAAGTACGGGAGGATTTGTTCAATAAGTCCTTCCTAATTAAACAGGCCTCATTTTCCTAAGAGCTGGCCATCTTCCATCTCTTGTCAACAACTCTACCGCTTCAATACCCTATGTACAAACATGAGCGCACACGCAGACACTTTAAGCAAAATGGAAGTCTAAAAGTCATGACCTCAACAGCTGTTGCAAGAAACTTAGCATTCATGAATCATAATTAGGCACCAAAGGTGCCCAGCAAGAGAGAACCTGCAAAGCATACACAGCTGGTATCCATAAGACTCATGTTCCACAACTCTTCAGTAGATCACACAATTAGCATGTGAAAGGTCTTCAAGTTCAATCCATGGAATCTCTAGGTAGAGCTAGAAAAGACTTCTCTCTGAAAGCCCTGCCAGGAGGTGATGCTGATTCATATGAACCAATGGTCTGATTCAGCACAGTTTCCTCTGTTCCTTCCTAGAAAGCCTATCATAATTTGTTGTTGTTGTTGTTGTTGTTTAGTCGTTTAGTTGTGTCTGACTCTTCGTGACCCCATGGACCAGAGCACGCCAGGCACTCCTGTCTTCCACTGCCTCCCGCAGTTTGGTCAAACTCATGCTGTAGCTTCGAGAACACTATCCAACCATCTCGTCCTCTGTTGTCCCCTTCTCCTTGTACCCTCCATCTTTCCCAACATCAGGCTGGCTTAAACCAACCATACTGCTCCTCTACCTTAAACAGTAGACTTCCAGGCTGCATCCGGATGGGTGGCTCCTAGGGCTAATAATCATTGCTTTTTCACTGTGTAGGCTACACGTGGAATTGCAATTAACACTGTACACTATTTGGGATACTGCACTCTCTTTCTGCATGTTCATCTTGCTATTTTCCATCCCAATGGACGTAACATAACCGCTATGCATGACAAAGTTTGAATTCACCTGAAAAGCCTTTTGACCACCTGAAAGCCATTAGACTGGAAAACAGGTTTTAAAATATTTCTTACGAAAAGAATGCTAATGTTATGCCCGCTGAAAGCTATAGTGGTTATGTGCTGGGCAGGTTCACCTTTTAAAATATTCGCCTTTTAAAATGCTGTGCAAGTAGTGCTTAGTGTATCCATACCAGTCGAGATTGTGCTGCCCTTGTGTTATTGTTTTTTTGGGGGAAATCAAGCTTTCTGCAATTGGAGAAAAAATACAGAAAATTCACAGGGAAAATGACAATGGCTGACAATGCCCACATATAAATATAATGTGGATGCCCATAAAGTGTGTGTGAATGAAGCATGGCAATTCCTAGTGTGGAAGCAGTTGTACTAGGAAAATGGCACAATCTAATTAATGCACAATATCTATGCATTCAAGGTACTTTACAATCCGTGCTCATTTGTTCCATACTTGTGTAGCCCATCTTTGTCCCTTCAAAGATGGATGTCAAATAGAGTTTGCTACTGCTCCAATGCTTTTTGTGTATTTGAGCTGCCAGATGAACCACATCTTTTCCTAATTTTGCTACTGCTCCAATGCTTTTTGTGTATTTGAGCTGCCAGATGAACCACATCTTTTCCTAATGTTGTTCTTATGCTCCCTGAAATCAAGTAGTCAGTTTTACCCTTCTTGATGACCTGCATGTGGGAAGTTTCAATAGGCCAGAAAAAGCTCAAGTGCCCAGTTCACCCAGCATATAAAAAAGTGGCATCAGATCTTATTTCTTCTGTCTACTTTCAAAGAGCAGTGTAGTAGTCAACTCATCATTCCTTGGGTGTGGCTAAGCATCACTTCCTTAGAGACCCTCAGAGAGAAGGACATGGACAGTCACAGTCTCTCTCTGTGTGTGTGTGTGTGTATGGCCACTGCAATGAGGTTGTGAATTTGCAAGGACCAGCTAGATATGTAGAAAAGTTATTCATATAGCAACAGCAATGATTTTCCCTCATTTTCTACTCACAATAGTGGTATTATCAGTAAATCTGGATACATTTTTGGATAATATGGAAGCTCCTCTATTTTTAGATTGAAATTCAAAATCCACTAACTTTGCTTTGAACTTTTAAATAAGTGGTGCCATGCAGGGGCTTAGCTAGCTGCTCCGGCACCTGGAGCAGTGGGGGCGAGGTGAGCTACCCACAGGGGTACTGTGGTGATCCGCACACAGGGGCGCTGCACGGGGGTGCTGCGGGAATCCGCTGATGGGGGCGATGCAGCGATCCATGCACGGGGCACCACCGGGGATGCCTTGGCAATCCATGCATGGGGGTGTGGCACAGGGGCGCTGCGGCAATCCACCCAAGGGGCACCGCGGCAAGCTGCCCACAGAGTCCGCCTGGTAGCTGGAAGCCCCACGCTGCCGTTTTAGGCAGCACGGGGCCCCAAGCCACTGTGTCATTCCCAGAAGAGACACGTGGCTTGGGCACGCTGTAGGCCAGGCAAGTACTGACCCTCGTGGTGTGCCGTTTTGTCACACACCCCCCCATCAAGGATGCCACCCGGGGAGAGTCACACACCCCTACAACCCTTCCTACGCCCCTGGTGCCATGGGCTGGGAAAATCCTGATGGTTATTTTCTCTAACCCATTATACAAAAGCAGCACCTTTTTTTGTACTCTTTTGATCCCCCTTCAAATGAGCAAAAAATAATTATAATCCTGTGCCGCAACTAAGAGAAACAGCACCAAATATGTATATTACCATTTGGCTTCCTAACTTTCTGCTTAATGTTTGCAAGAGCCTTTTCCTTCTAATACGAAATTCAACTTGTACCTTTTGAAAGGCTTCATATATGCAACCATTCACCATAGAAGCCAAAGGTTTTATTATTATTATTATTAAAAGTATCATGGGATAAAACTCAATTACCATCTATGACAGTGTCTTACATTCTCACTGCACCACTCAAACTAGTCAATTACCCCCAAAGAGTTGGAAGTGATTTCAGTCACTGCCTCAGAGTCTCTGCGCTAATTAATGTCATTTTGCAGAATCTTATGAAAGAAAGAAAAAGAGGAAGAACCATTTCCCTTTTCTCTTGTTGCTCTGCGGTAGAACCACACTGACAGTTAGAGAAACTGAGAGACAACACAGGGAAATAGACTCAAGAATAATAATATAGTCATTAGATCCACACAGCAAAATGTGTTTAAAAAGGTATAATTAGTAGAGTGGTACCTCTGGTTAAGAACTTAATTCATTCTGCAGGCTTTCTCCCAGGAAGACACTTGTCTGACAATTTGAGGAATATAATTAATATTTTGGAAAAACTAGAAGTGAATATAAATACTAAAGCAGTTTTGATATTTGTGGACGCGGAGAAAGCTTTTGATAATATCTCTTGGAGTTTTATGAAGAAGAACTTACAGGGGATGGGGGTAGGCCAAGGTTTTGAAAATGGTATAAGTTTCCTTGTAGTCAGAAGAAAGCAAAGATAACGTACACTAGAGCTTAGAAAATCACTTTTAAAGGATCGGTTTTCACCATTTAAAATCGCTGAACCCCCCTTCGGTAGCAGGAGAAGAAGGGGGATCTTTTTTGGACTGTTTAAACCTGCAGAAGTGAGTTTAAAGTAAAGTAACTTTCCACTGTCCTGACCCTGGAGCGGGGTGTCAGAATTGACATTTTGAAGCTCATTGACCAGAGACAAATGTTTTTGACAGATAGTTAAAAGAAGAGTAACATTGTGATTCCACTGTTTCCTTTCGCATTTTAAAGGAACAAATATTGACAAAATATCTTTAAAAAGGAAACTTTGTTGCTATTGTCCTTAAAAGAAAGAACAACCAGAAGTTTTCCCCCTTGTGGGGGACTGTGAAACTGTAACCAATTCTAGGGAGCTTGCAGCTGCCACAGATTACAACCGTGGGAAAGGACTTGTGACCTTGCAGGACAATGTTTTCAGAAGCACTGTTGGGTGCTTTTTGTAAAATAAATGCCCTATTGGATCAGTTAAGTCAGAAGACGGATTTGATGACTAATGCGGCCAGAGCATTTGAACAGGTAGTGGGAAATTATATGGAGCCCACCCAGGAACTTAAACAGGAGTGTGTCCTGACAGAGCAGATGAGAGAAGAGGATGTTGCAGAATCTTGGGCGCCAGAAATGGAGGGACTTTTGGCCCAGCAGGAAAATGAGCCTTTGGATTTGACAAATGAACTTGGAAAAAACCAGATTTGGAAAGACAAAGTTTGGATTGATTTGGAAATGGGGGGTTGGACTGACCCCCCTATGCAGGGATGTTTGGACTTTCCAAGTCTGGCAATGGGCCGTCAGAGGTTTGGAGCTGTTGGGACTTCCAATTTTGGAGGGAATTTGAAACATGTCTTAAAATACCACATGGAGTCTAGTCTGGACTATGGGAAAGGGGCTGATTTGTTGAAAAGGGTCAAAAACACTACCAAGCTGGAGTTCCCAAGAGTGAAAGGAAAATATGAAGAAGAGCTGCGGAAGGGACATGGAAGAGATTTGAAGGCCTCGGATATAAGATCACCAGGTTAATGTGCCAGACTAATGGGATAAAAAGGACTGACAATCCCGGGACCGGGGGGAGGGGACGCTGGAAGAAGATTGGATAGTTTTTATTTTCTTTTTTATCATTAGAAATGTTTTATGAACGTTGGAAAAATGTTGAAATTACTTGGCTCTTGTAAAAATGTTTAAAGAATTAGGTAAAAAGGTAATGGTTATGAGAAGCTGGTAAAAATAAGATTTAAGTCTTAAGTTTTAAGGTTTTTTATAAGATAAGATGAAAATAGAGTAAGGTAATGTAATGACAGAATATTATGAATTATGGAAAGGATTTGCTGTGACAATTATTAATCAAGATACAAGAGATGGGAGGAGGAGGAGGTCATGGAAAGAAGGTAATGAAAGTGGAGAATTTGAAAATGATGGTTTTATTTTTTTTCTTTTTGTTTTTGTCTTTTTTCTTTGTAATTTTTTAAAAAAATCTTTTTTCAATAAATATCATTTTAAAAAAATGAAATTGCAGAGTTTTGAGAAACTAAAAAACAAAGTGCGAGATTGGCTTCATTATTATCAGATAATGGAGGCATATAATTTGGACAAGAAAATTGGTTTCCAGGTGGAAAAATCAAAATTAGAAACAGAACTGTTAGAACCCAAAACTAAGATTTTGTCAAGGATGTACAACCTGCTGTTGAAATGGAATACTCAGGATGAAACGGTGAAATCTGTTATGATTAAATGGGCACAAGTTGTTGGACATAATATTATGATGGCTGACTGGGAACAGTTATGGACCACAGGTATGAAGTTTACAGCATGTAATGCCTTAAGAGAGAATATTATGAAAATGATATACAGGTGGTACATGACCCCAGTCAAGCTTGCAAAAATCTATCATTTGCCTGGTAATAAATGTTGGAAATGTAAAGAAACTGAAGGTACATTCTTTCACCTTTGGTGGACATGCCCAAGGATTAAGGCTTTCTGGGAGATGATTTATAATGAATTGAAAAAGGTATTTAAATATACCTTCTTGAAGAAACCAGAGGCCTTTCTCCTGGGCATGGTTGGCCAATTGGTATTAAAGAAGGATAGAACTTTTTTTATGTATGCCACAACAGCAGCAAGAATACTCATTGCAAAGTATTGGAAGACACAAGATCTACCCACTCTGGAAGAATGGCAGATGAAGGTGATTGACTATATGGAACTGGCGGAAATGACTGGCAGAATCCGAGACCAGGGAGAAGAGTCGGTGGAAGAAGATTGGAAGAAATTTAAATACTATTTACAGAAATATTGTAAAATTAATGAATGTTAGAACGATGTTGAATAGAAACTAAAGGGTTTTTAGCTGCAATACTATAAGGGAATATGAAAAATGGTTTACTAATAGGTAAAGATTTAATGTTAAGGATTTGCTGAACCAACAAACTGAACTGGAATACAAAAAAGGGAGGCGTGAGGAGGTCCGGGAAACAAGCTAATGAAAAATAAGTAATGAAAAGATTGAGTTGTTTTTAATTATTTTTATTTTGTATTTTTCTTTTTTCTATTTTTCTTTTGTAATATTTTGAAAATCTTAATAAATATATTATAAAAAAAGAACTTAATTCATTCTGGAGGTCCGTTCTTAACCTAAAACTGTTCTTAACCTGAGGTACCACTTTAGCTAATGGTGCCTCCGGCTGCTGCCGCACCGCCGTCGTGCGATTTCTGTTCTCATCCTGAAGCAAAGTTCTTAACCTGAGGTACTATTTATGGGTTAGCGGAGTCTGTAACCCGAAGCGTATGTAACCCAAGGTACCACTGTACCTTTAGACTGATAGTGTTGCACAGAAGCCAAACTCTAGTCCTATGCGGGTGTAACTCACAATTTAAAGAGGGGAAGTGGAAATGTGCACTACTCTGCCCCACTCCCTTCACACCTAGATTTTGTGCATTTAGTGTGATGGTCTGAACACACTTACAATCCTTCCCACAACTGGGAAACTTGATTGTGCACATTCAGTTGAATAGAATCAGAATTTCCCTTCAGACCTTTGCACTGAAAATGTGAAGGTCAGGAATAGAGAAGACAGGGATGTTGGGGCAGGGCTGGTACATACAGGACCACGTCCCTCCCTCCACAATTTCTTTGAGAGTGAATAAATCTAGCACCTGAATAGGATGCACTATCTTCCATAGAAGCTGTATTCCAAAATACTGGAGGGCACCCGGTCGGGGAAAGCTGAACAAAACATACTACAGCAAGAGATGAGCACCTCTTCAGACAGTGCTGCCCACCCTAAGCCGTGTGTGCTTTTGTCTTCTTCCTTATATCTGAGATCTAGGGGCTACCGTGACTTCATTTATTTACTATGGTTTTCTTTTTTAAAGCTATTCTTCATTTCTACAGAATAATAACCTGTGCACCAGAAAACAAGGGCCACATTACCTATAAATGTCCAGCTAAAGCACTAATACATCCTTTTCTGTCAGAGACATATTTCTCCACGTTTAGCTCATTTTCTCCTTAAACCCTGCAAATAAAACACTTTGAAAGCCAAAGTGGAAAAAAAATGCTCCAGAATGAGAACAATGGTGGGAAATAACCAGCATAATATATTTCATGAGCCAATGCAAGAATTACTAAAGGGACAGAACAGTGATATATGTACTACATGTTCTGAATTCAGGACTAAAGGAGGCTGTATGTAGCCAAACATAAAAATACACACTGTTTTAAGCATATATTTTTCCCCTGCTGTACTATTGGGAACCTCAGACAATGGTTTCAAAAGAGTAAATATGTTTGCTCAAACTTTAAAACAGATTGAAGAGAGATGAGATGGAATATGAAATAAATTGTAAGACATCACCATTATGGAATCTGTGACAGACAGTGCTGACAAACTAGTCAGAGCACAAGGAACCCCTGTCAGCACTGCTTTAGAGCCTTTGACCAAGTTTCATAGAGCTGATTTAAACATTATTAAACACCTAATGATAGGTGTGAATAACGGTGTGTCAGGAGGGTCTACTCACATGAGCAGTGCAGTGTCAGAGAAGGTGTTCACGTGCAGTAGATTGAAGCAGATATTGCTGTTACTGGATATCTCATTGCATTGCAGGATTAGACCAAAGGTCCATTTAGTGCAGCTTGCTTCCTTCCATAGTGGTCCAAAATCAGTGTCCAGGAAACCCAAAAGCAGGGAATGGAGGTGACAGGCCTTTCTGTGCTTGAATTTTGTTTGCTGGTGAATGGGGCATACAGTCTCTGAACACTGAGATTCCACAAGTGGGGCTTGCAGCAAAATGTTGCTGTGTGGGCTACTGCTGCTCAGGACTCTACTCATTTCATTCCAGCTACCACCACCCCATTTTCCATCCTTCCTGTCCGTCAGTATTCTGTGCCCACAGAGCACACTGTATGGGGGTCTCTCCCCTGCCCCCTCCCAATAGTTTGCTTTATATTTGTGGGGAAATTAATATTTAATACCCTTGATGACCATTCAACAAACGATGTGCATGCAAGCAATCATGAATGGTTCTGATTGGATCCATGCATGCACATTTGTTGTCTTACTTCACAGGAATACATCGTGCAAATTGGGCATTAAATGGGCTATAAATGAAATATTTAAAAGCCCAAGATATTCAAAAGTTGAACAAATGCAAGGGATGTGCCTGCTCACTCAAGGTGCTGTTTTTAATGGAAGTGGCATTATCTGCTCTTTCACTGCATTGACTTTTATACTATTCTAATGTGTAATTGTGGTTTCAAGGGTGCTTATGGTATTTATGAAGGTTTATTTATTTATAAGAGCATTACTGTCGTATCATAAAATATGTTAAAACATAAGACACAATTAAAAAATTAAAAACCAAGATAATTATAAAGCAATTAGCTAATCAAAAATAAAAAAAAATGCAAAGCCCTGTGTAGACATAAAAGAAATCTTGAAGAGACATTTGAAAGGCAAAAGCAAGGGTGTCTGATGGATTTCTGCTGGAAAAGCACTCCACAGCATGGGACCAATGACATTAGATGCTTGGTGACATTAAATGCCTGACTTCCAGTTGAGGCCAGTTGGGCCTCTGTAACAACGAACATCCCTTCTCTAGATGTTATCAGTGATCCAACTGAGATATAAGATTTCATGGTCCCAAGTTGTTCAGGGCTTCATAAAGCGGCACGTGATGTCCCCCATGACGTGGCCTGCAGGTGTTTTATATGCACTTTTATTTAGAAGAGCAATTATTAAACCCATGAGGTTGGTTCAGCTACAGAATTCTGTAGTTACCGCCCTCTGGATACTAGTTTAGCTGTCTTAGATGCGCTTCATATCTGCAAAGTGTACATTTAACACAGCAGCAGCAGAACAGACAAAATGGTGGTGTGGTTCTAAACAGTGTGGTTCAGGGGGAGAGGAACTGTAGGTGCAGCATTAAGAGTGGTAAAAAGGTAAAGGTAAAGGACCCCTGACAGTTAAGTCCAGTCGCAGACTACTCTGGGGTTGCGGTGCTCATCTCACTTTACTGGCCGAGGGAGCCGACGTTTGTCTGCAGATAGTTTTTCTGGGTCATATGGCCAGCATGACTAAACCACTTCTGGTGAAACCAGAGCAGCGCATGGAAACATCGTTTACCTTCCTGCCAGAGCGGTACCTATTTATCTACTTGGACTTTGATGTGCTTTCAAACTGTTAGGTTGGCAGGAGCTGGGGCCGAGCAACAGGAGCTCACCCTGTCACGGGGATTCCAGCCACCGACCTTCTGATCGGCAAGCCCTAGGCTCTGTGGTTTAGACCACAGAGCCATCCACATCCCTATTAAGAGTGGTATATATAGCCAAATCTCATACCAAAACATTTAAACAATAGGACCCAAATCATGGATCAATGTCAATATGCAAGATCAGCGTGAATATGTAGATTAATTTGTAAAAAAGATTATGCATTGAGGTTGGGCATTGGGCTGGATTATCTTTGATTGCATTTCAAAGCAGAATTCCCTCATTTTGACCTCCAGGTCCCCGTTCATATATTTTAATGTACGTTTTCACATGAAATCATTTAGTTATCCTGGAAGAAGCAGCCAACTTTGATCATGAATATGATTTGCTGTTCTGCCATAACAATGTGATTATACATTTCAGGGGCTGCTTTCCCCCTAATCGCTGGAAGCAGACAGTTCCCCTGGCTGAAGAAATTACTGGAGTAGCCTTCAATAGTCAGCCTGGGTGGTATAGCATAGAGAGCTTACACAGATCAAGAAAACAAACAACACAGGGAAATATTGAAAGATGTCGATGTGTGTGCAGGAGACAAGGAGAAAGAATGGAAGGAGTTAGACTAAATCGCTATTTACCACAAATCTCTTCTCTTTTTTTGCCAGGCTTTGACTGATAAATATCAGCTTAATCCTAACACCGGAAGCTTCAATTACAGGATTAACGTCAGCCAATATAGAGCATAGGAAAAAGGGAAACGGCTGTCCTTGTGGAGGTGCTATATCAGCTCCTTGCTGCCAGTTTATAGTAGCATCAAGACAAATTAACTGCCTCCCTTCAGGAAAACAGAAGAATGTGCTTTTGCTGTTAAAGGGAAAATAACTTCCCAAGCAATAAACACACAAAATTAAATGGTGTGCAGTGTTTTGAAAAGAGCAAGAATGCAAGTTTACTGTGAACTGTTTCAATGTGTGCCAGTTTGGTTGCTAGCAGAAAGGCACCTCTGTCTGGCAAGAACTGATGGCATTGACTTGGGTGCTTATCATGCAACCTGGCTAACCCTTTTGGGAAGCCAGTTACAGGCATATAGCTATGGATGGAGAAGAAATCCAATTTGGTCCATTTTTTAATACAAAGCACAGCTGTTTTTCAAAATCCACACTTGTCTGAATTTTGTGGTGCAATTCTCCATCCAAATCGTGTGTGCAAAAAAAGGCATCTATTAAGTAAAATAATTCACAAAACCCTTTATCCCCTTTATCCCTTGCTTCCAATCCTATGTGCTTTTTTAAAAAAGGAGAAAAGACCTTTTGGAACTCTGTTAGAAATTTGTTTTATTGTCTCTTGCAGATACTATGAAATGAAAACTTTAGTGTAATTTTCTTTCAAATCCTGAGGTTAGAAAGTTGTCACTTATTTTGAAAATGATTTTGTTTTACATCTCACTTCTTGCAGCCAAAGTGCCTGCGATCTCACTAAAACTCAGCCTGATTGATAAGATTATAATTTTGTTTATATTGTGCTAAAAGGCACCACATTGAGTACCACACAAAGGAAATGGCAACTGATGGTGTGACACATAAGGCAGATTTAAACTTGAGATTTCCTTTCTATCTCATTTGCACTTCTAATATTTCTATTTTGGCTGCTCCTGAATGCCAAAGCCCAATGCATTGTATTATTTCACTTAGTTGTGTTGCAGCAAAACTTCAAATGGTCTATCAATACAAAAATGCAATGGTGGAAAATAATATTCTTTTAAAATCAGTACTAGGAACATAAAGTACCTTCTATATGCACCAAAACAAAGTCAGGGATTAAAGTTCTCTTCTGCTTAGAAAGCATTTCTACCTGAAGATCCATAATAAATCCACAGAATTTATGGAGGAGAGAGAGAGAGAGAGAGAGAGAGAGAGAGAGAGAGAGAGAGAGAGAGACCTGTCAGGCAATAAAGGAGAGATAGCCATTGTGGTGTTCTCCAAGTTTTTTTGGAGTCCAACTCCCATCAATTTCAGCCAGCATGGCCAATGTTGGCAACCATAGTCCACACATCGGTTACACCACTATGTAACCGATGTAGAATGGGCATATCATTCTCTCTAGAGTACTGAAAGGATCTGAGGGAGTCAGGTTAGTAACAACAAACACGGACAGAAATCACAAAATGGGACAAATAACACATATGCAGGAATTCATTTCAAAAATTCACCTATTTGGAGAAGAGGTGACTTCTTGTGACAGATAAGTGCATAATTATGCATGCATACAGAGGCACCAGCTTCTTCAGCTGAAGGGGGGGGGCAATATGACATCGCAAGGAGCCTGGCCCTCTCAAAAAATACATCAGGCCCCTAGCAGTCGGCACCTGTGCTTGAATACCACGTAAACTATTTTGCTTGCGATGTTTAAAATCTGGAAACAAAGCCAGAATGCTGCTGTTGAACCAGCCCAACAGATACATGTGAAATATGCCATTGATGTGTCCATGTAGAAGGGAGCATGTTCAGCCTCATAAGGTAGATTAAAGCCTCTTTTATCTATAACAATATAGACCTAAAAGGATAATTACAGATCATTGCTTTCAATGGCTATGTGCCACTGCTGAGGTTTTACAGTCCGGAAGGTTGCACAAGTACTGACCACCTGCCTTTCAAGCTAGTACTTCACTCAAAGATTTTCAAAACAGATAAAAGCTGTATGCTGCTTGTGGTGGGTTTTAATCCACAGCTGCCACAGCTTTCTCTCTCTCCTGCTGGTGGATGTTAATTCTAAACAAGAAGAAAAATAACCATAGAAATATGAAGTTCATGGTCCATTTCCAAAGTGCTATATGTGGCATAAATGCACAGATTCCATTACGCTAGCTAGCCTGAAACCACTGTGTGCAGCCACCCACACCAACCCACTTTTGTGTGAGCTAACTGAAGTCTGAACTGGCCAGCATGACAGAAAAAGTCCATTTTGCTGGGTGACATGACAAATTATGAAATTTAAAAAGCCACAGACAGGGACTGGTCTCAGTGTAATGGGAAAAAAGCACACACTCTACCAGTGGGTTGTGGGGAGGGGGGCTCTATTTTTAGAGCATTATATATTTCATTCCCTACTTCCTTGCAGCCATACATCAATTTGCTAAGTGGGAGGAAAAAGCATCACAATTTAGGCTCAGGAAGCCTCAATTCATGCAGTAGTGACCCAGAAGATAGCTGCTGCTGTGAATGGACTCCTTAAGCACAGCCAGAGGCTGAAGCTACAGAGCCTGTGACCATCAAAGAAATAATACAAGCAAGACACACTGCTCTTTTACATTTCTAGATATAAAACAGAGATATGAATGGGGAAGAAATTCAGCTGTCTTTGCATTTTAATGAGGAACTACCTAATTTGCACTTCTCAAACCAAGACATGAACTGAAACACAGCTATCCTTTGAAATTTGCACTTCTCTGAATGATGCCGCTCTCCAAATGTATAAAATGCATTATATTAGGGGAAATATGCATAGAAATGCAAATATCAGAGAAAATAACAGACCAAAACTACATTATATTAGGGGGAGCTGTTTGCAAAAATGGATTAATTAGGGAATTTTTTCATGAGAATGTTTTTTTTAAAAAAAAAAATAAAATGTGAAATTGCTGTGGAAATGTGGAGAACTGAGCTTATGACAGGAAAACTATGGAATCAAAATTGATAGATTCATCCATCCCCAATCAAATACATCTTTTGTTAGTCAGGAAAGTTAGTTACTCAACATGACATTGGTGTTTTTATAGTTGGAAATGGTATAAAGGACTAGGAACTGCACATGGTAGTATTATTTGCTCATTTAAGGCTTCAGAGACAGATGCTGCCTTTCTTTAAAGGTCACTGCTTTAGGAATATATCTGTGATGCTCATTTAAGAGTACATTTGCAATTTACTAGAGATAGGTTTCATTTAATTCCATTGGTTAAAGAATCAAGCCAGGCAATACTGAAAGAAGGAAATTCTTATGCTTTTATTCTCCCATTTAAGCATTCTTCGCAGTTGCTCAAATGAGACATGCCAGAATACAACCTGTCTGCAGACACTGACTGGTTCCATATCATACTAAAAAGAAGGAGACAGATTTAAAAATTCCCAGCAGCAATCTGTGCAGCAGCAAAATGAATATTATATTTAAATATTTCCAGGTCCATTTTGGAAAGCAAGCCAGGAAGATACTGGAATCAGCAATTTTCTGTATGTCAGCAAAGCATGCCACAGCCTCGTGGCTGGAAATGTAGCCGTTCATAATCCTCGCTTGCTTCTGCACTGAAAAATAATAATGGCACTCTTAGTCTTTGAGTTGGGCTACTTTGCTTTCTATCACACACTAGCCTGAATGTGTGGCATTTTTAGCATAAGCCAAGTGATGATGATGATTTACATTTCAGGCTGTTAGTAGCCTATAAGAAACTTCACTCCCAAACCCTCTCATTATGTCTTCCAGGTTGCACATCATCAGCAAGGTGGACAAGTCTGCCAAATAAAAAGGCACCAACGTCAAGCAAAGCAGAAGCACGGGACAAGGAAGAGACTGAGAGTGCAATCCTATGCAAGCTATTTCAGATCTAAGCCCTATTGTGTAAACCCATTTGACTTCTGTGAGGATTACTTCTGAGGAGGCAGGTGCAGGAGTGCACTGTAAAAACAGATAAATTGTTTTTTCACTAGAATGATATACTTTTGAACTGGGCTTGATGAAATAAGTAAACCAATTCACATTCAGCATACCAGCAGTGTAGAACCTCCAGCCTGAAAGTTAAATGTGGTTCTTTGGACCTCTGTACCTAACCCCCAGGACTCCCCCAGGCTGCCATCCATATCTCCAGACCATGCTTCTCCCTAGCCTTGCCCTTGGCTAACTTTACCCACCTGGGATGTTCCCTTAATCTGTGACAACGCCTCCAGCTTGCTGGTATGAGTGGGTGGGAGGACTTTTGCATGGCAAAAGCACAGCCAGGAGTCGCATCCATTATTCCATTGACTGTTGGCTCTGGGCCTGTACACATTTATTTGCCTTTCATCCCACCCATTACACACCTGCTAAACTGAAAGGGATTCCCCACTTTTGCTGTAATGTTTTCACACTTTGACTCCCCCCCCCCCCCGGATGCTATCTTATATACTCTTACCTGGGAGTAAGCCGAATGTGCCGAATGTTGCACTTGTACAATTTCATTTTGAAATCTGCACCCGCTTCTGCAGATTGGAAAGTATGTTGGTCAAGACTGCTATATTAGAGGTAAATGAGTGGTAGAAAGCATAAGAACAACTGGGATTAAGGCTGATACCAGAAATCCTGCTATCTGACCCCTGATGCAAAATTCCTTCTAAGGTCTAAATCTTTGAAATATCAGTCAGTAGTGCATGAGACTCTTAATCTCAGTGTTGTGGGTTTGAGCCCCACGTTAGGCAAAGGATTCCTGCCTTGCAGAAGGTTGGACTAGTCTCATGCTCTACCAACTGATCTATCCCATAAACATAAAGAACAGGGCCTTGAAGTCACCCACCAACTGTTAGTATCTGGATAGCAGACTGAGCAGACACACAGGACATGTGGTCGCAGTCTTCCCAACTATAGTAAGATGTACTGCATTTCCATTTAAATTACAATAGTAATTATTTCCACATTTATATCTAGGCACAAATTACCGAAGGCAAATTTCATGCGAATCTGTGCCCTCTCTTTGGTGGGGCATGACATAAGAGGCACTCTGTGCCCACTGTCGATCCTACTGCTATGTTCACAAAAGAGAAATCCCTTAGATCACCCCAAGACCATGCCAGGACAAAAAGTGGCAAGTGATAACAAGACATCTGTTTCACTTGCTCTTCAAAATGGTAAATTGAATTTCCTAGAGGCTGAGAAAGAGAAGGAAGCAATGTAGAGTTGCAATAACATGTTAAGGTAGATAAATAAGGACTGCTGGCATCAGACCAGGCAGATGTGCCATCTGTATAGTTGGCCTTACAAATTCAGTGACACTTGCTAGAAGGTTCATTACAAACAACAAGAAAAACAAAGTAATATTTGACTAGAGTGAAACTATCTCGGTCTTTATTTCTTTTTTTCAGATAACATCAGTGCAATTAGGTTTGGCTCAATTAAGCCTGTTAGATAGTTGGAGAGAGTCTGTTGCTGATAAAGCCAAGGTTGCAGGTTTGATCCCTGTATGGGACAGCTGCATATTCCTGCATTGCAGGGAGTTGCTCCAACTCTATGTTTTTTAGGTCTTCCTGGAGAGAAGTAAGATGGCATCCCACCCTACTCTGAGTTTTTAGCTCAGTCTCAATGTTAGGTGATGGGCAATTTTTAAGCATGCTTTATGAAAATGACCCTAATATATGGTTGGTTTTTATACACACACACCCCTGCTATCTGATTACAAGTCAGCAAAATTCAGTTCTTAAAGATAAAGCACATCCCATGGAAGACGCAAGCCCACTATCCCGTAATCATGCCACAGACGTAATACAATGTAAAAAGCTACAGAAATAACACATGTCTGACTGGCTGGCTGCACTTGTTGCCCAAGATGCGCAACACATTTAATCAAGCTAATCACTACTAGCCAGGCCAATAGATTTTGGAGAATTAGAGGGCAAACTATCTGAAAGGTAATTGCACACAAATATGCACAGAAGGACCCTGCTATTTGTTGGCACAGTCAAATAGAGGCATGTGAATGCAAAGCAGCGACAAAAAGGAGTAGTCACAGTAGTTGTGGCCATTTCCATGTACCACATGGCACGGCAGGAACAGTCGGCAGATGGCTTGCCACAAAAACAGACAATTTCCCCAGTGAAAAATCCCCATGCAAGCCCATTCTTCTCCTGAATGGGGCAGGCACTCACAAAGCGATGTCCTAGAAGCCAGTTGGCATTCCCATTTGGATGCAAATGTCACCAGGAACTTTGGACACACAGAACTGTGATTGCATCTGGGGTGTGTTTGGCAGGAGGAGGAAGTGGAAGTAGATGGGGAGAACTTACATAGGGCTTCATGAAAAATAAAAATAAAAAGAGGTAGGGAAGAAAGGAAGGGATGGTTTGTTAAAAGCACACATGTATTGGGAAAAGAAAACAGCACCATAAGAAGGCATGGAATGTTCAGTGTACCAACAGGCAAGATTTGGAGGTTTAAATAGCAGGAAACAACATAGACCAGATAATGTCATTGTAGAGGTCAGACATGCATTAGTTTGTAAATGACATTTGAAAAGGCCAGATGTCATTTTCCAAATAAGAACAGCACAGCTTTTATGAAAGCCCAGGTGTCAACCTGCAGAATATGCTGCAATGAATCCCCTGGTGGGCCAGTGACAAAGTGAAAAACTAGGCACAGACCAAACTTTGTGGAGGCCCCTGTGAATTCAGTAATGGAATGTCCTCAGGGCCTTTCCTGGCATAGCATGGTGCCACCATAGGGCAGCAGAGACAGACTCCAGAATTGCTGGGTTGGCTCTGCCAGTGCAGCAATGTCTTCTCAACCTCAATTCTACCACTGCCCCACCTTATCGGGTAAACAGTAGTGATGCTGCTACCAGGGAAGTCAAATCTGGAGTGGTCCCCTCCCCAGCTGGCCACTCCTGAATGTCCTCAATCAGGAAAGAAGTTAAAACAAGCAAATTCTCATTTATTTATTTATTTTGCAAAATATTGTGCTAAAATGAAAGGCAACACATTGTTCCTAACAGATTCCCCCACCTCCAGAAATTGCTATTCTGAGCAAGGTTGGCAATGCTCTTTTACATGTTCTGGTTAAAGGAACATGAGGACATTACGAGTGCCGTTTCTCCACAATTTTCACTGTACCACACCCACTTAACCAAAACGGAAGGAGTCAAAACTGCTTGAAACCTTTGAGATTTTGGAGTGTGCTATGTTGGAATGGGTGGAACTGAAGCACTATGGGAACCAAAATGCTTCCCAGGTGCTCTAGGCACTACCCTTGGCATTAACCAATGGGGCAGAGTTGTTGAACCACTGGAAACACAGGAAAACCTAAGTGGGAAGATGTCTGGCAATCTTTCTCATACACATTAAAATGTGAACTGAATTTCTTATTCACCCCAGTACCAAGTGCTACAATAATGGGCAGAGAAATAATATTAAACAGAAATGGAACAAAGAATAGATATATATTTTTCCCCTCTTACTCCTTCCACATCCAGTTCTTACTCAGCTTCTGCCTAGTATAGCAATGAATCTGGAAATTGCTATCAGATGAGACGAGCTCATTTTAAGGACTGTGCTTGTTAATCAGTTCAGATGTTCCTTTGACAGACCATCACAGCAGTCAGGTGCAATGGAATTTTCCCATAATCCAATTTGATGCTCATTCTGACTGGTTAGGCAGCCATCATGCCCCATAAAGTCACCATGTATAGCTAACAGGTATTGGGGCGAATGTTTCAGAAGATATTGCAAAGACCATACTCCCTCACAGCAGGAGATATTTTGTGCATTGACATTTAGAGGCAAGTCAAAGCTGTCCTTTGTAGTTATGAGTAAGTTGTTTACTAAAAACCATATGCCTTGGTTTTCCTGCCATGCCATCCAAATTTACTGTTGTTGCTTTATTTACCGATCAAATTCTGGGTGAATATAATTTAGAGAAGACTTGGGGACTTTTGTGAACAAAAAAATAAAGCCTTGTTGAAATATGTAGCTTTGTGTACTGATAATTTATTTTATGTTTGTGTGTGGGTTTTAGAGGAAGGAAGAGAGGAAGAAAAGGGCAATGATTTAAAAGCCAGCGGTTTTATCTAGAAAGTTGAAATTTGTAATCTGAAAAGAAATGAGATGCACTACTTAAACACACAAACACACACACACACACACACATTTTGGCCTACAGTAGTAGATCATCCATAGAAGGAAGCTTGGTAACCAATGTGTGCCCTTCTGAACCATAGCACCATGGAACAGGGTGAAATATGCACACAAAAATGGGAGAACTTCTTGGTGAAACTTAAGGGGATGCTCTGGAAGCCTTTTCAGAACTGCTGTGAGTCTCTCCAGATTTCTCATATTTAGATCATGGCATGCCAAGATAGAGGACTGAGTTTGTGGCCACAAAACTGGAAGGACAGGGAGTCATAGTCTGGGTGCTCCTCTGCCTCCATTCATGTAACTAATCTGTGCACTGGTACAGTTTGTGAATCAGCCCTCAGTGCCTATGGTTCACTTAGAAGCAATTCAATGTGTTTTTACAGTGGCTAAGCCCTCTAGGCCATATCAGTGTAATGCAGGGGTGGTTAATCTGTTCTTCTTCTTTGGCCAAAGGGTCACATTTACCCCCTCTGCCACCGCACTTTCTCGTACACAACCACTCCTTATTGACCAACTGGACACCTAGCCTTCATGGTGAAATGTGATCCTGAATACACAGACAATGCCTTGTATGGTATGACAGGGAAGGTGAAGACAGAACTAGGACCAAAGGACACTTATAAGGTCTGCATAAGTGAGCTTGTTATGACTGTTATATCGTCACTTTTAGGCAGCAATAGAGTCATTGTGAATCACTTGCAGTCTCTGGCATTCATTAAGCAACCTACCTTCCTGTGGCCAGAAGGGCCAGAAAAATGTAGGGTTAATCACCCCTCATTTTAAACAAGAGACTTTTAAAGTATTACCTACATGTGCAAAGCAATACATAGGAGAGGCATTCATGAGGAATGCATGTCTTTCTTTGGACTAATCCCACTCTCTGCCTAAGACTCTGCAGGAATAGTGGAGGAATATTTGTTTCTCAAAGGAAAGACATACAAAAGTCAAGCTTTTTAAAAAAACCTGTGATATGTCAATTTAACCCAACCTACATTTGGTATTCTCCCCCCGCCTGCCCCCACTGGTCTTATCTGCAAGAACATTGTTCAGTTATGCTTCTTTAGATAATGTGCTGTCAAAAACTAGTAAAAAACAGTTGTTATGTTTTCTTTGTCCCTTACTGCTAAGTGCTAAAGGAGGCAAAGCATTTTTGCAATAGTTTTCACACAATTATTTTCAATGCCATCGAGCGCAACTGTCTGTGCTTGGGAGCTTGGGCCAGTTATCTTCCCTCCCACCCCAAAAGGGGAGGGCACGTACCAACAGAAGGGCAGGGTAACAAAATATCAAGACGAAACACCAAATATAAATGCTGCTGGTCTGTGAGAAAATATTCAACTGTGTATGGATAATAAATTCTAAGCAGTGTAAATCATAGCTCCAAACCTTGATTATTTTAGTAACTACTGCGCAGTTCTTGAAGTTTTCTTTACAGCAGGTATTAATTTAAGTTATGAGGTAACAGCAGGAGCCGGGATAAAATTAATGGCAAACTTGAAGCAAATAGTATTTTAATAGAATTCTAATAAATCTACATTTTAAAATAGACCTCACTCAACATCAAGACGGGGACACTGAAAAAATGAATATTTAGGTCAGGAATTGACTCCAATGCTTCATCTGCATCATAGTACCATGGTAACCATAGATAACAGCAAAAGAAAGAGACCCATTGAGAATCATGTTGTGAAGTGTGTGTTTTTTGAAACAAAGACTTACTGCAGTGTAATTAAAAGTATCACTTGCTTTAAACCTAGTATCAGAATGAGCGGCAAGCAACTGTCTGAGAGGAGTCAGGAGCTATGCCAAAAGAATGGGGGGAAAGCCCAGAGTCTGGACAAACCACACCCAGTAGGGTTCAGAGGAATGTCCCATCCCAAACAGAAGCAACTGGGAAGGGTCCAGTGGCTGGCCTGGGTAGGTGAGGCCAGGCCAGAACCTCATAATATGTTCCTGCCCAGGAAGACATTCTGGTATGGAGTACCAGCATCTGGCTGGCACACAGAGCTCTAGTTAGCCCTAGTGCCTTCTGCCACCTAGTGAATAATCATAGTTCACAAATGTAGAAATATGCATGCTGCAGTGTCTTCATTACCCCCCCCCTTCAGACTCTCACACTTCAGGGAAATACGTTTTTCATTGTATAGAATGTCACCTGAAACAGCTGAGTAACAAGGTAGCTCAAACTGGAGTAGGAAGATGAGGTAGCATGCTGCCATTTTGCCCACAAAGGTGATGCAATTCAAGCTTAGTAAAGATCTGAGCTATAACAGAACTGTATTATTTGCATTATATAAGTGGTAGGCCTAAAACGTGGGCAAGTGGTGGCAAAAAGGGAATTGAGAACATTAGAGGAAGCTGCTAGGTCAGGCCAAAAGTCCATCTAGTGAGAACATCCTGCTCTCACAGTGGACAACCAGAGGCCCATGGGAATCCCACAACAGAACCTGAGCACAACAGCACCCTCCCCACCTGCAACGGACAGCAACTGGTATTCAGAGGCATACTACTAACAGAAGTAGGGAAGAAGGTCTAGGAAAAAATGAAAAACCATTATTGTGACAGTTGGCAGACTGATTTTACACTGTACCTAACTGCCTTTACATTGTAATGCAGCATGTAATGAAGTAGTCAAGGAAAGGCAGCTATGATTAGGGGAAGGGAGTTTTTTATACAGCAAATGTGTACTACAGATAGGTAAACAAGATTAGAGAGATAGAGAGGTGATGTGTCTGTGTATATGTATGGATATTTCTGGCCATCCAATCCAACTGGGTGATCAGCTACTGGAATCCTACATTCCACTTGGAAATGCCTCTCCTTACTTACATTGTAAATGCCATCTCTTGACTGAACCACAAACAGGCACCAGCTCCAAGGTGAAAACTTTACATACTGCTGCTGGCATGTTTCTTGCTTCAGACCACCCTCCCCCACCCTTTGATTGTCCAGAAAAAAGCCATTGCATATTGGCTATCTGCAACATTGGCCATGCCTGCCATCATGCCATTGATTTGTGATCCACAGCATGCAGCACCATATCACTTGTCTCATTTTCTTGGTCACAGTCTGCCTGACATGCCTACTGGCTGTTGAGTACAGACTTGTGATTATGGCTCTTAAGAAGTCAAACTGCATATCTATTGTGCAGTGTTGTTTGTTTGCTTGTTTTGAGAAAAAGGAGTGGGGAAGGAGTGCTGCATTAACAGTAACATATAAAAAGAAAGCATTAGCATCACTGAAAACAAGAGGGAACGCATACTTTGCTAATGTGCTATTGTCTCAATATTGATTCCAATGTCATTTCTTTATAGAAAGTAACAGCAGCTAAAAAATATATTAATGCACTATATATAGCAAAAAGAGAAAGAGGATATCAAGGGATGGAGAGAGAGAGGAGAGAGAGAGAGAGAGAGAGAGAGACTCATCTTCAGTATCATCATTCCATTTAAAAGAAAATTTTACTTCCAGGCTTTTGCACTGGGCTTGAACATAATTCAAGAGAGCTATTCACATCTCAGATGGCAGATAACCATATTTGAAGAGACCGAATCCATTGCTAAAACCGAGTGTTTAAACACTTCTGAGCAAAAGGGTGCTCTATGGCATTCAAATTCTGTTTCATGTTGTCCCTGCAAGGCTGGAATAGACAGGGAATTTAAGTGACATTTAATTCACACCTTCAAGCCATTTAATCAGACCTAGCAGCCGGACCAAGTGCTGTCAGAAGCAATGGAAGATGGGAATGAAAGGAACAGTAGCAGCTGGGAATGCTCTGCTTAAGGAAAGGGGATGGGCTGCCCAGATGTTGTTCGCTGAAGAGCAGCAGAAGTGACATGATGAGAGAAGGTCTTTAACAGAATCTAGCTTGCAGATGATGCAAGCAGAGTGGGCTGGAAAACAGAAGACATAAAGGGGATAAGGAAGTGGGTCTTCTAAGCCCACTGTGAATTTCACTTCCAAGCAAGAAGAGCATGAAACCTGCACTCAGATTGGGCATGTAAGGGGGGGGGATCACTGCAAATCATGTCCTCCATCAGGGAGAACACGTGTTGCAGTGATATCACCTAAACTGCTTCCATGTTGTTGGGGCGGGACCGTTTGGATAGCCACGACCCCTCATTGGTTGCCCCTCGGTTGCCAGGGCAGAATTTTGGCCCTTTTGCTTGGCTATTGGCTACTGAGGGGCTATTTAAGTTGCTGCACGTTGCGAGGAGCTTTCTCTTTCTCACAATGTGCATTGGATCTCACTCCCTATATTTAGGGCTGCTCTCCTGGCCTTGCTATGCCTGTCTAGGGGTCGTCTGTTTTGGAGCAGGGGCCCGGTAGGAATTTTGCCATTTGGCTGATTGGCTGTTGCCATTTGGTTTTTGCCTACCGTGTAGTAAATCGTCACAACTTTGTAAGGTTGGCGGTTAGGCATTGGTTCAATGTTTTGTGGAGGGGAAGTGGTTGGCTGTGCCTGCCCCTCCATTGCTGCTGCTGGGGAATTCAGTTAAAGCAAGGGTGGCCAACTCCCAAGAGTCTGCGATCTACTCACAGAGTTAAAAGCTGGCAGTGATCTACCCTTTTTTTAAAGGGGGGTTAGGTTAAGTTGTTGAGCTTTTTTTAGAGAGGAGGAAGGCTCAGCTTCTTTGGGGGGAGCTGGTGATCTACCAGTGATCTGCCACAGCCAGCCAGTGATCTACCTGTTGGACATGCATGCATTAAAAGAATCCAGGGGTTCGCCTTGCTTTTGTCCGAACCCCGTCAAGGGGCTAGGGCCACGCCAGAGTCCCTGGGAGCAACTGGGGTGAGCTGGGAGGCCTGCTGTGTCTTTATTTTGGGGAGTGGTTTTGGGGGTCTTCACACACAAATATATCTTGCATTGTGCACTCACACAGAGAAGCTGATTGGTCCTAATTTCCAAGCATTGTGCATATTCCATGCATTTAGCAGGAAAATACATATACCACACATGAAAGAACGACACGCATCCTACCATTTCCCCTACATCAAAGTAGGAAGAAGCATTAGCATATGAAATAGCCTGAAGAAGTTAGCCTTAAAGGAGTGTGTGCTTCTGTACAAATAGGAAGAATCTGAGTATTCTACCCAGCTAGCAGCAGGAATCTTTTTCACTGTGCTCTGCAAGAGAGGACCTCCTGCAGGTACCATCTCATCAGGAGGCCTGTTCTACACAATGCAGGAAACAAGCCATTGGTACTCCGGGCCATTACATAGCCAGTGCCATCTCAATTGTCTTTTCTTTTCACCTTCTGAAGACCTTCCTTTTTTAAAACAATCCTTTTAAGTGGGGAACTTTATCCCAGTCTGTATGGGATTTGAATATATACAAACTTGTTTTAAAGCAATAAAAAAAAGAGAGCAAAATTTGGTTTCTCACCTTGGCTATAGTGAACAGAAACAGCAGAACCAAATACCGGTAGTTGGACTGATACTGACTTTCACACTTGCGTCATTTCCTTAATGAGAAGAGGCACTGCTATTTTACATCAGGGGTGTGGAACCTGCAGAACTGTAGAAGTTGGACTTCCAACTCACAGCCAGCATGGCAATGAATGGAGATGCAGTCCAACAATATTGGGAAGGCCAAAGGTTTGCCATTGCTGTTTTACATCAAGAGAAAACAGCTCGCTAGAGTGGGCTAGCATGCTTGTAACATGAGGAAGTATTAAAATTCCAAAGTTTACATATGCAAATGTTGCCATTTTCAATTTCATTTTTTGCTAGCAAAGTTGCTTTTATTCTATCCATTCATGCAGCTTTTCAGAAAGCAGGGCTCCTAAGGCAGTTTACAATTAAAGGAAACCGCAAAATTAAAAATCATTCACAATTAAACTAATCCCAACCTTAAAAAATGTTTAAAAGCTTAACCTAATAGTAGCAATAGCAGGAAGATCAATACAGAGTCAAAATGACCTTCCCTCCCACACACACTATGGATGAGAGAATCTGTCAATTTCAGCTTCTCTCAACTTCTCATTTTTCCAATCTTAAGTTTAGCTCTCCACATTTCGACATCAGCTTGCATTTTTTTAAAAAAAGTCATCATGAAAATTCATCATCATTTTGGTGCATATGCTTTATGTATAGTTTTTTGGGAATTTCCCTTGATATAATGCATTTTTGTATGTTAGGATACCAATACTTTCATTTTAATACACACTTTACCCTAGTGTGTGCATTTTTTGTACACATTACTTGACTGGAGAACTGCTTTGCACAATTCATTTAAATGTGAATTTCAATGGATGGCTATGTTTCAGCTTGCATAATTTCAGAAAGTGTGAATTAGGGAAAATTCACCTTTAAATGTGAACTGAATCAATTTCCCCATCTCTATCCCCGACCCAAACTCGGCAAGAATAGTTTTCTTAATCTAACTGGTGAAGGCACAGCAGCAAAAGGTAAATTTTCATTCTGAAAATGAGAGGAAAGAGAATTGGGGGGTATTTAAGTCATACTCAGAGCAGACTCAATGAAATCAATGGGCCAATAGTTTGACTCCACCCACAAAGGCACACTCCTCCACTGTCTCCCGAGACAGACAGATGCCAATAAGTCTACTGATTTCAACAGCTTTATCCTAAGTATGGCATTGTAGTTGCAAATCACCCTGTGTCTCTTCCCCTCTTGTTATAACGCATTGCAAAGAAGAAGAAATGGTATTTTACCAGCTTAGTACCTCAGGTTACAAACACCTCGGGTTACAAACACTTCGGGTTACAGACTCTGCTAACCCAGAAGTAGTACATCGGGTTACTTTTCCTCAGGATGAGAACAGAAATTGCACAGCGGCAGCACAGCAGCAGCGGGAGGCTCCATTAGCTAAAGTGGTACCTCAGGTTAAGAACAGTTTCAGGTTAAGAATGGACCTCCGGAACAAATTAAGTACATAACCCGAGGTACCACTGTAGATACATTTGAGATACTTTGAATTGTTGCTAATACAAAAAAGGCCCTATCTCAGCACATTGAGCTGGTTTACCTAACACAGTAAGCCAAAATATGGCTTGCAGAGATTGCACAAACATGTGGACACCCAGAGAGGAGCTCACAACTGAATTACTCCTCCCCATTCCAAACTAAACCAAGGTTTGACTTAATGTGCCTTCCAAGTGGAGACTCGTGGTTATGCTGCCTCCTCACTAACCATGAGCTGCAACCGAAGATCTGTCTTTGAAACAACGTGGAACCCTGGGTCAAAATGGGCCCCTTAAAAAAAGAACAGACCTCTCAACAATACTGATATTCAGGCAACACCGTGGAGAGAGATATTCAACCCGTCACATGGATTGTGAGATTCCAGCATTGCAGAGGGTTGGACTAAATGTCCCTTGGGATCCCTACAATTCTGTGAGTCTATGATTCGATCCTCTTGAAGAGCTGATTACATACAACTGAGCTCTCTCCTACTATTGTGATTTGTTGAACTTCTTATATTTTCAGATTGTGTTGTTATTTTAACATTAATAAGAGCTAATAAAAATGCAGTGTCATTTATTTCTATTGTGTCCTCCCAAAGCATCCCAGGGCAGAAACTGAAGTGTCCACATGAAGTTGCTTATCCATATGGGTGGATACGTATACTGATTTCACTGAGATCATTTCTTTCTCTGGCGCTCTTGAGCTGTGCAGTAAAATGATCATAGTGAGTGGCAGCACAAAAGCAGTTTGCTGGGTGGGAAGGATAGCCAGTCACCACACAGTTTGGGTTTTGCAGCTCCTTCTTTCTTTGTGAATGGAATCTGACTTGAGGCATCAAAGGGTGCTCCAAAGGCTATAATTCCATCAAGTCAGAAAGGCTTCAAAATCAAGAGTTAGAAAACAAATCCCCATGGGTAGCTTTCACATTACACAATGTGGGAGTTAACAGTAATAATTTAGAGCACTTAGTACATTCTATATGTTTTCAACATGTTGCATAAACATTAATCTTCTCACCACCCTTGTAAAGTAAGATTATTATCCCAATCTTGAAACATGGGAATGAAGTACTTAACCATGGTAAATATGTTCTTAACATTTCCTATATAATTTCTGTTTTGCACGATGCCATCATGGAAGTAATCATGTGCTTGGGGAGACACACTTCCAGATGTTTGCAAAAAAAAAAAAAAAGGCAAATAGGTTTGAAAGAGTATTTCTATCTGTTTCTCTTTATTTCTAGCACAGGCTTATTTCTGATGCTGTGACAGTGTTAGTGCTAATCGGGATTCTTGTCTCCAGAGAGACTGCAGAGGATCTCTCTGCAGCATTTGTAAATTAAACTCAGGTTAGTAATAGCTATACTTCCTCAGTGCTTTGCAAGGAAGTTTGAAATTATAGACCTTTTCCACAGAACTACCTGAATATGTAGTTTGGGACTCATAAGGACATAAGAAGAGCCTTCTGGATCAGACCAATGGCCCATCTAGCCCAGGATCCTGTTCCCACAGTGGCCAACCAGATGCCTGTGGCAAACCAGCAAGCAGGATTTGAGCAGAAGATCATTCTCCCCTCCTGTGGTTTCCAGCACCTGGTATTCAGAAGCATTGCTGCCTCCAGCTGTGAAGGCAGAGCACAGCCATCATGGCTAGTAGCCACTGCAAGCCCTCTCCTCCATGAATTGATCGAATCCTCTTTTAAACTCATCCAAGTTGGTGGCTGTCACTTCTTCCTGTGGGGGCAAGTCTAACATATGCTACATGAAGAACTTTCTTTTATCTGCCTTGAATCCTTTAACATTCAGTTTCATTGGGTGTCCACGAGTTCTAGGATTGTGAGAGTGGGGAGAAACACTATCCTGTATCCACTTTCTCCATGCCATGCATAATAGTATTAACTTCTATCATGTCATTTTACTCGTTTTTTCTCTAAACAAAAAAGTACCAAATGATGCAACCTTTCTTCATAGGGGAGTCACTTGATCATTTGGCTTCCTTCTTCTGAACCTTTTCCAACTCTACAATATCCTTTTGCTGGTGAGGTGGCCAGAACTGTGTACAGCACTCCAAATGCAGTCACACACCAGATTTGTAGAATAGCATTATGATACTGGAAATTATATTTTCAGTTCCTCTCCTAATGATCCCTAGCATTGAATTTGCACTTTTCATGGCTGCTGCACACTGGGTCAAAATCTTCATTGAGCTATCTATTAAGACCCTGAGGTCTTGTTCCTGGTCCATCATCTCTAGTTCAGACCCCATGAGGGTATAAGTGAAATTAATATTTTTCTGCCCCAACGTGCCTCAGTTTAAACTTGTTTTCATTGAATTTCAGTAGCCATTTTATTGCACATTCAATCAGTTTGGAAAGGTCCTTTTGGAGCTCATAGTGATCCCTTTTGGTTTAACGACCCTGAACAATTTAGTGTCATCAGCAAACGATCTCACTGATCACTCCTAACTCTAGGTTGTTTATGAACAAGTTAAAAAGCACAAGTCCTGATACTAATCCTTGGGAGACTCCACTTTCTACTTCTCTCCATTCAGAGAACTGTCCATTTATTCAGATACAGGGCAGTAATTTCGTGGCACTCAGCAGGGCCCCATCTGCACCTTACATTTAAAGTAGCCACATAACACTTTCAAAGGATCTTGGGTACTGTAGTTTTAAAGGGTGCTGAGAGTTGGTAGGAAACCCCAATTCCCCTTACAATGTGAGTTGTAATTCTCACAGTGGTTTAACAGCCAATCCCACACTGAATGTTGGCCTCTGCTCCACAGGATGCATGCCAGCAATGAATGCTGCCCAAAGGGGGCAATGCACACACACACACACACACACGCACACACACACACACACACGAACACACTTTAAAAATATGATACGAGGGTGGGGTTGGTGCAATTATGATTTTGCACATTCCACAATATTATTCCAACATTATTGTTGAGGTTTGTTGTAAGCGACTTTGGACACAGCTCACTGTGCAAAAGCATCATGTAAATAAACTAATGTATACTTTAGTTATGCTTTCAAGTTTCTTCTTAGCAAGGACAGAAACCTGGGAGCACCATTAACTTAAAAACAAGCATAGGGAAAAGAGAGAACTGCAACCTTCCTGATGGCTTGCAGCCCTCATTAAGGCTTCAAGAACAGTCACTTTGTCCGCAGTGAAATAGAAAACCTATCTTCATTGAACCAGGCTCCTTCTCCCCCACCCCTTAAGCACAGTCTGTTCTCCTCTGCACAGTTGGGTGGCCAGATGGAGAGGGGGGGAGTTAAGAGGACAGGGCTTGCCATACATGCTACCCCCCCTCTCTTCTGCAGTACAGTACTATTAAAAGGTGCAGTATTGCTGCCCACTCTTTTTAATCCAGCCACTGCACTGCCCTACCTCCCTGCCCAGGCATTTCTATGAGCTTTTAGCTGGTGTGACACAATTGGTGGGGGTCTTACATTCTGGCAGAGGCCTTAGTGCCGGGAGAGGGAGATTAGTATCAAGGATGCTTTGTTTACAGCTGATACAACAGCATGTCTCTTCAAGGAGAAAATAATTTATCTCATCTGTAGCTTTTCAGATGCCCAGATTCAGTGTTCTGGGCTTCTAAGGCCTTTTGTTTTCTTTTTCTTAAGGGTTTTTAACTATTTCCAAAGAAGCTGCTCTATAAACATAGTTTTTGAGGTCAGGGCAGATCCTCTCTTTCTTGGTAGTGGAAACACTACAGCGAAGCCTGCTGCAGCATCTTCCCATTATGCAAGTACAGAACTTGCCCTAAGATATGTGTTAATAGTGTACATCTGTTTGCTCCACTAAACCGATAAAGAGCACCCATTTAGTTTGCAATGCTCTTTTCCTTTGTTTATTCGTCACTCTGTTTCTTTGCTCAGTCTTTGTAAATTACTTAGATCAGGTGCTCCACCAAAGCTGAAACGCTCATCAAGTCACTTGCAAAATGGTATGTTAATGCCATAGAGAGTTTATACACGAAACATCAAATCTAAGAATAGCAGAGTTAAAAGTTATTACGAATGCAGAGGTTTGCAATTTCATCACTTATCCTGAAGGAACAGTCCGCCTTTCACAGTTGTACTTATGGCATGGATTTTGACACAGCCTTTCCCTGATTCAAGGTCATCCAGTAATAGGTACTATCTTCTTTTCTAACAGTGAACTCAGGTAGAAAGTACTGACGGCTATGTCACCAAGATGGGTTGCACAGAGAACCCAGTGGAAGGTATCTGCATGCTTCAAAGAATGGATACATACACACAGGGGAGGGGAATACCAAAACAACACTACACATGCTCAGTGGAAAAGCCTGAGCAAGAACATTCCTGCTAGGAGAGATGATCCAAGTGTAACATTTTATTGCAGGTCCCAGTTGTCACATCTAATCTATTTGGCATCTCTCATTCACCAGAAGGACACCTAGGCTGGTATCCTACATTAAGATGCCTCATTATGTTAGCCTGTGTCAAGAAAAATGAGCTTCATTTCACACTGATAATTTGTGTACAAAAGCATTATACATGTGTGGAACTGGTGGAAGTAATTCTAACCACAAGTAATCTCAGTGGCCCGGTGAAGGAAGAAAAGGAGCTTGTATGACAAGCAACACCTGATGAAACTCCCTCTGTTTTGTTTTTCATCTGTCTATCCAAGACTGTGGCTATGGGAAAGACCTTATAGGGTGTTAATGCTGTGAGTCCTCCATTGTAGGTTCTGGTTGTATATGTTCATAAAGTCACCACTATCTGCGCTGTCCCTCATTCTGAGAAAACAAAACCCCGGGTGAGTGCCTGGAAGCTCACACTGCTCATAGATTGGCGCAACATGCAACACCCAGAAACCCTTTAAATATATGATGATACTTGGCTACTTAGCCAGTTTTCCATCATCTCCGCTGAATTGTTGCATTTTAGCTTCTCTTTATAAGCTCAGATTCAATGCACATCAACATAATTTTGAAATTTGCATAATTTAAATAATTATATGCCAAGGAGTCATGCTTACCTTTACCCAACTTTAGAATTTAGACTCCATGGGAGCCTTTGGCTTCCAGGCCATATATAACGTAAGTCAGGCTCTTCCCCAACCTGGTGCCCTCCAGATGTGTTGGACTGCACCTCCCAAGCCTTTCTTGCAGTCCAAAACATCTGGAGGGCACAAGTTTGGGGAAGGCTGATTTAAGCACTCCTGAAATGAGCAGAAGTAGACCTCACTATTTAAAACACAATCCCACAATTTCTCCCTAGATGAGAATACAATCTATTACAAGCAAAGGAAGCCACCAGGTACTGAATATCTTGCAGTCCATGAATTATGAGACTCCAGCATTTCCTCCTTCCAGTTTCTGACACCTGGAAGTTTCTGCTTGATTCAGAATAATTCAATGCATCACATAATTCTTCACCACGTCTGTGACCTACTGCACTCTCTGGTTTACGGAAAGCAACGCAGAATCAAGTATAATGGGTTCTTAGGGGCAGGGGAAGCCCACTCCTTTCTAGGGAGAAAAATATTAATTAGCCACAAAGCTAGCAATTTGTATTCCAGTCTTTTAGCCACCATAATATAAACCAAGTATAATAGAAACTCCAAGAGCTTTAACTATAGCCATGGCACCACTGGGTAACTCTTTAATAAGTTTTTAATCTGCTGGAGAAAAGCTGCATCTCATTTCTAAGTAAGCTGTTTTAATTTGAAGGGGGAGGTGGGAAATCATGCAGAACTTCATCTGTTGTTTTTAAAAAGCTTCAAACAGCTAAAGATACATTTTATTCAAAGTCACAAATAAGAGTATATAAGGCAGGGAAGTCACTAGGTATGAGACACTTTAGACTAATTTCATTTGCCATAAATCAGACTTGGAAGCACATCTGGGTGATATTAAGAGCTGTTTTCTCTCCTTTGCCTATATAAGAAACAGGACAAACTTAATAAAAACAGAGCTTTAATCTCAATTGCTTCAAATTTCACGTTGCTTGAGGTATATTCCAGTAGAGGATATCTTTGGAAAATAAGGTTTTTAAAAGTAAAAATGTGAGCAATAGATACTGCACCAGCAGTCCAATTTTAAGATAGAGTCATCAATAAAACATCTAGGGCATAATCCCATGTAGAATTATTTGTTGGTTTTGCTACCCCAAATATCTGAGCACAGTAGAATTACCAAGAGAGCCCTCTCTGCTCATCTTAACACCCAAGAAGGTCTATAGGAAAAGAGGCAGTCTTTCAGGTATTTAGGGCCTAAGGCCTCTAGGGGTTGAAACATTAAGGTAAGCACCTTGAATTGGGTCTGGAAATAAACTGTCAACCAATGCAAATTTTAAAATACTTACTCTAATTCAAACAAAGATATAATACATCTCATCATAGTGGGGAAGACTTTGACCAGGTGAGATGTGTTCCTGCTCAGTCAAATAATCAGGTAGTACCTGTTGTTGGGCGGCTTCAAAGCCCCTGCTCTCTCTTTTTATGGTTCTTTATCATGAAATCAAGGTCAAACTAGGCAGCAATTTTTTGCTGCAATCTAATGCTCTTCAGAGCAGAGACATCACCTTGCCAACAAAGAACCGTATAATTAAAGCTTTGGTTTTCCCAGTAGTGATGTATGGAAGTGAGAGCTGGACCATAAAGAAGGCTGATCGCCAAATAATTGATGCTTTTGAATTATGGTGCTGGAGGAGACTCTTGAGAGTCCCATGGACGGCAAGAATATCAAACCTATCCATTCTTAAGAAAATCAGCCCTGAGTGCTCACTGGAAGGACAGATCTTGAAGCTGAGACTCCAATACTTTGGCCACCTCATGAGAAGAGAAGACTCCCTGGAAAAGACCCTGATGTTGGGAAAGATGGAGGGCACAAGGAGAAGGGGATGACAGAGGATGAGGTGGTTGGATAGTGTTCTCGAAGCTACCAGCATGAGTTTGACCAAACTGCGGGAGGCAGTGGAAGACAGGAGTGCCTGGCGTGCTTTTGTCCATGGGGTCACAAAGAGTCGGACATGACTAAACGACTAAACAACAACAACAATGCTCTTCAGGTGTGAAGCCTCAAACAGACACAACCTTAGTCAAGACTACTGGTCTATCAACCTGTAGCTGTCATTGGATTCTTCTTCAGTATATGACTAAAGAGAAAACAGTACCCCAAAGTGGCACATCACAGCTAGAAATGAATGCTTGATCACTTGCAATAATCAGAAGAAGACTCCAAACCTTGGAAATCCCAGACTTAAATAGCTCCTGGGAAATTTAAGATGGACGTTGCTCTATGGTGGTTCACCTCCTAAAGAACTTCCCAGGAGCACCATCTAGGGTTTTTCAAACTAATCTATGGCAGACTTTCCTGAAGCAGTTCTCAATGCAAAATCCCTTGCTGTGGAGTCAGGGCATCCCTAGGGGAAGAGCCAATCATGGTAGACAGATGATGTTAACTTACTATGTGTGATCAGCAGATATACTGCTCAGTGTTTGCAAACAGATCTGCAAAAGCATCAATACAAAATGTTTCCAAGTCCTTCAAGTGTCATGATTGTTTCAGAAGATAAACTATTCTGAATGAGAACATGGAGGCAGTTTTGATCTGTGACATCTTATAACTGATGGTTCTACCTGCAAGATTCACCTTTAAAAAATAAATAAATCTTGAGCACTGCAATAGCACTACCATTTCCAAAACATAAAGGAACTGCAGATAAACTCCCTCACCATCAGGTCATGAATATGAGAATAAATGCATCTTGGTAGTTAATAATAATATCAAAATGCAATTACAGCTTGATTATTTAAATAGCAAAGGGGGGGGGGGAATAATGGTTTTCAACAGCCAACAACCTGAAAACAAACATAAGACCTGTTAAGCTGAAAGAAAAACTTGACTTGAGGGTCGGAGTTGTTTCAAAGAGCTTTCAGGATGGATCGTGTTGCCAAGGAAACGACATCATACCCATTGCTAGGGAAACAGTGACGTTTGTGTTTAGAGCAGGGGTCTCACTTGGACTTGGTTCTGAG
Source organism: Podarcis liolepis (assembly GCF_965112155.1). Lineage (NCBI taxonomy): Eukaryota > Metazoa > Chordata > Lepidosauria > Squamata > Lacertidae > Podarcis > Podarcis liolepis. The sequence continues at coordinate 59,315,250 of NC_139559.1, forward strand.
AAAAGTTTGGCATAGGAAGGTTAAGCATGGAGAACGGCAACTAACTTGGACTTCTTCATATCTAACTTGGCATAAGACTGGACTTTCAGCATATTGGCATGCAAATGTAGCTACATAAAATTTATTTTACCAGCCCTGGAAATATATGCACACGAAGTTTTGCACACGAAGCTTAAGAGTTTCACATCTATTTCTCCATGCTAAGTATGGTGTTAACAAATTGTTCTCATGCTACTACAATCTTCCTTCCATTGTTTGATGCTTCTTAAACCTGGAATGTATACATTACAATATTGAAGCAAAGGTCGGTCATTCTTTTTCTCAATTCAGCTCGAAGCTGGATTGGGGACAAGCACATCAAAATGCAGTATTTTTTAAGAAACAATGGACTGTGATACGAACTGTGGCTAACATTGTGTGCACACTGCTTCTCAAACTATTGTTGGGAGTGTACTGGTTGCAGAGTAAACAGGAGTGTGTACACAGCCCTTGTCACAGCACTGCTTTCCTTTTGGGAGAAAACAGAGGCAAAGTAGGTGTTGGCCCATTCACATATAGCTCCAGCACTAAGGTCAGCACTGTATGTGCAGGGCATTTAAACACAATGGGATATGGGTGGAAACATGAAGCTTAAGATTTTAATCATGGCCTAAATAATGTATAAATTGAGTCCTAGTGATCCAGTCCTATTGGCCTTTTCTACACTGCAACAGGAATAGGGGGATGCTGTCATGAACACTCTGCAACAGATCTCTGCCTAACATACAAGTCCAGAGCTTCATACCCTTGAATGTTTCTTCGATGAAAATAGAGACATCCCATCCCACAATGTTAATTTTACTATTTATACCCCACACATCTTATTGGCTTGCTCCAGCACTCTGGGCAGGTTCCAACATATATAAAAACATAATAAAACATTAAACACAAAAAACCTTCCCTATACAGGATTGCCTTCAGATGACTTGGGGGTCAGTTAACTCCATACCCTCCAACATTTCTCCAGTGAAAATAGGGACATCCTAAGGAAAAGTGGAACATTCCGAGATCAAATCAGAAACTGGGACGCCTTCTCTAAATCAAGGACACCCCTGGAAAATAGGGACACTTGGAGGGTCTGGATCTTTGAGCACTGATAAGAGGAATCCCATTTGGGGATTTCATACAACACACACAGTCCCTCAATTTACTTGTGCTTTGTTCTGCTTTGTTCCAAAGGAATAGCGTTGACAAATGAATACATGCCACTCAGCTATTTCCCCCGCAAAGATCTTGACTATCCTTAAAAGAGGGGGAGGAATATCCGTCACCAGAAAATAGCTCTTAAAAGGAATGTGTTTCCTAAATGATCCTTGAATATAGCAGATTAGCAAACACACACTGCACCCTTCTTCTGAGTTTTCCATTATGTTGTGAAGCATCATGTCAGGCTGGATCAGCTACGACTGACTATTTTATCTGACAATAAATGTAAATAGTTTTAAATGTGGGTTTTCTACCCACCCACAAAGCAATGGCAGAAATACAGAATAGTCAATCCATCTACATTTCTCAGACTAGCGACAGGGTCTTTGAAGAGATTAACTGCAGACTAATCCTAAATACAATTCACCCTCCCTTCCCTATGATCACTCATCAATTTGAAATATCATACTCACTCAATACACTGCTTTTCCAACATATGCCAAAATGAAGGTTCCAAAATATGGGACATTGCAAGCATATGATACTACTGCAGGCACACATCCATGTAAAATGAGGAAGAACTGACTTACTGCTGCAAGGTTGAAAACCTGCCTGGATACTCAGGGCAGCACCAGGCCAGATTGGTGTGGTGGGAGAAGAGATGTGGATGTTGGTGTAATCCATCCATCCATCAGGAACCCAGAGATGGGAGTGGACTGCAACCCCACCCATGCCCCTATCTCCTATGAGGACCTGTCCTGCTGCCTAAACCAAAGCCATTACAAAAGCCACGTCCCCTAACACTGTTTCACCCAGACACATACTGACACAATCATACCACTGACACGTACAGGACCCCACTGCACCCTATTCATGCATTGCAGGGATTGGACTAGATGACCCTTGGGATCCCTTCCAACTCTACAATTCTATGATTCCCAAATTTTGCACCCCCAGTCACACTAATACACACTACCTAGAACCCGTTATTCACTCTCAGATTTACAACAAGTATGGCTTTCCAGCTAAACAAAAATTGCAAAGACATTAGGAAGCAGTTAACGAAGAAGAAGAAGAAGAAGAAGAAGAAGAAGAAGAAGAAGAAGAAGAAGAAGATCAGCCATGCTACCTCACCTAGCATAAGCACACTTCTTTCCTGTCTTTCACCCAGTAAGGCAGGTTCTATTAACAGATGCTCAGCCTAGGGCAGAAACCACTTCCTCTCTCCCACTGCAGCCAACCGGTCAGTGGACAAAATACTAATTAACCCTAGATTATAATAACCAAAGCCTGGAGGAAATGCTACAAACTTGGCACAAAAGCCCACTTCAGTCCTGTCTCTCACCATATGCACCAGGATAGTCTGATACACTAAAACAACACAAAGACTCGTGGCACCTTAAATACTAATAAATTTAGTATGGCATAAGGTTTTGTGGCTCCTGCCAAACTAGCAGTTCAAAAGCACATCAAAGTGCAATTAGATAAATAGGTACCGCTCTGGCGGGAAGGTAAACAACGTTTCTGTGTGCTGCTCTGGTTCGCCAGAAGCGGCTTAGTCAAGCTGGCCACATGACCCGGAAGCTGGCCAATAAAGCGACATGAGTGCCGCAACCCCAGAGTCGGCCACGACTGGACGTCAGGGGTCCCTTTACCTTTACCTAAGGTTTTGTGGACCATGCTTCTTCATCAGATGCGCCAAAGATGCTTCTCAGATCCTTCAGAAGTTCTTAAAATCTAAAAGCTAAAACTACTTTATAATCCCTTCACTATTACAACTTTCATTCAGTATAGCAGATTTAATAGTAGCCCTAGATTTGGGGTTATTTACTGTGGATCTCTACACTGCACACAAAGACTATTTTACATTTACAGTTCACAAAAGAGCCCATTATACTTTTTACCATGGTAAAATAAGTGTGCACAAAATAATTTTTATCAGTGCATGAACATTAGCTTTTTGAAGAAGAGGGAAAGGTATGAATCAATGTCTGTCACTCAGAAAGATATGTTCAGCTTGTCCTTCTAAGAAAATGTCAGCCACTCATGTTGCAACACTATTCCTAAGGGATGGTATCTGGAAGGGGGGGAAAGTAAAAGCCTTGGAGATCAGCCAGTTACTTATTATGGAGAGAGAAAATCTTTCCGTAAATTTCAGCATTGCCTTTTGAAGGGGTGGTAGACAGAATGGTCTAAGAGAGGAAAGCTGCATCGTCACTTGATCTGTGCTACTTTTTATTTATGCAGCGTGCCTGCACTTTTTGCTAAATAAAAAGGGGGCTGGGAAGAAATACATTTAGTATTCCAATTGCTATTTTTACATGCCTCCTTTGCGTCTGTAATACATATGAGGAATAAGCATTGGAATTTAGGGGCAATTCTTTTCTGCCATTATGCTGTAGGTGGCGTCTAGAACACTTCACATTTTAATCATTAATAGAAAAATGACACTAGGCAGACCATGTAAACTGCTGCTGAGTCAAATATTTTCCTGAGTGCAAAGGCTCCACATTTCTCTGATATTAATTGCAAAGTTCCTAAATGTGTTTATTTATAAGGCAGTACCCTGAACTCCAATCCCTAAATTCAGGACATGGTAACATTTAAACCTACAGAGAGATTTATGACATATGCCAATATTCCAAACCCTTGAAAGCTTAACCTTGGCTACCAAAAGGCAGTCTGAACAAAATAAATTAACTATTTTTATTATTGAAGGCTGCAATCCTATATACTCACCTGGGAATAAAACTAAAAGGGGCTTACTTGTGAAGACATGTGTAGGGTTGCACTATAACAATATTGGGGGGGGAGGAAAATGCTTAAATTTAGTCTCATGTAAGTGCAGTGCAAACTTTGCACACACAACAGTGTTATGCCAAAAAGGAAATTAGTTATAACCCATTTATGGTTTTGTTTGTTTTTGAATGCTTTGGATACTGCTGTTTCTTTTATGGTTTTGTTGTGATTTTCATTGCTTATTTATCATTCTTGTAGTGTCATTTTACTATGCTGTGATCCAACTCAGCTACCAATTCAGATAAGAAGGCAGAATCCAAGTTCTAAAAATAAATAGTCAAGAGGGAATTCTGCGCTGATCTGAGGCTTTGCTGGGCCACAGGCAAGGAAGGAGCATCAAAGGCATTTACTAAACTAAATTACCACCTGAGGGAATCTTCATCAGTTGCTGCCTCTCAATATCCACAAAAATGGGAGCAGCCAGAGAGCCAAGTGGAGAAAAGGTCCTCAATCATCTGCCATGGGGAAAGTATTCAGGGAGAAGGTTGACCTCCGAGGAGAAAGGAAGAGGCTGTCATGTATTACCTGAGGGTCTTACAAGGTATCAGACCAAGCTTAGGATTCATGAAACTTTCTCTGATATTAGGGTCGGGGCACATAAATGCCAGCTTCTGTCTACCTCCAATGTTGCTGGTTGTGCCAGCTCTGGAAGCACAGTGGCCAACCCATATAAGGGAATAGGATGCAGCACCCTGAACTCTAGCTACTGCTCTTTACAAGGGCTGGGGAATATTTCTGTTAGCCCAGATTGGTCGGGCATGTTGCTTCACTTTCCTTTTGAAATGGTCATTGGGTTATTTGCATGTTTTGTTACTTTTCAGCACAGCTTTTGCAAATGGACCAGTATGGGTGTGGGAAACACCAGCATCAATATGGAAAGGGCTGCCTCTGTTCCGGTACTGCAGGATATGACTGTTGGGTCCTGTAGGACATGCACAAGGCTGACAAGACACTGAGTGGAAAGGCTCTTTGTGGTAGTGCATCTATGATACAACCAGTAGGCGCTCCAGTTACCTCAGATGGGATACCTCAAGTGGGAATCAGATGGTCACATCTCGGAGGCATGCAGTTAAAAGGAAAGCAGTATGGTCAGAGCCAGGGTGCAGCTGGCGGATGGGCTGGGGGACATTACATAAAAGGCCCTGATAACAAACAAACAAAAAGATTAGGCTTAGGAAGAAATGGGTGCATTCTATACTAGATTTGAGATTGTGCATGAGCTGTGAATGACACACTCTTTCTACCAAGTGGAAACTGCCACCGCACACCTACACACTCACCCCTCAATCAAGAATGGGGAAACTGTGGCTCTCCAGGTGTTGTTTGACTGGAACTCCCATTAGCCCACTCAACATCTGGAGGGCACAGATTCATTGTCCCTGCTCTAGAATGATGCTGTCAATACAATGGTGTAACATATCTCCCTTTGGGCACTGAGCAGGTGGGAGCTGGCTACTAGGAAGAAGCCACCTACCTCAACCCGGGAAGCTGGAAGAGAGAAAGAAAAAGACTACTACCAGCATTGCTACCCAGTAAGCCCCTGCTCTTGTGAATTGTGCAGAATTTTACATTTACACACACCTCATTTGCAAGAGGGGTTCAAGACCCCCTTTGCCCACTTCCAACTCCACCATTCACATCACAGTGTGTTTTGGATTGGCTTTCATTATAAGAAACAGCTCCAGCTGCCACAGTCACTGCTTCGTATTACAGATGATCCTACAGTCTGATGGGTGCCTTTGGCGTCTGATACAAGGCTGGAAGCACACTGACTGAGCGGCAATGGAGCAACAACTTTCTTGGGCTTCAAATGAAGCCAGCTGTTTCCATTCCTGCAAAAGATGCTGCCTGTGAGGCTACAGAAGGAACAGGAGGGTTTTCAAGACCGCAAAGGCAATTAGAGGATGGGAAAAAGACACCAGACTGATGGGCTCTGTTGAGATCTTAATTTACCAGAGGGGTTGTCCTCCTTTCCCTAGTAAATTAACAGAAAGCATTATGACCAATGACTGCAGTTTCCAAATATATGCCTCAGACCTGAGACAATATAGTGCACACAATGCAGAAAATGTGAACATATATCACATATATGGATAGTTTGGGGAGAACTATTATTCTATTCTCCAAAGTGAATTCTAGAGCAGGATAAAGCTGCTGTGCTTTGTGCAAGCCTTGCTGAAATCCAGACTATCTATCTAATATGGAAGCACCTTAAAATTTACAGAGGGTGGATACTTGCAGTTCATTGCTCCTCAGCATCAAGCACCCTAAAAATCTTTAAGGTGATCTTCTGATCTGGACAGCATTTTATTAATTTCCTCTGATAATGGTATAAAATGCTTAAGTTAATGTATGTTAATGTATTTTAATGTAATTTTAATGCAAGTCACTTAGAGACCTTTAGGTGACAAGCGACTAACAAGTGTAAATAATAACAATGATGATGATGATGATGATTCATATATATATCCCACAGCCTTTTAGGTGCACAACATCTAATAAAATACAACATCAGTGCAGCAATCATCCAATTAAAACAGCATTACATGCCTTTAAAATTGAACACTAGCAGCTAAAATGGCAGCAATTAGTAAAAACAACAGCAATTAATCCAAAGCTGAACCAAAGATGTTTTAAGTTGCTTGTTAAAAGTTTTGAAAGATGGGGTCACTTAAATTTCCTGGGACACAGAATTCCACAAGTGTGGGGTCTTGTTTCGAATCCACTTTTGGAAGAAGTACCAGAAGCTCCTGCCATATTTCAGCTACAATTGTTTCTTTTCTTAAAACAAGCTGTCATTCTTTAAATGCAAGCTCACATCGCCATGACACAAATTAAAAAGCCAATCTTAAACCCAGACACACCCCTAGTTGGGATGGTGGACCCACTGACCCCATCCTGGCTACAGGGCTGTGGGGCTACCATTGAAAAGGCTTTCCCCTTTCATTTTTGTCAAAAGCCACTGTTTACAAATGTTGGTAAGAGTCTGATGGATTAAGAGTGTTTTTAATCAGATAGTAGCTTCCCTGTGGGATTGCTCAGTCAGTAGAACATTAGACTCTTAATCTCAGGGTTGTGGGTTTGAGTCCCAGGTTGGACAAAGAGATTCCTGCATTCCTATGATGGCCCCCTGTCCACTATGTAGCAGCCAGAGGTCAAGGTGAAGTCATATGGAAAGTAGACACTAGAACTTCTTACTACAGAGACTTGCAAGTGATATAAAGCAGGTCCTGCATCAATACCTGGGACCTCAGGCAGCTTCCAGGGGCCAAGGTACATTTGCAAGAATGAGATCATGAGTTCTATATCCTGGAGAAAAAATCAGGGGGTCTGAAGGGCTTCTGGAGAGTTCCAAAGATTCATTGGCATTGCCTGCCTCTATTGTCAGTCCAAAACACATCACCAAATTTGCACCCCAATATTTGTATGTCATGAAGTTGCAACACTAGAGCAATCCTTTTATGTGCTGATATTCCAAGCCAATAATTTATTGAATATGAGAACTATACAAATGATTGGAACAGGATTGCTGGTTTTCTGCCTCTCAGCTGTACTCCTAGTGTCATTAAACCACTAGAATTATTACAAGATCAGAAGCAAGTTTGGGGAATCAAACCTTCACTTGCAGCGCAAACTCAGGAAATAACCTGACCCTCAAATATTCAGATTAGAGACACTTACCTTGGAAATGGCTTCATGGGCTCCAAAGATTGATTGTGATGAATGTCAGGTTCTATTTAAATGCTTTTTCTGTTCTGCAAACTGCCAGACGTTTATTCTCCATGCTTCCTTGCTAGCTCTAGTCAGAAGAAAATATCTCAGCAACTGGTTTTGCAGTGTGAATGAATCCTAAAGAAATCCCCTTTATTTGTCAGTGTGAAGCAGAGCACACAAGATCAGATAAGGGATATTAAATAGCCGTCTGAGTCAGACAGAAAAGCACAACTCTAATAGAAGTCCCAGATGCTGCCATTGGTAATATACTATACTTATAGAACACTAACATCAAGACACCAGGACGGTGCCATGACCTATATTTCTCACAAACCAATTTTCTTCTTTGTAGGCTATGTGGAGAGTCCAACTGCTTTTCAAGTTCCATTTCTGTCAGCTAGAGCTTCTCCTTATCACACATGTACCTTTTGCTTTTCCTTCCCTCCAATCTCTCCTTCCCTGCATTCAAAGCATGAATGATCTTCAGTTTGTGCCATTTGGTTTAAGCACCATGATCTATGGAAGCCACAATGAATTGCAGTTGCCATCTACCAGGACCATCCTCGTGTCTTTCACATCTTTGATGTTAAGAAAAATATTACCTGAGATTAGAGGCAAGAGACATTCTGTGTTTTGAGGGATTGCAACTGATCCAACACTGATGGTGTATCAGATTGCTTAATGCCACCTTGCAGCTGGAGTCAGCCTGTCCTGTGTTTGTGGCACTGTTATGATCATAGCAAAAGGTGAAGAATAACCAACTGGTCAGTCAATCACAGAATAATTCATGGTGCTATGGGTAACCCATAATGTGATCAGTTGGCAATCTTCAAGTGGCTTGCTCAGAAGTGCAAATGAGATGAAAAAGGAGGATCAGCAAGTGGGACTGACAGAAAAGACAAATGACTGAGAACTAGAGAAGGCTGGTTGTGGACTGGACAGAAATATGTTTTCCTGCGTAACATTTTTAAGCACAGTAAAGCTGTGTCCCAGGAATTTTGGTGAGTGAACTGATAAAATTACAAATAGGTCATAGCTTTGAAGAACTGGTTGGAAGGGATGTTATCTATGCTATTTGAACCAGAATGGGATATCCAGACATTACTGAATTACAACCCCCATCACTCCTGACCATTGACCATGCTGGCTGGGGCTGATGGAAAACCAACTGCACCTGGGAGTGAGCACAGATACATATCACAAATTTAAACTATGACTTAAACTTGCACATACTGGATCACTGGCAAATTCCTGGATGACATGCAGCACAATCCTAGACACATTTACAACTGGACTCATAGAATCATAGAGTTGGAAGGGGCCACGAGGGTCATCTAGTCCAAACCCTACAATGCAGGAATCTTTTGCCCAACATGAGGCTCAAACCCATGATCCTAAGATTAAGAGTTTCATGCTCTACTGACTGAGCTATCCCATCTTTAGTAAGTGCATTTTGGAGGCCAAGACTTCATTAGCCCCTCCCCATTGTTTTCTATCCTTTGTACTAAGGCTCATGTCTGGAGCAATAAGGCACACTGTGGTTTTGCCCCCATGTCTTCAGAAGGCTGAGCAAGAGCCAAGGCTAACAAAGGAAACCATTTTGCAGAGGGGCAAAATGTAAAGTGTGCTTGAACACCACTTTAACATAGTTTTCCACAAAGTATCCTGGAAATTGTAGCTTGCTAAGAGTGCTGGGTTTTCCCAGGAGGAAGTGGTGGGGCAAGTGGAAGTGTGGACGAGCCCAGTGTTAGAAACTGAGATATGAAAGCTAGGAGCTAAATGGCACCTTAAACCTAGGTTAAGGGCGCAACAACGGAATGTCTAGGCGTGCATTTTAAATAACAAGAATACAAAGCTGAAAATGAATGAACTGCAGCTAAAATATTATGTTCATTTTTCACATAGTCTACTCCTTCCCCTTTCCACCCCCCTAATATTCTTAAGAGGGTCTCTTCTCCAGTCTTCAGAGAGTAGCCATAAGTGGGGAGGCAGAAAAAGTTCTTCCTTTCCTTCCACTCTGCAGTTTTAATCTGAAATCTTAGGCGCAGTACTGCATGCAGAACTCAGAAACTGCTTGCACTAAAGAAATTCCCTGTCTCAGAATGTGCCTAGAACAATGGGAGTTTCAAACACTGGACAACCCCTTTGTAATTTCATGGAATATTTGGCATTTTGTAGACACATGTCAGCAAACCAGGCATGGGTGAAGTGGTGTGTATTGTATGTTATGCAGCAGCTCTGTTGCATCGAAAACAACAAAAAGTCTTGTGCAGTAGGTTAGTGGTGAATTTTGAAGTACAGGCACTCATTATGACAGCCCGCTTAGCTATATCCCCAAGAAGAAGAATCCATAGGTATGCCTTGAAAGAGTCACACAGCAGTAGCACCTAACATAATGCCCATTTTATTAAGATCTGCTTGACTGTAATTGTATGCAGTTTTCTTAAAGTACTTAAGATTGCTTAATTCTGATTGCATGGATTCAGCTTGTAAAGCACATTGAGCAAAAGATCTTTAGGCACCTAAAATGCAGTAGGGCACGCCTCTCTGTGTGTAAACCTAGGAGGGGGGATAAAATGCGGTATCATGGAAGGGGACATCCAGCTGGTTTTGATTTCACTTGTAGAAACCGATGGTCAAAATATTCCTGAAGAACACCGAGTTCGGCTGCATCCAGTATGTGCATTAAAAGAGAAAACAGGGGTGTTCGGGTTCAATAATTTCTGTTCAACCCTGCTTGGTGTTACATGGGTTTGAAATTTCCCTGTTGGCAGCTGATCAATTGAACCGAAGAAATTAAAATGGTAAAACATGATATTGGCATTCTCTAGTGTCCTATAACTCAGGAAATGGTTTGCCTTAACCAACTTGCTCAGGCCTTGAATGATAGCAATGCAGCTATTGCATTGTTCTGCCAGTTTAAATCTATCCCAGAGTAACCATGACTGAAAGCTGTATCACCTGTGAAATGAATTTGGCTTTCATAATTCCTAAGTGGAAGCCTGCATGATACTCACTGGAACAAACCACTTTGGTTACACATGAAGAGGCAAGGCATGGGAAGAACACTCCAAATACTTCAGAAAGTAATAACATAAAGGAGAGGTCAATAGGGCTGAGCCAAAATGGGTATGGGTGTTTCATAAGGATTTTCTCTCCAGGCAGCAAAAGGCAATTAACTTGTTTCATGGATACCTGCTTTCACAAAGTGCTGAACATTTTGAGCCAACACATATTTAAGAGGCTTGCAAAACACATATGCATACAAACATACATACATATAAACACACCAGACATTCAGGCAATGGTGAGCTCACTTCACTGCAATCTTCTCTGTCGTCCCAGTTCCAGCAGCAATTTTTGTTTGAAAAAATGACCTGCTTCATAATGCCAGTTCTAGGTCTTACTGACAAATTTTGTCAGTAAGCAATGTAAAATTTTTGAACTTATAAGACAAAATATATAACTTGTCCCCAAGATCAGACCATAGTGGAAGACTGGAAAATGTTCAATCTAACACCAATTATTCAAAAGGGATCCATTCGGATCCTGGAAACTACAGGCCAGTTTTGTTCTGGGAAAACTCATGAAACGCATTGTTAAAGATAGAATTATCCAGCATATAGAAGAACAACCCTTGCTGAAGCAGAACCAGCATGGCTTCTGCAAGAGCAAGTCCTGGCTTTTAGGGTTCTTTGAGAATGTAGACAAGTACATAGATAGAAGTGACTGGGTTGGAATTGTGTACAATGTATATTGTTATTGTTATTATTATTATGCACTCATCACTTATTACAAAAATGTTTCGAAGTTACTTACAACATATTTAAAATACCAACCAATTCACCAACCATTTAAAAACCAGATACATAGAATAAGCATATAGTTTAAAAATAAAAATAATAAATCTAAAGGTCTGTTTAGGTCTACATCTGATAAATGTTTACTTAGCTTTTGATAAAATATTTCACCAAAGGCTCCTAAGTAAGATTAAAAGTCATGAACTAAGAGGGTAGATCCTCTTATGGATCAGTAACCAGTTAAGGAAGCAGAGAGTTCATATTCTGCAGTGGAGGGACATAGAAAGTAGAGTCCCCCTAGGACCGGTACTAGGAATTGTGCTTTTTAATTTGTTCATAAAAGTTCGAGACTTAAGGTTGAGGCAGTGAGGTAGCCAAGTTTGCTCATGATACCAAATTGTCCGTGGTGTTTAAAACAAAAATAGATTCTGAAGAGCTCCAATGGTCAGGAAAATGGAAAATGCAATTCAATGTGATGCACACTACAACAACGACAACAAAATTCCACATACACGTTCATGGGTCTGAACTGGCAGCAACTAGCCAGAAATAGGGCTTTGGTGTTGTAGCGGACAGCTGAATCAGAATGTTGACCCTGTGTGTAGCAGCTATGGAAAAGGTAGATTCCATGTTAGGATAATTGGGAGAGGGTGTGAAAATAAAACTGCCAATATCTCAATGCCATTAAACAAATCTATGGTATATGACAGCACTGGGACTGCACTTGGCTCATCTACTCCAGCATCTTGTTCTCACAGTGGTCATGCAGCAGGACTCTTCTTGGGTATTTTAATTGTAACTGATGCTCACATTTGTGATAATTAAATGCCAAGAAGGCTTAATACTGCTGTTTATTGGTGTTTTAGTATGGTGGTACTATTTCAATTCACTGGCTTCTTTGAACTTTTGTTTTGTTGTATGCATTGTTCTTGTAAGCTCTGTTGATTTTCCTTAAATTGAAAACAGGGACATAAATAATAAAGTAGCTATGTTTTTAGAAGCTTCCCCCAGAGCCGCTTTTGTGTGCTGAAAAGATGTTATCTTTGGAAAACATTCAGCTCTGTCCTAAAATGAGGATATTTCAGAATGCAGTACTAACACGGTGTGTAAAGTCAGGTCCACCGTCTTAAGCATATAGGACATGAAGGAACCTGCAAGAGTTTTAACAATATGCAGGGTGATCCCAACATCACCAAACTGTTGTAATCAGGGGTGGGCAGGGCTGAGATCAGCTGGGAGATAGCTGAGTTATCTGACTCCCAATTGATACAACAATAAAATGCTGCTTCTTGAATTGAAGAATGCTAACCAGTGGTGGGTTTTTATGTGAAAGGTCTGTGAACACAGTTGTTTTGCTATTGAAAAATAATCCCTAGTTAAGAATCTGCTAATGGGGAGCCTGCTATTTTAATTCTGTGGTTTTTTTGTACTTGGCTACATCTTGGGGTTCTAGTAAGTAACAAAGCAGATCCAATAAGCCTCAAGTCTACACCTGGAATAGTCCATATGTCAAGGCTTGGGTTGTGCTAGAAGGTGGGGTTATTAAGTACCCAAACATGTTGCACCAAAAGGTTGCTCGGAAATAAATCCCACTATGATCAATAAGGCTTACTCCCAGGTTGGTGTGTATAGGATTGCAGTCTTAATATATTTAGCAAAATTAATGATTCTAGAAAGCCATGCCACACAAGAGAAGACAAAACAAATAATACCCACAGGATCAATGCGATAAGTGGGAAAGTTCACTCTGGCACATGATAAAGCCATTAATTTTGATATGAGCCTCACTTTTCCTGGATATTGAAGTCACAATAAAAAAAGTCACAACACTTAAGATTACCATGGAACAACCTATAAATGCCTCTGAAAATCCCCTTGGCCTCAAGAAAAAAAAGCTTTTCCCTCCACCATACTTCTTATTGTACAAGAGGGAAATTAATTCCAGGGCAAAGAGACATTTTAGTTTGTCCCATGATAGTCTGGACCAGGTCTTTCCATGCAGGTTCAGGTGGAACACGCTGCTCATTGAGGTCATACCAGCACGAACACTAAAAAGCCTTTCTGTTTCTCTAGGTTTTCCCAGAAATCCAAGTTTACTTCATAGAATCATAGAGTCAGAAGGGACCCCATTGGGCATCTAGTCCAACCCCCTGCAATGCAGGAATTTGTGAGCAGCTCTGGGATTTTTTTTTTTTAAAGAATTGTGCTATTTGTTCTATTTGCTTTTATTCTTACTGTATGGTATTATTTTAATGTTTCAGTGGTTAATAAATCCCTCGCATGATAAATAAATCTGTCCCTCCCCATTGAAGTAGTTATCTTGTGAGTGAGAATGGGGGGGGGGGGTACAGACGAGTCTTACAATGGTACCTTGGGTTAAGTACTTAATTCGTTCCGGAGGTCCGTTCTTAACCTGAAACTGTTCTTAACCTGAAGCACCACTTTAGCTAATGGGGCCTCCCGCTGCCGCCATGCTGCCGGAGCACAATTTCTGTTCTCATCCTGAAGCAAAGTTCTTAACCCGAGGTACTATTTCTGGGTTAGCGGAGTCTGTAACCTGAAGCATATGTAACCTGAAGCGTATGTAACCTGAGGTACCACTGTATTTACACACACACACACACACACACACACACACACGAACATCAATTTCACTTCAAACAAAATGCCTGTTGATACAGCTTTGATTCCAACAGCCTTTAAAACATGGACTCCCAAAAGTTATAAATTATCAGGCATCAGTCACTCCTACATGCTATCTGTCGATATATTGTTCCTCAGTCATCAGAGGAGCTTCTAACTCTCCTCATCTGAGTTGTTAATATTTTGATGTAATTCTGCTTCTCTTTAACTTGCTTTTTTGCCTTTTCTTTTCACAAATTGTCTTCATAGGGCCAAAAGTTGGTATAAAAACATTTTAATAAATAAAGGTTGAGTGTCTGAGATTGTTCTGCTGTTCTCACAACACAATAAGGTCATTTGAAGTTCCATCTTGCTGCAGAATGAGCTTCCCTTGTGCCTGGAGCAAGCTATTCAGTTTTCATGCAAGTGGGAAGGAAGCCAAGTCAGCAAAGAAATTACTGAGCCAAGCATAGCAAAAGGAGATAGCAGTTCACACAGCACACATAAACTATGGCCACCAATTTAGATGGTTTAACAGGGAGGGCATTAGTCAAATTCATAGAGAATAAGGCTATCAGTGGCTACTAGCAATATACTACCCTCAGGGTCAGAATGTTAGCCTCTGGGTCACAACAGCAGGAGAGGGCTTTTGCTTATGAGTTCCTCATAAGCAACTGCTTGGCTCTGATGAAACTGAAGAAGAAACCAAAACTCATAGGCTACTGCTGCGAAGGGCTCACTCCTGTCCAATGGAAGAGTGTACCAGTGCTTTAACGAGGATGCTGATGGTTGGCTTCTGGAAGCCTTCACTGTATAATATACTGTATTTTTCTGTATATAAGACTAGGTTTTTTTCCTAAAAAATAATGTCTAGAATTTGGGGGCGTCTTATACACAGGGGCCATCTGCCCCCATCTTCTTAAATCTGAGTCTCCCAAAATAGGGGTCGTCTTATAGGCAGAAAAATGCAGTACTTTTAAAAGCCTTGCCTGCTAATGAACTCTTTAGCCTAAGTTTCTGATCTAACCTCTGTAATTAAAATTAGGATAAGCTGAGTAGCTATAATTAGATTAACAAGTTGTTGTGTGCCTTGGTTTTTAAAAAAAACAACCCAGGGTTAGTCACAATATCTTTCTTTGGTTAATACCAATAAAATGTTATATTTCCAAAGTGAACAGAGGTTGTGTCTCCCCTATGCACACACTTTCCTCACACTGTTCAGCAGTGAGAATCCAAATGCAGCTCTCTCCCACTCTCCACTGCTTTTTCAGCATTCCTTAAACATAATCTGCTTCAGCAGCTGGCAAAAAAACACTTTAAAAATATTTATTTGTAACAAAATTCACTCTGTTTTTTGCTGACTTCACCATCCTCTTGCAAACACTCTCACTGAGGCAGTAAATTTGCATTCTGAATATCCCAAATAAGTATTCCCTCGAAAAGACGTATTACTCAAAGTGAAGCATACAAGTGCACAAACTAAAAAGCATTAGGACACAACCGCCACTTAAGAATCAGAATGATTGGCATGAAGTATCTAGAATAGCTTGAATAGGTTCCTAACCTTTTCACTTTCCCTTCTCTTGTCCCTTTTCTGTTTGTTCTGATTAGCTTTGCCTTGGGTGTCTAGTAGAGATAGCACCAAGAAAATTGCATCATTACTAAATGTTCTCCTGCCATGGAGTGGTGCCAGAAGACTCACCTCCTTCAAAATGAGAACAAGTTCACTGCATTCTATTCATCAACCAACAAAGGCTATTTGAAGCTTTAAAGCCTGTACATAAAGGGCAACCATAACCCTAAGCCAGCCCAATAAAATAATGAACACACGTCTCCAATGTATGGCATTTGGTTCTAGAACACTGGAAAAGGCCGAATCCTCATGGAAATTTAAACAGTTGTACCAGACTAATTGGTTTAATTAGACATTTGAAGGATTGGCTGACCAGCTGGGAAACAGGTGGAGAAGGCTTGAAACAGAACAATATAGCCCCTATTTCCTAACCAATGACACCAGTCATCATCAGTTTCTTTGCCATTTTCTTTGGTGCCACCTCATCACTCTCTCTATACTTCCTCTCTCCCTCCATATCTTTTTCTATTCACTCAACCATCACAATCACCTTGCAATTTTCCAGTCATTAACAGAGGCAGAACTGACTGCTCACCATGTGTCCTGATCCCACAACCAGCAATGACGAAGACATTAAGTCAGAGGCTGCAAAGTCACTGGCTAAGGAGCCAGACTCTGAACCAAATGCAGGTGACAAGGGGCACTAAACCCAAAGCTGGCAGGCAGGAGCCCCATGGATAAGATCCCACAGCACTAGGGTCCATAGCAGCAGCAGGGTGAAGCTCATGGCACCCTTTCCTTAGACCTGAGTGCTGGTCTACCTACATCACTGGCTGAATTGTGTGAGGAGGGTATCAGACAGGAAGCAAGAGAACATAGATGTCCTCATTCATTCTCAGAGTGTGATCTGAGGTGAGTTAACAAGTGACTGGCTCAATGTCACCCAATGAGATTCCTGGTCTCCCAGGCCCTAGTCTAATCATTACACCACAAAAGTAAATATATGTGCATGGCTATTGATATCAAACAGATGTCTGCAGCAACTCTAAAATGTTGGGCTCCAAAGTAAAATTTCTAAGGGCATGCTTATTTTCTCCTTTACCAACAATTATGAATGCAGTTACACGCCTAGTCCATTTGATTTTTTTTCCCTTTTGCCCTTTTTTAAGTTATTGCAATAACTGAATATAAGAAAATTTTACATTTCCACTTGCTACAGCATTAAAGCTTCATCTGCCTACAAATGCATTAGTACTAAATTATTGCTTTATTGTATCCAACTGAAGTCAAACTACAAACCAAGTTGCCTGGTATATGGTTAGCTTTCAGGATAAATACAGTGGAACAAGACACACAAACTAAACTCTGAGATCACTTGCTTTAACATTTGGAAAAAAGAATGGAATAATATATTCACCCACATTCTGGACATCTGTTAGTAGATCCTAATTTATTTACTGCCTCACCCTGTGCTACTAACAAGATACCCTTAAGTGACCAAAAAAGGAATTGAATAAATACACTCATGATTTCCTATTAGAGTGCAATCTATTATCTGAAGTATACTGTAGCTACTTGGTTCCACTGAAATCAATAGAAAATTCCAAGGAAATGTGGTCAGGATTAGGGTGTTCACTATTCTCTGCATACGAGGCTTATTTGGAAACTCTGGATTTAACTGCTTTCTTATGGATCCTCAATCCCATTGACTATTTTAAAGCTGCACATAAAATCTGCTTTCTAATGAGGATATGAAATCACATATGCAGATAGATAAACAGCCCATGGTAAGCACAACTCTTTACTGAGATCAAGCAATTCTTTACCGGCAACAAGGAAAATGTTAACACTGGTCATCAAACAAGCAGCAGGGGGAGGATTTGTGTCATGTAAAATGATGCACAGATCATCTCTCATTCTTAAACACAGCATCTTCTCTCAGTTTGAAACAAGTTTTTCTTGTCAAGATATCCCTGCATTACACAAATGTAAGTCAGTCAATGCACAAATATCAACGACAGTTAACCCAGAACCACTGTTATTATACACTTGAAATTATATATTACCCATGCCCATAAATTGTGTGCATGCAAAAACCTCATCTAGAATCCCCTTTATGCCATAGTGTTAAAGTAATTATCTGTTTATATATGTATATCAGTGCAGCTTATTCTGGTGTAAAAACTAAAAGACATGGCATATGAGAGCAATAGTCCTCTCCCATTGTTGTGCCCCAGTGACTGGTATTCAAAGGTAGGGATGTTATAGAATTCTAACAAAATCAAAAATGGGAAAGGAAATTGCCAATGTTTACTTATTTAACCCATGATCGTGCTGGAGGAGACTCTTGAGAGTCCCATGGACTGCAAGAAGATCAAACCTATCCATTCTTAAGGAAATAAGCCCTGGGTGCTCACTGGAAGGACAGATCCTGAAGCTGAGGCTCCAATACTTTGGCCACCTCATGAGAAGAGAAGACTCCCTGGAAAAGACCCTGATGTTGGGCACAAGGAGAAGGGGATGACAGAGGAGGAGATGGTTGGACAATGTTCTCGAAGCTACGAACATGAGTTTGACCAAACTGCGGGAGGCAGTGAAAGACAGGAGTGCCTGGCGTGCTCTGGTCCATGGGGTTACGAAGAGTCGGACACGACTAAATGACTAAACAACAATCAATCCAGTGAATACAATCAGTATTTGCTGTAGTTGTTTCTTTCAGCCTGCAATATGTAATTGATTACATTCCACCACAACAACCCAATTTCCATTGTGTTTCCTTTGCATCAAAATTAATTGGGTGGAATAATAAAATCACAACATAATTTAGGCTATTTTTTGCAAGTTATGAAAGCTACATAAGTTATGTAATTTTGTCACAGTGGACAGAGGGACAAATAACATAGTTTTTGGTGGAAGTTGAGCTGCAGTGTAATGGAAACAGCACTGCATTGTGAAGAATACAGGGTGGAACAGAAAATGATGCCTTCTTACATCCCAAAACATAATGCTACTGCTAGATGTGGCTATCCTCCACAACTGATTCCTGTCTAGCTAGTAGCCACAAAGGACACTAGGACTATCCCAGTAACCACAGTCAGTATACATAAGTTACTTGCAGTCAAGTTGGGGAGGGGGTTGCCAGTTTCAAGTTGTGAGGCAGCACCACCATGAAATCACATCCCCAGCCTCCGTTGGGTGCCATGTTAGAAATAAAATGGGAACTTTCACACGTGAGGCATATATTGATTTGATGTCCTCTCACTCCACATGCCAGCAATGAGGAACTTGTGGCATTCCAGGCATTGTTTTGATAATCTATTAATCTCCTTCTACACAAGGTACTATACTATAATGAACAGCAAAAAAACCACCCACAAAAACCCCAGCCATTACATTTTGAATTAAATTAAAGCAATGCAGAATAGACACTCGAATTATTTGACTCCCATCCTTCCTGGCCATCAGCTATGCTTGCTAGGGCTGATGGGAGTTAGAGTCCACCAACATGTGAAAGTCTGCAGGCTGCCTATTCCTTTCATTTGTTATTGTCTGGTTGTTGTACATGTGGAAGAAAAAGTGGAGGAGTGGCATTGGCAACAGAAATAAATATGTGGCCAGTGCACAGTTCACATTTGCTGTACAAACCCAATTGATGCTGAAGCCACTCTAAGCCTCATGTGTGAATTTCCAACTCCACAGCAGCAAAAGCCAACCTTAGGAGCTGCTCACAGGACCACATCAGCAAATTTTGGGCAGAAGTCCTGCATATATTGCTGTAAAATGTGCATCCCAAAAGATGGCTATGGCTTTAGATACACTGCCATAAATGCTCCAATACAGCAAATAAAAAAATAACAACTCAGTCTTCTACATAGCCATGAAACAAAAAGGAAATGAAATATAAAATATGTAAAGCAATGTGAGTGGTTGGATTTCCTTTCAGATAAGTAGGGCAGGATGTGGAAAGCCCTGAGCACACACTGAAGCATGCCATGTATGTGTCAAGAGAGCCACAGACCCTTAGGCTGAAATGCACACTGATCAAAGTAATCTACTCTGAAGGAAAGCAAAGCACTCATTTAATCCTTAATTCAATCTCTCACAGAAAATGCTAAACCCATTTCTGACTATTAGTTCCCCATGCTAATCTTCCAACAATTTTTTCCCTTGAAGACGTAAAAAAAAAAAAACAACCCAAAAAACCCATAGCTAAAAATATTAATCAATATTTAACCCAGCCAGGGCACCAACTTGGATTATTCCATTATTTTCCCCACAATTCCTTTTGGCAACAATTGAATTACGTTCACTTCATTTTCTTTCATAACAAAAGAATTTAGCTCTTGTGATACGACTTTGGATTTAGCTATTCTACCATGGTGAAGATTTGTTAGGATAAGCATTCCTTATGATAAGCATTCCCCATATTCACAATTCCCACAGCCTGTCCCTTACAAACAAAAGTACTTATATGATTGCCCCATAAGGTATCAAAAGAATCCTTGCCTTTTAAACAGCTTAGAAACCATTATTCAACTTTAAAAGGAGGACACCAAGCCTGTCTAATCACATCTGCAACACAAAAGTAGACAGTTTGCACCACACATGTCCCATGTCTAAATTGGGTACTTTGTCCCATTCCACAGTGGAATGATTCAGGGCCACACTCAATGAGTTGTTTAGGTTGGCTGGTGTTGGTTTTTTGTTTACAAAATTGCTACTGCAGGATTTGGGGGGATGACCCAGATTTAGAGCACAGCATGGGGAAGAAGAGTTAATCCCTTGCTATTGGGGGCTGCTAATCCAGGACAAAACCTCCCCTTAGTGCAAGTGCAACTTCTCCTGTGACCAATTGGGTTTGTATGTATAGAATCTGGATCAGAATCATAGCAGAGGCAAAGAGTTAAATCTCTTTTCTTTCCTCACTCCCCCTATTGTGGTCTTCATCTGGACCAGGTGCTTCTGCAGCTACTAATTCATAAACAAAGCTAAGCATGCAAAGGCCAAAGCGTCATGGCTAGTTGGCTCCTCAAAATATATCCTGTATCAGTGAAGTTACATGGACATATACTTTAGATCACCTAGATGGACCAATGGTCTCAGTAGAAGGCTGTGTCTTTTATTCCTATATCCTTTCCTACATTTCCTCTCAAATTCTGTTCTATCCAGTTAGCACTGTGCATCTCCCACCCTGACGCCCACTTCAGATGTTATCTAAGTGGCCCGGTTGTCCTTGGTACAAGGAGATGTTTTGGTACCATTCCACATATCAACCGCACCACTTAATCCTCCCTTTTTCTCAGTCTATTTTCTGAGCCTCTTCAATGGCAAAATGCAATATCCAAAATGGTTCCTGCTGCACATTTTGAGCATGAATGGTAGCCATTATGTGTACTTTGTACATGGGTGGGACCTACAGAAAGCCTGGCTGACACTTTCAGTATTCTTCATCATTTGAAAACTATGGTAAACAAGACACATGGCCTGCCTTAGCTGTCAAGCAGGAATTCATGTTGTATGTGGTCAAAACTCTGGAGCTTGATTGGTGGCCTTCTTCAAATTGGCAGGGGAGGGGATGTCTGCTCCACAAGAGTTAGCAACACAAGAAACTTCCTCCTATCTGGTTACACTGCCCCTTCAATACAGTATTTTTTTTAGTTATTGATTTTTAAAAAATATTTCAGAGCCAAGAGGAACAAAGCAGATGCAATTTGTCCATGCACAGTAAACCAATCTGCCAAGCAAACCTTTTTAGTATCGTAGTTAGTGCTAAACCTAGATTTGAAACTATGGGCAAGCTTAGAAACAGTACTTTTTAGCCAGCTATACCTAGCAGCTAGAATGGTGATTGGGAGTGGCCGCCGAGACCACATAACACCGGTCTTGAAAGATCTACATTGGCTCCCAGTACGTTTCCAAGCACAATTCAAAGTGTTGGTGCTGACCTTTAAAGCCCTAAATGGCCTCGGTCCAGTATACCTGAAGGAGCGTCTCCACTCCCCAGCATTCTGCCCGGACACTGTGATCCAGCATCCTTTGAATTTTGTGGCAAAGGATTTCTGGCAGTTCCCTCACTGCGAGAAGCCAAGTTACAGGGAACCAGGCAGAGGGCCTTCTTGATAGTGGCACCCGCCCTGTGGAACACCCTCCCACCAGATCTCAAAGAGAAGAACAACTTCCAGACTTTTAGAAGACATCTAAAGGCAGCCCTGTTTAGGAAACCTTTTAATGTTTAACAGACCACTGTGTTTTAATACTTTGTTGGAAGCCACCCAGCGTGGCTGGGAAAACCCAGCCAGATGGGCAGGGTATAAACAAATTAATAATAATAATAATGAAAATGAAAATGTAAAATCAAACATTACTATAGATCCCCAGACACAAAAACCCACACACAATTCAAAATTGTCCTAATAATGCCAATATAACTCTGCCTGACTACCAGGTCAAAGGTAGTGTTACATTGGCTCATTCGCTTGCCCGTTCCTTTCTGTCCAGAATTTTGAACTCTGCTTGGCAGACGCTCTCCACAGTGTCCAGCACAGGTCATCTTTCCCATCATTGTCTGACATTTTTTAAGCAGAGATACTTCAACTTGGGACCTTCTGTACCCAAGGCATGTTTCACACAACTGAACTTTGACAGGTCTTAGATCACCTTTTCCAGTGATATTAATTCTTTGCAAAAGGTATATCCAAAGGGTTGGTGTGGACTTATCTTTGCAATCAACACTGTGCCCAAAATTTCCATGTCAAGTGTAATGCAGAATTAGCCCTGCTTCCTGGTATCTGCAAGATGGATATCGTCCCCAACCTTCTGAAATCATGACATGCATCTGTTTTTGAATAATGCATTTGAAAAACACTGTAACAGTATTTTCTTTTTTTTCAAAGACTGAAGACTAGAATTCAGAACTGCAAAACAAGTCACTTCATCTGTGCTAGTCATCAATAGGAATCGCCTGGTGTATATAGTTAAAGGTCTGGAGCTCAAAGACTAGCCTTAAGCATCAAACCATCAAAGGGTTAAGGGGTTGACATGTGAATAGAGAAGAGCTTTGCATTTGGAATCTGTTCCTTTGCCTCTCAAGAATGAAATTGTGGATTTGGTGTCAGACAACTGTCATATATATTGCTGCCTCTTCACTGACTGAATTGAATTTGATGTCTCAATGCAATCATGTACAATTTAAAAATAAGAGGATATTTCAGAACAAGCCTTAATATCTTAGAAATTGCCAGCTCAGTAATCCTTCAGGAATATCTTCTTCCTTTCATCCCGACTTTCCCTTTGTACTTATTGTTATTTAGTCCTTTTTCATATATTCGGGGGAGATATGGTAGCAAACTGTTCAGCTAAGAGTAATGTTCAGCATGCACCCACTCTCCTCATCAAAGGACTACAGAAACGAGACCTCCACTCAAATAAATATACACAAATCAAGGAGGATGCTATCCTTAGGATTCATTTGAAAAACCAGATGACCTGTTGCCAAAATTATGTATAGGTATTTGAAGTATGCTAGATAGGTTACATTTACGTTTGCCCCTGGTAAATGTAAGAAACTTTAAAGAAACAGAAACCATCAATTTAGCCTAGATTGTTTAAATCCATTGCTATTATTTTCTAGAGAATTACTTAAGTCTACTGAAGATGAGGCATGAGGGGGCTATTTGCTCCAAGGACCTTTTTAATATGGCTGTATTGTAATGCTGCAGTGCCAGAACCTCTGTAGCAATAAAGAGGAATTCCTCTCTGAACACAACTTAGGAACCACCATTCTATGTGTCCTCTTTTAATAATGCATTTATTTAACAATATTGGTAAAAATAATGGTTCTCATCAGATGTAACACTTTAGCCTCATCTCCTTTGGTGCTGCAGGATTTTAAACACACACACAAGCATACATGCACCCATAAAGCAACCACACACACAAAATTACAAACAGAATATATAAACGAGTAAGATACTTGGTGACCAATAGTCCCTTTGGCCTCTTTCCCTATTTTTTGCTTCAGAAAGTACTGGTAAAATATGTTTTACTGCTGCTATTGAAGATGTGAAACCCTTGGGGTATATCTATAGTTGATGCACTTTGATGCTTGTTAGAAAAGCCACTGAACAGAATATATGTACTAAGGCAGAGCTTTAATATCTGGGTGTATACCGTAGTACATTGCCAGTCAAATCCCCACACGCCCATACCTAATTATTTTCTTACAAGGTTATGCCTAATTGGCCACTAGCCTAATTGATTAATCATCTGCATTTTGGAGAGACATCGAGAAGCAGTGTGAAGGGCAGGAAAATATTTATTCAGGTACAAATGTTAAAACCAATCAGAGATGTCTAGTAACACACACACACACACACACACACACGAGAGAGAGAGAGAGAGAGAGAGAGAGAGAGAGAGAGAAGCTTGACAGGGGAAGGGGGACCTAACAGTGTAAAATCAGGAAGTCAATAACTCCATGCATTTTCTGTACCATTTTCAGAAAGGTGACCAGAATGTTAAGTAAGTTGCTTTGGGTCAGACATGCAGGAGTTAAAGGATCCCAAGCTTGTATGGGGGAAAGATCCCACCAGACACACTCTGGATTCACATCTCCACATTTGCATAATAAAATGTACCTTTCCCTGTGATTTAGCCCTTGTGGCAAAGGCAAAGGATAAATGCCATGCTGTCAGACTCCAGTCCCTTCCCTGGAATCTCTGCCTTTGCGTAGAACTTACTCCAGTCACATACAGCTAGGCTGACAACGGCAGGTTTTGGACAGTCTTGAGAGTGAAAAGGCAAAAAACATGAACTTCAACTGAAATCAAGGGCTATCTATGCAATCCCACAACACCCTTCCAGCCCCACCTCTGCAAAAAAAGGAGAAAAGTTAATAGGAATCCTCGACCAATTCTCAATGCCACTTGTACCCCGCAGGATACTGCATGCCTGGTACATATTGCAAAGCCTCTTTGAGGCATTTCTGCATTTTTTCATCCCATCACCAGCAGCGTAGATGAGCCCCGATCATTTCCAAATTGCTAATCATAACCATCCTAAAGGGATTGTATCAAGAAAAGGCAGAAGAGGCTAATTTAAAAAGAGGGTTGTACAGGTACATGAGCCAAGGATGCCAAACAGCAACATGACATTTAATCAAAACCACAAACTCGACAAAAATCATCTTTCCCCCTCAGCCCTTTACTTATTTCATCTTCAAAGCAATCAGAGGAATATAACTTCTCTCCTACCTTCAGACAGGGTTGCTTCCTCATCTGCCCCCCTACACATCCTCTTGTTGCAGGGGGGAAATGCTCCCCCTGGTCTTCTGTTCCTAAAACAATATGGACAGTTCTTTATTTTCTTCTGGGAGATAACCCCTGTGTGTATGTATATATATCAGTCAGTCTGCATGCAGTAGAATCCGTAGATCCTGAAAGCAGAAGCACTCAGAAACGGGTATCCTAGTGAGAAAATCCTCAGCAGTTTCAGTTCAGTGAGAGCATCTCCTTCTCAGCAGCAGAAGCAACAGCAGCAAAGGCAGTGCTTCTGGTACTCTGCAGGCCACATCGTTCATACCTTATACATCACTACCACATTCCTTCTAATAGGAGAGCACAATACAGCGTCTCATCGCCGGCTGCCCCTGAGCTTTCGCTGTGCAGTTGCATTTCTGCATCTGAACTGTTCTTAATCATTCCTGCAGTCTCCATCTCATCAGCAGGCTATTTGTGTCTCAGCAGGAGTAGCAAAACAAGCATGTCATCACCTGGAGGTTAGGCTCACCCTGCTCATTAGGTCTGCCTCTAAAAAAAGAGAGAGAAAGAAATCTTTGTGCATGGGAAAAGAGCAAACAGGCTCAGTGAAATCCATTCTCCACACCGGGGCAAATTCTGCACACACATTATTCCCACAGTGCCGGTTGATAAAGGAATGTCAGAAGAAGGGCTTAAAAGATCTGTTTTGAAAAACTCCAGATCTTTGTGGCAGGCTTCTCATATGGGGGGGGGGGGAGGTAGAAGAGCTCTCTAGACACACAAAAAATATGTTTATTGGTGCACAGAAATCTGTTTATTGAAACCAATGTATTGCAATATCTTCTGTGCGGCACTCTGTGGTCTAGATGTACTGCTTGTCATGTAGTTGATTTAGGAAAATAAAAAACTGGGTTGCAGAGATATGAGTTGAATTAACCCCATGGAGGCTTCAAACCTTCGTGCCTGCTATGCTCCTGATCAGAAACACACAATAACACACACACACACACACACACACACACACACACACACAGCCTGTGATTTCTAGCAAGACGAAATCTCCATTTGGCACCAGTGGACACTTTCCTCCCATCCTGAATTGCAGGTGTGAAGGACCCTGGATCTGATTGGGACTGTGATGGGATCAACAGGTTAGCCCACAAACAGGCTACAGTCCCAATCTAGCTTGAACCCGACACCCACAGCTGCCAGCTATTTGTCAACAACAACAACAACAACAGGGGTGGGCGGGACTACATGAAGCATGTCATGCACAGCCAAGTCTCAGGCTTTGAGGCCAAAGATGAAGGAACTAGAAACATCACACAATCAGAACTGTGCAAGGGGAAAGGGTGTGTGGGTGTGTTTCTAGCTGCCTTTGCCCTTTCTCTGGAGGACGAAGGTCTGCAGTGAGGAAATTGCTATACTAATCATATGGGGTTTTAAATCGCAAAAGAAACCAACAGCAGACTGCACACTGTAGACCTCCTTGTCCAACATATAGAGCTTTGTGGGAACAGGCAGCCAGAATGCAAAGGAGGAGACATGACAGAGGGGGTAAGCACACCTCCACTTTCACCCTTACTGCATAAGGACAAGAAAGACTGAATATGGCCTAAGAAGGAAATACAGTGGTACCTCAGGTTAAGTACTTAATTCGTTCCGGAGGTCCGTTCTTAACCAGAAACTGTTCTTAACCTGAAGAACCACTTTAGCTAATGGGGCCTCCTGCTGCTGCCGCGCTGGCGGAGCACGATTTCTGTTCTTATCCTGAAGCAAAGTTCTTAATCTGAAGCACTATTTCTGGGTTAGCAGAGTCTGTAACCTGAAGCATATGTAACCTGAAGCGTATGTAACCCGAGGTACCACTGTATTCAAAACACTCCTGAAGGAGTTATTTGAAATATATTTGAGTCAATACACTCATTTCTGAGCACTTGGAAGTTTAACCTCCCCCCTTTTCCTGGATTTTGTGACATTTTCCCCTCTCCCTCTCCCCTGCCCTCCCCCACCCCACCCACCCCCACTGCTGCTACTCTTCCCCCTCCCCCTCTGTGCATCTGTTTACCAACTCTATTGTGTAAAGCAGATATAAGCAAACTTGTGACTCTCCATATGTTGCTGGACTTCCATCAGCCCCAGCCAGCATGGCCGGTGGTCAGGGATATATGAGAGTTGTAGTTCTGCAACATCCTGAGGGCCTCAGGCTCCCCACCTCTGGTGTATAAGCTGGGTTATGAATCTCAGTAAAAATATGCTTTTAGCAGTCAGAGCCAAACAGAAGTGAGGCTCAGTCACTGAATTTCCTTCTGGGATATTTGATTCCTGTCACCTCTTGCCACTTCCCTTTGTGCCTAAGTAGCATATCTGTGGACCGAGAACTCCCAGAAGTGCAAGCTGGATTTAGAAGAGGCAGAGGAACCAGAGACCAAATTGCAAACATGCGCTGGATTATGGAGAAAGCTAGAGAGTTCCAGAAAGACATCTACTTCTGCTTCATTGACTATGCAAAAGCCTTTGACTGTGTCGACCACAGAGAACTATGGCAAGTTCTTAAAGAAATGGGAGTGCCTGATCACCTCATCTGTCTCCTGAGAAATCTCTATGTGGGACAAGAAGCTACAGTTAGAACTGGATATGGAACAACTGATTGGTTCAAAATTGGGAAAGGAGTACAGCAAGGCTATATTCTGTCTCCCTGCTTATTTAACTTATATGCAGAATTCATCATGCGAAAGGCTGGGCTGGATGAATCCCAAGCCAGAATTAAGATTGCTGGAAGAAATATCAACAACCTCAGATATGCAGATGACACAACCTTGATGGCAGAAAGTGAGGAGGAATTAAAGAACCTTTTATTGAGGGTGAAAGTCACATGGAGTCACGAAGAGTCGGACACAACTAAACGACTAAACAACAAAGCATATCTGACTGAAAAACCAGAGAGAGAAATGAGTCACTTTGAATCACATGGTCTCTCCATTACAATCATATAATGATAATGCCTTATTTAGCTAGAGCTCAACACTGCTGTTAACTGAGAGAACCTAGTTGGGTGGGGAAGAGGTGCTAACTTGAATAAAATATTGGGGAGGGGGTGGCCCCACATAATTGATAACAAGATGCAGCACACACATACACACAATTTGAATGGCAGTGCCCATCAACTGGCAGGGTTGTCGCAAGGGACCTCAGCCCTTAGGGATTGGCTCCTGTGGTGGTGGGGAGGGGAGGGGAACAGAACAAGCAAGGCTGACCCAATGCATTTGAGGGTCTGAGGCAGAACAGAAACATGCTTCCCCTCCCCCACCCAGTCAAGTTACATAGTATCAGGCTAGTAAAGTTGCTTTAGCAACTGAGCCAGAAAATTTCACAACTTCCTCTCTGCTGTTTGGCAGTAACAGTACAATAATAAACACAACAAGTGATCTTTTTTTGCCCTTTTGTGACACACAAAATGAACTGCCAGCCTCAGGCCTCTGCCTCATAGGAAACAAGAAACAGAGTAACAGCAAAATGGAAGGAGGTGTTTCCCTCAGTGCTTCCTTCTTCAGACAGGACATTGCTGTAGGAAAAGGAAATGCCTTTTGAGCCCATACAAACAAAATTTCTGCCACACATTCTACCCAGTTCTGAGAGGAACTCCTTTCCATTGTGCCTTAGCATTTGCTCTCTCTTATTTCTGTCGTATTAGAACGACTGGAAAACTTACAGCTCCTCTTAGCCATTCTCCCCTCCGCAGACCCTGTTGTTTTACCCTTTACTCATTTGAGTAGCCAACAACTGAGCACAATGGACACATATACCATAAATCAAAGTGTCATACTGGAATGTTCCTGTTATGTATGCGGGCATTGTAGGCCGAAGCCAGGCTGTATGCATGACACTGCAGGCCTAGGCCTTGATGCCTCCTGGAGCTCAGGAGCTTTATCTGCATAACAAAAGACAGAGAGGATTCTCAAACCTCTAATGACATTTGCTGGTAGCTGGCAGGTAGCCATTCCCTGCTGCAATAGGGCCAGTGTTATGATTCGCTAGTCATGGCATAAAGTGACCTATCACAGGCAGGCAGGCATATTGCCCTGGGCCGGCTTAAGGTGTATATATATACTGGGCTGAGTTCCCCAGTTTGCCATTCTTGTTCCTAATATTCCAATAAATCATTTTTGAGCTAAATCTTGGTCTTGAGTCGTGCCTGAACCCACCCACATTTTAGTTCAATCACATGAGACTTTTAGCATGTGCAGAGGAGGCACTGACTCTCAATTCCATGCTCTGTCAAAAACCTTGGATCCCAAACACATGCTATCATTTGACTACCTGGACACATTGCATTGTTGGAAAAATGACACCCGCTTTGTTCACCCTTCCCTCAAGCTAGATGCATAGCCCAGAAGTCAATTTGTGTGCCTTTTAATAGCAAGGACACATGAAACCTGACCTCTCCTACTCCCCACCCACATGCTCACACACTGTAGTGGGGCCTCTTCAGTTTATCAGTTTGCCTCCAGAACAATGGTCTTACACTCCTGCATTGCCATTAGTCCAGGTGATGATAATGGAGGAAAGGGTGCCTTTAGTGAATATTCTCTCCTCCACTGATGTACATAATGGAATTTTACAAACATGTACTATGGGGCTGAGGAAGATATTGGGCCAGCTACAGGCTTGAGGGAACCTTCAACAGAGTGCCTTCTGAGAAGCACTTACAGAAATGCAGTTATCAGTCTATAGCTGATAGCAAGCTTTATGGGAAATTAAAATGGCATCTCCTAGAAACAACTATGAGCATATATAGATAAATAGCCCACAAGATGAGTCTCTTTTTTGGCCAATGGAGTGAGATATTTGGCTATACTACTTACACTTTTGAAGGGAAAAAATACTAGGCCATATGCAGCAGAGCACACAGAGGGATGAAATATGAGACTCCAGCAAGATTGGATGTCGTGTTGAGGTGGACCTCTGGAGCAGAACTCACAAGAGAGACAAAGCAGAACTGAGAAAGAAAGGGCATATAAACCTAGCATAGGAAAGTCAGTCTGGATATAGGACAAAATTAAGTAGAATGTCATGAACTGGCAGGACGATAGGGAGGCAGAAGAGGATCCCAGTGAGGGGTGTAGCCAGGACTGGGATACACTGAGGCAAGCTGGGGGTGGGGAAGGAGAGATTGGTGTAGGAAGTACTCACAACTTGATGGAGGAGGATGTGGGGATGGGGCAAGTCAGTGCACAGGAACTAAAGAAGCAGGACCCATTGCCAGATCCAGAGGGGCCCCTGTCTCCATAAACACAGCAAGCTCTGAGGTGTAGGAAGCAGCAGGAGGGACATTCTAGGAGGCTGAGGCTGGCAAGGGACTACAGGCCAGCCCACTAGCTGGCCAGGTGGGGCTCGTTAGCTCGGGGAGGAGAGGTATGATTCCTCAGCTGGAGCAGGCTCAGAACAGGTGATGGTAATATGCCTCATCAAGCCCAGCATCAGCAGAACTGAGGTGCTGTGTTTGCTCAACTGCCCATGTTGGTTGGCCCATGCCTTAAATATTCCAGGGTGCTCTTGGGGACTGTGTGTGTGCAGGACTGACTTTTTGGATCAGCTCCAGAGGTAGGAACCTGGCCTCACTGGACTTTAGATTTTGGACCTGTTAGCCTGCCAGACTGTGTGGTAGCATCTGCTATGTGATCATGAGATTCCAGTGGGACTTGCTGCCAGGTACCCTGTGGTTCATGACATAGAATGGGAGGTAGGAACTTTAACAGAAGCTCTGGGGGTCTTCTAGGGAGGCACCCAATTGGGGTCATAATCCAACTATTATCCATAAAGTCCAAGGCCTATTCCAGTATTTTTAGCCAGGCCAATAGATTATTGAATAGGAGAAAGGGACCAGGGTGGAGTTCTCCTTTCTCTGCTCTGTAGCTTTGACCATTCAACACAATAGGCACCAATGTGCCAACTGGATAACTTCAGTTCAAGTAGCATATTACATGTCCCAGGGCAGACTAACCATAATAGCCATAGCTGACCAAGAAACTATGGAATATCTGAGCTATGCTTTTGGGCCTGCATTCAATTTCGTGGTAGATTTCATGTAGAAAATGCTGCTCAAATCTCTGTGCAATCTCATATTTGCCATGGCCTTCAAATTGTGCTGTTAAAATGGAGAAACTCTGATAAAAGAATAATGCAATGTGTGGAATGTTTGATTAAAAAGAGGCAATGGAACTTTTTTCAATGTGTATTCAGTGTGATGAAGAACAGAAGGAGTAGAAGTTGAATTCTGTAAATAAATTTAACACAGTAAATAAAAATTATCTTGCAAATACAATTTGCTATTGTTTTTCTTTTCTGTTTAACTTACAAAGACCCATGTTAGTGTGGTATGGAAGAGAACTTAAGGCTTGGGTCGAAGCAAAATAAAAAAAAATCCTTCCAGTAGCACCTTATAGACCAACTAAGTTTGTTATTGGTACGTATGAGCTTTCGTGTGCATGCACACTTCTTCAGAGGCTTGGGTGTCACTACTCTTAAGAATTCTAGAAAGGATGATGCTGACATCCCAGACAATGGGGCTGCCAATTGTTGCAGGTGAAATGGTCCCTTAGGAACCAGTTCATAAGCTGGCAAACATAACCAATCCTTATGGAAATATTTGTACATATTGACTATGTGATCATGGCAATGGGTTGGATGCTGATTAAGGCTGCAGTCCTAATGCCTCTTACCTGGGAGTAAGTCTGATAGAATTCAATAGGAGTTTTCTCTGAGAAGACATGGCTAGGATTGCTCAGTAAGTAAGATGAAATCAATAGGACTTAAGGAAGTTGTGATAAATTTGTCTCATTGGTTTTAGTAGGATCTAAGGTCAACTAACTTAGTCTAGATCCAACTTATATTACCATGTCGTGTGTGTCTGTGTGTGTGCACGCGCACACACACACACGTGCAGAGCATTGTTAAGGGAGGTATTCTACATATAAGAGTAAACACAGAATAAGTTATTATATTTTGTCTATGTTATTAATAAAGAAATACAGTCTAATCAATGGTGTAGATAGATACAGTATGATCGCTGGTGTTATGCTGGTATTCTTAAGACAGCTCAGAAGGTAGATAAACTTAAAGCAGATTCCCACACACCTTGCATGTTCAATACAAGCTTGAGCAATAGTGGCACATAAGGAAATGCAGAGTGATAGCAGAAGCATCCTAGAGCTCACCAGAACAAGGGTGGGCAGGGGCCCCAGTCCCCAACCCAGAGCTCCCTGGCCTCATACCACCCACCCCATCTGTCATAGACTGGCTGGATGCAGAGGTGGCAAGCACCAGCTGGGGAACCCCCAGGGGAAGAAGGCTCAGAGCCGGGGGACTAGTGTTGGGGTGAGGATGAGTAATCAGAGGGAAAAGAGGTGGCATTCTGAACCCTGCAACATGAAGCCCCTGGAACCCCTCAAGTCTTGAACTGTTCAGAAATTTGGGTGATGTGCAACATAATGTAACTTCATATTGTAAGCTCCCTTAAGCATGGTTTTAATCAGGCATAGGCAAACTCGGACCTCCAGGTGTTTTGGGAATACAATTCCCAGCATTCCTGACCGCTGGTCCTGTTAGCTAGGGATCATGGGAGTTGTAGGCCCAAAAAATCTGGAGGGCTGCAGGTTGGGGATGCCTGGTTTTAACTATGGAAAGGTGGGAAACAAAAAAATGATGCATGTATGTAGATGTTTAAAATAAATACAGTAAAGCCCCAAGGAACCTAAAAGCTTGTTTTTACTAACCAATGACTATGCATTCTGTCACACTAATTAGAATTAGAACATTAACTTTATCTAAGCATAGACTAGAGTTATTTTGGTTATTCTGGTTGTGGAGGCCAGAAAGTAGAAGAGACGTACCTTTCATCTAGTGCAATGTTGCTTTAGATGTTTTTTTGCAGTGTGACCTGTGTTATCTGACACTGGATTTCTGCTCTTAAGGAACAAAGGATAAATAAAGCTGTCAAGTGCCTTATTGATTACATGTGATTAAGGTATACTTTGCTGCCCTTCTTGTCTTTTGTCTTTTCCATTCGGTTTCTTTTTGGTGCTTTTGGTTTGAATAGGGCAGTGACGGCTTTGCCCATGAGATACCATATCATGCTATCACATTTTTGGAAGATTTCTGTAAGTCTGTATTGCTAGAGTCAGGTGGACTTCCAATCCATCGCTTACTACTTCATTTTTAGAAAGAAAATAAACTATCAGTATATATATATATGGAAGTAACATGTTTCCTCCATTATTTCCAATCTGTTTCTTAAACCTGTTGAGCCACCCAAGACCAAAGCAATCTACCTACCCAGCACTAAATAATTTGCTGTAAGTTACAAGATCATACAGTAAAGTTTACTAAAGTGTGTGTACATCTACAGTGGTGCCTCGCAAGATGAAAATAATTCGTTCCGCGAGTCTTTTTGTCTTGCGATGTTTTTCGTCTTGCGAAGCATGGTCCGTCGCAACTGCGCCTCTTCAAGCGGCTTTAAGAAAAAAGCGCAAGACATTTTCGTCTTGTGAAGCAAGCCCATAGGGAAATTCGTCTAGCGAAGCAACGCAAAACCGAAAAACCCTTTCGTCTAGTGAGTTTTTCGTCTTGCGAGGCATTTGTCTTGCGGGGCACCACTGTACACACTGACATTCTGTTGGTTCATACAGAAGAGTGAACATCTATTTAATTGTTAGATCAGCACCTGCCGTTTTAAAAAGATACCAAGAGAAGTGAAGAATGGTGATGATCAAAGTGTGACTCCTGAATCAGATTTAGTTTCCTGTAAATTTTAAGCACTGAAGTACTGGGCGTGTACATGAGAGAGAGAGATACCTCACTATGCCTAGCTCTCTTGCTGTTTGCTCCACCCAGTCCTCGCTGTGTGAAATGTGAGTGCATGAGATAGTTTATATTGCAGGCCTGAAGACCACACACAAGGGAGCTCAAAGCAACCTCCTAATCTTGCTGTACCTCTGTAACCTCTAACAGTGCCTCTCTGAGCCTGTTGGGAGCTGCCCAGTGTCACAAACAGCTGGGCAGACAAAGGGGAGAAGCCTCAAGAGGAGATGCTGCTGCTGCTGCAGCAGAGCTGCAGTGCATGGCTGCGGTGATGAACTGATTACACTCCTCGCAAAGCAGGCCAACTCTGAAATGGAAATAAGCAAGAGGCGTCTTGCCTCATCCAGCAGCTAGGGTCAGCATCACTTCTAGACAAGGAAATGTGAGAGATGCATACTGACTGTTTTCTGCAAGTATTATACTGCTCTCCTCTGAAGCCCATTTCATTGCATCCGCGAAAAGGTGGTGGCTGTTAAGAGAACATTCAAGTATTTTGTTTATAAACTTCACATATCAGCATCCTTCCCCTTCCCCATCTCAGGTGCCCATCTGCAAAGGTGCTTTCATGCCTATGTTTTCAAATGTCAGTAGCTTATGCCCAAGTTCAGCAGTGAAATGCTTCACATCTCCACTTTCCTCACTGCCACTTCTACAGTAAACAAATCTGGTCTTCCTTGATTTGTCTCCCAGCAAAAAATGAAAGTGCTTGTTCACTGTTCCATATTCGCTTGCTTAGATTAAAGCAGTGTGGCTGACACCATTTTTGATAAGGACACACTACCCAGCTACTTCTGACAAGGGGGCAGAAGTAGTGACATTCTACTTCCAAGCCATTCACAATGATTTTCCAGCCAGCCTAAGGGACATAGCAGTAAACAAACTGCTGGATCTTACAGCAGAAAGTGAACTCTCAATTACCCCTGGTCAAGGGTAAACCTATAGCATTGAGAGCGCATTTAGTATTAGTTCAAACAATAATTCAGTACACACATCACACTTTTAAAGCACATTCAAAGCACGCACACACATGACAGTTTCCTAGAAACTTGTTAAAGATGCTGGGAATTGTAGCTCTGTTAGAAGTAAACTACAGTTCCCAGGCTTCTTGGGGGAGAGGAGAAATGTGCTATGAATGTGCTTTAAAGGTATAGCATGTATGTAGGCAAAGGATCAGTGGCAAAGGGTCAGTATGAATGTACCCTTTATTTTCTGAATACAAACCCATCTTATGGATGTTTCAGATGAAATGGGCCAGTGATGTTGTGTATTGTTTACAGAATTCTTATTTAGACAAAATGAGATACACATTTCTATCCTTTTAGTTGGGTACCTTGTAATGCCATCAGCACTATTAAGTCACATATTACAGCATGCTTCATTTATCATCAGTCACTGAAAGCATAATTTATTATTAATGGTGCTTCACATTGGTTGATCATCCACAGAAATATAGACCTGAAAAACTATTGTAACTTAAAAAAACCAACCTTTAAGTAAACCCATATAAAAAGTAATCCCATATAAAAGGGTGTTCTCCAAACCAATGAATCAGCTCCTTACATGACTCAGGATCTCAATATATTAAGGACCGCTTCTCCCCATACAAACTGGCCCAGACCCTGTGCTTGCCCTCCTCCTCTATCTCCCCACTCCCCAAGAGGTTGGGAGGGTGACAACACAAGAACAGGCTTTTTCCGTGGTGGTTTCCTGCCTGTGGAATGCTCTTTCCAGAGAAGCTTGCCTGGCACTCTCGTTACATGTCTTTAGACACCAGGCAAAAACATTCAGCCATGTGGGTGGGACTGTTGTTATGATTATTTAATGTTCTTAATTATGTTCTTAATGTTGTACACAGCCCTGAGAACTCTGGATGAAGGTTGGTATATAAATTGAATAAATAATAATACCAACATTTATTAATATAGTTATTGTTATTATATTTATAGCTGAACTTCCTCCCACTCAGACCATGACAGAGACATTTACTTGAGAGTAAGAAAGAATTTTTTGTTGACAGAGAGAATAATTACAGGCTCAGCAACAGCTAATGACTCACAAAAGCATCTCTATTGGGGCTAGGTGACAGGAAAGGCAAGGCTAGTCAGTTTGGGAGCTGCAGCCCAAGTTTAAAAAGTCCAAGATCAGTGCAAGAACTCCATGGAAGCAATGGAGATGTCCCAATAGGTTGGCATGCCCACTTACCAAGCTTTTTAAGTTAGAGGAAGGTGCGCTTATTCACAAGAGTCTTGTGCCTGGAGAGATTTCCAAACCTGCAGACATGCACTGCATCAGGGAAGACTGTGTCTGTTCCCACTGCCAGGAATTCTGCCAGGTCCTCGGTGAGCAGGTTGTCTCCTCCTCTTCTGACTACAGTTCCTCCAACCCTAGTGGTGGGCTGAGGCCCTCCCTCGATTCCATGGCTGCACTCCTCTTCCCAAGAGGGAAGAAAGAAAAGAGGAGACATGCATCCTCAGCTGGGGTAGCCATCTCCTAGAAGGGGAGAGCCTCTGTTCTCCAGCCTCAGCCCCCTGCCATGTCATCCTCCTCCTGCTCCTCTTCCTCCATCTCAACCAGCCACTCTGCTGCTGAGCCCAGTGATGTTTGGGACTCATAACAATAGTCCCTTCATGATCACTAGTCAAAAATAAAGAATTATCAGTATATACTTGCAGACTGCCACGTTGAGTGGTATAAACATATGCAAAACAAAACAGCATCAAAAGTCAGAGAAACCTCCAAGGGAGGTGAACTTCAATGCCAGACATAGAGTAAACAAATGGAATTATTTACAGTATAACATTATCATGTGAAATGATATTTTATTCATTATTTAATCACACACTGAGCCTGCCCCATTGATTGTACTAGGAGGTGTAGCCATTTTGTTTTGCCTTTAATCTGCAGTGTACATATGCAAATACTTTGGGTTTATTTAAAATTATTTGTATAGAGCCAGAATGTTAGCTGTCTCCACGGGACATTTTACCCAACACACCTTTACACTTTACAGAAGGGCAAGGATTTATAGGTTGCAAATATCATTTTGTAATGAAATGATCTAGCAGGCATGGGTGCGTTCCATCTGAATGTCCTCTTAATAGCAGGCAGGACTCCCTCCCACTTCCTTAGCTATACTGTACACAAATAAATCCATTTAAATAAGCTCAGTCCGTTCAGTGGCACGGCATACATTAATTCCTGCACAAACATTTACTGACCAGATCCGAGCTCAATGAGAAATGGAACAAAAAGCAAATAGAAAATTCACCAGCAAGGGTACTACAAAAACTTGCCACAAAAATAACCACAAAGAACCATTTAAATATCCAACCACTTGTATAACCATTCTGCTTATGTTGCAAGTTTTGTAAACAATAGCAAGATAGGCAGCGAGAAGGAAGACTTTGGCCAGCAGGAAACATTTTTGCATGTGGAAGAACTCATATTGCCATGCCAAAAAAATGCATGGATAGAGCATGCATGTCAGAAAGGCGTTGCAGTTAAACATTCTGATCCTGACAACTTCACACATCAGCTTGCCAGCAAGTGTGTCTTCCTTTCTATATCCTTATTTTTGTACAGGAGATGTTGACAGAAAACAATAATAAAGTAAGAACTTCCATAGGTGCCAGACCTATTGTTGTTGCATTAAGGGAGGCATCCAAAGCCCTGACTAGGAACAGTGGGATGGAGTGGAGTCACCACTGCACCTGAAGCCCTACTGCATGTGCCAGCCAGGAAGGAAGAGTTGGTGGTCATTTGATTCCCTTTCTGGCTGTATCAGCTGCATGCTGATATAGTAGACGGCCTCAAATTAGGTCCAGCACCAGTAAATAGACCAATCTTGGATCCGTATGATCCAATGGCAGCCTTCCTCCACCCTCATCCTTCCCCTGTAATGCCCCGTTTTCAGTCCTGATGATGGCTATTGCCTGTGGGAGCACCATCAGTGGTAGTGTACACTTTCAGCAACTACAGCAAGGGCCGTCACCAGTGTTTAGTCCCACTGCAGAGGAGCCCAGAGGGACTCAGAGGAGGGACATCTCTGCTTCATCCTATCCTCCCCACAACAGTGCAGATAAGGGTTTAGGATTGCTCTGCACCAGTGAATGGTAAGTGGGTATGGGTAGTCCATACTGAAGTCTTTGCTCAGTCATGATGTCAATTTAGGCTAATTGGATTGCTTTGGAATATGCTGTTTGTTTATAAGCTAATCGTGCAGGCATAATTCAGGAAAAGCTACTCATGGCTGTGTCCCATTGAAATCAACGGAATGCTAAATCAAACATGACTTCAAGCTCATCAGGACTCCAGTATTTTATGTGTGATGGACTAGTCTGACTGAGCTGCACCTCTTGACTTGGGAGTTTTGACAGGACTTGCTTTCATGTGGTTTCTTGTCACTCAAACTGAATGGCACTGATAAGACTCAAACCCTAAGACAAATATGGTCTGTAAAATGTCATTGGAGGTCTATCACAAATCTGGAATGCTAAGTCAGGCTTTGCCACCTGGTAATTCCAAACCTACTGTTACTCTGTCCCCATGTTAAGAGAGTAGGATTGTCACAAACATTTACCTTTCTTGGAAGTGGAAAAGATGAAGGGTGTTTCAGCCTAATTAATTAAGGTGGGGGGGTGGGGGGGAAGTCCTAAAGAAATTGTAATGCATTGAAATCCTGGGAAGTTAAGGACTAGTGAGACCTTGCAGAACTTCATAACAGGTGCTCAGAAAACATGCAGGATTTCTCTCTAAGTCCCAGGCTAGTTGACCACACAGTCATTTTCTCCAACTGGTGGTGAGGCCTTTGGGGTAAAGGAACACTTCTAAGGAAATATATGGGGTATGGTGTTTCCTGTGCTATTCTTCGGCACATTTCCATCTGTAGAGAGGCATGCCAGGTGAAGCAGTTTTGTTGCTGATTCCTATCTCTATTTCTGCTGATGGCATATTTTGCTGTAACATCCCCACTGGAACAATTACATGCATGATCTCCTTCCCACTCTACTCTATTGCCCTCCTCTAATAAAAATGTTTGTAAATATTCATTGTCTCAGAATGAACAAAGATTTTCAGTTGGCACTTGTGAAGAGTAAGCTTTGCCCCCCCCCCCCCCGGTTTTTGTTTTCCATTGGATGAGCAGATCATCTTTAATACCTCTAAGTAACAGTCTACAAGTTATATTCAAAAAGCCATATTTTTGCACATTATGGGAAAGTAAATCCTCAGCAGATAATATTCTAACCCTCTTTGATCCCATGTCACCATCTTTGCCTGTAGGAAAATGAAAACAATATTAGCTTCATTTACTGTAGATGCTTCTTCCCGTGACCATTTAGATTTGCCTAATTACTTGCTCCTCCCTTCCTTCTTCCTGGGCAGGTGGAGCAACATCTGTGAACATAAGATGGATGCTGTCAGTAACAAATGACTCCTTGTGATCAGTTCACGTTTTCCTTAGTGCTCCTTGCACAGATCAGAACTGAATACAAAGTAAGAGAAACATTAATTAGTGCCCATCCAACAGCAACTTGACAGGGCTATGATTTAGCTATAAATACGTCTGTTGAATTGCAATTCAATATTTGAGTTCCTTACTTTTCTTTCATTGTACCAAATTGATTGGGGAGAATAATAAAGTCTCGTCGAAGGATGCGGAGAGCAGGGGGAATAATGAAGCCTCTTTTCCTGTCACTCCTACATTTTAAAAAAGGAAAAGAAATCTCTTGACTGTGACTGTCATGACATCATCTACTGACATACAAATTGCTTAGTGATTTGAAAAGAAAGACATATTTGTAAACAAGCCACCTACTTGATACTTCGATTCATAAAGATAAGACATAGTCTATTCATTTTCCTTGAAAAAAATCTAAATAAACCTTTTCCCTATGTCAGCTCTCCTGTAATGTTAGAATATTAGAACAATCCTTATACAGTATATATGCATGAATGTGGGTAGATACTACCATGAAGACACATGGCACTTTGCACAGGTTTAAAAGCAAAAAAACCAAAACCCAACAACAATAAAAATGAACAATTTCCTACTCAAGGAACTTGGGAAACTTGTCTTCTGTTGAAAACCCTATAGCTTGGCTAAGCCTTTAGCAACAGATTCACCCTAGTTTCTAGTAAACAACAAATAAGTGTTGTGCAAAGAAGAGAGGGAGAGTGGTTTCCGTCTTCCATACCAGGGCTGACCAGTTGATGAGATGAGGTAAGGCAGTTGCCACAGGTGGCAGACCCAGCCTCCTCCATGCCTGCCCATGGCCTCCTCATCTATGCTTGCCTGACACCTTAGCCTCCTCCAAACTGCCCATTACCACCATGTCTTTAGTGTTGGGGGAGGCTGTGGGGGCAGAGGCAGGGATGGGCTGTGGAACAACAGGAGTCGACAGCCAGTGGTGGAGGAAGCTGCTCAGGTTCCTGGGGTGGCATGCCCAGACACAGGGCGAGCTGCCCAGAGGGGTGGGGTGCACTGCAGGGCCTCCAGAGTCTGCCTGCTTGCCTCCCACTCAGTCACCCTACGGCTAGGGGAGAGACAGTGGGTGGAACGTTTGGGCAGCGCAGAGCCTGTGTGCACCCAAGCCACCATGTCTCTCCCAGGAGAGATGCATGGCTCGGGTGCGCTGCAGGCCCTGC
Source organism: Podarcis liolepis (assembly GCF_965112155.1). Taxonomy (NCBI): domain Eukaryota; kingdom Metazoa; phylum Chordata; class Lepidosauria; order Squamata; family Lacertidae; genus Podarcis; species Podarcis liolepis. The sequence goes on from NC_139559.1 coordinate 59,355,704, forward strand.
CGTGAGTGCCACCCGGCATTTTGTCACCCCCCTCAATGGTGACACCCAGGGCGGATCACACCCACCACACACCCCTTCCTTCGCCCCTGTCAACACCATAGGGGGCAACATTTTCTGTTTTGCCTGAAGTGGCTAAACATCCTGGGCTGGCCCTATTCTGCACTATTGAAAGCAAGGAGACAAACAAACGTAACATTTAAGTGTAGTAGAAGTGCTTTCGAACATACATCCACAAGATGCTAATGCATTCATTTTCAGAGCAGAGAATGTCACTTCGTTTTTTAAAATGTATAGACCGTTTTTCAAACAAAATGCTTTCCAAAGCATTTTACAGAAATAGACACCAAGAAATAAAGCATAATAAACTTTTAAAACCCATAGAAGCCTCCTGATGCTGCTGGCATGGAGCAGACACTGTCACCATCTTTAAGTCTCTTTTATTTAAGGGCCAGAATGAGAGACAACCTTGATTCAAAACCTTCCTTAGCATGGCTACATCTTTATGAAATATACATTAAATTGAGCTCCTACTGTTCATTCAAGCACATAGGTTCATCTCTGACTTCACTGCTGATTATGCCCACTGCTTAAATGTTTTCTGCCCACTTTGAAGCCACATAGAACCCCATTTTGCACCACTTTGGGCTTCCAGGCTGCAAGTAGGCAACTAGAGTGAGAACACTTGTGCAGCAGCAAAGCTCATTAAGTTTTTGTCAGTTTTGTCACTTGAGAAAAAGTGCTTTAGACCTTTGGTTTGCTTGAAACCTCATAGATCTCAGATTACTTTCTTCTGCTTAGAAGAGATTGTGGGGCTGCACAAGATAGCTTCCTATTCTAACTGCAGTAAAGGAATTTCGCTCTGTTTGACAGGCTAGATGTTGTTTTACACTTGGAAAGAAACACAACACAGTAACATGAGAAGCTCTGTATTTCCCCTGTTTCTTGTGCACATGCAACCTTATCTGTAAGTTAAAACTTTGTTAACTCTCTTGGCTAACAACACATGATGTTAATTGCGTCACTTGCTATGTTTTGTTTTCTATTCAGTTACAGCCATGACCACAACAATGTTCACTGGAAACACAGTGCATCAGAAGGGGAGGTTACACACAAACACACACAGAAGTTGAGATCAAAACTCTTATTTGACACACTGTATTTAGGCCTAGGGGAGAAAACAGTCCTATAGGGGGCAATATACATTGTGATCATGATGAAAGGAAAGGTTAAACCTTATTTTCCTAATGAACATTGCCCCTTATGCCTGTAATTAAGGTGGAGGAGCACAATACCACATTTGCAAGTGATACCATTAATATAATGTGTAGCTAGACCTATGGAATAAAACATGTTGAAATGGCATTTCTAAATGCATTCAATTAGAATGAATTATGGATAATGGGCTTGATGTGAAGAATAATGGGCACATCTCATCCTGAGTGGAACAGGACATTTTAGATGTTGCTGCACGCAGATTTTACACTGTTGCACCTTAAAATGATTTTCCAGTACCTCACACCCTGTATGGTGAATATTGTCAAGCTGAAAGAAAGTTCACCAGGATAAACATGTGTTCACAACAGATAATGTTTTATTAGAAGCAACCAAAAAGCAACTCAGGGAGTTGTCCTTGTGTCTAGCTGTTTCCAGGCATACGATGTAAATTCTTAAACTGCCTTTTGGAATCTGCCACCTTTAAACTTCAAACACGTTTATTAATATTTTAAAGTCCAATGAAGCTTAACTTTGAAATTCTGTGAGATCAAAATGGCTGGTGATGAAGGAGTACTTTGCTCTATATTTATATATCTTTTCTTTTATCTTTTGGAGTTTATGGTAGCTACTGATTTTCCCTGCACCTTTTATATAAATAAAAAATGGTTTGACAAAGATAATCATTCACTTTTTCAGTCAAAGCTTGCCTGAATATATGCAAAATACCTGGGATTGGATCATAAATGTTTGTCCAATTCTAACAATGGCCCATTGCATAATCAAAAGACACTACTAGAATATCCATGTTGGATATTCTTTTTTATTATTATTAATATTTTATTAAGTTTTATCAATGAAAAAAGATTCAGAAAAAGTACAAAAACAGAGAAATACAAAGTCAAAATACAAAAGTACAAACATTAAACACAAAAAAGAAAAAGGAACAAAAAGAAAAAGTAAAACACATAAAGAAAAAACAAAACTCCCTCTTTTTTTATTTCTCATCTTTATTTAACTTGTTTTCCTGACTTCCTCACGCCTCCCTTTTTTGTATCCCTTTTTAAAAATTGGTTCAGTAAATTCATATCCAATTTAGTTTCTCTATTATCAATCCCATCTTACATTTGACCTTGTTGCTAGAACCCCTTCAATTCATTTCAACATCATCAGCATTCAGAAATTTTACAGTGTTTCTGTAAATAAATTTTAAATTTCCTCCAATCTTCTTCCACCGACTCTTCTCCCTGGTCTCGGATTCTGCCAGTCATTTCCGCCATTTCCATATAGTCTATTAATTGCATTTGCCACTCTTCCAGAGTGGGTAGGTCTTGTGTCTTCCAATGCTTTGCGATAAGAATTCTTGCTGCTGCTGTAGCATACATAAAGAAAGTTCTATCCTTCTTTAACACCGATTGGCCAACTATGCCCAGGAGAAAGGCCTCTGGTTTCTTCAGAAAGGTATATTTAAATACCCTTTTCATTTCATTATAGATCATTTCCCAATTTCTTTACATTTCCAACATTTGTTATCGGGCAAGTGATAGATTTTTGCAAGCTTGACTGGAGTCATGTACCACCCCATGTTGGATATTCTTATCTAGCGTCCATGCTTTCAATGCAACAATCTTTGTCTATAGAGATGGTAACAGATATCTCCATCTGGGGGTCCCAATACATTTTCAGGAGAGTTACACTTTAGAAGGCAAAATGAACCTGGTCTCTCATTTTTAGGGTCCCTAGCTTTGTTTTTCAGTTATATGACAATGAGAAAAGATAACAATAGCAGAATATCATCATTGTGATGCTCTTCACAGTGCCATTTAGAATTCTTAGAGTGGATGGGAGTGATCCAACAGACATTGTGTGCTTGGACTGGATAAAGCACAAAAAGCAGAAAGTAGAAATAAATCAACAGTTCTCAAGGTTGAGGCATGTTAGAAGTGGGATCTATACAAGGACTGGGGCTTTTAAACTTGTTCATAAATAATCTAGAGTTAGAGATAAACAGTGAGATGATCAAGTTTGCTGAAGACCCCTCAAATTGTTCAGCATGGTAAAAACCAAGAAGAATCACAAGGAGCTCCAAAAGGTTCTTTCCAAAGTGAGGGAATGGCAATTATTCTTTGAAAATTATTTAGTGACTGCAGTTAGTGCAGAACACAGTTTCAAGAATAATGTAAACCAGATAATGGGACCATAGACCACCTATTCTGGCCCAGGGGCACTGGCTGCTCATATAGTTACAGGCCCAATTCAAAAATTTGGTCTTAACTTATAAAGCCTTACACTGAGCCTCTTGGGCTTGCTGATCAGGAGGTCGGCAGTTCGAATCTGCATGACGGGGTGAGCTCCCGTTGCTCTGTCCCAGCTTCTGCCAACCTAGCAGTTCAAAAACACACCAGTGCAAGTAAATAAGCAGGTACCGTTGTGGTGGGAAGGTAAACGGCATTTCCGTGTGCTCTGGTTCCGTCACTGTGTTCTGCTGAAATAGAAGAAGTTTAGTCACATAACCCAGAAAGCTGACTGTGAATGAATGGCAGCTCCCTCAGCCCGAAGTGAGATGAGCGCCTCACCCCATAGCCACCTGTGACTGGACTTAACCATCCAGGCATCATTTACCTTTTACCTTTACCTACCTGACACAACGTCTCTCCCACCTTCAACCTCCTCAATGGTGTTTCAATTTTTTGTGTACTTTATATTTTCTGTAAGTCGCCCCGGGCCTTTATTGAAAAAGGCGACTAAGAAATTTAATAAGGAATGATAAACGTTCACACACAAAACCTGCTGACTCCTACTGGAAGCATTAAAAGGAAACACACACAGTGTCTGAAACTTTCAGTGAAAATTCATTTCTTCGTGCCAAGCAAGCAGCAACGAGAATTCTCTTGGGGGAGCTAAACCAATCCGACTGCAAGCACTTTGTTTCTGGCTCCATCACGCCTAATGTCCATAAAAGATCAAGGTTTGCCTTCAGAAGAAAAGCACGTTCAGATTCTGTCCTTGTTACTATGGCAGCTTCACAAAACCAGTTGCACATGGAACATTGTGCTGAATTGTTCTCTTTACTCAAATCGTATTTGGAATAAGGTTAAGAATCAACAGTTATAGGGGCAATTAAGCTGTCAATTAGTGGAGTTTCTTTTCTTTTGCAGAGCATTAAAAGGGGGGGAGAGAGAAGAGAACTGTTTAAGTTTCCTCCGAGTCTCAACTGTGTGAACACTAAATTATGTGCAGTCTATAAAGACCTTTTAGAACAAAGACTCGAAGCGGCCCTTATAAATAATTTAAATGATTTAGATAATTAGATTAGAATGCAATATACTTGTTATCTTTTTTCAATAATTTCAGACATGACTGCATGCTGTAATGCTGCAGTTAATGTCATTTCTTTTTAAAAGCTGGAATGGAGCTGTAGTCAAAGCATTGCTAGCAGTGAGGTGATGAAACGCCTGTAGTAACAAAGTTATCTGAATTTCTCAGTTGTCCAAATATAGCATTCAGATCTCCTTGCCCAGCCTTCCCACTGTGAGCCACCATAGCAACAGAATGGGGTAGGGGTTTCGGACACCACCACCCAGACACAAACATTGAAGGAATGTGTGAGGGATGTCTTAGGGGTATTCAGGCTAACCCTATTTCCTCCATATCCAGCAGCCATACCCCACCTCACTGCATCAACACATTCAGCATACAAAGTAAGAGGCTCTATTGTACTCCCAAAGTATGCATGCAGCGTTCATAAGAAGACCCCTGCCAGATAACACCAAATGCCAATTTTTTTCAGCATCCCATTTCCCCCAGTTACCAACCAGGTGGCTATGAGAATCCCACAACCAGAAAATGTGAGGGCAATCCCTCTCTTCTGTTTTTCCCCAGCAGCAAGTATTATTCAGGGGCATACTGAGGTATATTGAGGTATATTGGGAATGTTCTGCTTTGGGGTGATTAAGTTGTTTTCCCATACCTGTTGCTATGCAATTCTCCTAGCTTCACATAGGGTCAACTGCCTTCCATCTCCTAGTCTATCATCATTTCCTTTCAACACCAAGACTTCCAACCATGACAGCATGCTAAGATGTGTGGCACTTTTGTACTGCTAGCATCCATCCACGAATTACCCAGATCATTTTATTTGTAACCCTGAGCCAGAGTGAAGCTTACATTTCCAGAGATGAAGGATGATAGAGGCAATCTGCTGCACCACATAGTCACTTTCTGAGGGAGAAAAATGCACAAAAACCATTTGAAAAGTCACTACATGCAAAGTGATTTAGACACATTCCTGAGTCAGAACAGGAATCCTTTGTGCGCAGTAGCTGGCTGGGTGCTCCCTTCTGGAAAACCTCCAGAGAAGCTTGCAGTAATACAGCTGGGATGTTGCAAATACATGGATAAGCCATCCAACATCCATTTGCGAGAGGTGCTAATGCAGCGTTACACTGTTCTGAGGTAATCAAATGTCAGCCTGGCAAAAGCTCTGATGTGATCATTAAAAGATGGGCAATGTTCCACAAGTACTCCCAGGATCTCTATCCCTTGGAACTGGGAATAAGTGCATATCGGTTGGAAAGAAAAGAGCAAATAAACTTGCATTTTTAAATCTCTCTGGTCCCCATGGTCTTTAGAAAGGAAGAGTTGGATTCAGCCTGGTTTACACATACCTCATAACGGTTTTGATCAGAAGGTTTGTACATTCAAGGTCACTTCGCAAATGAGTTCCTAGGCATTGTTTTAAATTGCTTATGCTGTTTCAGTGGTTTACTTAGATGGTTGGGCTGGTATAGGAAGCATTAAGAAGCATTTCAGCTCTAAAAACATTAGATATTGGCTTTATTTTGGTGTGGGTTTTGTGTGTCTGTGATAATGATTGTAAGCGGCCTCAAGAAAACTTATGTTTTGAAAGGTGACATTTAGAAATAAATAAAATGTGGTTACAAGAAACACAAAAGATAATGTCAACCATAAATGGCCTGCTTCTGATCCCTACAAATTCTGTATTGATACTTTTTTGTAATTGATTCATGAGCTGGATAATGTCATGATTTTAATTGGTGGGTTTACGCTGTATTTTAATGTGTTTTTATATACCACCCTGAGAACATTTGTTGAAGGACAGCCTGAAAATATTAATGATGAAGATAATAACAATAATTAAACAAGTTATCATAAATTGTTGCACACATAGGCAAAATAAGCACTTGCCCAGACATAACCTTGAATATATTAGTCTAGGGAAAATATACATGTGAATCATTTCTGATAATATTGGTTGCATAGAGGCAAAACAGATAAATGAAGAAACATTAGTGTAGTAACTTAAGTAATAACTACCTAAAATGGAACCATCAGTTTCAATGGGACCATCCATGGGCTCATTCATTTCAGCAGAGGGATAACCAGGAGCTGCCCTCTACTTATGTGGTATAGATTTACCGGTAACATTTTCAGTTGCTTATGGTTTTTTTAAAAAAAAAATTATTAAAGTTTTTCTTGGTTTAAAAAGTACAGGCTCTTTTCTCAGGTTGAAAAGTCTTTTCTATATATCAGTTGCATAAGATGTGAAAATAAAAAAATTCCTTCCAGTAGCACCTTAAAGACCAACTAAGTTAGTTCTTGGTATGAGCTTTCGTGTGCATGCATACTTCTTCAGATACATATCTGAAGAAGTGTGCATGCACACGAAAGCTCATACCAAGAATTAACTTAGTTGGTCTTTAAGGTGCTACTGGAAGGAATTTTTTTATTTTGACTATGGCAGACCAACACGGCTACCTATCTGTAATAAGATGTGAGACATTGGTGTTCTATACAGAAGAAGGTCGGGGAAGGAGAAGAGGGAAGGCAAGGAGGGGGAGAAGTGGTAAACATATTCTTAGTGTGTATGTGGGGTTTTTATATCAGCATCATTTGGGTAGGTTCTCTTTCTGTTTGTCTATTATATTCCCTTGGTAGTGAGAGAGGTTGAGTGGGGGACCCCCAGAGTGGGTTGGTTGTTTTTAGTTGGTTGATGTGAGATTGAGTGGGGGGGGTTGGGGGGGAGTTCCAGTTCCTTATGTGACAAGGAAACAGTTGATTATTTGTCCAAAGATGGAAATGACTAATGGAGCTCTTTATTCCATCAGCATCTTCCACGAGGCAAAATGACTTTTACTCTGATAGATCCAGAATAAGAGACATGCACTATCATGAGCCATTTCTCATAGCTTACATTAATGCTTTCATATAGCTCAGCATTTGCACTTAATCAGCTGTGTAGCAGGACTAGATACTGAGAGCTCCCTTATACTAAGCACATAGGTGCAAATTGATTTCCCCTTAGTCACTGCCACCCGTGGAAAATTGTTACCAATTTTTGTTCATAATCAACACATACCGCATAGGAGAAATCCCTTCTCCTTTTGAAAAATTTGAAGAACAATGGCAATTCCCTGCCAATTAGCTCAAGGTAAGAAGAAAGACCTCAGGAAAGCAAGAGACAGGTGCTATTATGGTAGATACACTTCCAGTTAATATTTGTCAGGTATTGGACAATCTGTTCTGCAACTCGACTTTACCAGCGAGCATCGCTCAGCTACAGTAGCTCAAATGGGAATGGTAATAAGTGCTAAATGAAACCTGACACCACATCATCAGACAATAGCACTTCCCTTAGCATGTTTCCATTATGTTTCAAACCCTGATGACCTATTCTGCAAGAAGGTCAGAGCCTAGACAAAAGATGGCAAGGCAGAGCCTCAGGAACTATTATTTTCCAGTAAGGCTTCTTTGAAAATTATTGAGAGTTGCTGATGGAGTGACAGAAGGTGCTGGCTGGACCAAAGGTGGCCACATAGCCAGCAAATCTCACTTGAGCAATAGCATCAACAAGGGCACAGGAGCACGAAAAGTGAAAATTAGAGAGAAAGCAAGAAAGAGAGCATCTAAATCAACAATGCCTTGCAAAAGAGAGTTCAACAATAAATAGATTGAGGCGAAGAGAAGACACCTAACACAACAACAGACATTTCCCCCTTCCCTCATAAATCCAGGTGCTAAAATCTAAAAGAGCCCATGGTATGAGCCACTTCTGGGTGACTCAGGAAGGAAAAAACTGATATATAGAAGCTTTGCAGCTCCCAAGAAGATGGTTGAAGATACAGGTAGACCTTTTGAAAAATGGTGAGGGCTGGTTTTATGGTTGATATAAGTTCCAAATTGTAAGTGTCAAGGAACAGTGACACCCAGTACAGTGACACCCAGTAACCTGTCATCAATTTTCAGGAGTCGTATTTCTAAATTTCTGCAAGGTGCTCTTCTCTTGCTCAGACTGACTTAAGCAAGGCCTGCAGCTGCTGGGATCTGTTATGCCCTGCTGTAAACAAAGAGAAAGGGAATTAGCAGTTCACTGCAGCATCCAACAATCTGTTCCAAGGAAAGATCTGTTGAAACTCAACTAATGCCTCCCACTGCTCCACTGAGATGACCCACCATAGCAGTTAAAGGCTTAAATCCACATCTAAAAACTGTGTGAATAAGGAAAGACTGCATACTGCAGAGCTTTCCACAGCTTCCAGCCTATAATCTTGCCTTCAAAAATATTATCCGTAGAGCAACAGAAGACTCAGAAATACAACACGTTAAACCCCCCAGATGGCAAGCAATAGTTAACAGCCACAAGAAAGAAAAAACTTACCTTAGAGAAAAGGTAAAGCTTACGTAGCCATAGTTAAACCCACAAAATGAAATAGAAGTGACTAGCTAGCCATACATATGAAAATGGAACAATATTGAGCAAATCCCAGGTTGGTATTTTGGCATTTACCGTATTTTTCCGTGTATAAGACTAGGGGTTTTTTTTTACCAAAAAAATCGGTTTAAAATCAGGGCTCGTCTTATACACGGGTAGTGCTGAGGTATGCTTTCTTAATTTGGAGTCCCCCAAAATAGGGGGCGTCTTATACATGGGAGTGTCTTATAGACGGAAAAATACGGTACATTCATAGAAATAAGGTGTGTGTTTTTCTACAATGACAGCAACAACATTATCTACACCCAAGTAGTCACAACCATCCTTGAGCATGCACACAGAGACTTAATAGTTTATACTTGTATGTTTAGCATTCACGAATAAACATCTCTGTACCAGATTTTCAGCAATAAGCATCTTTATGTCTCATTTACAAGACCTTTTCCCAATCACAGACCAGGGATCCTGTAATGTACCGGAAAACAGGCACAAACACACAAAACTGCACACTTAAGAACTTGGTTAATTATATATTTAAATTGTTCCCTTTCATCATTACCACCAATGGCCAGGTTTGCTCATTTGTAGAGCAAGGCGTCTTTTCAGACTTTTTAGAGAATTGATTCAATTCAAAATTGGTCATTTATTCTAGACTAGATTCAGAATTATTAGATGCTTTGGGAGACAGGCTTTCAGGCGTTAATGTGTGTGTGCCTATGTGCTAATTCATGCTGCGTAGTCCAGCTACAAACAAGACACACACACACAAACAAATTGTTCAATTAAGGTCAAAAAGGAAAGAACCTGAAATGGCTCCATGGCAAAGCGCCCAAAAAATCTGGCACACACATCATTTTGTAGGATGCCTTTTTTATTATCAGACATTTTGGTGCCTGAAGTAGAAAATCCAAATTGCAATCCCATGGTGCTAAATTTGATAGATAGCTGCATTCCTTAACACTCTGGCACAACTAGGAATGCCTCATAACTGAAAACAGTTGCTTATTTTATTGGTTTCAAGTTGTAATGCAAATAAAACAACACTTACAGCCATAGACCTGTTTCTGTCATGTGCCAGAAGGTTTGTCAAGAGTCAATGTGGCCCTCAGGCCATGCACCCATAGTTTGTACCCTCCCTCTAGCTGCTCATAAGAATATTCCCTCTCCCTTCCCATAATCCTCCACACGCCCCGCTCTGTTTTAGAGGATGGGGAGCAGGGATTGTAGGAAATTGTCCCCTTTCATTCCATCTTCAGATCTTTTCCATCAGCAGAGCAACACCAACTGGATTCCACCCTATACTTTGTATTCTTTTTCACCTTCCTCACGACTGAGGAATTACCTCTTCTCTTTCTACTGTATTTCCTTCATCTGGTTTTGTAAACAGCTGAATTCCTTAACACTCAGTAATGAGTAGGAATATCTCGTAGCTGAAAACAGTAATTTATTTTATTGATTTCATGTGGTAATGCAGTGTTTGTAAAATTGTTCTTTGCTTATACACAGCACTACAGGCTATTTTTGAGGGAACAAAGGCAGAGCCCTTCCAGTGAGTCAGAGTATCTTGATTAAATTATAAGGAGTTTCCTCTCAGGTTCCAGTAATAGAAGAACTAACTTCTCACAAGAGGGCACTCCTGCTAAAAAGAATTGTTCTTCTTCTGCTTCACTGGGCAAATTGAAGTGGCTACCTGAGGCAGCAGAGGCAGCAATAAGATGTTGGAGGACAGAGCCACAGGGCTTGGCCTGCATCTCATAAAGTCACATCTACACAATTTATTTAAAACAGTTTTATGCCACCTTAATAGTAATGGCTCCCCCCAAATAATAATAATAATAATAATAATAATAATCATGGATCTGTAATTTGTTAAGGGTGCTAGGAGAGCTACAAAGTGGTATAGGCTGCTTTAACTGTATGGTGTGGGTGTGAGCTGCTGATAGGTTTGGTATAAGGCACTGGGTTGTATCCAAAGTAGTGCTAAGCGACTCATTCCACCAACAAAAGGATTTCTGCTTGTGCAATGGAACTTTCCTCCCTCTCCACCTCTGTGTCTCCTCTAAATCTATTCTTAGGGGTTCCCCCAGCTCTCTGTAGCAGACTTCATGAGGATGCAGGGTAAACAGGGGGAGGAGAAAGGATGGGAAGTACCATTGTGCAAGTGTAAATTCATGAATTAATGGAATAAATGCATGGGGTACATTCCATTGTCCCCTCACCACCACTGAAGCAGCATTCCAGTCTGGCCAGCACCTTTACATGGAATGGGAGAGGCTGCCATTTTTTCTAGCACTTCAGGCAGCAATCTGTCTTGAGCTGGCTTTATATAGCAGAGCCACTCTGTGCTCCTTCCCCCATAAAGCAAGATAACAAGCTATTATTTGAAGGTGGAGAAATGTGCAGTCATGGGAGTGATGCAAAAGCGATTCTATAAATATTTGAAAATTTTTATTCTCCACAACTGTTACTTTTTGCCATCCCTGAATTTTTTTTAAAGTAAGAAATGAACCTGCGTTGGCATTGTTCCAGTATAGTACATGTAGGAGGGAGTAAATAAATATAAGAAAAACATAAAACGGAGTGGGGTCTGAAACACACACTACTATTCTGAGTATTATAAACAGGGACATGTTTCTATGAATGTGGAGAACAGGGAGAAATCATATTTAATATCTATGTGGACTGCCTGCCATCCATCTGCTTTGGCAGGTGCATTATTTCTAGTTCCAGGGCTCATCGTGATGAATTCTGGTTCTTGTTTTCCTTTTGTTGCTGCTCCTGGGACACACACACACCCTGCAAAAGAAATTTGCTGTACCCAACCAACTAGCATTCCTAATGCAAAAAAGGCTCGAGTTGGAACACTCCATCCTGAATTCAAACCTTTTACTTTTCATTCAACTCAGTTGGAAAACACAACAACAAACAAGTCTTCAAGGTATTTTAGAACAGATTTCTTAAACAATGTTGACTTCTCCAATCTGGTAAAGGAAATCCAATTTGTACAGTGGTGCCCCGCAAGACGAATGCCTCACAAGACGAAAAACCCGCTAGACGAAAGGGTTTTCCATTTTTCGATGCGCTTCGCAAGACGAAAACGTCTTGCGAGTCTTGCGATTTTTTTCGCTTCCCCCCCTTTTTCTAAGCCGCTAAGCCGCTAATAGCCTTTTAGCCACTAAGCCCCTAAGCCTTTAATAGCCGCTAAACCGCTGAACCGCTAATAGCGCTAAGCCGCTAATAGGGTTGCTTCGCAAGACGAAAAAACCGCTAGACGAAGAGACTCGCGGAACGGATTATTTTCGTCTTGCGAGGCACCACTGTATTTGGATTGCTAAAAGCATGGCTCATATCTGGGAAAGTATTTAATGTCTGTAGCAGCCATATACCTGGGGTCCTCAACACCCATGGGCACCATAGCACCTCCAGAAAACCCTCTTGGCATCTGCAAAAACCTCCTGCCACTCCTAATTTCTTCTGGGAGACTGCCTTCTTTTGTTATTTCACCAGTTTCTTTTCTGAAGCAGGTCTATTGTGGTGCCCATGACAGCTTCTTGGATTTCCAGATCTACCCCAGCACCAAAACCATTGGGAACCCTACTGTAAACAATACCTTTCAGTGCAAATCTGTGGGGCTGCACATGTTTCTAATCACCACCAGCACTCCCAAAAAATGGGCTGTGTGTGCATTAATAGGGCTGTAAACTGGCTGAATAATTTCTAGATCTATAGCCCTGTTAGCTGCCTACCAAGTAGGTCCCCCCCCCAAAAAAACCTAACTTTAGTGATTGGCCATAGAATAAATCATCACTTGAGCAGCAGCAACATAATTGGATTGGAATAAAAAGGATGTGCAAAAGGAACATATGGGTTGTAAACATCAATTTACTATTGATGTTGTAATCTTGAATAAAGCACAAGTGACAGAAGTCCCACTGAGTTCAATGGGACTTAGTCCCAGGTAAGTGTGCATAGGAGGATTGCAGTATAACTTCCTGCTGTGAAAGATATATTGTGCCTAATATGTGTTCCAAATGTTAATTCCTTGCCATGTTTTCGAGAGCTTGGTATATTAAAAGGATAGAATCTTGCTACATCCTATTCCTCAAAACAGATTACACTTCCATACACCCTTCCTGTTAAAATCATTGCAAATCAGTTTTTCAGCAAGTGATACAGTGCATCATTTTAGTGCCGGTGGGCTGACCCACATGTCCTATAACAGATCTGAAGTGGTTTTCAGGCACGGAATGATCTTTGATCATTCTTCCGCTTATCTTAAATTGGCTGCAAGACACCAATTTAACAAAGGAGAAATAATATAGCAGAAAACCGAGAGCAGCATGAAACGTCAACCACAACCATCTGCTTTTCAACTTTCTTCAGAATGCTTTTAATTCTATTTGCTATTAGATGAGTATATGTGGCAGGGGGACAGGGAACCTGCAGCTCAACGGATGTTGCTGGGCTACATCTTCCATCATTCCTGACCACTAGCCATGCTGGCTGCAGCTGATGGAAATATTAGTCAGGTCATTGAATGCCACCCTTTCCCCATCATTCTAAAAATACAGCTCATTGCACAGATATAAAATGCTAGAAATTAATTTTCAAAAGGTTATTCTGTTGTACACTTTGGATACTTTCTTTGTTTAACTTAATTTTGAATCCTTACAAACCAATCAACAGAACAGTAAACAGAATACACAACCAATCTGAGGTTCTAAGCAACTTCCTTGTGTTTATAGACATTGAATAATAAACAGCAAATACATAAACAAATTTTCCAGTGTCTATTATACAGCGTTTTCTGGTGGTTTTCCTGAATGGGCAGCCCTTATAGTTTGGGAGGGGTTAAAACAAGATTCACTTCTTCTCCCCAACTGTTTTGTGGACAATTGCATGAAGACACAATACATGAGAAAGGTGTTCCTAGCCAAATTACAGATAAATAGCTCTGAAATCACTTCAAAGGTCCCTGTTTCAGTTTGGAGTGCTTCACAGAGTCTGCTTGGCTTGGATATGCCTGGAGTCAGTCTGGAGCAGCCTGGAACAGGCTTCCATAAAATTTGAGGGACCGTTGCTTTCCAGAGAAAATGTATTCTGTGTTGAATGGTTTTATTGCTTTATTGTTCGGCGTCCAGCCACACTTCCCCCTGCGAGCCTCTGCAGGTCGTAAAGCAATTAGCAGTTAGCAAAGTTGCACAGCGGTCGTGTGTCGAAAGAGCAGTGAATGAGTCCCAAACGTTTCTTCTGTCCTAATATCTCTTTATTGGCACAAAAATAGCATATTTACAAACTCCAACTTCCATCTGAGTTAAGCTGCATCTTCTCTCTTTGCTTGCAGCAACGCAACAAACTGCTTTCGATTTCCACTCAGTACACAGCATTCCAAGCTGCTTTCGTCACGTCCTGGCTTACTTCCCTTGTAAGCGCCTCCTCTCAGGCTCGAAGCACAGAAGGTTAACCTTTCACTACACCCAACATTCTGTTATACATGCTGGGAGCTGGGGAAGTGCAGACAGAGACCTCTGTCATGACCTCAGAAGCTGGATATTCATACTACCCAAAGCAACAAAATGAGGAGGAAACTTAGGTTGGTCCACTCATGGGGAGACTATACTCTTGACACCTCCTGCTAGGTTCTCAGAGCCTGAGAACAAAGCTGTCCCACCTGGCGTGGTGTGATGGCCTGGGATCCGGATTCAGATGCTGAACCTGAGGAATCCCAGCCTGCACAGGATCCCCCACCTCCAGAACCAGCTGAGCCGGGGTTGGGGCCTGAGCCTGAAGGTGGATCCTCAGGTACAGGCACCAGCTGAGTCTGCTCTGGCTCCTGAGGTGATGGAGGACCCATTGCCCGCAGGTGCTCCACTCTCAGCCTCGTCAGAGGAAGCTGGGGTTGCCTCTGGGTCTGGTAACCCTCCAGCCTCTCCTGAGCTGCAGAGGTTCAGGGCAGAGAGGCAGAGGGAACTAAGTTCCTGCAGGAGGAGTGCTCGCCTCCAGGCCAGGAGAAACAAGTCACCTGAGGATCGGGGCCGCCCTATGCCTTGGGCAGATAAAAGCCAGCCAGCCCCACTCCCAAGTTGCGGGAGCAATGTTGGTGTTTGTCAGTTCCTGCCTGAACCCTGCCCTGCACCCAGCTTTGACTTTTACGGACTACCTTCATATTGCTTCATCGACCACAGACTGGACTTAGACCTTGCCTCTTGTTTAACCCCCGGGACCAGCACACTCAGGCTCAGAGGACAAGTCCTGAAATAACTTCCCCATCCTTTTCCCAGCATAGAAGTTTACACTGGCAGAATCAAAGGACCCTTTAAATAAACGTGGCCATTTCTGAAAACAGGTGGGGCCAATTGCTGGATAGACCATGCAAACCCTACATAAGGCCTCAGGTGTTCCTAGCTCTCGGCAGTGACATTAAGAAGAATTTAATGTAGCTTTGTCAGCACACACTTGCCTGATAGAATAATATCTCCTAAAGCTCAGCCAGCAGGGACAGCTAGGAGCTGCCCAAGGTCTTGACCTGCTTAGAGAGACTGTACTTTGATTGGACTTGACCTGTTCATTGCTTCCATATTCCCTGCAAGTCCTGAGCCCCAGCAGAACAGCATAGCCTCTTTGAGCTCACCACAGAAAGATGACAAATCATGATAACATCCCATATCCTACAGCCATAACAACACCTTCATTTCCCCATTCTGATTAAAATGTATGCTTAGACCAAGTTGTGGATTTCAACAGGCTCTCACATATATTAAGACTGCTAGTGAGCAAACAAGGTAGGACTTAACATCGTGAAGAAAATCCGAAGCTTAATCTGCTCTGTGTGGGCGTATATAGTGTAATGGTGCCCACTAATGCTGCTGTCAGTTTATTTCTCTGCTCTAACTGCCCACACTTCTAAAGAAGCTAGATTTATTTATATTTTGGGATGCATCTTGGCCTGCCTCCAAAAGCACAATTTGCAGATGAAATCCCATCAAATCTGTTCACACTCCTGTTAGTCAGTGACAAAGATGAATGCTTATTTTGGGGCTGCGTTGGATGCTCTTTTCTTCACTTTTACACAGGAAATTTGTTTAGTCATCCACCATCGTGTCAGGGCTCCAGTCACTGTATATTAAAAATATACACAGATCAATTCAGCTTCCTTAAAAAAAAGCATGTTTATTTTCTTTAGTACTAAATCCTTCTCATCTCAGCTAAAAAAATATGGCCAACTTCCAATGGTGTTTGCTTGCTTGTGCAACAGGGCTTTCAATTTCTCTTCTTCCCCATCCAAGTCCCTCACCCCAAAATCTCCTCCAAAGGGCCCTTCAACCCCCTGGATCAGATTTTGGGGGGTAAGCAGGGGGCTGTAAGAGGGGGGAGAAATAGATACCTTGTTGCATAATCAGCTGCTTGTTCATGCTACATTGGATCTTATCCTATAAACTGTATAAAATGGGCAAAAAAGGAGAGGCTTAGTTCTCTGGAGGGGCTGCTATAGGTCTGTCCACAAGAGCCCACCTCCTCCTTCTGTAGGTTGGTGTTAGAATATGAGAAAGTTGACACTTGTGTATCTCAGCCTCATTTCATTCATTCATAGCCTGCTTTTCTACCACCAGGGTAAACCACCAGGTAATAATAATAATAATAATAATAATAATAATAATAATAATAATAATTTATTATTTATACCCCGCCCATCTGGGCGGCTTCCATAAAAACCAAAAATACAATAAAATATCACACGTTAAAAACTTCCCTGAACAGGGCTGCCTTAAGATGTCTCCTGAATGTCAGGTAGTTGTTTATCGCTTTGACATCTGCTGGAAGGGCGTTCCACAGGGCGGGCGCCACTACCGAGAAGGCCCTCTGCCTGGTTCCCTGTAGCTTTGCTTCTCGCAGTGAGGGAACCGCCAGAAGGCCCTCGGCGCTGGACCTCAGCGTCCGGGCAGAATGATGGGGGTGGAGACGCTCCTTCAGGTATACTGGACCGAGGCCGTTTAGGGCTTTAAAGGTCAGCACCAACACTTTGAATTGTGCTCGGAAACGTACTGGGAGCCAATGCAGGTCTTTCAAGACCGGTGTTATATGGTCTCGGCGGCCGCTCCCAGTCACCAGTCTAGCTGCCGCATTCTGGATTAGTTGTAGTTTCCGAGTCACCTTCAAAGGTAGCCCCACGTAAAGTGCATTGCAGTAGTCCAAGCGGGAGATAACCAGGTAAACAAAAACAAAAATCACCACCCACTCCTAAGGTGGAAATTGGCTTCCTATACGCAGCCTTCTAGTATAAATCACCACTTGGAATCTGTAAAATGAAGTATGCAAACATTTCATGCATCAGATTGGTGGTCACATGAGGACAAAACCCTCCCAAGAGTAGACAAAGGCAATTTGGGGGCAATTTGGACACAGTTTCTATTACATGTTCTATTAATGTTACAAACATTAGTAAATTCCATTAGAAAGCATCAGTAAATCCCTCTGCAGCAGCCTTTCACTGATGCAAAAATAAAAATAAAAATTACTCCTGAAAGAAGCAAAATGCTCATCAGAGCATGAGATAGCTATCTCTTACAGCAGCTTCCTCCATTGCTATGTTTTCTATCAGAGGACAGACATCCTTCATGTGAAGTGACAGTATGGTCATCATAACTCAGCAACTGGAATTGCTCCAGCTTCTAGTCACTCTCCCACTTCCCACCCAATTGTCAATCAACAATGCAAACCACAGCGTGGGTAATCTGTGCTGTCAATCATGGCCAAGAGAATCCGGAAGCAAGAGGCAGTCCCTTCTGAGTTGAGACTGCTGCCCAGTATATATCTTTAGCTGACACAGGGAGAACTAGATTTCTGCGATAGAAATATGCAGATTCCTGGGCAATCAAAAAATTCTTCAGGGCTGAATTTAAATATTAGGAAAGTAAAGACTTTGACACATTAGATGTTTCATGGATAAAGTATTGCAGAATATGTACTCTGTCCTTTTCAAAGACAGGGTGTTGATGGCAGTGGGTGAGGTGCGAAGATAGATGTCCCACAATAGTGGAGGCTGTTCATAAACGATCAAATGCATAATGCTTTAGTTACCTTATATTGGGTTTGTCGGGGGGAAACTGAGCTGTCATCTATGCCATTGCAAAATTAGTTTATTGGTATTATTAGAACTTATAACATGTTTATTTTTTAATTTTTTGCAGCACACAAGCATTTAAATTATTTAGAAAAAAAATAATCTTTTTTTATCCTCTCCTTTCCTTAAAATTCACTTTTGATATACAGTTAGTATTTTGAATACATTTTGTATTGTGTGTTTTAAACAAGAAACAAATTCACAGTAACTCTTGCTCTGCAGAAATGCAAACAATCCTTTGACTGCAGTGATTTGAACTCAAAATGTTTTGGCAGAAATTCAGCTTTTCCATGAACTTGTAAAATAACCCACACTTGCTTTCACAAAAGAGTAGAAAAATTAAGCCAGCTTTAATGATGCTACTTATAAACCATAACCGGGATATTGTGAGGCTTAACGTCTGTAAAGTACTTTGCCATCTTCATCCAGAAGGTACTATAAAGTGTGAAACTCTATGAATAATAATAGAACAATGGCATTTGAAACATGAAGCAACCAACCAAATATCATGAACGTCCTACA
Organism: Podarcis liolepis; assembly: GCF_965112155.1. NCBI lineage: Eukaryota > Metazoa > Chordata > Lepidosauria > Squamata > Lacertidae > Podarcis > Podarcis liolepis. The sequence continues at coordinate 59,374,291 of NC_139559.1, forward strand.
GAGAATGTAAAATTCATTGTGGCATCTATACTGAAACTGGGTGTGAAAAAGACAGCCATCCATCACAGTGACACCTGAAGGAGCTAAAGAAACTTTTTACTATGTCTCTATAATGAAATACCTTGATGGTTCAAGATCCTGTCTGAAGAAGTATAAAAACAGTCTTGGAAGAGGTACAGGCAGTGTCAAATAGCATTGAAAAGAAGCGGAATAAGTGACTTACAACCCTCTTGCTAAGATTTCTACATCCTCAACTCTCCTCTGTTATGGGGTGGGTATCCTAGATCCAAGAGCAGAGAACAGGAGTGGCTGCAAGCCCTGTCCTCTGGCAGAAGAGACACTGAATTTAGGGGGTGCAAAAAGTCAAAAGTGTAAAATCATGCACTTGGAAACCAAAGAAGCTTTTAAATGCTTGGTGTTCTGTTACGTTTTTTGTATAGTCTATTGAAAGCTGCCCAGAGTGGCTAGTCAGATGGGTGTGGTACAAAGAAAAGATTGTGATGGTGGTGGTGGTGGTGGTGGTGGTGAAGAAGAAGAAGAAGAAGAAGAAGAAGAAAATGTTGTCAGATGATAACTTGCTGCCTGAAATCAACAAAGAAGAGCAGGAGATCTTATGATCTTGGTCAATCACTTGGTGTCTATAACTTGGTGTCTATAATGTACACATTATCAAGTGCTCACCCCAGACTCCATTCCAATGTTTGGAACACCTGGTCACACCAGAGTCCCAGTCATGCATACGTCTATGTGTAAGTAGCTACTAACATGTTGGCTTCTTCACTGTAGTGGCGTGGATGCCCAGAGGTGGTGCTAGCAGCATGCCCAAAGTATGTTCCTACTTCTGAGCAATTGTGTAATGGGGGTAATTATAATTACACAATGATGAGGGCTAAGGCTGGGTCATTTTGCAGAATCAGGCTTTTTTTTGCAAGTGTTAATATGCAACTGATTTAAAACGCTTTGTTATGCTAATTCATTCATGCAGACATGTTACATTGTTTCAGTATTCTATTTTATTGAGTTCCCTTAAAAAGAGAGAACATATCCTCAATTAACAGCATTTTTTTTAATAAAAAGGTTTGTCTGATTCTGATTTTTCTTTTGTCCTTTGTTTCCTTAAACTTGCATTCCAGGCAGCAAATCTTATCAAGGCTCACACAGTGCTCAGATTAAAGAATCATTTATGACATAGATCATGTAGTGACCTAGATTTCAAGTCTGCACACCTGCAATGTGCTCGGGGAAATGTTACAGCTACTACACAGATTTCACATTGGGTGGGTGGAGATTATGTGATACTGCTGGACGTAGCATGAACATTGTAAGGGTGTTGTAAAATACTGCATGCAAAACATCTTTCCAGGATTTAGTCTCTAGAAATAAGGTGCAAATGACTTCAGTTTATTTCGCAGTAGGGAAGACAGAGAGCTGCCTTAAACTAACTCAGACAATTTTGCCCAGTGGTGTTTGCTCTTGGGGGCAGGGGGTGTTTCCTGAATCCCAGGAAGAGGGTTTCCTTGTTCTCCTACCTGAAAAAGGGGCAATCAAAATGATCAATGGGTGGAAGAAGCATCTTTATGAGGGAAAGTTACAATATTTCAGTATGGGGGGTTTGGTTTTTCAAAAAGGCAAGAGATGGGAAACATGATAGAGGTATATTAAATGATGGGTGGTTTAGAGACCTCTTGTATTCTGAGAGAGGTAGAAAAACTCCACCTAGCTCACCTTTGGTTGACACTGGATTAGTGCATCACTCTGTTGGTGCCAATTTTCCCCTTGCAGCCACTAAATTTGTGGGTGGGCAAAAATGCAACACCCCAAAAATGTTGTGTTCCAAGGGTCAGAAGAGGCTGAACTGGCCAGGTGACAACATTGGGCTTGATCCAGGCCCAGTTACTGCACCAGCTCCAGGTTGCCCTTTTCCACATGCATATTCCATTCGGCCCTGCCAGACAGTGGCCAGAGGATTGTACTCTAAAACCTCAGTGTTGTAGACAAGCAGCAATGCAGGTGTTTCCCCAGTTTCTCTTGGATTTTTAAAATGGTTGAATTTGGACCTTAAAAATGCAGCTAAATGTGTTCCACACCAGAGGGAATTGTAAGCAAGCAAACACATTTTTATATATTGTACAAAATAAAAATGCACAGAAACAATATAGTAGCCTGGGAACTAATGGAAAAACAAAAAATTCCAATACCATAGTAAGAAGTTGTTTGGGGAGAAATCAGAATGAATTTATTGAAAAGGAGTAGTGTTTTCCCAAGATGTTTCTGATAAACCCAAATCTGAGCAATGTGTGTTGCCTATTATTATATGGGATTTGCAAGAACAAAAGATCTAGTCACTAAAAAAGGTTAGTTTCAGTGCAGATTGTCAGAGACAGAGATTTATGAGGGCAAGATGGGGAAAAGACTGAAAGGTTTAGTAGAAATATTTCATAAGAAAGAGGAGTTTTTGTTCTTATTCATTGACTCAATTATAGAAATGAATTCTCAGTGGAAACTTTGTCAAGCCTCAACCAGTGTGGCAGCACTATATTAAAATGTATTATTGGCATTCCAGTTGAGAGGCAAGTGAAGCATGCATATATATATATATATATATATATATATATATATATATATATATACATACACACACACAGAGAGAGAGAGAGAGAGAGAGAGAGTCATACCTTGGGTTACAGACGCTTCAGGTTGCGTTTTTTCAGGTTATGGACCGCAGAAACCTGGAAGTACCTGGATGGGTTACTTCCGGGTTTCGGCGGTCGTGCAATGCGCAGAAGCACTAAATTGCGCTTTGTGTATGCACAGAAGCACCAAATCACAACCCACGGATGCACAGATGCGCCGCTGTGGGTTGCAGACGCTGCGGGTTGCGAACGTGCATCCCACACGGATCGCATCCGCAACCCGAGCGTCCACTGTATAGGCAAAAAGAAGGGTTTAAAACTCACACATGACACACACACACTCTACAGCTACAGATAAGTTTGTAAACTCTTATTTTGAGTTGATACTTTGCTTTTTACCTTTAATTGCTTTTTTAAAAATCCAGATGATATAAGGCCCTATTATATTCATTTTCTTTTGGTCAATTATTATTATTTTACCCCTCTTTAAATGGTTAGTTAATGCGGTAATGATATAATAAAAACAAGAAAATTTGATTTGACAAGAACATGATTTAAAACAGCAAGAAAATATATGCATCTTCTATAAAAGCAGCATCAAATACATAAATAACAACAGCTCAAAACAGGGGTGGCAAATTTCTTGCCCAAAATTATTGTGGCACCTAAGACATTTTTAAGCCTGCTTTTAAGTTTGGCTCAGATCCATTAGATCTGCCCCAGCCACTCTGTGTGGCTTCCAACAATATAACATGATAAAACATCAAACATAAAAAAAAAGCTTGCCAATACAGGACTGCCTTCAGATGTCTTCTAAAAGTTTTGTAGTTCTTTATCCCCTTGACATCTGATGGGAGGCCGTTCCATGAGGAGGGTTGCCCCTGCCAAAAAGTGTAGATAACTTGTGTAGGTAGTTATACGAATTCATGCAAAGGAATCATTGTATTAGCTGATGTGAAAGAGAAATGCAAAAGGGCACCGTTTCTTCTTCAGCCCAGATTGTACCGCACATATGTAGCAAATGGCTCCTCAGAAGCATTGTGAGAACAATGACATGAAGACTGGAGAAGAACGCCCACCATGGCGAGGTGCCCACTTCATTCCTGAGGTGCACACAAGTACTGCACAACTGCATCATTTTGGCTCTCAAGGTAAATATGCACTGAGCATAGGCAAGGGCCTGCATCAGGATGAGTTCCATACTTGAGGTGCATAGGCTAGAGGGCTCTGAATTGTGCTCATACATGCACAGTCAAATGCAGCCCAAGAGAGAAAGTGGAGTGCTTGGCTAAGTCCTTCATCCAGAGAGAACACCATCTGTGCATGTACCTCCACAAACACATTATATCAAGAAACAAGGTGATTTGTGCACATAATCTCCACCTTCTCCCTTGCCCATAAGTTTTTGAGCTATTTCATTTCAAGGTCATATGATCTTATGCCTCAATTTATAAAATAACTAAATAGGAGTGAATTCAAATGCTTTGAAAAAGCACTTGTTCTTTTCCATGTACTGAATGAAGTCCCAATTTAGCTCTTACCTGCAGGTGGTGTTTTTTCTCCTCCAAAAGCATATCCCACCCCACCCTGAATCACTAGCCAGAGGAAAGAGGAGGACATAGGGGAAGGGACTTTGCCTCATCACTTTCCCTTCTCAGGTGGTGACAACGTCTAATATGAACAAGCCCTTGGAGAAATTCACAAATGTATTCTTTAGTGTTCAAGGTAATTGCTTGGTTTTGTTGCTGGAGAGCTGTTATACGTTAACGTGCTCTGCTGGCTGGGGTTCTCATCCCACAAATTAAAACACTCATTTACAACCAAGCAGCATTTGTAACGGAATAAGATTGGAATGTTCCTCAAGTGCAATGGAGTTAAGCAGTCTAAGGGATTCCTGAGACAGGATTTTGATTATGCAAGGAAGAAAGAAATTCGATGCTTTCTTGATTTCTCATTGCCCTTTCTAATTTCTCCCCATAAAATGCATTGTCTGTTAAAGGCTGTGGTAATGTCTGTATCTCTGGCATAAGAAAAGAGGGTTCCAAGGGAGCTGGTTTTACTGTGAGTAGTTTTGAATTGGGAGACTCCTTGCTATTTAATGATAATGAAAGGTAATTATTTCACACATGGCAGTGAAAGAAATTCTTCAGTTGCTTTATAAGACAGCGATGATGTATGGCCGTATTCACACTAACGCAACTAGGACACAACTTCATGTACACTTAGGCTGCATATACACCACACTTCCAATGCACACCGAAAGCACATTGTTTTCCCTCAAATAATCCTGAGAACTGTTGTTTACAAAGCTACAAGTCCCAGCATCCTTATCAAACTACAGCTCCCAGAATGCTTTGGAGGAAAATAATGTGCTTTAAATGTATGGTGTGTACATCAGCTCTGTTGTCCTCAACCTTTTCCTGGACATACCGTATTTTTCGCTCTATAACACGCACCCGACCATAACACGCACATAATTTGTAGAGGAGGAAAATCCGTAGGCATGCCACCAGTAGGCATTCCCTCCATAACACGCACAGACATTTCCCCTTACTTTCTAGGAGGAAAAAAGTGAGTGTTGTGGTGCAAAAAATACGGTACTTGTACAGCAAGATGGTATGGCACCCTGCCCATCTGCATCCAAAATTTGTGTTGCTATACTACCTGCTCTGCATTAACCTATCCATATTTTGGTGCTCGCAAAAGGATGTAATATATTGATCCTCATTACTTGTACATATCATGGTCTTATTTCTGAGAACAGATGTATGGCATGTGTCAGTCAGTGGTGCTCAGGCAGTTTCTCCTTCCTGCCCTTGTGGAAACAGCTTAGAACTCCACACGTTGCACCAGCTAGCAAGTACAGAGGTGTTCCTTTGTAGATGCAGCTGCTGCTGTCACTACTTAGAGTATATCTCAGCTGCCTGGGTGCCCATGGCCTGCCAACCTCACCGACACCAGAAAAAGACACTGATGTCATAATGAGAGGGTACAGTAATTGGCACATCTACAGGAGGAGGAAGAGGAAGCAGGACAGGCTTATACAACATCAGCTGCACCGTCCTCAGATCCAAGATGGCAGATGAAGAGGGGGAAAGAGCAGACAGTGTTGAGCTTACCCTTATTTTGTACTACAGGCTGATCCAGCAATCATTATTGACATAGTGGAGAAATTTCCCGGAGCTTTCCAAGCTCAGTTCCTTCTACCAGGAACTGCACATGCTGAGATCGAAACAATGATGTACCAGTAACTGCATCACAGTGGTGAAGGCAACTTCAGAGATAGATGAGCTCTAATCAAGAGACAAATGGTACTAAAGACAAACCCCATAGGTCTACCCAAAAGAAACATATTGAGAGCTATTGTTCTAGCAGTTTTCAGGCAAGTACACCCAGTTCCACCTTTTCCTATTTTAGGCAACTACAGACAGATCCTCAATTTCCTGTTCATTAGGTAAGCTACCAGATACACTTAGTGCCACCTTTACATCCTGACAAAGCCTCTACTTCCTAGTATAGTTATGATCCTGGAGCCTTTTTACGGTCAAGCAAGCACTCCACCACTCATTCTGTATCTCCCACCAGATCCAGCTTTGTCTTAGCTCCTGGGGCCAGAGGTGAAATTGACACGCCTATATTTATGGTACAATATATGAGCTTGTGCTGGGTGACTGGGTAAGTCAGCCTGCTTAATGAGTTCTTCAGGTGTGCTGGGGCTTTTTTTCAGGTTCCCAAGCCCTGTCCTCAAGTAAGATTCCTGCGGAGTCTAAATCAGACTTGTTCCTAACAAGAACATTCTGGAAATGTGTTGCATCCATAAGTCACTGTCATGGCTGTCAGGTAACTCAACCCATAACTGCAAAGATCTCCCTCCATAGGCAGAAGCTGCCCACCTCTAAGCAGCCTCCTTGCCTGAGAAGGGACAGCAGAGAGCCACTGGGTGTGGGGGCTGCCAGCAGACCCAGTCAGTGCCTTCAAAGTCCTGCATTCTCAAAGATATCTGAGATCCACTGAAAGTGCAGATCATGTCAGCCAGCCAGATGCACACTTTTAAAGCCCCTCCTCCTCAGGGAGAAGACTGCCCAGAACAGAAAAACATTCCATTATCTATGATTTAACTTCCTTATTTTCCTCATTCAAATGAGCTTACAGGCCAAGAGGTTGCTAGCTGAGAACTCTAGGGTCAGTTCCTTCTCATTGCATGCTTGGGCCCTAAACTTTTCACTCATTACTTTTCCCCCTACTCAACATGGAATAGGTTGGTAGAAGGATAAACTTTCACAACAGAGTGAGGGGCTTGGGAATCAATACGTAACCTTCATGGTCACATTCTCTCCTCCATCCAATTGGCACATAGTCCTGCCTTGATTCCATATATTACATTCTCTCCTAGGATGGCCATGTGTCCTACTGCACATGAAAAAGCCCTCTATTGGAAGTTCTCTCTGGTCCAAGTCTGGTTCAAAGAAACACAAGAAGGGCGGGGAGGGGCCTTGAAGTTGACGGTCAATAGTTAGCACCTGGCAATCAAGCATACACAGGTCACCTGTTAAGATGTAATGTATTTCCATTTAAGTTAAGGCAATCTTTTCTACATTTTTATATCTATACTTATAAATCAACACAAGCAGATGGGATACAAATCTGTGCTCTCCTTTTTACTCTCTTTCGGCAACATCGCCCTGATCTTTCCCTTTCCCTAACACGATCCTTAACAGAGCACAGGAAACACAAGAAAGAAATGCTATCTTCTCTAGATCCAGAGCCATTTTGTCTGCACCAGGCATCAAAAATTATAACTCCCTGAGGTGCATTTGTTAGGGCAGACATTGGAAGTGTCTTCGGCATACAAACACGGACAAGACTGGAATGTGGCTGGTGTGCAAAAATAGCAAAGGGTATAATTAGCAAGACTTGAGCTGAATTAGATTTTCGCTACACTTCTGCTTTCAGCTGATTGAATTAATGGAGATGATGTTTCACAAAGTTTGCATAGAAAGAAGTGGCACTGTGGAGAAAATCAAGTGGGGGCGCTGGGGATGGGAAAAAGCACAGGAAATATCTAATAACCCCCCAGCCCACTCCCACTGCCAAGCAATATAAGGCCTTGCTAACATTTGGAAGCATGGATTTTAGAACACTAACTTTGAACATGACTTGTTGGTCGAAAGTCAGTTTTCCAGAATTTCTAGTTATCACATTTACACATATATCCCACACACTGTATGAAGTTTATGTAATTCTATGTTAGTAGTATCCAGCCATCTACCCTTTGCCAAGATGGCTTTAAATATCCATCCATGGCTAGAACCTGCTATGGTCTAAGGACTAATGTAATAAAAGTTGTGCACACAGCTAGGCTGAAGTCTAGCAAGAGCATAGAAAATTCAGTGCAAGAGCATAGAAAAATACAGTGTTAAGACTTCAGTAATCTAGTCAATGCTTTTTGAATTATGGTGCTGCAGGAGACTCTTGAGAGACCCATGGACTGCAAGAAGATAAAACCTCTCCATTCTTAAGGAAATCAGCCCTGAGTGCTCACTGGAAGGACAGATGCTGAAGCTGAGGCTCCAATACTTTGGCCACCTCATGAGAAGAGAAGACTCCCTGGAAAAGAACCTGATGTTGGGAAAGATGGAGGGCACAAGGAGAAGGGGACGACAGAGGACGAGATGGTTGGATAGTGTTCTCGAAGCTACTAGCATGAGTTTGACCAAACTGTGGGAGGCAGTGGAAGACAGGAGTGCCTGGTGTGCTCTGGTCCATGGGGTCACGAAGAGTCGGATACAACTAAATGACTAAACAACAATAACAACAAATCTAGTCAAGTCCTTAACCCACAGTATCAAACAGATACTTGATCCAAAGGGTATATATGTACTTGATCAATAGGTACCATATTAAGTTTTTTATTTGTCCCTCATTGTTTCACCAACTCCTACAATCGTTCTTCCTGCGTCGTATTTACAGAAGATTTTCTTGGCCCTGAGATTTTAGGGTAACAAATGTTGTGATGGTCCAGGAGAAACAGCTGGACAAATGCCAGGGTGAAATGCAGGCCAGGATGTTTGTTTTGATGAACACCAAAATTAAAACAAGAGAGAGTCTTGTGGCATCTAGAAACTAAAACATTTCTCGTGGCATAAGCTTTTGGCTTGTTTTTCTTGCAATACACTAACATGGAAACCTCTCTGGAAATCAGGGCAGTTCAGTATTACTCAGAGACAAGCCCCAAAGTGCTCAATGGGGCTTGCTCCCATAGTTTCAGACTATGTTCAGTTATGCTCCCCGGGCATCTATAGGTCTCGTTATTGTGAGATATCTAAACACATACATACAAATGATCCAACAATATGCAACTCTTTCTTTTCTATTTACAGCTTGTGACTCATCAGGAGTAAGTCCCATTGTGTTCAATGAAGCTGATACTATTGGAGTATATCCAAGGGTGGCTTTTTAATATCCTGACTTTGCCATACCAAAAATCTCCTTTCTTTCCCTTAATGAACCCTGAAATGGCATTTCTGCATAGAACACAAAACAAGCCCCAGGGCAGACTATCACTCATGTTTTAAAGGCATCATTCAACCACGCATGACTACATAGGTATTTTGCTCAATATTAATTACCTGGAAGGGACTGGGGGGGGAGACCAAAACTGTACACAACCCCAAAGCTTTATGCAAGTCTATCAGATTTTGTCCAGTGCAGGCTCCTTAGAATGTAAAGAGCAGAATCCTTACAATTACAATTTCTCTCACAGCATCTTCCTCACCTCAGTTTATGTGACCAGCATCAAATGAAACCTTTGTGTTAAGTATTTAATTGAAGCAGAACTAGGACCAGTAAATCCAGCAGCTCACTCACCCATTAGACTTATACCCTTGCTTTCTTTTTTTAAAAAAAAATTGAAACGAAAAAGAAATTGAGATGCTGCAAACATCCTGCACTAGAAGAATCTCCTTTTGTGAGATGTCAGCAGGAGACAATATATTCCGCTTGATAATTATGTACTTCTGCACAATCACGTAGCATTATATACAAAATCATCACACTGCAGAGATGAAAACAGCCTGAAATGCTAATTAGTTCCAAAATTAACAGTGATTTGATTTAATGTTGAATAAAGGTTTGCAGCGTTAATTTAGCTCAAAATGGTCACATGCTGGCGTTTTAAATAACTCAGCATGTCTTGTTCTAGATGCACAGAACTGCCATCTATTTTAAAAAAGTAACAGAACATGCTCTGTTTGACTGAGCACCCAAACTCAATGGCTAAATCATCCAGCAACACACACCCAGTGCCCCTTTAGAAGTATGGCTGGGAAACGCTGCAACGCCCCAGTCACCCTTAGGAAATATAGGCCATACTGGCATTATGCAAAGTGGCAGGGGGAATAAACAATGAGGTAAGTCTGGTTATTAATTCAAGGCAGAGAAGCTGCCAGTTTGCGGATGTGGCACTATGAAGAGCACATTTCCAAGCTTTAGCCATAGTGGGCCCAGCAGATACACAGCCCCAACTGGAACACTGGTTCAGTCCTACTTAAGTGCATGTGTGTGTTTATATATACACACATATACATATAAATACACACACACCTTTTAATATGCAATGTGATTCCACTAAAGAATAAAACATTGATTCCAGAATACAAGTTTCAATGAATCAGCTTCTGATTCTAAAAATAACAATTCATTTCAATTTATACATTTCTGATGCTAACAGTTCATAGACACTAATATATACACAAGCACTTAGGTGGCGATAGGCATATAGAATTTCCTGTTAGCCTTCAGGAAATTACTCGTTTCCTGTTCGTCTGAAACCTCAGCTAGAAACATGGCAGTCTAGAAACATGCTAAGTGAATCAAACCAATTCACATCTCCTGGATTAATACATGTATCAAAATGCAATTATCGTTTGGATTTTGCACTTCCTTGAATTTTACAACACAGTTCTCAGCTCAAAAAAGTGCCAAAATGTATAAAATGCATATATTAGGGGGGAAATGCATTTATAAATATGTATAATTTTTTATATAATATGCAATTTCTATGCAGATTTCTGTAATGCAGCAACAGGATGAAAGGACTTATTAATGAACAGATGCAGAATTGTCATGGACCAGGCATTGACTGAACTGTACATCCCTAGTCTTACCCGGTGGAGAAGATGGGCTTGGGGAATGCAACTATACTAGGGGGAAAGATATACTGATTTGAAAAACCATATTCAGCCCTATATAAGCTACAGAGTCGGAGAAATATTTTTTCTCTGTGTCATTCTGGGATTTGGGCAGTAGAACTATATGAGTATCTCCCATGTGTGGTGTTATACACAAAATATAATCTGTTCATACTCATGAATATGGCCTAATGAACAATTCCTGGAAATTCCAGCCAGGTATTCCAGTTAAACAAATCCAATAACCATATTTTTATTGCTTTTAAACAGAATACTAAAAATGTGTTGCACTTATTTTTACTCTTCTGTAGGACAGAGCTCTATTCTTAGTGCAGATTCTAACAGCGCAATCCTATACATACCTACTCAAAAGTAAGTCCCATTGAGTTCAACGGGGCTTCCTCCCAGTCAAGCGAGTACAGTATATGATTGCAACCTTAGGTAAGTACATTCAGACAGCTAACCAGTCCCTTGTTAAAAATGTCATCTTGAACATTGGATTAATGGCACAGCTGCAGAAATTCAAAAACTGAAATATTGTAAAAAATATTTCCAGACATTGGTATAAAAACAAAAACACCATGTCAAGATATAATGGTTAGTGTTTTAATGGCAATGTATCTTATCTATCTATCTATTTATTTATTTATTTTAAAACTAGCTACAAAAAATATGTCTTTCCCCCTCTATTTATGTTAATTTGACATTTATTAATGTGCACAGAAATAAACCTATATTTGGCTCAATGCAGCAAATGTTGAAATTATGACAACAGAATTTAATGATAAATTGGTATTTGCTGAGGTGAAAAACGAAATGCAAAACCGGTCTGTCATTTCCACTAGTCATCGTTGAGATTAAACAATCCTGTGGTTTTCTGGTTCAGTGAGTGTGGAGAAGGTGAGATATATACACACACACACACACACACACACACACGACAAGAAGCAGCCTGTGTCTGGCAAGCTCACACCACTCCATTTCCTGCAGCTTCAGCATTCCAAGAGCACTTGGACTGTGCTACACCTATTTTATTGTATAGTTCAGATGCACTTGGTCCAACCTCATCTGCATTTGCTTGGCTCGGTGAACCATTCAGTTCAATTATAGCATATTATGCATGAGGTAATTGTTTAACTTTATGAATTAACTTCCAGGAGGATATTAGGGGGAATGAGACACAGAGCAGAAAATTATCACTGGGAAAACTTCAGGTGACACTTTTGGGACCAGCCAGCAGCCAATTCAGGTCATCAAGTGCAGGAATATTTGTAACCCAGCAGAAGAAAAAAGTTCTGAAACAGCTGGAACATGTCCACTTAACATCGCCTAACATCTCTAGAAAAACAGGAGGTGTGTGAATGGGTAGCATCTTCTTGTACCCTCAGCCCCAGCGAGAGAGGCAACATATTGGAACACAAGACCAAATTGCAGTCATCTCCTCTATTTCTCTTATGGACAAATGGGACAGACAAATGGCAAGCAAGTTCCCTACATTCACTGCATATGTGGGTAGGACTTGAAGCACCTGAATTACATCTAACACAATAAGAGTTTACTTCATTTTCTTAGACACCTGATCTCCTCAGGCCTATGCCTGTCTTTGGGACAGGCTTTTACTGCAGCAAGATATCTGTAGTATATAGTATATATCATTTCTGTCTCTTTAAGGCCAGCTGTACTGGATCAACAGGTGAGGGTTGGGTTGTCAGGGTTGGGCCAGATGGCAAGCAGATGCTTCCACCAGCAGGATTAGACAAGCTATCTCATTTAGAAATATTGGTTGGCACCCAAACAACAAGTTAGACTTGGCCACGGTTGGCAGCTTTAAGATCTTATTGGTTCTTTGTGTCACATGATCTCTGCTGGCCTTTGATTTGATCCCTGGCTGGATCGACTACCCCTGAGGCAGACAGTCTGATAAGGCAGCCTCCTGTGGTCCTATTCACATCAAACAATTGATTAGAACTTTTGGTCCTCCAGATGTTGCTGAACTACAGCTCCCATCATCCCTGGTCACTGACCATGCTTGCTGGGTCTGATGGGGCTTGTCATTCAGCAACCACTGGCCAAAGGTTCTCCACACCTGATTAGATTATCACCTTGGTTCTACTCTGTAACCACCATGGCTTGCTTGCTTGCTTGCTTGCTTGCTTGCTTTATTTATTTATTTATTTATTTATTTATTTATTTATTTATTTATAATTTGTTTATTGAATTTATATACTGCCCTATACCTGGAGGTCTCAGGGTGGTTCACAAAACAAAAACCATGGTTCCACCATGGTAGGATAGCTAAATAATAACTAATCTGTATCCAATGATCTTGTACATGTGTCATCTCTTTGTTCCTTCTTGACAAACCCTGTTGTTTCCCTTTGCCTTGATCCTGTCTGTGTAATATGAATTTCAAGTCTCTTCTGAGACTGTAGCGCTTTGGGGTCCTGCACAGCAGCTGGCACACATCTGACACCCAACCTGCACAGGTAAGAAGCATAGATGACCCGTTATCACAAACAGGGATGTATTGTTGCAACCTACAATTTTCCGTAGGTTGGATGTGATTGTGTGCTGTACAGAATTATAGATGCCTCCCAACTAATAAGAATAAATCACCGCATCTCTTCTCAGTAAATGCTCAGAAGAAATCACTCTTCCTCAGACATATGCCATGAGGTGCCAGTTATCATAGGCAGGCAAGTGAGGAGGAGAAGATCTGACATCTTAATGGGTTTGCCCTTCAGACCCTTGTAGGGAAGAAGGAGAGAGAAAAGTGGAAGGAAAGCCGTTTATCCTCCAGAGAAAGACCCCTGATTTGGATTTAGCTTGTGAGCCCGGGGTAAGTGGAATACATTAAGCAATTTTATTTGAATTACGGGTGGGTGGCAATCTGTGTTAGTGCACTCTGCTTAAGAGAAGCAACACTGAACAAGGAAGGAGCTTTCAATTCCCATGGAAGAGACCATACTCAAGTCCGATGAGGGGTTCAATTATGGGACGACGAACAAGAAAGAGATTGTCTTGACTGAGGCTGCCACCTTCCGAGAATACTAGAACTTTAAGTTTTGCTGGTTCCAGAAGTTAAAAAATGCACACACACTCAGTTATGTCTACAGCAGGGGTGGCTAAGATGGTGTTCTTCAGATGTTGTAGGATGCCAGCTTCCATCAGCCCCAGAAAGGATGGCTAATGGTCTGAGATTATGGGAGCTGTATCTGATAACATCTGGATGGCACATTGGCTACCCCTAGAAATGGGCCCTGACCAAAGCTCTGCTTGTACATAACAACTAGAAGACCCAAAAAGGCGTGCACACCCTTATTCACATCAAAATATGCATTCAGCAAGTATAGTGATGCCAACTTATGGTGGCAATGCATAGGTTTCAGCTGCAGCTGCTACATGAAGATATTCCTTGCCAGAGATTCTAACCACCTCATTCCAGATGGGATTTATTATATGCAACATAGTCTTTAGGGCGAAAGAGAAAGAATAAAATTCTTTTATTCAACTGTGAAATTAAATGTGGATTAGATCTGAACTGATCTGTCAGCGGATTCGAGGCGTCATGTGAATTGCTCTTATTGCTTAAGCTATCTGGCGCTTGCATATACGAAATCTGTCCTAAGAGTAAAGAGAAGGGCACTTTTTAAAGCTGGTTAAAAAATCATAATGCCAGATTATTTCTGTGTCTCCCAGGTAGCTGTGGAATTCAGGGGAAAAACAACAAAACACGTATTGGCAGAGACAGTTATTTCCCTCCCCCCCCCCATGACTCACCGAGTATAATCCATTGCAGAGTTTAGGAGTACATTGGGGCCCCTTTAGAAAGGATGATTATGACAATGATTACCAAGAGGTCCCTGAGAAGTGTAAAAAAAATCATGCTGATTAGCTTCCAGCAGTGCCATCCAGCCTTTGCAAAAGAGCCTGAAGTGAAATGAGAGGGATTGTCCATTGCTGTGTGTTAAGGGGAAGAATTCAAATTGAGCATCACGCTGGGCAAGCACATCGAAAACAAATACCTGTGACAAAGGCTCCCTGCAGAGTGGCTGCATACATCAGATGCAGTGCTTCCCTGTACACAAACTCTGTGATGGAGTTAAGGTCCATTTTGAAACTGGTTTTAATTGTGAGTATCAATGTGTTTGTTTTGCAACAATGGCAGCAGACTCCGCTGGTGGAGCAGCTGCAGAGAGCAAAATGCCAAAGGAAATAACAATTTAGCCTGTGATCCTTTAGGTTGGAGCCCTTGTGCCGAGACAGATGCAGGATTTTTTCTGTTTGAAGAGCAAGCAAAAACATACTGCTGTGGTCTTATTAATTAAACTCAGAAATATCAGCAAAGCCAGTTTGGTCACATGACCTTCAGCTGTTCCCATAAGTTTCTGCTATTGAGGCAACTGAGAGAGACAACCCTCTTCTCAGTCAGTTGGAGGAGTTGATTTCTTCCCTCTGAATCCTGGCATTGCACCGAGGAGTTCAGGAAGGTGTTTTGTGCAAGACACAGAAGTCCTGTACAGGCATTATTGCTCCTGTGCTCATCTGGACAGGAACAGGAAGTCACCCAGTCACCCCAGTTTCTAGTCTTCACATGGAGCATTACCATTTGTAATGGTGGAGCCTTCAAGCACACAGCTGTACGCATGAAGCCTCTATAGCGACAGTCATGCTGTTCACATGAAGACAAGAAGGTGGCACTGTTTGGTACATCCACACTCCCATGTTGATGAGCATAGGAGCACAAATGTATGGTTTGGGCTAGTGGCAGACCTGACTTTGCTACCAAGTGTACACTCAGCATGGAGCTTCAGCCAGTTATAATCCCCTGAAAAGTGTTTACTTTACAAATGTGCCTTTGTGGCGTCTGTACTTTACAGCTTTAGTGTACACTTCAAACATCCTTTGTAAGCAAGAATTGTCCTGAAAGGCAGTTAAAACTGAACAGATTGGTATGAAAAGAAGTAGTGGCATGTGAACTGCACCCATTCAGAATACAGAGAAGTGATATTTGAAATCACTGCAACTGAAATAGCATAATATCAGGGACAGGGATGAAATACATGTGTTAATTGTCTACCGGCAGGGAACACAAGTTGTAGTAGTTTATACAATTGATTACAGCCCCGCTCCCAATTTGCCTTGAAATGACTGGGGTAGAATAGCATAATGACCATGTGATTTGCATAATTAATTACATAAATGACACAAGTTTCATAATTTTACCACAGCAGACAGTGAGACAAATGTAGGTTTTGGTGGAAGACAAACTGCAGCAGAAGGTAAACAGTGCTGCGCGTGACCAATACAGGGCAGGGCAGAAAACAATGCCTTCGTACATCCCTAGTTCCGAGCATACACTCAAAAATCTATACACCATTTCTGATCTTGCCACTCTTTTCCAAAGGAATACCAGAAATGTACCAATACACCTAGTATTACGTTTTCATAAACAGAAAAGTGTGTAAACAGGTAATCAGAAAAAGGAAAGACGAAAGACAAATGTACTATATGAAATTCTAAGAACAGCGATGACTGATAGCAGGCTCTACTCTGGGTACCACATTGCACTACATTTTGTTTCATTATACGTTGGATAGCTCAGTGAAAACATCAGTGTGGTGTGCAGCCAGCAGTAAGTCTGTGTTAGGGATTATAAAGTAGAAGGCTAAAAATAAAAGTAGCCTGAAGGGTAAAATGCCTTTCTATAAATCTATGGTGCAGTTATATTTGGAATGCTATGTACAGTTCTGGTCACCCCATCTATAAAAGGGCATCTTAAGAGGCGGAAAAGACAGAAAAAGGCAAGCAGATCATCAAGGGCTTGTGGCACATTCCTTAAGAGACAGGAATGGCTTACCCCCAGGATGTGGACCTGATTCCACACACACACACACACACACACACACACACACACACACACTTCTGGTTTCCATAACCTACCAGTTTTGCTAGCAGCATCAGCAAAACTAAAAATATAGCATAACAGGCATGCATACCTCTCCACTCACCCCTGCCCCATGATACAGATGGGTTGTTCATTTGCTTAAGGGGGAGTGATAATCCCCTTCCTCATCTGATCATTCTGATCTGTAGGATGAGACTGTGTGCTTGTTTGGGTGGGGGGGTATGTAAGAGTGTGCAATAGTTTCAGGTGGCCACACACGGAACTGGCATTGGTTGGCCAAGGGTGACTACAACTTTCGGGCAAAATAAGAAAAAAAAGATTAGCCACCCCTAGTGGGGTGTCTGTGTTTTAAACATGCTTTAAATGCATCGTGTGTACATAGTCTATGAGAGAAGCCAACCACATATTCTCAAGTGTGACAAAACGGGAGTGACTTCCATGAAAACAAATGGGTACCACTCAGCCTTGAAAACAAATGCTGCCAAATCCAGAAAAATGTGCCTTGACGCCCATTCAACCACACCTTAAAACAGCCTTCCACTTTCCGCCAGTGCCCTCCTGATGAGTTTTCACTACAATTTCTATCAACCAACACATCCAGCGGTTAGAAATTTTGGGAGTTATAGTCCAAAAATGTTGGGAAAGCACAAGGTTGGGGAAAGCTGCCTTAAAGGCCCTCACTCTAATTGCCAAAGGTTCTTCCAATAAAAGTAAACTATCAGAGGGAAATGGCATCCACGTCTCTGGGTGATAGGCTGAGTTGAAAAACTGTGATGCTGTTGGTTTGTCAAGCTTCCTAGAACAGCTCTGAGGTGGTTTACAAAATTGCATGGCTGAAGTTACTCTGAATGTTCTGTGTAGGAAGACCCTATAAATACAAATGAATGTACCTTCCTTTTTCAAGCAGGCTGATAACCTCCATGTGGTTCGGATATTAACTGGTCCTCTTACACACCCTTGCAAGGACAGAAAGCTATGCCATATAGGCTATGCATGTATGTGAGCTTGTTGCCCCCTAGTGGCTCTGCTACAGAAGTTGCAAACAGAACTACTCTTAGTGGTTCCTGAAGTCTGGGGCCAAAAAGAGTCTCTTTCATTTTGAGGGCTTTTCCACACCAAGGAGGCTAATTGTAAGCATTTTCCATTGTGAAAACAATCATCATTGTGCAGCTTTCCAGTATTTCTTATGGTTATTTTTCTTTTTAAAAAAGGTGAATATTTGCCACAATATGGCTTCCTCAAGACTGTTCAGCTATCCATAGCCTTTCATTGCTTAACTGGAAGAATATCATTGGCTTACAGTGGCAAGTAGAAAATAATGCTTCTCATCATTAGTTAGATAATTATATCCCACCTTTCTTCTACTTTGGAACTCAAGATGGCCTACATGGGATTCCAAGGTAGGCTTCCATCAAGTCAGTTCCCAGGTCTGTTTAGTTTTAGCAAAGTAGCTGTGTGCCCTTAGACCATGGTCTGGGGCTGAGCACCCTCAAGGCTCTCTGTGCCATAATGACGAAAGGCGCAGGTCATTCTTACAGTATAACAATGTGGAGGTTAGCAGTTTAGATCTTGAGTGTGTTAGATCACTGGTTCCCAATTACTGAGGACCCCCTATTTTTCAAAAGCCAAGCCATGGACCCCCTACTTTCGAAAATTTTGATAACTCTATGGTAGTTATCAAAACTCTATGGTAGTTACCTCTGCAAACCAATTTTTTGAATTGGCTTGAATTGGCTTTGAATAAGCAATTGATTTTAGGTATACTAAAAAAACAGGCCATAAAATTTGTGATTTTACCATGCAAAAATTACAAAAAATTAGTTGGGGGGAGGCAATGGATAGGGCCACGGACCCCCTGGGTGCATTCTGTGGCGCCCCGGGGGTCCCCGGACCCCTAATTGGGAACCACCGTGTTAGGTGTTTTCATTGTTCTCAGACACATACAAATGTTTTAATGCTCTGAGTAGCTGTGCAGGGCAGTAGAGAATACTTGTACTATGAGCTCTAAAGAGTGTAGTGCAAGCATGATGCAGTATTAACAGTGCCAGCAGGTAAATCGGGATTAAAATCCTTGCTGACCTGGGCTCAGTAACACTCTCTCATTCATAGGCTTGCTGTGAGTATAAATTTAGAGCAACCCCTCTAAATGCTGCCCTGAGAGCCTTGCAGCATACAAAGGGGGGGAAATATTTCTCTTGCTTAAAATATTTTTCCATTGTAAAGTGGAAAATGAAAATTTGTTCCATTAGAAATGTATATTTCTCCCTCCAAACCATGTCAAGTTTACATGGGCACCTACTGATTATTTACAGGACTGTCTTTTTATGCACGCACCTCCTGCTATATCTTTTTTTCATTACTCTGGTCTACACTGATAACTAATTTCATTCATTTGTACATTTCTGATGCCTGTTTGTTATATACTTTCCTTGCCTACAGCAAAGCTTGCTCATGAATTCATCTGCAACTTCATACACTTCCGTGCTAATCAGAGAAAGTGTTCGTTTCCTAGGCTAGGAAAAGGGATCTCAAATTACATATTTAAAGATGCGTCTCAGCTCAGGGAGAATTAAAATCCCTCATTACTTTTAAAGGAGGCCAACACAACAACTAATAGCTACAACTAAATTCATTCACATCGTTAGTATTCAAGACTGTCCTTTGAACTCCCGTCCTTTTGCTTACCAGGCTCACAGCTTGACCTTCCCAAGTCATTGGAATGGATGGATTTTATGGCTTTAGAAACAGCTTTTCATTCTTCTGTGTTCCTGTTGATAACAACCAAGTACAAGATTGGATTTCTCAACCCACAGGTGAAATATTGAAAAGAAATAATCATTTTAACCACCACTGTTTACTGGTGTTAAATAGACAATATTGTTTCTCCATAAGTCAGGGCCCAATGCAGACCTTTAGATGTATTGGCTTAAACAGAAAACACTTTTATCAGATTTCACTATAAGAATGATAATTGCATACATCTACTTCTAACTATTTTTTAGGGAAATCAATGATCAAGCTATTGCAATCTGGTAAAAATCTACATCTTTGTTCACAAAATCTTTCAGAAGAAAATAAATATTTACAGCATCCTCTAATATTCAAATCTCAGCATTTCAGATCTGTTGTTTTCATTAAGTGCTTCATCGTTTCACGGTTCAATAACATCTTTTGCCGCTTTATCCAGGCAATCAATGCTAACTGACTGTTTTTGCAGTATTCAAGTCCAAAACATTTGGATCAGTTACAATCCTCAGGCTACAAAGCAAACTCTCTTTGCACCAGACTGGGCAGGTGGAGGGAGCTGGGTTGGGTGGATGTATCCCTTCACTGGCTGCCACTGGTGATGAGCTCCCCTGACACCCACCAAGAGGTCCAGAAGAAGTACTGCTTGACAGGATACCTGCCAACAGTAGCCCACAGAAGAATCTAAAACAGGGAATTCTGGGGGCTTAAGGGAGAGGGAGTAAGCCAGAAGGCAAGGGGCCTTCTCAGGACTTGCACTCACCCTATGGAACGCCCTCCTATCAGATGTCAATGAAATAAACAACTATCTGACTTTTAGAAGACATCTGAAGGCAACCCTGTATTGGGAAGTTTTTAGTGTTTGCTATTTTGCTATGTTTGAATGCAATGCAGCTGCTGGTGAGGCAGTGGCGTAGCTGCTCTGTTACCCTCTGCCAGCAGCTGGCCAGAGTTTGGACATTAGAAAACAGTAGGACTCTTGCATTTACCAATAAAATGTTGCACACAACAAGCTATTTTGTG
This sequence comes from Podarcis liolepis, assembly GCF_965112155.1. Taxonomy (NCBI): domain Eukaryota; kingdom Metazoa; phylum Chordata; class Lepidosauria; order Squamata; family Lacertidae; genus Podarcis; species Podarcis liolepis. The sequence goes on from NC_139559.1 coordinate 59,394,789, forward strand.
AATATCCAGGCTTGCCTTCTCTTCCTTGAAGGATCTCTCTTTGACTGCAGTTTTAACATCCTGGCACAACCGCCTGCAATGCAGGAATCTCAGCTAGCTAAAGCATCCATGGCAGATGACCACCTGACCTCCACTTAAAAACCTCCAAGGAAGGAGAGTCCACAACCTCCCAAGGGGAACTGTTCCACTGTTGAACAGTTCTTACTGTCAGAAAGTTCTTCCTGACATTTAGTTGTACTCTCCTGTCTTGTAACTGAATTCTATTGGTTTGGATCCTACCCTGAAGAGCAGGAGAAAACAAGCTTGCTCCATGTGCCATGTGCCAGCCCTTTCGGTATTTGTAGATGGCTATCATATCTCCTCTCGGTCTCCTCTTTTCCAGGCTAAACAAACTAAACATCATTTAATAGCTCTGCAATACAGCAGCACACAACCAAAAGGTATCACACTGGCTGTTCATGCCATGTCAGACTGCTAAATCAAATATCCAAATTCATGAATATTTGGATTCATGAGTGAGCTCACAGATGCCAACATTGAGTTTTGGGTGAAGAACATTAGAAGGCAGGAAGGTTTGGTCACTGGGGTAAGAGTTAGAATCAGCTGATAACTCCCAAGCAACAACAACATTTTATTGGTGGCTTCTGCACAGTTAAATGTGCAAAAAACACTGGTCTATGGCATATGAAAGAATAACACGTTTAATGAGTTCTCACTATGCCAAATTACTTTAGTCTTGTCCTGCCCAGTTCACCCGGTTGCACCTAAGTGGATCTGATTTCCAATCAGAAAGCAAACGAGCACTTGACCTATATATTTCCTTTCATATTTATCCACACCCCAACTTCTGTTTTCAATGACTGCACAAGAACAATTCCTGTGGGGGTCTCCATTCATTTCAAAGAAACATAACTAGCAACAAACTCAGTGTAACATGGAATGGAGAGTTCTGCTCTTCCGTTGTAAAGGATGGAGAAATAATACACACCTGAGCTTCAGGGTTCAGAATATTGGTTTGGAAAAGTATTTTAAATAATAGGTTTACCTGGAGAAAGTAAATTGATGTAATTGCCATGTTAGCTTCCCCTCATGCAATATTCTGAGAATCTATAAATATACCAGCATAAATTCTGATCTGACACAGACCAGAGTAACACTACTCATATCAGTGGAGGTCTCCTGGATTTACACCACTTTCAGAAAGTAGCTTTTCTGTATTTAGCTTTAATTTAAAAATAAATGAATTTTCCACAACACTGACAGTATTGACCTTGCATATTATCCAAATAGAAATTTTTAATGAAACAAGAATAACACAAGAGTACATTTATAATAGATATGCAAATATTGGTCTTTTCTTAAAGGTCTCCCCATCTACACTCATGGGGCTTGCTTGCCTTACGTGGGAGGTGAACCCAGTGTGCATTTATTAAAGTGACAGCAAAAAAAGGAGTTCATAGCTACAGTCAGAACATCAATTAGATTTTTTTTATAAAAAAAAGAAACGAAACATTACAAAAGAATTCTGCTTCTGGAGCTCTCTGTCTAAGAGAGATCATATATTAATTTGTCTCCTTCCTCCTCAGCCCAGTTTTAACTGCTGTCATTCCAAAGCAAATCCCTACCTTGGGTGGACAGATTAAAAACAACAACATATAGCCCTTCTACATTCTATAAGAATCATTCTACAGTGGTACCACGGGTTACAAACTTAATTCATTCCAGAGGTCCGTTCTTAACCTGAAACTGTTCTAAACCTGAGGTACCACTTTAGCTAATGGGGCCTCCTGCTGCTGCCATGCTGCCACCGTGCGATTTCCGTTCTCACCCTGTGGCAAAGTTCATAACCCGAGGTACTACTTCCGGGTTAGCGGAGTTTGTAACCTGTAGCGTCTGTAACCTGAGGTGTTTGTAACCCAAGGTACCACTGTATGTGTCTTTATCTTCTGTTGTCAAGCATAATTAATATTCTATGTGCATGAGTAGGCTGGTTTACCAGGGATTGGTGGGGGGAGGGGCAGTGCAAGCATAAATAAATAAATAATCTAACTTCCCGTGTAAGCTTTGTGGTAGCAAATTAGGATGAATGTTCAATAAACAGGTCCTCTGGAGGAGCCTTTTCTATTTAAAAGTGAATTTGTTGTGCTAGGGCAGCAACATGCTTTTGACTCCCTCCAGCAAAATACTTTGAGTCTGGAAGCACCCTTGGGAGAAATGCTAGTGTAGAATTAGTCTGTGACCTCAGAGAGCTTCTGCCAATCAGTGTAAACAATACCAATGGTATAAAGGCAGGTCCCCATGTTCCTTTGCCCCACCAGCTTTCCTGACTGGTTGCCTTTGGTGACTAATTCCATTCTTTCTTTTCTCTTATACCTCTGCTTTGCTGTGTCTGTGTGCATACACACTTAGATGTGCTCAAGCGATTAGCCTTGGGAATATTATGGTTTATATATTGAGTGGACATAATTGATTTGTTCTCAGATTATTTAATGGCAGCAGGTGGCAGCTCCCTAGCAAAGAACGGTATGCCAGCGACAAATTACTTTCTCATATGTTATGCTTGTTTCCTTCATTATGGAATGTACTTAAATGCAGCAAGGCAAAGTCAGATGAGGAAGCCGCAATTGATTTCTTATACATTTGCCATGACCCTGTGACAGATTTTGTGAGCTGGTCTAGAGAATGGCCCATGACCAGGAAGAATGATTGTTGTAGTCTAAGAATACCAGGAGGACCTCAGTTCCCCAACCTTAATTTAGGATGTTGATTCTACACCCTCACCACACAGACACATCTTCTTACCTGCCTGACATTAGTAAGGCTCTGTGCTGGCTGAAGCTGACGGGAATTGGAGTCTAACAATATTTGGAGGTCTACAAGTTCCCCATCCGTGTTGTAGATTATGTGTATTAGCATACCCCTTAACTGTCCTGGGGAAAGGGGGCATCCTGTTTTTCCCTGCAAGAGCATGATGGCCATTTTGGACACCATGCTCCCAGACAGTTTGGAGACATGATATTGCACTGAAAAATAGCTTTTTGGGGAGACACCATCTTGTGTGCCACCTCCAAATGCACATTTTGGGGCTGCCATGCTTGGGGGGAAAAACATTTTTCTCCAGGGCCACAATCTTGCACAGGTCAAGTGACTCACATGGAAGTGCAGCCCCAGAAGATGGTTTTTCCTTCATCGCATTGGAGGGTATGTATCAGGTATTATCTGCAAATATTAGAAGAAGTTGGTCTCACTGTGTACCATGCCAATGGGTTAGGTATGGGGAAAGCACAAGTAGATTCAGAGAGAGGGGTCAGTATCCTGTACCCACTAATCACCAATCCAAACAGTAGCTAGAAAAGAGTTAAATTCATTCTCAGTCTTCCTTCCTCTGAGCTCTCTCTGGCATTTCCAAATCTGCTTCAGGCAGTTGGGGAAGTAGGGATTGCTGTAAAACAATTGCAGCAAACAGCATTGAAAAAAGGAGAGCATTTGCACATTTAAGGAGCTTGGGGAAATACCGTTCCTTGCTCCTGTGAAAATACTACATTTGATCTGAACATTGAAATGAGTGAATGTTCTGTACATCTCTGAACGTTGCCGCTTGTATTTCATAATCATTCTTCTGTGGTTCTCCTGGTTTAAGTCGTGAAACCAATATGAAGACATTTTCACACAGACAGGTGCAGTCTCAGCCTCAATCAATCATTCTGTAATTAGGAGCCTGTCAAGAAGGGCTAAATATATGTTCTGGGATTTCAGCACTGCTGCAAGCTTTGTGGATGCAAAAGTTTGCCAGGGAGGAAACTATGGAACAGCAGCATCTATAGACATCAGAGACAGAAATGCTAATTTGGCTTCTGCCTATTGTTGCATAGTAATTAAGTGCCAATCCTCACAACTTTCTGGGATGGCAGAAAATGGGCTGAAAATGATACTGACCGTTGTTTGGCTAATGTCCTCACTCAATACACTTTTGGGAAATAGGCATAGATGTACCAACTCATGACCTGCACTTGTGGTTAGGTGCACAAACTATTGCTTCACCACAAGGCAACCAATATGCTGGTTTGTTTCAAATCAACTTTCTGAGAAGATTCATCAGGCTACCACACACTCCTTTCAGCAGATCTCCACCCCTTCCTTCTGAGTAGTCAAACAACAGTTTGAGGGAATAACAGCTGAGGGTGGGAGAGAGCAGCAACTGTAAAGCAAGAAGTTGTGAGCTTGGCCCATCATGCAGAGATCCAGAACTGGTGGTGCTGATGCTCATTGGCACCAGTAGGGCAGAAGACAGTGAGGCCAACAGTAGATGAGAGCCGGAGCCAATGACAAGCAGAGTGAATGGCAGTTTTGCCTCGTCCTCCATCCTACTGAGTTCTATGATGGCAAGATTCAGGAAGAGGAAGCTGACAGCCAATTTCAACCCCCTGGGCTGGATGTTAAGCAAGATGGTAGGCAGGTGGGAGTTGTCCGAGGCAGACCGAGGCTGGTGGGACATTGCACCATTTGCCCTAATGCCTGGGATCCACAAGTGAAATAGTTCACTGGAGAAATCAGATGAGATGACACCCAGAGCCCTAATACAGAATAGGAAGTGCCACATAAGAAAGTACAGGGCTCAGGGGAAAGAAACAGATGCCTTGAGAGACTCAATCATCCAAGCCAGAAATAGCAAACATTTGGCCATCCAGACATTATTGTGCCCAGTAATCCCCAGCCAGGATGGACAGTGGCCAAGGATGATGGAAGTTTTAGTCCAGCAACATCTGCACTGTATTGGGAGGGCCACAGCTTTTAACTCAGGCTTCCCACACAACCCTCCAGAGGGCACACATGGAACCGTGTAGGACAAAATGGTTAAAACCACTCCCCTCTCCACTTCCAACAGTGGAGAAATCCTATGAGCAGAGTTCCCCTTGTGGAATCTCTGGATCCAAACCACTGGCTTTGAATGGATTTGTGAATGTTAACCATCCATTGTACATGGCTTTCCTTTGTTGTGTCTAAGTGAGCAGCAAAATAAACTTCTCTTTCTGTAAGAAAACTTACAATAGATCTGTGGCTGTGATTGGATTCTAGCAAAAGGGTCTCCCTTCAGTAATCAGCACCTCTTTTGTTGAATGCACAGGATGAAAGTTGGTTAAGTCTATAGCCAGAAAAGGAAATGTAAAGAATACAATTGAATTAAGAGTGCTATTAAATACAGGGGGAAGTTATCTAACATCTGCTTAATTGTAACTCCTCTTAGCAGGTAATATCAATGATCCATCAATCAGAGAAAGCGGGGCTTGGAGGAAAGCATGGGAGAGGGGATAAGAAAATCAATATGCAGTAGACGCGGTGGACTAATAGAAAATCAGTATCTGTGGTGCTGCTACTCACTCACTTGAGATGCCAACACTTTCTAACAAGAGTTTCTGCAAGTGAGTGCCAGGCTGCTGCTGGGCTGGGGCAGACAGCAATAAGTGGCCACCATTCCTGACCAGTAATGGAGGAGAAGTTCAAGTAAGGAACAGTCCAGCTCTATGATTCTATTGGTCATGGTGCTCAACACACTTCCCCAAGAGGCATTATATTTCACCATGCAATATTTTGGAAATATGAAAACAGGAGAAGTGTGGCATGATAAGGAAAAGAACAGGGAGACTGTGTTTTCTTAATGCAAGAAAGCTGTTATACTTGCACACAAACAACAGGTGCAATGGTTGCAGGACCTGATGAAATGCAACTTATGCCTTCAGCAGCACTAGGGTAAATGGCTGTTTTTCGGAAAGACATGGTTCAGTGGCAGAGCACAGGCTGTGCATGCCAAACATGGTGGCTTCATTCTCTGGTATCTTCAGACAGACTGGAAAAGAAGGCTGCTCTCTGAACCTGGAGATCCATTTCCAGTCAGTATGAAGCTAGATGGACTAATGGTATGACTTGATTTGAAGGCAACTTCCTGCATTTCCAGTTATATACACTCTTAAGACAAAGTCATGTGTCACCTACAGTTGAGCACAATTAGGCTAAAGCGACGCTACAGTAATAAACCGCTTGTGTGTGAAATGGCTTTGCCAATGATAGAAGACATGATAGGTTATTATAAGGTGGCCTTCCCCAGTAAGGTGCACTCCAGACCCTGACTGCATGGTCAATGGTCAGGGCTTGTAGGAGCAGTGCTGCTCAACATCTAGAGGGCACAAGTTCAGGAAGGCTGTTCTATAACAGGCTGTTGGCCTTTTAGCACCCGTGATTCTCTATAGTTGTTGAAATCCTTCCAACAATCTACCGGTTCCTAATAATGGTTTATAAATAACACCTTTATAGGAAATATGTCCTTCATACACTGAAAATAATGAATATGCATTTTCCTTTCTTTTCCCAGCTCCCATCTGCAGGGAACATATGCCACGCACAGCCATTCCAAAAGATCAGAAGAAGGTCTAAAGTACACAAGCTATAAAATATGCAGACTACGTCCTCACACAGAAAAATCACATTCCTAAACGGGAGGGGAGAGGGGGTGAGGAGCCACTTTGCTGTTAATGAGGGTTTAATTAATTGTCAGCTTGGCTCAGTCATTGAGGGCTTTCACCTCTGTCCCAGAATGTCATGGTTGCCAGGCCTACATTGGGGTCTGAATTCATTGCCAGTGCTGACATTGCAGTCTTACATTAGAGGTCCCAACCTTCCTATAAAGTGCTTCAGCTGTAAGGGTCTTCTGGTCTCCAATGGCAACTCCAGCTGGTAGGTGAAATGATGCTGGCTGGCACTTTTCAGACAGAGTACAGATGGAGCCACTTTCTCTCCTTCTCCCTCTCTCTCTCAACAAAAAACCCTGTCCAATGAGAATAAACTAGGTTCTAAAAGGAACCACAGCTGTGTGCTAGCACATCATAACAGGGTGCATGAGTGAGGTGGGGCAATGGACAGAGAATTGTGTTTGATCAAAGAAGGTTCAACTCCCACTGCTCAGCCATGGGTGGCCCTGAAGCAAGTCAATGTCTGTCCAACGGTGCTTTATATGTTAGCAATCATCTCCAAAATGCATGAAGGCATCGGCTTGTGAGAGTCATCACAAGAATGAAAATCACACACCAGTCTTTAGGATATATATACAACCTTTGCACATAAAGCCTGAACACAGGATAGAAGGGCTTGCAGCATTAACACTCCAATATATCTTTGCCTATCCAAGCCACAGCCCAGAGCAAGACAAGCCTTTGTGTTTCCAGCTTCCAGTAGCAACCAAAACTCTCTCTCTTACACAAACACACAGACCGCCTCCTACCTGTTCTCCATCCTAGGATGATATATCAAGCCAGGTGAGGGGGCAATGCATACCACATTAAGACCAATACAGACTGCTTTGACTTTTTAAACAGATTCTTCTACTAGATTCTGTAACTTCACTAGATACAGAATCACAGGCCAGGAAATCATGCAGAGTAACACACACACCCAATAACATATACAGTGGTACCTCGGATTACGGACTTAATTTGTTCCGGAGGTCCGTTCTTAACCTGAAACTGTTCTTAACCTGAGGTACCACTTTAGCTAATGGAGCCTCCCACTGCCGCCGCCACGCAATTTTTGTTCTCATCCTGAGGTAAAGTTTTTAACCCAAGGTACTACTTCCAGGTGAGCAGAGTCTGTAACCTGAATTGTTTGTAACCCTAGGAACCACTGTAGCAGTATAATTTCCATAGTTCCATCATGCCCCATTGCTGCATTTTCCATGTGTATGCTTCTCTGCTATGATGAGGCACCAACAAAAAAAAGGCTTCCTAGTCAATATCCCCTAATTTAGTATCCTAGTTCAGTATCTCCTAGTTAAGAGTCTCCCTGCCCCCACGGCAGTGTAGAGGGTAACCTTTGATAAGAGGCAGTATGACTGACACACTTGCACAAGACTGACATCATGTCTTATTTTACTTGTGAGAGCAACTTTTAACTTCAGCCTCTAAAAATGAATTACAATCTTATTCCAAGATCATTTTCAACAATATTGTTTGCTAGCAAGCTCTTGCTGCTTCTTTTGCATTGGCTTCCCTTTCACCAGCCTAGTTTAGGGCCAGTTCATACATCTATTTAAAACTGTTGTATCCAGCAAACACAAGCATGATGGGTGAGCTACCAAAGAGTAATAGCAGCCGCCATTCCATCAGCCCATAGTAGGCAGGGTGCACAAGGACTACTGGGCCACTTCACCTGCTCAGCTAAGAGGCCAGCAAATTTTAGCTCCTCCTCTCATTGAACTCTTTACATTAATTAAAAAAACAACGATTTGAAAGCACTAGAAACATACAACATCAGATGGTGCCAGAAAGCAGGAAATTTTTATACGCAGTTTTCCATAGGGTCCCCCCCCTTTTGTTATAACAATCTAATTTCTGACTTATTTATACCATTTTTCCCTATGTGTAGATCCACCTTGGGTGAGGTCTCGGAGCTTACAGATCAGTAATAACTTCTCCAGACAAGTCGCACTACCGAGGTGACCTCCTGGGTTATAGCTGTTTCTCTTAAAGCATATTTAGTTGATAATGTATACATTGCATTGAGCATCATCCCTGGAGAAGTGAGCATCATACTGATGGGGGGGGGGGGAATCACACAGTTCACTCTCTTTCATACAGACTTTTAGGGGCCCAGGACAGGCTAAGGTCAATCCGAAAACCACCTGATCCACAAAGGGAAGTAGTGGACATATTTATCTGCTGGTAGATTTATGCCCAAAATGTCATGGTTTGTTATTTTAAAGTTCACTCTGATACAAATGAATGATGGTCTATCATGCTGATTTGTAGAGCAAGGTAGTCCTAACATCACTACATTCGACATTAGCTTCCTACACTTAGTGAGGCTTAGCAAGGGAAAGAGCTGTATAAAATGGATGGCTACATAACATTTAGTACAGAAGATGCTTCTGGATGACAGCTTTAAGAGTATAGTACCACAGGAGGGAGGAAAAAGCTCTTTGTTTGGTCTCCTGTTAATATTGGTGTAAATAAAATGCCTTGCATTCCTCTATATAAATTTAATTAGATTTATTTCTGAGACATTGTGTTCCCTTTTTATTTGGTGTGCTGGACTTAGTGCTCTGCTACCATAAAGATATTGAAAAGATGCCATCCAGATTATGAAATAACACGTAAGAAATTTAAGAAAGCTAGCTTCACTGAGGTAGATTTTTATTTTTCAATAAATCACCACAAATCTTTAGATAACAATTTTTACAGGCTAAAAGGGCTGGAGAGATAAATTTAAGTCACTGTGAAATGTCTCCCCATTTCCCTGACAGCACAACTTTTTAACAGGAAAACGTAGGCATACCTCCACCAAAGGTACACAGTGCTCAGCTCTTGACTGCACTGTAATAAGATATGGAGGTTTTACAGTGCACCTAAAGTAAGAGCTATTATTTCCTGAATCTGCAGTCCAAAAGAACTTTTTCAGTGACTTTCTCTCACCTCCTGCTCTGTAAGGGATACTCAACTTCACCCATTATGTTTTTTCAGGGGGAATGCCTAACATTTTAAAGGTACAAAATGTAACTAAGACAAATGTGTGTCAAAACATGTGGTACCTGCAAGTCTACCAAATCACAGACTGAGGGAGGCCACGCTTACCTTTCCTCTGTGCTTTCTGTCGGAGCAAACGGTAATCCACACAAAACCCGAAGTGCCGTTTGCTTTGATTTGCAGGAGAAACTACAGAGCGGAAAAAGTGGGGTGCACTCAGAAACAGAGCTTTAAAGTGTGGACCTGTGGGCCTTGAAAGAGTGGGGCAAAAGGTGAGGATAAGCCCTGAGCACTCGTGAAGCTGAATTAGAGCACTGGTCTATTAGAGCATCTAGGTCACCATTGTCTACCACCAGGGATGGGGAAACCTGTGATCCTCCAGTTGTTGTTGGACTACAGCTCTCATCGCCCTCCACCTGCAAGGCCAGTTGCTAGGGATCATGCAAGTTGCAGTCCAACAACATCTTGGAGGCCACATGTTTCCCATCCCTGGCCTACACTGACTGGCAGTAGCTCCTGGAGGCATCGCTCTGGAGGCTTTCTCAACTCTGCCCAGCAATCATTGGGTTCTAAACCAACAGCTTGACATGACTTGCTCTGCGGAGAGATGGAGGCAAGGAGTGTTACCATTGCATACAAGGAGGGGAAGGGGCATTAGGGTTCCGGCAGGCTGCAATGGGAGCCCAAGTGCAATGAAGTGGGCAAAGTTTCAAAGTGGGCAAGATCTCAGATATTTGCAGTGACTTGAGAGCCAAAGGTTCAGGGTGGGCTGCAGACCAAGGTTCTTCAAAGGTTCTTCAAATTTTCTGCACTGTCAGATGCCCTCAGATTTCTAGAGGATAAGAATGCCTCTTGTCAACAACCAGGAGAAATGTGATGGCGGGATCATAAAATGCTGCCTCATACTGAGTCAGATCATTGGTCCATCTAGCTGCATATTGTGTATACTGACTGGCTGCAGCTCTAAGGACTTCAGACAGGAGACGTTTCCAGTTTTTTTTGAAATGCTGAGGATGGAACTTGAGTCCTTCTGTATGCAGCTCAGATGCTCTACCACTGAACTACAGCCCTCCCCTATACGTTCAGAGAATAAGCAGATCTGTCTGGGTAGTTAGTATGCAAGGTAGTTCTACAAAATGAATGTAGCTATGAAGGATGTGTTTCCTTGCAATGAGGGAGAAGTTTGGATGTTTGTCAGGACAGCCTTTTAGATAGGAGGTTAACTTTCACGGAATGTTCAGATTCCACTGAGGACAAGGAAACCTAGAAATGCCCTTAAATCATGTCTTGAATTAAGATGCTTTCTTGACCCAGAGGCTGGTTTTTAGTGTTTGTAACATGGCATCTGCTTAGTATGAAACATGCAACACCTGTTTAATGAGACGAGTATGGAGTTGCATTGCCTCATGAATTCTAACTGTTTTCAACTTGCAATTATGCAAGGGAAATTTCCATAGCAACTTAGTTTCTTGACCTCCTGGACTGAATTCATAGGAGTGTGATCAACAGTAGCTTTGTCAGAAAATAGATTGGGAGACCATCTGTTGAAGCAACTGACTACCCCATCTGGCCAGCGGCTGCCTTACTACCCTTTCCATTCCCTCGGGCTAGAGACCTGGAAAAGGAGGGATGTATACATTTGGCTCCTTTGAACCACCTGATGACAGCAAAAACTAGAGTGGACATTTAACGGCTCTGGAGGATGAAGTGAGCATGTTCTCCCTCAGGCTTGCATTAATGAGATAAGGCAGGGAGTGAAATTAGAAAATATAATCATGCATTGCCTCATAGTTTGCAATTACAGCTACAAGATTCGGCAACATAACATATTCAAATGATAAATAGGGTGTAAAGATGCTGTGTGTACACAGAACCATATATTCCTTAGTGGGTCAGTTATCAGGACTGGGGTGATGGTCATTACCTTGCTTCTGTTATTATGATGAAGAAGCTGTCCAGCAATGCTATATCTTGTTATGAGGTGCACAAGCCAGAACTCCTTGGATTTCCAAAAGCTTTTATACTGTTTACTGTAACCATCAATCCTCTCTATTCTCAGAATTAGATGGCTTTGTTGGATATATCCAAGTTATAAGCTCAACCACAGCCATACAATAGCCCCTTTACAGGCAACCACTTCAAAAGATGAAGAAGGATTGTCAGATCGACATCCCCAGATATAAGGGCCACTGCAAAGTATAACCCTGGAGCTTCAGCCTCTGCTTGATGTAGTGCTGAGGAGTTGGTTTGTTCAATAATAAAGGCTATCCATTACTTCTATGGAGCCGTAATGTTTAGGAAAGGGGGGCATTCCTTTAAAACAAAGGGTTGTCTGGTAATAGGCAGTAGAAGTAATGTCCAGGCTTATACTGCAGAAAATAAGAAGGTATACGAAAGAAAAGAATGGCATTTAAATGCATCCAAGAGCTATTGTGTTTTTGTTTGTGTGTTGCTGTACTCCTCACCCCATAGCCATCTGTCTTAACTTTCTGTATATTTTAATCTGCTCATCATTAAGCCTGAGACCTTAAAGTGTTTTCTGTAGTGAAAGGCAACACCCACACCACACCACCTTGTTTCCCAGTTGCTATCAGAAATAATTAAGGGAATTAATATCAAATCAGGGAAGCCATCTTATGTAGCTGAAGAAATAATCCAGCCCCTAAATTAGGCCTGGTGTGGATCAGCCTCCGGACTTGCTTCTTTCCATTCCCAAAGTTACCTGAATAAAACATGAGTGAGGGAAAGCTGGTAGGAGGTTCCACAGTGAAACCTTTGTCAGGTTCTAAATGTCGATATGATGCCATGTACCATATCTATTTTCTGTGGTTGGTTGACTGCTTTTGGGACTGAAGTGGTTTGCTCTGAAGTACCCAGCACATTGGTGGACTGAATAGAAGTTTGAACTGGCTGACTACAAAGTTTGCAAACAGCAATAGTCTATTTTTTTCTTTGGATTCAGAAATCTGCATTGTTCATATGTTAAAACCAAGTACTTATGCATTTAGTTCTTTGTGGGCAATTGCTGTGTTGCTTTACACAAGTATGGTTCAAGAAAATTTGTTCATTTTAACTATTTGCAGGTTGTTACTATTATTTATTTAACTTATTAGTCGTTTTGCATTAGCATCTCAAAGCAACTTATAAACTATAACGTGCAAAAAACAAAATAATTCAAAGCAAAGCACAATATGAGACAATTAAACTACAAAATGTCTTCACCTAGCACTGAAAAAATATCCCTGGAGAGAGCCTTCCGTAGAGGAAATGGTTTAGAACTCAAACATACCAATAAAAACATGAGATGGAGATGAGTGCTGCAGAAAAGCATCTGACAGAATCATAGAATTGTAGAGCTGGAAGGGAGCCCAACCTACAATGCAGGATTCTCAACTAAGGTATCCAAGACAGACAGCCATCCAACCTGTGAACAACACTGTTGAACAGCTCTTATTGTCAGAAAGTTCTTCCTGATGTTTAGTTTTATTATGTTTTTATATTCTGCCAGAAGCTGCCCACAGCGGCTGGGGAAACCCATCCAGATAGGCAGAGTATAAATAAAACAACAACAACAATAATTATGAATATCCTTTCTTGTAACATAATTCCCTTGGTTTGGGTCCTACCCTGTGGAGCAGGAGAAAACAAGCTTGCTCCATCTGCCATGTGGCAGCTTTTTAGATATTTGGAGGTGGCTATCATATCTCCTCTCTGTCTCCTCTTTTCCTGGCTACACTTAGCCAACATCCTTAACCGTTCCTCATCAAACTTGTTTTCCAAATCATGTTGGTTGCCTTTCTCTGCACACATTCTAGCTTGTCAATATCATTCTTAAATAGTAGTGCCCAGAGCTAGACATAGTACTCCAGGTGTGGTCTGACCAAGGCAGAATAGAGTGAGACTATTACTTCCCTTGATCAGGACGCTATACTTCTGTTGATGCAACCTAGCATTAGGGGGTTTTTCCCTGCTGCATCACAATGGTAACCTTGTGGTCTATGAAGACTCTTAGATCTTTTTCTGGCAAGCCCAACTTAAATTTGGGCAGCTGGTTCTTCCTGCCTAAGTATAGAACCTTACATATGTAACAGCTACAGTTTAAGATCATTTAATGAGAGGAAGCCAACTGAAATGCTCAGCACTCTGTTAAGGCACTCAGAAGTGGAGGAGGAGCAGCAGTGTTCTCATGACAACATTCTCAAAATGAGCAGATTGCTGCTCCCATGCACTCCAGTCTGACTTCCAGATTGCAGTGTTCCCAGCCTCAACAGGGTGCAAAGAAGGTCCTTTTCTCAGATGGCTCCCCTAGTGCATACCAACAAGACACTGAAATTGCCAAAGCTATCGAGATGTCTTTACGGTAGCCACTTATTGTACAGAAAGTTTGCTAAGATGCATTTCCACTAGAACAGCAAAGAAAATGTTTTCCGCTCAGAATTGCTTTGCACATTTCTGTTCCTGACAAGTATTAATAGAACCGCATGTGAATGTCTGTTTTGTTTTAGAATTAAATGTGCCAGAAAGCCAGTATTAGCTTCCCAGCAAGTCTCCACCCCCTCATCTGTATAATAAAGTTTATTATAAATTAAAATTTAACAAAGCTGATAAAATATATGTAAATTTATATAAAGCTATATCGTAATTCAACGATCCTAGATCTAAAATGAGTCAATAAAATAGTACAGTAAGTGAAGTGAGGTGTAAATATGCAATCATACCACAGAAAACTCTTAGACATGAAAATATCCATACCTCACTTTCATAAAATAAATAAATGGTAAGCTTAAAAAAAATCTCACTTTTCATCTACCGCCCCTCTATCACAGGTGTGGAAACTGTAGTTTGAAACAGATACTGTAGTTTGGAAAAGATACTAAGAGTTTTCTATTAGGAATTCTGTTCCAATTCTCTCCCCAATGAAGACTTGCACACCATATATAAGTGAGATACTTTTAAGCCAGTTAAAGCTTAGAGCTAAAAACAAAGAAGTGTAGTGGCCATGGATGGGTGGGTGACACAGGGATAGGCTGTTGTCCTCCATGACCAATGTTGTTCAGACAAACTAAAAAGAAAGCAGTAGGTCTGCTGAATTTATTGCAGACAGGACTGGCTGCCTGGTATCACCTGACTGCCAGGTCCAGAACATACTCTCCTGAACTGTCTGCTGCAGTTCTTTCCTCTGAGCAGCAGTCACATTGGTACAGGAAATAAGAAATCAGTCTCTAATGCCACCATGCTTGGCAATACTAGCACTACTCATTTGGCAGTCTACTGCACCTTGGCAGTACTATGGCTGCTGCTTATATTGTTAATTTTCTATGCATCAATAAATGCCAAGACGTCCAGGATACGACAACTGCAGTGCTGCAGTTGCTTTGTCCTAGATGTCTTGGCATAATTTCATTTATGGTAGTGTAGGAAATGAACAATATAAGCAGCAGACATAGCCAAATACATGTGCACAGCATGGTCAGTGCTTTTAATTTGAAATAATCAACTGCCCGTTATAACCACACACAAGATGCTACTTAATGCTATACTATGTACTATTTAAAAAACAGCAGCTCAACATGACCTAGAGTCCCCTGGAACTCTTAAGTGGTTACCACCCCATCACAAACAAAGCCATACTGTCTGCCATTGCTTTTATTACTGCATAAACCCATTAGTTCCAAATATGTGGCTCCAGTAATGACAGTATACCGCCATGGATGCTGCAATACAATTGGGTTAAAATATTCATTACAATAAGTATTAAGCAACCTAAATTTAGTGCATCAAATAAGATTGGCAATTAGGGCTAATTTGAATGAAATACTTAATATACTGTGATTAATGTGTTCTCTGCATTTTTATTCAGTTAAAGTTAATGGAAATTACTTATGCTGATAAATAATTCCATCGAAGTGCTCTTAAACGTGGAGCATAACAGGTGTCGTCCATGTTCTTGCCACTGCTGTTGTCCTGGGGATGTGCTGTTAATTTGCCATTAGTAATTTATGCTGCATCTTCTTATCTTTGTATTATTCATTTTCTGCTTAAACATCAGGCAAGCAGTCCCTGCAGGGAAGAGATTAAAGACAGATACAAGTGAGGAAATATTTTTTTCTTGCCCCACCTTGCAGAACTCAACAAGAGAGCATGAAAGGGCACTTAACGCTGATTGACAGCAGCAAAGAGGGACTTCAGCCACTTCCTAAACATACTGTGCATTCATTAGCAGAGCCTAATTCAGAGCTGCTTCTGTGAATGGTTTTACCTCATATGATACAGACTTGTGCGCTTAAGTTCCTAGGTGGTCACAAAAGTCAGCAATTTTGAGCCACTCCAAAAGTTGCCAATTTTTTGTGCCAGTGGACACATTTAAACAACTGCGCTGGCTGCCAGTCACAAAATGGCAGCCATGTGGGTGGGCCACATGCTATAATACAACATAGCTGTTGTGGGGTGTGCCACAGCACAAAATGGCTGCCACAAGCAAAAGAGCCCAAAAAAGAGACAAGGTTCCAAAATAGTCCAGACATGCCCCCCTCCCCCACCATCAGCTACCTAATCAAGGGTGGGGAGAGGTAACTACACCACCACACTCATCCACAGCTGAGAGGGTGGGGGTCCAATGCTTGTATCCAACAATATGAGAAAATGTTTAAGGGGTATGTTTAGCGTAAAGGTAGCTGAGCCAGTGCAAACAGGAACTGGGCAGGAAAAGATAGGAGTCTCTCTCATGCATTGTGGATTTTTGAGGGAATATTTACCTATCATGGTCAATGCATGTTGTGGAGGGTGGGGTGATTTAAAAAAAAAAAATCAATCCTCCTGTCAGACTGGGAATATCCCATCCCTCACCCAGTTTAGGATATTCCACCATTCTTCAGCAGAGTTTCTTTTCTTTCAGCAAAGTAAGCCCATGTCAAACAAAGCTTTAACAATACAAATTGTAACACAGTATCATACTGTCTGAGAGAAACTAAAACAACATCATGAGGCAAGAATGACAGTTGGCCTCTCTAACTGAACACCCAAAGGGAGGGGCTGATTCCAGAGCACAACACAAAAGCCCCGCCCACCAGATGCCAGACGTTTTACTATTCAAATAAGGCCCCAGTGTTTTTCTTACAATGCAGGAGGTACTTACAATGCAGGATTTAGGGCAGCACAACTGTTTCTGCTGCACTCGGTGCCATGCTTAGGGTGCTGCATGGCATCCAACTATACCATCATGAATTGAGCAGAGTGGAGGGTGCCAAATTTTGGACTTACATAGGATGCTGCTGAAATTTGAAAGACCGAAATCTGCCCCTGCTACTGTGCACACTGGCACCCACAGAAGCTATCGCCATGACCCCTGAATTACAATGAGAGTAACCAATTATCTATGTAAAACAGTTTCATATGTTTGCAGAGAAATTGAGTGATCATGATTAAATTTGAGGAAGAAATGGCTAAATATCTTTAGACCATCAGGAAAAAAATGGTTTAGACATAAAATGTAAGATTCTTGTCTTACCAAATATTCTGGCTCTGCAGATTTCAGACATATTGTACTCAGGATGAGCCCTTCTAGCCACATATATTTGGCTGATTTCTTGCTTCCAAAATGAAATATGAACAGGGAACTCTGAGATAAGCACACAGACACAAAGTCAAGACAGCCAAGTGAATGCAATTTTTTTAATGACTGCTTAAGGTAAAAGCAGAACTTCTAAGTTTAAAAATAGTTAACACATCACAGTTGCCATAAATATGATGCTGGGTGGGAAGGGAGAAGCCATTAGCCTGATAGTGTCCTTCAAGGCTAGGCAGCAGATGGTTGGAAGAATCCTCTGGATTATCAAGTCTAGCTTTAGGGCTTCCTTTTCTCCTGAGATTCATTTAAGCCTTTTAAAAATATATTCACAGGCTGTTTGACAGTCGATGACAGAATATGCTTTAATGTGGACAGATATCTAGGTTAAGAGACTGGTCTTCTTGTTACATAAACAGATATTACACACACACACACACACACACACACACACACACACACACTGAGAACAATATTAACACCATGACACTAATGTAAATCCCGCAAATATGAAAAGAGGTTGTCTACCAAATTATTTTTGACTTATCAGTTTGTAGTCTGAAGGAAGCCCTTTTTATAACCTTTGCTATGAGACAGTGATGCAATACCCAATAGTCTTTGCTTTCTGCAGGGCAAAGACCAATTAACCATTACCAAGTATGAGGTAGCCATTTTGCGAGCAACCAAGCTAAAAAAAAAAGTGATTTTTTAAAAGTCAATGTGCAAGAATTCTCAAGGAAAATGTACAAGAACAATCCAAACATTTAAAAAAATGCATTTTCTTCTGAGAAGCAGGATGTAAATTAACTACCATTGCCTGGTAGACCGTTAGGAGTCATTTTTCTCCCAGAGTCAGCAGTTTTCAATGTACTAGCCATGCAAAGGTTTTCAGTGGATCTAAGCATGCTGGGACTGCAGGGAACCTTTTAAAAAGATAATCTGACTCCACATGACCATTTTGAAGAATAACCAGAAAACATGCCTTAGACGCTGACAGACCAAATGAACAGAGCAGCGCCCACTCAAGGTGCACAGTAGGGGAAATGTTTCTCACGCACTCCTACGTAAGTCACATAAAACAAATCCCATAATTTTGGGAAATGCCTCACAAAAATGATTAAAATAAAAATGATTTTCAAATACAACTAAATTATGTCAATCTTAAATTTGTTCATTGATTTCCCTGGCCCCCTGGGTAGAAGGTGAATATATCCAAGTTGTTTATTTATCAAATGTTTGTTAAAACAAGCCAGCAAAAAGTCTACCTGCTACAGATCTTTACACTCCAAGTTTTTGCTGGCAAGTCAGTGCACTATAGTGAAACCTGCAGAACTATGGCCGCATCTGCACTATAAATTTAAGCAGACCCGGCCCACCCATGAGGCAAGCTGAAGCAGCTGCCTCGGGCACTGAAAGCCTCTGAGGCGATGCCCCCATGGGCACCACCTCTGCCATTGGTGGAGGAGTGGCACTGGCACAAGCACTGACTTCAAGTGAAATCTCACCGAAATCTCACAAGGTCTCATGGAGTGTGTGAGAGATCTCAAGAGAAATCAGTACCGATGACTGTGTCACTTCTCTGCTGGTAGCACAGGCAGCGGGGCAGGCAGCAAAGTGCAGGGTGGCAGTGGCAGGGCAGTACTTCCCGTTTTGCCTCAAGTAGCAAAATGGGATGAGCTGGCCCTACATTTAAAGCAGTATCATATCACTTTAAACAGACATAGGCTCACCCCAAGGAATCTGGCAACTGTGGTTTGTCAAGGGTGCTGAGAGTTTTTAAGAGACCTCCTATTCCCCTCAAAATGGCTTAACTATCAATCCCTTTTCTTCCGATGGAACTCTGTGAGCTCTATGAGGGGAATAGCAGTATCCTAACAACTCACAGCATCCTTAACTACCGTATTTTTTGCACCATAACACTCACTTTTTTCCTCCTAGAAAGTAAGGGGAAATGACTGTGCGTGTTATGGAGGGAATGCCTACGGGTGGCATACCTACGGATTTTCCTCCTCTAAAAACTATGTGCGTGTTATGGTCGGGTGCGTGTTATAGAGCGAAAAATACGGTAATTATAGTTCATGAGGTTCTTTGGGAGAAGCCACAACTGTTACATTACCTACCTATCTGTTTCCAGGCCCAATCTAAGGTGCTGATGTTATTAACCTTTAAAGCCATAAACCATAATTTAAGGATGAGCTACCGTAAGTCACAGGCTTCACTATTTCTCCCCTCCTCCTCTCGCACTACATGTTCACTTATGTTTTAGATTAATCACAGCTTGTTGTAAAGTTTGCACCTTGATAAACTTAACCATAGTTTTTTTAAAACCAACTAACTGCAAACCATGGGTTATGAAGCTGACTTGCTTCAAGAAAACATAGGCAAAACTAACCACAGTTTAGGGTTTAGATATAACACTGAACTGAGGCTAATGTAAGGCAGAAGCAGATGCTTCCAATGCCTTGTGAAGGAAGGAGCATGGAAGCCCAAGGCTTGCTGCAGGTAAACCACAAAATGCTAAGCCATGGTTTAGCATTATGTTCAAATGTGTATATTTTTACAAACAACAGAAATGCTTTATTGAGAGAGATGGACAGTGCCCTGTCATTTTGGCCCAGAATTCCGTTAAATAATATTCCATTTCATGCCACTGTGTGTGGAGGGGATGGGGAGAAGACATATGGAAGGAATCTGGAAAATCCAGGTGTAAGCCCCCCCACACACACACACACATTGTTGATGGGTCATGTCATTTCACAGACAATAGTAATAATAGTGATGATGTGCTAGCTTCCTATTTTGGACCTTTTGTATTTTCCCAGCATGTTCTACCAGGGGCATGAGCCTGCTGGGTGACCTTCCTCAGAAGAAATTGACAAGGACAGATCCCACAATTATTAACCTTTCCACTTGTTTCCATAGTTTATTGTGACAAGACAATGCAATAAGCTTGAAGGTAATCAAAAAGCAATTTTGTAGTAGTGAGCTCAAAATGACAAACCTTCCCTTTTCTAAATAAATCACCATTATTCCCACATGGCTCATGCTTGACAAGTTTGTTTCCTTAGTAACAGAGTACTTAAACAGGGGCTAGGTACATCTGCATTATCTCTTTAACCGTAGATGTGGAAAAGGAGGCAATTGGTCAATCTCTCTCCCTCCCTCCCTCTCTCTCTTTCTCTTTTCTTGGAACTGTAACGAATGAATCTGTCAGCCTTGCAAGACAATGGGATGGTTTTTAGCAAGACAAGTGCAACAGTCCCCAGATAGCCACTTGAGTGTTGAACAGTATTCATGTACTCCAAGGGCTTCTGCAAGAACACTGGCTAAACGGAGTTTAATACTCTCCAGTGTTTGCTCAATAGCTTGGCTGATGCTAAGGTCAGCTGCCTTATAAATTATGGAACAGATTAAGGCGGTTGGGGCTTACAGGAGGAAACTATGAGGCTATGCAGTAGGCAAAATGAAACACGGGGCAAGTCTTGTTCAGATTCAGTGGGGAAAGGTAGGTATGTGTCCGCGGTGCTGATTTTGAACCTTCAACTACATCACTGAAAGCGTGGATTTACTTTCACTGTCACAGCACAGAGCATCGCCTCTTGTCGATACTACATGATCATTTTGGATGGTACTTGAAACATGGTGCTTGACCATATCAATAGCTCATATGCTATAGCATACCCTCAAAGTGGTCAAACAACATTATAAAACAAAAGCTTTTGCAGA
Source organism: Podarcis liolepis (assembly GCF_965112155.1). Taxonomy (NCBI): domain Eukaryota; kingdom Metazoa; phylum Chordata; class Lepidosauria; order Squamata; family Lacertidae; genus Podarcis; species Podarcis liolepis. The sequence continues at coordinate 59,415,588 of NC_139559.1, forward strand.
TGGTATTGTCTTAACCATGGAACAACCTTTAGAAGGTATACTAGAATTATTAAAGGAAATAAATGAATTTGGAAAATTGGCAGGTTTTAAAATAAATAAAGATAAAACCAAAATGTTAGTTAAAAACATAGATAACCAAGTTAAAATGAAATTAGGGGACTTTACTGGCTGGAAAATAGAGAAAAGGGTGATTTAGGAGTGTGGGTATCAACAAACAATCATAACATCTATAAATATAACTATGTGAAAATGTGAGGGGAATAAAGATATTGATATATAATAATAATAAATAATAATAATTTATTATTTATACCCCACCCATCTAGCTGGAGTCCCCACTCTTCCATGGGGAGTTTTTTTGTGGGGATGCCTAGCCCTTGAACTCACCCCCAAAGCCCTGGCAGCCCGGAACATGTCATCTTTTAATCAGACAACTTGGAGCGTGCCTCCATTCCCTTCGCAGCAGACCAGAACTGCCAGAAGGCCCTTGGCACGGGACCTCAGTGTCCGGGCAGAACGATGGGGGTGGAGACGCTCCTTCAGGTATACTGGACCAAGGCCGTTTACGGCTTTAAAGGTCAGCACCAACACTTTGAATTGTGCTTGGAAACGTACTGGGAGCCAGTATAGGTCTTTCAAGATCGGTGTTATGTGGTCTCAACAGCTGCTCCCAGTCACCAGTCTAGCTGCCGCATTCTAAATTAGTTGTGGTTTCCAGGTCACCTTCAAAGGTAGCCCCACATAGAGCGCATTGCAGTAGTCCAAGCAAGAGATAACCAGAGCATGAACCTCTCTGGCGTGACAGTCTGCAGGCAGGTAGGGTCTCAGCCTGCATACGAGATGGAGCTGATAAACAGCTGCCCTGGACACAGAATTGACCTGTGCCTCCATGGACAGCTGTGAGTCTCGAATGACTCCCAGGCTGCACACCTGATCCTTCAGGGGCACAGTTACCCCGTTCAGGACCAGAGAGTCCTCCACACCTGCCAACATCCTGTCCCCCCGAAACAGTACTTCTGTCATGTCAGGATGGGGCAGAATGCAATTATCATTAATGGGGAGAATCTCAGTGATAAAAGTGAATATTCTCCCAAAAATGCTATTTTTAGTCCAAACAATCCCAATCCTTAATGATACACAATGCCTAAAAGATTGGAGAAAAGACCTGTCTAAGTTTATCAGGAGGGGAAAGAAACCTAAGATAAAACATAGGATTCTTATTGATATATAAGACAGAGGAGGTTTTGCACTCCCAGATTTGGAATTGTACTGTATTTTGAAGCTGCCTGCCTGTGTTGGATAAATGACTGGATATTGCTAGAAAACACACAGTTGCTTGATTTGGAGGGTTATGATGCCAAACAAGGCTGGCATGCCTGTATTTGGTATGGCAAAGTGGGAATACGTAAAAGCTTCGCCAACCATGTTATTAGAAAAAACTTAATTAGGGTGTGGGAAAATACATTTTATTAGAAAACAAAACACCATGGTGGTTATCCTCAACAGAAGCTGAGACAAGGAAAAATAGTAATATGAGTGATAACTGGGGTACCTATAATGATTTGTTAGACTTTTTAGAAGGAGAACCAGAAATGGGGGGGGGGGAATGAAGAGATTAAAGAACATGGCTAAACTGTCATCAAATCAATTCAAAATTTAAGGTAGATAAGAAATTGGGATTTGCAGAAAAACCATCATAATTCAAAAAAGAAATATTAAGATGTGGAGTTAAAATTTATCTAAAATGTATAGGATTGGGAAACTAAAGAAGAACTCATGAAATCATCTATGATCAAATGGGCACAAGATGTGGGTCATAATATTGATCTGAACCTGTTGGAACATTTGTGGAAAATAATTTTAAAATTCACTGCTAGTTATGCTTTAAAAGAGAACCATTTAAAAATGATCCACAGGTGGTACTTGATGCCAAGTAAACCAGCTAAAATGTTTAGAACTAAAAGTGACCCAAGCTGGAAATGTAAAGAAACAATTGGTACATTTTATCACTCATGGTGGTCTTGTAGAATAATAAAAGAATTCTGGGAGATGGTCTATAACCAACTTGAGAAATGTTTAAAAGAACATATCCTAAAAACCAAGAAGCTTTCCTCTGGGAATAACAACAATTCGGGTCCGCTCGGACCACCAGGTCCCACCCCCACCTCAGCGTGATGTGGGATGGAATCACTGTAAAAACAATATGCGGTATCAAACAGTATAGCCCTTGCCTTTTCAGAAAGGAATGGTGAGTTCTGTAAAGTGTAAAGTGCAAACCAACAAAATAAACGCTGGACATGGATTAGCAGACTAAAATGCATAGGGCACAGTTTGCCTTTGTTGTAACTTTGTGGGTTATATTTAAAAAGACAAGTTATGGTATGTTTGCTTAAGAAAATATCATGCTTCTTTCATACCTAGGGATGCTCTCAGTTACTCCATTTCAGGCATGTCCTGTCTTCTCCCAATGACTAGATCTTGTGCCTAGATATGAGAGTCAGTGCTTGCTGAATGGTCAGTTCCGAACAAGTGCTTCCCCCTGTCTCCCTGCAGTCTCCAGTGTCCCCTGAAAAACTTGCTCTAGAGGATTGGGGTAACCTCCAGCAGAACATGGAAGGCAGCACTGCTGCCTGTAGGAGGAGAGGAGGATCAGATCAAATCTCTTCTCCTCTCCTGCCGGTGGGAGTCCAGCTAAACTTTTACAATGTTATGATGCTATTGCAAATAACTGGATGAAAAGATTAACAAAATGCTGCTTGCAGAACAAAAGATAGAGGTTTCTGGCAGGAAAAGTGCTGACTCAGTAAACCATGCATGTCTGCCAGAGTCTGACTCAACCTGGTATTATTGTTTTTATGGGCTAAATTCCTGTTGGAGACCCGCAGAGGGTCTAAGCCAGAACTCATTGACCTGGGGAGCAATTTCTACACTTCCAACAACCCTGGACAGTTATTTGCAAGCCTGGATGAAAGTGTAAAGTGCTTGGTTCCAAACATCCCTTGAGATGTCTGCAAAACTAGTTTAGCAAAGCACGCTCTGATTTTTCAACAGTAGCTAAGGAGAGGTTGCAGAGATGAGAAGAAGGTGGCTTAAATTCAAAGAAGACATCTGGGCTACAGCTTGTGGTCATTGCTTTGCCATGAGGCTCTGGTTCGGACAATACACTAAGGGTTAGAATCATAGAACTGTAGAGCTGGAAGAGTCAGCTAATCCAATGCATGCATGAATCACAGCTATCCAGCTAAGCTCTACTCAGACAAGATCTATTGAAATTAATGCTAAATTAGTTATGCTTATTAACTCCAATGGGTCTACTCTGAGCATTGGATACAACCCATAGTCAGACCTTGGCTTAGGGTAATGTGACAGTAAAAAGGACAATTGAGGATCCAAGTTACTATACAGCATACATAGTTTGACTTACCATATCATGTGAACTTACAGCACAGTGGCAACTGTGGTGTCGCCCCCATTCCCCTGCCACTGTGGATCATACCCCCTACATTTTAGGTGTGCCTTACACAGCCTGAAAGAAGGCAGGCATATTATACTGTCTCTTTGACCCAGTGGGAAGCTCCCCTCCTCTTGGAGGTCGGGAGCAGGATATCTATAGTCAGAGGAAACAAAAATTTTAAAAATCCTTCCAGTAGCACCTAAAAGACCAACTAAGTTTGTTATTGGTATGAGCTTTCGTGTTCATGCACACTTCTTCAGATACAGTGGTACCTCGGGTTAAGTACTTAATTCGTTCTGGAGGTCCGTACTTAACCTGAAACTGGTCTTAACCTGAAGCACCACTTTAGCTAATGGGGCCTCCTGCTGCTGCCACACCACCAGAGCACAATTTCTGTTCTCATCCTGAATCAAAGTTCTTAACCTGAAGCACTATTTCTGGGTTAGCAGAGTCTGAAACCTGAAGCGTATGTAACCCGAGGTACCACTGTACACGGAAACAGAAGTCACCAGACCCTTATATATAGTGAGAGGGTGGGGAGGGGTATTACTCAGAAGGGTGGTGGGAATGGGTGAATGGCTGATAGGTGTGGTAAACCTGTTGACGACTGTTAACGACTGCAATTGGTCTTACAGGAAAAATATCCCTACTTGGGGATTTTAACTTTTTCTAATGCTCTACAAAATACCTTTGAGTGTTGTGGGACAGTTGGTCATCACCATTGACTGAATGCTGAGTATAAAGAGGTCAAATCAGCTTGAGGAATCTGAGTCTGAATTAGAAATAAAGCTTATACACATGTCCTAATCACATGCCCTCTTCGTTTATCCTCTATCAATGCCATCTGATTAACTTGCATTGTTCATATTCATCCATGGCCATAATATGGCCCTAGTTAGTGTTCACATCTGACTGTTTTATTATTTTGATCCATAATTTCTTTTTCACATCATGCAATAATACTCTCCAGGCAGCTCATTTGAAAGTGATTACTGTACTCTGTGGGCTATAAAACCCACCTGGCCTTATTACACAACCAAAGGTATGCTGGGTTAGCAATTGCCCATAAATGCAATGCCTATTGTGTCTAAACGCTTAATTATATTTTCCGTTTTAATTCTGCAGCTCAGGTAGCATGGGCAAACCATTCTCCCTAGGAACATACTTTGGATTTTCTCTCTCCCCCTCCCACCTTTTTTATGGCAAGTGCTTCTTTCTAGTTTGTCAGCCTACTTGTTCATTGACTTGTCTGAAGATAGGAAAATGCTAGATGCTACATGATCCAGAGTAGAACTGGTTAGTATGGTCTTGTATTGGTGGGAGGAATTTTTGTCAATGTGCTAGTTCTGTTTATACCCAGTGCTTTTTTCTGTGGGGACGCATACCCCTAAACATTTTGTGAATCTAAGTTTGACCTCATTGAGGGGCAGTATTTCAATATGAGTAGGAAAGTGAGAGTACCCCTAAACATTTTTTTTTTAAAAGCACTATTTATACCAGCTAATTGCTAGTATTGAATTTTAGTGTATCTTTACTCCATAGCACATGAAAATTAGCAATGCAGGCAAGATGGCAGCCCTGGAACACATCTGGAAGTAAAGTTGCAAACTCTTATTTCCAAAGACCCTCTTTTATTTTCCCCTTCCACATAATGAAGCCCCTCCCTTTCACATACACTCCTGTGAAATTCAAAATCCTATTTAAGATCAATTTTTTCCATGGGTTCAGAAGCATATTGGGTTCCAATGATTTCTCATAGTCCTTAACTCCACCACTCTCAAGGACACTGGGTATTGGGGTTCGTAACATCTGATTTAGAAGGAGAGAGCTTACTGTTTTCAGGCATAGAAACCTCAAGCCTGCTTTTGGCGTCCAGATCTAAATCCATCTGTCCAACCATAGACTGTTCTATAGGGAGCTGGGACTTTTTAATATTTTCTTAGAAGCTACCCAGAGTAGCTGGGGTACAAGTAAGAAATGATTGTTCTTTTACATTCTCTATTTTATAGAGATATCATATTGTAATGCTATGCTCACCCACTTTATTTCCTCTCTCAGACTAGATTCTTTCATGTCTTAAGGTATGAATGTATTAAGTTTAAGGTGCCCATGATTCCTACCTATGCTCACATGCTGTTCTGCATTAATTACTGGAATAATTAGTCAATATAAGCTTTAAGTCTCATAAGAAACTTTTGGAGCAAGTCCATATGAGAATTGTTCTTGTATAAGATAAGGGGCATAGTGAGAACAGTATCTCCAAGGGAAATATCTCACTGTTCAGGGTAGTGTGTTCAAGGTATACATATGCAATAATTGATTGTGACCCATTGGTTACAATGTCCCCCTGATTTAATTGGAATTCAGCTTGGCATTCTCTGGAGTGCAATAATAGAGTTGGTTTATCAAACAACCGGCCAGAATGAAAGCACTATCCTCCTACCTGGCCCTTTCCAAGGTACTGCTAGTGGACAGAGGGGAGAATGAAGGGTTAACAAATCTATACTTTGTTTGCTTTGGTCCATTTGTGTCCATTTGTCATCCCAGTGTCAGCTTATACTCGGGTGTCTGTTTTCGAGCAAATGTAATTACAAAAGGAAAATAGGCTTGCCCATGTGAAGAATGACACAACAAAGAAACGAATTAAGTTCCAGTAATTGTACTACATGATGATTTCAATGTGTTCATTCAGAGGCTAAATACCATAACCATAAAGATTTTTCCCCTCTTCCCATGGCCATCAAGGATGATTTCTTCTTTAATACCACTGTTGTCTCTCTACCAAACAGTTCCTTGGCACACGGACATTGCTTATTTATCTATACATCACCTTGCACCTCGTCAACACACCATCAATATTCATCAGACTGATCCCAGGCTGCTCTGCTTCTCTTTGTTTGCAGATCTTCCTTGGGACAGAGATCCTATAATCTATATCTCCTCCGGTAGCTTTCCCACCATTGCCTGCATAATTGAAAAGTCAATAACATACAATTTAGAAACCCATTTCGCTTAATCTACTAGAGGTTTGTGCTGGCAGATTGTGAATGTCACACTAATGGTGAGAAAAGGATTTTGCATAATTGTGAGCTCCAAAGCAAACAACATATTCCAAGCTTCCAAGACCTCATATGTGGCTTTTTATGGTGTTTAAAACATCTCTAGCATAACCCACTGTTGCTAATTTCTTTCAAGACTCCTTATACAACTGAGCATCACCTTAACTGTTAGTCGTAACTAAGCTATAGCTTTTCTGCTACATAGGAGAGGGGTACTATGATGAATGATATTAACATACCCTTGGTGTTAAGAAAAGAGTACCTCTTTATACTCAGCCCCAAAAGACTTAAATTTCCTCTGGTGATACATTGCCTCACCAGATCCATTCAGATGAATCTTAAGACTTTCTTGTTTGGACAGGCCTTTGCAACATTAATTTCCCTTCTAATCTGGTCAGAATTTATTTATTGTGTCTTTTATGGAAGCCTTTGTTGGTTTTGATTTTATATGCTGTATTCAGCCTTGTTATTTATTTATTTTATGACAGTGTGGCTTCTAAAACGAATTTAAAAATAATAATAAAATGGAAGAATTGTTATTTCCATCTTTACCATTTTGTGAAAGCAAAAATCCAATACCTTGCAAGCGTTTTCACAGCCAACCATTTTCACTGTTCATGCCTCTTCCACACCAAAGATGGGTCTGTTGCACACAACATCTGGAGGACCTTCCTTAAGACAGTTCATGGCCTGACCCTGCTATAGTCAATGAAATGTCCTCCAGTGATTTTCTCCACTTCTCCAACTGCTAAAGCTACAAAGATTATCTTGTGTGAATGGAGTGGACTCTGCCGTTCATTTGTAACAGGGCTCCTGCAATCCTGGTGAATCACATCGTATGAATGAAATCCATTATGACTGTGTCAGTTCCAGAGTTGTCCCACAGAAATAGCATGGCCTTTGCCTTTATGTGCCTTCTTCTCCTTAACAAGAGAAAATAACTTCATTCCCCTCCCCTCCCCCCCCCCAGTGGAGTGCTTCTTTTCATATGCATTATTTAATGTGTATTTGGCCAATTCATAATGCCCTGGTCATATCTCAGGTCAGCACTAAGAGAAGCATTAATGTTCATGCAGTAGCTGCTTCTCTATCCCCAAAAGCTCTGGGTACTTACATTTTATAGCCCAATTAATTATTTTGGTTTAGAACAACTCCAATATTGTCCACGATGCTCCCCCAGAAGAAAAAGACAAATAAAACTCCCAATTACCCAGGATAGTATAGCACCTCTGACTATATATCATTATGAAGCCTTTAATACAAATGCTAGATTTTCATTAGCTAAAAGCCTATTTGTCCTTAATGAGCTGTTAAAGACCAAGGGCAACATTCTCTTTTGACTTGCACCAGCATCCTCTCATTATCCAAGGGCCTGCAAGATTAGAGGAGAGCAAGAAATGAGAGCAGCCCCAGCCCTCAAAGTTAGCACTTGTGAAGCAGTAGGATTTCCAGGTCCAGACCTTATGGCCCTGCGCTCCTGGAAAACATAAATGCTCTTGAGGGATGCGCACCTGAGCAGCATAGAAAATGCTGAACATGGCATTACAGTATAGCATCATTGTTAGTACATGTATCGGCTTACACACCTTGTGGGGATTAGTACCAGTGACATCATAGTACTGCCGCTCATCATTAAGTTAAACCATTTTCTTGTGAACACAAGGGACTGTCTTATACTTGGTCAGGCCGGTCATTTATCCGTCAAGATCCCAGTCTCATTTAACCATTTCTACATTTCTTTAACCATTCTGCATCAATTAATGCAGAAATAAATTGCATTGAAAATCATCAAAGGGGATAGAAAAAAAATCAGTAGGGCATGCTTTATTGTAAATTTACTTTTACAGTTACCAAGGGTTGTTTGAAAGTGCCCTTTCTATTATTCTACTGCTGGATAGCTCAGTTGGTTAGAGTGTGGTGCTGGTAGCACCAAGGTCGCAGGTTCGATCCTCGTACGGGACAGCTGCATATCCCTGCATTGCAGGGGGTTGGACTAGATGATCCTCAGAGTCCCTTCCATCTCTATGATTCTACAGTGATACCTCAGGTTACATACGCTTCAGGTTACAGACTCTGCTAACCCAGAAATAGTGCTTCAAGTTAAGAAATTTGCTTCAGCATAAGAACAGAAATCGGGCTCTGGTGGTGCGGCAGCAGCAGGAGGCCCCATTAGCTAAAGTGGTGCTTCAGGTTAAGAACAGTTTCAGGTTAAGAACAGACCTCCGGAACAAATTAAGTACTTAACCCGAGTTACCACTGTATATCTCTAGCGGTCTGCACTCTGCAGCCTTTCCAGGTGCTCAGATCTCTCTCTCTCTCTCTCTCTCTCTCTCTCTCTCTCTCTCTCTGTGTGTGTGTGTGTGTGTGATAGTTTTAAATAAACAAACAGAGAAGCGTTTTATTGAATGGTAAAATGAAGTATTACCCTTAAAAGCAAAACCAATGACTGCACTGATCTTGGGTGCTGAGTAGCTACCCTCCTTGGCTTTCCACACTTCATTTAAAACCATCCTGGGGTAACTCATTCCATGGGTTCCCTGCCCCCCACAACTCAGAAGTACAGCCAGCTAAGGCGGCTGTCAAACATCAAGGAAATGTTAAATGGGAAGAAGAACACACACATACCATACTGAGTCACACAATGGGTTCATATAGCTCGGTTTTATCTACACTGATGCAGGTGGCGCTGTGGTCTAAACCACTGAGCCTATTGGGCTTGCCGTTGACAATTCAAATCCCTGCAATGGGGTGAGCTCCCATTGCTCTTTCCCAGCTCCTGGCAACCTAGCAGTTCAAAAGCATGCCAGTGCAAGTAGATAAATAGGTATCGCTGCAGCAGGAAGGTGAACGGCATTGCCATGCGCTCTGGCTTCTGTCATGGTGTTCCGTTGCACCAGAAGTGGTTTAGTCATGCTGGCCACTTGACACAGAAAGCTGTCTGTGGACAAATGCCAGCTCTCTCAGCCTGAAAGCAAGATGAGCACTGCACCCCATAGTCGCCTTTGGCTGGACTTAACCATCCAGGGGTCCTTTACCTTTTTACCTTTGCACTGACTGGCAGCACTTTTCTAGGTTTCAGACAGGGGACATTCCCAGCCCTACCTAGAGATGGCAGGGATTATACCTGGGACCTGCTGCACACAAGTAAGATGCTTTAACATTGAGCTGTTTTAACATGAGCAGCTGCTAAGGTGATGCCTGCCAGGTGTGGAATTTGTCTTCCATTGGCCCCAGCCAGCATAAGAAAGAACTGTGGGATTTGTAGCCTACAGCATGTGGAGTGTACCAGATGTGCTACCTCTGGTTTGTAGATATATATTTTCCTGGTTTATCATTCCAAAAGCAATGCAGTAATATTAATCACACAGGAAACCCTTTGTAGAAGAAAGATGCAGATGGGAAATTAAGAAAGAGTGCCTGTGCCCTATCTTTATTCACGTCTCCCACATCACTTACAACAGCCAATCTAGGTGGCATCTGCTTTCCCTATTATCATTCTTGTTTGCCATCCTGACATGAAAAATAACAGAGAACGATACAAGTACATGCAAGGTCAGACACACAAGTTATATTTTAGAAAATGTACCAGTAACCTTCTCTGCACAGTAATTAGCTTTTTGTAACCTTTAATATTAGACAAAAATGCACATGGCTGAAAGGAAGGCTAATCAAAGGCGCAGGATTGAAAGCAAAGAGAATGAAGGCAGGCAGGTGAGTTTGTCTTACCACTCTTCAATCCTGACTCACACAGCAACAATTAATAATGATAATAAAACGTACCCACGTAGGGCTTGTCAAATAATTCCACCAGGGACTTAAGCTATCAAATCTTGTTAAAAGCAGCATTAAACACTCACCTTTTCCAACACTGACTTAGCCATGGAAGCCACGCAGTATGTATGGAACATGCAAGGCAATACAAATAAACCAAGATACTTGCAAGCAGCCAAATATGAATAAATGGAGAGAGGAACAAGTTTAGCAGTGGATTAGAAAGCAGTTCAAGGGATATCTATCAATATATCTAGGATCAAAAGGTTTCACTTTAAGAAAAGAGTTAAGGCGCTTAAAAATTCACTCATGCTCCAAAAAGCACGTAAATTGATTTTGAAAAACTAAGCAAAGAGGCATGCGCTGGCTGAACACATGAAACACATTTACTTCTCACTAGGTATTAGGGAGCAATTCCACTCAGTTTGCATTTTAAGGCGAACCTATGTAATTCGTGCTTTCTGAAACAATGCATAAACTAAAATACAGCCATTCTTCAAGATTCACACTTCTTTAAATCTTGCACTGCAGTTTATCAGGCAAATAATACGTAGAAAAATCCACATACTAAAGTTTGCAAAAATGCATATATTAATGAAAACAACATACAAAAAAATAGCACCCTTGTGCTACTGCGGGTCATGTGGCAACCAACATGTGGTTTCAGCACAACAGAAGACTTGTCACACTCGGAAAATGAGAGAAGGCATAAAGATGGACCCATGTGTACAGTGTTACCATAATAGCACTAATTTATTGTTATTATTTATTAAAATTGATATATAAACCTATACCCGCAGGTGTCAGGCCGGTTATAGCTGCCCAGAAGGTATTAACTATTGGGTATGCCTTCCAGAGGAGACAGCAGGTTCCTAGAGCCCCACAAAAAACCCCAATGCTTTTAATTCAAATAGTGCAGACTGCTTTAAGAACACAACGCTCCTAGGTTTACAGAGATGTGATTTGAAAGCCATGGAACTAGCCCAGCATTTGGGGGGGGGGGGGTGCACCAGCCTCACATCCATATTTTGATATAGCTCACTTTGAAAAAATGCAGACAGGATGGCAGGGAACTATAATTTCTTTGTGAAAGCTCCTAAATCTTCATGGCTTGCTGTTAGAGGGCTGACATTTACTGTTTTGGAAGTGCTTGCTGTTTCCATGGCATTATAGATGCTGTAGGGCACTGCAAGAGCTATGTATCCCACATACATATACAAGGGAGCTGGAGGCAATCCTTTGTTGAAATCTGGGCATTTTCTGGGACCCAGCAGAGTAAAACTCAGGCTTTCTCTGTTGACTGCATCCCAAGGTCTGTTTTACCTTGCTTATTTCTCCTTTGATTCCCCTTGCCACACTGGACAATTTTAATCAATGCCAAACATTGCACAGAAGGCTGCTAAGTGAATACTGTCTCCCTGCTCCCCCTCCACAACCAGCATGCGTTGACTACAAGCAGTTTGGTGTGCCTAAGTAATCTACCGTGAATCCATAAATAAGTCTTTTAAGTATTCTGTAACCAAATAATCCAAATTGACTGTACCAGGCTTTGCTATCAATGTACACAAAAGGAAGGCTTACCTACTTCAGTTTCGTATAACACATTCTGTTCCCAAGATTCAGGTTTCGAATTTATTGTTGTTATTCTTGCTGTCCGAGAAATGGAGTATCAGAGGAGAACATACAAACTGGTGGCAAGATCAAAAAGCACAAAACAAGAGCCACAAGAATGAGGGAGCTGAGTCTGACAAGCCTGGATTTAGAGAAGCCATCCTGGTTTCTGATTTGAACCTGGAATGTCCCACTTTTCCTTAGGACATCCCTATTTTCATCAGAGAAATGATGGAGGGTGTGGAGTTATGCAACCCTTGGGCCAAAAAGATAAGTAACTATACAGCCTTTAGAAGACAGCTGGAGGCAGCCCTATATGGGGAAGTTTTTTTAATGTTTAATGTTTCATTCTCTTTTTATATATGTTGGAATCCATCCAGAGGGCTGGAACAACCCAGTCAGATGGGTGGGGTATACTACTACTACTACTATTATTATTATTATTATTATTATTATTATTATTATTATTATTATTTAGGACATCCCTATTTCCATCAGAGAAATGTTGGAGGGCATGTTTTCAATAGGATCCCATGACACTCCATCACTGCATTCCTCATGCCCATCACTATAGCAATGAAACTCGTAACCAGAAGACAGCTCCGTGTTGTTCCTCCAAGTACAAAAATACAGCACATGTTACTCTGGGGGAAAGCGATCTTTTTGAAAATGAAGTGCAACCTGGGTGGACTCAGAACAAAAACTGTGCATTTAATGCATTAGAAACTGATCATTCAGAAAGCCCCCCCCCCAATTTCCCACAAAGCAGCACACAGCAGCAGGCCCAGCCAACAAGCTCTCCCAAGAACGCAGCGCTTTCGATTTTCCATTATGACTTGTGACATCGCTAAATTTTCAGGACAGTCAGATGGTGCCTCTCCTGAGAAGATGTCACTGTATCAAAAGGAAATGAGACTATTTAAATGCAAGGCTCTACACACACTGGTAAAATGTGAAAATGAAACTAAGTCAATGCATCTTCACAGGGAACACGGCATGACGTGCAAGAGGAATAAAAACAGTGTGACTGCATGTTACGCTGGACTTAAACAGCCCACCGTGTCGGAAGCCAAATGTGTGAGAGGCATAACATACACCTTGAAGGTAATTCATTTCTTCCAGCTAGATAGCTATTAGCTAAAATTAGCACGCAAAGAAGTATGCCAATGGATCATTTAGGATTTGAGAAGCGCAGAGATATTTGGCGTTGATGCAGGTAGAATGCTACGGATATTAATTTATGGATTATATGGATTCCATTATTTGAGGTAGAGACCCTGTAACCCTCTCTCTTGGCCTCCAACTTGATGCTTGAAATTGGCACCACCCAATGTTCAGGACCATCCTAGGCACGTCTGAGAAACTGCATACATATAATTATAAGAAGGAGCAATAGGGTGGTGGAGGGGGAGGCTCCTTTGCCTCGGAAACACATTTCCGCTGTCACTGAAAGATGTGGAGGAGTGGACTGGGAATTCGGGCAAGAGCAAAAGTAGAGCTATTAATGAGCCAAAAGGGTTGACATGAGGGAAGATAACAAGTGGTATTGGAGTGCATGATAACCACCTCTCATGCGTTTGAGGGGCACCAGGGAAGAGCTGGTTTGTTTAAGAAGAATCTAATTAGGAGCAGTAAGATGGAAATGGAGGGGTATAATTAGCCATTTTGTTAAAGAGAGAGAGAGAACAAGAACAGCTTTGTATTTATCAAATCGTGATATGGTTGCCAAGCAGAGGGTATACTCTTTGTTGAGTTGCTTCAAGCTAAGTGAATAAAACCCTCCATAGGTGTCACATGTTAGGTTAATGGGATGTTTACAGTGGATCATGCTACTTGGTCATTGACATAGGAGCTCAGAAAAATACAGAAGTGTTGGAAGTTTGGGTTCCTGCTTTTGGAAAAATACTGTTTGTTAAGGGAACTGTATCACTAATCATGCAAGTATTGTGCAAAGGTATCCTTAAAACCAGCACCTGTAAGCAGACCATCTTAGCATTTGCAAAACACAACCAATTGACCTGCACCAAGTTCCAAATGGTTGAGATAACATCCCTGGGTGTCTCATGTGACAGAAGACAATTAACTGGATCCTGGGGCCCAATGGAGACATTGCTATTCCAATATGTGCAGTGCAATAGATCATTGAACTGACGGGCTGCAGGGACTCCAAAAGGAGCATTCACAGCATTAGGGATGTCTTAAGGTGTATTGATAAAACTGAGCAACTATCAATATATGCTTAAAGAGCTTTCAGTCTGCAATAAGCAGCCTAAATGGAAAATCCCCAGTAATTTCTGTTTGGAAGTCCAGTGGCTTCTTGCTGAGCAAACACACTTCAGTAAGCAGAGCTGGTTAGTTCTCCCCCATGCAGAAAGAGAAAGAGAAAGCAAAACTGGGAGAAGCAAGAGCAGTGGTTTAAGGTGCAACTCAGAGCATATTATGCTGCGATGTCAAAAACCGAGCATTTCAGTCAAGGGGTGATGGTTCAAGTAGGGTAATAGTCAGAGACAGATCCTGAAGCTGAGGCTCCAATACTTTGGCCACCTCATGAGAAGAGAAGACTCCCTGGAAAAGACCCTGATGTTGGGAAAGATGGGGGGCACAAGGAGAAGGGGACGACAGAGGACGAGATGGTTGGATAGTGTTCGCGAAACTACCAGCATGAGTTTGACCAAACTGCGGGAGGCAGTGGAAGACAGGAGTGCCTGGCGTGCTCTGGTCCATGGGGTCATGAAGAGTTGGGCACGACTAAATGACTAAACAACAACAAATAGTCAGAGACAATCTGCTGGTTATCAGTCGGCCACATGGCAGAATGGGAAAATAACAAGAAAAGTGCAGACTACTGTATTTAAACAACTCATGTCAGGTTATACTGAACCACATTTACAGTGTTTACATATTTATTTCATGGGGGGAAATGCTTTCCTATTCCTATATTCTATTAAGCAGAGGCATATCGGATGAAAGAAAGACAAATGACTGAGGAAGTTAAGATGACACTATTCCATCTTAGAAAAGCAATAATGAAACCAGATTGTTAATATATAATGTATTAGAAGTATTTGCCTCCAAAAATCACGGTTAAATTACTGAATATTGACTACTATAATACACTATATGGAGGGCTCACCCTTGAAGACAGTTTGGAAATTTCAGCTTGCCCAGAATGCGGCTTCTATTTGAAGCTAGTTGTTCACTATATATAGCAGCAATTCCTTTACTATCGCACAGTCTATATCTGAGTTAAATTCAAGTTTCTGATTTAGACCTTTTCTGCCAAGTCTTCTGTTACCTTTACAG
Organism: Podarcis liolepis; assembly: GCF_965112155.1. Lineage (NCBI taxonomy): Eukaryota > Metazoa > Chordata > Lepidosauria > Squamata > Lacertidae > Podarcis > Podarcis liolepis. The sequence continues at coordinate 59,430,786 of NC_139559.1, forward strand.
GGGTGCCAACATGAATAAAATACTGGGGGGCAGGTAAGCCCCACCCCACATAATTGATCACAAGATGCGGCACACATGCACAATTTGAAAGGCGCTGTCTGTCCATCAAATTTGGGGAAGTCTGGCCCCATCAAATATTTTATGGGGGGTGAAGGTACCTTGGCCCCTAGGAATTAGGTCCTATGAACATTTAAGTTTTCCAGCTTTAATGCACTGCTTGTATTAATGTTTAATAATGGTACAGTGGTACCTCGCAAGACGAATGCCTCGCAAGACAAAAAACTCGCTAGACGAAAGGTTTTTCCGTTTTTGATTTGCCTCGCAAGACGAATTTCCCTATGGGCTTGCTTCGCAAGACAAAAACGTCTCGCGACTTTGTTTTCTTTGTCTAAAAACAAAGACATGTTTTGTTTATAAAGTTAATTTATTTTCCCTTCAATTTTTGAACTGCTCTTTACAGTATGTGTGACTTTAAAGAGCAGTTAATAAACTGTTGTTGTACCAAATTTGGCTTTGTTTGGACTTTTTTTGACCATAGGAACGCATTAATTGATTTTCAATGCATTCCTATGGGATTTCATGCTTCGCAAGACGAAAAATTCGCTAGACAACAAAAATTGCGGAACGAATTAATTTCGTCTTGCGGGGCACCACTGTATTTGATTCCTTTCTTATATGGCACAATGTTATTGTTTTATTCTGTAAATCACTTTGAGGGACTTATGGAGACCAGCATGGCTAAATCTATATAAATAAGAATGAACATCTGCGTAAATAAAATTCCAGCCAAAGTTGAAATCAACTTTTATCAATGGGCATCCAGTAATCATAGAATCATAGAATTGTAGAGAGTTGGAAGGGATACAAAGGGTCATCTAGTTCAACGCCTTACAATGAAGGAGCAGTTCAGATGTGTGCATTTTCTTCCACATGATGTATCCCAACTCTCCAGGGACACAGGGACAAGGTGAACCAGAATATTTCACGACCCCCACCATAGATACAGCCACAGCCTCTCAGAAGCAAGTTACATTCCAGTTTCTGTGATTACAGGCCATTTCAATCATTCTGGAGGCCAAACCTGTTCCTACTGAAACGTTGGTATTACATTAGGTTTTCCCGGAAACAGCCAAGATGCATTATGCAGAGCAAATTTTAAACGACAGAATAGGTTGCAAAACTGAAATTAAATCAAGCTTATCCAACCCTATTTTTGGCCCGACTCCTGCAGGATTTCAGGCTTCGCATTTGCTATTCTCATGCACAAGATTTTCCTAGTCATTCTATTTCCAAGCCATCAAAGGATAAGAAGCTCTGGGAAGATTCTGATCTCTGGATACCTGACAGTAATAAATGATATGCGTAGCTTCTATGACAGCCTGCTCACTTGGTAACTGATGAGCTGGGGTCGCGGAGAGCTGAGCCCATGTATTTAGCAAATGACAAACCAGCTATGGTGATCGAATCTGTACGGATAGAAAGAAAAGCAAATATAGGTTTTTACACTAAACATGTATGATGGATAGATTCATCTTACTGTGCGCTACTCAGAGTCAAACATGTATTCATCCAGAATACATATGTAATTTGAGGAGTTTTCCTCAGAGATTGTTCCTTAAAACACTCGCTCAGATCTCATCTTCAAGAATGCCAGCAAACAGTGAAGGATTATACCCAAAGTCAGGAAAATATTTTAGTTCACATCCCAAATTAAATCCATAGTACAAAGTTCGGTTACTGTCATAAATAAGAGGAAGACTTCTACTCAACCAAGCAGTGGTGTAAATCAAAATGGCAGGGGAGGCGGGAGACACAACAGCCACAACCAGACTCCATTTATGAAAGGAACAGTAACTGCCACAATTGTTCTACAGAAGGTTTTGTTCTGTGGGTTTTTTATTTTTTAAAAAATAAAGTATAAGGGAGTACTTTCTTAAGGGTAGTTCATTTAAAGGACCATCAGTCCTTTGGGGCCGCAAGTTATAAATTTCCACCTGTGTCTTGTCTTCCACATTTGTCACTGGAATTATCATCACATTGAAAATATAGGGGGAAAGCTACAGGCATGAAAGAAACCATCCCAGCAGTATTTCAGTGTATTTCTTGAATTACTCCTTTTGTTTGCTTTTTCCCTTCATCGAGAACCCATGTCAAAATTGTGTCTTCTATATTCTGGGCTTCACAAGTTAGCTAAGGAAGCTAAGCTTTTTAAAGTGCACTGCTGCTTGTACAGTTTTCGGTGTGGGATGTTTTGATTTTTTATGTGTGTCATTGCTTTAATATTGTATTGGAATTTGATTTTTAAGAACAGGGCACTAGAATCCATTCTGGATGAAGGAGCAGTTTAGAATTTTTCAAAATACTTATAAACAGTCTAATAAACTCTCTTTAAAACACACAAGCATATGGTGGACAAGAAAACCCTAATACCCGTCTGCTGAACTACTGTCATTTCCAAATGATGGGATTTGTGAACCTTTAAGTTTCAAGAGGCATTTGGTAGAGTAAATCACTTTGAGTGAATAAATAGCATAGGCAGGTTCTCTGTGCCTGGCTTTTATAACACTTTAGTTTCCCTTCAAGGTCTCTTCTTCCTTTGTTCTGAAGCAAGCAGCTAACACTAGAAAGTGTCTTGAGTGCCATTTCTTTTTTAACCAAAGTAGTAGCAGTTAAACAAACAAAAAGCACCCATGACACGTCCTAGTCTGAGCCACTTGTTTGAGAGCATTTTTGATCTCATGGTCAGGATAGGAATAATACTAGCCCTAACCCAATGACAGCAGCTTGATACAGCATCCCCATGTATTGGATGACCTTGGAAGACTTGCTACAGAATGGTTGTACTCAACTTCCTCACTTTATTGGGTGGGAGAGGAGAACAGGGGAGTTGACGAAAAGAGCCTAGTTCCTACACTGGAAAGGGGAGTATATCCCCTCCTTAGAGAAAATAAGACTAACATCCAACACCATCCTATGGAAACAAGACCCACTGAGTTTCACTCAGAGTAGACCCACTGAAAATGATGGGCATAAGTTTGCCATGCCCATTAATATGAATGGGCCTACTCTGAGTAAGTCCAACATGGGCTAAAATCATGTATACCATGGTGCTTACTCTCTTAATATATTATCTTTTAACTCCAATGTCCTGGAATACTTAAATATATATACTTATAATTACCCTACTGTTATTAGCACATCTCTTGAGATATGTGAATCGAAGGCAGTTATTCTATGTTCCCAATCTTCTATTAAATGGCAGGTGTAATTATGCACAAACAGATCACCTACAGACATTTCACAGTTGATGAAGCAAGAGCGGATCTGAAAAGTTCCCGGAAATATACAGGCCAACAGAAATAAACTATGTCCCATACAATGCATTCCCCAAGAACATGGCAGACTTAATACTGAAAGCCAAGTCTCACTTTTAAAACCATTTAAAAGCCCCAAAGGAAGATGCTCAGGTTCCTCTGCCAAAGCCAGACTAAAATCTGAGGCTGCTTCGATGCATCAATTACAAAAGTCTAGCCGAGGCAGTCAAACTGCCATCTTGTGGTTAACAAATCTTGCTGCTATGACTCCAGTACATTAGTCCTTCCTCATTTATTCCATGCACGTAGGGAATAAATCTGAGGGCAACATATTCCAGGCAGGAATAAAGAGCTTTGATTCTCTGGAGTCTAAATATCCAATATAGATCAATGTTGCTAGAGGGAAAAAGAGAGAAATTTAATTACCTCAAGCTTTAAACCAAATGCAGAAGACAGTGGGGGAGGAAGTGTTTGAGGAGGGCAGAGGCCACCTAAGTGCTACATTGTTCGCAGCAACTACCCGATAATGGGGTAAACAGGCTACAACATGAGTAAGAAAGAGTGATTTGGAGGAATCGCAGGAGGATCACACTGGCAGACAGAGCTGAATGAGAGCTGAATGGAATCTGACAGAGATGTCCTAGAAATTAAGCCGTCAAAGGCACAGAAATATTCATTGTGACCAACTTTCGTTTGATATTTAGGATAGAAATCACGGCTTTCTGTGGGCTTTCTGGAGATGCCTCTTGCTGCTTCAGAAACAGAAGTCAAAAACGTACTGGACCTCTCAAAATGGATGCAAGGATGTTGGGATCTTGCTGGGTGTATTTCAGGCTTGTCAGGCACTCAGCACATTTAACAACTGTCAGTTGCTCTTGCTGCTACCATATGGAGCTCGAATCCTCCCTTCTCATTAACCTGATGGTGCTGTAGCATCGCATTGCTTGTCCTTACCTTACAGAAAACGGGTGTTTCTCGTGGGACTGTAGAGGAAAATGGAGATATACGGGTGGGGACAGAATATGGAAAAAATCCTCACTCTGTATAAATCACTGTGCTATTTACCGGTAGATTCCAGGCTTTATCTATACCCAAGCCTTTCCTCATCTTACCTGAGCTCCCACTCTCCTATTATTTTGTCCCCTACACATTCAACTGCCCCATGGACAATGTCTCACCGTAACTTGTGTTAAATTTGGTGATTTAATACAGGTTCACATTTCCAGACCAGCAACCCAGTGGTTCAGGGAGTAAAGCATAACCAGTTATTAAAGAGCACAGACCCAAGGCTGTAACCGAAACAAATCCATCGGTGTAATGTTGTACACATGTTATTACCCTCATGTGGAAGATATTATGACCTTTGAAGCAAAACAGGCACAGAAAGTGGTATAAGATAGCTATATGGTGCATAGAAAATAATATAAGAATAGTGTTATAGTAAGAACAGCATTATAACTGCATTGACAAATCAATTGGAGTCATTTAAATAAATATCTTTGGCTTTCTGTTTGCCACACTGAGTGAAGAGTTGGTCTCTTCTTCTAGCCTACCTAGTTATGAAACAGAATTTCTAAGTTTCCTAGAATACCTGCATATTGGAATAAAATTCATAATCATCCAGCCAGATCTGGGGATGGAGGGAGCACATGAAGAAGAGATGAATAGGCAGTAACAAGAAAGAAACAAGGGGGAATGATTTTCTGTAGACATTTTCTATTGATCAGGAACTAGCACAGAATTTTCCACCTTTTATGTATATTTCATAGAATCATAGAATTGTAAAGTTGGAAGGGACCATGAGAGTTATCTAGTCCAACCCTCTGCAATGCAGGAATCTTGAAATACATTAAAATTGAATAAAATAAACATTAAGAACAACAACCACACAGGAATTGTTTATCAGAATTGGTAGCAACCATCAGGAGACAATTGGCTGAGCAGAAAAGCTCTCAACATCAGAGCTCACCCACTTAATCTCAACATGGTAGGCACCACAATGGAAGATTTCATTTCATGCGTAATTTCATTCAACTAATTTCATTTAATTAGGTAATTCATTCATTATATTTAATTCAGGTAACTTCGTCGCATAAATAGGCAAAACCCACACAAAATGCAAACTACAGGTGTGTCCAAAATTTAACTAGGCCCCCTGATTTTCTGACATGTTCAAAAGTCATGGTCATGTTGCCATATTCCAATATTTTTCTTCAAAACAAAACAGTATTGATAATTCCACATCCATTATAATGCCCTTGTTGTTATCTTTGGCATTTTTTTAGGTATAATGTTTTCTTTAACCTTGCCATCGAGTTGTTATCAACCCAGGCACCAATGTCTCATGTGATTCTGCCAAGGTTCCAAGCAGTTTGCCAAAAGAAGAACAGAGTTGCCATCTTCCATTCTTGTCATCCATTTCCCATCACGGCTGTTCTGTTGCTTGCTGAAATTCATAATTGCTCATATATACCATATATACCAGGGTCAGAATACCTTGGTTCAGATCTAATTCTGAGATGGAAAACATTTGGCCCTCCAGAAGGTGTTGGACTCCAACTCCCATCAGGCCCAGCCAGCATGAGCCATGGTCAAGGATGATGGGAAGTGTAGCCCAGCTTGTCTCTCCACTTGTCCCTCCACTCTTCTTCTAAAGTTTTTAAGAACACCGGACAATGAGTGAGCAATGCAAGTTTTATAGCCAGCTTCTCTAATGCAATGAGTTTTTATTTTGAAGAAAGCCAATAATAGGCTTTGGTAATCGCCTTATTGTGGGCCATTCATTAGCAAGTGGCAATGGCGCTGCTTTATTGCAGAGCTATATTTATATGGGGAGGCCACTATTGTGCTATTAGACCTCTTGTGGTATTTGCTAAATTTCCTGTAGCCCCTGGTAAAATGATTCTTACATTGCTACACAAAAAATAAAACAAATTTCTAAAACTCAGCACCGAACAGAGAAGCCAGCGAAGGAGGAAAACATCACCAATGCACTCCGCCAGCACATCTAAGAAAATTGTTTAAAAGAGTAGGTATTGAAATTGAAGTGGGCTGACTGGCCACCAAGCAGTGATGGCCAAGGATTTAAAAGGAGTTCAAAATCATCATTATTTTTCACTGCACTTAAGCTGGGTTTTGTCAAGTTGTGTGTTATTTTACAAAGTATTCTGTTGTACAACAATTTCCTTCTTCCTTTTTGGGTGCACAGAAAATCCTTTATCCCTTCCACCTGCAACTGAATACAAACAGGTCACATAACCAAGTACTACTAAGATCTTATACAGGAACAAAGAGAAAGTAATTCAGCAAGGCTTCAAATTTAATGGCTACTTGAAACTTTCTGGTTTGTTATTGTTGTTGTTGTTTAGTCATTTAGTCACGTCCAACTCTTCGTGACCCCATGGACCAGAGTGCACCAGGCACTCCTGTCTTCCACTGCCTCCCACAGTTTGGTCAAATTCATGTTAGCAGCTTCAAGAACACTGTCCAAACATCTCGTCCTCTGTCGTCCCCTTCTCCTTGTCCCCTCAGTCTTTCCCAACATCAGGGTCTTTACCAGGGAGTCTTCTCTTCTCAAAACTTTCTGGTTATGTTGGTTAATCTTGCAAGCAACTGTGGGCATCCTGTGTAGACCAAATATTGTAAGAGACAGGATTCTTGGACACACACACAGAGAGAGAGAGAGGCCACTCCCCTAGTGTGCGCTTGATCCCTATAACACCTTGGATACTCCTATTGAATTTGCAGTCTTCATGTTGGAAGTGAGCTTAAACATCCAGCCATTTTATTATTATTATTATTTGCTTGCTTTTTATTTTTCCTCATTCATTCCACTTACTAATATTTCACCTGATGAATTCCAGAGAACTAAAGAGCTTTGCTACTATTTTTGTGGCACTTTAGTGGAACCTAAGCAAAGTAACGGAGGATTTGGTTTTGTTTTCTTATGGGCCAACATGGCAACTCTTGCTTTTTATTGTGCCTTGGAGATGCATTGCAATAAATCAAGGTGATTGTTCCTTAGCAGGGATTTTAGAAGTGATTCCATTTAAGGGTCAAAATGATAGTTTCTAGTTTTGCTAAAGGCTTTTTCATGCTTTCGGAACATAACAAGGCTCTTAATTTATTTTGGCAAGAAGACAGAAGTAGCAAAGGTACTTAAGGAAAGTTGATTTTACAGGTCAAATGGCCTCGAACACATCGTCACCAAAGCCCGGTGGGGACAAGCCCTAGGAAAAGTGTAGGGGGAGGTCAAAGATTGAGATTGGGGACCAGGAAAGGGGTTAACTTTGTCATTTGTTTCATTTTCTCAACAAGCACTGCCTGACACAAATACCTTTAGGTCAAAAAGTGCAATTTCTGGTGGGAAAGCAGCATAGCCACTTCTGCTGCCTCCACATGTTCTTTGAACCATGAGTGGGGGGGGGGACTCTTAAATGGGCAAGAGGGCCCTGCATTGCAGGGGCTGCACTAGATGATCCTACAATTCTATTATTCTAGTCTGATCCCAGCAAACAAATACTCAAACAGAAGCTGCACAGGGTATGCAGGCAACTGTGAAATGCTAAACCTTGTAATAAGGCTATGGTCAACTTGCCTGTTGCTTCTTTCTTTGTAGGGGGATGTCCATCTTCTAAGCCAGGGGTAGGCAACCTAAGGCCCATGGGCCACAAGCGGCCCACAGGGGTTGTTTAACCGGCCCCCGAACTGAGCTGCCCACTCAATGAGTCTCCCCGTGCGCTGTGCTAAACTGGCTCGGTGCAACGCAGTGCGCGGTGCCAGAAATCGCATCTGTGCATGCTCAGACGCCGGAAATTGTGGCTGTGCATGCTCATGCATGCATGCGATCCAGCCCATTCACTGGAGTGAACTGGCCCAGGTGAGGTAAACCTTGCCAACCCCTGTTCGAAGCTGAAACAGTAATGGCTCATTCACACGAGTTACAATTGAATCCTACCACAGAGAGCAGTAAAGACTGGAATTACTCTGAGGACACAGAGTAACACATATTGCAGAAATGTAAAGTCCTTTTTTAAATAAAATATATACCTGGAAGCTTGCCTAGAGGTACTAAAAGCCTCTGAAAATGGGAAGAGCACACATAAGAACACACATTATTTAGAAGTTTAATGTTATGTATAGGCACTTCTTCCTCCCTCATCCATTTAAGATGGTACCCTCACCCAGCTCTCACCACCAGCCATGTCTTTCCCTGGAAAGGCCAGACCTAGCCAGTTATTCATGCTTAACTAACTTCCTCACTAGACTCCTGTAGCAGAGTTTACCTGGGGAAGCTCACAAAAATGCCCAGAAACCTCAACTGGACCAAAATGCAGCTATCTGATTGTTGGAAAAGACTGAGCACATTATTTTAGCACTGTCCAGTCTGCATTATGTGAGGCGTTTTCCATGCTCCCTTTTAGGAGGTGCTGGGTGTCACCTTTACAACTGTAAACAGCTTGGGGCCTTTAAACAATAGCCTCCTCAGTATGTAGCTGACAACACAATAAATTTCAAGAACTGACTTTCTCAGGTGCCATACTAGGAACAAGGCATTCTTGGTAGTGCCACCAGCTTTCTGGGATGCTGAGTGACTTTAAAAACCAAGTAAAAACTCTGCACATTCACAAAGGCCTTTGCAGTTAGTTGCCTTTTGTGCTCTACAGCAATTCACCTGCAACATGAATAAGACGTTGTACAAATCTGGGGGCGAGGAGAACTATCATAGTGTGTGTTTTTCTGTTTACTTTATGTGACAGTGGCCAAATTTCCGATTTTTTCTGTTTAAAAAACAAACATCTCCTGTCACTACAAATAAAAAGAATGAAATGAAATATTGGATTATACTATGATGCAGCCTGTATCTGCTGGATAAAGGAGTGGGCCACCCTTAGAAACTCAGACCTCCTAGATTTGGAGGGCTTCAATATAAGATTCGGGTGGCATGCCTACCTGTGGCAAGATAAGGGGGAGGTCCACAGAGGATTTTCTAATCACATTATCAGAGGCCCATTGTTGGAAGTGTGGAAGAGGTATAAAAAACTGATTGAGAAAGGTACCCCATGGTGGCTTTCCCCAACCAATATTATTAAAATAAAAAAAATAAATATGGCAGATGAAAAATGTACGTATGAGGATATTTTAGAAAAGACAGAAATAGGATGGAGGGTGAAGCCTTATGAGGTACTGAAAGATAAAATAAAAGACTGGTTCCACTTTCACCAGATTCACGCCTTATGGGGCGAACATAAGAGACTGGGCATGAAGGAAAAAAAATCATGGTTTCAGGTAGAAATCTTGGAAAGTAATAGTAAATCCCTATCAAAAATGTATAAAAAATTATTGGAATGGGACACTAAGGAAGATCGGGTGAAAGGGGTTATGGTAAAATGGGAGAAAGACATTGGTCATAACATAGACTACAGTAAATGGCAAATGCTTTGGACGACAGGCGTAAAATTTTCAGCGTGCGTAGCTTTGCGGGAAAATCTAGAGAAAATGGTCTACCGCTGGTACTTGACCCCAGCAAAGCTAGGAAAAATGTATAAAACAGCCGATAACACCTGTTGGAGATGTAAAGATAAGGTCGGGACCTTCTTTCACATTTGGTGGACCTGTGATGTAATAAAAGGATTCTGGACGCAAATTCATGACGAACTGAAAAAAATCTTGAAGTATAACATCCCCAAAATCCCCGAGTTGTTTCTTTTAGGGCTGATTGGTAAAGAAATAAAGAAAACAGACCAAACTTTTTTTCAATATGCTATGGGTGCGGCGAGGATTCAAATAGCACAAAAATGGAAAACCTCTGACCTACCTGTTATAGGAGAGTGGCAACTGAGGCTATACCAATACATGGAGTTAGCGAGATTAACACAAAAAATAAGACAACACGACTCGAGCAAACTTAAAAACGATTGGAATAAATTTTTAATTTATTTTGAAAACACCCAGGGATTAAATAATTTATCAGTAGACGATAGCTGAAACCATCGGTGTGTATTTGTATTATCAAAACTGTAGTAACAATATAAGAATTGGTAACTCCAAGACCGAGCTGGACGGAAGCTCTGTCAATAGCACTTGTATTCTTGGTATTTTTGTTTTTCTTTTTTTTCTTCTGTTTTTTTTCTATTTTTACTTTTTTACTTTCCTTCTTCATTTTCTGCTTTTAACTGATGGTACTTTTCTCTTGCATGTTTGTATTTGTAATATTTGTAATATATTGTAATCTGTGTATCTTTTTCATAATAAAATAAAAAAAAAATAATAAAAAAAGAATGAAATGGCAGGAGATGGTCAAGGTGAGATTTACCTGTTGCCGGCATCTTGCATACTGATCTATACATGGCTTAGGAGCAGTATGCACTAAATCAAGACACAAAGAATCAGGTCTGGCAATCAGAGGCAGAGCCAACCTTGAAAATACCTCCTACAAATAAAGATAAATTAGGTAGGTGTTGGCACTGCTCAGAGAGCTGATGTTCTTCAGCTGAAGTCAGTAAACAAACTACAACTTACGAGCTTGTTAGTTCACACTTGTCCAGTCGATACTGGATGCTTTCTTTTAGTGAAATCAAAACAAAGAGGCAATTTAAAAGCAAAAATATGGTGTTGTACTGTCTCACAAGACAAGGCAGCTCTGCCCTTAAGAAGGTGACTGCTTCAGATTCCATCTCTATGTCTAATAAAACACTGCAGTCTTATTGGTTCTGCGACTGAAGGTTCATGTTGATTGTTTCAGTTTTTGTTTCTCTGAAGCAGTGTATGAAAGAGCCAAAGCTGCCAATTCTGAGTTTCATGGACTTCAGAAGACTGGAAGTCTTTGCAATAATTAAAAGCAGCTTTTCATCTCCTTCAGTTTGTTCCACGAGTATGGGAGAAACCCAACCAAGTAAGACCCAGAGAAGACCCACTGAAATTAGTGGGCATGACTATGGTTGCAATCTAATGGTAGATGGCAGAGAGACTGGCCTCCTGAAGGCTTGTTGGGTAGCAGAAGGGGTGACAGGGGGCAACCCCTAGCTTTCTTAAGTAATGGAAGATAGTCTTCCTCCCTTAAAAGTTGAGATCGATCTGAAGCCTCATCTGGCCCTCTTCACTATCCTATTAGGATCTGAGCTGGCATCTATGGGACTGGCAGATTTTGTGACTATAAGAGTTGTGGCACTGCGGTGCTCTACAATTAGTGGGGACATGGAACCAGGGAGCCCTATTTGAAGAACTATTGTGCCAAAATATTGTGTATGTGGCATTGTTTCATGTTTTCACATTTTCATTGGGTGGGGGGGGGGGAATAAAGCTTCCATCACCCCACATTTCCCCAGGTTTTCATATAAGAACATACAAATAACTTTTAAATGTTATGGGACCATGCTGTTGACCAAAGCTGGAAAGCCATGGGCCTTTCTCTGGTGTACTGTGTCAAGTAATTCTTATTTAATATTTGTTCTTCAGTATGAAGTCGAGGAATTTCAGTTTTCCAGAGTAAGCAAACGTGGGGGGGGGATGTATATTTCCCAGTAGTCTGCAGTCCATAGAAAGGCTAGAACTCAGAGAACTGTTTCAGTGTTGGATAGCAGCAAAATGCAGTCTAGCAACCATGGCTGAGACTTTAATGCAGGCATATGCAGGAGAACAGGAACATGTGGTGAAAATGAGGAACTCTGCAAGGACAACAAGGAGCAAAGGAGTATTATGGTCCAGTAAGAGACATCAGTGAAGCTATGCCTCAAAACATTTACCCAAGGAACCAGGGGGGGGGGAAGCAACGAGTCTGGACTATGTGGCTTTATTGGCATGCCTTGCTGCTTTATAAATCACTAGCAGGCACCTCACAGCACATCATCCAACTCCAGGGAGTTTCCTTGAGCATCAATCACTGGGTTTTCAAGCACTGATCTGACCAGGACAAAGTCTACTGTAACTAATTTAACCTTTCCAAGTGGTATTCTGTTTACTTAAATGACACCGACAAATAATCTACCGTACTCCTTAGTGCTGTATGTCAGATTTTATCCAATAAAATTTTGTCTTGTGCCTTACAAACATGTTTACATTGTGAGGTTAACTCCACAGTCCTTTGGGATTGCTTCAAAGTGAAATGTTGACTCAATCTGTACAAAGAGAGGGAATCCCAACAGCAGGTCAACCAATTAGGTGATATTTGAACCAGACCACTGGTCAGTTTATTGCATCTTGATCCTTGTAAAAGGCAGCAAATTCTTACCAATATTTTATAAATATCATTGGACAAAACTAACTGAGCTTGCAACAAATTCAAGAGGATTTACACAGGTAAGGGATACTATTTCATTATTTGCGACAAAGGGACAGATTTGTATCCAACTTGAGCCTGGGGATACAACTTAAAACTGCATTGCAAGAACTGCCCTTGGATAACATTTAGACAGAAGCAATGCTTCCATTTTTCCAATATGCAGCCCTCCCTGCCCTCCCCACCACACTCAGCTGGACATCCCTTTGAGACATCCATTGGGAAATGGGGGTGGGGGGTGGAGGAGATTATAACATGATTGGGAAAAGACATAGTTCTGACAGTCAGACTAGCATTTCGGTGTACAAGAGGATTTGCTATTGCAGCCTGGTTATACATGCAGTATGTATACGAGTGCCATCTGGGGCACTGCTGAATACCCCCGCCCCGCCCCCCCATGCAGACAGAGGTTTCCTGTTCTCTTCCATCACGGAAACTGCTCCTCGTGTTCCTTGTGCATGTGAAGCATTCTTCTGCAAATCCATTCAAGAGCCGAGTTCCAGAGGCACATCACTGTCAAAAATTGTGGCCATAAATTGTAATAGCACTGTCTGTCAGTCTGGCCATTTCAAATTTCCGAAGCAGTTTCCTGAAGAGCACAGTACTTGCCTTGAGAATTTGGATAACGTTAATCCATGAAGTATTTCTGCCTTCACCTGCAGAGTTATTTCCCAGCTACTATGTCCACGTGTGTCTTCTCCTTTGTTCTGTAAAGAGTATCGTGAGTGAGGTTTGGGCCTCCCTCGTTTTTAGACGATTGCAGAATTTGTTGCTTGGCCAGTTTGAAAGCAAAGCGTGGATCCTGTCCAGGCAAAGCTGGGCAATTGCAGTGCTCCCTGATTTTAATTACCTGCAGCGGCAACAACAAAAAGATGAAAGAAAGAAAGTTACCACGTGGGAGAACGAACTCCAGTTTTTTTAAAATGGAAATGACCAGCTTCTTCCCAGGATTGCTACAATGCAAAGACCAATGAAATATAGAGCAATTTAACGAGTGGTCAGGGTTTGTGCACTTGGGAGTTCACGGGATCATTTTGGCTGCATAAAGTTTAATACTGGATGCTTAAACGTACTGCCTCAGTCTGATTTTGAAGACTGCCTCCCTTCCTGGCCCAGGCTACCTTCCAATTCAGCAGGACTCCCAATCCTTAGGGGAGGCTTTGTGTGGAGCTAGGGATGGTAGGGTGGGGAGGAAGAAAGGGCAGGGAAGTCAACTTTCTTTGGCTCCCCTACTGCCCCATTTTCTCTGGATCCAATCCACTGTGTCCACTGAAACAGAGGCCTCCGAGGGAAACAATGTCATTAATATGTAATCACATCATGGACCAAAAAACACTTCTCTGACCCAGAAGAATACTGGTTCGATGCCAGTGTTAAATTACAAAACTTTATTTGAACAGCTTTAATAATTTATAATCAGCTAATTAAAATATAAAAATACAGGCATGCATATATAGCAGACGACTCTATAGCGGTGGTTTTTAACATTTTTTGGAGGTGGTCACAGACCCCCTTTGAGAATCTGATGAAAGCTGATGGAAACCCTTCCCAGGAAATGCAAGCACACAATTTTGCATGCATTTATTTTATTGCATTGGGGAAATCATTGTTTGTGCCCAGTCCTCCCACCCCATCCATGGAACCCCTGGGGGGCATGGGCCATAGCAAGTTTGTTGAGTTTCTCATGGGGTTGGAAGGATGGGAAAAGCCCACCCTCCACTCACAGCTCTTTCTTCACCCTCTGTCCTCTCCTTGTCCTCCAGCTGAGTTCAAGCAATTCCTTTTTTGGCTGCGCATGAAAGCATGCTGAATGTTTTAAGAGTAAAAAAAAGAGAAATGCTTCCAATAAGTTGGATCCTTAAAAGTCAAGCTGGTCATGAAATTCTTATCACGATATCCCATATTGTTCTAAATGGCACTCACATGATGGGCAAACTGGAATTGTCCAGACTGGCATGCTGTTGGCACAGTGTATCTGTGCAGAGTTAAAAATAAGATCACGGATCTGAATGTTTCATCATCTGCTCAAGCATCAAATCTTATTTGCATCACTGCAACATTACTCAAAGTTGATTCAGCTATGGTGCTGCAAAAGTGGCTTAAATACATGCTGTGCAATCAAGCTTTTTAAAAAATATAAACCCATTCAAAACATTTCCTACCCAACTTCACTGCACAGCGACTTCAGAAGGGTTACTTACTAAAAGTGTTTCAAATTCACAACACAGTTATTAAAAGCCAGGCAGGTAAGTCACAACCAGACAACCAAAAATCATTCATATCGGTGCCAGATATTACTGAAAGCCAGGACAAATAACCAAGTCTTTAGGTGGTGGCTATTTTTTATTTATTTTTAAAAAAATATTTGTTAAATTTCTTGCTGCCCTTCATCCAAGGATCACATTTTACAATATAAAAACACAAAATACTTAACATAGTAACAAACCAAAACAATAAAAAAAACCTACACTCAGTTTAAAAGGCAATAGATTGGAATGTTTTTGCCTGGCACCTCAATATATGTAATATATGTAATGAAGTGGCCAGGTGAGCCTCCCTGGGGAGAGCATTCCACTGCAGAAAGGGTAGGTGCCAGCCATATTACAGAGCAGTGGGAGTTGCAAAAGTGGAGCGCCTTTATCAGGCAAATGCCATGAAGACCACTCGCCCCACCTTCACAATAGGTTCATGGTCAAGCTGGCCCTTAGGTAGCTTCCGTTGGCATTTTGCAGAAACCCTCAGTGTAGTTTAGACATTGCCTGTTTACACAAACCAATCATGCTCTCAAGGCCACAGCCTACCCCTCGAGTAGTACACTTCAGTGGAACACAAAGAGACCATCTCCTGTTGCCATAGTTAAGTACAGTGGACGCTTGGGTTGCGAACGTGATCCGTGCGGGATGCATGTTCGCAACCCGCGTCTGCGCATACGTGGGTTGTAATTTGGCGCTTCTGCGCAGAGCGCAATTTAGCGCTTCTGCGCATGCACGACTGCCGAAACCCGGAAGTAACCTGTTTTGGTACTTCCGGGTTTCGGCGGTCCGTAACCTGAAAAAATACAACCTGAAGCGGCTGTATCCCGTGGTATGACTGTACACAGACAATTCTGGCTGGCACGAGAAAGCAATTTTAATTTTTATTTTAAGTTTAAATTTTAGAATCATTTTGTGTCTGTGTGACTTCCACTAGACACAGAGAAATAAAAAGCTTCTCTCACAGAGCTGGCTATTGAAGCCATATTTCTCCTCACAAAAAATGCTTCTTCAAAAAATGCTATTTTCTGAAACTAGCCTAGAAACAAATACCAGCTTTTGGAAACAAGTTCCAGCCAAACAACTTTTTTAATTTATTTATTTGCACAATCCAACAGTGGAAAAAGAATAGTTGACTCATCACCAAAGCCACTCTGAGTTGAGGGTCTCACATACCCCTCTGACATCGTTTATTTATTTTTATTATGCTCCCATCTCCTCCCTCCCCTGCTGTGAGTACATTTTTCTTCTAAAAAATGTAACTTTGTTTTCCAGATGGCCCTCCGAATATCGCCCATAGAAATTCACAAGATGTATATCAAGCCGTTTCCACTTCAGCAACCAATCAATTCCTTAACAGATATTCGCAATGGCAGAGTTTCCTCTTGTTCTTCTTGCTGAACAGAAGCCACTGCAAGACTGCATTAATGTCAAACAGCATTATTCAAGCCAAGGAGAAATCTAAAGATTTAGGTTGTATCTTGAAAAGGGCAATGTAATCCGCTTTTAAACTAATTTAGCATTTTTAAATCTCTACGCTTCCCCCCCCCCTTTTAACTATATAGTGTCTATCTCCCCTTTCTCTGCTTTAACTTATCTAAAACACTGGTGCATGTAGAAGGAAAACCATCAAGAGCCACAAGACAGTTCAGAGAAAACATTTGTACCCCGTGGAGGTGGATTCCCCCCCCCCTTTTTTTTCTTTCTTATTCCACATCAAGCAGTTAGAGGGGGCGAAAGGTGGCTGATTAAACACCCGCCACACTGATTCATACTCCATTAAATACAAGATAAAGACTACAGGCACGGCTGAGGGCGGGCTGAGCTCAGCATGGCCCCTCCTGCAGCCACACTCCAGACAGAGTGATATTTGCAGCAATTTCCAACCGCTATGGGAAAAGTTAAGTCTCATTAAGGGAGTGCCCTTCCTTGGCTACTGATGTTTTGTTTAAGGCCAGCAGTGCGCTGGCATTACTGGCAACATATGCTGCTGCTTTGCAACTGGTGGGGTCAGGACCTGCTAATGGGCGGCAGCGTGACCTAAGGTGTGCCGCAACAGCAGAGATCCCCTCATATGAATATATGGCAGAAATAACAATAGCAGTACAATCCCATGCATGTTTACTTGGTTCTATTTAGTTCAATGGGGGTTACTCACTAAGTGTAGCCTAAGGCCATACCCTGGGGGGAAATGTGCTTTAGATAGCGGGAAAACACATTAATTTATTGTATGTTTAAGTATACTAAAGTAGTGACCTATAAGTCAATATTTTTCAATTTAATCTTTTAGCCACGGGAGCTCATGGCAGAAGTTTCTTTATGTAGCTTGTTCCTATTATGTGATGGTGAATTCCTCTTTCTTACTCCTGTAAAATATCCACATCTTTCCCCCTGAGGCAAAGGCTGGATATTATTTAGAAAACACAGCCAAATGACTTGTGCATGGCAATATGCTTAGAATGCACCACGGAAGATCATCTGGGCGTTTGCTCTATCATGTCTCATTCATAGCAAGAAAGCACTTGAGGGAAGGAAACCCACAGAACTCATGGGGAAAGTGTGAATTCTGTCCTCAAAGTAATCTACTTTATCAGATTTTTTAAACGAAAACAAGAAAATACTATGGAAAGGCAAGCTGCTTTAAAATTCTGAAGCTTTGAGAGGGTTTGCCAAGTAATTTAGAACAAAAATGCTTTAGAAGTAGAAATAAAAGTGGCCACATTCTCATCTAACAGGTTTCCTGAGAAAATACATATTCTCACAAATGCAATCTTTAGTTGACAGCCTGTTCGTTACTGTACAGCAGGTACACATCGTATAATCCAAGAAAAGGGGTGGTTTTTTCCTTCCAATTCTGAAAATGTTAGGTTTTCTAGCCCCGTGCAGTTTCAAGGCCAATTCAATTATACCAGCTAGTAAAATATTTACCTTTGAGTTTGTCTGTGTCACAAGCAACGTGAAATCTGGACTGAGAATGAGTGATGTTTGTACAGAGCAAGCGGCTTCTCCATAAATTATCTAAAACCTGGAGCATACTTTATAGCCAATACTTGTGCTTCAGAACATTGGACAATTATACTGTGTTGTTTTGTTTTAAGATTACCTTTATGTCCTACTCCTGTCAAACAGGGACAGACTATTTACACCACTGGCCCCTAAATAAAGAAGTGCCTTTGAGTTTAACATGCAGGTTTTTAAATAGGCAGATAGCATTTGGGGGGGTGGTATTTTAGGGATCACACCAATACAGAGGGGGTATTTAACACTTCCCTCCCCTTTTGTGGTCTTGAGGAAAATCTCTCCTCTAAAGGTACAATCTGCTTTTCTTTTATTCTTCCATGTTGTCCAAAATTATTCACACGTTTCCTACCAAGAAATCAGACACTGACTTGCAGCGTATTCAGGCCTGTTTCTAAACAAGTCATCTTCAAACCAGGGGATGTGAAGCTGCCTTAACTGATAGCTCCTTATTTAAATCTAAAATCCCTAGTTTGCACATAATGCTAAACTGAGAGTCATTTTAAATTCTAAAGTTTTAAATGACACAGGCGATCTCATTAGGGCACGTATCAATTCAGCCAAGGAGGAGCTATGAACCTTTTATCCCAACCAAGTGCTCCTGGAACCAGACCCCAATGTCCTACTCAAGGTTAACACCAGTTTCCACAGAGATCAAAACATAGTCCTGCCCAACATCTGTTTGGTCAGGGCCTCAGAGCCAAAGCTAAGACCTCACACTTGCAGATCCCTGCCCACTCAGTTGGGGGGGGGGTGGCAACCACAGCTGCATTCCACAAGAGCACCCCCATGGAAAAAATCTACAGGGCAGCCACCTGAGCTCATATCTCCACATCCAAGGGCCTCAGCAGTGACGGCCTTTAGCAAGTGGGTGGGTGCTCCAGAAAGTTATCCTTGCTACCCTAGGATGGAATTACCACTGCCTTGGAACAAGCCCTGACTGTATGCTCTAACCATTACGCTAAATGCCAGATAAGCTGCTGAGCAGGATTTTGTCACATTTGGGGAATACCTATGGGAGAGGTTTGGAAAACCAGACTGCCCACCTGGGGCTGCTGTCGCTGGCAGCCCTTGCATGAAAGCAGCCAGACAAAAGGCCTGCTAGGAAAAGCTGCTCTAGTTGAATTTCTGCCTGTATTGGCATGTTCAAGGAGGCATGCCAGAAAAAAGAGAGTCAATCCTCAAAGGGCACAATTCAAAGCGGAGCAAGTGGTCCCTGGTCACAAGATAGAGAGGCCTCAGCTGTGTTTCCACTGGCAAAATTATTTTATCAACATGTAACTTGGAAACATGATCAAGCTATACTGCTTGACCAAGCACACAGTATTCCTTGTGTTGCAGAGGATTTAAGGGGAAAGATATGACTGGGCTGAGGCTGTGTGTGTCTTTATCCCTGCCTCTGTAACAAAACCCTAATATGCTTCAGCACAGCACCTTCTTGACCTTCAATCTGGATGGGCATGCAAAGGGACACAGCAATGTGATTTGCCTGAAATGCCTAGAACTAGCCTGAGACAAGGGTTAGCAAATACCAGGTAGAGCAGCATTTTTGTTAGGGACGAGGCAACAATTTCTTTCCCACTGGTAAGTCCCCAAACACATGCATACACAATCTGAGCTTCTAAGCAGAAAGAGCTGTGGCATTTGAGAGAACTTCTAAAATGACAGATGCAAGTCCTACCATGTAAATCATGCCTATGGAAAGTTCAACTGTCTAGTATCTCGTGGCAGCAGCCCCACAGAATCAGTATATTGTGTTCTGTGACATATTCTTATGACCCGCAATGCATATGCCACTATTGCATTAATTATGGATGTAGGGGGAAAGTCACCGCAACTACTTAGGGATTTGGTAGCCAGGAAGTACAATTACCTTTTAAAAGGCCGGCATGTGAATGAAACCCAAGGGACAGCTTTTCCCAGGCAGCGACAAAGCGAGACATAGCAATATTCAATGAGATGTAAATGCCACTTTTTGCTTTTGAAAATCTTTCCCCAAACACTGAACACTTAGTTTAGAATGGAATTCACAAAGTGACATCAAATGAAAGAGAACAGTAAATAAAAATATGCTTTGTTTGTGTTTTTAAGCTCACAACAGAGTATTTCCTAGGCTTCAGTATCAACTATAGCTGCTTTCAACATTCCACTCATCATAATTTAAGTAGCTATAATCCACAGTTTGGAAAATCTTCATCTTACCATTGGGAGATACAAAACTGAAATATATCTCTGCTATTCCCTCTGTCTATCTCTCTCATGTACACACGTGTAGCAGCACAGACAGTTATGCATGCATTCCTCTGGATTTTCAATTAATTTCTTTTCAAATGGCACATTTTGCATTATCAACTCTAAGGAGGAAACGGCCAGGCACCCAACACACAGATGTTTCCTTGAAAGCTGCAGTGAAGTTATGTGATATATGCTATTAATATACTATTAATTTGAAATTAATACAATTAGCATTCAATGGACGTCTTCATAGGAACCCCTCCCTAACGCCATTAATGTCAGCTGCTTAACCGGGGAGCTTTTTACTCATGGGTCTGTCAGCAACCTAAAGTCATCCCAAAAAGAGCATTTAAAATTATTGGTTCTCTGCATTTTCTACCTTTTGACTATCCATGTGTTAAATTTCCCATCTGACTTCCTTCTCATCCTAAATCTCTGAAACCTAACCTTACATTTTAAAATATCTCCCCAACCACCCTGAAAACCAATGTTCCTCCCTTCCCATGCCCAATTTAAAACCCCTTTCCACTTCCTGCTGCACAGCTCAAGGTAAGCCAGGAATGGCTTTTCTCTACATAAATGTGTCAGTGCTTTGAAAACAGTCAGCCTTGCAGGAAGAATGGATCACACAGCTTTTCAATAAGAGTCAGCACTTGCTTTTAATCCTGGAAGGCTCCAATACCACAGGCTTGAAAACAGTAGGGATTTCCCTTTCTCATATATGGGAGTGGGGGGAGAAATACTTTAGGTCATCTCTAGGAAATTCTGTATTTCTTCTTCTCATGCTGTATAGTTCAATCAGTAGATTTGTAGAAAGAAGGCACAGTATTTAAGATGATGAAGGTATCACATGCCTTGTGGTCACAAGCCAGGGGAGACTTAAGTTAAGTTGCAGCATAGCTGCATTTACAAACAAGGGACCACTATTGGTCATAAAGTGAGGAGCACAACAACAAACCATGATCTTGGTTCAAGTATAAAAGTAAGCAGAGGGCTATGGTTTGCTGCTCCCATTTGCTAGAGAGAAAGAATGAAGTGAAAGCAATTGACACGCTCACAGCAAGCCATTAACCATGGTTTACTGGGATGTGCATATGCAGCAACTGTGGCCCTACTCTCTCTCTCTCTCTCTCTCTCTCTCTCTCTCTCTGCTTTCCCCCAGACTCACTCCACCCCCAGCATTAAAAAACAAATCAACAAAAATACAGAAATACGAAACAACATCAAGAGAGAAAAATTAACAACCACTTAAGAACCTAGAAAAGCTGGGCAGAATAAAAAGGTCCGGACTGCTTGCTTAAAAGCCATAAAGGCAAGACCAGCTGAACTGCAAAGAGAGAGTCCCACAACCAGGGTACTGTCACTGAAAAAGCCCTGGTTTTGTGTCATTGACAAGTGCACTCCCTTGGCAACAGAATGCGGGGTAGGACTTTTGGTGACAATCACAGCTTCTTCTTCTTATGTGACAAAAGTTGCATACCACTTGATTGTAGCAAAACCCCTAAGCAGTTTACAGCTAAACACAAATAATTAAAAACTAGGGTAGACTTGCCTAAACAAAAATGTTTGAAGCTCATGCTAAAAAATAAGGCATCTGCCTAATATCAATGGCAACTGTTGGGCCAGTTCTTGTGGGAGGTGTTGGTACTTCAGGGAACAGGTGCAACTTGTGCACCAGCTGAAGCTGGGCAAAGGCATTTCCAGTTGCAACAGCCATTTGGATATTGAGCAGCTATGCCAGCTCCTGAACCCGATGGGACTTCAGATGGAGTACAACGCAGTCCATAGCAGGCTGCATTTCTGTTCCAGAGTCAGCTTCTCTACTGATCATCTGAACTTCTTAATCGACAGCCTCCTTAGCATCAAATGCCTGACTCAACCCTTAGCATACTATACCAGACATGTTATGAACCACCCTGAGAACCAGCCTTGGATGAAAGCTAGTATACACATTTTAATAAATAATAATAACAATAATAACAATAATAACAATAATAACAATAATAATAATAATAATAATAATAATAATAATAATAATAATAATAAAAGCCTAATCATAATTTCTGACATCCTAAAGAGTTTGTAAGAATTGTAAGCTATACTGAGCGATTTTGCGCAAACACTAAGCCATAGTTTGTTTGGCCTACGTATGGTTTGAACATTCAATCCAGCCCAAAGGCTAATGGGAGTTGCCAACAAAACATGAAGTGAAGCTGTGGTTTGTTGTTGATACAGAACCATGGTTTGTTTTAACTATGATTTGGCATTATGTCCAAATCCATAAAATTTGCTTAAGCATGGTTTGTTCAGCCACCCCACCCCAGACATTCATTAAGCTCGAAAACAAAGCAAGCTCAGGGAGGGGGTGGGGAGTCATGGTGTGTTTTCTCATCTGTGAGACAGCTTATGATTTGTGGAACAAAGACTGGTTGAAGCAAATCTATATGTAAACACGCAACATTATGGAATAAAACAAAAACGAAGTATGTCTTCAAATAAAGCAGAGCAACCTTCAGTTTAACTAACTGTCAGCGAACAAAACGCACAATATACATGCCATTTCTAAAGGAGAACAACATGCAAACCACAACTCTCTTCCTAAATCCAAGGACAACAAAAACGGTTAATGAACTTTCCAGATACTGCTAGCTAGGAGAGTGAGCAGAGCGAGAAGATCCTTCATGTCACACTTCTAGTGATCCACTTACTATTCCTGTCACAGAAATATTTGACTGAAGAGGAGACTGGAAGATAACCAATATAAATTATCTTCTTGCCCTCTAAGATTATGTCTGTACTGGCCAATTTGTGTATAAATTTGTTTCATTATATATCACCATTATTTTGCAGACTCTGCATCTAATATGTGTATTTGCAATTTGCACTCTATTTTCAGATTTGGTAGTTGTTCTCATTAAAAAAAAATAAGAAAACACTAAGCATGTCAACTGATGCCTTTCAAAACAACATATTTAGAAATATATAAAAAAGAGTACATAACTTGCTCTGTATAAATTGGTTTTCATCTCATCCCTAAACAGTAAACCAATTTATGATGAGAAAAGTTGCTATTACAGAACAAACAGGACATAGCATACAAGGTTCAGGAAATGTTTTCTGCAAAAGACTGGGGACCGCAGCACTAATAAGTATTATTACTGCACTAGAGATTCACTGGTATGGACTCAAGCCAAGAGTACCACGAAATCAGAACCAGAATGTGAAGAGAAAACATTACTCCTAAAATATTAAGGCCCATCTAATGTTTTTTTAAAAAACAACCTATAGTTTAATGCAAACAGGTATTTGCTTTGCTCTCCTTTAGTACAGCATTTCATTCAAGCGTCGCATTCAGATGAAGATATGACATTTTTCGTAATTTGGGTATATCTAGGTCCTGTAGAACGAGCAAAGAAAATTCTTACGCAAAAAGAAACGAGGTTTATTTTCCTACCTGATTCTTTCCATCCCTCAGGTTTGTATACTGAAATTGATTATAGTTGCTTTCTATGAGTCATTACTAATGCTTGTATGTATAACACCTGTGTATGTATAAAGTTTGTTTTACATTTGTTGTTTTAAAGGAGTCACTTAAGGAAGAAAACTTTACAGCTGCAGATTGCTGTCACCTGTAACTAAAATCAATGCTGCGCCTGTCTATATAATCTTACATTGTAACAGTTGTTGTTCACTGCAGAAACCACTATGTTATAAGTTCTATTATCTTGATACTTCATATATGGTATGTACTTCTATAGCACAATTGTTTATATAATTTTAATTTATATTATTTAGAATATGTACAACTGATGAAGCCCATGAGAGCGAAACAAGGCAGTATTCCGGAAATACTTGTCAACACTGTGGAACTGTAGTAGGCTCCAGTTTGGACTTTATGAACATATGTGGAACAGAAACCAGCAGATATTTGGTCTTTGTGAATGAACTGATTTATTGGGACTTCTGTCTATGTTACTGCACTTTATGTGTTGTTTATGTGCAAGATAAACATTTGATATTGTGATAAGAATATATAGAAGAGTATTGTTTAAGTGAATGCACAGCTGGTTACGTCTTGTGTGTTTGTCAAATGTATTTCACGTAACGCAAGGTTTGATGTTGTTTTGCAAGTTGTTACATGGTGCAACAGCAGCAGGAATAGAGGAGGGGTGAAGTTTGCATTTTATTAGCTGCATGTGTCATGATGCTCTGCATTTACCAATAAAGGTAAAGGGACCCCTGACCATTAGGTCCAGTCGTGGCTGACTCTTGGGTCGTGGTGCTCATCTCGCTTTATTGGCCGAGGGAGCCGGCGTACAGCTTCTGGGTCATGTGGCCAGCATGACTAAGATGCTTCTGGTGAACCGGAGTAGCACACGGAAACACCGTTTAACTTCCCGCCAGAGCGGTACCTATTTATCTACTTGCACTTAACCCCCCCCCCCAAAAAAAAACCAAGAAGCTTATTTAAACAACAAGACACTTTACTTGAAGGGAAAACTATCCAAGATCAAATTTTTGTTTAGAGTAATTTACCCCTACTTAAAGACAGATTGCTCTACATGTAACAGCTATGTACAAAAAAATTATAAAATCATCCTTGGTTGTACAACGATAAAAGAAAAACATTGAAATTATCCAATGAAATAAGGTATGCAAGGTTTTTGTTTTTCAACAATGAGAGCAAAATAACTTACTGGAATATAAAGATAAAAGTTAGAGGAGCATGCCATGGAGGAATGGGGCATTTTCACAGACCAGTTTGTTTTTACCACCCCATCTCCATATGAAGCTGATCAAAACATACCACTGGCCATTTAGTTTTTTTAAAAAAATGCATGTCTGTGCACATACACCAGTTACATTATGTACAATGACGTGCTTTCAAACTGCTAGGTTGGCAGGAGCAGGGACCAAGCAACGGGAGCTCACCCAGTCGTGGGGATTTGAACCACCGACCTTCTAATCTGCAAGTCCTAGACTCTGTGGTTTAACCCACAGCACCACCCGCGTCCCTTCTACATTAGTTTCTGTTTAAATATGGTTTAACATTGCATGCAAAACAGTTCTTAGTTAGTGCCTGTGAGTTAGGGCCCAAGAGACAAGCAGTTGCACTTGAGCTCAAATCCTATGAAATGGCAGATTTGACAGAAGCTTAGAGGAACAGCTTGTTCATAATCGCCTGGACTAGTGTCCACTGCTAAAAATCCAAAAGCATTGAGATTGAGGCCACATTAAAGCACTCCATTAAGATTACTTACAGACAAACTTGTGCTCTAATACTAGGTAACATTTAGCCTGGACTAAGAGGTCTGGTTTCAAATCTCACCTTTGCCATAGGATTATTGTATGGCCCTAGACTGAAATATGAACAATGACAGGATCATTTGAGGGCAAAGATTACAAAGCAGTTTGCAAATGTATAAATGATAAATAGGAAACGGGAACAGGTTAGGAGTTGCTGAAGAGAGAGGCACATTTGTTCCTGCGAGAAAGCTGAAGGTCTGCAGCTTGGGGGGACCAAGATAGATTTCAGTAAATCTAAGCAATATACAGCAAGTACTTCAACGGTATCTTTGTCTTAGAAAATTGGCAGCTAAGAAAGCAACTCATAATGACTATTAGATTTGGAGTGTGTGAGTGTGTGAAATCAATCCTATATATACACACTGCCCTTGGCAACTCAAAGAAGGATGGGACAGACATGTGAAAAATGATACTCAGTTTAAAGACACCAAAACTCCCAAACCACCTCACCTCTGGAATAAGTCTGTCCAAATGCTCAGCTCGATTCTCATGGGAGGGGTGTGTAGAAAACCATTCTGGCACTCTTGGTTGCCCTGTAAGAGTCTCAGCGAGCTCCATTTTCTGCCAGAATACAGAACTTGCTCTTACATCCATACAAGCCTAGAAAGAAAGAGAAGGTGATATCTCAGAAAGATACTGAACTGCAATCTTAAGATGCTTGTAAACATCACTGGCCGTTTCCTTCACATCAAAAGCAGAGAAAAAGCATAGATAAGTAGGTTTCTCTACGTCTTCAATGCTCTGAAACTCTTGGGAGCAACAGCCTTAACGAAATAAAATCATGTTGTTAATTTCTGGGCTGAGCAAAAAGTGCTCAGTGTTCGCAGGTGAGCTGGTTCAGATGCAACTCTAAACAATGACTCAACATGGGTGAGACCTGAGACAATGATAGTCAGAGCTGGCAGCAGAAAAATACATTTTCTAGAAGGGAAATGTAAGTGGCAAAGTATCATAAATGTTATGATATCAGTGATCAAGGGAAAACTGTTTTAACTTCCATGGTTAAAGAAGAAAACCAGGGGAAAGAGAAAAAAGGGAAATAAATGAGCATTTATATCAAATGAAAGGCTGGAGCTTGCTAATGGCATGTACTGGGTTATAAATTAAAATTAAAATTATGGAACTACTGGGTTCCGTAGCATATGCTAAATGCTAAAAGAAGAGAAAAATGAAGAATTGCTTAACATTAGCAAACTAACACTGGGAAATTGTTTTTTTAAACAACAACAACCTATATTGATATATTTTTTTTAAAAAAGTAAAAGTATTGAAGACTGGAACTCGAGTCATGGAGAAACTGCACAGTGCCTGCAAATGCAAACAACTCTTGAAACGGAACAGGTGGCATTTCTGCACATATGCCAATGCAAGAGGAGGAGATACCAATTATGCTAATAGAAGCAAAACCATCTGGGTTAAGTTCTTGACCTTTACAGGCAAAGAAGGAGCTGCTGTAGCAAAATGGATGAAATGGAAACAGACTTATAAAGTGCTTGAGACAAATAAACACGCCACGGAAGGAAAGAAGGGAAGAGCTTATTTTTAAATAAATAAATAAATCTGCTTTTGGCTGAAAACCCAATACTTCTCTGAATTAATGCACAGAGAGAGAGAGAGAGAGAGAGAGAGAGAGAGAGAGAGAGTTGTTGTTTTTAAGAGTTTTGGTTAACAATCAAAGCATTTGTAGCAGCACTGATTCCACAGATCTGGGTCTCTCCAGCAACCAGCACATTTACACGGTCCCAGTATGGCTCACTGTGACATGTGAACCAGTCCTCTGTTTCAATTGGTGTTGTTACAAGTTCAAGTTGATAACTGCAACACAGGTCTCCACCGCTTTCACTCTTTCTCCCTTTTCGAACAAGTAGTTCTGTATTACAACTACAAAGCAGCTCTTCCTCATAGACTGAAATTTCTCATCTCAAGTTACATTTCTTTTCAAATATTTTTTCGCAGCAACTATACTTTTCCAATAAAGATCTAATTAACCCTTTCCCTTGTTTTGGCTTAGTACTCAAATAGCTTCCTAGGCTGGGATGGTCTGAAACCCAGGGCAAATTAGAGGTCTCCATAGCTTTGGACGCAGAACTGAGAGATACACACGCACCAGGTTAAAGATGCTCCAGGCATTTGGATAATAAATATTACTGTGTGCTGGGGAGATGTGAGCCCTTATCAGAGGCACCAGCTTCTCCAGGCGATGGAGGAGATGTTGTGCGACATCCTGACATCGTGCATGCAGCCCCCTGAACATTGAGGGTGCCTGGTCCGCTCCAAAAAACAAAACACATGGGGGGGATGGAAGTGTCTCAGCCCTCAGAAGCCAGCGCCTATGGCTAATAAAGCAGCTGCGCTGTGGTATCTATTATAAAGGAGTAATTTATTATTTATGTTTTATATTTCATTGAAGAGGGGGGTTTTAACAATTTGTTATATGAAGCTGCACTTGGTTCCAGAATGGAGGAGAGTGAGGTGAAGAAGCAAACAAGCAAATGAATATGAACAAGGCCATTTTCCCTCATCCAGACACCCTTTAAGTACCTGCTGAAGCATCATTCTCTCCTTTGGGCGTAAATGCTTCCTACTTTTCTGTATCCTCAAAGGCCAAATATAAATAATTGTAACAAACCAATAAGCATTGGCAATATCGACAACCCTAGAAAGAAGCTTGATGGATTTTCACCCAGAGGAATATAAGTTCTTGTGAACAGCACTGTATGAAAAAAGCCTGTGAAAATAAGTGGTCCACTAACTTTGTTCCTCTCCCAGCAGTCAAGCTAACTAGTTTGTGTGTGTTCTAATAATAAATTCTAATACTAATACTAACACTAGGTGGCAGTGGTGGTGCAGTTATCCCATTCTGATACATATGAACTGGCAAGGATTTTTTGTATTTTGATGAGCCTCATACTGAAATCCCAAATTATTATTCATAATATCATTTTGATTAATTACATTCGAAGCAACCATCTCATGGCGGTTTACACACAAGACAATCAAAAACATTTAAAAACACAAAAACAGCAAATACATTTAAAACAAGACTAAAACCCTAATAAAGCAGACGGCAAGGGAAAGGCCCATTTATTTAAGGTGTTACAACTATACACAGAAAAACATTTGTGAAAAACACTGTCTACTTAAAACGAAGCAAAGGAACTTTTTCTATCCTGTTGCCAAAAACTATTATTACCTTAGCAGCAAACCAAAGCCCAATTTTGTCAGCTTCCGCTTCCAATGTCCTGCTATATGGCCTATTGAACAGCAGCTAGAAGGGAAAGGAAAGAGACATCAGAACTTTGCTCTTGCCAGTTTCTGAAACCAAAGTAAGCATTTTCCTAACTTACATACAACAAACAGACAAGTTTCAGCAGAAGCGTTCCCCCTCCTGCTCTTTCTGCAAAGGGCTTAGAGAAGAGGCTGTAGATGTACATTTTTTCTGGGGAATTTAGTAAAGGTAAAGGGACCCCTGACCATTAGGTCCAGTCGTGACCAACTCTCGGGTTGCGGCGCTCATCTCGCTTTATTGGCCGAGGGAGCTGGCGTACAGCTTCCATGTCATGTGGCCAGCATGACTAAGCTGTTTCTGGCGAACCAGAGCAGCGCACGGAAATGGCGTTTACCTTCCCACCGGAGCGGTACCTATTTATCTACTCGCACTTTGATGTGCTTTCAAACTGCTAGGTTGGCAGGAGCAGGGACTGAGCAACGGGAGCTCACCCCATCGCGGGGATTCGAACCGCCGACCTTCTGATCGGCAAGTCCTAGGCTCTGTGGTTTAACCCACAGCGCCACCAGGAAGCAGCTAAATCAGCGGTTGCATTAGCAGCCTGGCTGAGGACCTGCTGCGTTCTAGAGTTTGGTTCCAATAAAAGCCATGCATGCCAGTGGTGCTTCTTCACTTTTTTCTCTCTCTCTCTGGTCTACAGTAGACGGAATGATAGCATGTGCTCCAGTGTTTTATAGACTGAAGTAGTGGGTGCAGCTAAGTGGGGAGTATTTGCATGGCCTGGCAAATAATGATAAGAGGCCGGAGTTAGCCACAGGTGAAAAAAGGAAACTAAAATGCATGCAGCCAGATGTGTTTTGATAATAAAAGCAGTGAAGTATGCTGCAGACACATCAGATACAGATAAAGAAACATCTATGTGCTTTATTGCATTTAGATCATTTAGCTGTCATTGGTCCCATTTTACAGGTGGTTACATAAAACACTGAGGCACCACAATATGTGTGTTCACCTTTAAATCCATGGCAGAGGTCTTAAGGAAAAAAGCACCTCGGAGCATATACAGAGTGCTTTCCCCCTCATATTAAAGCTTTTCAATGCAAAATGTAATGCAAATATCCATGAATTATAATACAGTGTAAACCAACAAGTGTTGGTGACAGCAGAGCACAGAGATTGAAGTCAGAGAGAGAGGTGATGAGGGAGGAGGGTAACGACTTAGGATGACTGTAGAAGAGGCACTGTCTCGCCCCCAAGGAAAGCCCTGCCCAGCTCCAATCTACCTGCCGCCCAGTTCCCAAAATGTCATGGGAAATTACCGTACCCACACATTGTAAGGCTTCACACTGCAATTATGACAGCAAAAAAACTTGGATAGCAGGTTTTCTGTGCAGTAGCCCAACTGAAAGTAAATTGCGCCTATGAAAGATGGACATGCCTTATTACAGCCTCAAGACTCTCCTCAGCTGTAATAGAGTTTATTCAGTTTCCACGTTTGTTCCTTTTTTAAAAAACAAACAAACTTGATTTTTCTGCCTGATATTTGACAATACTGCCAAATTTCGTTTCGTTTTAACCCTACAGGCATGGGGAGCACATGGGACCTACAGATGTGGATAGATTCCAACTCTCATCAGCCCCAGTCTGCATACTCAGTGGTCAGGAACCACCTGCAGGGCCACAGGGGCCCTTGCCCTAGTTCTGTAATGGACCAAAGTCCATTTGAATTGATACCATATTTCCAACTGCATTTCAAATACCTCATATTTTGCATGGACCACAGGTTTCATAAACTTACTCCCCTTCCAGAGTGTCACTGACAACAGTGGAATTGGGATCTTTTTAATTCAGTACTCTGAGGATGCAGCTTTTCAAATCTTGTATTAATCATGTATTAATCTTGAGAGCAGTACATGTGAAAAGGATCTAGGAGTCTTGGTTGACCACAAACTTGACATGAGCCAACAGTGTGACGCGGCAGCTAAAAAAGCCAATGCAATTCCGGGCTGCATCAATAGGAGTATAGCATCTAGATCAAGGGAAGTAATAGTGCCACTGTATTCTGCTCTGGTCAGACCTCACCTGGAGTACTGTGTCCAGTTCTGGGCACCACAGTTCAAGAAGGACACTGACAAACTGGAACGTGTCCAGAGGAGGGCAACCAAAATGGTCAAAGGCCTGGAAACGATGCCTTATGAGGAACGGCTAAGGGAGCTGGGCATGTTTAGCCTGGAGAAGAGGAGGTTAAGGGGTGATATGATAGCCATGTTCAAATATATAAAAGGATGTCACATAGAGGAGGGAGAAGGTTGTTTTCTGCTGCTCCAGAGAAGCGGACACAGAGCAATGGATCCAAACTACAAGAAAGAAAATTCCACCAAAACATTAGGAAGAACTTCCTGACAGTAAGAGCTGTTCGACAGTGGAATTTGCTGCCAAGGAGTGTGGTGGAGTCTCCTCCTTTGGAGGTCTTTAAGCAGAGGCTTCACAACCATATATCAGGAGTGCTCTGATGGTGTTTCCTGCTTGGCAGGGGGTTGGACTCGATGGCCCTTGTGGTCTCTTCCAACTCTATGATTCTATGGTTCTATTCTATGATTCTAATCTTGCAATAACACATTTTCACCAGCTGGTAAAAAAAACTACCTGGCCACATGGTTATTCCAAGGCACTATGTTATATTGTTACTTTACTGCAGCGGTTTTATTTTGTAAACCGCCTTATTTTTCACAACGAAAGGTGGTTTATGAACACTACCAAATGAAATAAAAATTTTTAATTTGAGAAGCCAATCTTTTCAAAGAGGTACCTCAAAATGGTCTTGCTCAGTGCCTTGTGGGTCACCAGAGATCACATTTAATTATGCGACTTATTGACTTCCGGTTGTCAGTGATAATACAAAGTTACAACATTGACTTGAGAGGATAATATGGAATATTGCTAAAGGGAGAAGCACTGTACCCAGCCCAGACAGCTGTGGAAACCAAGAAACAGCGATAATAAAATCACCACGTTTCTGCAACCTCAGAAGTTTTCCTGGCACCTCCCTTTTTAAAAAGAAAAGAGCTACCACAGGCATTTTACACTTCTGGAACGTGAAGAGAAAGAAACTGCCAAATGTGACAGAGAGCGAAGAACTGGGTTTGGCAACTTGTGTACTATAAAGCAAGCCTGGTGCTGAAGTATCATTGATCATCCTGACAGTTCTCTCAGCCATTTTAGGTTAGGTTACTGAACTGCCTTTTCCTACATCTCTGATTTTATTCCTGACTGGCAGGAAGTTCAAGTGTAATAAGAAACTTTGCAGGGAGAGCAGGACCATTTATTCTCTTCTCAGTTCCTGGTTAATGAGCCTTGTAGCATGGAGCAAAAGAAAAAGAAAGAAAGAAAGAAAGAAACCCAAGTGGAAGGATCTCAGGGCATCTGAGGTTCTCGGATCACTTGGGGAGATCTGTGGATTTCACCCAAGAATGTTAAAATAGCACAATATTGGCTCAACAGATGTACAAAGAACAATACTGCATTTTAAATCGTTTTCCGGGTGATCAAGCTAACCTTTAAAAATGCAATGGCATAAAAGGAGAAGGAAGTTCTACTGCAAAATGCATGCCATCCTCCAGAGATTGAACATTGTGGGTGATGAATGCTACAGTAGAATTTAAATTATTGATTCTAGGTAAGTATGCTCCACTCAGTAGTATGGCTAGGGGCAGCAGAATGAGTTTATAAGAAAAATGTTTACTGGCTCAGAGCAGCGGCCAGGGAAATAACAAAGTACTTCCATTTCCTAGTGTTGACTCCCAGCAGTCTGAAGTTTACAAACTAGAAGGCAATATATGTGTCTTTCGTGAATCAATCCAATGGTGTTTTTTAAAAACAAACAAGCAAACAAACCACACCTATGACAGTATGCATAATACACCCACAAAATGACCTACCTTTCTTGCGACTCTGAGATCAAGACCTGCTTCCCATGGGGAAAAGGCAAGCCAGGGCTTGTAATTAGCTACTCACCCAGGCTGAACTGCAGTTTCTTTCCCCTTCTTAGATCCAACACGCAAGCTGACTTAAGACCGTAAGTTTACTGCTAGATCAGGTCCATAGTCTATTAAATGAAGCATTGTGTCCTGTAATACAGAGACCTCTCCCCACAAGGAACACCCCCGATGCAGGAGCTAGACGAATGCTCTGTAGAACGGTGATCATCTTACCTCTTGAAACCAAGCTTGGAGCCAGTGGCCTATGATTGCTAAGCTGTCTGCAGGGCAAACAGCCCAAATCATTATGAGAAGAATGAGGAGCACGAAATCCACAAAATGCATCAGGCTCGCCTTCTCTGCCTTAAAACAAGGAAAAGGGTATTTTAAAACCACCTATTTATGTCCTAATCTTGCGCATGGATATTTAAGGTTTTCTGTATTCAAAACGATGCGCTGTCTACCGACCCCTTTTACAAAACGTGAAGACGCAGAAGTTGCTGTTACTTCTCCAACTTGGTTCACCAGCTGTTGCTGGACTACAACTCCCATCACATCCTGCTAGCTAAGGATTATGGGAGTTGTAGTCCAACTGGAGATCCAACTTGGAGAAACACTGTATGAAGCCACAATGCTGGCAGAAGAAGTACTGGATGCTGGAAAGCACCAACCCTGGGTAAGGAAGGCCTATAAAGAGCTATTCAGTTGTACGACACACCCCTAACTTCTGACTTCAATTAACATCACAGATGCAGAGTTTGGAGCAAAGCTTATTAGCCCTAGGAGGCAGGCTGTGAGCATCGCTGGGTAATTCCAGTCAAATATGGTGGTCTCCACATTGGTCACCTATGACCATGTGTTTAGTTTCAGAGGGCTTTGGCAACGTCACTTTTTAAATCAGGATACATACCCCGTGTCCCAGAACAGCATGAGCAAGTTCATGTCCCAGAATGAAAGACAGCTCATTGATATCTGACACAGCAGATAGCATACCAGTGAAAACAAACAGTTGTCCATTCTGCAGGCAAAGAGAGGAAAGATAATACTGCAAACAAATTGTTTCACAGAGCAATCCAAAGTGGGGGTGGGGGTGAACCCACAGCTTGGCCAGGCCAGCACCAGCAGAGCAGAAAAATTGGGGGGGGGGGAGAGACAGAATGAAGGAAAAAAGAGAAGTTGTGTTTCTTCTTTATTCCTCCTTTTCTTCAGCACACTTCTTTTGGGGGGCGAGGTGAGGAAGGGAGACTTTCCTGCACGTTGGTCAGAAAAGGAGAGAAAATCAGCACGCAAACTTCAGGACATGTTTTCTCTCGACCCGTGTATGTGGACTGGGGGAGGCTGGATCCCAGAAGCTCCTCTTCTCCCCCACACCTTTTTGCCCTCTCTACTGTGAAAGCAATAATGGCAGAGGAAGGACAGCGGTACCAAGTCAAGCCCAATACTGTCTGCACTGACTGGCAGAGGCTCCTCCTGAGGGATTCAGATTTGGTGACATGCCCAGCCTCGCCTGCAGAAGCCAGGGACTGAATCTGGAAGAGCAAGGAGATGCTCTGCCTCTGAGATATGACCCCCCACCCTCACCGCCAAGAGGGAGAGGCACAAAATCCTTCGGCCTCTGGGACGTCCTCCCAAGGACAACAGGAATGCGCTGTCAGTAGCTTCTTTCCGAATTATTACATCTCTTGGTGTTCGATTTTTACTTACTGGAAGCACAACAGCATTAATGTCTGGTCCCTCCACCACATGGATAGTCCACTTGAACTCAGAGAGTCCTGGAAAATCCTTGTTGCTGTCAACCAAATGCAAAAAGACTTTTTTGACCTCCTGGTAACGGGGGTCCGTTTCAGGCAACATTCTGCTTTTAAATTCTTCGACCCACTGGAAGAAAAAGAGGACGCAGCATACTGACCGATTCAAGGCAAGTAAAATTGCAATTAAGAGATACAATATGCATGAATATCCATGGAAGAGGTAAAGGTACCCCTGCCCGTACGGGCCAGTCTTGCCAGACTCTAGGGTTGTGCGCCCATCTCACTCAAGAGGCCGTGGGCCAGCGCTGTCCGAAGACACTTCCGGGTCACGTGGCCAGCGTGACATCGCTGCTCTGGCGAACCAGAGCCGCACACGGAAACGCCGTTTACCTTCCCGCTGGTAAGCGGTCCCTATTTATCTACTTGCACCCGGAGGTGCTTTCGAACTGCTAGGTTGGCAGGCGCTGGGACCGAACGACGGGAGCGCACCCCGCCGCAGGGATTCGAACCGCCGACCTTTCGATCGGCAAGCCCTAGGCGCTGAGGCTTTTACCCACAGCGCCACCTGCGAATATCCATGGAAGAGAGGTCAGTATAAATAAAAAAACATATGACGCAATCTAATTCAGAGCAGGGAGGAGACATACACCATACTATTAGGGCATGATGAATTTTTCAACTCCCAAATTCCCAAAATGAAGGGTGCGAAAAAGTTGTAGAATGACTTGGGAATTCGAAAGATATTTTGTTACATTAATCTAATTTTGTTCGGTAAATGTGTGTAAAATTGCATAGAAATAATTTAAAAATGACTGCCAAGTACTTACATTTTAATATTATTCTTGTTTTCTAATATTATGTATATTAATGATTTTACCTGACACTTTCAGAAGGCAAAATTAAAATTCTTTGGCTTTCCAAAAGCAGTTTATTTGCTTCTTAATCAAACGAAGTCTTAGCAAGCTAAATGTTGTCCAATCGCAAATATAACAGCAGATTTGAATCCCCCGCACCCAAAAACGAATTTTTAAGACCCCCTCGTGGAAGAAATTTGCCAAAATTAAATTTCACCCCCTAAAATGATATGCCCTGCTGTACAATATCCATTTAGGGAATAAAATTTAAAGATTTGCGCGAGCAAAATATTTAACTCAGGAAAGGTGACCTAATGACATGGGATACATCAGCGATTATATTTACATATATTATTTACTAACAAGCAATATTCATCTTCCTCATGTAACAAGCAGTAAAAACAGATATTCTCAATCCTTGCACTGCCAACACTCCTTAAATGGAAGAAAAATTCCCTCAGCTATGTGGGAAGGCCAGAAAACAGGATATATGCTTCATATAAGTTCCCATCTTCAATCACCAGCATTGGGCATTAATAAGGGTCTCAAGTAGTAGAGCGGGAGACCCTGAACTGTTACTGTGAGTCATCTCAGTTACTGCTAAGTGGGGCAGGGGAATTATTATTATTTTTGCTTTTTTTAAACAGCTACCCACCATGGCATACTCCATCTGGGACAATTCAGCAAAATGGTCTTTCCGAAACACCAGAAGCCGAGAACGTCCAGTGATTGGTGTCTCTTCCAAGTGAGTAAAATAAAACAGGATAAATACAAGTCCTAAAGTACACAGGCCCAGGGCTATCTTCCATTTATTTCTTCTTGCAGCTTCTTTAAACAGCTCCTTCTTGTTTGGAGGAAGTGCCCTCCACCATTTTCTTATGCTCCTGTAAGGCACAAATATAGCAAAGTTCGAGGAAGCCAGAGCGAATCGCAAGTGTCCCTGACTGCTGCACCCTCATCAGTGCTACCAGCATGTGTTATAAATGTCAAAACTTAACAGACAAGCTTCTCTGCTTAATGCAAACAAATAGCATGCTAGTGCATGATGCCCCAAAGTTCTTTCGCCTGCTGTGCCACCAGGAAACAAACCATGGTCTGGCTTGTTTTGAGTGCCCAACCTGAGGCTCATGGCGTGTCAACCACAAGTGGTATGCCAAGACCAAACCTTGATTGCCACATGATTTATTTGGAAGGAAAGAAACCATAGGCCTGAGTTTGGATGTAACAACAAGCCAGGATCTCTTTCCTGTTAGCTTAGCAACAGCAGAAACAGAAAAAGAGCAGAGCAAAACCTTTTCAGTGGCACAGACTAACATGCGGAGTGCTCACATTAAACCATAGTTAACATCGTTAGTTGTCTTTAGCTATGGTTTAATGTGACACTGATACAACAAGCTATGAGGCTGCAGCAATGTTCACTTTGATACCTCACTCTACAAGAGTAAAACGGATATGCTGCACATTCTTGTACACATGAGAGAAATGGGGAATTAGGGGGGTTTGCTGGTTAACCTGGTGTCAGGCTCCGGGGACTTGGCTTCCTTCCCCCCCTTTGGCCGTAGATAAGCAGGACAAAGCAAAGAGTCCCTTGCCATTTAAAGAGTCTTTAATCATCACAGCAAAAGAACAAAGCATTCATTATTAGAATTGAAGGTGTTCCAAATTGAGGCTTCCTCCCACTTCCCCCCAGTCACTTCCATCTCGCAACCACCATGCTTTTTGTGTAGCCATCTTATCTGCTCTGTGTGACCTTGGACTGATATACTGAATACTTTCCAGTGAGAGAGAGTCTGTTAGCTGTCTCTCTTCCTGTTCTTCTTCACTTTGATGTTCACCCCCCAGTTCTTCTCAACGTTCGTCATCAGAACTATGCCCCTCTGCAAACCACTGTTCCAAATCTTTACTGCTCCAGGGCAGCTTCAGGATCCTGATCAGGAGCAGGGGGAGAGCAGTACTCCTCAGCTTGGTCTCTGACACCTAGAGAGTGTGGGGCCTCCCAAACTAAGGAGATTGGTTAGCTGCGTGTTATGAGGAGTCTGAGAGATGAGGAAAGGCAGCTGAGGGCTGTGCATAAGCACAACAAGAAGGGGTGGGGGAGAGAGCTGGTGTAGGGAAGGAGGAAAGCTGAATGGGAAGTAAACAGGAGGAAGATATGGCAAATAGTGAGTGTGGAACCACCATCACTCTCATCAAACAAATGGGCAGCATCATATTTGGGATTTAAAAGGCTATGTGCACATATCCACAGCTGGACAGGAACCCAGGACCCATTTATGCATACAGCTGCCCACAAAGCTAGGGATCTACATAAAGTCTTGCTTCTGTACATATTAAACCCATAGGTGGATCAGGCAGCTTTTAAGGCATCCAGGTTAAGGCAAGTCATAGGCTGAGAAGGTGAGTTTAAAAAGAAGATGGATTTCAAGAACAAATAAATAAATAGGGAGAGATGGGGCAGTACCTACCTAGTATGCACATGTTTGTACAGAAAGAACTTCCATTTCAAATGAAGAGGAAGCAAAAGTGAGGTAATATAATGCCAGGCACGTGGCAAGATATTACAGTCGTACCTCCGGTTACTAACTTAATTTGTTCCAGAGGTCCGTTCTTAACCAGAAACCATTCTTAACCAGAGGCGTGCTTTCGCTAATGGGGCCTCCTGCTGCCGCCACACCGCCGGCACACGGCTTCCATTCGTATCCCAGGGCAAGGTTCGCTGCTAGGAGCACCTACTTCCGACTTAGCGGAGGTTCATTACCCGAAGCATTCGTAAGCAGGATGGTACATAACCCGAGGTTGCACAGTATACCAAAAAAAAAAAAGTGGGAGATTGCTCAATTGAAATTTGAGGAACCAAACAGCAGTTTGAATAATCTAAAGTATTCTCCTTCTAAACATTTTTTTTAAAAAAAAGTAATTTCTACAGATCTAAAATCTGGCTTCAATGAAGCCTTTGAGAATGGAAAAGGAAAGCCAAAACAAAAATCTAATGCATATTTAAAGGCTGAGAAACCATTAACTATCATATTCTATTTTAAAAAACAACATTCTGCTCTGGAGAATAATAAGAAAAAGAAGCAAGTTTCAAAACACTGAGACACCTTATTTACAGTAAGAAAAATGTGTTCATTTAATAACAAAGAAAAGGTTTAATAAGGGATGGGATTTACCACATATACCACGATGGTTTTCCACAGGGTCCAACTTGTATATACAATTTAAATTTAATAGATGGTTCCTTGAGCAGCAACAGAACATCCATATTGCAAAAGCACAAGTGGAGCATCATTTGCTGTTTTGGCCTGCATAGTGAATATGTAAAGTTTATGGCCAGAATCCAGAGCACTGTAAAAGCAGCTCCAAGGGGGGTTTTATACTTGTTTTCCTCAAACAGAAGTCCTCCCTCTATGCCACAAGGCAAACCTGAGGACTTCCAAAACCAAGAATAATTTTCAAAAGCGATTTGTTACGTGGCATAGGGAAGTAAAGGAGTCAGCTCTTCAGAGTCAAAAATTCTACTGCACTACAGCAAGCCTCAACTTTCTGGATCACGAACTATATATATACAGTGGTACCTCGGGTTACAAACACCTTGGGTTACAAACACTTTCTGGTTACAGACACGGAAGTAGTACCTCGGGTTAAGTACTTTGCCCCAGGATGAGAATAGAAATCGTGCACTGGCAGCACGGCGGCAGCGGGAGGCCCCATTAGCTAAAGTGGTACCTCAGGTTAAGAACCAATTAAGTTTGTAACCAGAGGTACCACTGTACTAGAAAACTAGATGCATGCTTTGTGATTGACCTATTCTTAAGCCCAAATTACTCAACCTCCGATCCAGAAAAACAGCTTACAAGGTGAAGCATCAGACACATGCCCTTACCACCGCTCATAAATCCAAGTGCGACGCAGGCCTATATATGCAGTGCCCCAGATTCTGAGAACCTTCCACTCCTTTCCCAGGAAGTTTGCAAAGGTGTGGCTTCCTCAGCAGGATAGTACATGCATGGGGACAGTGCTGCAGCAGCCCTCTGATGTGCACATGATATCTAGATTGGAGATTAGTAGCCAAATTACCTTTTAAAAGGTGACTAGAGGTGAGGATGTGCTCCTAATATTAGAAGTGCGTTACCAAGATCCAAATTTCGTTAACCGATTGGTCTGCAAGCTAGGAACGAAACTCACTGCGCTGAGTCACTCTTAAAAACTTGAGAGACGCAACTACTTCCTTGGTGGAAATTACACAACAAGGTGTGTCTTGGCAACACAGTTAAAAACATTCTAAATTTTATTTTATTATAAAGAGGAAATTTTTTAAAGGATAATAAAGTGCCTAACTGCTGGTGGCATTTAGGAGAAAAGGGCACTGCTCAGACAGTATAGAACTAAAAGCACAGGAAGAACACTCTGCACCTAAGCCACCAAGTTGATGCCATTTCAAACTAAGCATATTTAAAGCATGCTTATTTCTTCTGCTTCATTCCCACCTTCCCACCAAAGTGATGAACAGAGTTGCATACTCCACTTCAGAGGTGTTTCAGAGCTTCGCAGATTTCAAATCAAGGAAGCAGTTGGCCTTTCAAGTAATTAAAACCTGGCTAAGGTAAATGAAAATCAATAAAAACCAAAACATATCCCCAAAGCAGGGGCTGCTTTCATGGGAAAGCACAGAAACAGAGGTGCGATTTATCATGGTTCCAGGCCGAGAATGGACAATACTCACTCTCTCCTTCCTACAGCCCCTGCCCCATCCTCTTTACAAGAATCAAAAGTGGTACTGTACTATCAACCTAGTGCCTAGAGCCAGGAGACATTATCCCTCAGTACTGGGAAGGCGGGCGAGGGACCAGAAAGCACCACAATGCTATTCTAGCATCCTTTGCTGGAGGATAGAGGTAGAATATTCACGTATTTGGGGGAACAGTTTGGGAAACAGCATAGAAATGTACTTTACCCATTTTTATCCAAGTTACACATGTTCTTCCAAGCTACCTCACCAGGCTTTAAAACAGGTGAGAGGAGGAGGGGAGCAGAGACACAAAATCAGCAGTCATTCTCACAAAAAGTGAGCTTTCACCATCTACAGTGGTACCTCAGGTTACATACGCTTCAGGTTACAGACTCCGCTAACCCAGAAATAGTGCTTCAGGTTAAGAACTTTGCTTCAGGATGAAAACAGAAATCGGGCTCCAGCAGGAGGCCCCATTAGCTAAAGTGGTGCTTCAGGTTAAGAACAGTTTCAGGTTAAGTACGGACCTCCAGAATGAATTAAGTACTTAACCTGAGGTACCACTGTATTTGCAAGGCTCCTTTCCAACATTATGAGCATGCCAGACAATCTCATGTGAAGTTTGCAAAGTATCCTATTAAGCTTGCATCTAAATTTACATTGCAACAATGTAGTATACTCTATACTGCTATAGTGTGTAGCAGAGCAATATTAATGTTTACCTCCCAAGGATGACAGCAAATAGTTTCTGAACTGGCTTCAATAGAATCCACAAGATTGGAACGGGAGCCGCCTTCAGTGCTGAAGATCTGTGAAAAGGCCTGTGAAACTGGACATTCTGAGAAGCAGTCAAGTGTCGAGATTTTTGAAAAGAAAGTCCTCTTGCCCTTTGCTCAGAGAGAATACAAGGCCTCTTAGAACAGCTGTGTGCAACGTTGAAAATTCCTGCATTCTTAGGGTTCAAAAGCCGCACTTGACTTTTATTAATGAGGTTACTGTAGGTGTTGGAACTTTCCGTCATTAAGTAGCACCTTCTGTTTTTACTTT
The DNA here is from genome assembly GCF_965112155.1 of Podarcis liolepis. Classification (NCBI taxonomy): domain Eukaryota; kingdom Metazoa; phylum Chordata; class Lepidosauria; order Squamata; family Lacertidae; genus Podarcis; species Podarcis liolepis. The sequence continues at coordinate 59,471,776 of NC_139559.1, forward strand.
TGTTCCATGATTGGCACTTAGTCACTTGATGCTGGTGTCTGTTCAATGCTTCACTGGAAAACTTGTAAGGATTAATGCACTTTCCCCAACAGGCCAAAGATGTAAATCTAGTTAAAAGACAGTTCCTTGAGCCACTAAGAGCAGCCATCTCTCTCTCTCATGTGTTACACCTAGAAATGTAAATCAAGAGTATATATTTTTAAATGATGCAATAGCAAATGATAACGCTATAAGACACTATGCTCTTTAAGGGTGTGTATTCACTAGAACTCAGTACTGGGTATTGGGAAAACCTCAGCATGGTTCTCCCAAAGTGCTGGGAGCTGTTGTTGGGGACAATGGCCTAGTTCAGATAATTGTTCCAGGTTTCAAAAACTATGGTTTATTAAATTAGGCGCATGAGCCAGGGCCAAATACCTAAACCCTTTCCACTGTTCTGCTTCATTTCTGATTTACAAAAAGCCAGAGTTGTGGGTCCAAAACTGTGTAAATCTGTCAGTTAGTTAGCAACCAGGATAATATCTGACAATAAGCCAAAATTCTCCAGATATAATAGGGAACTCAGGCTTAGTAAAAGCCAGAAATGACGTGCTGAACAGACACACTATTAAACATGAAAAAAATACACACTGAAGAGTAAAAGAGGGTCAAAACAAGTACAGTTCTCCCTATCCCATTGCTAGTTCCCAAGTTCACAAACTATTAAGACCGACTTCCCCCACTTCGGGCCGAACCACATTTTGGGAAGCCCAGAAAAATAGTCCAAACCAAGCCAATGGGTCACACAGAATCTTTACATCCATGAGCTACATCACACATTGTTCAGGTAAGCAGTTAGTACACGACAATGTGTGGGAGTGAGCCGTGGACTCTTTTCTCCCAACAGGACACACCTGTATGAGTAGGACTTCTATAATACATCCACCCCATTTTTTAAACTTGCATGAACTGCATGTAAACCCCATTTACACACAGAGTGGGAGAGAATATGTGGTCCCTATAAGAACATCAAGGGTTGGAACCAATGTAAGAATCCTGACCACAGCCACTGGCACTTATTTTCCATATGTGACACCTTGGTTTCCAACCAAAATTTGAGATACAGTGAAGTGATTGCAGAGTTGAAAAAGTTGATTTGGGTGTAATATCCCACTGCAGTAAATGCAGGTCCCACTTCTGATCTTTAGCTGACCATTTCTCTGGTTGATTAGTTCAAATCACTGGGTTGCCGTCAACTGCCGTTTACTCAGAGTAATTAACTTGTACTCACTTAAATTACTGGACCTAAGTTAATTGCAGCCATTAATTTAAAGACGCCTACTCTGAATAAAAGATAGTTGAATACAACCCACCACATGAAATTCAGCACACACAAAACTTCCTTGGCATCCGTAGCTCATGGCCCTCTGTCCACCCTTTTTACCTTGTTCTCTGTTCAGTGTCAGCAGCAAACTCCTTCCCTCAGTCAACCCCTTCCCTTAACTCTCTGATTTGGCTTCCCTTTCAAAGTTTCCAAATATCACCTCCATCACTAAATCACTAGGTGTCTTTATGCAAGCCACAATCTCTCATCTTCACCCCCTATTCTCCACCTGCAAGATGGAGATAGTAATATTGATCTACCTGGCAGAGTTGTTGTAAGGATTATTGAGAGATTACAAGTAAAATGCCCTGAGCTCTCTGAAGTGCTTTATAAGCACGAAGTAGTATACTAGCAGCTAACCCCCTGCTTTGTTTACCATCTAGCCCAGCCTCCTCCAACCTGGTGCCCTCCATAAGTTCTGGACTACAATTCCCATCCGCAGCACAGCTGTGGTAGCTGGGACTGATGGGAGTTACAGTCCAAATCTACAGGGCACCAGGTTAATCTAGCCTGAGAAGTCAAAAGCTTGGGCACTATCCTGTCCAGGACAGATTCATTAACAATGCACTCGTGTCCCATGGAAAACACCCTCATGAAAGTTCATGTACTACCTTCAATATCAGGAGCCAACTCCCTGTGAGGGAAGATCTGGCCGTCATATTCAAACCCAGAGACAATTGAATGGAGAGAATGACACAACGAAATAGGCGAGGCTTTAACTAAGGCTGACTATCCAAATGTCAAAAAAGGGGCACCGGGGCGAGCAAAATGAGGGGCAGGCAGGTGTTCTTTCCCGGAAGTAGAGCCATTCTTCTTTCCCTCATAGAACAGACATTTCTCACTTAAATTTCAAGTCAAATTTCCATTGCTAATTAAAACCAGCAATGAACGGCTGGATTAGGTGGGAATCCTAAACCATATTATCTGCTATATGAGTACATATCGGGGGTTCGCCTTGTGACTTGGGTGGCTTTGTCCCACAGAAGCAGTCACAAAGTGGAGGCCTGAGGGACCAGAGACGATGCAACGTACACGCACACCCTCTCTCCTGCGCCTCAAGCCATGCGAGAGAACCCAGGTTTCCCTTGGCGCAGAAGAGCCGAGGGGGAACGGACCCGCCGCCTCCCTGCGCCACCTGAGCCTCTTTGGCCAACGTCAACAGGAGACGCTGCGAGGGCAGGAAGGGGAAACGCCTTCCGAAGAAGACGCAGAAGCAGGGAAACCGGAGCCAATAGAGAGCAAGCGGGGCGCCTCCTTATAACGCGCGCCTGGAGGGGAGCGAGAGCTGTGCGTCCACAAGGCTGGTTGCCTTTCCCCCGCCATGGCCACTCCCATCACCTACCAGCCGCGACAGAACAAACTGGTTCCAGGAAGAGGAGGCGAGGTTACCAAAAGCTCAAGTCAGAGACGAGGCGCGGAGGAGGCGAGGAGCAAGATCCCCTGCTCCCTTGGCTGGCGATCCCTCCAGCAAGTGAAGACGTAATGGGGGGGGGGCTTGAGATACCAGCGCTTTCCCCTTACTCGCCGCCCGCCCGACCCTTGGAGAGAAGAAGGGGCGCCGCGCGTAAAGACGCAATGGCGACCTCTAGGACCCTTTGGCCGCGGAGAGGCGCGCCCTTCGCCCTCCCCGTGCACCAGGCCTCTTCCCCCTGCGCTCTACGGCTGGGGCGGCCGCTTGCCTTTCCTTCCGGGCTGGGGAGGGGAGGGAGCCAATCGGTGGCGGAGTTTCCCTGTTTCGCGACCGAGAGAAGGCCGCCTCCAGCCGCTGTGTTTACTGTCAGCGAGTTGAGCGTGGAGGAGATTCAGAGATGTGATTCTGCACCTACCTACCGGCAGTCCGGAGAGATGGAATGCATAGAATCGTAACGAAGGGATCCCGAGGGTCATCCAGTCCAACCCCCTGCAATGCACAAAATTTGCCATATTCGGTGGCATGTGTAGAACCAGGTTTTTAAATGTGCTTGTCAGCATGGGCGTAGCCAAGGGGGTGCAGCTATGCCCCCCAGGTCAAATAAAACAATAAAAATACTTAACTAACTGACCAATTACTTCGGTTTTTCGCCCCCCTCCCCCAGCAAAAGTCCTGGCTACACCCATGCTTGCCAGATGTGGATCTGCCACTACTTCCATTAGTACACCAGCGATGGATGGTTCAGAAGTGTCTTGGGGCACTTACACTACCCTCAAATGGGCACACACGTATTGCAAGTGCATTTACATGCAACTAGGTAACACTGGGAAATAAATGTTCACTTGTGGTGGCTTTCCCATAGCCCAGGGGTACTAGAGAAATCAAATGGAAGAAACCTTTAAAAGGTGGCTCATCAACAGCCTTTCCTGTTGCAAGGGAAGACAGAGATTTTTCTCCTTCTGGACATCTGGATTTCAAAATTAGGGGAAGACAAACAAGTGGTTGGCCAGGTTATGCCATAATGGACTGTTGTGTGAAGAGGGTACTTTTTGGTGGCTGCAGGGTCCAGAGCATACTGTAATTAGAGCCTAGGAGGAGCACATCAGTTATACTTTCTTGCCCTTGGCCTGTCATCCAGTACAGAACCAGAGTTTACTTGTGAGCTAAGGAGGCATTAAAGGAACCAAGCAGTGAGCTGCGAAAAGTTTTGAGGGGCTGGAAAGCAGAGATGCACTAGGCTCACTCAGCTCAGGGGTGGGAAACCTCTGACCTGCAGGACTAATTTGGCTCGGCATGGGTTCCAGTTTGGGGCACAAAGCCATTTTCCCAAAACCGTGCCCACCTGCCCCACACCTGCAACATGAAGAGGGGGGGGGGCTGGTAGAAACACAGCTGCCTTTGCACAATCAGGAGCCTTAAAGTGCCCCAGCAAGGGAGGCTTCTTGTCACTGGCAATGAGAGTGATCCTGTCGGGTTCAGCTGTGCTACTAAGTTCCCCATGGAGAACTTGGCAGCGCAGCCAACCCCTGCCCAAAGCGGCTCATGAAAGCGGATCACTCTGCTCTCCACAGTCCCCCACCAACCTGGGAGCAAACTCAAAACGCCACCTTGTGATCTTTCATAGGAAAGTATGGTTTATAAATATGTAAACAAAATAAATGATGCAAGCACTAAATTCCCTTTTGCAGCTGTATTACACCTTCTTCTGTATCTTCACAACAGCCATTATGACGTAGGTTAGGCTGAGAGTTGGTGAATAGCCTAAGGTAGGAAGTGAGCAAAAACAAGGACAAGTTAAGTGAGTTTAAAATGTGAAACTGCACATGCTCATGGTGTTTTCTTTTTGTTTATCAGGGTTGGGAAAATGCTTTTCCTTTGTGGTTTGCTGATGATTGTGCACCTGAACAGACTCACAAGTACTTTTTGTAGCCCATGAAAGGTTTTGTGATAATAAACCACAAGACTTATTTTGTGAGAATTTATTCCATTTCTTCCTTTTGGGAGGAAGGGGGGGGGGGCTATTTTGGGAACTGAACTAGGGCCCTCAAATCACCTTAAAAGGAAGGTGGTGGGTTGCATTCTCCTGTGCCTTATTCAGAAATATGAAGCCGTGATAGTTATTCTAGGGAATCTTGGAAACAGCAAACAACACTATCTCCATTGTCAAGTCATGTTTGCATCCTGTCAGCCCTTCAGCCAGACGGATGGCATAACCTTACAAGTCATTAGCTCCTCTATTTTCAAAAAAAATGCTTATCTTTCATTAAGTATTCATAAAATAATAAGAATGTTAAACCACTGTGAAATATTTATAGAGCAGTAAGGAACAGGTTTACTCTACAGATTTGGAACTGAGATTTTGAATATTTAGAGATATATTTATGCATTGCTTTTGAAGATGACATTTGCAAACAAGAAAGGAGATATTGCCCATGAACCTGAAATAAGTAGCTCTGGGAGCTGAGTTTCTTAAAAAATAATTGTGGCATAAAATTATGAGGCTTGCAATAAAATATTAGCTGCAGCTGTCAAGCTGCCAGTCCTGACACTAAAACTCCCTGGTTCATTTAGCACCCGCTACTCAGGCTGAATCTTATATGCTCCTTTCTGGGGAAAAGTTCCACTGAACTCAGTGGGGCATACTCCAGGGCAAACAGGTATAGGCTCGCATCCACACCATATATTAAAGCCTATTGCTTCTCCCAAAGAATTCTGGGAACTCTCATTTGTTCAGGGTGCTGGGAAATTGTAGCTGCAGGGGTTAAATGACAGCTCCCAGGTTTCTTTAGGGGAAGCCATTTTTTTAAATGTGCTTTTTTAAATGTGCACAGTCCACACCTTCACATCTGCAGACTGGCCTGGTTCAGATACCAGAGTTCTCACCAGAGACAACTGAAAATTACTGAGACCCACTGTTTTGGCTCCCACTCAGAGACACAGTACTTGAACTTTCAACTTTATTGCCAAAGGCTTTATTCCAAAATTCTCTGCAGAGTCTAAAAATAGGTCAGGTTACAGGTACACAGGTCAGGAGTTCAAAAGCTCTCTAAGACGAATGGCTAAGATGTCTCAACACTTGACACACATGCTTGACCCACCTTTTGAAGAGCAGGGCAGGTGCGGTCATTTGTGTTGTTCTCTTACCAAAGACTAGGCAGGCAAGCAGGCACTCCTGCAAGTAGGCTGGCTCTGCTGGTGCTGACACGGCCAATGGAATGTCCTTAGAGATGGAGCAGTGCGTCCATCTCATGGTCTGACCTAGGCTCAGAAACCTTCCTTGAGGTGGGAAAAGCTTCACGGCAGGGTGGAGACTGGATCAGATGTCTCTCCCACAGCTGGAACATCCAGTGCCACTGGGGTGGTGCTTTCTCCCAGCAAACCACTTGGCCCCTCCCCAACGCCAGGCACTCTTCCCATTCGTCATCCCCCTTGGACCAGCCCTGCCAAGATGTCTTCACAGGGCATATGACACCCACCCTGAGAGACTTCTTGTTCACATGTCCTTTAAGGCTTTCCCATAGTTGGCCACTGTGAGAACAGGAAGCTGGACTAGATGAGCCATTGGCCTGATAAAGCAGGCACTTCCTATGTTCTTAAAATGGGGCAGACCCAGATTCAAAATGGCAGCAAAGACAGTTTGGCATAATCACCTGGCAATTGCTGATATTGATACCTAATCCTTCTTTGGAAATTGCTAAACCAGAACGAGCCACAGTGAGCCTCAGGCTTGCCCCTCTTCCAGCCTGGCTACGAGGAATTCACATCCATTTGGGCTTAGCTCCAGCTTCTCATATTGTGAGAAACAACAAACAATTGTGTTTGCTGTTAATAATGGTTTGAAACAAGGAACCTTAAAACCATGGGCTATGAAGTTTGCTTGTTTAAACAACCACAGTTAAAATGAACAACAATTTGGTTTAGAGAAACACACTAAACTGTGGTTAATGGAAGAGTGAAAGGTTCTGACATGCCATTTCAAACATGCCAGAGGCTCAGCTTGCTGTGACTCATTCTTGTCACACTAAACTATGGTTTAGCTTGCCATCCGAATGTGGCTGCTGCACAGATACTCTGTCAATTGTGGGTGTATGAAGCTTATGTTATGGTACTAAATTCACATTATGCACCCTGCTTTTCTAAAACACCCCTGACTGGCAATCCTACATATTAATATTCTGAAGTTGTCACCAAATGTAGCATGAGTAATTACAGGATAGCTTCATTGAAATCCAACAGTGAATACCTCTTAATATAGAAATGTAACATGTATAGTCATACAATTAGAAATGTGTAAGTGCTGGTTTTCTTTAAATAGGCAGCTAGATCTACAGACATAAGTAGTTATTAAAGGCTGTGGCTGTTCGTGAATTTTAATGAAGACATAGCACCTTTTATTTTGAGGAAAGGATCAAAAAGAGCTTTTAAAAATAAAGTTCCCAAGAGACTCTGGCCTTAGGTCAACCTTTGGACAACTGAACTAAAATTATTTTCTATACAAAACACCCGACACCTTATATTGTACATAGACCTTGGCTGCTACAGGTTTTACCAAGGGCAAGCTCTGAGGTATATCCAGAAATATAGCAGCCCTTTAAAATATGCTTCGAGCATTTTGCTCCTGAGATAAAGAGAAAAGAAAATAGAAAAACACCATCTGCATTTCATTAACAGGAGGACTGCTTTGCCTACCAAACACCGTGCCTAGAAAAGGCAGAAAAAAGCAGGAGGAGCTGAAATTGTATTTTGCTGAAATGCATAGCAATTCCAGAATTAAAATTTCATAGGATTATGGATGTCAAAATGCGGATTTGGAGAGTATGTGTGAAAAACCCTGAAATGGCTGAATAAAATGTTGCTAAAACAATTGCTGTCCCTTTGTATGATAGATGCATGACTTTTGTAAATTGAAGCCCAAATGAAATTTACCTTACCTCCAAGGAGTGCTGTTTATACAATACACCTAAAATATAAACTTTTCCTGGCTGCCAGGTCCCCCAGTATGATAGCTTACTAAAAGATGACAGGTGAAAACGTTTTTTCTCTACCTTTTTATGCTTGCAGATATTGTTCAATAGTCCCCAGAAAGAATTAACAGATTTTAACATTCTTGTACAAAGAAACTGTACTGTATCTGTGTAAATATTCAGGGAATGACAGAGGTTAGAGAGAGAATTAGAACTAGGATTCCCCTCCCCCCTCCCTTTGTGCACTGGAGACCCCATTCAAATAGGCCATTTACTAGAAAGATCCAATTATTATACTGTTGTTCAGCATATTTCCTCCGGTGAGAAAAAAGACAATTTTTTCACACACACACACACGTGTCTAGTGGGGACAGACGTTTATTCCAAATAAAAATTGCCTGAGAAATAATGGGAGCAAATGTCACCAGTTCTTTTGGGGTCCATCTCTAAAACCTCAGAGGAGGATTACAAATCCATTCTCATCCTGCCTCTCATTTAGATAACAACCATGTGTCTCCCCATAATTGTTTCCTAGGTAGTGAAGTGTACTGGAGTAGGATTCTAAGTGTATTGTCCCTCAGGGAGCAAAGACCTTCATGAAAATAAAATGAGGATCTTGTCAGCTTATTCAGCGTGTGCAAAATTTTAACGAGGCAAAACTGTGGCATAAGGAATAGTGCTCTGGCTGCCAAACAATATATATAAATATATATAAAACCTGGGAAAGTCAAGTCTTCCTGCTCTGATAGGCAATTGTAACATCTCAAGATTAATTTTAGCATTAAAATGAAGTAATTGCGGCACTTAGAAATTTATCAAAACCCTGAAACAGATCAATGGGAAGGCTTTGAAAAGGGTAATTGTACCTGCATGGGAAAGATTATTGCTGTAATAGTATTAACCATCCCAATTAAGGAATAGGGAATTGAGGGGGCAATTTGTTAATATTACAACCCATTCTCTGAAGAAGTGGTTAAAACTCTAAGATATAAATTATGTAGTGTTTATCAGTATTTTATCACGATTATTTAATTACTTAAACTGTTCCAACTGTCATGTACCTAGCTTTTTTGTAAAGCACTTGTGATTAGATATATCTATATATTTCCTAAGCATGTCAAAGGACAAGAAAACCATTTCCAGTGTGGTGAGATCACTTTACATTATATACAGTATGATTGCGCTGCTAAAACAACAGAGTTTTCTTACACCTCAACAACTATTAAATTTATTGTCACCCAAACTTCTGTGGGCCAGATTCCAATTCATCAGAAAGCATGAATATGTTTATTAAATTTCTACAAATTTCACATGTAATTCCAATACATAATAATTTTTTTCTTTTGTTTTATCAACTTCCCCTTTTTTATTTCGGCCCCTTGCTGCACCCTATCTTCTGTCTCTTATATTATAATCACAATGCAATAATTTCTAATTCATTCTTTTGCTCATAGTTCAAATCCTGCTCATGGGTTCTTCATACTATAATATTTCTTTAAATAATCTCCAAAAAGAGGCTTTCATTCTTCAATAAAAGAATCATCACTATTTTTTCTTATTACTGAAACTGGGTGCAAAACCTATTACTATGTGCTGATTAAAGTGAAATATTTTTTGTTGGATGGTTTCAGCTCTAGCGACATCTGGATCATGTTTAATGAGGCAACCGTTCTGACCCTCCACATTCGTAGAACAAGTGAATGTTGCCCACTGGGTAAGCATGGACAAAGCAGCTTTTGGGTGACATAGATCAGAGAAGTAGAACATGACCCACTGGATGTATAGTAGCCACAGGAAAAGCATTTGAGAACCCTCTGCACTGCATCTTGGCCAGTCATCAGCCAATTGTGTGAACCCATGACCTAGCACCAAGTTCAGTTTTTGACACCCACAGCCAATGTTCAAAAGGCAGGTGGTACACCAAAACCTGAATCGTGTGTGTGTTGTGGTAAATCTCCCCAATTGAATGACAGGCTAGAAACTGTCATGCACAGGAGTTCTGTTGATGATGTCTAGTGCTTATTGGAACTGGTGGAATGTAAAATTGGGAAGCCAACAGAAGGCTCAGTCATAGTCAACTAATTCTACTTTTGTCCCCCTTCTCCTCCTTGTCCTTCCTGCTGAGTTCTATAGGGGCAAAGCTGAGGCTAAAGAAGAGGCAGCTAACAGCTCCGGTCACCCCCTGGACTGTAGGGATGCAGGTGAAGAGGGCTGGCTGAGGGCAGTGCCCCATGCCCCCTAGTCAACCAACCTCCAATGATGTCCTGGTAAGAGCTGTTTCCACTCACACAAACGACTACACAAGACTACAGTAGAAGCAGAACAGAGAGGCTTTAACCATGAATTCAATGAAAAAGAATAAACAATTTCAAGGAGTGTGAACTGTGGCAGGTTATTAAAGCAAGAGTTGCTAGGACACAAAAGTTGTTAAGGCTAAAGATCGAGGAGAGAGCTTCTAGGATTCTCCTGTAGTGTTATTTTCGGGGTTTTTTGTCTAATAACATACAATAAAAGTGGTTTTCCCCAAACCCACCTCTAGCCAGCCCTTTCAGCTATCCATCAGCATTCCTGCCTCAGTAAATGGTTTGGCTTTTCCAATGCCTATTATGGATTAATTTATCAGAAAGCAAGTTGCGGGTTGATTTCAGAGCACACTGGAATGGGTCTGTAATAAGATCTCTAATGAACTTGATCTGGGTGTGTGGATGATGTAATTGGATAGCTTCTTTGTCCTATGAGTACTAAAGTATGGATTGAAGTCGGTCTACAACTCAGCATATTGAAAGGGTAAGTTGAATTTGCTCACAGTCTATGATTCCCTTTCATGCACTTCCCAAGAAATTAAAAGACCTCTTTGAACATTATTGGTAAAACACTGGTAGTCATACAAGGTCCCAGTTAAAAATGAATGTGATAATAACAGCCACAGGTAGGTAAAGGAGGAAAAGTAGGAGTGGTGAGAAGGTTGAAATTGCAAGAAAGGAATGCAACCTGACTCAGAAAGGACGTGGAGTTTGTCAAAGTCAGTTTCTTCCTGCGTCTTTATGCCAGCTAGAATGGCATATGGCCAGAGATGTTCTCTGCATGTCTTGCTGCAATTAATCTTTCTGTTCTTTTGATTAATTGCTGGCATATACTGTATCCCTCCCCATTTATGACCTCTGAGCTTTCTCTATCCCCTAGCAGCGTATACAACTGAGTCTTGACGGCATACACAGAAATACCAAAGCCCATCCACTTTTAGATGGGGTTAATTAATTATAGAAACTTTGATACATCTGTAGCTATGTATGGCCTAGTCTACTCTCTCACACAGAAACAAAAGTCTTCTCCTAACCCATCAAATCTCAATTATTTTTTCTGCTTTTTTGAAACAATTATGATTACTTGCACTTGTTTTCTTACTCATTAGCCATTGGATACATTGGCTACATTTACAATTCATAGTAAGTCACATGGCCAATAGTTTACCATGAACATTCAGATTACTTTAGTCCTCCCTGCTAGCAAGCAGGAGCACAATCCTTGGTTTAATGTTATGTCCAATCCAGGGATTGTGGTTTGTTTTGTGTATCAGGGGTGTTATTTGATCTTATCCAGAGATGCATACAAAGAATATATTCTAAAACAAAAATAAAATTCTGAACAAAATTCTGAACAAAATAAAATTCTGAACAAAATGTATAAACTGCAATTGGTGAGTAAATAGCAAACCTTGGCTTCAAATCATGGTCATGGTTTGTTTGGAACAAAACAAACGACAATCCCTGGTTTGGACAAAACACTAAACCAAGGTTCGTTGCTCCCACTTGCTTGTTGGGGGAGTGAAATAGGAGTATTCTGTATGTTCGTAACATTGCCACCCACGTTATGAAAACCATGGGCCCTAGGCATTTTTGGCTTATTTGATAACTCTGTCCCTGCTCAAAATAGACTTGACATCTGTTGTCAGAAAAAAGAAAAAATTAAGAGCAGGACCAAGTACAGATGTTCTCAACTATTCTGCAACCTTTCTGCAGAACATCTTAAAGAAGCTCTAAGATCACTTGGGTACCTCTGACTTGACAGCCTCTACAACGAAGGAACATTGTGCTTACAGCTATATGTGACTCACAGCTATATGGAGGAATGCTTGTTCATTCAGCAGCAGTGGTTACAGATTATGGTGCAAAGATTGTGGTGGCCTGTAACGACTACCATAGTTTGTAATGACAATTTTAATAGCTTGTAGTGACTTACTGCTTTGGGGGAGAGGCTTTGTGGCTAAGATGACCTATCTATAGTGTCACAATAGCATGAAAGATCCTATTTTGCCTGGACAAGTTAGTTAACAAGAGGAGTACACTCTATAGCATATGCAACTATGTTGTACTGAGTCATTTTAGGTCTATTAAAACAGTAGAGAGGTTTTCGGGGGTTTCTTGCCAGCTAGACTGTGATGGCAAAGATTAGATAGCAAGCAGTGCACTTACTACCAGCAGCTGCTGTCACCAGATGAAAACGGGTGATACTTTCCAAGAAATGGCAATGGCTGGCAATGGTTTGATTATATCACACCACCCAGTACATGACTGGCAAGTAGTTTTCCCAGAGCTGGAATTCAGCAAGGACAGAAAAAGCTTACCCCTACATTAAAACACCAGGAGATAGTTAAGGACCACAGGCAGCCTGATCTATGCTGGGAGGAAAAATCCTTTAGAATCACAGCATGAAACTTAGCAACAGATTAAAGTTAAGAAAATTTATTTCAATGAAGATTACATTATAAACACACACACAAACACACAGACACACACCAGTTCCATGGTAAACGCTGACATTTGTTCACAGAAGGTATTACTATTTTACAAAAGAAATATTTTAGATCAGAGACAAAAAACAATCAGGTTTAAATGGAAGAAGCGAACCTTTCCAACACTTTTAATAATAGAAAGTCCGTCTCAAATGCACAGACAGAACACACACACCTTAGCAGCATGGGCCAAAGAGAACAGGGCGGGGGATTGGGGGATAGCTACACATAAACACACCCCAAAAAGATGTAGAAATGCAGTTAAAATAAATTAAACTAACCGTGTAGCTACAGAACATTGTTTTCTTAAAAAACTACAGATCTGGAAAAGTTCAGGAGCGGGTACAGTACAGGGATTTTGTCCCTAACACATTGATATTCATCTCAAATTATTATTATTATTATCACATAGTACACTATAGTTAAAGGGAAATGCTAACTATATCCCAATCACTTTTCCAATCTGGAATTGTGGACGTTTTACAAAGCTGTTGTTTTTATCTTTGATTAAACATTAATTTAAAAAAGAAAACCAAGTGCCCTCCCCACCTTCAAAAGACATGGTAGCAATGTTGTCGTCTTCTTTCCATTCTGCCCATGTCAAAATCTTAGTTCTACAGTCAAATTAAGGCACTTATGCATGTTGTCCTCTTCGCATTTCTCCCATCTCTTTAATCTCAACCTTCTCATACTTGCCCGTCTTCCGCCTCCTGGTAACCACGAGCACAGTTATCCCAATAACAATGGCCAGGACTACCACCACCACCACTGCAATGATGCCCGCTGTCAGGCGCTGCATAGAGAACTCTGGTGGTTTGTCATCAACGTAGTATACTAGGATTTCTTCAATATCTAGAGGTTCGTCATTGACATAGAGACCAAACATATTATCGGGTGGGAAAATGGGTTTACCCTGGATGTCTTTTTCAAAGTAGTAAGCTACATCTGCAATGTCAACATCTCTGTAAGACTTGTCCGAAATGTTCTGCTTTAGGTCGATATGGATTAATGGCTCCTTGTACTCAACAGCTGTGATGAACTTCGGATGGAGCATATAGCGGTTTTCAATGAGCTGTCGGAAGCTGTTTGCCACTTCTGATTCAGACAAGGAAGTTTTTCGCTCTTTGTGCTTCATCTCAATGTAGATCCAGCTTGTTCTGACCAGCTCGTTGCACCTCATGTTGAGATCCCCCTTGTCCGTCCTCCTTACCCCAGCGCTGTTCACACACCAACAAGTATCTGTCTGATTGCACTGCCTGGCTTTGAAGAAGCCCATGGCATCACATTCTGGGTTATAAAGTCCATCGTTGTCCACAAACCCATGCTCGGGCCTGGGAAAACTTCTGCCTCTTTTGGTTTTTATTTCCGCCTTCAGCAGCAGACATTTTGGAGTCAGCGTTGAACAGTCCAGCCTCTGGTTCGAACCGCGTGCCGTACAGATGCAGCTGCCGGATTCCAAACTGCAAGACGCCAGGTTATTCGTTGAGCAAAAGCAGTCGTTCTGGGCGGCCGACGTGGCCACAAGCATCAACACCAGGGCAGCCCCAAAAGCAGACTCCATTGAGGATGAGCAAAAGAGGTCTTTAGGGAGAGACAGGGCAGCACAGCAGCCTGAAGACAAGACACATCCACAACAAGAGCCTCCCGGTTTCTGAGTGATAGGGCGGGACAGCTGCCTCTCTTTCTACCATCGGACCTGCCCAACCAGTCTGGCTGGTGACGCTCAAACAAAGCAGGTGTGTGGTGACACAGAAAACCCACAGACCAAGAGAGCTGCGCCTTCTTCAGTAGGGAGTGGCAGCAACTCTCTGCCTTCTCATACTTCCCTCCCCTCGGCCTCGCCTCCTGGTAATCACAAGTGAGGTAATTCCAGCAATAATGGCCAAGACTTCCACCACCACCACCTGCTTTTCTTTCCTCCCACTGAAGGAGGAAGCACATCATGCCAGAAACACAGAAACCAATACTACATTAAGCTCTTGCAAATAGAAACGTGCCTACCCCATGGGCCAAACTATGCATAAGTGCTGGGTTAGAGGCTACTGTGAGGCCAAGCCCAGTCAGCCTCCGTTCTGTTCAGCCCAGGAGGCCTACTAAACAGGGAAGACAAACAGTAGCTCCAGTGGTCAGTACTCATAGTAGACAGGAGGTAAAGTGAAAGAGATCACAGCCTCCAGAACACCCTCTTTTCTTTTCTTTTTTTTTTAGAATCCTCATTATGTGTCAAGTGATTCAAGATGTGTCAAGATGTAATGCTGAGCCATTTCCATGGATAATCCACCAGACTATGGTAAGAAAGACAGAGGGGGTGAGCAAACAATAGGACAGTTCTGGAAGCAGTGTTATACCTAAAATTTTTGGAATGCCCAAAGCAGCCAATCCCAACCTGGTCCTCTGTAGATTTTGTTGGGATGACAACTCCCATCACCAGCTACGGTAACTGCCTTCCTCTAATGTGGGTTTCACTGCCTTCTATCACTTTTTAAAAGTGTATACCTAATAAAATTCAATCATACAGTACACCAAAAGTGTGGATTGGAGTAGTTATGACTGGCCATAGCTCCCTATTTAAGTGTGCCCTGTGAGTGTCATATTGGGCTTTCCCTGTGTGTAATGTGTGAAGTGGCCATCATTTCACAATCAACTCTTAGGAAATGCTGTTCTCCATACCACTGATGTCTGTTGCTTTGACCCTCATGGAGAGGCCCTGTCCAGTCCTGAAATTACATCAGGAGAGCGGGATTAAGATTGAAAACAGCAGCACAAATAACTCTATATCAGCGAGGGGCATTCAGCCTTTGTTGACCAGGGTGCTCGCCAAGTGTTTTGGCCTACAACTCCCATCATCTCTGGGCAGCATGGCTGTAGTCACTGGGGCTAATGGGAGTTGTAGTTTCAACGCCTGGAGGGCACCATATTGGTACAGGCTGTTTTAACACAATAACATCCATTACAGTTTCTTCTTCTATTAGGTTTCAGGATTCTTTACCATTGTCCTCTGCTATGACCATCCAAACCTGCCCTCTGTACACATAAAACACATTACTCCAGGGACCCATAGGTCCATTTTTGTGTCAAACCACGAGGGCATGCGGCTTAAGCTAGTCTTTCCTGTAGGGTTCTTGTTGTCCAATACAATCTTCAAAATTGGTGTTATTGCACATCCTTGATGGGTTGGCTTTTCATCTCATTTTAAAACAAAACATGTTTCTGCTCCTTGTGGATGGTCACTGCATAACCTGCTCCTTTTGAAATGTTCGAAGCTTAGCCAATAAAAGACACAGTAACTTTCACTTGAGCTTTGCAAAGTTAAAAATACAATGATTAATATCATCAGGGAAGTTTCAGGAGGCATTTTGCAATCAAAACTCTGAGTAATTATTTCATAGGTGGCATTCTAGCAGACAGAGAGGCTAAGATCCCTACAGCAGGCATGTCTGGTTAAATAGTCATCCTCCCCCCCAAAGGAACCATGGAGACAGCAGCTTGGGTGGGGGCTACAGATCTCAAAGTGGTCAAAAAACACAATGAAAACTG
This sequence comes from Podarcis liolepis, assembly GCF_965112155.1. NCBI lineage: Eukaryota > Metazoa > Chordata > Lepidosauria > Squamata > Lacertidae > Podarcis > Podarcis liolepis. The sequence continues at coordinate 59,487,843 of NC_139559.1, forward strand.
CCACCCTTTGACTGCTGGGATCTCAAATGTGGGGCATGATTCAAAGAGCTGCATATGGACCTCCAGACATGCACTTTGGTTTTAAGCAGTTCCCTCCCATTCAGTTCTTCAGGGTCCTCCCAAACTGCTCCACACAAAGTTGGAGAAGCTCCTGCCTTTGGATTGGTCCCTACTGAACTTCCAACAGGGCTGGCTAGTCAAGGTTCCCACTTGCTCAGAGAAGCCCTGTCTGCATGTATTTGTATACACATATGCCCCCTTTTAAGCCTAATGCAAAATTCACAGCCCATATGTTAGGGGTGGGGAACTAGATCAGCTGACAGGCAATTATGTTCCTTGCTCCCCTGCAGGCCAAAGTTGACATGGCGAGATGACAAGGTGATAACTATAGGCTGTATACACACTAACCCGTTTATGGCGGAAAAATGTAGGTTTTTCTCAGTCGAGAATTACTCATGCTTATCCTCAACATGCTGTTTTCCACTTAGATTAAGTCCAAATTATTCTAGATCTTACCTCCCACAAGGATGGGCATGCTTACTTGATAAGCATCTCAAACCCTCCCCTTGGTTGGGCTATTCATGCCTTTTCCTCCATGCACATGCCCCAGATGACTGAAGAAGGAAGTGGCGATTGGCATCCTGGCATACGCCCACCCACAATGCCATTGGGCAGGTGTAGACGTGGGCACACACACCCCATTGCCAGGACTGCTGATGTCTGTTTTCACCTCTTTTCAAATGGACAAACTGCAGAACCAACCTGGAATGAGCTTTTATTTTTATTTTTTTGAAAGAAACCAGTTTCTCAGGAAGCCCCTTTCTAGGGTGCAGAAATATGCAGTAGATCTAGACTGTGTGTGGACTACATAGGGAAAAAAGTACCCAGGCTCCATTGATTCTAGAATAAAATAGTGCATGTACACCAAATTAAACACACACATGCACTCTTTAAGGCTGCAATGCCACTTATTTGGGAATGAAACCCACTGAACTCAATGGGATTCTGATTTCTAAGGGGTTTTTGCACTGTAAGAAAACCTGTCTTCCGCTTACCACTGTCACAACAACTCACCCAAGACCAAGTTTACACAACCACTGCAGAGGTGGTGGATGTGTGCTAAAGGCTGCTCTAACATGCTTTCTGTTGTGCACTGAGAAATCGCTAACAAAAGACTCTGCTCTTTCTTTTTTAAAGGCTCGGGGTAAAATACATATCCAGTTAATTCATAGAACTGACTCTGGCATATATTGGTTTGGGACGAAATATATCCAAAACCAGCTCTTGACTATCCTTCCATTTATCTTCCCCAGCTGTGTGCTCTCCAGAAATTTGGCCCACAATTCTCATCAACCCCAGTGAATATGCCCTCCAAAATGTATGGAGGGCACCAGCTGCCCTACTCATAGTTGCTGGAGCCACTGAAATCTTTCCGCAGGAGACGGCTCTTTCTATTATCCGTCTGGGTGTGTTTTTACATCACAGATACCAACATTCTCTGGAGAGTAGGTAGAAAATAGGGGTGGGGCCAGGAAATGCTAGGGGAATACCAGGCAAAGTCATTGGGGTTCTTCTGCTGATGAAAGGTGTCTAGGGAGTGACAGTAAAAAAAGAGGAGTAACCGGAAACAGCAGCCAGAGAGCTGAGAAGTAGGACAACAGGATCATTTCATACTTCATCAGAGATTTATTGCCATCAAAATGAGCCCCTGGACACAGGCCTGGTGTACTCACATAGCAGGATAAAGTGACAAACTGCTAAGGTGGCAGAACTGACTGCACCACTGCAAGCAAAAGGTCCTCTGTCTTCTTTAAAATAAAATAAAAAAGCCCTCCCTGCAAACAGAAACCTAGCACGTCATGGAGGAAAATTCGACCACAGTGCTGGTTTTCTATTTTGCACGGCACCCCCATCCACCAAGCATATATCCCACTGGATATATAGGAGGAATATGAGGAGGTACTTGTCTATTCTGCCACTTTGGCACTATAGCATAGTAATTAAATGACTGACTGCCATCAGGAAGTCCCCGGTTTGAGGAAGTCAATAGGTGGCCTTTAGAAGGCCACTCACTTCGTCATCAGCAGTTCCCTCACCTGTAGTATGGGGAAATAATTATAATGACTTACTTTTCAAGTTTGTTTCACCGATTGCAGGTTCATAATGCTTATGAAGTACCTTGAAAGCATTATGCAAATGTTGAGTATTATTATTTCTGAAGTACATATGGAGGCAAACAAGCCAAAGTCTAGAATATACCAACAGTACATCGCCAGCAGAAGAAAACAGATGGAAAAGGGTGGAGAGATCAGTCTTATTTCTTCCACAAATTTACCATGCAAAACACCAAGTGCTCTCAATGTCCAGGGCCTGTTAACATCTACTCCGGGGAGTTTTACACCCTTCAGAAGCCCGCTGTGATCTGTTTATAAGGCATTCAGGGTAAAGTTACTCACCTTCATAGCAATCCTGATGCCACATTTACATCTTCAGTGAGATGTCCAGTGCAAGGTCTACAGAACCATCGTGGGACCAGTTTCAGCTGCTGGGGTCAGATGACATGACGGAGCAAACAACATGTTCCCTTGATTCTTGCCCCTCTTAGTTTATCAAATCTTCCCAAGGGGGGTGGCCAGGGGGATCTAGGGGGTGGTCAATGCAATTTTGCAGGAGATAGTAGCCCTGGTCATCTTGAAACCCAGGTACTCCTGAAAAAGCACTGCCTGGACCTCTTGGTTTCTGAGAAGAACTGCCTGATCATAAATACCGATACTGGAGGAAAGCTGATTGAGAGGGCTATGGTGCAACAATGGCAAATGGTGTTTCATCTAAGAGTAGCTTGGCCCGCTCTAATTTGGGTTCAGGCCTGACTGTGGAACTGAATCAGCCCTGGCCGGATGGTTGGCCTTTATTGGAAGAAAGTGAGGGTGAGTGTCGCACTGTTATTCTTACTCAGTATCTTAGTGATATTTGATGCCATTGCTCCTGGTATCCTTATGAGCCAGCTAAGGGCTAGTCCACACTTCTACTTGTCCTGTTCCTAGAAAGCACAGGTCCAAGCGGTTTTCTGCTTGACCTGCACTTTCTAGACACAAATCCAAGTGATTTTGTCTTTGCCCCACCACTTCCCCCTGGGAAACTCACTCTTTAGTGCTAAATTGGATCAAACAGCAATCCACAGAAAATCTGATTGCTGTTTATTCCGATTCTGCGCTAAAGATCAGGTTCCCCCAGGCAAAAGCAATGGGGCAAACAGAGGCGTCGATAAGCCCTAGTGAGATGGGTATAGGAGGCAGTTTTACAGTGGTTCTGATCCTATCACCAGGATCAGAGAATAGCACTGTCTGTCTGTCTTTTGGCACCATCTTTACAGCGCCTGCTGGAGATCTTCTTTCAACAAGCCTTTAAGTGGAGATATGTATGCCAGCTTGCATCTGCATTCAAACTATTTTTAAGCACTTTATATATAAAATTAAATGTTTGGGTTGCTAGTCCTACTCAGAGTAGGCCTATTAAAATTCATGAATCTAAGACAGCCACGTTCATTAACTTCAATGAGTCTCCAAAGACCAGCATTGGAAACAAACCTTCCTTCCTTTTTATATGTGGAACTGTTTTTAATAGCTTTTACACTTTTTTGTGGTTTGTCACTGTTTTGTTTTATAATTGTGTATTTTATTGTTGTAACCCTTCCTGGGCCTTTGTGGTACAGAGTGGATAAGAATTCATATAAATAAGTAAAGTATTTGCAACAATATCACACTGTTCTTTCTATGGGGTTTCCCCAGGGTGTGCTCTTAACTGAATCCACACATGGCAGGGCTCACTGTAAACGCTTTCCAAATTGTTTTAACCATGCAGCTTGTCAGTATGTGTGCAATTTATCTTATTCTGGCTTAACAAGTCCAGATCCATATATCTACTTTTACAAGAGTGGGTGAAGTCGAGAAGTGAATGAGATGGCTTGGTCTCCATTCTGCTTCCTTTTTACAAGTCACTCAGCAACTAGTGAGAACCATAATTAATTGGAAGATGCAATTGGCTTGGTAAATACATCTCATTCTACATGAATCCTGGATAATACTATACTTTGGACTCAATCCAATCCTGAACTATGATTAGGCAAGCCTAATTCGTTTTTACAAACTCTCCTATGAAAGAATAATCCATGGAAGACACTACCATTTAAGAGCCCATTATAATACAGAGGACTTGCTGATGGGTGTTTACTACAGGCTTGGCACATCCATACATCATCTGAATCAAAATGCCAACTCGTATTTTCTCAAATATCAAGCTTCTGCCTGGAAACAACCACAGTGGTCAAGAACATGCGGCTCAGTGGTGCAAATCTCACCTAGGACACACTAAGGGTGGAGTTTAATCAGAGCAGATGCATAGAATTCATTGAACAGCATAAGTTAGGTTCATTAATTCTAAGCAACACTTAAGTGAAAGATCACCCTAAGTATTAAAAAACTTGACATACCTGGGTCTTGCTTTAGCCCTTAAAAAGAACTGGTAGGATTTTGCCCTACAAACAACACCATTTTATCTCCAGAAAGCTCCTTTTCAAAATAAATTTCTGCTAAAAAACATAGAGACTTTTCTCACTTACATTATCTGATGGAGAACACAAAGCTAAGGGACAACACATCAGGATTATTTCTAATAGATGAATCCCATCCATCAGAAGGCTTTGCCACTGAGTTCTGTGGGATTTCCTCCTAGGTAACTGTGCACTGGCTTGCAGCCTAAATAACTCTGAAGCATTGGTCCAGTACAGGCACCCCCAGAATGCAACCTTCCAGATGTTTTGGCCTACAACTCCCATGATCCCTAGCTAACAGGACCAGAGGTCAGGGATGATGGGAATTGTAGTCCAAAACATCTGGAGGGCCAAAGGTTGGGAATATCTGGTCCAGTAGCTGGGTATGAACTGCTAATCACCCTTAAACTCTGTATCCTTGACTTTTCCACCTTTCTTTAATGCTATTTTGAAACCCAAGACAGTTCCTGTCCCAGACTATTGGCGTAACAAGCTCTGGGTGCATGCGTGAGTGGCATACCATGCCACACGTTAGCATCAAGCTGCTGGAAAACGCAAGGGCTGGCATGGGGAAGAACCTTCACACAGAAGGTCTCTTGGCCTTTTTGTGCTGCCATGTTAAGTGCAGGATGAAGCTGCAGTGCTGTGGCTTCCAGCCTGGAAGAGGAACAGAAGAACTCATCTCACTAGTCACCACCACCCCACAAACACACCTATTTAGATTTAATGCAACCAGCTACCACTCCTCACTATGCCTACTACCCAGGATTTGAGTAAATGTTACTACACATCTGATCATTTGCTTGTTGTTACTGAACTTCTGATCTACTATTCAGCTGAATGTCCCAAAAGCGACAGTCACTGAACCACTTTTCTTGCCTCCCATCTTCCTGCGTCTCACCTCCATTAGGTCAGAGGCTTATAAAGTGAGTCAGGGCGGTTTGGATGACTTCCTGCTTATTACACGCCTTATCTTTTCCGGCCTCTTTATCTTTTGACACACTGATGCCAAGCTTATGTAAGCCTTTTATTACTGAGTTAAGAGACTAGTGCTGTGAATTTTGACCAGCTTAATTACTGTGAGTGAGCAAGCCTATTACTGGGCAACTGAGTGAACAAAAAACAAAAACACCTATGTCCCCTGATGGCTGGGAATCTCTCCCCAGTCTTTGGATGGCGACCTCCTTCTAAGGGGAGGGTCAGCGAAACAGTTTGAAGCTCATTTTGCAGCCTGAATTTTAGTTAGAACCTAACAGAACTCGGGTGCAGCCTTGAATTTGCTGAGGTCCAAATTTTCTGTTTTGTAGATACAGCTGTGGAATGCCCTCCCATCAGATGTCAAACAGATAAACAACTACAGTGGTACCTTGGGTTACAGATGCTTCAGGTTACAGACTCTGCTAACCCAGAAATAGTACCTCGGGTTAAGAACTTTGCTTCAGGGTGAGAACAAAAATCGTGCGGTGGCGGCGCGGCGGCAGGCTCCATTAGCTAAAGTGGTACCTCAGGTTAAGAACAGTTTCAGGTTAAGAACGGACCTCTAGAACAAATTAAGTTCTTAACCCGAGGTACCACTGTATTTGACTTTTAGAAGACATCTAAAGGCAGTCCTGTTCAGGGAAGTGTTTAATGGTTGATGTTTCATTGTGTTTTTAATATTTTGCTGGGTGACACCGAGTCAGATGGGTGTTTGTTTTATTCATTATTATTATTAGCAGAAATAAGAGGGGTAGAATCAAGTAGCTGCAATCACTGGTAAAATGCTAACTACTTCAGCACTTTACTGTTGTAGTTCTAGAAAGAGCATTTCTGTCCATATAAGCCTCCACATTGGGTGAAAGATTCATGAACTGCAAGAGTTTGGACTATATGGCACCTTCCAACTATGATTCCATGTAGGTACTAGTAATTGAAAAGCCAAAAGTATTTCAATGTTGGGTTAACTGGGACATTACTATAAATTAAGGAGTCACTCCTTTAAATTAGTTGTCACATAGCTCCCTCTGCTGGCTTCATCCAGGTTTCAACCACAGCTAATTTCAGCCATTGTAATATTTACACAAAATTTTAATCCCCCCCCCCCCCGAAAAAAGAAATTGGTAGGAAAATAAAAATAGCCTGAACTTGCTCACTGGTGCCAGAATGTATGGTTCTAAGAAGTGATAATTCTCATCTTCAGATGTTGTAAAATAAAGATGTCATACGGTTTATTTTGCTTTGCAAAATAAAGCCCTTGCAAAGAGATACTGCAAACAGCCTGCTCATAATTGTTTAGGAACTGATTCTTTTCCTGTGTCAGAGAGGGCTAAATGCTGTAACGACGGAGTCTTTATTAGGGGTGTGCAAACAATTCAGGTAACTCCCAAATGAAGAACCAAAGTGGGGCTGCTTCAGGAAGATTCTGGGCTTGTCTGAGCCAAAGGGGCATCTCTTCAGTGTATCCTGAACAGAGGACTGATGAAACACTTCAGAGATTGAGATGTTAAACTATGGCATTGTGTCTCCAGAAACTGAAGCATTTTCCCCAAGGGTTGACATAACACCAGGATGTGGAGAGCTCTTTTGTGACAGACACGCCTAACTTGAAATCAGAGGGAATTATTATACCAAGGCTCTCCAATCACAGTGCTTTGGTGAAGGGATGTCAAATTTATCTCCTTGCTCCTTTCTGTCTTGTGGTCTTTGCTTGAAATTTTGCAGGTTACTTTCCATGGGGCAATTTTTTGATGTGTGCTGTTTCCATTAAAAACCATTGCACACCAAACCAAGTGGTTGCAATGTATAGTTCTCCTCCACAAAAATCAACTTTAAATGTGCCTACCACAAAGCCCCCTGGCACTATTTGTCTGCGACTGGGCAGTTTCTTACAGGAGGGGCACCTTTCCCAAACTGTAAAATGGTTTCCCCCTTTCAGAAAAACCACTGGAGTGATCCTTACGCAATTTAGCAGCATACATTCCTTCAGAAGAGTCTGTCATACCTGTAGATTTCATCCAATCCCCCCCCCCCCAAAAAAACTATAGATGTTTCTCTTTTTAAAAAAAATCTATCAAATTGTAAAGGTGCCCAGCACAAAACATCCCTGACCAATTTTTCTGATTTGGCAGGCTATATGCACGCTGGAGGGGCTACTTTGCCTAAAGATGTTATCTAATTCCGTCAAAAGAAAAGGAGAAAAAAATCCTCAGCCACTTTTGATTAACGATAGGGGGACTTAAGCTTCATTTTTCTAAAGCAAATGTGGACCCAGAACTCACTCAGACAAACAATGAAGCAGTCCAATTTCCAAATAAATGCCAAATCAGGATGAAAACCAAATTTTGTGGCTGGTTCAAAACCTTAATATTTACACACAATGAACAAGCAACAAAGTCTGCCTGGCTTTTTGACCCAAAGTTCAAAATATGTGCAATTAGAAATTGAAATGTGACCTTGTACTGTTTAGCTGAGCCCCAGGACATTTAGTACTTAATTATTTGATACAAAATGATGCTCCTAAATGCAAATCTATGAGAGAAAAACAAATAAATCTGCAATGTTCATGGGATTTATTTTTCATTTTTTATGTACAGAAATACTAATTTGAAGCCAAACAACATTGAAATCATCTTCACACAATTTATTGAAGGGGCAATGTGAGCAAGAAGAGTTCTTTGCATTGTTTTAATGATAAAATCCTTCTCAATTCCTGAGAAAGACATCACGGGCAAATATACCTGTATTGTGCTTTTATATGAGGGTCAAATAGTCCAGTAATTCTCTTCTGTACAAACATACAATATTTACATTGCTGTCATATGGCAATATGCAGATTTACAATAAGGATGTAAACAATAAAATTTAGAAGCTGCATTATGATTATCACATAACTCTGTAAAACATAAACTATGGTTTTGGATATTCCAATCCAGAGGAATTCCCAGATATTATTTAGCAATATGCTAGAATTTCAATGGGGAAGATGAGACATTGGATCACATGCAACTTAGAAGTCGTAATGGTCTAAGGAGTCAAGTAACAGGTAATATTTCAAAAGCAATGCGAATACACCTAGTGCACTATGATACAGGGTCCCTTGCATGCAGATGATTACTGAGTCAAATATATTCTAATACTGAACTAAAGGGGCTAAAGTGGAACATGTTGCACATCCATAACTTCCACAGGGTAAAAATAAAAAAAAAAGTCCACCTGGGATTCAAGAATAAAGTTATATAATCCTTCAGAAAATTTCTTACTCCTTTGTATGTCTTTCATATTTAGTACATATTCTGAGTTGTGATACCCAAGGGTCAAGGGAATGTTTTAAGCACATGAGCCCAGCTTCGGCTGGGGAGGGCGGGATATAAATAAAAAATTCATAATTTCTGTTTGGAAAGGCTCAGCCTTCTTTCCCTAGTTCTTGAGAAATGAACAAGGCCACCCAAACTCTGCAAATCTATACAATTAATCTGGATAGAAGAATTTGATATGAAGGATTTATTAGTCCAATATTGTTTTGCTACTGCAGACTTCTGTTGAAAGCAGTAAGCCTCTTGAATGGGCTGGGCATGCATCAAGTGAGAAACTCAAGACTGAGATGCTCAATGAGAAATCATATCATTGTTGTCTTGTGGTTTTCCATCCTTTCCCGATTTCAGCAATATGCAATACAACTCAGTTTATCCACTGGACAAAATGTGCTTGCAGTTACATTAGACATTGAAATGTATAACACAGGGGTGTTCCCAAAATGGCACAAGGTAGGCAATATAACTAATTTATGTTAACATCAAATTTCTAATAGCTCTTGGTCCAAGCAGAACACTATCACTTCAGCTATTTGGGGCAACAAATGGTGCAACTGTTTTATCCAAGTGGTGGGCTGCCAAGTAGTTCATTCATCTCTTTGCAACACAACCATAATTTCAGAAGATTAGAAGTTATGTCAGAGATCAGATAGTTTGTCATGATTGTCTCACACTGTCTTTCAGTAACAGTCATTTTCTTGACCCGCAGTGGATGCTGTCATGTTCAAGAATGGACACTTTATAATAAAGTGAGCATTTATTCTTTTCAGCACTATCATATTGGCAGGTCATTTGGACACATGCTATTTTCTTCAGTAGTATCATTCCATTTCTCACTATTGTATGTTGAAAGGAATAAGTTTTCTAGCTGTGCCAGGAATTCTTCAGCGATGAAACTATTTGCCACATTGCCTAGAGTCTTCCTCATACACTCCAACAACTAGTTTCAGATTGAAGAAAAAACAAACAAACCAGCATTGAAGCAACATTTAGGAAGAAAAGCCATCACAAATCTATTGGTATTCCTTAATCCAAATACCCTGAGGACTTACTTTATATATGTTAGCACTAACTGAACTGTATCTGACCACTTACACAGATCTTTCATTCATTCAACAGCTGGCTTCTGTTCAAAGAACTGTCAAAGCAGTGAATAATCCCACAGTGTGTTAACACATTTGAACTTTAAAATTTACTAACATGTACTATTATATGTGCAACTTGTCACAAACGTTCATAACTCTATACGTATCCTTTACCAAAATCCATGCAAAAGTGACCAAAGCAAAAGAACCCCTCTAATTTGTGGATATCTCTATCTACAGTTCAAGAAAAACAATTCCGCACAGCACCATCTAAAATTTGTTTTTCACTGCCTATGTAAGACACCCATTCCTCTATTAAGAGACAGGCACCTAAAATGATGCCCATGACAGGAAAACATCCTACTTTGTAGCCCATCCTCAAATGTAACAATTAAATCAAAAGGCATTTTTATGAAAACATTTTGAAATCCATTTGCAAAAACCAAAACAACAAGCTACCCTGAAGGAAAACACAAAACATTAGTAGCCAACAAACATTGGTTACATTTGGGTAGCTTTTGCATATGCCTGTTGCTTCCAACCCAGTTCCACTAATATTTAAGATTTCTATTATAAGTAGACAAGATTAGGCTTCTTTAGGTATTTATAGGCAAGAAGCAAATGTATTTACAATTATTACCTTCTGCAGACAGGTCAAATCTGAATCTCTATGGAAGATTTTATCCATGGGCACCCAGCTGTTGGAAAAATATGACAACACTGTATCAGTTGATATATAAAAACATTCTCTATTGAAATGCAAATACAGTAATTTGGAACTGGCTTACTACAAGATTCTGAAATGCAAGCAGCCACACACCTATGAGACATCCTGTATTTTTCAATTATCCATCGTGTTTTTTCCAGTACTAATTCCCATTTAGGTTCTTCCAACATCTGTCCCACTTCAAACTTGTATGGCAGGCCTGCAAGCCATTAAAACATATTATGCATGGAATATTACACTTCCTACTTTTTGACATGCGTATCTTACATCCCTGGGAAGAGCAAAAATATGTGCACATAAAACAGCAATGTACCATCAAGAGTGAGCCCATTTAGCCTAGTTGTGGCCTGAAGTAGCTTCAATCCCAGAATTAGGTTTAACAGCAATATTTTGTGAAGTAGAAATATTTGTTTGAATGCAAAGAACTCCTGTTCATTCAAAGTGCTCTGGACTTCTATTTCTGGTCCTGTATCACATGGCAAATGTCTGTTTAAGCCAGGCTCCCCCAACTGGGTGCCCTCCATATGTTTTGTACTATAACTTCCATTACCCCAGGGCTGATAGGAGTTGTAGATCAACGTATCTGGAGAGCACTAGGCTGTTTTGCTCTCTCTCTCTCTCATATGCACAACATTTTGCACATGTAAACCTTCAATGATTGAAATTGACAATACTTTTTTTCCTCCCCCTCTTTCCACAGCAAGATAAATCTGCATTTTCATTTATTCAAACTGCAATTGTCCTCATGCTCAGGATATCTGCTAAGGAAAGTATTAATGATAATATCAAAAGAGGGATTTCAAGACCGGCTTTGTCACCGAGAGATTAAAGACTAACTTCGGCACTTTTAGATTTTCACCCTATTCCATATGATCAGGTTTCTATTTTTAAAAGATTTTTTCTTCACATTCATCAAAATTGCTTTGTGAATAATAGTATTTTCTAAGATTCAGGTTTAACTAGATTATTCAAATTCAGAAAAAAAGTGCTTCCTATCCTCAGACATTTCATGGATACTGATGAGGTTCCCTCCCTCCCCACTTATAGGATAAGCAATTTGCAGCATAGAGGAAAGTTGTATACAAGTAGAAACGAGGAGCACAAGGTTAAACAGTTGGGCCAGATTAATTGTAACAGGAGCTAGTGTTCAGGGAATAGTCTCAAATCTACATGCTGCCTCCACCCCCACCCCATGTGCATGAATTTCCTTCCCTACCTGACCCTTCTATCTACAGGTTATCATTATTAACTCTAGTTAAAACAAACCCAGGAGTGTTCTTAATCTACCTTTCAGCATCTGGGTAGAGGGGGGTTGGGGAATCTGCATGCATGAGGTGGGTGCAAGGAATTTGTGCAATCTGAACCCCTAAATCCTGACTCCATGGTTCCATCCCAACCAGGCCATGGAATGCTACACACAGGAGGCAATATCCATCTACTGCAGAGTAGATTCACTGCAGTCTGTGAACATAAATTACTTAGATTCACTAATCTCAACAATTCCACTCTAACTAATGTTGGGTATCACCCAAAAACATTTCTCTTCTTAACAGTGATTCAAATGAATCCTTGATTCCTGGTCATCTTGTGCTATTGCTATTTTCATTTCTTAAAAGACACCCTTACCACAACCCCCTAAAACATTCAGTGATTGCTCTCCATGAGGATTAACATTATGGTCTCCGTTCCAGTAAAACACCCCCATATTATTTACAGTGCAAATCTTATATTCCAAAAGTTTCTAATCCTAACCATGTATACACAGAGGGAAGCCCTACTGGATCCAATGGGACTTTCTTGGAAGTAACCAGGGTTAGGGCTGCAGCCTCTTATATTATATTTATTCTTTCTTTTAAATTATATATATTATTTCCCTTGTCTTACCAGTCACCGAATTTTTTCTCTTTCAAAATGTAACTTAAATGATGAAGATAGGAAGCAGAAAGGTATTAAGAATATTTTTTTTAAAAAAAAAACCCCACTTACGATAGGATCCATCAGGACTGGTCTCATCACTGATTACCAGACAAGTAATCTGGGAATGCGGAAGAGGGTTATTTCGATTATAAGGACTTATGATCACACCAACAAACATTGACCCACCTCTGGAGAAATAGCTCTGTATGGAAAAATATAAAAGGGCAATAATTTTATTTTTTTAAAGTTTGTGTCTATGAAAATAATCAAGAATGCAATGCAAACTTGCTTTCTGAAAACCCCCATCTTACAATTAGAAGTAGTCACTTTAAAGTAAAGGGTCAATAAATTATTTGAATAGTACTTTGAAATGTTACCATTTACATCATTTCTAGTTTTCCTTTGCTCAACGTTATTAAATTAAACATCAATAAAGCAAAGTCAGTCCCCTTGTATACACACACACATCGGGGGGGGGGGGGGTTGTTACCTGGTATTTTGCCTGCGTATCAATATCTCGTATTGAAGGATTAGGGTCAAAGGCAGGGTGAGAATGATACCACCCAATAATACTGTAACCTCTAGCAGCAAGTGTCTCCGATGCCTGTGTTTGAGATACTGGGTCCATCTCACACTGCAATCCTGTACTGAGGCTATTGCACGGTTCTGCTGCGCAAATCTGTAATGAATCAATCAGATTGGAGGCCTTACAATTCAGTGGTGGTGTAGTGTTTGATTCTTGAGGACAATACACATAGGGAGCAATCCGATAGAGCAAGATCTGCTGGGATGAACAGAGCTAGGATCCAGCATAACGTCACCTGAGCCAGGTTCTCAGGGTAGTCAAGGGTGATGACATAACTCCTCATCCTTGTGGTCCAGCAAGAGATACGCTGGCATATTTCCCCCAGAGCCTGGCTGAACTTAAACTGGCATGGCAAGAGATTACAGTTAAGACAGCAAAAAGGGTGATATAACTCAAACACTATCTTAAAGGCTTGTTTCCCCTCTGCTACACTTAAGCCAACTCAGCCACATGTAGCCCTGCTCCTGAAGAGAGTTTAAATCTGGTATACTCTTCACCAGCTTCACTCACACCTTGCTTCGAACCAGCTTCTTGGGTGTAGGATTGCTCCATTGTTCAAAAAACTAGCAGCTTCCTGAATTCCATACTGACTACAGGAAAAGTATTACAAGGATATAGTAAGATGCTTAAAGGATGCTTATATATGGATGCTGCAATAGCCTCTGGGGTTAATCCAGTCTACTCAAAGATGCCCCCATCAATCATAAGAAAATCCTGTTTCCCTCTAATCCCTGTGGGCACATGAGCAGGTACAGTGGTACCTCGCAAGATGAATGCCTCGCAAGACGAAAAACGCGCAAGACGAAAGAGTTTTCCATTTTTTTAGTCGTTTCGCAAGACGAATTTCCCTATGGGCTTGCTTCGCAAGACGAAACGTCTTGCGAGTTCTTGCAAGTTTGTTTCCTTTTTCTTAAAGCCGCTAAGCCGTTAATAGCCGCTAAGCCGTTAATAGCCGCTAAGCCGCTAATAACCGCTAATAGCCACTAATAGCCGTGCTTCGCAAGATGAAAAAACCGCAAGACGAAGAGACTCGCGGAACGGATTAATTTCGTCTTGCGAGGCACCACTGTACTAAGATCTGGTCCTCGTAATAGGCTGGTTTAATGCCTACTGCACTAGACTAGATTAAGGCTGTTTTGTGTTTATGTTTATTACTTCAGGTTACAAACATATTAAACCATAAATATTATAATAATGTCCCAAAGGAGCAGATAAAAGCAGATAATAATAAAGTTTTTTAAAATACTGTAGTTTCAAAAACAAAAAAAATCCATAAAACCTTGGAAAAGTAGATTGGTCTTAGCTGGTGCTGAAAGGGCAATACAGTGAGAACCAGCCAATCTTCTGAGGTGAAGGGCATTCCACATTCTGGGAGCCACCCCAGATTAGGCCTGCTCTCATGTTCCTGAATTTTAAACATGCATGATACTTACTTCAACTATTCCATCAGTTTCAGAGTATCTTCCACCTAGCAGTCCTATTACTTCTGCCATTGAAACATGGGCATGCTAAAGACATAAGAAAAAAATCATTTGGATATTTTGAAGAGTTCTGTAGTGAAACCATGTATGATAACCCCACCCACCCACACCCTGAAAGCTCTTCATACCTCTGCTTTACCACCAATAATTACACAGATGCTGCACTTAGATCCAACCCTAAACTGTGGTTTAGTGCTATGTGAATGAATGAGCTTTATGTACTCCTTCTCTTTTCCTGGGGCTAAACCAGGTCATTACCTGGGCATTTTTGCCAGTGCTGATAAAAATCAAGTCAGTTGCTCCCATAAGGGACTGTGAAGATCAAAAATTACACAGCCATCTTTACTTAGTAGGAAAAGCACTAAATAGTGGCCTTGAGGCTCCAACAGTTACTTATGGATCGACAACAGATGAAAAAAGCAAAAGTACAAATATTCCCCCATTTCAACAAGAAAGGTATTAAAAGATAGAATTTACTTTTCCCTTGCAGGTGATTATATTAACATTCTGAGTTTCTCTTCTGGCATGACTAATCACCCATGCTCATAAGAAGCATTATACTGTTGTGCAGCAGCATCACATTTATGACAGCTTATTCCCATACCTGTTTAGATATTTTCTCAGGGTTATTATCTTCTACAGAAACAAGAAATTATGGGCTGTTACAGCCATCAACCATGCCTTAGGTAAGCCAGAAAAAAAAAGCTTGGCCAGTTAAAGGGTGCAGATGGTATAGCAGTAGTCTCAACAGCAGCAATATGGAGGGTAATTGTGGTTTTGGCATGGATCAAGCCTTCCCTTTGTGCTTTGAAGTGAACCAAACAAATCGGGAAAATGGGTATAAAGTATAGTTCTTACCAAATCCATGATGAGAAGTGCCTCTGCAGCTACCGTTACTTGGAATGGCTCCTAAAAAGATAAAAATGATAAGGAAAGCCTGCTTAAGTAAACAAAGGTGTGCTCTTGCTTATTTATTAACTCATACTTACTGGTTTTTCTTCTGTGAAGGAACAGCAAGGGATCAGCTGAAAGGGATCAAATGAACTATAAAATGAAAGAAAATTGCTCTGAAAATATACAATTAATAAAGGGGGAAACTCATTTTTTTAAAAATCACATTTTTTCTATTGTAGTTTTAATTACTATATACAAAACTAGCAAATTGTTTGAACTTGTAGACTTATGTGGTAGTTTTTAAGAGTCACAGGTGTATCTCCACATTTGTGAACTGCGCTTTAGGCTCAGTGAAGTAGTACAACGTAAGTGCTGCTGATAGGTAGGAATCATACTGAAAGTAACATAAGCTACTTTTTAAAAAATATATTGTAGGCATATACAAAAATGTAAACCTTTTGGGCTGCCTTTGTCCTTTAGATGCTTTCGGTGGTTTCAGCTTCTCCTCTTCTCTCCTCTTAGCTAGATCCTCAGCAGAAAGGTGCTAAAAACAAAAATACTTGATTAGTTAAAACAGCCTGAAGTTCAATCAGTGGGCTTAAGCACACTGAACTTCAGTTGTCCTGAATTTAGTAGGTGCCCACAGCTGCTGTCACTGTTAAGATGAGCCTCAGGGAACCAAGACCAAAAGTAGCTGTTTTGTTTGTTTTTATAGAAAGCTGGAAGAGCTTCCTTCACTTTCCCATTTACTGTTCCAAGTTCAAGCAAACTATGAAACAGCATAAGATTTTGTCACTCCACCTCTAGACAAGGTCCTTCTTTCCTACCTGCTACATAGTGCTTCTGTTAAGACCACTGTATAGCTATAGTATGTCAAACTGAAAGGTTCACCTACTTCAGCACTTGGAGTAGCCAACTAGATGTTCTAGGGAAGCTCGTGAAACAGCAAAGATGGCTTCTCAGTGGTATCTGACGTTAAGAAGTATGCTGGTTTGAAACACAGAAGTCCCATACCCAAGTATTTTATCTCCTATTTACATGAAGGCCTTTCATTCACGAACTTTAGATCTATTTACTTATGCTACTGCTGCAACAGTTTATTCCACAATCATGCTTTTGCCTGTTTTAAACCTACAGCATATAAATTTCATGGACGACCTCTGGTTCTGAACTTTTGGTCATTGGCTCTTGAATCATGTTTTAGGACACAATAACAAAATGATCAAGGAGCTGGAGAAACTTCCCTAAGAGGAAAGGTTACAAAATGTGGAACTTTTTAGTTTTATTTTGCAATATTTTAGTATTTTTACTTAAGTTTAAATTTTTGTAAGCTGCCCTGAAACCTCAAAGGGTGGGTTACAGTTACAGCTCACATAATTAAATAAAAGCGTTTCACTGCAGGAACAGGTTGACTTTCGCGAGGAGTTGAAAAATATCAGAAAAGTTTAAAAGTGATGTTACCTCAAAAGTCTGTCCTTCCAAATCTTTGGCATCACACCAGTTTCCCCAGGGGTCTCTGACACGCCGTCTCCTTGTACGCTGTGGCAAACAGAAACACATGTGCAGGTCTGTTCAAGGGCATAAAGTCAGCAGTATTTGTATAAGCAATTCACATATTGTTGTGGAGTAGCAGAATGTGGACTGGCATGCTCACAATAAGCTTCTGAATACAGATCACTGGTCTACTTGGACTGGTCTGAACCTACTTTTTGAACTTGTGTCAAGGTCAAGCCATCAGCCACCTGGGCCCATAGTGAACGTTGCATTACTATACTCCAAAATGATGTGGGCCAATTCCAAGCTGGCAACAGAAACATGCTTTATTGAAGAACCAGCACTGCCATTTATTCACTCCATAAAGCACAGCATCCAGTACTTCTGCTTCTATGCACCAATCATTTGTAAGGTTTCTACTTATGGTAGAGATACTCAGTGGAGCTTTAACAACCCCTGAAAGTGTATGCTGAATCAAAGTAAAAATGTGTCTGATTACAGCTGCTGTACATACACATAAAGACACACCTTGCATATACATTTCTTTCCTATTCACTTGATTTCTTAAAAGACAGTTCATTTGGTTTCAGTCAATGAAGTGAAATGCACTGGATCCAAAGAGCCACTTTTTATGTATTTGACAAACATTCTTTCCTGAAAGCAATGTATAATTTAAAAAGCCCCATACAAAAATAGTAGAATGTGCAGAACTCCAATACATAATTTATTTAGCCCTGAAAGATCTAAGCAATGTTTGTGAGAAAAGGTACTCTAGTTGGCTTCCCAATAAGCAATACTATAGTCACACACTGCAGGAATGTGATCAAAAGGCAGTAAAAGAAGAAATGTGGCACATAAATTACATTTCCATCCTACCATAGACTGTAGACGCTGCACAAGCTGATATGCTTCTATAGTGTCTTTGCCTTCTCTGGGTCGAATTTTGTCAACTTGCTGTGGTCTATTATATATTGCCTGCTCTGTAGAAATGAGCAAGAGAACTAACTCAGATGCGTAAGAAGTGATCTACCTGGTTGTCACAAGCAAATGATGGCTTTACTCTTGAATGTCTTTAAATTCTAATCACCAAGAGTTAAAGATAAATCTTTTAAATTGTTCTTCACAACATGAAAGTCATGACATGACTAAGTAAGTGTCTCACAAACAAAACAATGATGCCACCTAATGTTTAGTCACCTGAGCCAACCAAGCCAAGGGAGCTACACAGAGAACACTAGAAGGAAAATTAAGAGAAAAAAACATGAATGATATCAGGTGGCAGTGGCATTTAGGCCATATTGAACAATACACTATTTCAGCAGATGTCTCTTAGCTTCCATTGACTGAATATATAGTACCGGTCCAATTATTTCTCAAAGCCTTAAAAGAAAAGAAAGGGTAAAGAGTTGTCCTTTTTTAATGTGGAAAAATATTGAATGGCTTTATCCAAAAATGAAGCTAGGCCCAAATGGTGTAGATCAGGTGGCTGGGTCCCTCAGGGACGTTTAGTAAGTATTTTAATAGACACGGAGACACTTTTGCACAGCGTGAACTAGCAAGATGCTTGTTCACAGTATTCAAACCATAGTTTCCTTAGAAGCATTACTTAATGTGACAAGCAAACTTGGTCACATAATGGCAGAGCTTCCCTTTGCCATTCAACTATGTTCCATTCAGCTATGTTCAGTTCTTAGCTGACCCAGTACAACTTCTGTGGTTCTTGGGGGGATCCATTTGACTATGACTGGAGGATAGGTCTGAGCTTAAAGCTTTGCTTTTTGTTCTAGCTTTCCCACAGACAAGGACCTTGAGTAAGAAAAGAGGGAAAGGAAGGGTTTCTGAAGCCTATCAGAGGGGAATGGACGCAAAAACAAAACTACATGTAGATTCTGAGCATCTATGCAGGCAGTCAAAGGAGGTTAGCTGGCCACAGTCTGCTGCCATGGCAACAGATCTAACACTTAGGAGGACTAATCATCACCTGTCCAAGAAAGTCACATGTTTCTAGACACCACTACAGCCATGGTAACCATAAGAGACTCAAAAGAACAGGAATGATATTAAACAGTAGTCCTTTTTTTTTTTTACATAAGCACATTTTTTAAATCTGGTGTATAGGTTACAAAGTAGAAGGACAATATTTGAGGTAGAATTTATAATTAAGTGTAAGTGAAGGATTGCCACATGGTACCTTCTGGACTACCTTCTGCCTCAACCAACAACCATATTTTCCATCTCTTTCTGTTCGGAATTTTAAAATATATGTTTCTAAATGTGCCCCCATATGCTTTCCATGGCCCATTTATTTTCTGGTTTTAGTTTCTATATAGTAAATGTGTTACAATAGAACTGATGAACATTACAAGCAATTTTGGAGACTCTTGTGAAAAAGCAGAATAAAAATATAAAACTAAATGAACAGACTGAAGTTTTCTTCCTACCACAACCAAAGTTAATTGCTCCTATTAGCTCCAGGTATGTGTGTATCCGTCCTATACAGTTAACATCCCCACAGTTCTTCAGCCCTGGGCGTACTGAAGTCTTGTTCAGATATTTTGGTTTGATTCTTTCCCTATAATGAAAGACACCACAAATGATAAAATAAAGCATTACCTGGGCAATTAAGTTAGCAGCATTTGATATTTCTTGATGTATCCCATTAGTGGGAGTAGAAGGAGTCCATTAAACATGAACCATTCCACTCATGCAGAGATTTGCCCACCTGGGTAAGAAGTCATCTATCATGGGCTAGGCCAGAGCCTTATCTCCCAACCCCCCATGGCCCAAGTATTAGCAAGTGGGCACAGCTGCCCACCTATCCATCACCTCATGTCAGATGTCCCATTTTTGACCACATGCTTTGAAATCAAACCATGAAGGTAAAGGCAATGCATTATGTGAGCCCCAACAATCAGCTACTTTCCTTGTCTTGCTGCATGCAGGGCTCCCTTTCGGCTCAATCACATTTTTTTCATGCCTCATACATGACATCAGGTGTAGGACATGTGGATGTGGCTTGGCCAACACAGCCTTATGGGCTAAATGACAAGGGTCTGGCAGGTTCCCTACTTTGGGGGCTAAGCAAGCCAACACACAACATGTGTAATTTTGAGCTAACCAATGACCCACCCTGGTCAAGCTTCAAAGGAGGAAGATACAATCAACCAGCTTCAGTCAATAAAGGAACGGGCTATCACTTGTCTGGAAAATGGATTGCGTAAAGGAAGGATATTAAATATCCACACCGTTGCATTGCATACATTCCCCTCACTGTATAATTTTCCAACAGGCTTATATTGCTTACCACTGATCCAAAATATAGTTTCTAATTTTCAGGTAGCGCTCAGGTGTTTTGGCTTGTCGTCCCACAAAAAATTCTGGTATTGCCTGCTTTTCTTCTTCTAGTACGGTTTGTCTATCTATTTCTACTTCTTGATCTGGTGGCTTGAGCTCCTCTGCATCTATCTGATTCTCCTCTTCCAGTTGGTTGGAAGGATGGAAAAGAAGACTGTTTTCAGTGAAGTCTGTCTGTTCTGTGCAATTCTCTGGATTAGGAAACCAATCGGTATCATCAGAAATTCCTTTCCCATCACATTTCTGATTTTCTGAAACCATGGTTCCATGACCACTGTTCTCAGAGCATGACATTGCAGTCTCTAGACTCTCAACTGTGCTGTGCTCTGGCTTTGGAATTAATCTTGATGTTAACAGAACTGAAGGCATGTGTCCAGCAGAATCCAAGATAGGCTCTGTCCAGCTGCTCTCTCCTGATGGACTTTTTGGAATATCTAATAAATCAGACTTTCCAGTTTCTTGCTGTGGTACATTGCAAAGTAGCTCATCCACCTCATCTGTAATATCTACTTCCTCATCATCTGATAATTTTTCAATTTTCACTGCATTTAGATTAGGGTCTGCCCGACCTCTTAAGAGTGGCCATGACACCACCTTCCCTTCATCATCCTGATTGACGCTAGGAAGAGGAACATTGACATACTGCTGCAGTTCCACTTTTTCTGAGCCATCCGTTTTTGCCTTAACAGAAAAGTACATTAAAATGAGTTAAGTATGACAAAGTAAGAAAGTCTAGATGAATAACAGTAGTTAAAAAGAGACATTTATTAATTTTAAGTCATGTTTGTTGTTTCCTTAAGTTTCTTAATAAAAACTGGGCCCTCTTGCAAAAGACCTTTAATTTTGCCAATTTTGGTGAATGGCATTCACCAGATAACAACATTCACAAGGGAAACACACAGCTTATCAAACCAAATAATAATATGAATTTCTATCACAGCTCAGCATTTGCCAGCTAAAAACTTATCCAGCTGTTTTTGATTGTGGAAAAGAAAATTATGTGCTTCTTGCTTCAGACTTTAAGAAGCCTCTATTTAGTAAATTTAGCAGTACAGTATGGTGATGTACGGCAAGAGTCCTCCTCCTATGGACCTCAGCTGTTCATGTCTGAGCAAGGTTGATAGGGGATAACCCTGTTAATCTTTGTCGACACTGGACAAAGAACAGTAGAGTTATCCCTTAAAGTTTAATCAAATTTAAAAGCCCTTTTTGAAAAAATTCAGGCGGTCAATATTACAGGAAATTAAAAATGAATGCAAAAATCATTTGCTGTGGGAGATTAACAAAGCAAGGTTCAAACGAAGTAATCCTTTTTTAGTTATCTGTTGGCAAGGTTTGCTACCAAGTCATTCTGTCAACTGAAAGTTGTTATATCAAGTTTACCTTGTTCTTAAAGTACTGCCTGGCAAAGCTCTTTACTTGGAGAACATTGCGACTTCCAATCATCATGGCAATTTTTGTCCATCTTCTGCCAAATTTAGCCTAATGGAAAATAAACATGACTTCAGCTCTCAAGACAAAACAAATCAATTTAATATAGCATCTGAAGTTTCCAATGCTTTGTTTTTACCCCATCTAAGTTACTTGCTCACTAAAAACCTCTTTCTTTCCCACTCTGGGGCAAATTTTTACCAATAGAAGTGTGTTAAGATAGCAGCTAAGAGTTTTGAGAAAGTGAAGGAAAAGGAAAAGTACTTGAGCCCATGGCTAAAAAAATCCCATTAAGTAGCTAGGCACAAATACCATACATGAGTAATCCACTTCATCTAAAAATTCATGTTGGCTTGCATAGGAATCTCATCCAGCATGAAACTATTTTAGTATTAAAATTCTTCACTGAAGGTACAATGTATAACACTTTGTTATATTTTAAAACAAATAACATGCCATGCAGTACAACTGTACCTTAAACACTTTTAATTACCTGAAGAACATTGAGATTTCCACTTCTAATGGCAATTACTACTAAAAACATTAACCACAGGAAATATTTACCAGTCCTTGTTCAAATAGTTCTTTTTCTTTCACTGTCCACTTTAGCGATCCACTAGCTGATTTTGTAGGTGAGCGTATCCTTACATAAAAATAAAGCAAAATGCCTTTGTGTAAAACAAAAAGATGCCAGGAAACGGTATCTAAACAAACATTTTTTTTAAAAAAAAAAATATATTAACCTCAATCACTAGAAATAACATGTACGTAAATATACTTGGAAACTTGGTATAGGCATTTTAGTCAACTGCCTAAATAGAAAACTAGATTTTTTAAAAGAAGTGGGAGGTGGTGTCAGGGTATGCAAGAAAGAAACCAGTGTAAAAAATGCAATTTTTGCAGGGGGGGGTTATATATATAGAAAGCATCAACATGAGTCCTAAAGGTATTCAGATATTCAGTACAATCACTTAATACTTAGCCGTGACATTAGAAGTACGTACGTTACTTTTGCTTCTTTCTTGTGGCTGTAAAGTGCAAAACAAGACAAAGGCAAGTTTGTAAAGATGGCGAGTCTTTTTAACACAAATTCCCCCCTCTTTGAAATATTACACTCCACGTTACCTTTTTGTGCACTTTTTATCACTTTCCTTCAGTTCATGCCAAATTTTTTCTGGAAGGGATTTGCTAGATAGATAGTATCTGGAATTCATTAAGGATTTTCTAAAGTACTGTCAATGAGGTTCTTTGCATGCTACTGTTTTCATAATTAATAATTTATCATACCAAAAATCTGCAACTGCATTCCAATGGATTGTAAGTTGTAGTACATGGATTAGCTATAAACTAACTGCAAACACATTATTTAATGCAGAGAAATACAAAGGTCAGAAGTAAGTCGAACTACGTCCAGTGAGGCTTACTCCCTATTAAGCATGTCTACGTTTACAGTTTAAAGCCAGAAAATTGATACCAACTGTGCAACTTTCAGTAACAGGTTGGAGGAAGAACAGAGAAAGAGAAATAGCAAGCACTCACCACAGTAACCTTGCAACTGAGTTACCTTTCAAAAGCTACAAGCCCATTTAAATAACAATAACAATATGAGAATTTAAAAGCTGTTTCTTGAAATAAGTCACTGTTCTTAAATTTATACAAACTAAGCTCAGCTGTTTTGGGATTACAAAATTACAAACAAACAAAAGAAAACCAAAAGGGGCAAAATTTCCTGAAACTTATTTTAGACATTTGTCTTGGGATAACTTCAAAGAAATAAACACATGAAAAGGTTTTTTTGGGCTTCCGCGCTCTGCCTTAATGAAGGCAGCCCCCATGACATCAGGATATTGTTGTTGGCAAAGGAAAAACAAGGATGATTATGGGTAATCATCCTTGCAAATTCTGCCCAGGCCAGGGAAGGGGGGAATGGGCTTCATTTGCCGTTCATCTCGGTACCTGGCTCTCGCTCTGGCATGGAATGTGGGGGGCAGGGAGGCGGTGAGAACAAAAGCACTTTGCCTGCAGAAAACCCTCTAATGTCTTTATTATTTACAAAGTGAACTGAATAACGCTAAGAGGGCTAGGAATTTAATTGGACGTATAGTTGCTCATATATCTTCAGTTGGAAGGAAGGGTGAAAGGAGTCTGCAAACTGCCAAGGAACTGATAAGGTTCTTTATTGAGTCATCTGCAGTTCGACAGACCACTCTTCTTCCCAGGCTGAGAGGAAAAATGGTGACAACAGTTTATTTACTGGGACAGAGCAACTTTTGCAGCAGTTGTTAAAGCTCTTGGTGCAAAACAATGAAGCACGGGATGGAGGGATGCAGAAATTTATGGAACAACAATGGGATATCAGCTCCGCCCAAGGCATGATGGATTACAGCAACAATTGGGGAAAAGAAAGACATAGTATCTTACAAGGACAGGAAGAAGAACCACGGACAGAATAACTGCCATACACAGGAAGAACAAGGATATAATTTGGGTTCCTCACTTGCAGTTTTATAAATCATTTAATGTGTCAACACAAATAAAAGTTATTAATATTGCAGTTGTTGTATAAGGGATTAGTATTACGACTGGAATGTTACTGAAACTAATAAGAGTTTGGAATGCAGAAATAAAGAAAATCATCAAATTTAGCATGCGGAGGGCCACTTTATCTAAATTATATAATATGGTATTGAAGGATTGGTATTAATAATTGTATTATAAATTGGTATTGTTATAATGAGGCTATTATTGGACTGTAATTGAAAACGAATAAATAACAAAGGACTACTCAAAGGGCACAAAAACCTGCTGACTGAGCCATGTTAATTCACCAGACCTTAATTATTAATCAGACACAAGTAGAAGGATAGAAACAGCAAGGATCTCTTGTTAAAGAAGCCAGAGATGTCTGGCACCTTGGTGATTAATGAGAGTTTCCATCAGGTAGTCAGGGAGCAATTTCTAATCACAAAGTGTAGCCTATTGATTATAATCCTGCACTACAGCTTAATTTCTTACTGGGGTGAGGATTCTATTTTGTCATGCTGATTAATAAGTAAAGGATACTCTTCTTCCAACAACATCTTCTCAATGGCAGTCCTGTTTTCTTCACTAATTGTGCTATCAAGACTCCATGGCTAGGAGAAAAACATAAGTTATGGAACACTTGTTTTATATATTAATTCCAACACAACCCCAGAAAAGAGGCTAATACTTCTCATTTTCAGATGCAGAGCTGAACTGAAGAAGTAAATTTTCAAAATCTTCCAGGGAATTGGTGGCAAATAATAAATTTAAAAGATTAACAGAAATCTCAAGTGCACCAAAAATCCAATACCTTTCTTAAAAACTATGATAAAAGAACACGGAAAAGAATTTCAATAAGCACATTGTAAAGAACACAGGCATGACACCTCTTTATATTTCATGGCTGAAATCTGGAGGTCCCTTGTCATGTACAGATCACCAATACCCCTTCTGCAAACACTTGAAGATCTGTGTATAGAAAATCCAGGTTCCAATCAGCTGTTTTACACAGCTAGCTGAGAACACAGATCGTTCAAAGACTTCAGTATGTTTCCATGGAACAGCACAAGTTGTATTTTTATTATGCCCTTCGAATCCCAACTTATTTTTTGAAGTGATTATGATAGAAAGACCTTTTAAGATGTCTTCAAAAAGATGGTCATTCTCTCAGTTAACAGCCCATTTCATAGGACACTTACAAGACCCATATCAGTTCGCCAAGTTGAATCAAGGTAATGATCTTGGAGTAAGCTGGATGAAGGATTTTCATAGCTTCTGAAATGAAATAAAAAAGCCATATACTTTAAAAACTGATCCTCTCAGAAGCTGAAGTTCTACTAGCATTTTAATGCTTGGTAAATGTCACATGTTGCAATGCTTCAAAACCTTACACCCAATCCTATACTCCCCTTTTGCTAGTACAAGAAATATTAAATTTGAGGTGTAAAACATTTAAGCAAATACAATTTTAAAGCTATTATATGATGTATCCATATGATGCTTTACCTCACAATTCTCACAAGTAGGAAATCAAATCCCGAGACTCAGGAAGTGATTTTTTTAATAAAAAAAAGTCCTCCCTTTGTCAAATATATGGGAGGGAAAGTGATCTACATTAGAGGAACTAATGTAGAAAGTTCATACTTATTCTTGTGGCACCTGAACTACAGACAGATCCATCTAAACTGAAAGGAAGGATACTGATTTAAATGTTTTTGACAGTGCTGTGACTATGCATTGGTGTGTGTCAAAATTAGGAAGGAATTAATGTAAGTCAGCATTGGCTAACCCACACTGAAACCCTGACATTGCATTTCATATTCCTCTGATCTTGCTGCTTTAGAAGCCCCCCTCCCATGAATTATGCATGCAAGCAACTGATGGCACTCAACGCATCTAATGAAGTGAGACTGAAGTCCGTAAGAACTTGTGCTATAATAAATCCATTAAATGTCTTCAAGGTGTCAGAACTCTTGTTTCATTTCTCCTCCAGAAGATTTCCAGGAGAGAAAACCACCCACCAGCTGTTAGGTAGGTCAGGTCAGAAACTATTCCTGTGGAGCTC
The DNA here is from genome assembly GCF_965112155.1 of Podarcis liolepis. Classification (NCBI taxonomy): domain Eukaryota; kingdom Metazoa; phylum Chordata; class Lepidosauria; order Squamata; family Lacertidae; genus Podarcis; species Podarcis liolepis. Next base: position 59,514,238 of record NC_139559.1, read on the forward strand.
ATTCATGTCATTCTCCTGGACCACCTACACGCTGTTGAGGGGAACATCACAGACCCTACAAGTGTCCCTATTTTCCAGGGACGGTCCTGGAATTACAGAAACCGTCCCGGTTTCTGATTTGATCCCAGAATGTCTCGCTTTTCCTTAGAACATCCTTGTTTTAACTGGAGAAATGTTGGGAGGGCATGGAATAGGATGTCCCTATTTTAACCGGAGAAATGTTGGGAGGGCCTGGAATAGGATGTCCCTATTTTAACTGGAGAAATGTCGGGAGGGCCTGGAATAGGATGTCCCTTTTTTAACGGGAGAAATGTTGGGAAGGCCTGGAATAGGATGTCCCTATTTTAACCAGAGAAATGTTGGAGGACCTGGAATAGGATGTCCCTATTTTAACCGGAGAAATGTCGGGAGGGTATGACACTTCCTCGCGTGAGGGTGCCAAGCGGACCACTGTCTGTCTTGCCTCCAGACGAACGGGGAGGCATGCATTGCTCTGGTAGCATTCACACGAGGAAGACACTCGGGTGTAGGATACACGTTCTCTTCCTCCTTTAGGCTGACTTAAGGGCCGCGGCTGTGAGGCCAGAGCGAGATCTGAGCACTTCCATAAAGATGCGGGAGGGGAAAGAAACCTCCCTCCCACCGCGAAAGGCCCCTGCCAGGCGCTGAGGCGACAGAGACCCCCGGTAAGAGCCATGGCCCGCCTGAGGGAGCCGCCGCCAACGAAGGGGCTGCCGTTGGGAGCCTGGTATGAAGCCCGCGGGGCCCGGGCTGAAGGCCCGAAGCCTGCCTCTCCCCGCACTCACCCCGCCTCCGCTTCCCCGGCGCCCCCCGCCGTTGCGTCCCCCTCGACGTCCACGTCGAGCTCCTCCACGGCCTCCATGCCGACACCCGCCCGCCGACGCCGCAGCCGCCGACACCGGAAGTCGCGGGAACAAAACAGGAAACGGGGGGTCCAAGGCCGGCCCAGGGAATGCGGTTCAACCATAGAGAGTTGTGAGCATGCGCTCCATGACGCTGCGAAGCTTCGGGCGCCCTTCCTTTTGCCCTCAAGCTCTAACGGGGAATCGCCGGACTGGGGGGGGGGGGGCGGGATGCGCAGTGGGAATAGGAAAAGAGCTTGGTAGGAAGCGGACCGCGATGGGAAGAGAGAAGAAGCAGGGTAGGAAGAATATAATAGGGCATGTTCTTGTCTCTACACACACACACACGCGCGCGGGGAAGCTTCCAAAATGAAAACGTAAAAGCACAGCGTAACCAAACAAAAAGCAGAATTTTGCAGGGAAAGTGGGAGTCCTCGGGGAGAAATTAAAACGGGATAAAATGACCTCTTCTGGTTGCAAGCCATGGGTGGTGATCAAAGGATAGAAGTTGAAGGAGAGCTCTCACTCGGGAGAAAAATAACATTCCGGTCCTACTTAGAATTCAGTTAAAAATACCTCTGTCAACGCCAGTAGCCACTGCCTATGTTAGATTACAATGGTACCTCGGGTTAAATACGCTTCAGGTTAAATACGCTTCAGGTTGCAGACTCCACTTACCCAGAATTATTACCTCGGGTTAAGAACTTTGCTTCAGGATGAGAACAGAAATCGCGCGGCAGCAGCGGGAGGCCCCATTAGCTAAAGTGGTACCTCAGGCTAAGAATGGTTTCAGGTTAAGAACAGACCTCCGGAACGAATTACTACTGTAAGTTCTTAACCCGAGGTACCACTGTATTGCCCTATTGCTCAGGTATAGGAGATTTGTAAAATGGACGCATTTCACAGATCCTTAACGAGAATTTTCACATTTACGACTAAACAGAGGACTGAAATCATAAATGTGGGAGTATTTTTTCAGATTATTAACTATAAAGTTGTTGAGGCACCAAGAATTGTGTGAGAGCAGACAGCACGTCAGCTGCCTTAAATGGTGTCAGCATGACTCAGCTTTATCCTGATGTAAGCTTCTTCTGAGCTTGTTGAAGGAATAATGGGAACCAAATTCTATAAATAAACAATATAGCAGGAAGAACAGGTACAACCATCAAGTACAAATTTGGTTTTATCTTTTTTTTTGTAAATTGTTTTGAAGGTTTTTGTCTTTACAATCAAGCAGTGTACTGTAGAAATTTTATGAAATAAGTAATACTCTCGGTGTTTCTCCATCCTTGCTTTGTTCAAACTTATGCCATTGCTTAAAACAGTCACTTTCCCCCTTTCAGAGCCCTCACTTCTTCACTTACTTTCCTTCTTCCATTCCTCAGCTACCCTATATGAGACAGATAATGGATGTGGATCCCACAAATTTTTCATAGTATGATCCCATAGAGTGTTTCATTCTTACCATGTATTGCCTTCGAAATGAAGTTCCAGATTCAATGCAGTAATTCAGATATTTTATTATCAAGCAAACACCCATATATAAACAACAACAATGAAGCTTCTCTAACTGAACAAGCTAACTGACATACCTTCTCTTAAAATTTTATTTGTTTTAAAGATAAAGTAAAGGTAAAGGGACCCCTGACCGTTAGGTCGTCGCGGATGACTCTGGGGTTGCGGTGCTCATCTTGCTTTACTGGCCGAGGGAGCCTGCATTTGTCTGCAGACAGCTTTCCGGGTCATGTGGCCAGCATGACTAAGCCGCTTCTGGCAAACCAGAGCAGCACATGGAAACACCATTTACCTTCCCGCCGGAGCGGTACCTATTTATCTACTTGCACTTTGACGAGCTTTCGAACTGCCAGGTTGGCAGGAGCAGGGAATGAGCAACGGGAGCTCACCCTATTGCAGGGATTTGAACCACCAACTTTCTGATCAGCAAGCCCTAGTCTCTGTGGTTTAGACCACAGCACCACCCGCGTCCCAGGTTTTAAAGATACAATAACATATAATCATGAGGGTATATGTGCAAATGGGACTACAGAATATGAGAGAAGAGAAGGTCTGGAGGGGGGGCTGTGTGAATTGGGGTGCCCAAATGGAGAGGGAGGCATGGACATAGGGGGAAACGGGTGGATATAGGTGCAAAGTTGGGCTGCAGAACAGAAGAGAGTAGCTGCTTCAAAGGTATAGTTGGGAAGGTGAAATGGAGGTTTAGCAATTGCATGGGGTGAAAAAGGAAAGAAAAAGGGGGTTAATGTGGGGGCACTGGGGGATTCCAAATGGAATGAGCAGGGAGGGCAGAACCATGGGCGTAGCCAAGAGGGGGCAGCTCCCCTCCCCCCCCCCCCCGATCAAGTAAAACAATATAAATACTTAACTAACTGACCAATCACGTCAGTTCTGCCCCTCCAACAATGTCCTACCCTCCCTAACAAAAATCCTGGCTACACCCATGGGCAGAACCCTCCTAGTACAGTAATATCTGTAATCCCAACCACACCCCAAAAAGCTTATGTCCAAAGCAGCTAATATCAATTGTAATAAAACAACACACAACAATAAAACATCAAAACAAATCAGGAACAATAAGAGATAGGCAGGCAATCTAAAACTAAAATCTAAATGCTAAGCGGTAATCCAACTGAATAATTTTGAAGAGCAAACCAAAACAACACTGGCAAGGAGGGAGATAGCGTAATCCCTCCATGCAATGGCATTCCATGTGCTGGGTGCCATTACAGGAAAAGGTTAACCTTTCCATGACTGTATTTAAGTAGTAGCTTAGTACCTGTAGGCAGCATGGAATTGCATGCAGGCAAATGAGTAGGCTTGAGGAGAAGGAGGGATGAGGGCCCCATTCCTCCTCTGTGCTCAGAATAGAAACCAAGTGAGCTGGCAGGTGAGGGAAGCCCTGCCTCTGTAGGAATGCAGAGAGGCTTGCTTCAGGAGGAATGAAATACTTCTGCCAACCACCTCCAGTGGATGGACTAGTTGTTTTCTTAAGGCTAGGGCCTTTTGTGGGCTTGTTTATAGGAACCCTCCCTCCTTTAAGATTTTGATTTAAAATAATAATAATCAAGAGATCCAACCACTGATTTCCTGCATTGACCCTGAAATAGGGGGGCCCAGACACAGGTGAGAGCAAGGCACTAGACAGCAGGAAGAAACAACTTGTGCTTCTTACGTAGATTCTTCTTAGCACATTTATCTTATCAATAACATTTTCTTTTTCAAAAGAGTAACAATTTGAGCCTGGCTTTCAGTTGGGCTGGATTCTGCTACTTGAAGTGGAGTCTTCTTCAGGCTATTTGTGGCCTGCAGATTTGCTTTACCCCCCTCAGACCAGCTGACCAGTGCGCTCACACAGTTAAAATGACCAGCTCTGCAAGCACAATGCAATGGTGTGTCCTTATTGTTGTCCAGAGCATTAATGGCTGAACCGTTGCTCAAGAAGAAATGTATTAGGTCGCTGTGTCCGTGTTCTGCTGCAAGATGTAGTGGTGTCTTCCTCCAAATATTTTTGTCATCGATATTTTTATTCTTGCCAGCAGCCAGAAGGGCCTGTAGTATCTCCACATTCCCATTGATGGCGGCATAGTGCATAGATGTGCATCCGTCCATGTCTTTGGCACCAAACCTGGACTTCTTCGCTAACAGTGCTTTCACTGCGTTAAGATGACCTCCCATGGCTGCAAGATGAAGCGGGGTCTTTTTCTCCTTGTCTGTTGCATTGGAGTCAGCATTGAAGTTCAGCAGCAGTTCTACCATAGCAGGGTTTCCTGCTTCAGCAGCAAGATGCAGAGCTGTCTTTGCCTGCTTATCCTTAACGTTGACATTAGCCTTTCGCCGCAGCAGCTTTTGCGCAACTTCCACATGGCCCTTATAACTTGCAATGTGCAAGGGAGTGAGCAGTTCTTTAGTGACCGAATCAGTTTTCGCACCTCCGTCAATCAATAAGTCAACTAGTCCTCCCTTATTGTGCAATGCGGCCACGTGGAGGGGGGTCTGATCTCCCTGCCCGGCAATGTTGGCATCCAATCCTTTGCTCAGGAGCATCTTTGCAATGGAGGAGGCTCCAGCTTGAACTGCCAGATGTAAAGCACTGCTTGAGTTTGGGGCCTTGTCCTTCAGGCTCGCTCCCTTTTCAATGAGAACTTTTGCTGACTCGGTCTTGCCCATCTCGCACGCCACAAGCAGTGGTGTGTACTGCGCTTCGTCGAGGGCGTTTTTGTCGGTACCTTTATCAATTAAAGCTGCTACGATGCCATGCAGGTCCTTCTGAATGGCTTTAAAGAGAGCTGACACCATCATAGCCGGCGACATGCCTTTGGAATAGTCCAGCAATAACTTGAAGAGAGAGTGACTGTTGCTGTTAAAGGCTACATCAATGATGCTGGAATCAATGTTGGCTCCAGCTTCCAGGAGAACCTGGACAGTCTTCTCAAACCCTCGAGACACGGCATAGCCCAAAGCGGTCTGTCCTCTCTCATCCTTGGCATCCTTCAAAGCACCATTCTTTAGGATGGCTTGCACCAGCTCACTGTCATCTCTGAGAGCAGCCATGTGCAGGAAGTTGTGTTGGTTCTTGTGTCGCCTCACCTCTTCTTTCAGGATGCTCTTCAGAACATGGGTGTGGTGGTTCTGATGGGCCAAATGAAGTGGGCTCTTGCCTTCTTGATCCAAGGTGTACATGTTGGCACCCGACTGGAGCAGCATTTTCACAGCTTCGCCGTGACCTCTCTCAGCAGCTCTGTGTAGCGGGGTTCTTCCTTTCTTATCCTTAACTTCCAGCTTAGCCCCTCTGCCGATTAGATAGTCAATTATTTCTGTATGCCCGTGAGCCGCTGCAATGTGTAGGAGGGTTTCATCTTCAGAGTTTACTGCGTTAATATCATTCTCTTTTAAGATCTTTTCTAAATAGGAAAGATTACCTTTAGCCACAGAATCAAAGACGGAAAGAGAATTGAAAGAATTGTCTTGGGATTTCACAGCAGCTGAATCCTTTTTTACTTTACGTTTGATCTGAGTCAGCTTTTCTGGCTTAGCTAAAACCTGTCTGGGGCTATCCTTCTTTTCTTGGTGAGGATCTTTACCCTTTTGAACCCACCCTTTATCTTTCTCCAGTAGATAACCTATCAGTTGCCTTCTGGCATCACCAATTCTTTCATTCACATTGCTGACATAACTCCTCATGTTGTTATATAGCTGTGGCTCAATCTGTTTCAGACATGGATAAAAAAAGAGCCTGCAAGCTCGCTCACCTTGAGAAACCAATATATCCAGGACCCGGGAGTTCTTTGCAGTTCTTGTTCTGTAGTAGGATAAGACCATTTTTTTCTCCGGTGTAAAAATGCCGTGTTCTATCAGCCAGTTCAGAAGCTGATCAGGGTTCCTTATGCCATCTACAAGTTCGTTCTTTTTCGTTCTCAGTACTTCTGTGGCATAGGGATTTGTGAACATGCCAGCTGAATACATGATGTGTTTAGATTATGCACCCGCAATACATTAAACATGCCTTTGAAGTTCGGCATTTAGCATGAGAAAGGGTAGATTGTTACATAAGTTTGCTCCAGTTTCTGCCAACAAATATTCTGGTGGTCCAACTGGAAATCTCAGCGACAACCACACACACAGGGGGGAAAGGGAGAGCATAAACTTTTCACCTCTCGTTGTGCAACGCTGTTGCCTTCCAATTCTCTTTTCTATTCCTTAACAACAGACTGGAGTTGACGAATTGAAACAAAACAAAACTCAGTAAAAATATTCCAGTAAAAATGGTCGCATTGCAAGAACTTGCAAGATAAAATCGGGAGGAAGTTTTCAAAGTTGGTAGCTAAGCTGTTGATGGATAGAAACTAAAAAAAAAAAAAAATGTATTTGGCATGTGTGACCCATCTGTCAAACATGTCAGTAGAAAAGCAGCAGGCTAGTAACTGTTGCTATGTAATTAGCCTTTGTGTAACATTAAGATAAAATTGTATACCCTTCAGTTAGTTACACAGCGGCATATCACACAGTGATCAAAAGCTGCAGGGCAAGTAGCTAAGAATGAGTTTAATGTTTCAAAAAAAGTAGATCCCGCATTTATTTTATTTATTTAGAAAAATGCATTAGCCACTTTTTAAAAAAAACTATCCTAAGCAATGTACATACAACAATAAAACTTTTCAGATAGCAACATAATGGCATGCTATGAAAGGGCCATATATGTGAAACATGAAAAAAATCAAGAAATAGACATTTATTTTACCTTTCGCAACATGTAATAATTTAATCAGTGCTGTGAGCTTATGGCGTTTCGATAAAGGCAAATTCTGATTGAAAACACATCTGTCCTCGAGGTGGAATATTTTAACAACTGAGGAATTTTCATTAAAGCGATATGGGCAAATTATAATGACGGCTTCTAATAAACAGAAGATTAGCAGAACAATCTTACATAGCAATTGCACCGGGAGTAAAGTTACATCACTGCTATTTTATATTTATAGACATATTCATAGTCTGCCCTCTCACAAAATATCAGGGCAGTGCACAGCAATATAACAAAATATTTTTTTAAAAAGCATTAAAAGCAGTATGGAATTATCATTAAAATAACCAGCAACTCAATAAATAAATGAATGAATGAATGAATGAATGAATGAATGAATGCATAGGTCTGCCAGCAGCTTTCTTCTAAGCAGGTAGGATGGCTATACATGCTCAGCCCAGGAGTAGGAAAGAAAACACACAAAACAGAAAATTCAAAAATAGCATAAAAGCAGAAGATAGGCCCCTCCATCTGTGAACACATAGCCAAAATCCACCATACACAAACCATACACAGAGGAAGCCAGTGAACTCACAGTGAAAAGGGCACAGTGAAAATGGGTGCTGTGCAGGGGTATATTCTGATGCATCCCCACACAATGTATGAAAGAATGCCACCACACCCAAAACTAAGGTAACCAGACATTCCCATTTCCCAGGAACAGTCCCCGGATTTACAAATCAGTCCCCATACAAAATCCATTGAAGTTGAAAAGTGTCCCTGGATTCATTGAAAAACATTTGGTAACCTTACCCAAAACCATTGGGCAGCAACAACTTTGCTCCTTCTACTAGTCATCCAGCATCCCTCCAGGCAGAGGCTCCATTTTCCTTATGCTGCTCACAAGCACTGCTGGGGTGGGAATGCCACAGAATGGGATGGCACAACACGGAGTGTCAAGCTCGGAAATTCCTCTCCTCCCTTTTGGTAACTTCACAGATAAGAGTTAACGAGCAGTTGATAGATTTATAGTCTTTTTATTACAGCTTCATGTTGCGGTCACAAAATAGGCAGCTCTCTGCAAAGAGGGCATTTCCTCATTTGTGGAGGAAGTTCCTCAAAGAAAGTGGGATAAATATTTTAAAATAAATGTTCACATAGAACAAATGGGTCACAATGGTCACACTTTGCAGTGTTTCCCACTTCCCTTGTTTGCCTGTGTGCAATGTGGTTGTTGGATCAGAGTGGGGTTATTGTTGGGTGTGGGGGTTTCCCCTTAGAAGTGAGGTACTCAAGTTCCCCTGTGTGTTCTGGAAGCTGGTTCTCTGTGGACGCTTTCAGACTGCCATCACTTTTGGATCTCTCACCCATTTGAACAGATGCCAATTGTGCTCCTTCGTGAAATAACGTGGCCCTTCTTCTTAACCCACCTCCAAGAAGATGGGCACATTGTGGTAAACAGCAACAGCACTACAGGCTTCTCACGCTTAAAAAGTAGACTTTTGCAGTAAGAAATGTGATGGGTGGGAAGCAGTAGAAAGTGTGGGATAATTCCCACTTGATGGCAGTGTTGTATAACCTCTGCAGAAATGTCGTACAAACCAATGAGACCAAGTGCCCAACAAACAGGTCTCTGGAAACCACTCCTGTGTCTGAAAATCCCCCCACCTCTTTCCCAGTTTCCCCATCACCAACTCTGGCCTCTGGGAGCTCTAGGCATGGAGCAAGTGGGGACATGCCTTCAGCTGCAGTCTCCCCATGTAGGATTTATATACTTGGTGTGCTGCGATTGGGTGATGCGTTGGTGCCCATATCCTATGCCTGGCCCAGCAAAATAAGCAGGATGGTCATTGAAACAAGGAGGTTTTCTTTACCCCTTTTATCTTTTTAAAGAAGTTTCTCTCCCACTGGCGTCAGCAGGAGGGAAACTCTTTGCATCTTTGACTGTTTATGACATGGTCACTGGAGCCTAGAGGAGTATAGCATATCATGTAAATGTGTACTTCTCTGGGCCACCCCATCCTGACTCCACCCCGTCCACAGGCAGATCTTCACTGGCAGAAAACCTACACAAGCCCCACTGTTCTACTGCTGTCAGACTTTATCAGCATATCTGTCATGTCTGCACCATCCCTGGCATTCTGCTTATGGTGCTGCGTTTCTGTCAAATCCTCAGCCAGCAATGGTCAAATACAGGACTGTGTCCTGAATATAGTTCTTCCTAGAACAATCATAGGCAGATAGTAGAAAATTGTGTGGTTTTTTTGAAAAATGGATTGAATAACTAAAGGAGAGTAAGTGGCTAATTGGGATCCAGAACAATCTTAGAGCATTTTGTATTTCTTCCTATAGAGCCAGTGTAGCATAGTGGTTAGAGTATTGGGCTATGACCTGGAAGACCAGGGTTTGAATCCCCACAGGGATGAATAAAGATAGGATATAAATGGAATAATAAATACATACAAATAAATAAAAATGTATTTTGGTCTGGAATGTGCGGCTTGTGTTAAAGTAGGATTGAAACTGGAACGAATGCTTTGAATAATTTCTAGCCAAAGAAAGTTTTGCATATTAATTAGAGAGTTGGGAAATGCAAAGCAAAATAAAACAGAACAGTGTAAATGCTGTTGGGATCAGGTAGGATCTGTATTCCTGGAATCTTAGGGATTTGCAGTAAGCAGCACCGTTAAGAGGAAAGTGTGTGTGTGTGTGTGTGTGTGTGTGTGTGTGAGAGAGAGAGAGAGAGAGAGAGAGATTTTTGTCTGGGAAAGCACTTGGAGAGGAAAGTAGAAACCTCGTTGCCAATGGGCCCAAATGGCTGTTGTAGTTTTTGAAAAGGAAATGGCCAGTTTTGTGCACACTTTAGAAGAATGCATACTTAACGTAATGTGTCGTTTGAGCCGAAGACGTGGTAGCCCATCTGTAGGTGGTGAATTGAACAAGTTAAATGTGGTAGATAAAGCCCAGTGGGTAGATTTTCATGCTCGGAGAAAGAGCATTTGCTTTGTATGCAGAAGGTCCCAGTTTCAATACCTAGCATCCCCAGGAGGGCTGGGAATGTCTCCTGTCTGAACCTCTGGGGAACCACTGGCAGTCATTGTAGACAGTATTGAGCTATATTGACCAATGATGTGATTCAGGGTAAGTCTAATTCCTGTACTCCTAATCTTCTGGCTTTAGTGGTCATTGCAATGATGGAATCAAGGCACTTTGCATCATCTGCCCCAACCATGTTATAAGTTTTATGGCTTCCCTGTGAACCACTAGCATAAGGGAGCATGGTGGTGGGGAGTCAGAGCTTTGGTGATGCTCACATGAACATTTAACATTTGAATGCACTCTCTATTTGGTCCTTTGTATTGGAGTGAAATGTAACCGCCAAACCATGCCAAGGCATTTTGTTTGTATAATGTAGCAATTCTGGTCCAGTAACTGGGCCAGTAAGTCAAGTTAATCTTCACTTGAAAGAGGGAGATGAGTGTTTTTCAACTAATTGTTTAGTCTTTATATCTGGCTTTGAAGCTCTGCATGCTTTGAAGCTGTATGGTTTCCTGGCTTTCCCAAGATGAAGATGTTTCTTAATTAATAAAAGAGTCAGTTTTCAAAAACAACATCCTTTGTCAACATGAAATGTGTTTGACATCCTTTATTTACATTTTTCCCCCATAAAGGAGAGCAAATAAAACCCTCCTCTTAGATTAATATTATATCAGACTCTTGCCAAATACAATTTTGACTTCTTTACAAAATCCAGAAGAGGTCACTGTTTCTTTTTTGAGTGTTTTCAACAGCCGCAGTTGGCAGAAGGTCCTCTTTAAGCTAATTAAGAGACCTGGAACCTGTTAAAACGGGTTGAATGTAACTGAATGGTTTCCAATGCCTTCTTTACATTCTCTAGGGTGTTTGGCCTGACATAACAGCTGGAATAAATGAACATAAATATATCAGTAGTGAGTGAAGTTGTGTTATTAATGTTTCCCAGCATGCATTTTAATTTCAGATTCAGCCATTGAAGCACAGCGCTTATCTATAATGCAACCAGGCTCTTTATTGAAAACATTCAATAACTTTATTTTTCTTCTTCTTTTTTAAAAGCTAGGCAGTGGCCTCTTCTGGAACGACAATGTCAAATGTTTTCATTTTACTTGGTGGCATTATGAACAAGTGCTTTGCCTCAACATGGTGACCCAAACTATTGCAGAAAATGACATTAAGAGTTTTATGAAGGAGTTTAACAAAGACCATCAGGGTGGCACTATGGTCTAAACCACTGTGCCTCTTGGGCTTGCCGATTGGAAGGTCGGCCATTCGAATCCACCCAATGGGGTGAGCTCCCGTTGCTCTGTCCCAACTACTGCCAACCTAGCAGTTTGAAAGCATGCCAGTGCAAGTAGATAAATAGGTACCACAGTGATGGGAAGGTAAACAGCATTTCTGTGTGCTCTGGTTTCCACCATGGTGTCCCATTGCACCAGAAGTGGTTTAGTCATGCTGGCCACATGACCTGGAAAGCAACAGCTCCCTTGGCCTGAAAGTGAGATGAGCGCCACACCCCATAGTAGCATTTGACTGGACTTAACCGTCTGGGGGTCCTTATTTTTACCTTTATCAGGGTTTGGTCAGCTAAAGAAAAGTCAGTCTACAACCTTTTCAAAGTTAGAATAGAGGGGGCAGTTATGAAAATGTGTGTTGTGGGCTTGCCCAAGACATGATTTTGCTGCCTGAGGCAGAATAACAAATGATGCCCTCCCTCACAAGCCAAGGTGCCTAGGCTGGTCAAGTTGTGTTGGCACCTGAGGGAGAAAATTCCACATGCACCTCTGCCCCTTCCTGGCAGGAAAAAAAAATACAACCGTCAAATTACTAAGAGCTGTCTGTTGTCTCATGACACCCAGAAATAGCTGCCTAAGGAGGCCATCTCACTCTGTCTAATGGTAGAGCCAGCCCAAATCAGTGTCTATGTGTCTTCCTTTACAGTCTTCAATTCAAAGGGCTAGCTAATCCAAACACCTTTTAAAGAGAATGAATCCTAAGAAGGAAGAGCAGTAGGAGTATTGAATTGCTTATATACAATTAGTACATGGGCAGCAGACTGAGCAGGCCTACAGGTCACTTGGCCCTGCTTAAGAACTTCCACGTGTGCAATGGGGCTTCCTTCTGCATGCCCCCTGAAATTGACTGGGGTGGGTTGGGAGAACCCCCAGAAGAGTGCACAGGGGGGAGCAGCTGAAATTCCTGTGGAGGTGGAACATTCGTAATAGCGCGGTGTTGAATCCCACCCATTGCATTTCTATCTAAAGGATAGTGATTGTTTCTAACTAGCAGCTTTGTATCCAGTATTTGCTCAGGAGTGCTAAGAAACCAAAAGTTCAGGGCAGTTTTGAAAGGTTCGGTCTGCCATCTTGATTCCAAATGGTGTCCAGCTGCGTCCAAACATACAATGAAAACCTGCTCTTTATTCTTGGGAACCGTCATGCAAAATGTGTTCATGATAACTTAAGAGACATCCAAATTCTGAGCAAACAAAAACTTACCAAGATATATAGTAGATTGTGAATGTATACATATAAATTTGTGCATGCACATTTTATCACAGAATCTTAGAGTTAGAAGGCATCCCAGGGGTCAGTCTAGTCCAACCCCTGCAATGCAGGAATCTCAGCTAGAGCATCCATGGCAGATGGCCATCCAACCTCTGCTTAAAGACCTCCAAGGAAGTAGAGTCCTCAACTTCCTGAGGAAGACTATTCCACTTTCAAACAAGTGTGTCTTTTGGTGATGCATTTCCTTTGTTCGTCCCCACACCCAGCAATGCATAAGTGGCCTTCCTATGTGTATTTATAGAATTGGGCCATCCATGCTAATCACCTTTATATAGAAGTACACTTTACAAGGGACGCGGGTGGCGCTGTGGGTAAAACCTCAGTGCCTAGGGCTTGCCGATTCCATGGTCGGCAGTTCGAATCCCTGCGGCGGGGTGAGCTCCCGTCGTTCAGTCCCAGCTCCTGCCCACCTACCAGTTCGAAAGCACCCCTAAGTGCAAGTAGATAAATAGGTACCGCTTTATAGCGGGAAGGTAAATGGCGTTTCCATGTGCTGTGCTGGTGCTGGCTTGCCAGAGCAGCTTCGTCACGCTGGCCACGTGACCCGGAAGTGTCTCCGGACAGCGCTGGCCCCCGGCCTCTTAAGTGAGATGGTCGCACAACCCTAGAGTCGGACACGACTGGCCCGTACGGGCAGGGGTACCATTACCTTTTACCTTTTTTACACTTTACAAATTCTAGTGGAATCCACTTCCAACTAAGGCAGCAGTCCTACCAACTTATATCTTTGATTAAACCCTGTTGCATTATATAATGTAACCGATCCCAGAAAACAGTCATAGAGTTTACTGTATTTAGGGTGACAACTTTCCATAGGACTCCATGAGCAGAAAGCTGCTCTTCCTTGGAGCTACCCCGAATGTTTACAGATTGCTTTGACCATAACAGTTTGCGAGAACAAATCGCAAGGCAGTGCTGGGGTCTCAAATAGTTACTACATTTTAAATCATAAAATGTCATTGCATAAATGTGTTCATAATTGAATCCTCATGTGGATTTTGCTACTTAAGGCCATAATCCTAACTTTGCCTGTTTGGAGGTTAACCCCATTGAAATCAACAGGACTTCTGATTAAACATGGTGAATATTGAGTTGCCAGCAAGTCTTTGTGATTTATCACTTTGCTTCCTATGCAACTCTATGTCAAAGTAACCCAGTGTAAATATAGCTCTCGCAGCTGATTATCCAAATGTTTTATATGTCCCTTGCAGTGTTACTGTAACCTTCACCTCTCTCTTAGTGTTTACTTATTTGGAAGAAAGCTGCTTAAAACCAACAGGACTTATTTCCACATAAATGTGTTTTAAGAGTGAATGTTAAGATTTAAAACATATTTATGTGGAAAAATGTCCTGTACTTTAGAAAACCTTTCTTCAAAGTGTACTAGGACTGCGGTCTGAAGTTGTGCTGCATGGAAAAAATGGTATATTTATATTACTTCAAGTTGAACTTAATTAAAGCAACTTAGAAGTTCCCTTGCCCCAACAAGGACACATTATGGAGCAAATGATCCAGATAACACCAAGGGAGGTAGACTTAGAGGTCACTGCGATCAGGTGATGCCTTGCCACCAGCTCTCTGTCCAACTAACCACTGAACTGTTGAAACGAATTGTACAAGGAGTTTGTCTTTACTTGTACAGATGGTGATTCTGATCTGCATGACCAGCATTGTACTATTAGGGTGAGGAAGTGGGGGCGGGGTTTAACTCATGAGAAAAATTTTAACATCAGTGCCCATTCAACAAATGGTGCACATGTGAGCTATTGTAACCCATGTAATCCAAATCCATATTGTCCTATGCCACAGGGGTGAATCATGCATGCAGATTTTGCATCAAAATTGTATTATCTGACATCATAATGATTCAGATGAGTGACACCTGTCAAAGAGCTTGTTGCACATTTGGGAAGCACTGCACTTTTATTTTGTTTTGTTTCTACAATCCCTGTATGCAGCACTTCCCAAGCACATGGATTGCAAAGCCCTTTTGGCAGCACTTCCAAAAGGCCAATGATCAGCTAGTTATCTGCTGCTTCGGAAGTACAGCACAAAGTGCTTTGCAGGCACCCCCAATTGACAGGGCCTGCAAACCCCCTTTGGTACTTCCCTACACCATGTCAGACTTCATCAACGACATCAGATATAAACAAGTGGGTGTGGCTTGCCTGAAACAGATATGTGATGTGAGCCAAATGGGGAGTCCAGGAGGGCCAAATTTGGCCAGCAGGCCAGAGCTTCCCCCCACTTGTTTTAAGTCTGAATTCAGTGGGGGGCCAGGTAAAGCCTCTCTAGATACTTGTGTGCCTGCAGCTGCCGTGCTGGTATATGGTATATGGTTAGGAGTTTTTGTTCCAATATATATACTTGCCTACACTGAACAGCATTCACCACTTGAATGCCCATTCGCCCAGCCTGGAGAGATCCTTTTGGAGCTCCTTACAATCCCTTGCTGTTCTTACCAGCCTGAACAACTGGGTGTAATCCGTTCACTCCAAGTCATTTATGAACAAGTTAAAAAGGAGCAGTCCCAATAGTGACCATTGGGGGACTTCAGTGCCACCAAAAGGCAAGAGTGGTGTGTCCTGTCCACCCCTTGAGGCTTCACCCTGCTTAATGGCTGGCCTGGCCCTGTATTTAGGAATATAGGAAGCTACCTTATACTGAGTCGGACCTTTGGTCCATCTTGCTCAGTATTATTTACCTACTGGCAACAGCTCTCCAAGGCTTCAGGCAGAAGCCTCTCCCAACGCTACCTGAAGATGCTGGGGCTTGAACTTGAGACATCCTGGATCAAATGCAGATGCTCTACCACTCAGCTGACCTGCTGCCCTTCCTTGATGCCTTCTGACCATAGGAGGTGAGATGGTAAAACAGGGACAGGGAGCCTGTTGGATCCCAACTCCTCTCAACCCCAGTCAGCATGGCCAATGGCCAGGAGTGATGGGACCTGGAGTCCAAAAACATCTAGAAGTTCCCCACCCTTGTGTCAAAGCTGTGGCAAAACAGCACCAAGGGAGTGGAGCAAAGCCAATGGGCTATTGAGGGCTAGGGAAGACATGAGACAAGTACTGATGTCCTGGAACAGCTGTCTGGAAATCAAGTGGCCGGCCCTAGAAGCTAAGAGCATAGGCATCTTGCAGAACGTAAAGGGGTTGGGAAGCAGAGGCACAAGCGGAAGGGAGCTGGAGTGGGCAATGGAAAAGTTTCAGTCTGATGCCCATAGTTGAGGTGCTACTGGGGGCTGGTGAAGGATTGGGTTGCAGCCAATCATCTTTCCTCTTTTCTCAGGTTAGAGTGATGAGCAACCACTTCCTCCAGGAAGCTCGGTGGCTTGGCCCCCCCGTAGGAGCTTTCACACAGCCGCTTTCTCGGCAGCGCATCCTGTGAAATCTCGAAGAGCAACGGAGCGCCATAGGCAGCCAGTGGATTTTGGCAGCCTCCCTCTGGCTGCCGTCTCCGTGCCGCTGCCACTGCAGGGGAGCAGCTTGGATTTGAGGAGAACTGGGCTGAGTCGGAGGCTTGTTCACAAATAACAGTTGCCATCTGTCTTCTTAAAATAATAATAATAATAATACATGACAACTTGTACTTTCCTGTGGGCAAGGCTTAATGTAAAGCAGTTGCACAAAAGCCTTTCATTAGCATAATGTTTAAGCGATGCCGAGATATTAGGTTACCAAATGCTGAGGCAGCTTCAAGAATCAGCAAAATGAGACAGCTCCTCGAGTTCCTTGCAAAATGGCCAGAATTCCTCCTTCCCATTTTCAACACAAATGGCCTCCTGTGGTTTTCAGTCAGGATGAGGCACTGCCAGTAAATTTTTGCAGAAAGTAAGATGTTTCCTGCTTTAACCTCTTAAAGGAAGGTTCTTCCTGCTGTTTATAGATTTATTAATTTTCTAGGCTGACACTTTCACTGATGTTGATTGGTGCTAGGGGAGGACACAACAAAACTTTCCAATTTGTCTTGGGGTTATTCTGCGGTGAGTTTAAATAGCCCACAGTGCTAGTCTGGGCAGCCTTCCTGTGAGGCAGAGTGAAGGAGCCTCCTCAGGCAGATGATTTGGGGTGTTATAAAAGGACAGCAAATTGTTAATACTTTAATTCATTGTTGTGTTTTTCGTGACTGGGAGCAGGACTGTCATTTGGGTGATTTATCTGCTTCAGGTGCCAAAACAACTTGACTGACCTAGGGTACTATGGCTAATTACCTTGAAATAAGGGTAGGGCAGGCATTTGCTGTTCCATATCTCAAGCATATCTTGAGCTATCTCTCTTAACATCTGGAATTTGTCATCGTAACCTGTGGCATCCAGATGTTGCTGGACTGCAATTCCCATGACCCACAACCACTGGCCATTCTGGCTGGGCCTGATGGGGAATGTAGTCCAAAGCAGTTGGATGGCATCAGGTTGGGAAAGTCTGATCTAAAGGAACTTTCTTGGTGGGTACTGTCCTGTGCCATATGCAGTCCCAAGCAGGTATTCCTAGAACTGATGGTTGAAGGATGGGTGGCTGTATTCTTTCCAGGTGTAACTTGCCTATGAAACCAGCCACTGACTTGATTTAAAGCTTGTTGAATATACAATATGAATGGAAGCCATTATTTGGTTGTGCTCAACAAGGCCTGAGCTATTGTTTATTGGGTTTTATATCTCCAAATGTCCAAATAATATATAGCTAAAATAAATTTACATACAAAAAATAAAACAGCAGCAGACATGACAAATGAAAGCTATTGGATAAGTCAGACAAAAAACAACAACAGCACCATTTCATTATCAATTTATTTACATGGCCTTTTTTCTCAGCAAGGTGAAAGGAATTCCTTACCTCATTATCATGTACGTTTCATGAGTAGAAAGTAGATCTGAGGTTGAAAGATGAATTTTTAACCTTTGCACTACACTACCATCCTAGAACTCCCTAGGCGGCATGTTTCCCTAACTCACAAGCCTGCACACCACAGCAGCACTCAAGGACGTTAAGCACCTTATAGCTGGCGTGTCACATTAATCCATTTTGATTGCAACACTATGCCAGCTTCTGAAAACCACTAGCCTTTCTTCTGAGTAGACACATATACGTATGATTGCACTGTTAATGGTCTCAGCATGCAAGCTTATGCACCTTTACCTGGGAATAAGCACCAGTGAATCCAATGCAGCTTACTTCAGAATAAGCGGAACATAGGATTGCACTCTGGAGGAGTAACTGGAATGGTTACTAACTGCCGTTTTGCATTAATTATATAAAAAAGGAGTTTGCTGTGAAATCAAGGGTGGTTTTTTTTTCCTTTTTGCTTGTAGCATCTGTCACTTTTCTCTGCTCCAGGTTCTGCTACATTTTTAGATAGCTCCAACCAGAGAATGTAATTGCAGCTTAATGATAATGTACCCTTTTGCTTTTACCTATCTATCAATCTGCCCTCCTGAATGCTGGCAGATTACTTGGACAACACTGATATTTAGTTAATTTATTACTCATGCCCAGTACATTTTCAAGTGTACCTGCCTGGTGTAATAAAAGAAAAAGAGGAGGTTACATGATTTGTTCTAGTTCACAGCACTTCTGAACTTGCACAAGCCTTCTGCTTATAGCCGTGCTATCTTATATCTCTTAGCCTTTATTTTTTTTAAAAGCCAAGCACCCATTAAAAATACAGAACAGTGTCTGCAAATCATGCTCACTTTCCATACTGTCTCATAAGAACACAAGAGGCTGCAAAAAATAAATAAATAAATAAAGTTTCTGAGCAATTTTTAACAGAAATTGCCCAAAACGACACTGCCGACATGGGTTGCCACACGTCCAGATTTTCCCGGACTTTTTGTTGTTGTTTTTTGCAATTTCCACCCGGACACTGCTTTGAACTGCAGTATTCCAGATATCTCTGGGAAATTCTGGACGCATGGCAAGCCTAGGACTGGCAGGTGAATCTTACTTCAGCACTGGTAATGGGACAGAGCCTCCACCACACCTGAGGCCAGCAGGCAAGCTTAAGAGGTACAGGGCAAGCTGCTTAATCCACACAGTATCTGTTCTCCATCCGTCCACATCTGCCACCTAAGGAGGCTGCTTTACTCTGCCTAATAGCAGGGCTGGCCCAGCTTACACCAAGTCAATTGAGTGGTTCGGCCAACATTCAGCATTGTCTCTACACTGACTGTTGGGGTTTCTCTCCAGAGTTTCATATGGGATTATTCCCTAGCTCTCCCTGCAAACAATGGTAACATTTGTGTGGAAAGCATATGCACTGAGCTACAAACCTCCTCCCACTGACAAGGATAGGAACTGGGTTGCCAGCAAAGCAACACCCAAAGTGAGGCACAAACTGTAGAGATATAATGAGCACAAGATGGAGTGCAGAGTGGGCGGGGGGGGGGGGTTGATTGTAAGAACCACGGGAATTGTCCAGTGGCATCCTACACGGTTTCATCTTTTCCACCATGCTATTGACAGTGGTACCTCGGGTTAAGTACTTAATTCGTTCCGGAGGTCCGTTCTTAACCTGAAACTGTTCTTAACCTGAAGCACCACTTTAGCTAATGGGGCCTCCTGCTGCTGCCGCGCCGCCGAAGCACGATTTCTGTTCTCATCTTGAAGCAAAGTTCTTAACCCGAGGTAATATTTCTGGGTTAGCGGAGTCTGTAACCTGAAGCGTATGTAACCCGAGGTACCACTGTATCTGGAGCTGCTGAGTGCTGTCAGCAGGGAATTTGGAATGAAGTGTCACCATCTCCCCCCCCCCCTCCATCTCTCACCTGAATCAGGAGAGGCACATCAGGTGCCAGACCAGCTTGGAGGCCACAGTGGGCTGGATGTGGGCCAATGCAGTGAAGGACAGGTAAGAAATCTGATAAATAAACAAACTTCCAGACATTGCAGAAGGTACTTTAACTTCAGCAAAGCACCCAGCAGCCACAGGTGTCTTTCAGATTCTCCATCACTTACGTGTTGTGAAAGTCTCAAATAGAAAGGAAAGGGATTACCACTAATCAATATAATAGGGCCAAACCAGTCTCTTGGGACCATCATCACAACCAGCCAAGCATGTATACCGAATCAGAATATTGATGCAACTAGATGGGGAACTGTGGGGCATATAGTGTCCACCTCCTTCCCTTCCTTTCCTGAGAATTAGGCTTGAAGGAAAAATTGTTGGAGTTAATAGGAGGCTTTTTGTTCAGTGCCATATTTTTTTGGGGGGGCGGGGGAGGCTTGCAGCGGGAAAGTGAAGGAGTCCCTTGCATAACATCAGGGACAGGCAATCAGTTACCCTAGGATTTCATATAGCCCTTAGCTTAATTTCAAATGACTGGTCCCTTCCTTGGCAGCCTGCTGGGTGGACGAAAGAAGCGGTGTTAGCATAATGCAGAAAAGGGAAGAAAAGAGTATGGCTTCCAGCAGAAGATGTTTACTAACCCGTTGCACCCCTTTGGCCTACTAACTTGAGGTTTGCTTTTTGTGTGTATTTTTGTATGTGGCTTTGTAATATGGGCATAGCCAGGACTTTAGTTAGAGGGGAGCAGGATTGGTCAGTTAGTTAAGTATTTCTATTGTTTTACTTGATCTAGGGGGGGGGGCAGCTGTCCCCTCTGCCCCCTCTTGGCTACGCTTATGCTTGGTAAGAAGAATATGCCTATGATGCTGCTTATATTATTGATGCCAATGTGATTTTTTTTTAAGCGCAGCCTGGCATTCTATCCAAGAAAAGCTTTCATAAATTGGGGAGGAAGAGGCCTTTCTGTACACACTTCCTGTGCTTCCGATCCAAACATGAACAGTTGTGTAAAGAAGGCGAAGGAGAAAACTGGCACAAATGAGCCACTTAGGCAGTTGTCCTACTTATTTGAGGCTGTGAAAACTAAATTAAGTAGATCGGAAACCAGAATCCCATTTTTACGTGAGATATAGCCAGCACAGCCACGTGTCCTACTTTCCAGAGTGCTGTCCTCTGTTTGGAGGCATTCTCCACTTGAATGGCTATCTGAAGGATAAAGAACAGTAAGATTGGAGAGCAAGGGCCTTGAAGTTGCTTAACCAACCAGGGAATCTCAGGTTTGTGGCTCGTGGTTTTTGTAGGAAGGGCACACGCTACTCAAGAGTGTTGGGTGAAAACAAGTGCAGCTTTATTGATTATATGGCAGGTCAGTGGGGTTGGCATGGCACGAGGGCAAAGGCAAGTTCTTCATTCCAGCCAGCCCTTGCTATTGGAGTGGCATTTTGTTTGATGGTTGGGAAGCACCCAACCAGCCCATGGGAGCTGGCCGCAGTGTCAGACCCCGCTGTGGGGCAAGCCAAGCACCCCGGATCCCGCTGGGCTTCTGGGGGAGAGGTCCACTCCCAGCCAGGTGGGGCCCCATGCGAGCTAGGACCATGCCTTGAACCTATCATCCCCTCCAGGCCCTTTATGGGGACATCCTTACTAGTCTGATCCTGCCCAATGCTGTTTGTGCACGGAGTAGTGGCAGAAGATTGAGAACGCCTAGCATGTCAAAGTGCTCACTGAGGGAAAGAGGTGGGAAACCCAGAGCCAACTGAGGTGGGGGGGGATCATTTCTGGACTTGTTAACCAGTGACCCAAAGAGCATAGACAGGCCCTAACAAGGCCTCACTAAGCGAGTGGGAAAGCACATAGGGCAAAATGGCGCCAACCTCTTTGTGGCTGTGGCTTTTAAGCACTTGACCAGGGGTCAGCAAACTTATCCCGCGCCTCGGGCCGGTGTCTCCAGCGCCACTCACTCGGAGGGCAGGGGAGCACGTGCCCATACGCATGCACACACGCTATTTCTGGCGCACTTCCAGGTTGGAGGAGCACCAGAAATAGCTTGTGCTCATGTGCACGGGCCTCCTCCAACCCGGATGTGCACCGGAAATAACGCTTGTGCATGTGCACAAGCTATTTCTGGTGCTCCTCCGACCCAGAAGTGGGCAGCCGCGCAGCGCCAGTAAGAGCAAGTGGTGGCGTGGGTTGCCGCAGGCCGGATAAATGAGTCCCTTGGGTCTTATCTGTCCCGCGGGCCTTAGTTTGGGGACCCCTGTCCTTGACCCTCTACTACCCCCATTGCATGGGATGCTACAATTTCCCATGGGATCTCATGAGGGTGCTGCAGGACTGGCTGAAGCCCTGCCTCGGGCTGCCTCCCCACCGGCCGAAAGTGCCCCATTCACTTTGCATGCAGAGCAGAACTTTCCAAAAGTTCGAACATGTCAGTGGGTCACAGCCTATGGAAGACCTTGAGTTTAGAAGTCATCCCTGTGTATAAATCAGCATATCAACCTGCAACCTGGGAGCGAAGCTAGATGGAGGTCCTTCTTGGAAGGCAACCACCTTCAGAAATCAAGCGGTTGGCAGTAAGGGAGCAGAAGGCTTTGTGGGAGGGGGGAGTTGTGCTGCTCTATTTATATAATCCCACCCCGCCCCCGGGAAGTTTGTCTGGTGCATGTGCTGTTGTCTTTTAAGCATCTGGGTAAAAGAATGTAAGAGGAGCCTGCTGGATCAGGTCTCTATGGCCCATCTGGTCCAGCATCCTGTTTTTACAGCGGCCAATCAGATGTCTATGAGAAACCTGCAAGAAGGACCAGAATGCAGCATCACTCTTCTCACTTCCCAGCACCTGGCATTCAGAGGTATCCTGCCTCCGAGAACGGAGGTACAATGTAAACATCACAGCTAGTTGATTTTTAAAGTGAAATGCTTTTTTAAATGTTCTGATGGGAAAGGAAGGTTATACGTTAATTGAGTCACCGAAGTTGGTTTTGAAGGCATAGTGAATTTGGGAAGTGCCTTTAATTGTTTGGGGAGGGCATCATCAGCATTTTAATTATCTAATTGTATGATGTTAAAAAATATTACTGTGAATTGCCTAGGATATATTTGCATGAAGGGCATTAAATAAAAAATAAAATGATAGTCCTCAGTATTCAAAACATAAGGCAATCCTCTCCACATCCAACTCATTACAATTGAGGTACATTCTGGATTTTATATTATTTTTAGACTAAGTGTCATCTTTGTTAATTAAGGTGTTTTGGTGCATCATGAGTGAGGACAAGACTGAGAAAATAATTCTAAATTTCATTAATAAACAATAAAAACCTAGACATGGGAATTTTTCAGGTTTCTGGCCATTCACAAAAGAGTCTAGATAGCTCAGTTAGTCAGAGTGTGGTGCTGATAATGCCAAGGTTGGAGGTTCTATCCCTGTATGGGACAGTTGCATAGTCCTGCATTGGACTAGATGATTCTGTGGGTCCCTTCCAACTCTGCAATTCTCTGATTCTATGATCACTCACAAGAGGTGCATGTGAAGTGATATGCTTGTGATATAGCCACATGCTAAGACGGTTGCATGCACAGAGTTCCATGCAGATCGGTTTAACCCACCACCAACAAAATAGGCTTTGTGCTGGTGTGCTAAACATCCCAGGTGCACACTGAGCATTTTTTTAGACACAGCCACAAAGAGGGGGGATTGTGCGAGAGGGCTCTGATCTTCTATCCGCATGCTTAAGCACTGTTGGCAAAACCAACTGTGCAAGCCTGTACATGCTTTCTTAGAAGCCCTACCAAGTTTGGCGGGGTTTGCTCCCCAATAATGGGAGTTTAGGATTGCAGGCTTGGGTTGCGTCTGCGTGTAATGGCTGAAGGTGCCTTGTGATTCGGCTCTGGCACATGGCTCTCAAGCATTTAACATTTCTGTGACATTGCTGTTTGCACAAGCCGTGACAGAAAGTGATCGGGAGAGGTTGTTTCCTTTTGATGTCTCACAGCAAGTCGTCCTTTCGTACTGGTGGCCGGAATCAAAAGCCCTGTGGCTCAATAAAGTGACCCTTTTGACACCCGCCTTTTGTGTGCTTCCACCCGCACCGCACCCCTCCCCAAGAGTTTGTATTTCATCAACCGTTTCCAAGGATTGTGAGTGCGCCCCACACATCTTCACTGCTGCTGGTGTGTTCAGAGCCAACAAACAAAACACAACACACCATTATTCGATTTGAATGGCTGCTGGGCTATATAATGGGGAACAGAGGAAACGGGGAGAATAAGGCCTTGCTATTCAGACAAGAAAAATCCCCAGCACCGTGTCAAAAGACTATGAAAGCACTTTCTGGCTTTTTGCCATGGTGGCCTTTAACATGATAAGAACAGGGCGACACAACCTGCCAGTCATGAACTTGCATGTAAAGAGGAGGAAATTAAAGGTGGGCTCAGCATTTTAATTCAGCGTGCAATGTCATTTCGGTGGCAATTTAAAAAAAAAGATGCAATTTTAATTTCTCTTTAGAAAGAAAGGAGAATGCCTGGATAGGGATGTAGATAGCTTTTAACTTTTCACCAGTTTCAGATTCTCTTTATCATTCCCAGCCTCAGTGCCCCTGCTCCAGTTTTCACCTCTTGTTACGAAGGATTATTGCCAGGTTGAAACTGCAAGGTTAAAAAAGCATGGCAGATCAGCTTCTTCTGCTTAAAATATTTGGAGGTGATCCAGGCACCTGATGTCATTCTTAAGAAAACTCATTGACAAAAGTGTAGCTTGGCTCAGTTCAGAGGTGGGAAGCCTTCTACAGCCCCCCCCCCCCGGGGGCCACAGGCCACCTTGGCTTTCACTTCATGCAGACCCAAGTCAGCCTGAGCTTCCACAGCCATTGCCTGCCATGAGCCACCATGAGCAGGATTGGTTGCAACAACAGCAGATATGCTTGAGATAATATTTTATTCTCTTGTTAATTATTTGTATTTTATATTTGACTTTAGTCATGTTTTATTTTGAAATGTTTAAGGAATTTCTCTTTTCATTTTTGGTAACTTTGCTGTGTTCAATGCACATTCCGTAGTTGTAATTCTCCTTTGTCATTTTTTTATTTGGAAATCTTTAAGAAAACGTTTTAGTTTCCTGCTAATTTTGTTGCTTTGAATGTATACTTTATGTTTGACTTTCTTCAGTAATGTTTTATTCTGGATTGTTTCATTTGGATTTTATGTTTCAATGTTTTATATACTTTGGATTTTATGTTTTAATGTATTATATACTTTGATGTTAGCCTCCCTGAGCCCAGTTTGGCTGGGGAGGGCTGGATATAAATAAAATTATTATTATTATTATTATTATTATTATTATTATTATTATTATTTTATTATATTAGTTTTAATGCATTGTGAGATTATTATTATTTCCTTAATAATATAAAGTGGTATAGAAATGAAATGAAAAATTTTACATATATTTCCCTTCTCCACAAGCTTCTGGGGACCACATGCACCTGGTGGGCATGGCCAGAGGAAAAAGGAGGTGGAGCAATGACTAAATTTGTTTCTGCAAGCATTCTCACACCCCCACGCTATCCTCTGTGATAGCTCAGTTGGTAGAGCATGAGACTCTCAGTCTCAGGATTGTGGGTTCAATCCCCACATTGGGCAAAAGATTCCTGCATTTCAGGGGGCTGGATGATCCTTGCGGTCCCTTCCAAGTCTACAATTCTATGATTCTATTATTCTTATCCAGGGAAGCAAGAGGGATTGTCAGAGTTGAAGGACATATTCCAGCCAGGCAAAAGCACTGGCGAATGGTGTGTAGCAGGGCCAGTAAAGGGTGTGGCTGGGGAGAATCCTCAGGGCCAGATAGAGAGGTGTCCAGGGCCACATTTAGCCACCCAGGCTTGAGGTCCCCCACCCCCAGTTCTTCAGGTGCTCCTGAATGTCAGCATCTTTGGTGCATTTGAACATGTGGCATTTCTGGGTGCAATTGGAACTTCCTCCAATTCAGCCTGCCCAAACTGGCCTCTCCACCGGTTGCATTTGTATTGTTGAGGCTTCCTTATCTCAGCCTCCATCATCAAGTACAGGTGGTTGCATTCAGCTTAGTGACCTGGGCTAATATTTAACCATTTAAAACAACAACAACAACAGGTTTCGGCTTGTTTTCCTCTTGTAGCATTCCATCGCGTGAACCGGGATGCTTCTTCCTTTGGGACTGCTAGTTCGGCTTTTGAAATCCAAACCTGCATTAGCAGAAGATCTGGAGCAGAAGATGGTGTTCTGCAAACAGTGTTCTGTGGAATTCTTAATCTCCACCTGGACAGCCACCAGAACAGAGGTCAGTTCAATATCTCATCTGAAGGTCATCACCTTTAACAGTTGCTGGTCTCCCGTGTCCATTCCTTCACTATTGCACTATGTGCAGCATGCAGGGACCGAAAGATGGCTGCATTGCCGGAATGTCAATTTGTTTCTTGCTGTGGCCTTAAAGGCATCTTCCTTCGCATTGAAATCTACTGATTTCTGGTATGTCTTGGATACTCAAGAAGAGACCCCGAGACCCCAATATACTCCTAAGATGCAGTGCACTGCCTTATATCGAGACAGACTATTTGTCCATCCAGCTTAGTGTTGCTCACTACAGGCTTTTTCGGTGCTTTCCAGATAATGTGGGACTCTTCACTCCCATTATCCTCCACCAATGACTAATACATGTTGAGACTGATGGGGTCCACAACAGTTAGAGGAAACTACATTGGTGCATTTGGACCGCCAACAGTTCTCCTAGTATCTTCAGAATGCAAAGCATATGCTCTTGTCACTGAACCAGGGGTGCCAACTTAAATAAAATACTGAGGAGGCCCAGGTAAGCCCAACATCACATAACTGATCACAAAACGCAGCACACACGCACACTATTTGAATGGTAATGCCCATCTATTGGGGGGGGGGCTCAGTCCTCTCAAATATTTTACTGGAGGGGGGCGAAGGGACCTCAGCCCCTAGGAGTTGGCTCCTATGCACTGAGCTAAGGTTCCCCCACCCTATTCATGGCTACCAGCAACAGCTCAAGGTACAGGTGTAGCCATCAAGTAAAACAACAGAAATAATTAACTGACCAATCACGTAGGTTCTGCCCCCCCCAAAGTCCTGCCCTCCCTAACAAAAATCCTGGCTACACCCATGGCTCAAGGCCTCTTCTTTCTCAGGGAAGGCTTGTGCTATCGCAATCATTGATCAATGACTACAGTACCAAATTATTATTATGCTGACCCCCAGATTTAACACCGCAGGTAGAATGTTTGTTTCGCCAGTTTTCAATGGGATCAGTTTGCATACGGGATTGCCACTCACATATTCAAATGTTGAATGAATCCATCAAACGTTGCATGTATATGTGTGAACCAACCTTCAGTTATCAAATTGGGGTATATCTCAAGGTGCCTGTGAGAAGACAGGATGAGGTGTGTGTCAGGTGAACAAGCAGCTCCCATACTGCAGCACTCTTCACCCTACTGTCGTTCCTTGACCAGCCTAGAGGTTGAGACTCTACGTTGAACTGTGTGAATCTTCTGCTTGCCTGGGGACTATTTCTCACACACCCGTTATAAAAGCTCAGACAAGAGCTGCCCCTCACTAAAGAAGGTTCCTGCTTGGCGATGGTTTGATGCTTTATTGATCAGCTTATTGTTTAACAAAAAGCCCTTGCTAAGAAGTAAAGCACAAAATCCTGTCCGTTGGGCTCATTGAAAAATGTGGAGGAACCGACCAGGGCAAGTGAATATTTTTAGATGTTACTATTTCAGGTCAGAGCTTCTGCTTTGGAGGAGAAGCATAACTTGAGAGGGCTGATTTCAACACATTGGAAAGCATTGTTTGGGAGGGACACTTGGACATGACAGGAAAACATCTGCACAATTTGGGGGAGGGTGCAAAGGGCAGTCCTCCTTGATGCAGCTGTGTTTCTGAGTAAAGAGCAACTTAGGAGCCACCTTGCTATGAGATATCCTTTGGTGGCATATTTGAGACATTGTTAAAGGGGAGCAGATAATTGTTTAGTGTGTGTATGTGTGTGTGTGTGTGAGAGAGAGAGGGGGGGGATGGGGTGGCGGGAATATTTTGATTTTCCAGTCACAAGTGACAAAACCTTTTGTTTTCCTGCTTTTGCAACTGATGGGAAGTGATCCCTGAGTGGCCAGCTCCTTACCTCTCACCCTTCCTCTTAAGCAGCGTTTCTCAAAGTGGGTGATACCAGCCCCTGGGGGGACACTGGAATGATCCAGGGGGGCAGTAGTAATCTCCACTGCAATTGGGGGGCATTGAATAAAAATAAGGGGGGGTGGAAGCATAAAGAAAGAAGAGAAGACAATTAAACAACTCAAATTTGTCTGCATCTTTCTGTTTGTTTGCTTAAAGGTAGATCTCCAGGGGGCGTGAGTATTCCCCCCCCCCCCGAAAAGGGGGCAGTAGGCCAAATAAGTTTGGGAATCTCTGTAAGCAAACCCTTTCCCTAGTATAATTCTCAGTGGTTTTAGCAGTTTACTGCAGAATGCTGAAGAATTGCTACATGAAAGGAGGCGGCACTGCATCCATGTCAAATGCCTGAAGCCACTTGCTCACCTGTTGGTGGCCCTAAGCAGTAACTTGAAATAACATCAACAGTCCTGTTTTCCAGTGACTCCTTGGTATCCATTCTTAATAGGAAATTAAACTTATTTTGCTTTGGAGAATGTAACGACAAGATCTTAAGGCCATATCTCAGAACAGGTCAAAAGAGAGCGATATGGCAGTACTTTAACACTGGAATTTGAGCACAACTGCTTTGTACATAGAGCTACCTCTTATCTTACTTTTCTGTCTGGGTAAAGAGACTCTCTCTCTCACACACACACACACACACGTGCATACACATAAAAAAAGAGAAATCATTTTGGAGGAAACCTCTGCTTTGGCAGATAGCTGCTGCGCAACTTAGTTATCAGCATGTTCGGTTGAGCTAAGCCGATTGATTTGGCTCCCAGTTGTCAGTGAGTTCAGTGCTGATGCTGGGAAATCAATCAAAAGGACAAACTGGATCCGGTTGCTTTTCCCCATCCCCACCCCCACCAAAAGGATGTCAGACCTGTTATTTCAGTTTAGTTAAAGACAGAACACAGAATCAACATCCTCCAGAGAAAATGCATTGAAATCAGTTGGCTTGTTATCTTCTCTTACTCTCCCAGGAGCACAGACATGTCTCCTAGGCATCTTGGACTCTTAGCCTAGAGCAGTTAGGACTTGCTCTCAAGATGAGAACCATTCATAGCAGTCTGCAAAAATCCTGACCCACACGGACTTCTCCATGTGGCACTGGCCTGCACACAGCTGCCCTCAGCATGTGGTGGTTGTGGCTGGAAGGGTGTTCAAATAAGTCCCTGGTCAGAACCTTCCTGATGCTTTATATAAACTTCGGAATGCTATTGTGTAGAGGTTAAAAAAAGGGAAGGCACTGTAGTAGTTCTGTGGTGATGGGAGGAAACCCTGAAGCATTTGCTCTTAAAAAAAAAATACCAGACGTACGGTTGATTGAGTAAACATACCAGGAAGTGGACAGCTTGACCGAAGCAGGAGGGTCAAGAGGCAACCAGGAGTCAATCTGCAAGCTGTGTGCATGTCTTTTCAAGAGCAAAGGTGGAAGGGTAAAACCAGAGTCACCCTGCTCCCCACCTCCTCCTGTTCATGGATATGTGTTATGGGTAGCTCCAGACTATTTTGTGGTAGGGATCCAAGAGCACACCTGGAGCAGTAAAAGCCGATTAAATTATTATTATTTTTTAGAAGACATCTGAAGGCAGCCCTGTTTAGGGAAGCCTTTAATAGCTGATGAATTCTTGTATTTTAATGTTTTGTTGGAAGCCGCCCAGAGTGACTGGGGAAACCCAGCCAGATGGGCAGGGTATAAATAATAAATTATGATTATTAAATTATTATTATAAAGGGCTCTGTCAACCTCATGCAACAAATCCATGTTGAAGAAGAATAAGACTTTTTGCAGTTTGAAGGGCACTGGGGAAATGCATCAAAAGTGTGGCATGAAGAAATGGCTAACAGGAAGATATATGAATTGCCCCACAAGCGAATGGAAGACAAATGTTTGTTGTTGTATAACTTCCCTGCAAGCAAATCAGAATGAAATCTCAATAAAGAGAGGATACAAGCTCAGCTATACATACCATATTTTTCGCTCTATAAGACACACCAGACCACAAGATGCACCTAGTTTTTGGAGGAGGAAAACAAGAAAAAATATATTCTGAATCTCAGAAGCCAGAAAAGCAAGAGGGATCACTGCGCAGTGAAAGCAGCAATCCCTCTTGCTGTTCTGGCTTCTGGGATAGCTGCGCAGCCTGCATTCGCTCCATAAGACGCACACACATTTCCCCTTACTTTTTAGGAGGAAAAAAGTGAGTCTTATAGAGCAAAAAATACGGTAAGTGTTGTGCAAACGAGTTAGGAAGGATGCTCAATAAACATGTCATCTGGAGGAGCCCCCTGCCTTTATCCCATTCCTTCTTTAAAGAGTAGGGGGAAGATGTACCTTTGGTATTCAGCCATTTAAAAATTCACATAATAAATACATACCATGTACATTTCAGTGTCACAATGGGTAGAGCAGAGGTTCCTTGCATGAGCCAAGGGAGTGGCTTGATTTTGAGAGCTCTGCATTTCTGCACGTAGGAACGAATTGGCCCTAGACAAAAAGTGCCAGAGAGCTCTTGAAAGCAATTAAGGGTGTGCTAGGCATACTTTGAAAAGATATTTAACAGGCATTCATGCCAAACACCAGGGCTATTTTTATAGGTAGCAGGCTTTGTTTGTGTGTGTGGTTTTTTTTTTACAGGTAACTTTGAAATGAAGGTGTGCCTCAAGTCAACCGCAACCTAAGTGAGGCCTCATTGCAGTGGCTGAGCTGTCTTCGAAAACAATGCCACCCTTTAAGGTGTTGTGAACTTGGAGCTCGTCAAATTCTTCTGGTGAGGACAGAGAAAGGTAATGAGTGTTTCCCAAAGGCAGAAAAGATTACACATACAACTTGGAGACTATAGGAGAATGAGTCTATGGGGCTTGTGGAGAACTAAAAGCAACTGCAAAAGATATCCTTAGGCCTATTGAGTGGCAGGGTACATTAACCTAGGACCTTGGTTGGGTTTATGAATATACATAAGGCTGTCTTCTAAAGAGACAAACCAAGCTTTCCTAGCTTAATGAAAAGGTCTCTGACTCCATGTTGTCTTGTTTTGAAACCCATTTTCAGTTGTTTCTGTACTGTTTTCAAAAACTATTTTAGCTGGGGGTCTTTAGCTTCTTTCAAGGGGTTTAAGCTAACCAGAAGTGCCCAGGAGCAAACCTGAGTGTCTATATGCAAGGTATGTGCACTACCACCTACCCATACCCTCCAACATTTTTCCAATGAAAATAGGGATGTCCCGTTCCATAATAATAATTTTACTATTTATACCCTGCCCATCTGACTGGATTGTCCCAGTCACTCTGGGTGGCTTCCAACATATATAACAAACATAATAAAACATTAAACAACTTCCCTGTACAGGGCTGTCTTCAGACGACTCAGGAGTTGGATAACTCCATAACCTCCAACATTTCTCCTTAAAAAAAGGGGATGTCCTAAGCTAAGGAAAAGCGAGACATTCCAGGATGAAATCAGAAACCGGAATAACTTCTGTAAATCAGGGACTGTCCCTGGAAAACAGGGACACTTGGAGGGTCTGCATACCTTGAAGCCTCATTGTGCTGATTCCCACTAGCACAAGTATTTAGTTGAGTCCAGCCCTCTGTGTGAACTTGTTGTGAAAAAGTTTAGAATTGTGGCATCAGTAATCTGCCCCCCCCCATTAAAAATATATATAACTTATTAATTTGGGAACTCTCTTATTCCATACAATAGTGCTTTGTTAATAAAAACTTTCCATCACTTTGATATATTCTGTTTCTGGTGTAAAAAACCTTTCCTAGTTTGGATGTCTTAAAACCTTTCCTAGTTTGTATTAAAACAATTATGGGTGGAAAACATGTATGGCAGCAAAGAAAACAAAACAAAACAAAAAACACCCTCCACACACGCACGCCCAACCACACCACATTTAGAAATATCTGAACTTTTTATAGGCTTCTGAAGGCAGTTCTCAAAACCAAAAGGAAACAGGCAAGGGCACATTCTGCCTTGGGGCTCTCTTCCCTACCCCCTTCTTAGCAGTGCAGAGGTATCTGTGCTGATATCTTCCCAGACATTCACTCCTTGATCAGACTGACCTGAAGTGAAAGGGACCCGGCTTCCTATTTCAGGCTCCAGGTACCAACAGTGTGCATTTAATACATCACAATGCACTGTTTTATTGTTGTACATTTGGTTGATTTATCAGAAAGCAAAGGCCACAATTCAGCACAGTGTACTGTGGGTTTTCAAGTGAGAGATGTTGTTCATTCCTAGGCACACTTTCTTATAAATAAATCCCACTATGTTCAGTGGCGCTCGTTCTCAGGTAAGTATGGTTAGGATTGCAGCCTTGGGCTTAAACTTACATACATGTGTATGTGTGTTAGGATCAGGATTCTGCCTTTCCACCCAGGAGCTCAAAGCAGCATCCTCATAACAACCTGGTTAGTTAGGTAAGTACTTACCTTAATTAAAGAAGAAAAACACACACGGCTGCACTAAAGGACTGGTGGAAATCTCACCTCTTTCATCCACACAGTGGGCATAGGTTTAGGCCAGAGATAGGGAACCTGTGGCTGTCCAGATGTTGTTGGAATCCACCTCCCATCAACCCCAGCCAGCATCGGATTCCAATAACATCTGGAGGACCACAGTTTCCTTACCCCTGCCTGAGACAAAGGCACTCTTTGCTTGAGAATCTCATCTCTAGTGTGAAGATAGTAGTGGTAACATAAATGAACACATATTGAATCCTACCCGCTTTGCTCCAAGGTCTGAGGGACGGATTTTTCTGCTCCTAGCTTTGCCGATTGCCTTTTAACTGAAAATGCCGTGTATAGATCCTTCAGTCTTGTTGCCTTCAAAGCATATTTACTGCCACTAACTACAGGACCTCCCCTCAATTTGTTGTTACTGAGTTTTCATTAGTTCTACTACAATAATTTATGTGGAACACTCTATTAATGAAAAGGTAGAAAGGTCTGATAATATATTTTATTTTCCATTTTAATTGATTTGTTGTGTTTTAGATTGTGGTGATCTGCTCTGAGATCACTTCTGATGAGGGTGGGACATCGGTCTCTAGATAAATGATGATGATGATACAAGTAATGACAAATAATTATCATTACTGTATTAATGTGAAGAGATTATATTCTTAGCATTATTCAGGTGGTCACTGCATGAGTTTTTACCAAAACTTGCTTGGAATTTATCTTGCAGTGTGGGTGATGGGAGAATATTGCTGCTTTAATCACAAGGCAGTTGTTTGGCAGTAAGCAGCTGTTTAACAGCAAATCACTCTGGCAGCCAAACAGCTGATCAACAGTGACAGCAGCACCAGCACCATTTATTCCTCAGGCTGAAGGAAAGTTCAAACCTAAGACTGGAGCAATGCTTGTGCAGTCAGGGACCATAGGCAGGCATCTTGCCGCCCTAGATTCAAAGGAACTGCTCTGCTCCTGCTTAAACATGTTATTGTTTCCAATACTCTGAGTAATATTAGGTTTCATTTTTAAAGTTTCCTACCTGGATGCAGGTGGCGCTGTGGGTTAAACCACAGAGCCTAGGACTTGCTGATCAGAAAGTCGGCAGTTCGAATCCCCGTGACGGGGTAAGCTCCCGTTGCTTGGTTCCTGCTTCTGCCAACCTAGCAGTTCGAAAGTGCGTCAGAGTGCAAGTAGATAAATAGGTACTGCTCCGGCGGGAAGGTAAACAGCGTTTCCGTGCGCTGCTCTGGTTCGCCAGAAGTGGCTTAGTCATGCTGGCCACATGACCCGGAAGCTGTATGCTGGCTCCCTTGGCCAGTAAAGCGAGATGAGAGCTGCAACCCCAGAGTTGGTCACAACTGGACCTAGTGGTCAGGGGTCCCTTTACCTTTTACCTGGATGTAAAGCCTGTCATGTCCATACTCCTGTTTTCTTCCAATTTCAGTTCCCGAATCTGCTGACAACACTCAGGTTCCAACAAAATACATAGTCACCATGTGCTTATTTGCAAAATGGTCCCTAGCTGCCAGCTAGAGCAGTGACTACTTTAAAAAAAAAAAAGTTCAATTCCAGACATTCGGAAAGGGATGTTTAAAATGCATATGCTTTACTTAAATGTGTGGCTTCTGTTCATTATCACTTCTGACTGATTGTTGACTGTCACTACAGACATCTGATTGTTTCATGAAATGATGGTTAGTTAATGAATGTAAAAATAAGCACCAAATATGGGTGACAGAGAACAAAACAGCAAGGATGGCACAAAAAATCCTGCCTGGGCAGCCCTGCCCTCATTGTGGAGATATGCAGTGTGACTTTAAATGTTCAGCATTAGGCAGAAGCTGAATCCAGACATGCCAGAGAGGCAGTGTGGTGTAGTGGTTAGAGTGTTGGATTAAGACCTGGAGACCAGGGCTCAGCCATGAAGTTCACTGGGTGACCTTAGGCCAGCCATTGGCTCTCAGCCTAACCTACCTCACAGGCTTGTTGTGAGGATAAAATGCAGAGGTGGAGAACTATACATGCCACCTCAAGCTCCATGGAGGAAAGGTGGGATAAAGATGCAATAAATAAATAAATAAATGTCACTGCTGCCACAACTTTCGAGGTGGGGATAGTGGTTAAGTGCAACATAGTATATCTAGCAGATTTATCCAGTTCTTCAAATATATACCTTTAAAGGAACCTTTCTCACTCTGTTGGTTTCAATTCTGGCTGTTAAATCTCTACGTTACTTCATTCCACAAGCGAGGGGCTACAACTGAAAAGGCCATCCTGGTGGTGCCATATCCTGAAGAATTCCCTCTGGTGGTAACCAGGGTGCCATGAACTGGGAGGAGGAAGAAGATCCCAGCAAGGGGTGTCACTGGGATTGGGACACACTGGGGCATGTTGGGAATGGGGAAGCTGAGGTTGGTGTAGGAAATACTCACCGAGTGATGGAGGATGGTGAGGGGCTGGAGGTCAATGCACAGGAACCAGATCAGCAGGACCCATCACCAGAGCCAGAAGGGCCGCTGTCTCCACAAACAAGGCAGGCTCTGAAGTGTGGGGAGCAGCAGAAGAGACTCTCTAGGTAGGAGGCTGGGGCAGGCAATAACCCACAGCCCAGCTCCCTAGCTGGCCAGGTAGAGCTCGCTATGTAATTCCTCAGCTGGAGCAGGCTCAGAACAGGTGAGGGTCACATGCCTCGTTAAGCCCAGATGCTTCAATCGGCATGTAGAATACAAAGAGGGAAGCAGAGCTGAGGTGCTGTGTCTGCTCAACTGTCCATGTTGAGGGAGTTGGGTGTTTCAGGGCCTCTATGGGATTGTGCTTTGGGTTTGGCCTGTATCCTGACTGCTGGACTTCAGACTTAGCAACTTGGGACTGACCCTGAACCTCAGTTTCTGACCTTTGGACTCTGGGCTTCATGTGTGTGGATCGGCCCTCAGACTTTCAACTTTGGACACGGCACACTGACTTGCTGCCAGGTAGGCCAGAGTTTCAGGACGTGGGCAGGGCCTTTTCTAGTTTGTGGAACAATTTCTGGAGCCTTGAAACGAGGTGGGCACAAGCTCTGTTGAGTTCTTGGTGCATCCTGAGAACATACCTGTTCCCCCAGGCCTATCCTGGTCACTGATACCAATGCCATTTTGAATTGTCTGGTTACTGTGGATGTTGCTGTTTCAACTGCATTTCTTAGGTTTTAATAGACTGGTTTTATTGTCAAATGTTAACAAAGCACTCTGGGGTTTTTAAAAGGGTGGTATAAAAATGTTTCAAATAAATAAGGTAAACGCCAGTGCCCGGTTATGGTGGCCTCTGATAAAAATCATGTCTTGAGTGGCTGATGGAACAGAGCCATCATGTGGAAATTTCCACTGATATGCTGCAAGTGTAAACAGAACAGCCCATGTGCTTCAGTGTTGGCTTTCACATCATGTCCAGATGGCAGCTGCCTACATTCCTGGTTAAAGCGAAAATTACAAAACAAAATAAGGAGTTGCCTTGTGCTAGCTTAGCCAGCCTGGTGCTTTCTGGTGGTTTTGGACTACAACTCCCATCAGCTTCAGCCAGTGCAGCAGTGCATTCCGGGACTGGTGGGAGCCCTAGACCAGGCACCCCCCAAACTCGACCCTCCAGATGTTTTGAGACTACAATTCCCATCATCCCTGACCACTGGTCCTGTTAGCTAGGGATGATGGGAGTTGTAGTCCCGAAACAGCTGGAGGGCCGAGTTTGCCTATGCCTGCCCTAGACTGAAAGGTCTTAAGAGCACCAGGTTGGCCAAGACTTCCTTGTACTGGGAGTAACCCATAGTCCCCCTAGCCTACTATCATCCATTCTAATGACAATGGTTCTCCCTAACCCAGAACCAATATTGAGATGTGGCATTGA
Source organism: Podarcis liolepis (assembly GCF_965112155.1). NCBI lineage: Eukaryota > Metazoa > Chordata > Lepidosauria > Squamata > Lacertidae > Podarcis > Podarcis liolepis. The sequence continues at coordinate 59,550,309 of NC_139559.1, forward strand.
ACTTGGGTCAGGGGGACATCGTTTCAGATCCCCACTCAGCACTGAAGCTTTCTGGATGACTTTGGATGTGCTATTTTTTGCTAGCGTAATCTACACTGCTGTTTAGAATAAAGCAAGGCGTGCCCATACAAATTCTTCCAGGTGGAGTTTATCAAGGATCGGGCATTAGGGACTTTGAAAGTCTTCATTGCACCATTAAGTTGTGACCACTGTCCTGCTTGGAAACACAAGGGTTGTCTTCTGGAAGAATAGGTGCTTTTCTTTCTAAAGCCTGACCACTTTCAGTATGTGAAGGCAACACTGTGGACTGCGCAGCAAACTGGAAGTCATGTAGCATAATGGGCCAAGGAGAAGTCAGTTCCCTGGAATGTTAGGTAGAAACTCCCTGCAGGGTATGAAGGATCTCTCCAGAAAGCACCCTGGGTGCAGGAGGTGGGTAAAGAAACTCCCTTTGGCAAACAGGTCTCAAAATATGCAACCACCGGGGGGGGGGGGATAGTCTTTTACTGGAGAAGGTAGAAACCTGCCCCTGATCCTTTCATATTAGTCTTTGTGCATGGATTGGGTTGGAAGCAAAAGCCTACTTCCCAGCCTAGCGTTCCAAATTTATAGATGCGTATGGGATAAACATTTGGAGCAGTTTTCTGCTTTGGTACTTTTCTATTATATAATAGCAATACAGGCATCTAAGTATTGTGGACTTTGAGAGCTAGATTGAAAAGCAGTTCAGATGTGTGATAACTAAATACAAAATGCTTTCTGACTGATAGGGGACTGTACACTTGACGTTAAGATACCCAGAATGGTATACAACTATCACAGGATCCCAGTGGCATTTTTCTCAATGCCTGCTTACTGTCCCACTTGTCTGATGTGCCATTTTATTTATAAAACGAGGATTACCTGTCTTCTTCGGATGATTATTAGACACGTTGCTGTGTTGACTGACTGGCTGTGTTGGGTTCACACGAGACAGCTACATTTTAGGGGGCACTTGCCACATGGCTACCCCGTGTAAAGTGCTTAATTTCATGTGCATTTATTAGTTCTGTGCTGTTTCCATGTTAACAATGTTGTTTCGGGCCACTCAAATGCCTATACAATGATGCTAAAGGTGGGATTTTTAAATGTCTGGTCTAATCTCACCTATCCCATTGGCTTTAAAATGGAATTAGGCAAATTTCATTGAGAATAAAGCTATCCATGACTACTACTTTTCAGCCGTGGCGCCTGCCTGGTGGAACACTCTCTCACAAGGGACCAGGCCTTGCGGGATTTGACATCCTTCCACAGGGCCTGCAAGACGGAGCTGTTCCGCCAGGCCTTTGGTCGGGGTTCAATCTGATTCTTCTTTCTGTATAAGAACAAGCATTAAAGAGGCCTCCTAGCCCATTCACAGGTTCTTTATAAGACCAGTGGTAACAGTTGGCCTTGGAGAATATTAGCCACTCTCAATTTTACCTGTGGACTGCCATCTGTCCAGATTTTAATTTCCTCTGAACTAATTTTAAGATGTATTTTAATTGATTGCCTGTTCTTATGTTCTTTGTATACTGTTAGTTTTTCTGTAAGACCAATTGCAGTAATTAACAGTCAACAGGTTTACCACACCTATCAGCCAATCACCCATTCCCACCACCCTTCTGAGTAATACCCCTCCCCATCCTCTCACTATATATAAGGGTCTGGTGACTTCTGTTTCAGTGTATCTGAAGAAGTGTGCATGCACATGAAAGCTCATACCAATAACTAACTTAGTTGGTCTCTAAGGTGCTACTGGAAGGATTTTTTTTATTTTGTTTCAACTACGGCAGACCAACACGGCTACCTACCTGTAATAGTTTTATGATGTTAGTCACCCTGAGCCTGGCTCCAGCTGGGGAGGACGGAGTACAAATAAAAATTATTATTACTAAGCACTCTTTATTTAAGCTATACTAACCATTGTGACGCGGATGGCGCTGTGGGTTAAATCACAGAGCCTAGGCTTGCCGATCAGAAGGTCAGCGGTTCGAATCCTTGCAATGGGGTGAGCTCCCGTTGCTCGGTCCCTGCTCCTGCCAACCTAGCAATTCGAAAGCATGTCAAAGTGCAAGTAGATAAATAGGTACTGCTCCGGCGGGAAGGTAAACGGTGTTTCCGTGCGCTGCTCTGGTTCGCCAGAAGTGGCTTAGTCACGCTGGCCACATGACTCGGAAGCTGTACGCCGGCTCCCTTGGCCAGTAAAGTGAGGTGAGCACTGCAACCCCAGAGTCGGCCACAACTGGACCTAATGGTCAGGGGTCCCTTTACCTTTACTTTAACCATTGCTGGCAGGGTAACTGTGACACAAACAGCTGCAAGGCAGGCAGAAACTTAACCCATAAAGTTTTGCAATCACTGCCTCTCAATGCTAGGACTTTATTTACTGAATTTCTGTCTGTCATACAGTCAAAGTCGGAGGCGGCTTGCTAGAAATAAAGCCCTCCCCTGCCAATGGGTCTCTTTTGTTCCTGGACTTCAAGACCAGTAAGTGGGCTGGCACATTTAGTTGTTACATTTGGAGACTAGCAATGTTTTTTTTTGGGGGGGGGGGGTGTTAGAGAAGATTGTGGTACGTTTAGGAATTCCTTCTTTAGACTTGTGTGGAGATTGTTTTTTCACATGGGTAAGGCTGTTAAAAACCGACTGCAGCAACACTAAGAGTCCAAAAGCCTTCCAAATGGGGGTTTTATGGCAAGAAGATGCTCAACTTCTGGGTGTGCCAAATGTATACAGAGCGGTTCCAAAGCAGCATGAAAGCTTTAGAACTCTTTCACAATAGATCTCTGCGGTGAGAGTTACACCTTTTACCTCCCCAGGTAGCTGGACTTATTTTGCTAGCTGGCTCTTGCTAAGTAGCTGCAAAGCCACACCCAGCCATGCTGTGCAACTCCCCTGCTGCCTGCTTCCACATATGGTCAAAATCATCTACCTTCCGGGTTGCCTATGTCAGCAGTATGTACACTCAGCAAAGCAGTCTGTGATCCTCCCAGTAACTCTTTGTTTGGTAACTATTGATACAAACGTATACATCTACTTAGCAGTAAGCAAATAATACGCCCCAACATTATACCTGCCAGTATGTACGAGTTGGAAACAGAAAGGCAAAGTCTGTATCCACTATGAATATATTCTATTTCATGCAAGGATGGCAGAATATAGAATCTGAACAAGATCAAACCCACCCGTCCCAAAACATTATTGCTTCATTATGCCACTTAGGGGCACTGGGCTCCTAAGAGTAGGAGGAAAATAGCTTCGGACTCTTCAGAACTTCGGCAGCAAGCTTCTTTTCTAGCAGTTGCACAACAGGCAGAAATCCAGCGGGCGAAGCCTAAATGAAATAACAAAGTTGATTTGCTCTCCCCCTCATCCCAGTGCTGAAGGCATTACAGAATTATAGTGGGGATAAAGGTAAAGGGACCCCTGACTGTTAGGTCCAGTTGCGGACGACCCTGGGGTTGTGGTGCTCATCTCGCTTTACTGGCCAAGGGAGCCGGCGTTTGTCCGCAGACAGCTTTCTGGGTCATGTGACCAGCATGACTAAGCAGCTTCTGGCGAACCAGAGCAGCACACGGAAACGCCGTTTACCTTCCTGCCAGAGCGATACCTATTTATCTACTTGCACTTTGACATGCTTTCGAACTGCTAGGTTGGCAGGAGCAGGGACGAGCAATGGGAGCTCACCCCTTTGTGGGGATTTGAACCACCGACCTTCTGATCAGCAAGCCCTAGGCTCTGTGGTTTAGACCACAGCGCCACCTGCGTCCCTATAGTGGGGTTAGAGAGCTGAAAAGAATGTGAAGCCTCCTAGTGTATGTTTTGCTCTAAGAGGCTTAGTTTGGTCAGAATCGAATATACACATCCAGAGTTAACGCTAAATACATTACTTCTGGTAAATGAGCCATCATAGCCACTAGAAGGCCATGAAAACTTGTGTCCTGGGCTTTTTAGACTTGTACACCAATGTACTATCTGAAACCAGAGGTACATTGGTTGCCAGATGTTGGTTTTTCCCCCAGCTCTCCTATCCCACTAGTAGGTTTGATGTAAACAACATTTATTTCTAAGTGAACCCCTTGTGAGTTGTGATTCACTGAGGAAACTTTTTAAAGAAAATAATTTCGATTTTTGCAGGCCATATTGTTTCAGCTAGAGTTGTCACCTTTTGTTCTTAAGGACCTTCTATACATTGAACAGCTGACGGACATGCAAGAATATATTCCTACTTTCAAGGAAGAGCTACACCCATTGAACTTCTGTTTGTCAGGAAGTAAAATCAAACAAATCTTGTCCCCACCTTCTAAAAAACAAAAAAAGGTTGCAACTCTAATACAGACCTGGTTGGTTCCATTCATCAGACATAACCTGCTTCTTTTCTTCAGTAGTCAAGAATCGGTTAACTCCCAAGACTCAGTCTCTGGCACTGCTGGCATTATGTTTTAAAGGACCAATACCTCTTACCTGCTAATGTCTTGAGTTTTAAAGAGGGGTGGGGGGTTTAATAAGATCAAAAGTAATTGAATTCAAAAATAGCTTTAGAATTTTGAAAGTGTAAGTTACACAGGTCAATATTGAGGAAAGTTAGGAATATAGGAAACTGCCTTATAGCAATAGAGAGCTAGATAGACCTTGCATGTGGTCATTTCAGACAAGAGATCTTGTTCACTAGGCTTATGCTGAGATTTAATACAGGACCTATTGCATGCAAGGGATGTTCCCCTCAGCCGAGGTAAAGGTTCTCTTGCAAATCTGAAGAACCTAAGAAAACATTTTGCCTTTTGAGTTTTCTAAGTCCCAAAAAATGCAGTAACACTTGGTCTCAGCTAAATATTTTTGACAGCCCAATCTTATGGTTACTTGGAGCCGTCCTATCATATTTAGTGGTACTATTAAGTAATTGTGCATAAAGGTGCATTTTAAGATTACAATCCCATGTTTACTACATAGGATGCCCCATTGTAATAAATGGGACTGCCTTCCAAAGAAATGTCTTTAGAATTACACTGAAGCTGTGCATTACTCAAGTGTCTTGTTGAACAGACTTCATGTACCTAAACATGTTTACTTAGAAACAAGCTCCAAGTTTGAAAACCCTCGCTCTCTAGCAAGTTTCCATAGGACTGCAACTTGGGTGGGACTTGCTTCCAAATAAACCTAGCTAGAGGACATTGTTCTTTGTATTCCCCGGAGAAACAACTGGGACGTGCAGCCTGACCTAAATGTGTTCACTCAGAAGTAAATCCCACTAAGTTAAAACGCAGTTCCATCATAGGATAGCAACCTTAAGATACATTCTTAGGCATATATGTTCAAAAGTAAGTCTCATTCATTTCAGCAGACTGAGGATCACATTAGTCCTCTTTTTGCTGCATATGAAGATCTTCTATTGAAAAACAAAACAGCAATAATCTTAATGTCTTTCTGCCCAAAATGCACGTGCATTTTATGGCTCAAGTTTCAAAACACACCAACCAGTTTAAGTTGCATCCCCACCCCACCCCTTTCTGGTGAAACAAAGTCATAAGCGGGAAAAGGAATTCAAATCTGTTGAAAGAGTAATAGAATGACTTTATTGGACAACAGGCATAGCAATAAATACTCATGAACAGAGACTCTTTTAGATAACAAAAACATGAAGGTGACAAATTGCCAGATGAACGTTCCCTTTTTGAAAACTTCCTTGTCTTCAGGCAAAGAATATTTGCTTAACTTGGACACATAAATTGGGAATGACCAGTTACATTTGATAACTCATGGTGCAGAGCAGTGGATGCAACAGAACTCTACTCTTGCCCATCCCATTTTACTTCAGTTAGTTTTTAAAACTATGTCACCAGTTCCTTGTAGGCCATACAGACTGCAAGTTCAATTGATGAAACAGGCAGGATCTATGTTTCTTTCCAACACAGGGGTCATTTATGTGCCCTCCAGTTAACAGAGGATAGAAGAAACAGTCTTATGGCACCTTAAAATCAGGAATGCCAAAAGACATTTTTGTTGTTGCTAAAGCTGCAATCCTGTTATGGATATAGCTCTGAGAACAAGGCCCACTGGACTCAATGGGACTTACTTCTGAGTAGGCATGGACAGGTTTGCACGGTTACAGAAGTGTTGGGCTTCCCCCTCCCCCCTTTACAGCACTAGTTAACAAGAGCTTAACATCTAACCACAAGTTCATTCTGTATATGCCTGTCTTAATGGTACTAATCAAAGAAAGTGGGTGACTTATTGTTTTTTTTTAAGAAAACATACCAACCCTTTATGCATTTCTTGTTCAGAACAAAAAAAAAACATTAAAAAAATTATATACTTTATTACAAATGGAAAAAACTCAGAAGATTGCTAAAAAAAAATCTCTTATTTACAAACAATACTGGGCAGAACCCAAATGAACATAAAAATAACTTACAAAGTCATGAAGTAGTTTTATTGACATTAATCAGCTGTCATAAAATAAAAAATATATATGTACATACACAACTCGACTTGAAGGCAGGCAGTATAGTTCAGCTTCTGTTGTTAAGCCTCCCACAAACTCCCTCCCCATTATTTTTTTTAAAGGAGTACTAGAGAAAGCAAATCTACAGTGTCTACTGCAGTTTAACCTTTAATACTGAATGATCGTTGAATGTTAGGTCCATGCAGGTCTTGGTCAATGTTAAAAGAAAAAGGTAACACAAGGCTTCTTCATGCCTCGTCTGAATAGAACAGCCCTCTTGCGGAGCTGGACTGTCAACTGGTTTGCCACCACCTCAAACCAAAAGGCACACCAGTCTCTCTCCACACATGCTTTGGGGGAAGAGGGGGGCACTCTCCGGAATCAATGCCTTTCAGCCTTTTCTTCCCGCCCGCCCCCCAAGTGAAGCTTTCCACCTCCCAACTTCCTTCTTTTTTCTGCTTAGTTTTGCCCCATCACACAAGTTACTTTTCCAGTCTCTTCAAAAAGTCTGCAACTGCTGTGTGAGCATTAGCTGGCACCCACTGTTGACGTGATTCATGACCTTCTGCTTCAGCTGTGCAACCTGCTCTCGCAGCATATTGGCAGTGGATGCCAGCTCCGAGTTCTGGGCTTTCAAAGTTTTGACTTTTTCCTCCAACCTGGCAATGCGCTCCAACTTCCTTTTCCGGCACTTGGAGGCCGCAATTCGGTTTCTCATGCGCTTCCTCTCAGCCTTGATCCTCTCCTGGGATTCCATGTCGATGGGCGACAGGGGAGGAGTCTCCCCGGGCATTTCTGGGACAGTCTGAGGCTCTTCTTTCAGAGCCTGAAGCCGAGGATGCTGCACAGGCATCTGGGGGTTCAGGTGATGTTGCGGAGGGTAGCTCAAGCTGCTGGCATTGTAGCTCGGCGCCGTGTTGAGTGCGTTGGGGTTGAAGTTGCTGAGGTTGGCGTAGACCGGAGGCTCGCTGTGCAAGTTGGCACTGAAGCTGTTGTTTCCAGCCATGGAAGAGACGGGGGTCATGCCGGTGTTTGAAGGCTGGGCAGCGGAGGTGACGCTGGGGGGCATGGTGTTCTGGTTGTGCAGCTCCGCCAGCGCCCTGACAAACCCTTCGGCAAACCCTTCTTGCTCGTCGGTGACATTTTTGGGGCAGAGGAACTGGGTTGGGGTCGGCGTGGTGGTGATCAGCCCGTTGCCAGACTGGATGATCAGCCTTTCCAGTTCAGGAGAGGCCAGCTTGAGAAGGCCCACATCTGGGGAAGTCAGGATATCAGCATTCTTGTTCCTCAGGTGGGGCTTCAGGTTACTGGAAGGGTCAGCCAGGTTGAGAGTCATGTTCTGCTTCAGCACCTTGGGGTTATTATATCCGTAAGTACCACTCTCTGGCTGCACGAACGTCGTGTTGATGGCATCATCGTAGAATGTAGGTTCCATCTTTGCAGTCATAGAATACAGTCCACAAGTTGGTCCTACTTAGGACGGACAAACAAACAAACAAGGAGAGGAAGCTGTGCCACAGCGTACACCACCCTTTCCCCCCTCTAAAAAAAACTTTTCAAACAGCTTTTCCGAGAGGAGAAGAACACAGAGAGGTGATGAATTAAAGTCTGGCTTTTTTGCCACAAGTCATTGGCTCGCCTGTCCCCGTTTTCCGCCCCCAAACTCCGAAAAGGAGGTCTGGATTTGACAAGCGGAGGCTTCCTCAGCTAAGAACAAGGTTCAGCGCAGTCATCAAGAGTGCGGAGCTCCAGAAAAACAACTCGCCCAAAACGAGAGGAATAAAGTTCTTTATCGAAGTGCGGAATTCCCACTCCCGGCCAAGGAATCCCAGGAGTTAAAACGTGGCTTCTTATCGCTGCGAATTGGAGGAGGGGGGGTGAAGGTTCGCGAGTCCCACAACTTTGGAAAAGTCCTCCTTTCCCCCCCGCGACTCCTCGATGCCTCCCTCCTCCTCGTGGGAGGGTCCTATGCTGCGCCGGAGTGTTCGCGAGTTTTCAAACACACTTGTTTCGCGTCCTCTCCGCTTTTCCTCCTTTTCCAGTCTCTTTTCCCCACCGACACCGGAGTGGCTCTCAGTCACTGACTCGCCCCGAACGAAGAGTTTTCTTTTTCAGTGGGGGGGGGGGAAAGTTGCTGCAACTTCGGTCGCTCCCCACTTCGCGCTCCGGTCCACAAGCTGCGGCGAGAAGTTGCGTCCCCGGACTCCGCACGACCGGCGCTCCTCCGGGGACCCAGGCTCCGGAAACCTGTCGCTCCGCTGGCGGCGGCCGATCAAACACGTCCGGGCAAGATCCCAGGCAGGCGATCCCAGCCGCGCAGCCCAAGCGAGGCTCTGTCCGCTCGCCCTTCCCTTGCGGAGCAACGGGAGGGTCTCTCGAGCGCTCCGCGTCGCTACCGGCCCGGTCTCTGCTGTCGCTGCCGCTTTCGCGGGTGTCTTTCCCGGTGCCGCTTTGCTGGGCGCGCTGCCGCTTTAAGCCGCCGCCTCCTCCTCCTCTGCCGCGCACTCAGCCCCACTCTGAGCTCTTTCCCAGCGTGGAGCCCAACACTTATCAGCGAGCAGTAACCCACTAAAAATAGCCCATGATGTCACCCCGGGGCCTTCCCATTGGCTGCAGCCGCCTCTCACGCGGGGAGGGGGAGGGAGGGCGGCCGGGCCCAGCCTGTTGCAGAGCAGCCCATCTCCATGGCCACCCCACCCCCTTCAGAAGCTTCCCAGCCCTCTTTCTTTTTTTTTCTCCACTCTTTGGTTCGCGGGGCATTGTGGGATGAGGTAATGCCTGGGCTCCGGTGCAGGGCATTGTGGGCTGACGTATTGTTTTTGAATATCTGGTTACCCGCTTAAGAGCCCTGGCCGGGTTGGAAGAACCGGGCAGGGATAGATACGCGCGCGCAGGAACGGGGGGGGGGGCGGGGGGACGCGGCTGGAGATACCAAGTGGGAAATGTGAGAGGAGGGGGCGCTGGTGATACCAAGTGGGAAACAGAAGGGGTGGGACGACACGCGCAAAGTTCGAAAGGGGCAACTTTAGGCAAAAATAAATAATAATAATCCATCATTTTCATCATCAAGCGCAGAGTTCCAACGGGGTAACTTTACGCAGAGTGCTGGGGAGGAAATTTTAAAAATATATATTATTAAAATCAATTTATTAATTATCTCTTTCCGCGAGAAATAGGGGCAGTTTGTCCCAGGCTTGATGCCACCTGATTTCAGTGGATTTGGCTAAATGGGATTTCTGCCCTGTCCTGGGATTTCTGCCCTGTCCTAAGTAGCTTTCTGAGAAATCCCTCCCGCCTCTGCCATGCCCGGCAATCGCGTCCTGTAAGGAGGACTCCGGGGCTGCTGCTGCTGTTTCACGGCACATGGATCCGGGGGAGGAGGTGCGATGGGCTGACTCTCACGTGATTTTCCTTCCTCCGCCTTGCCGGGCTCTCCCCCCCCCCCCTCCGGCGTCCTTCCCCAGCAGCCTAAGAGCTTCCAGGCAGGGGACTTGAGGGAGGGGGCGAGAGAGAAAGAGAGAGGCTGCCTACTTATTTGGAAGTGCATCCCGCTGGCACCGGCTTCCTTCCGAGGAAGCTTGCGCCGGGATCGGGATGTCCTACGCTCGCCGGCTGGAGAGAGGGGCAGTCCCGTGGAACTCGCTGCCTCTTGCTTCTGAGTCCGCACATTAGGCTGGAGGAAATCGGGGGCGGGGGGCTCAAAACCTCGCTTCCTTAACACACCTGCCGCCGCTTCCCCGAAGGATCTCTCTTTGCAAACTTGTCGGGATGGGGTGTGGGCACTTTGGGCAGAGCTCTGCCTGCGCCGGGCCGTCTGCTTTGTCGCTTTACGATCCTCTAGGAGCGCGATAGTCTCCTTCAAGGCGGGGAGGGGGACCCGGGGTGTGTGTTTGTTTTTGAATCAGTGACATTACTGTATTTTTAAAAAGGAGAACTCGCGTGCAGCCGAAAAGGCTTCCTTCGTAGCCCACTGGTGCAATAGACCTTTCCGAGAGATCTTAAAAATCTCCGGCTTGTTTGCAATTCCGCCCCGCTCCCTTTACATTCAAAAATCGTCATGTTTTGGCCAGCTCCCGCCAAGAACTTGTTAACACTTTGTCTGCGCGATCCCTGCTAGCTTTTCCTTCGCTCCTTTATTTTTCTCCCTCTTTTGGTTCAGATTGGTGTTCTTAGTTTCAAATGCTGGGAGCAGCGGGAAGAGAAGCGTCGGCTTCAACCCAGTCGTGACGACGCATGAAAGGTGACTTCACCTGGCCAGTTTTGGCTACCGAGCCACATAGCTTAACCCTTTCTATCCCAGGGTCAGAAGCTGCCTTAAATCTCAGAATACTCTGCAAGCAGACGAAGAATGACAGGGATGTTAACAAAGCAAAAGCAAAACCCACGATAAGCTCCAGAGACAACTCCAAACACACTTGGGTTCAAGTCCTGTCGAATAGCTTTCCCCATTTCCCTGCTTTTAAATCATGAATTTTTGACTCGGATGAACTTTAGATTGCTTTTATAGGTTAATTGGCTCTTATTGTTTCTCTGTGGTGTTTGACTCAAATGCTGAATTTTTAATGCTGGGGTTTGTTTACTGGTTTTATTGTGTAGTGCTGGAGTTTTTTGTTGTACTTTAGTGTTTGGTTTATGAACAACCCACAGAACACTGTTGTTGGGTGGCATTTGAACAATATTAATAAAGAAAGGCAGTGGCACTTACTTCAGAGGAAATGTTCATAGGATTGTACTCACAGTCCAACAGATGCTTAATTTATGCATAAGCTACATCAGCATCAAATGAGCTTTTAGGCAAAGGTGCATAGGATTTGGATTCCGGAGGCTTCTTTATTTCATAGCTGATTTAGAAAGCTTAAGTGGCACATTATTGGTAAGAAACTTCTCTGCAACCATGAGAAATGAAAATGTTTTCATTTTAGCTTGGAAGAGACCAAAACCAACCCATGTATATGGTGTTTATTGACCTGACTAAGGCCTTCAACACTGTAAATCGTAATGCCCCGTGGACTGTCCTTCTAAGAATTGGCTGCCCAGATAAATTTGTAACATCCTTTGGCTCCTCCACGATAATATGATAGCAACAATCGCAGGTAACAGTGGCTCTCAAAGCAAACCATTTACAGCGGATACATTTATAAATCAGTTTCATACAAAAAATAACAAGGTGGTATACAACAACAACCCCAGTATTATGATAAAAGCATCAGGACACATCATTTAGTTGGCAGAAAATCTCAGGTTTGAAAGACTAGTTTGCATTTGAAGGCATCTACTCCCAAACACACAAGTATTTCTTTGGGAAGTTTATGTTCTGTGGGATACATTTGCTTGAATGCCCAAGGGTCCCAAGCCTGTAGAACTGGAGGAAAGGGTAAAGGAAGAGTCAAAAGTTCAACTTTGCAAACCTTTCGAAATGGTATGGTTAGCCTGGGCCCATGGGTATAGCAAGGGAGTTGCAGCTGCTCCTACCTCCCAAATCAAGCAAGTAAATAAAAATACCTGTGACATAATTGCTCAGTTTGTTAACTTGGTTCTGCCCCCGCCCCTTAAATCCTGGTTATGCCCATGCTTGGGCCTAACAGTGATGTGAGGTGCAAGTACAGCATTCTGACTGCTGTCCTCTTAGCAGGCAACCCACACAGCCATGCTTACAAGGAAGAGACCTGTTCTTTCTCAGCCGCTGCCTTGGAGGCTTGGTGGATGGGAAACAGAACAGGAGTAAAGCGACCTGGACTTTTTCAGGATGTCTACCTGGGTGAAGGCCTGGATAGGCTCTTTCTCAGTCAATTGCCCAATTGTTCTAGCAATTAGTTCACTTTCTTGCTCCATCTGCAAGTTCTGTTACGTCAACTTTATGAATTTGTTGTTTTTTCCATCCCCCAGCTTCATCATTAACATTAAGATTCAAACATCTAGCTTGCTACGTACAAATGGTTACTGATCCTTCAGTTTCTAACAGTACAATGCTGCCATCAATGAAATGGTATCTGTTGGGCTTGTTAGACCTCAGGAGTAAGCTATCCATTTATTCATCACCCACTGCTTCCCTTTTGTAAGCACAATGTAACAGATACAGAGATTTTCTCTCTCATATACAAATGTGACGTTTAAGGGTTGATTGTGTGACCAAAGCAGGTCATTCCAAGTCTTCTGAGGACAAGATGTAGGCCTGTACCTTTGGCAGATGATATTTCAGACCATTAATTGTGCTCTTAATTATTTGGAAGCTACCGTATGTGGTCAGTTGAAAGTACTGGTCTCTTGCATGCTACTGTGGCAATCTATAGGAGGTGAAAGGTAACACGGCCAAGTAATTCATGTCCAATTGAGGTGTAATACTATCATCATATGGGCGCAGACCTGTTAATCAGTACTATCCTGTTTGAGACATGTAGGTTTGGGCCAACATGGCTTCTTCTGCAATGGCTCTTAAGAAGGGCATATAGGTGTCCTGCCCTTAGGCCACCATGTCCCTTCTGTACCCACATGTCTCCTACCTGTGGCTTTTGCACATCATCACCCCTTCAATATCTAGCTGAAGAAAGGCATTCATTGAAACGGTGTTGACCCAATACCAGGACCACAGAGCACCATGAAGCTATTGGCTCTGTTGCAACTCCACACCTGATATTATTGTGCTATTGTTTCGGCATATCAAATGGTCTTACTTCCATGCAAAAGTTGAAAAATGGGATGTGGGGCATGAGTGGGATCATGTGCTAATATGGGCTGCAGTCATGTACAAGGCTATCGTGTTCTGAAATATCAGGCAGTGTTGGCTTTGGAAAGTCCTGGAAATCTCAGCTTTCCACTCAGCAGATCTCCTCTGTTCCCTTTGCTATAATACAGGCATAGGCGAACTTGGCCCTCCAGATCTTTTGGAACTACAATTCCCATCATCCCTAGCTAATAGGACCAGTGGTCAGGGATGATGGGAATTGTAGTCCCAAAACAGCTGGAGGGCTGAGTTTGCCTATGCCTGATATAATACAAAAGTAGCTCAGGGAAAGGAAAATTTAAAGACATAAATATCAAGAAATTGTGGCCTGCTGCCATGCAACTCAGTTTTTTAAAAGCACCATAAAAATCTACATGATTAACCTATTCATATAGGTCTGCCAATTTGCTAAAGAAAATATTCTTTTTATTGAAATGGAGCATAAACTCAGTCTTTTACAGACGGTCTCCAATTGCATGTCTGAGTAAGCCTGTGAGTGGGCAGCTGTGCATCCTTCTGTAGAGAAAACCACCACCATCACCTGTTTATTTGTAACGAGAAGAAATATAACCATCCCAAAAATGTATTATAATATAATCATAATATCAAGTATTTTAAAAAATCAGTATAACATTGCCTAAGACAATACTAATAAGCTACCCTGATTTAACAGCTTAAAGCTAAACAGAGATAATAATGCTGAGCACAGAAATAAAAAGGTAGCATACAAAACTACATATATTCATTCATAATATACAAATATACCATTTTTAGTATATGAAGTGAAATAAGTGTGCTTCTGCCATCTCTCAGCCTAATCTACCTTACAGGGTTGTGGTGAGGATAAAATGCAGAAGAGGAGATGTGTGTGCTCCACCTGGGGCTCCCTGGAGGGAAGGCAGGATATAAGGATAATAATGAATTAATAATTCTGTATAAACAGAAGAGAATATAATGTGTAGTGAGTGTTTTGTTTTCTGTTGGGTTTTTTTGCTTTTCTTTCTGTTTCTGTTGCAGCAAACTAAAGAGTTTCTATGCTACTTAAGATGGAAAGTAAAAGTTAAATAATAATAATAATAATAATAATTTTATAAATATTATTATTTCCCAAGTATGTGAAGACCATAGTGTTCCCAATGTGACTTACATTAATAGCAAACATATAAAAAGCATTAAAGTATACCGTTAAAATTGCAATAAGACTGTTGGTTTAAATAAACCAGACACAGTAAAATGCAATAATCATCAACAAAAAAATGGCACCAGGCAAAAACATTCCTCTTTACCCTGGTCTTTAGCCATTAAATAATATAAGGCTTGTTAAAGCTGGGGGGGGGCTGTTATTTTATCATTATGCTGTCTATTATCGTGGTTTTTATTTTGTATTTATTAGTGTGCTCCCTAATGGAGAATCAGCTTTACCTCTTGCAAAGTTTTAAGTTTATCTGGTTTACCAGCCAATAAAGTTCAATAGTGAAAGATCCTGTCAGTTTTCAGATTAGTTAGCCAGCGGCCCAGAAAGATTCCCAAATGCTTAAATTCTTTTTTTCAACAGAATTTGGCATCCTGTCCAGATTGACACCTCATACTGTTGCAGCAGCTGTCAGAGCAATAGGACTCTTGACAACCAGGAAGGAAGCACTGTGCCTAGCCAAAAACAGGGAAGGAAGTAAATCTCTGTGAGATCAGAGGATGCAGTTGTAGATTGCAGCCTGAGGGATTCCTAAGCAAAACTGTCTGTCATTGTTGTGAACCTTTTGACTTCACTGAACAAAGGAAGTTAACCTTGCTCCCAGTCATCTAGTTCAGCTGGGTCTATAAGAGGGTTTCCCCAGCTTTTTCTGGAAAAACCAGCAGTGACTGAATCTTCCACCTCCTTCACACATAGATGAAGCTTGACACCTGAGCTTCAGGTTCAAATGTGGGCTCATATAATTGTTAAAAAGCCATTGTGCACTTGGCAATGTGGTGGGGCCTCTGCAGAGTGGGTTTCTCCACCTACTTGCACTTGGCTGGCTCTTCAGGAAACCTATAATCATGTGCTGCACTTGGCTGATCTCTTGATTATACCTTCATTACCTGATGCTGACACAAGGACACTGAAAAGCACGCATGTTCTCGAGGTGGGTACTCAGGATTACGTCACATGGATTATAGTTACCTGCCAAAACAGTTTCAGTAGCCTGCCCTACACCTGGCGACAAAAGATTGTGAAAATGGCAGATAACATTTCTTCCTACCCTTTGGGTATATTGTAATTTCACTAAGCAGGAATATTTATAAGCCCAGGTGTGGTCTAAAGTAGGGGTGGCCTGAGGGCTGCACAACCTTCTGAGGGCAACATGACAGTGTTGGGCAAGGGCAGAGGCAAACATGAGTGAAGTAATGAATGTAAGCTGTTAAGTTGTGGGTGAACATATCAGACGACACAGCGATTCTTCAAACAGCTCTTGTTTATTCACAGGCCAGAACAGAACTGAACTGAAGGGTTCAGCCAGCCTGCTTATATAGAGCTCCACTACAACGCAACAGTAACCACTTTCTGTAACTATCCAATCACTGAGGGTCACTTTCAATTCCTTATTTGCATATGTGGACCTGAGTGAAAACTATCTACAGTATCCCCCTGCTGGCCCAGGGTGAGAACTTCAGTACATAACATAAACTTTACCTGCGCACAGCACTCAACACTCACTCACACAGCCCTCCTGTCTTCCATTCAAGCAAGCAAGAGTCACCATCAGAGTTCAAGCATTCCATCCAGGAAAAACAGTGGGATGTACATAAGGAGCCCTTTTTGCAGTGCTATTTTTCTCACCATGAATGCCTCCCTCTTTCACTTAGAATAGCAATGACACCCAACTGAGAGGTTCTGCAACTGCGTTCTGGTGAGTCTCCCCTGAAAAAAAGCCCTGATGCTGACCTAAAGACGACATTGTGCCAGCTTTGCTCCTGCTCTGGTCCTGCTGCTGCTGTCAGCGAAACCATTGGTTTGACTTAGCTCAACCTGGGCTCAAGGTTTGTCTTCTTCCTTTGCTCCACCTGCAGCAAAGTTTTGTTCTTGAGTTTACAACTTGATGGAGGAGACAAGCTAAGTCAAACCATGGCTTAGCAGCAGGAGAATCTGGGGAAGGAGCGCAGGAGCCTCCATCTCTTCCAGGAGCCGTCACACTTAATGTGTTTACACTAAGTCATGGTTTGCCTTTGTGTTATGTGCAAGCCAGCTTATAGGAAAAAGCATAATACTCTTGATAATGTGGGAAGACGATTGCCATTTCACTTGCCTTTCTGCATCTGGAAACAGCCTAAATCTCTGCCTATATTTAAGGTGGAACTAAGCAGTACAAGAAGGGACACCCCCCCAAATGGTCTAATTTTGAAGGACAGTGACTTGGAGGCAACATTCTGAAAAAGGAACAAAGTACAACATTCAGAGATCTGGGAATCATTTGCAAGGTGCCACTCTTCATTGGTTCTTTAATTCAGCTTTAGGCTGGCCTTAAGCTAGCTAAACCACAGAGAAGGGTAAATGTCTGGGAAAATAATAGCAGGACTCATCTTTGTTCCATTTTAAGATACGTTCAGTTTTTGTTTTCTCTTTTCCTAATCCCTTACATTAAGCATGGAGTGGGGGTGATGTTTAGCTAGCCAATCCAGCATAAATGTCCAGGGCACAGGTGTTCAGTTTATTGCCAGTTGTTTTCAGGTAGACATCGTCAAGGAAGTCACAAGGCCAGTTCCATGGTTGAAGCCTGCAGGCAGTGCCGGATTTATGTATAAGCTAAACAAGCTATAGCTTAGGGCCCCACTCTCGGGGGGGAGGAATTAAAGAAAAAAACCACTGGATGTACATTTTCAAAGTATAAGATAAAAAACAAATAAAATAAAACCTCCATACAGCAACAGTGTTTTGTGTTGTGTAGGCTCCTATTTCTGTACAAATGGCTTTAGATACCTATTAGGTCCATAAATTACCATATAGCATATACTTGACACAAAAAACAGCAACAATTTGTTGTTGACAAAGGACAGCTAGACATATAAAGGGCCCTATTACCTTCAGTAGCTTAGGGCCTCATCAAACCTAAATCCAGCCCTGCCTGCAGGAAATAAACCTGTGGACCTCCAAATGCTGGATTCCAACTCCTATTAGACCCTGCCAGCATGGCCCAATGGTCAGGGATGATGGGAACCATCATTGAAGAACATAGGGAGGGCCAAAGTTTTCCCATCCTGAATGCAGTCAGTAACACAAACTTCTTGAACGGCTTGAGCAAATGGGATTACCAATTGAGAACCTGCATGGTCAAGGTTAGGATAATGGAAGTAACATGAAAGGCAAAGAAAATAGTGTGCAAAAGAGAGTCCACAGGACTTTTTGTGCCCTGTAATGCACACCTTTTAAACTTGGTAGTCAATGATGCCTGTTAAATGTTGTCTGGAAGCAAATGGTTTCTTCAGTTTGGTTCAACAGGTCTATAATTATTTCTTTGCACTGGCCATGTATCAGACTTAGGCATAACTGTTAAGCCATTGATTGAAACAAGTTGGGAGAGTCGCATTGATGCTTTGAAACCACTGAGCTATCATCTTGGAAGTATATATGATGCTTTAATAGAAATGCTTGATGACACAAGCCTAAACGATTTATCTGGAAATACTTCTTGAACTTGAAGCTAAGGCCCTTGCTGATGCAGATTATAAGTTCAAGTTTGTGGTATCTCTTGTTGCATGGTACAACATCCTTGAAGTCAGTCTTACAACCAAGCTTCTATAAAACAAGGGAGCTGATTTAAATTAAGCTACAAGCCAATTGCAAGTAACCAAGAATTGCCTTGTGGGCTGCAGGTGTGATGATGGATGCTACTGAGCAAGTTTTGGTAGATGCTACTGTTCAAACCTCCAGTCAATCATGAAGCTTACTAGGTGACCCTTGTCCTGTTACGGTCAAATAGGCCTGCCTTGCAGGGTCACAGTGAGGATAAAATGAAGAGGGAAAGAAGCATGTGTCTCTCATTGCTCAAAAGATTTTGATAGTCTTATTAAAAATAATAAACAATGTTATCCTTGTATGTTAGCTTAGATTGGCAGCCACTGAGCTCTAGGGCTGGAAATGGTGATTTGTAGGTTATTAATCTCCTGCCAACCTAGCAGTTCGAAAGCACGTCAAAGTGCAAGTAGATAAATAGGTACCACTCCGGTGGGAAGGTAAACAGCGTTTCCATGCGCTGCTCTGGTTCACCAGAAGCAGCTTAGTCATGCTGGCCACATGACCCAGAAGCTGTACGCCGGCTCCCTCAGCCAATAAAGCGAGATGAGCGCCGCAACCCCAGAGTCTGTCATGGCTGGACCTAATAGTCAGGGGTCCCTTTACCTTTAATCAATGAAGAGATTGAGCCCCATATTTGCTATCTACTGTTGCCCCGCAGAGCCGTATACAGATTTCAGCCCTTTCCTCTAGCCTTCGGGGAGAAAAACACACACACACACACACACACACACACACACACAATTTCTGGGAACCAGATGTTGTCAGGGACTGCTTTTGTGCTCCTTGTTGTAATGTTGTTGTGTCTGGGAGCAGAAGTGTCGACAGGTTCATGCTGGAAACTGAATTGTTGCCATGCTCCATTATTTGGCTAGAGGCTGTTGTGTCTCTAGACAAACCAGTTTTGCAGGGTTTTTAAGCTGGATGCTGGAGAATCTGAAATTGCCCCCATAAACACGGCTGGCGCTGCAGTTTGGGTTGGAGTGACAGTAGCAGACACTTATTGGAATAATGCCCATGACCAGTAAAGCAAGAGCAAGGTTTGCAGCACCTTACAAGTACCTTTACTATGGCATAAACTTTCATGGTCTACTGTCCATTTCGTCTGAATGAGGCAGGAAGTGTAATCCTTGGTTGTCAGTGTATATAGACCGTGGTGTGTGTGGAAGCAGTGCGATCGGGGGGAAATGAAATGTAAAAAGTACAGATGGTGACAATTCAATTAGGACTAGAATGCATGCAAAATAAGCATAGCAACCCTTTCCTAAAGAAGCGAAAGGTGATAAAAACACTCAACTTATTAATGCGGAGTTAATAGAACAACTGCGGTGGAACACTATATACTTTTTTTGCATGCATTCCTTCTATACATTGGGATTGTCACATTTCATTTTCCTCTGACCTTGTTGCTTGGTACTTGCAGCTGAGGATGTCACTCCATGCAACACAGACGACTCCTCTGAAAACCATGGCCAGAGCATAAGAAGAGCCCAGCTGGATGAAACCAAAGACCCATCTAGCCCTAAGGTCCCGTTTGCACATTGGTCAGCCACATGCCTATGAGAAAGATGCAAGCAGAACCTCAGTGCAACAGACATGATCAGAAAATGGTATTTGGAGGCTTACTGCCTACAGTAGTGGAGATACAGCATAGCCATAGTGACTAGTACCTCCTCACAGTCTTATCCTCCATGAACTTGTCTTTTAAAGCCATCCAAGTTGGTAGCCATCACTACCTCCACTTGGTGAGGACCGATAATAACCCATTCTCCCTGCAACGTCCAGAGTAATTCATAGGAGCCAACTCCAAGGGGGCAAGGGGTCTTTAGCAGCCCCCCCATAAAAAATGGCATTGCCATTCAACTGGTGTGCATGTATT
The DNA here is from genome assembly GCF_965112155.1 of Podarcis liolepis. Taxonomy (NCBI): domain Eukaryota; kingdom Metazoa; phylum Chordata; class Lepidosauria; order Squamata; family Lacertidae; genus Podarcis; species Podarcis liolepis. The sequence continues at coordinate 59,570,140 of NC_139559.1, forward strand.
GTGTCATGTGATCGATTATGGGGGGGGGCTTACCTGCTCCCCATCTTACCTGCCCCCCCATATTTTATTCAAGTTGGCACTCCTGCATCTGATACATTTTTAAATAAATATTCACCCAGGTATTCATTTTTAAAAGAAAAGGGGAGTAGGAAACCATGCAAACCATCCCTTGCATGTGAGATTGATGAAGCAGGACTTGCTTGCTAGCCAGGCTTGTCAATTACCCCAGGCTTAATAGTGCCTGTTATTGGGAAGGGGAGAGGGAAACCAGAGGAGCCAGGTTCCTTCTCCCACAGCAGCAGTTCTCTCCTCTGCATCCCCCATAATGTTTGAGTAACTTGCATCCTGCCAGTGCCACTACAGCAGTCTAGGCGACAGTCTCTTCCATTCCCCCACAGAAATAACTGTCTGCAGTACAAGCCCCGAGGTCCCAGCTTCCTGGGCCGCCACCCATTCCCCACCGAACTGCTGTGGCATCACCGGGCTTGTGATCATCTTCATCCCTCCTTCCTACCACCTGCTCTGCCCTTTCATTGTTTATTCAGCATCTTGGCTAATAGCAGCAGCAGCAAGATTCTGTCAATGTGTTAGCTAAACAAAAGCCCTTCTCAAGACTTTGGTGCTGTGTCAATAAATCGGGTGTTGCATTCAGAGGTGCCACAGATTGAAGTTTAGAAGAGAAGAGGCTCCCTCCAAAGATGAGGGTGTGTGAGTAAGCGTGCCGGGCTTAACAGCTTTTCCTTCTCCCCAGTGGCAATTGCAACAGGATTGCAACAGCCCAGCCTAGCTGAGGCACTGCACGTAGTACGGATGTGTCTGCAGTGCTAACTTCGAGAGAAGACACGAGGCAGGGATTCTCACAATGGTTTCCGAGCTCTGATAGCAGCCTGGTTTTCACTGGAAGAATTCCTTCCCCTGCTCATTGTACTCTTAAGGATTTGTGGAGTTTGCTCAAGTTCGAGAAAGAGGACAACCTACCTGAGTGGTTTATCAGATGTAGCCCTGGCTTGAAAGTGTGCTTGTCACTTCCTTATTTAGTTTGCATTTCCTGCCTCTGCCGTGCATGGTAAAATTCAACATAATATTTTTTAAATACCGTATTTTTCGCTCTATAAGACGCACCAGACCACAAGGCGCACCTAGTTTTTGGAGGAGGAAAACAAGAAAAAAAATATTCTGAATCTCAGAAGCCAGAGCAGCAAGAGGGATCGCTGCGCAGTGAAAGCAGCAATCCCTCTTGCTGTTCTGGCTTCTGGGATAGCTGCGCAGCCTGCATTCGCTCCATAAGATGCACACACATTCCCCCTTACTTTTTAGGAGGGAAAAAGTGAGTCTTATAGAGCAAAAAATATGGTATTTCTCCCAATATTGGTTCCACAGTAATAACACAAGACTGTTGCTGAGTCACAAGAGTGAGTCAAAGGCACCTGAATCCCAATGTATGTCTGCTGAGAAATAAATCCCTTGCTGTTCAGTGAGGCTTACTCCCAGGTAAGTGTGTATAAGGCATCAAATATTCAGTAGCCTGGGACATCTTTCCCAGCCCCAGTAGCTAAGGGCCATGACAGAGAGCAATCTCCAACAAAGTCTTGTTTACTGGGTGGAACTTGGTTATTGGCATCTCCCCCCCTCCCATTAGTTGTTCAACTTCCCTTTTCTGATAGCTACGTGGTAAATTTTATCTCGGTTACAGAGGTTGGAAGCTGCCTTATACTGAATTGCAGGGGCAGCCCTAGACATTTTGCTGCCCGAAGCAAAATGTCCTGCTCAACTTCCTCCTAAAGTCAATAATGACGGAGACAGACACAACTCACCAGGGAGGGCATGCCACAAATGGGGAACCACCACTGAAAAGGCTCTGTCAAGTGTCAATGACAACCAAAAATAGAAGCCACCTATTTTTGACAACACAGGAAGTGTTTAGGGCAGCAGTTGTGGGGAAGTGAAATGGAAGATACTGGGATGTCAGGGTTTCTAGAAGGATGCTCTGAGTGCAATAAGCTTCCCAATATAATTACTGCAAATTCATTTTAATGTGACTATATATTCATGAGTAAAACTCTAATGTGATGGCATCATAACTGTCATGTCCACATTCACTCATCTTTTTGGATTGATCTCATTTCCTTGTTGCTTACCAGAAGCAGAAGCACAACTCTGACCTACTGTCTTTTTTCATCCTAGCCCACCTCAAGGACCATGTTTGGTATGAGTGAGCACTGTCCTCTGGGTAGACAGCTTGTGGCAATGGCCCAGTTAATATGTCCCAAGTGGAGCAGTCACATACCACCCCGCCCCCTGCCTCTGGCCCTGTGTGGAGCAGTTCCACAGTCACGGAACATATCAGCCAATAGAACCATGCCACAGGTTAATATCCACATCACAAGGAATACCCTAATGTTAGAAGAAGAAAGGAGGAAGGCATTGGGTGAAACTCAACACGAGTTCCATCATGATACTCATTTGCATTAAGTCAATAGGTGAGGGACACGTTCTGGGTCACCGCCTCAAAGGGTGTGCACTTAAGATAACACAGTCAGATTCCAAGATATCTACATGGTCTATTGGTTGCGTAGCATGAAGATAAGATGCACATTTGTGTTACGTATATGGTAGTGCTTTCCGTTTGAGAAATGGTTTTGTGTATTCACCTTTGACCACCATTACCAGTGTGTCATGCCTTCAGATCTGTTTGCTTTTGAAAATTTCATTTATACTGCCCTGACCTGTTTTAAACAAATGGGCTCTTGGAAAGGCTTAAAAGAAATAGCAAGGCAAAGTTCCATGCATTTTACCAGAATGTAGAGCATGACCTCTCCCCACTACTGTCATCCAGAACAAAACTCTTGAGGTTGCACAAGGTCAACTAAAAGCCAGCAAAAGGAAATGCTTATTAGACACATGCATGGTTTCATCTGTGGAACTGCCCTAGGATGTATTCTGCCCACCTAACATATATGGTTATAATCCATGACTGCCAAAAATGCAGTCTTCATTTGCAGAGATAGGCTATCTTTGACTGTTGCTTCCTAGAATTCCTCCATCTCATCCTCATTGTTGATAGAAAGCTAACATTGAGCAAGAACCGGTCTGACTCAACACAGCAGTCCTTGTCTTCTTGAACAGCTTCCTTCCTCCTATAAGGTCATAATGGTAGTTTGAGGATCCACACTGAAGTTCGTTCTTACAATCCAGCCAATTAAATGAGGTGGTTGTCCTAACGAAAGGCATAGTTTGAACTAATGAATACTTAGAAAAATGTACTTCCCAAGGACAAGCAGTTGTGAACAGTTGCCTCCCTTCATTTTTCCACTACATTATTTTATCATCCCAATCTACATACACAGGACACACACTCCAAAGCCTTAGTTTTCTCTAAAGCTAGAATCCCAAAAGTTGGCTCAAAAACCATTCCAAGCGAGTGAGAGGAAGCTGGGGGGCGGGAATGAGGCTGTTTGTGAAATGGCAGATTCTCTGTCACTTCCAGGTACGAAACAGCAGCAGACAAATCTGGCAAGACAGAAATCAGTCACCCACAGATTGGATTTCTCCCAAGAGCTGCCTGTTGCTTCCTGCTGGTTGTATGAGGAGGAAACGAATGAATCTTGTGTTGGAGATGTTATTGTAGTGCCAAGAGATGCTTAGGAAATCTTGGTACGAAGCAGAAAATGTCAGTATTACTGGCAGAGGCCAACAAAACGTTTCTTTGCATGTTCTTCCTTTTCATGGTACCATCATAGTGGAATGTAACACCTCAAAGGTGCAAGCTTTCCTAGGAGTGAAGTTAGTTAAAAATGTAAGGCAGTCAAGATTCTAGTTTTTTATTCTCCTTTCACACCTTGGAGGGGGGAGGGACTGTTTGGACTCAACATGTAGCATCTGTTCCAAATCAGTTAGTAAAGATTCAGTTTCAACTTACCTTTTTGTCCTTTTTTTTTTAAATTAAACCTGGTGAGAATTGTAGGTGACAATTTAGTTTTAGCAAATTAAAAATGCTGACCAGAATCGGCAACTGCTGATACCAACTGCTCAGGGGACATGATCAGGTGCATTGCCTCTCTCACGCATCACAATAATACCCTGAACAGTAGTGAGGACTACTTGGCAGGCTAGACAAACACACAAAGCAATATATCCACTGGAATTTTGCACACTGCTTCCAGTGAAAGAGCAACGACAAGGTGGCACTAGAGGTCTCCATTCTGGGAGCACTGCCTGACCCCACCATCACACATGCTAGCATATCTCCACAATCATTGGGACCCCATGTTTCTGAAACGTCTTCTCTAGTATTATGCTATAATACACAGGCCTCTGGATTGCTGCCAACCATCACTACACTTTCGGCGGGTGAGGGACTATCTTTTGCAATCTCACAAATTAAGTTTTTAAACAACGGATCATTGCTGCTTGTTGCAATTCAACATTTCACAAATAAAAAGAGATGCAGACAACATTCTGGAGAAAACAATAAATGACACAAACAATATAATAAGCCATTATATGCTCTGCTCAGGCCACAATCCAAACAATATCTGATTATTATTTACAGAACTGTGTTAAAAATCTGGTCTCTTTGGGATAATAGATGAGTTGGGTCACTTCGATGTATAAAATATTCAGCATTTATAATTTGTTTCCTTTCCATTCTTTATTTCTGGAAGTCAAAAGGAAATTGGTCAAATAACTAACTGATATTAAGAACAATTTGTCTCTTTGCTGCTTCAGATTCTTAAATCTGCAGCCTCAAAGATTTTTGTTTGTTTGTTATCACTGTAATCATTGTAATCTAAAATACTAAGACGTGTAATTTCATTTCTTCACTGCAGGATTAGTATGCACACAAAGGGACTAACCTGTTGTGCATTTTCTAAACTAGAACCACTTTTGAATTTAGAGAACAATAAATTAACTATACAATAGCCTGGTCCCAGAATCACTGAAGGGCTCTCTCATCCAATCTAAGCCTGCCCAGTCACACTGATTGTTGCTCCATGTTTTCCTGACCACACAGGAAACAGCCTCCTCAGAATTTGGAATTCTTTCCCCTGGGAAGCCTGTTTGTCGTCTTCCTGCTTTACTGATGTAAAGGATGTTTGAAAATCATTCTTCCAAATGACACTTGGAAGCACAGTACTGGCTGCCACTGTATTTGCGGTGTCTGCTGCTGCTCGTTGCTTTAAATAATTTTATTGCTTTTTATGTTTTTTAGGTTTGTGTTAGCATTGTTTTGGCTTTGTGCCAGGTGGAATAGAAATGCTAATTGTTAAAAGCAACTACTACAATACAAAACACTGAAAAATATGGATGATTGCATGGTAATGAACTCTGATCCACAATACCATGGTAGAGTTGTGGCCTGCTTCTCCAAGGGTTGTTTCCAAATGAGAAAAAAGTAACCTTGATTAGTAAGTTTTGCTTGGTTTCTTGCAGTTGTGATAATGAAGTTAATCTCCGTTACTGGGTAGCATACCCTCCTGCATGTTGGGTCCCAAAACTGGGGTGCATGTCTTCCTGTCTGAGCTCCCACACGAATCATGTGACCCACACAAGACCACAGAGCCCAAAAGACATGCTTTTTAGGGCAGTGCTCTCATAGCACCCCAAAACACACATTTTTGGGGCAGTGTGTGAGATTGCGCCCCCCCCCAAAGTGTTTTTTCTTGGGCGAGATCTCAGCGCAAAATTGCACAAGATAAGGGTGCCAAAAATGGCTGCCATGCTCTCACAGGAAATAATGGGATGTCCCATGGTTTTCCGGGATACTTGTGGGGTATGGGGTAATAGGCAGGCTGTTTATGTATCAGGCCTGTCTTCCCACAGGCAGAATTGGAGTGGAAAGCTAGAAGCAATGGTAGCCCATGGTGCTAAGAGCTGGAGTCAGGATCCATTTGGAGCTTGAGGAACAGGTGAGGGAGTAGGGGAGTCTGGGGTGAGAAAGGTAGTTTAAGCAGCAGAGCCATCCCAACTTGCTTGCCTACGTCACCAAAAGTATATATTTTTAGATGCGCAGTACTGGAACATAGGAAGCTGCCTTATATTGAGTTGGATCATCTTTTCCTGCATCTAGTTCACTACTGCCTGCACTGATTAGCAGTAGCTCTCCAGGGTTTCAAACAGAAGTATTTTCCAGCCCTATGTAGAGATGCCAGAGATTGAATCAGGGACCTTTTGCCTACAAAGCTCGTGTTGAACTGCTACAAAGCTGTGGCCCTTCCCTGACTGGAATTTGATCTATCCTACACTGGGCTATACATGGCTGCTGGCCAATCAGGAGTCAAAAAGGAACTGAGTCATAAGGACGACCCAGATAAATTTGCGTAGAACTTTGAACGCTTGAAATGAGCCATACGAATGCTGAGTATGATGATCTTCCTACTTGCCAGGCTTTCTACAGTAGCTGTCAGTAAGGCCTTCAAGTCTAGAAAATTCCAGATGAAAGTCCCACAGGGGCCCATAATCTGGACTGAGGCTATCACAGGCCCGAAGTCTCACCAACTCGTTGTTGAGAAGTGGAAGTCCCGCTCCAAGAGAGCAGAAGGGGATGTCCCACAGTGCACAACACACAGCTACAGTTACCTTGCTGAAGCCCTTTCCACTGACTCTACACCGCCAACAACCTGGCGATTTGACCACAAGGCTCCCATGAGCCGGCTGTGAGTCTTGACCCACCATTTGGGGATCGCTGACACATGCAACATTCAGAAACGAGAGAGTTTCACTGAAAGCTGTACCCTGGAAATGAACTCCACTAATCAACTGTTCATGATTCCAACAGATGTTTCTGTTTATCAGACAATTGGATCCTCATGTTCAACCCCTGTGTTCCTCCCCCCCCCTTCCTCTTTTAAGACAAGAAGCAAATGCCACTACACATCTGAAGCTTCAGAAACTTTCCATATGATACGAGGAACAAATTGCTAAGCCAGTCAGTAATGCTAAGGTTTGAAGTGGTGGTCCATCAAAGCTGCAGCAGGAAAAAAAAAGGAGTGCTTGGGATGGAGGGTGTGTGTGTGCTGTACTACATCTCTGTGGTTTTGTTCATAGTGTGTCTGGAATTTTGAAACATCAAATGGACTCTGAGTAAACTTTCTTTTTCCTTTTTCAGAAGTATTGTTTTAGGATGCAGAGATAATGTTCTGTGATTATTATTATTATTCTAAAAAAAGGAAATGAGTCTTGGTTTGGTCAAAACCACAACTACAAAAGGAGGTTATTGTTTCTCATGATCCTCTGCAATCTCACATCTCATGAGAAAGTACTCACGTGGGTGACCAGAACACCATGAAATATCGAAGCAAAACTTTTGCTTTGTTTGTTTGCAGAGACCTCGTAAAAATCGGGGCTTTCTTGTAAGCTTCTCTTCTGTTTAGGAATGACTAATCTGTGCGCGGGATCAACTTCTGTCACATCACTCTGAAGAGGAGCGAAATGTCTGATGGCTCAAAAGGATGTGGTTTAACCGCATGCCACCAAAACCAAAGACGAGGAGCGAAGACTAAACACCTGTTGGGCCCAACACAACAAAGTGATTCAGTTCTGCAGGCACTGGAGACAGAATTTCCTTGGAAATATAATCCTTGGAAATAAGTTAGCTCTTGCACAAACAGCTTTCAGTGACTAATGCCAAAGGTACTCCACTCTCTGCCCCCGCTTTCACTTCTGATCCGTCATCAATTGTTTCCTGAGTTTATCTTGGCGGAATAGCTCAGTTCAGGAACGTATTACTATTCACAGTGTACAACTGGACAACTTAAAGGTAGGGTTCCCCACCCCTAGCACTGAGTTGTAATAACTGGCAGCACCTTCAGACCATCGGGGCCTGTCCTAATAGGTTTTTGATGCCTAAGGCAGAAAATCTGAATAGAGACCTCAGGCCGTGATTTATTTATTTATCCCAATTTATATGCTGCTTTATTAAAAAGCATACTACAAGCTCCAAGCAGTTTACATAAAATAATATAAAAATAGTCATCAGAAAAGACCAATAAAACCTTACTGAGAAAAGAAGTCATAATACAATTATCAAAATATAGATACGATCAACAAATACATTACAAATATATATATTTCATATCTGGGTAGGCTTGCCTAAACAGAAAGGTTTTTGTACTAAACATAGTACAAAAAAGGGTGTCTGCCTGGTTTTAATAGGCAGTGATGCATACCTTCTCTTGTGTGACAAAAGACAGTATTCAAGTCATTTGTTTAAATGCAAGCTCACTTTTTAGAAGACCTAAGTACAGGAACAAAAATATATATACATGTTTTGTCAAGAGAAAACACATATCATAAAATTTTAAGTGTTGCTTGCCTGGGGTGGCACTTTCCCCCTACCCATCCCTGGCACCGCCATGACTACCCAAAGGCATGTCAACTCTCCAGCAGAGAAGCAGAGTACCTGAAGGTCAGCCAGTGACATTGGAAACGCATAGCTCCAAGCCAAAGATTTCTTGCTAGCACTCAGGTGAGGGACAGGGCTCAGGCTCTGAGCAGGACTGCTCCCCCCCTTTCTTCTTCTTCAGGCACTTCAAAGCTCAGGCCAGAGTCAAAGCAGCACCTGTCTTCCTTGGGAGTTATCCTAGGTCCTGAAGGACCTGCCCTTGGTTTCCGGAGCCTGTACTAGCTAATTGTTGTTGTGTGGCTTCCAGCTCAGTCCCCTGTGGGATGGCAGCCTGGTTGAAACAGGATACATGGTGCATGTGAATTCTCCCTTGGTATGCCAGCCACGCTAATATAATAGCTTTGCTCCTGATATGCTAAGAGGCTCCTGAATCCTTGTGACAAGGCAAGACTGCACTCTTTTAGCTGATTTCTTTTTTTGGATAAGATCTACTACAGGATATTCTAAAGAAACAGTCAAATCAAATGGTTCTTTAAAACCAACAACCGTAGCATTTCCCTAAAGGATAAGGGGGGGGGCATCCAGATGAGATAAGGGGCCACTAACCTGTTTTTCCAGAAGCAAGGCCCATTGAGTTCAATGGGATCTACTTCCATGGAAGTGTGCATGATTCTAGCTAAGGTCCCATACCCCATGAAAAACATTTTCATTTACCCAGTCATTTTTTTGACTGAATGATATTCCCGGCAACCTGAAATTATTAGCTGTGGGGCAGATGTGATCGTTTTTAGATGTTCTTAATTGTTCTTAAATGTTTTAAATAAATGTCTTAAATTGTTCTTAAATGTTTTAAATGTTTTAAAAGTTTTTATTTTATCTTCAGTTGTATTGTTTTACTACTCTGACGCCTTGCTTGGGCTCCTTTGGGAGGAAAGGCGGGAGAGACACTTAATTGAAGAAATAAAATAAACGAAAGTTGAAACAATTCACTTTCTTTTTTTAATTTTCCTTTTTTTTGGAATTTTATTTACAACATAACACAACTCCCCCACCCTCCAATACACATTAAACATGAACATAACATACAGTGAACAATAACATACAACAATACAAACAACCAAATAAAATACTTCCTTTTTCCTGTATCTGGCCTCCTTATTTACTTCTTATAAACTGTGTCCTTTATGAATAATTAGATCTTTCTAATTATAACTTAAATATCCACAAAGTCTCCTGCAGACATTAATCGAAACAAGTCCAGGTATGTATTTTAGGGCGCTGTTTTGTGAAGTATTCTCTGCATTTTCCCCATGCTTTTTGAAACTCTTGTCTAGTGTGATCTCTAATTGCCTCTGTTAATCTAGCCAGTTCAATATACTCTTAACATTTAATCTTGCCATTCCTTTTTGAAACAATTCACTTTCTACTGTCTCTCCGACTGCTGTTTGAAATATTTTGGCTGGGAAGTGCTGCTCTTGTTCCTCTACTAGAAAAAGCCCCTAGAGCCGGGTGACTTATACTTGGTGCTGTGGAGATTGAAGGCATCTTTTGTGACTCACGCTGAACTGTCAAGATCATCCAGCAGCAGCAGCCTCTGTTTAGTGGGCCAGGCATCCACTCACTGCTGAACGTGTGCCAGCAGTTGGCATGAGGACGGGGAGCCCTGAGAGGCTGTTTCATTGCTCAGGCCACTGGCACTTCCTTTTGGTGGTTGCCTTCCTGCCGGAAGGCTTGGTTCTTCGGCTGTGTTTTACTTTTTCTTTTGCACATTTGGATCCTGAAAGTTTGATTCAGACTTTTCTGTTTCCTGTTCAATTTATGGCTCTGTTTTTGCTGATGATTAGGCCCCAGAACCAGCTGTTCTGCTGATGAAGATGTCCTCAATTAATTCTAGCCTGTCTGGTTTTCCAGGAAGTCCGTTTGTCTCCCCCAGCCCCCTTCTCTTGTCATCCCTGACTGAAATTTATCAGAGCCGCAGCAGGCAGGAAATTTGCTTCTTTTACAAAAACATACTCCTCTGCTTCTTATTTTTATTGTTTTAATATTTTCCAGTGGTGGGGCTGGGAGACAAAACCTGCTTCCTCTTTAGAAAGCTCGGTTAACCTCTGAAGTGCTTGTTTCATTCATCACGGGTTGCTGCGGCTCCTGGTCACTTGCAATGGAATTTGTTTCCAGAGTAATCTGAAATTTGTGTTAGTGTTCAAACACACACACGCGACGTGATCCTTCAAAGGCTTCCGCTGCCTCCAACTTCACGAAGTTCCCTTTGTTTTGAAGTAAGATTGCTGTACACATCTTTACAGACTGAGGGGCCTAAAACCCAATCTTTCGGTGCTCAGGGAATAAAGGTGGGTTTATCAGTTCCAGATATGTGTCCTGGGAGGCAGGCAGGAGTAATTAAAACTGGAATAATACAGTGGTACCTCGGGTTAGTTCGAAAGCACCTTCGGGTGCAAGTAGATAAATAGGGACCGCTTACTAGCGGGAAGGTAAACGGCGTTCCGTGTGCTTCGCTGGCTCGCCAGATGCAGCTTGTCACACTGGCCACGTGACCCGGAAGTGTCTCCGGATAGCGCTGGCTCCCGGTCTATAGAGTGAGATGAGCGCACAACCCTAGAGTCTGGCAAGACTGGCCTGTACGGGCAGGGGTACCTTTACCTTTACCTCGGGTTAAGAACTTAATTCATTCTGGAGGTCCGTTCTTAACCTGAAACTGTTCTTAACCGCACCACTGCCGCGCGATTTCTGTTCTCATCCTGAAGCAAAGTTCTTAACCTGAGGTACTATTTCTGCGTTAGTGGAGTCTGTAACCTGAAGTGTCTGTAACCCGAGGTACCACTGTACTTCTGTGACAGACAGAAAATTGCTACAGATGTGCTCTAAGTGTGGAAAAGGCTGTCACTCAGCATGTAGGCCATCTGCTTTGTATGCAGAAGGTCCTGGTTTCACTCCCTGGCATTTCTAGGGAGGGCTGGGAGAGAACTCTGCCTGAAACCCTGGATACCTCCTCTGTATCATTCCCATTTCAGTATATATGCTGTCAAAGCGAGCATGATACCTCCTGCCTGTCAGTATAATACAACTCCCTTCCCATGTTCCTAAGGTACAGCGAATGTCAGAAATTATTTTTGTTGGCATCTTTCTGTCTCGAGAGACAATGGAGTGCACTTCTAGGGGTGAAGTCAAACCCCTGTGTTAGCAGTACGGAAGTGACCTGCCTGGGGCACAAGCCTCCTCATGGTCTCACTGATGTGGTCTAAAGGAAAGCAGAACAATACATTTGGCATTAGCTTGGCTGCAGGAATTGCTGGAAGGAGGCATACAAGGCATCATCGAGCCATCTTAGGGAGTCCATATTTGTGTAGGGTTTACTCCTTCGCCTTTTCTTCTCCCAAAGATATCTCACAAGGCAGCAGATGTTTAGGATCAGAGTTTTCCTTCTCCTAGATAGGCTACCTTCCCAGGTTGATGAGCCCCTTCTGCCCATCACTTCCCTCTAAAGCAGTGTTTCCCAACCGGTGTTCCGCGGCACACGAGTGTGCCGTGAGACATCGGCTGGTGTGCCGCGAGATGCCTGGAGGGAGGCAGGCGAGTCGGGCGGCGAGAGGCGGGGCGGCGGCGGCAAGGAGAGGCCGCGCCTCCTGCTGCTGCCTGGCGCTCCTCCTCGCAGCCGGCAGCGCTGCCTGGGCGCCTCCGCGCGACTCTGCCTCGCTGGGTTTGGTCTCCCAGCAGAGACGGGTCACACGCGCCCCTCCCTCCCTCCCTCAGCCTGCGCGGAGGGAGAGCCAGAGAGAGGCATCGCTCCTGCGCTCCGAGGCGGATTGAGCGCAGCTGAGAGGAGCTGCCGAGGGAAAAAACTTTCACTTTTGTGCGTCCCTCCCGGCGTGACGCTGCGCGCTGACGTCACGGGGCGGGGCTTTAATGGTGGTGTGCCGCGAGATTTTTTTTCAGTAAACAGGTGTGCCGTTGCCCAAAAACGTTTGGGAAACACTGCTCTAAAGCACATGCAGAAACCACCTTCTTGACCATTAGACCCACTATTGGTCTCATCCAGTCAATCCACTGGAAGCTGTGTCTGTATGCAGGGGAAGTCCCAAACTTACTGAGGGCTTGAGATCCATCAGCTGTCCTCACCTGGTTCAGCTAGCCAATCGAAGCTGTTCCTGGGGTGTGGCTGCTGTGTGGACAGCTTCTAGGAGCCACAGATTAGAGCTGAGTGGGGTGGGGACCAGTTGGGGGAGGGGACCTCATCCATTTGTCCTCTGGCACACAGCCACTTCCTTCGTTACCCTAAGGACCCATACTTAGGAGGCCATTACCAAGAAGCTGTCCTGGCTATTCCAGCAATTGAATCCTTGCTGAATGCAGGAATTACAAAGGACTCAAACCACACACAAACCCGCAAACTCACAACAATATAGAGGGCAAGGTTAGCATCAACATTAGAGGAATGGACATTTAAGGATCACTTATATGCAAATAGATTTTGTTATGTGACTGGCCATGACAATGGTGTACAGGAGCCACTTTTGCTGAGATTCAATCCCATATGACTGGAGATTATCTGTGTATGACATAGCCATATGTAGCGGCTGACTTTGGTAATATAGTGCCCTGAGTGAGGACAAAATTGCCCCCCCAATCTTATTTTCACAATAATTCCTTTTGGTACAGTTGCTTTTTATGCACTTTCTCAATAGGTACCTCTATAAATATTGGTGTTATTGTTGTGTTGCACCCCTTGGCTTGGTGCCCTGTGCAGGGTAACTTCCCATGCCCCACTAAATACAGACAGGGCAGATTGGAAGGTTCTTTCTACACAAACCATTGGTACCAAGGAGAAAGAAAACCATGTAGGAGCGCAAAACAGAAAAGCAGTTCCCATGTGGCTATAACAAAAATGGCATAGTCCTTTCCCTCTTGAGCACATCCATAACGCCCACATGTGCCCCAAGTCTGCGGATCTGAATCTAGAACATTTCCCCAGGTGGCTATTTCTCCTGCAAGACATAATGCAAAGCAAAGTGGAAAGTAGAAGCAAATTTCAGTGTTTTCTGCTTCTTTTAAACTGCCTGAACTGAAGCCTGTATTATTTATGATATTTTGTGGCCATCCTTGAACCGTATCCCTTTGTAATAGCAACGGGAAGGTTTGGCTTGCACAATGGAGTCCCCCCCCCCATCTCTGAGGCTGAAGGGAATGGTTTAATGGCTTCCTTCTATTGTCTTATCTCTTGCTATCTTCTCCGCCACTAATGGTCTTTGTTAGAAATTTTATCGACAGTGTGTTTTTTGTTCCCGGAGAACAATAAAGTGAATACTGCTTAGCCAATCAGTTTGGAAAGTACATATGGAAATCTTTAGGATTGCAAAACAGCTCCAAAGGATATTAGTGTGCTGGTTGCTCCCAGCATAGCAAATATTTGGTTTGCGATAGAAACCAAATATACAGGATTAGGCCAAATAAGATTCCATCTGGGTGGAAATTCACATAGATTTATGCTGGCCTCATCGGATATCAGCCAGATAAGGGAATACTTCTCAAACATAGTCCTGTCCTGATCTGTCCTTTAAAGGAGGAAAAAGTTGCTATTTTGAGCACATAATACAAGGCCTATGTCCACATTATAGATTTAAAGAGTCATGGCTTTCCCCCCAAATAAATCCGGGGAATAGTCGTTTGTTTAGGATGCTGAGAGTTATTAGGAGCCGCCTATTCTTCTCACAGTTACAATTTCCAAGGTTCCCTGGAGACGGGGATTGATGGCTAAACCACACTGGGAACTATAGCTCTGTGAGTGGAACTGGGATCTCCGAACAGCTCTCAGCAGCCTTAGCAAGCTATGGATATCCCATGATTCTTGGGAGGAAGCACCACATTGACTTCCCTGACGCCTTGCCCCCCTCCCAGTAAACAGCAGCGACTCAGCTGTGAGGAGGTCAGCTGAGTGCTGTCGCCACACCACTCCATCCACTACTGGGTTAACCTCCTTCATCCCCTAGTGCTGTGATTCTGATATGAATTCCCTCCTCCCCATCCCCAAGTCTGCTATTAAAACTAGTTTGGCTCTCATTGCATCATAAGCTCACTTCCACTTAATGTAAGCAATTAGATTTCAAGTGGCATTATTAATGAGGTGCAGACATTGATTTGCACCTACCCCCTATATGAGTGAGATAAACCACAGGCATTAACAGAAACCAGCTGGTAGCCACATTACTTTGCTATGACTTAATGTGCTTCTGTAATGATATTTTCCTTCTCCATCAACATTTTCCTGTGCCTTCATCTGTATATGTTTATGGGAAAGCAAGAAAAGTGTTGACATAGGATGAAAAGGCAGTTTGGGATCTGCTGTACATGGAAAAATAATAAATATTGTTTCTTAACACTCTCTTTTAAAAATGGTGACAGTTTAGTTTTTAAAATACAACTTACAGCATTAATCCAAGATTGTTGGTAGAGGGGGGGGGGAAATACCAGAAATCAGAAAATTATTACATTCATTTAATTCACATTCTGACCAGTATAAGCAACCTGTGGCTTAGTAGAAGCTTATACATTTTCATTACGATTTGGGGCAGGAGGGAAAATTTTATCTAGGGGTGATTTTAGCATGCAAGTCCCTAGTCATGTTAGTCACCAATGAACTTTAGGGATCTTGGCAGGAAGATAAGGACCCCTTATATTTTTTCATTGGTATTCCCCCCCCCCCAGCAAATTCACACATGAAAAGAGGCTTTGTGGGTTTCCAAGGTCCTGACTTCACATTGTTTTCAGGTGGGGAGTGCTCCCCTGACCTTTGAATGACACAGTCCTTTTTTCAATTGGTGTTTCCAACTCATAGGGATACAGATATGTAAACCTACCCCCTCAGATGAAAAAGAAAACCAACAAGTTAAAGAGAAGGGGGTTTGGAATTCCTTAATCGCACTATGCCACAACTGTTAACAACTACAGTGGTACCTCTGGTTACTTACTTAATTCTTTCTGGAGGTCTGTTCTTAACCTGACACTGTTCTTAACCTGAAGTACCACTTTAGCTAATGGGCTCTCCTGCTGCTGCCGCGCTGGCGGAGCACGATTTCTGTTCTCATCCTGAAGCAATGTTCTTAACCTGAAGCACTATTTCTGGATTAGCAGAGTCTGTAACCTGAAGCGTATGTAACCTGAAGCGTATGTAACCTGAGGTACCACTGTATTTTGTTGCTGTGCTTTGCTCAAGCATCATGAACACGCTTTGGAATGTTCTCTCACCTTAAGGACTTCTGGGAGGAAAAACACAGTGTAGGAATGTAAAAGTGGCTTGTTTTCAACCACTCATAGCTGTCTGCTTCTCCTCTTCACTGTGCTTCAGGGCAGACATTGGCTTTGTAGTACAAAGTGTGCCAGCCAGGACTACTGAAAGGACATGCGGTTCCCAGAAACACACATGAATGTCGTCTGTTCCCTCAGTTTGGCTGCTGACTACCAGAGTTGTTAGCATCCTGTCTGACACAGGCCTGCACCTAGCACCTGCCCCTTCAGTTTGCCAGCCACTGACTTGCACACTTTATTTCTGGTCATCTTCTAGGGGTGGAGGAGAAATGCAATTCAGTACACATTTAAAGTTGAATTTATCAAATTCGCACTTTCCAAAACAATGTACTCAAAACACAGCTAATCTTTGATAGCCGCACTTAATGTTGCAGTGTGGCGCTCCAACCGACATTTACAAAAATGCATATATTTTGGGAAGTGTGCAAATAATAATAATAATAATAATAATAATAATAATAATAATAGAGACAATACTGAATATGACATACAAATGTGCATTATGGTAAGGAAAATTGCTTGCTGAAATTTACCCTCTCAGATGAAAAAGAAAAAGACTAATAGTCAAAACTGCATCTAAAACTGAGTTTATTAGAACTTCACACTAAAATTCTGATGAATTTCCATAAGGATTTTTTTAAAAATTAAGAGCAAAGAATGTGTTTTATTTTCTTATTCAAGATAAGCAAATGTTATGACTTGCTCAATATATTGCTCCATAGTTCTTTGCCCAGGCTGAATTTTATATCCATATGCACTAGAGCCCCAATGCATCTACCACACCCCAGTCTGAGATTAGGGATATAAAAAGGGGAAAAAATAGCAACCATTTCTGGTAAATAGGAGGCATGAAATTGCACATGGGATTGATACATAGGGGAATGTTCCTGTCTTTCACTCATTTTTTAAAAGAAAAGCAAAGTCCAGGGTGTCTTCCGTTGGCCAGCTGCTTGCAGGCTGGAGAACGGCCTGTTGTTGTCAGGCACGTTTCCCTAGATCTTCAGTTTTATTGCTCTGCTGGGGCTACCTGGATGTGGGAAATTGGACTAAATACTCAAAGAGGATGTCTTTAGCTGGTATTTTCAGCCAAATTGATATGAGTCCAAGATTTAATACTTCCTCGCTTTCCACTAACCACATGTTATTACGAATAACATGTTTTCAGGAAATTGGAAACCACTACAAATGCCGCACACTTTGAACTGGAACATCACCTCTTAATGTGGGAATCAAAAGGCACCTGAAGCCTCATTATGTCCCGTTTTCATCACAAGAGTCAGCTCCATTTATCAAACAGGAAAACTGAAGTGCGGAAAGGATACATTGTTCTGTGTTAATGTTGTCGGTTGTGGAGTGCTGTCACAGGACTCCCACCCAGTGCCTTGGCTACAGCCTAGCTGCAAGGGCGCCTTTATTCCTTTAGAATTTACTACTTGGTCTCTCTCACACACACACATTCTTAATTTGAAAGCACATTCTTATTGGAAAGCCACTTCCTTAACATCAAACATGTAATAATTGTTAGAGAATGACTTAATAGGAAGTACAACCACTGATGTGATATGAGAAGAAATCTTGAATATTTGGAGCCCTGGGGTGCAGTTGGTGGAAGCTTCAGGGCCCCTATGCTAAAAGCTGTGGTTTTTAGTGGGCTTTGTAGAAGGTGAAAGACTCTGAAGTTCATTATCAAGGCTTGAAAAAGGCTCGCATATTTATAAATGAGAGCAAAATCCTATGCATGTCTAATATTATTAATAATAATTAATATTCACAAATAAGTCCCATTATGTTCAAAGCACTTCCTTTCAGGTAAGTGAGTCTAGGGTGGAAGTTTTAGTGCTCTAAGCAAATGGCTTTCACCCAGTAAATCAGATCATCTACCACCATCCACCCTGAATAGATCAGAGGATCATCAGTGTACACAGTACAAAACAACTCCCAAGTATTTACTCAACAGACCATGGGTATTTATTGACATTATTCATCTTACATAATTATTCCCTGCTTTTTCAGGCAAGCCTTCACAAAGCAGCATACAATAGCATAACCAAAACCAACCAACCAAAACCAACCAACCAATAATAGCAGCATTCTAATATGTCACAAATAAATACATACCGTACATATTATTTAAGAACATAAGAAGAGCCTGCAGGATCAAGGCAACAGACCTGCACTTTAGTTACACAGTGGCCTTTTGCAAGGCCAGAGGCAGGATCTGAGAACAACAGCTGTACTCTCCCCACCTGTGAATTCAGCCACTGGTATTGAGAGTCATTCTGCCTCTGATTGTGGGTGTATCATGTGGCACAGCAAGAAAGCCTCGGAGCACATGAGAATCTTTTGTCATCTTCTGAGTATTTATGGTGCCCTATAACAATGCCTAAACATGCCTGCCATGTTTTGAAATTGGTATTTTACATGCCAAGCCCCAGTAGCTTTGCTTGCAACCTCTGTGAACCAAGCACCTATTTATGTAACAACCTGCAGGCATTTTAAACAGCTTTACTGTACATATAGTGAGCTGTAGTAGATAGGTAGCCGTGTTGGTCTGCCATAGTCAAAATAAAAAAATTCCTTCCAGTAGCACCTTAAAGACCAACTAAGTTAGTTCTTGGTATGAGCTTTCGTGTGCATGCACACTTCTTCAGATACACACACATATAGTGAGCTGTTCATTCTCTCCCCCCCCTTAAACAAATTTTGTTTGTGTAGAAGGACCTATAACGTCTCTGAACATAAAAGTATGCTCATAACCTAAGAGTAAGCTCCGATTAGCTTGTTCCAGATGTGGGGAGAGGGAAAAAGCTGTTAGAAATCTCCAGATCTTAATATTAAAAAGTATGCTCAGTGGCTAAAGAAAGGAGAATAGAGAGTCGTGGCAAGAGTAACTGAAATTAAAGTTGCAGCCATATGCACACTTATGCATACCATATGCAAAAGCCTTGGACGAGGCAAGAATGCGAGACAGATTACCTCACTTTGGAGGTATTTGGACTGCTTCTGAAGCAACTTGGGTCTGAAGTAGTCTGAGGTGACTGAATCTCTCTTGGAAGCAGCAGCAGCAGCGATGCTCAAGGCTCCCAAAGAAATGGCTTTGAAGCCACCACTACTTGGGACATGGTGTCCCACTGTTCAGTGGATGGCTAACAGGATTCATCCACCCGCAAGGGGCTACCATGCCTGCAAATTTCAGCCAGTTCTGCCAAACAATTAAAAAGATGCAGGTGTTTGTTGATGTCTCATCTTAGTAAGTGGGAATAACAAATGAGAATTCAGAAAACAAGATGAGACTCCATTTCATTTCTAAGGTGAAGCATGAAGTCAGCCCTACTGTTCTAGCCTCCCAGGCAACCCACTAGCTGAGCCAATGAGACAAGTTCTGAAGTGAACAGACAGATGTTGCACAGCACTGGGTAGTTCTGATGAACTAATTAAGTAGAGCTTTATTTCTGCCATGGCTCTGTTCCAGCATCTCTTTTCTGTGCTCAGCCTTAACCTTGGAACCCATGAAACAGATACAGCTATATGTGTTTGACATTTCCTTCACTACAAGTCTCCACACAACACAAAGGTCTATCAGATGATGAGTCTTGAGCCCTGGCATATATTTCTTCTAGAAATTAAGAACTACTTCTAAGTTAGAATGCATAGGATGCAAAGCTTCGTGCCCTTCTTTAGAATTCACTGCAATCTCAGAACCAGCAGGAGACGTTTGTTATGGTCTACTTTTACACTATATTCTTAAGCCTTCCAGGAGCGAATCCTGATGATGGATTAAACCTTTTGCAAAGCAAATACATCTGAGGCCAAACAAGCTGAGCTATCGCTCTCTTGCCAATACTATCAGATCTCATAGGTAAGGTCTAATTACAGTTTACCTGTCTGGAAGCTGTACAGCAGCAGCAACGCAATCCAAGACATATTTATTACGATTAAGTCCCATGGTCTCCAATAGGGCTTACTCCCTTGTAAGTGACACTACTCCTATAGTGTTCAACAAGAGGGGGGCTGGAAAGCCAACCCAATGCATTAAGAGACCTGGATATAATCCCTAAACAGAAAACATGCTCTATAGTGAAATCTACCATACCACT
Source organism: Podarcis liolepis (assembly GCF_965112155.1). Lineage (NCBI taxonomy): Eukaryota > Metazoa > Chordata > Lepidosauria > Squamata > Lacertidae > Podarcis > Podarcis liolepis. Next base: position 59,589,898 of record NC_139559.1, read on the forward strand.
GGGGAGGTCGGGAAAGATGGAGATATTTATACTGTGATCATATTGGAACATAAGATTAAGTCCATCTGGATAAACCATGTCAAAGGCGCTGTCATATGCCAGAGATGAATTTCAAAGCCTGCCACTCTTGGGGCTGTATGCAGTTTAAGAACTTGGAGGTGGTATTTAGAACCAGATGTTTGGGTCTCTTTAAGTCTGACCTTGAAAAATTCTTTTCTAAATCCCCTGTTCAAAAATATACTTCTCAAGAGTCCCTCATGTCCCAAACTTTCCCCTTCACCTTGTCCATTGTCATTTGATACCACAATGGCAGTACCTCCTTTGACATACGTTCTTGACCAAGATCTTGGTGATGGCAATAACCACAATTAGGCTGGAGCTTGTCTTATGCACACTTGCACTTCTCATAGTCCCTATCTCTTGTAACATAGATGCAATCAAATTCATGGTAACTTTTGCATATAATGTGCCTAAGTGTTACCTGGTAAAGACTTACAGTGGCACTTTCAATCATCTTATTCATTCATGTGGGAGCGAGGAGAATAAAGACGGGCTGCCGATAGTATATTTCTAAAAATGTAACCTAGGCAGTATGACTCATGATCCACACCTTGTGTCATTCAATAAACAGTGTCTTTTGAAAATCTTCCCACCATGAATGGGCTGTGAGTGCTCAAAGGAACAAGAAAAAATGTGGTTCTGCCTACAGAGTGAGTGGAAATAGATGCAAAAACCCTCCCCTTTCACCTCCTTGCCCTTGCAGAGAATTGGATCAAATAATCTGAGGATTGTGAGATTGCTACATCCCTTCTTCAACGATTCAAGGGCCTGATGCAAGGAAAGGTGTGTACTTTGAGAGGGTCTCTCTTGTTTTCTTGCTGCTTACAGCTGCTAATCACAAGTAGTGTTTCATAGGTTGATTTGTTGTCCTCAGATTAAGTTCTTAAAGGAAGCCTACCTACCAAAGGCCTTGAGCCTTCACTGAAGTCAAATTACATTCCACTTTTGTTCCTTGAAACTTCACTCCCTATTGTGTGGAGGGGTGGATAGAAAGTGCAAACACACACATACATGCATGCATTTTGTAGTTGCAAAGGAGTAAAACAAAAATGGAACAAACAACCTGTCTCCTAGCAAAGAGTTCTGCATAGATTAGAAGAGAATAATAACCTTTTGTTTTATCGTTTTTTTAAAAAGCCAACAATGCGCTTTTGTTTTGCGTAAGAAAGGAATATTTTTAATAGTGTTGGAGTGGAGAAGTAATCATTTAAGTAAAGGGATGGACTAAGTAGAAACAGAAGAATATTTTGGAATTTAGCCATCAAACCAAATACCATGCCTGGTAATGATTGGTTGATGAGGTACATTTAGGGAAGGGTGGGGGGGACCCACATGAACTACAAGTAAACAGGGCTTCTAGTTGTCAAGACCTGCAAATTGTGTTTATGCAAGAATAATTGTGCCAAGCCAGCTTGTGATTGCGGGAGGGGGCACGGCAGTCTACACAAATCATGAAATCTACCGTATTTTTCGCTCTATAGGACGCACCCGACCATAGGATGCACCTTGTTTTAGAGGGGGAGAAGAAGAAGAAAAAAAATCTCCCCCTCTCTGCGCAGCGCCCCTTCAGCGAAGCGGCAGGAGAAACAGAGCCCCTTCCATTTCTCATCCCGCTTAGCTGAAGGGGCGCTGCACACCTCTCCCTCTCCCACATTGCCTTCGCCTTCAGTGAAGGCAATCCAAAGCCTCCGGAGCACGGCGGGAGCGCTCCCACTGCGCTTCGGAGGCTTCACATTGCTATCGCTGAAGCCAAGGAGCCTGCATTCGCTCCATAAGATGCACACACATTTCCCCTTAATTTTTGGAGGGGAAAATGTGTGTCTTATAGAGCGAAAAATACGGTATATAGATGCAGGGAGGCAAAATACATTGATCTGACTCAGGCCTACGATATCTGGTTCCTAATAAACAAAAGGTATGATGCTCAAAGGTCCAAAGGAACAGGAGTCGGGATGGATAAGCATAGAAGAAGTCCTGTGGGGAAAGGCCCCTCCAGACTGGTGTTTTTTTCTGGGGGTCAGTTGTGCAGTAATGCTCAATAGCATATCACCCAACATTTCTCTGGTGAAAATAGGGTTCAAGCATTGAATTTTAGGCTAACTGGGTGCCATCTCTTCAGTGTTTTTTTTTCCATTCTGGTTTGTTTGGCAGCAGTTGGAGCAGCTGATTGGAAAACAAGCTGCTTCTCCTCACTTTGCAGCGTCACTTAGCACTGGAGCTGCTGTATATTTAGAGTGAAACTGAAAGGTGCTGGGCTGGATCCATTTGACAAACAACCTGTCTGCCCGCTCAAGGGTGTGGTGGCTATTTACAGTGCCTGCATTACAATTTGCTAATGCAAGTGGGTCAGGTAACTCAAAGCACCCTTGGAGAAGACTAGTAAAAGTCTAGCCCTTAAGTAAACACTTCCCTTCCCTGCAGAGCGAGCATCCTTTGTCATGTGGTGTCTCAGTCGCTTCCTGGTATTGCTGTTCCAGTCAAACACTTCTCTTTATCTCCCTCCGATTATCGCACTGGCCACTTCATCACCAAGGCTGTTGTTGCTGTAATCTGGAAGGTCAGTAAGTTCTGCTGAACTGGAAACTTACCCTTCTGAAGAAGAAAAAAACACTAGTAGTGTTCTTGAAACACTGACCAGTGTCGTATTTTAACCGGGATTTAGCAAGGCTCGGGATTTATTCTCAATGCCAAAGCCTAGCCCTGGAACAAATAGAGAACCAATAATCCTTCAGCCTGTTCTAACAGCAAACTTATTCTCTTTCGGCAGCCAAAGCAGCGACACCCGCACAAAAGACGGAGGTGTCAGTAGGCTTGGGGAAACTCCAAGGTTTGCAGAAATAGAAAATAGAAAATCTTATGGTAAGCCTCAAAATGACCCAGTGAGGACTGAGCATGCTCAGTGCTGGCATTGGAATGCCAAGTAAATATTGCCAGGAGATTGATGGAATAATGGTTAGAGTGTTGGACTAGGCCCTGAGAAACCAGGGTTCAAATCCCCACTCAGCTATGATGCTCACTAGGTGACCTTGAGCCAGTCACTATTTCTCAGCCTTTTCTACCCCACAGGGTTGTCATGATGATGAAATGGCAGGGGGTGGGGGAGAACCAGGGACAGCACTTTGAGCTTTTTGGAAGAAAAGGTGGCATATTAATATAATAAATAAATATCCTGAAATGGGGCATGGTTTGCTGGCTGGAAGCCTGAACAAGAGTAGTTCATACTACAACGTTTTGTGGAAGGTCCCAGTTGTTATTCTGTGTAATAAGCAAAGCTCACCCAACAACTCTAGAATTGATGAACAGAGCTGTGCTCTGGTATACAAGAACATTTCACAGCAACATAGGAAGTTGCCTCATATTGAGTCACATCCTTGGTCCATCAAGCTCAGTAGTGTTGACAGTGACTACTAGCAGGGTTTCAGGCAGGAGGTATTCCCAGTTCTACATGGAGAAGTCAGGGATTGATCCAGGGACCTTTTGCATGCAGTACATGCCCACTACCACTGTGCTTTCCCAAGTCTCCCTTCTTTAAATGGGAAAATGCTCCACATGACAATGAAGAAACCAGTTGAGGAGACAATGGCTGTGTACACACCATGCTTTTAAAGAACACACCCCAAGAATCCTGGGAAGTGTGCCTTGTTGAAGGTGTACTCTGTGAGGGGTAAACTACAGTTCCCAGCATTCTTTGTGAAGGAGGGATGTGCTTTAAATGTATGATTTGTGCACAGCCAGTGAGGCAGCTCTGACAGACACTTTGCATGGTACGTTTTCCTGGACTGAATCTCACATCTGCAAAAAAAAGAGGAAAACATTTGAACGGAACCCATGTGAATGTGAGTTGATGACAGGCATGGCACAGAATGTACTCTTTGACCATGGACAGACATCAGTTAGCTAGTACTGGCCCTCCAGGAACTGGAAGATTAGAACTACTAGATTAGAGATAACTAGATTCCTGGAGAACTGCTATCCTGAGGTGACCATAAACCAAACCCTCACAGAACAATGTGCATCAGCTGCAGGCAACAGCTTTTGACTGCCTGGCTTCCTTAGCAGAAATTCAGACCACTGAGATGACTTAGCTGAAAACTTCTGCTTGCTTCTACTTGGCTAAGTGATTCCTCCTGAACTCAGTTCTCTGAGGAAGGTTGTATAGCTGACTCAAAGCGGGTTGGGAGTGTAGGTGCACTGAGATCTCACCACACAAAGCATGTGCATCTGTAGGCAGACCAAGAGCGATGTTTCTCTGCCTTGAAAGCAGATCTTTCGGAATACAGCAAAACTTTGTCCAGACCACTTCCAATTCACTTCAGCACATCGGTTTTCACCCTGCAAATTCTCTCTCTTTTCCACCAGAGATCTCTCAAGTGCACAGAGGGGACTAATCTGTTATCTTTTGGGAATGTTTCCAGCTGCTCCGTTCTGCCCACACCGGCTCTGTTTTGTGTTACCTCAGAAACTGAAACTAACGTGACACCAGTATTGAGAAACCAAAACAGGAAGTTAACACAGATTGCCATATATGGGCCACACAGGGTGTGGAGTAACATGTTCAGACTAAAAATACAGCGATATGTAGCTGCCTTCTATTTTCAGTTTGGCTCAATTCCTACTTTCTACACTTCGATGGCATTAAATATAATCTCTCATTCTTGGCATTCAGCAAGGAAGCATTTTGTTTCCTCTCATTGAAAACTTGCATAACTGTGGCTACGAAGTTAGTAAAATAATGCATTTTACTTCAGTTTAGATTGGTGCAAGCTTTAGACAGGCACAATGGAAAGGCAACACAAGAAATAAAAGCCTGTCTCATTCCTCGTCCCCTTATTCCTGAAATTTTGCTATCTCTGGCTTGATGCAGGGTTTTGTGAAACCTGAAAGCTTGCATGCAAGTAGTCCAGGACTATGGAACCTGTGGGCCTTGCTGATGGGAGTCCAGCAACATCTTTCATGCTTAACAGAATATAGTATTTTGATACATTTCTTTTTTTTCAAAACCAAAAAACCAAATCCAGTTATAAAAACCTTGCCAGGGTTAACTGGGAGTTAACTAGCTATCTCATATTGGCTCAAGCTCTGAATGTCTGGGGATTGTAAGCTAAGGCTGCTGCCTTAATAGACATGCACCATACTGAGCAATGATGCTGTGCAATGTCACAGATTGTGCTTGCTTACAGCTTACTCTACAAGCACCCCCCACTTTCCCTTGGCCTTTCAGGCCCAAATCCAGATGGGGATGATGGAGTGCCTGAGACCAGCAAAAATGCCCGATGTTGCCCTGGTCCTGCATTGTCTCACAAACCCTTAAGGATCATCTGCTTCTCCTGGAACTGTAGTTTATTATGGGAATTGTGGGTCTGTGAGAAGGGAAACTACAATTCCCAGGAATCTTTGCGGAAGGAAACAATATGCTTTAAACGTGCACCGAATGTGCTTTAACTACATGGTGTTGATTGTGGGTCAACAGAACTGGGGGGAACCAGTCCACTGTTGTCCCTGATTATACTTTTTCTTCTTCTCATCAACAGGGAGGTTCCTATATTATAGACTGAGGGGCTACACCCAACCTGACAACAAAGGCAGAACGTCATTAAATCATCTTTTACTAACAGCCACTGCTGTCTTGTTTTTCCTTTTCTAACTCCAGCAGTTGTGTCATTAAAAAAATAAAAATAAAATGCTGGCCTCTCAGCTTGCACACAAAGGTATGCCATATTTGCAGAGAGAGTTGCACTATTATGACCTTGTTTCATGTAGGCAGCTTCACACGTCCACAAATTTGATGTCGCCTTAGCGCATGCCCTAGAAGCTTTGCCCAGTGCCTATGGTCCTTGCAGAACTACAGAACTACAGTTGCTGCCAGGCTGCCAGGCAGAAGCTGAGCTTCTAGGTGAGGGGCAATGATAGAACTTGCTCATACAAATGCTGCTGACACTTTCCTCCCATTTAGTGAGTGGTGTTGCATTTCAGAAAGGAGATAGGTGGGGCTGAGCAGGCTCATTTGTCCAAAAAGCACTTGGCAAAACCGGAGTAGCATATCAACAAACTCTGGGTTTTCCTTCTGCCTCTGTCTTGGGAGGTTTTCTGTGTTTGCAGGACCTGGAGTTGCGGGTCTGTGGTCATTAACTAGAATTGCACGAAGAGAATGGAAGGAGAGAGGGATTAGCAGTTGCCTATTCTAGTATTTTTGGAGGTGAGAGGACCGGTAGCTTTCAATGCACTGCCTCCTTCTGCTGTTAATCTTCTCCCCATCTCTTCTCTCTGATCCCTCAAGGCTGTTAACCTGGTTGTGAAAGAGAGATACGCCACTCATGCTTAGAGCAACTATATTTCTGCAACTGAGCCATAGGATTCCAAACAAGTTTTAAGCCCAATTGAGTCTTGGCATAAATTTAACCCTGTTTAGTGAAGTGAAATCATTGATGTTAGAGAAAAGACCTGGTAACTTTAAAAGAAAAATCAAATGGGATTCTAAGCACTAAGTTACATGGGATGCTCAATGTGTCAGTCAAGCTGCAGGAATCTTTATAAAAAGCTCTAAATAGAAGTCATATGGGGGAGTAATTGGGATGGTGACACACAGAAAATAGCGATAAATCTGCTATCAGGATTTACCCATTTTGGTGTTCAGTGTAGCTATTTACCACGCAACTATCCTTTTCTACTCTGTGTTCAAGGACTCTGGAGCAGGATACTTCCATTCAGAGGGTGATCATAGATGGATTGCACCTCCCTCCCACCTCAAATCCTGGTAAAATGCAAGCTCTTTCTTTTGCCCCATTCCACCCATTATAATGACAAGCATTGTTAAAAATTCATTTTGTTGTTACTGAAGGGCATAAAGAGCTAGGATAATGTGGCATTTTTTCACACATTAAATGAAAAGCATTTGTGCTGTTGTGAATGATATTAATAGAAGATAGAAAGCTGCATTTATTTATTTATGTTCAGCTGGATTAAAATTGTATGAGAACACGTGTCTTTGGTTTGTAAATATAATTTTAATTTCTCAGTAGCTAATACACACACACCTTCCTAGGGTGTAACATATGAATTAGATGGGATTGCATCCAATACAGCATTTGTGCAAGAAGAAAAGAGACGTTTTAAGTCAAATGTACATTCTTAGCCATTTTAAGACTGCAAACCAATTCAAGCAAAAACCCAATATTGAGCATTATGTGTCAAACCGTTCTAAAAGGTCACCAAGGGCGAAATGAGGAGTGTGTGTGTGTGTGTGTGTGTGTGTGTGTGTAGAAATAAAACAGACTGAAAGTGGAGGGGTGATATGTTTGGGGAACCCCTGAAGATGTGCAGAGATACTAATCGGTCTTCTGAGAATGATCTGTGCGGCTGTTTAAGCTAGGTAGGCTAAGAGAACCATCAGGCAGGAATCAATCACAGAATTGTAAGTCAGAAGGGATCTCAAGGGTCATCTAGTCCAACAGAAGGCATGTGAAAACATGTGAAAACAGACTCCATCCAAGCTGCTAAGTGTGGGAAAAAAAGGAAAATTGTTGACAAAGGGCGTGGGGCATGCTGGCCAGCTAAGCTGTTTTTCTGAATTTCAGAGGAAGACAGCAACGCAGATGTTGATGTTAACATCAGGCTCTCCCTTTTGCTTGGGGAAAAAAGAGAGAGAGGGAGAGAGAGCTGCGGTGGATGTCCAAGAAAGATACTGCTATCATTATGCCTTTCCAGTTCTATTTAAAGTCCGCGTAGGAGCCAAGAGGAGAAGCTCAGCATAAACACCACCAGATCAGGGTAGTACCAGGTGTCAGCTAGCCCTGCAAAGTCACTGAAATGTCAAGGGTTGTTTTTCCTCTCCTCCCTTGCTTTCGTCTGACTGGGAACTGCCAGTGTTTATTTAAAAGATATCCTTCGCATTTGGCAAGGATGCCAGTGGGGCAGACGTTAATGGATTATTATTTGGAGCTGGCAGGCTGCCAAGGAGACAAGGATAGCTTGGGCTTGCTACCCAAAGCCCCTGCCATTAAGCATGAGAAAAAGAGTCCAACTATTGGAACTGCCAGGCCTTGCGGTTTTCAGAGTTAGGTTGAACACAGCTTTCCAATAAATGCTCTTTGCTCTTATATTAGATCTGACCTACTAAAATTCCGTAGGGGAGAATGGAAAGAGGTTGGGGGGCATTCAGCCACAGCTTCAAGGTCCCAAAGCAATAATGCCCTAGTTTGGCTGGTTAGTCCGTTTGGTTTTCGTCAGCTGCAGCGTCATGCCGGTTAACGGTGCAAGGAATGTCTTTTTCCACAGACAGAGAGGACCCGATCAGATAGCAGCTAAATGAAGTGGAGGTTTCCACGCTCGTTTCCGATGGGTCTTTGATGCAACAAGTCTGTAATGCTGAAACCATCTGCTCTGGCTTGTGGAACTTGTCATTCACATGGCATGTCATTCACAATGGCCATTTTGCATCAGGCAAAGCTAGCAGTTTCACTCGTCTTGTGAAAGCCTTGACATACAGATCCACAGGCCAGGAAAAATCCTTAGGAAATGAGTTTCCATGGGCAATTGTTGAAATGTTTTTGAGATGCTTTCCGGGCACATCTTAAGCCATCTGCCAGAACAGGACGACATGTGCAAACCACACAAAGTCAGCTGGTGTTTTGACCTCAGCAGTTAAATATCTGTACAGCCTGGGACTACTGGATCCGGCCACTTGACTCAATGGCACAGGCGGATAATCAAAACATTGGGAAAACTAGAAATTGAGGCATATATATATCATACGTTTACATGAAACTACAAACAGTTCTGTTAATTGTATGAGTTAAACCATCACAAGGCTGCCTCTGTCAACCTGTTGCCATCCACATATTTTTGAACTACAGCTCCCTGTGGCTGATGGAAGTTGTACTCCAAAATATCTGCTGTCCTCAAAGGCCATAATTCCAAGCCATAATGTCCTGGAGGAGAAAGAACAAGTTTCTGTTCTGGCAGAATCAGTCAGTGACTGGGGTCCTCCAAACAGGTTTGGGTTATATCATACCCTATGTCCCATGATCGCTGCTATTTCAACAATGCCTGGTTAGGAAGTGCAGGTCCGTGGCACTTCATTCTTCACAGGAACCGTCACAGACAAGTAGCAATGGCTTCAGGGCTTCTTGTTGAGAGGCAGGTGGATCATTTTCAGCTTCCCAGCATGTTTAGGATTTGCTGGAGCTTCCCTGCCTAAGCTGGTGCAAGGTGAGGAGTTGTCATCAGCTCACAGTGGTCATAGATTGCCCTGTATATGATTTGGTATAAGTTGTTTGGAAACTAAGTTACTCCATAAAAATCATTCCAGGAACAGCCTGTGATTTTGTAGGCCAAATAGACACACAGGGGCATATTTTGATTACCAAACAACAACAGCAACTTTTTTTAAAAAAAACAATTTTGAGGGGCCTTTTAAAAAAATAAATAAATCTGGGCCTCTCAACCTTGCTTTTAAATAAAAACAAACAAACCCTTTCTGTTCTTTATATTGGGACTGCTTATTATTTCTTCCGCGGAGCAGGGGGAGTCATCTGTACATGTCCTGAAGCATTACACACACACACACACACACACACACACACACACATATTTACACAGACCTCCCTTCTGATGACCCTGAAAACAGGTTGCACATTAGCACACGAAACCCATTGCAGCTTCAAAGAAATTCTGTCACATTCCACCAATGCTCTTAGGCAAAGGAATCCTACTAGCAACTCCAGGAGTTAATTTGCTAATGTCAAAAATGATGGGGCAAATACAAAGTAATGTCTTGTGTCCTGGATATTTTTAGATCAATATTGTTTACTATTTTGCTTCTGTTCTACAAAGTCCTCTCTTCACACACACACACACACACACAGAGAGAGAGAGAGAGAGAGAGAGAGTGCAAAACAAAAAAACAAAACCCTGCATTCCACAGTTGCAACATCTATGTTCTTTGAGAGTCAACCTTCCTTCTAGTCCATCAGGATGTGTACGCTATAATTAAGGTGCTGAGAAAGACCATTTAGCAAAAGCCAGTAGCTGCAACACAGTAACATTTACTGCTGTGGTTGAAAGCATTGGAAGGTTGGGTGGAATTTTACTATGTAGCAGTTTTATCTGCTCAGCACTAGCAAAGGAGAAGAGAAATGAAACCTTAGACAGAGATTTGTCATTAATGAAACAGATAAAGCAAACAGTTTTACGTTTGTTTTCAATGCAGGCAAATAACTATTAGCCCTAGCAGATGAGATATTTTGTGCTGGAAGGTTATTAAGGATTCATTTATTTTACCTGAAGTTCAATTATTTCGTTTTCATTCTTCAGTATTATTGGACCTATAGAATACTACCGTGCCTGGCTGTGGATTAGTGGGCTCTTCCTCTCTAAGAGATGTGTTTATTTGTTGATTTATTATACTTATATTCCACCTTGTAGCATTGAGAGGCTCTTGAAGTGGCTTACGCAACATTATGAAAAGTAAGAAACACTGTGACTCACTTCTAGTAAAGGGACAGCAATTGCATGGCCTGCATATGGAACCAGAATCGTTCAGGCAGCATTTTCAGCAAAAGGTTGTGATGGAGCAGTTGGCACTTGGCTTAGTTCATGATGGAGGCAAGTCTTCCTTGCTAGTAGCTGCCAGACAACAGCTCCCTCTGAGGCAAGGGACTGGGGCGGAGCAGCTGGATCTTGATGGAAGCAGTCTCCTCTTGCAAATGCCAAACACCAGCTCCCACTGAAGTCAAATTTAACCATGCTCGCCAAATGGCGGCCCAGCTAGGGCTCAGTCCAAAAGCCTATCTATTTTGCCAGAGGTCTCGGAAGGTGTGAAATAAAATGGTCATGTGCAGAGTGCCTATTCCGCTCCGCTGAGTCATTAGCCAGCTCCCACACACCCATAATTAGGGGTTCCCTCAAACGCCGATTGTCAATTGGCTCAGTCAGGCAGTGCTGAGCTTACTTCCAGTTTCCAACCCCATGACTTAAGTCTCTTCGGCTAGCTGTCCTTGAGAACGGCAGCATTTCTTTAAAAATCAGCCTTGGCCATTAAGAATGTACCTGATGGCCACGTCACTCAGCAACACGTCTGTTGTTGCAAGACATGTTGTAACCTTGCAGGACACGTTGCTCTCCATAACTTACTCTCCTGCTTGTAGTGGGTGTGCAAAGCTTGCTCCCTATAGCCCCAATGGAACCAGTGCTTACTTTTTTATTGCCCTTAACAGCCACTCTTCATTAAGCCTTCTCCCAGGCTATTCCCTTCCTCCTTTCCCCAAAGGTTTGTTGCTGCCCAACTGGATAGCCTCCCACTCTCAACAGCTGTGCCCTTGCCACAAATGCCAGATTGCTGGGGTTGCTGTCCTTTTAATATAATGAGAGAGAGAGAGAGAGATACGCCCACAATAATGAAGGGCATGTGTTTCTTTTTATGCTGTTGGTGCAGGAGCCAAGAAGCAATTGCTGCTCACCAGATCTTTGGAATAGTCCTCTTTAATCTGTCATGGAGTTTTGTTCTTGATTTGGCATTTTGTTCCTTTCCAAGATTTCATAGGCACATGGAGGGGGAAGGGACTTTGTAGGCCACCAAGCCCAACCGCCTGTTGTGGGTAGGCATTTCAGAGCAAGGGCATCCCCAAGAAATGGCTGCCCAACTTCTGCTTGAAGATCACCAGTGAGTTCCATCATCAAACTGATCTTCTTCTTCTTCTTCTTCTTCTTCTTCTTCTTCTTCTTCTTCTTCTTCTTCTTCTTCTTCCCTATGCCCGTTGATCTCAGGGCAGTTCACAACATAAAATCACAATATAAACACCACAAAACACATAATTAAAACAAAAACAAAGACAACCCAATAATCCCCCCCCCCACTTCCACAACACAATTTAAAAGGGCATCGGATGTCAATCAGCCAAAGGCCTGGTTAACAAGCAATGTTTTCGCTTGGCACCTAAAAGTATATAATGAAGGTGCCAGCTGAACCTACCTGGGGAGAGTATTCCATAAAGGGGGAGCCACCACAGAAAAGGCCCATTCTCATGCTGCCACCCTCCAGACCTCTCGTCGAGGAGGCACACAAAGAAGGGCCTCAGATGATGCCCAAAGGGTCAGGGTAGGTTCATATGGAGAGAGGCGATCCTTACCATTAGAAAGTTTCTTCTAATGCTCAGCTGAAATTTACCCCCTTCTAACTTAAGCCCATTAGAGCTGTTTTTTCACCCTGTAGCAGCAGAGAACAAGGTCACATCTACACCACACATGTAAAACGCACAGCTTCCCTCAAAGAATTCTGGGAACTGTAGTTTGTTAAGGGTGCTGGGAATTGTAGCTCTGTAAAGGGTGAACTACAGGTTCCAGAATTCTTTGTGGGAAGCTTTAAAAGTGCTTTAAACGTATGGTGTGGGTATCAGTTTTAGGAAATAAATAAAAATAAATAAAATGATGCCTTTTGTTCACCTGATGATTTTCTTCTTCAATGAAAAGTCTGATTACCAAATCCAAGAAATGAGGCGGGAGGATTAATGAATTATGAAGATGACTGGCAAGTCTTGGCTACATAGCAAGCTGCCTTCAGCTCCATCCAAAGTCCCCCACCCCCTGCAGCTGCAGAAATAGCAGAGCACATGAAAGGTAATATTTTTTGCTATTAACGAAGAAAGGGAAAAATGTGATCTTTGCTACAGCCTTGGGAATAATTTTCCAAAGCTACATAGAAAAAGCCAAAGTGAATAGTGCTTTTCTTGGCACTGGCCTGACTGCTTAGCTCACATCAATAATTTTAATGCTTTATTTGTGGTTTGGGTTGTAGCAATTGGTGAAAACCTATGGAGAAAAAAAAAGTGACAAAATCTACTAAATATCTCCAAAGTTCATGAGTTGAATTTTTTTTTTGGGGGGGGGGAATACTCCATGTTTTTGAGAAGCCTTAGAAACTATACAGGCTCATAAAGTGAGGCCGTAAAAGCAGTTTTACTTTACATTTTCAAACATTGCTGAAAAACATTTTATGAGGTTTTAATTAGAGCTTTATGGTTTGAGGAGTTACAATGACAGATTGTCCAATGTTTTTGGAGATGTCTAAATATTGCACAATAGCTCCGCCACCGGCTAAGCACAAAATACAGCAATTTTATTTCTGGAGCGCACATGTGCTGTATTATTTCCTCTCCATTACTAAAGATTGCCCTGGTACAATATGTGCAGCTGATTTTTGTGGTCAGCAGATAAGATTATCTCTCCCCAAAAAACCTTGGAGCACCATTAAACTAATGCTTCAGCTGGCACTTGCAAGTACAAACGGTTATCAAAATATAGTGCAAATGCAGCATTTTAATCTAGATGTTGGCAGAGGTTTGGGCACTGATGCAGAAACTGTGGACGGGAGACAGTGAATGTGAATAGCTACAGTGTAGATTTATGAAAGGAACTTCCTAGCAGTAAGAACACCTGGCCAACGGAACAAGTTGCCTATGGAAGTTGTGGAATCTCTTTCACTGGCACTTTTAAAGGGGAGTCTGGAGAAACAACTGCCAGGAGTGGATTAGTTTAGCAGAGTGGTTTTCAACCATGGGGCCCTGCATCAGTCACTGGAATTCCTCCTGCCACTCCAAGGCCAGAGACCTGGCTCAGTTTCCTCCTAGTTCTCAAGAAATGGCTCTCTCCCTCTGCAGTGTATGTATCATAACACCCGGCAAAGACAGGTCTCTCTTCACTTGCTCTAGGGCAGTGTTTCCCAACCTTTTTTGGGCAAAGGCACACTTGTTTGATGAAAAAAATCTCGAGGCACACCACCATTACAGCCCCGTGACGTCAGCGCGCAGCGTCACGCCGGGAGAGACGCACGAAAGTGTAACTTTCAATTTTTTTCCCTCCCCCTTGCCGGGGAACCTCCAAGCTTTGGGGGTGGGGGGGGGAGGAGGCAGCAAAGCGAGGGACTGAGGGACTCCTCCAACGACAAGGGTTGGGGAAGAAGAGAAAGGGCTATTCCGCTCCAGTCACGGGAGGGGAATATGTACTGGCCCAACTGGTGTGCAGTCTTCGGAAAGCGGGGTGCGGGAAGGAAGCCTAGGCTCGGGGTCCACCGACCTCGGCAGAGAAAGGCAACAACCGGAGCCGATGACGAGCCGGCGCGTGCGTGCAGCGGCTGGCCTCGAGCTCGGGAAGCTGCGCGCGGCGATGTTGACGCGGGGCGCGCGAGAGCTTGGGGGCGGGGCGGGAGAGAGAAAGAGTTGGCAGCACCAGGCGCTGTTACTTATTGCGCTGCGGACGCTGCCAGCAACTGCGGTGGTTGTGCGGCGGCCGCCGCCGCAGAACGTCCTCGTCAGTCAGCTGAGCCGCCTGGCGGCGTAGGGAGCCGAGGGGCGGGGCTTCCTTTCTGAAGGAGCTGAGGGTGGGGGTCCTCCGGCGCCTTCGGCGAAACGGCGCCGGCCCAGAGCGCTTATAGGAGGCTGCCTTTGTGCGCGACGTAAAGCCCTCTTTCCCTCCCTCCAGCCCCGTGTCACATGTGGAAAAGGGGGCTGGATCCAGTGACGCAACTCGGAAAACTGTTAGGGAAGCCAGAGCAGGAAAGTGAGTGGGAGGCGGCGGCGCCGCTTTAACCCACGTTTCCTTTTTGAAAGAGTCTAGGGGACTCTGCAAGGAGTCCCAGCTCAAAAAATGCATGCTTTTTCCGAAATGATTCAATGGGGCTTACTCCCAAGGAATAGGACAGTGGACTTAATAATGGCTTTCAGGGTTGTCTTTTTCTGCTGTTGAAGCAATAATTTTGAGAAGGTTGCATACTCCTAACAGAACATCATCATTATCATTATCATTTAATAGCCTTTCACACACCTGTCTCAAAACAATGTACAAAATACAATAAAAACAGCAGTTTAAACAGTTTAAAACAACACAGAAAATAACATCAGATAAATTTAAAAACAGAAGTAGAGACCCATTCACCCAGCTGGGAGAGCTTGTTGGAACAGAAATGTCTTCAGTTGTTTCCAGAAAATGCAGGTAGTGGGTGCCTGTCATATTTTTAGCAGGAAAACTGTGCCACAAAAAAAAGTCCAGCTCCTATTATTATTGGTACTAATACTACTAGTAGTTTTAGTAGTATTCTGCTCTTCCTTCACAGGGCATAGGGCAATGCCTCTGCAACAGTGAGAAGCTAGCTGGTGGGTAGGATATTAAAAGCAGACAGCCAGGTTTTTCTTATGTATCTGAGATTAATTGTTGCAACTGAGATGGAAGAACTATGTGCAAATCTATCCATCTCTGCTAAGAGCATAAGCGGCAGGGAGAGACACTATGTTGGTGATTCATGCATAGACAATATGATGTCCTTCAGATATTATTGGACTCACATTCCCCTCAGACCCAGCCAACAGGGCCAAGAGTCAGGGATGAAAGTAGCTGCAAGTCAACAACATTTGGCGTGTACCACACTGTCTACCCCTGGTTTATTTCATCATTTCTTCATACCGACTACTGCTAATTGCACTCGACTGCAGAGGATATTAGAGAGAGATCCAACACATGGAAGTAAACATACAGCCCCAAATATAACCCAGTTCAAAAGAAAACATAAAAACCATTTATACTAAAGAACTTGATGAACCACCAAAAGCACAAGCTAACTGAAAAGACTTCACCCGATGGCTTAAAGATAGCAAAGATGATGTCCGAACAACATTATTTGTGCTGATAAGGTTCCACAATAGGGTACAACCTCAGAAAATGCTATTTTCTCCAGTAGCCACTCGTTTAACTTTAAAAACAAGACCATTCAGATAAAGGCCTCTAAATCAGTGTTTCTCAAACTTGGGTCTCCAGCTGTTTTTGGACTACAATTTCCATCATCCATGAGCACTGGCTTTTCTAGCTATGGTTCATGGGAGTTGTAGTCCAACAACAGCAGGAGACCCAAGTTTGGGAAACACTGCTCTAAATGAAGGTCTCAGCTCAGTGGCAAGTTCATCTGTAGGGTCCTTAAGATTCTTTGGTGCCAGAGGATGTAGGGTTTTATTGGGGGAAACCAACCCTTCAGACTGTCTGGAAATAATGTCAAGGAAGTTATTTACAGTCAGGTGAAACATGCTCGTTAAAGCAGGACCAAGCGCACAATCTGGCTGCAAAGTGCTAGAAAAAGTTGAAGTTTCTGAAGACTTTTTGGAGGCAGACCCTTTAATAACACATTACAGTGACCAAGCTGACCTGTTACTAAGGCATGGCTAACTGTAGTGATATCATAATGGCTAGGATCATGTGAGTAATAAAACATAGTTTTATTGGGGCCCTGGATCCAGTTCAGCATCAAAATGAAGAAAAATGCTTCGGCATCCTTTTCCCATTTAAGGAGAGTGCAGCTAAGGTGGCCTGCAGGAGAAGGGACAGATCAGAGGATGCAATTTCAATTTTGACAAAAGCAGCATCTGCTATAGGTTCCAGCCTCCCACCCAGGACTATAAATTTAGACAGATGGGGAGCCTCAGGTAAAAAAATACCTGGCAGCGTACAGCAACCCCTCCCTGATGGTATAATAAAGAGACTGATCAGGTTATCGCAGTAAGATTAAAAATAACCTTTGGCCATGACTTTGGAGATGAAAAGAAAACATTGGAAGGCAGCCAGATTGATCACATGGCACCTGAAGTGAAATGGTTTGAGAAACTGCCAGTGCGGAGCAAATCAGCTATGGGGAAAATATGAACTATACAAACATGTTTCATTCTTTACTTTGGGCATTCCAAGAGGTTCGTTCACATTGCCTTGTCAGTTTGGGAAATAGCCGCAGAACAAATAGATTCCCTAGCAATAACAAAGAGTTCTGTAGGGAGGGAGCTCTCCATTTTTAAGCCATGGCATGAGCAGACAACAGCCCCACAAAGCTTCCATTCAATGAACAGGAGTGATCTGATTGACAGCAGTGCTTTCCAAAATATTCTTGTCTGGAATTTTGGTGGAAGGTGTTACATAGTTCCAAATATTTGTTGCTCTGTTTCTGTGGTAACAAGCCACAGTGGGGCGGCTTAATGCTGAGGCTACGTGAATACGCAGGGTTTGGAACATTTTGGTGAGGTTTTGAGCTTTTTTAACTTCTCCATTGGGCTCCTCTTCTACCTATCTTTTTAGTCCTCCTTTCCAATCAAGCTGTAGGTATCTTTTAATATTAAAAGGAAAATGCACACCCATTACAAATGAAAGTTAGTAAGTAGTAGAATGTCTACGGGTGCATTCCAATGCCTGACTCTTTGACTAGGACTTCATTCATGAGAATAAACTGTAGTCTTCTCCTGCTCATCATTGTGGAGGTAGCTTCACCACAAATGATAGATTTTGTATGCTTTTCAAACAAGTTATCCCCTGCGTCATACAAAGGAACCATAAGAACATACAAGTTCGGAATTACTTCCAAGATGGCACCATTCCTATCTCCTGTACACAAGTTTGCTAGAGTGATTATTCTTCAGTGGCACCATCTTGCACAAGGTAAGACCACTCTAAAGCAACTGAACCAAACGCACAGATACAGCACTGTCTCAGAATTACATTCTTGCACCAGCTAGAAGAACAAGGGCGGAGAAAATAGTTGACCAGGTGCTTCTTGGTTGAGTTGCCTAGATTAGATTTGGAAACCCTGCAAAGCTGTTCTGCATGAGGAGCTGCAGGTTGGAAGTGACCACCCCTCCAAGGTGCTGGAGTGACTCCATCCATCCAAGCTGTCCAGTGGCTATAAAGGCTTTCTGCTTAGGCTGGAGTTTTACCTGCAATAATAGTATTTCCTTGCTTTCTAGATGTTTCCTGGTTCTGACTGCCTGTCTCTGGCACTGAGGAGAAGCAGTGAGCTGGGCATTTAATCCTTGATAACACAAAGGTTAGACCACAGAGCCTAGGACTTGCTGATCAGAAGGTCGGTGGTTCAAATCCCCATGATGGTGTGAGCTCCGATTCCTCGGTCCCTGCTCCTGTCAACCTAGCAGTTCGAAAGCATGTCAAAGTGCAAGTAGATAAATAGGTACCGCTCCAGCGGGAAGGTAAACAGCGTTTCTGTGTGCTGTTCTGGTTCGCCAGAAGCGGCTTAGTCATGCTGGCCACATGACCTGGAAGCTGTACGCTGGCTCCCTCGACCAATAAAGCAAGATGAGTGCCACAACCCCAGAGTCGGTCACGACTGGACCTAATGGTCAGGGGTCCCTTTACCTTTTTTAACACAAAATTCAGCATCAGTTTTCATATACACTAGTATTTTCATTTCTTTCTCTTTTGGCTATGCTCTAATGGTGTGCATATGGTGACATACGGTTTTCCTCACTGTACTGTAGGCTCTCTCGTGTGCACCCACACACATAGGTAGCTGCTTCTACCAAATATCTGTGTCGTGAACCATTGCTGTGAGCAGCTTCCCATGGTGATTTTAACCATGTCAGCACAACCACTGAATACTCAAGTATCTGGAGATATGCCCTCCTATTTTCAACTCCCCTGTGACTCTCAATAATGCTAATAAACTGAAGTGAACTTCTTCTGCCTATTCCATCATTATTTCACAAGTGATCTCACACTTATTCCTGAGTTTCATCTCTCTCCTTCCTCTTCCAGCTTGAGACTGGCCTTTATTTATCATCATCCTGTTGTTCCCAAGCTACTCCTGTGTTGCTCACAATCAGGCTCAAAATGTCTTGCAAACTACAAAATCCAATAACAAGAATATATGGAAGGGCTTATTTATTTATGCATTTATTGTTCCATTTTTACCCCACGCTTCATTTTTAAAAATACAGAGCGGTTCACAAACAAAAGCATTAAAATACACCACACACACACACACACAGCTGAAATAACAGCATCCAACAGACGACACCGCCTATTAAATCAGCTGTCTCGAAGGCCTCCTGACACACCATCACAAAGCTCTCAAGACTTTGAAAGGTTCATCTTAAGCAGGATGTAAGACTGAAATGAAGGAGGTTCCTGATGCACCAGCAGAGGCAAGGAATTCCATACGGAGGGTGCCCAAGGGTGGGACCACAAGGAGGACCCCTCCACAGATCTCAAAAGCTGGGCTGGTGCAAATCAGGAGAGGCATTTCATAAAGTATTTGGGCCCTGAGCAATAGCAATATCAATAAACCTGGGCCCAAAGCCAATATCAATATATTTAAGTAGGCTTGGAACTGAACAGGCAGCCAGTGCAGGTCACAGGGAATTGGTGCCGCATGATTTTGACTTTATACACCACTCAGCAACTGAGCAGCAGAATTCTCAGCTGCCTGCAGCCTCTGAACCATCTTCAGACGCAGGCTTCCATAGAGTACTTTGCAGTAAGAATGCCAGCACATGGATCACTGTGGCAGATCTATCCTAGTTCAGAATGGCTGCAGCTGGCAACCCAGCCATGGTGGGAGCAAGTCCCCTTGAGCTTCATGGGCAGGACTCTGAGGAGACACTGCCCTGCTTGTCAGGTGGTGTGGAGCCTGTTTATTTCGAGCAAAGGAGGTGTTAAGGCAAAGGGAGCCAGACGACTAAACTTTGAATTCCCAGACAAAAGGTGTATTTAGTAGACCTCTCATTTAATTATGAAGGGTCAAACAACTTTCTAATTTACGACTTGATTCATGCTTAAACAAACACCAAAAATGGAACACTGAAACTAAACAAATTGAGCGATTTGGTGAAACATGTGAAGAGTTTTGAGCATGTGCCAGGAGTAACGAAGTGGAAAATGTTCACACCACAGGCTACATTACAATACACCTGTACAAATAAAATGAAAGCCAGGTCCCTCTGATAATCACCTACTGCCTCTATAATGGCTTCTATAGCATCATATACTGCGGCTGATTAGGCTGAAGAAAATGGCAACCCTTGAAATTTAGAAGGTGCACTCACCTCTTCCAGTTGAAGTACACACTCAGTAGACTATTTTCAGCACCTAATATACTACCCACAGATTTCTGTGGTGGGGGGGGGGAATGTTTCTGCTAGAAATAATTGCAAAGCTCAGACTCACCTGGCAGCACTTACAAACAAGTTTATAACATGCAAGCGGGACTTCTGTGCATGGTGGCAAATAGTGGTCATTGCTATGCATAATGCTGTACAATTTAACTACAAGACTGGTATTATTTTTTTGCAGCCAGTTAGCTATTTTTATGTCACGTGTTTCCTGCAACTTTTGATTCTGAGTGAAGATTCACCACAACTAAGTCACATAACTTTAATTTCCAGCATTCAGATTTGAAGGATTGGATAGAATTGTAAAGGAACCTACCTTTGAATGCAGTAAAGTTCCTGCATCAATGAGTAGCTATAGTCTGCCTTCACACACCAGGAATGAAAAAGCAAGGCAGAGAATGTTGCTTTCAAGGAAATCTAATTGCCCACACATCTCATTTTATGAATTTATTACTACCGATGTTGCAGATTTGTGTCTTGGCCCAAGTTGCTTAATTTGATTTGTTTCTCAAAAAACAAACTTGTTCTTTGTTCTTTTATTTTTTAAGATTTCAAATAAGAAAGCAAAACAAGAATGCATCACAATAAGGATGGAAAATATTATGGGTAAAAAACAGGGGTTGAAAATGAAATAACAGGAGAAGATAGATCCTTAAATTAACAGATGTTCTTTGTTAATCTTTGTTTTTTTAAAAAATAATAATAAATCAACTATTTCAAATCAACCCGCTTTAAATGAAATATGTTGTTTTAAGCAGTTAGCTACTTTGTTTATGTACATAAATGTATCGTTCAGGCAACTGCTTCTTTTTCCCTGGCTTGGTTTTCTACATGGGGAGTAACAACCAGGGTTAAAGTAATGGGTGTCCGGGTCAGGGGTAGAAATTCTAGTGTCAAGTCTTAGGGTTATATGACTTGACCCTTATTTTTGGCCTTTGAATTAATTTACAGTCCCTTTCTTCCTACTGCTCAGCGGCCCTCTTTCATCTATGTACCTTTATCGTAGAAGGAGTAACGGCAATGTGTTTCTTGTTGCCCTGGATTCCACTGGCAGGCCAAAGATCAATCGTGGGTCTTCTACTCCTCGAGCCTCTTAAGGACTGAGAAGTCTGAAAACCTGTGAAACTCAACAGGAACCCATTAAAAGCAACCCCAGCCTGCATTTTCACAATGATCACTGCCTATGAGGATGGAAAGCACAGTTAGAAATATCTGACTGAAACATTTTGTGTTGCTGGTAGGCCTGTGAATGCTTGCAGACTCGATCCATGAATCCATCATAGATTCACGAATTCTGTGAGGAGCATTTCACCATATCAGAAGGGGCCCAGGCCTTGTCAAGACAGAACATCAGGCAGAGCGTGAAGCACTGAATAGATACTGAGACACATGAAAGACACACTGAATCAGCTTTTCAGAATTCTCTTAAGCAAAGGCAAAAGTTAAAAAAAGATAACTTTTGGAGGCCTTCTCTAATTGCAAAACTAAAGAATCCGAATTAATGTTAGCTAGAAGAGTTCTACAGCTGAGAAGCCTCTGGCTTATGTGCTCACCACCTGAACCAATTTCACTATCAGGCACACAAGTAGAACTTCAAATGCAGAAATTAAATTACAGACAGGGTCACCCAGGTGCCAAGTGGTTAGGGTCTTAAAGGTTAGCACCAGTCCTTTGAATTGGGCCTGGAAGTGGACTGGTAGCCAGTGAAAGTGACACAAAAGTGGCATCACATGCTCCAACCTTCTGGACCCCATCAGCATCCTGTCAGCTTCATGTTTCACCAGTAGACATTCCCAAACAGTCTCCAAAGGAGGCCCCACATAAAGTGTCATTAGCAGTCCAGTTTTGTCATGACGTCAGAGTCTAGCCATCAAGGTTCAGAGTTAGAAGCTGCAAAGTCTCCTGCTAAATCATCAGACCAAGTTTGGGGCTCGGAGTCTGCCTATGGAGATTTAGGGGTCACTAGATCTGGAGCTGATAGATGGGGGCCCACTGAGCAACTTCCCAGATCACCAAGGTCTGCAGGACCACAGCCAGGACCCTCATGGAAATCTTCTGTTGAGGAACCTAATGCTTCTTACAGCTCCTCACCAGTCCAGCGACACAGGGAGTGCACCTAGAGGCAGACAATGGAACAGAGGGGGAGAAGGGTCCTCAAGCCAGAAGTCTGGCCCTTTAAGATCCTAAAGTTGTCTGCAATAGGGCTGACCTTGGAAGAGACAGTTGGAGGGCAAGGGCTTTAAAAAGCTCCTCTGTTCTCAACCTTTGTCTGAGGAAGTTGTTCATTTGGAACTATCCATGGTCCTGCAACTTCTCTCTCTCTCTCTCTCTCTCTCTCTCTCTCTCTCTCTCTCTCACACACACACACACACACACACACAAATACGACATCACACCTAAACATGACATGTTTGGAGGTAACTAGAGCAGGCATGTCCAAGGCCCATTCCTGTCATTTCACATAGACATTTCACATAGTTTCTGGCCACTGCCACTACCAGTCCATCTCCAGGCAGCAAGAAGTCCAAGAATAGTCCTAGGAGTGGTCATTCTGAGGGAGTATAGAACCATTTTAATTTATCTTTCCATGGATTTTTGTAATACTAAAGTATTGTTTAAATCAGGTTTTTCCTTTGACGCTGAGTCACTAATTTGGGCTAAAAAGGAATAAATTAAAATGACTGCAGTTAAAGCATTTCTAGCAATGCTTTGAACGTTTTTGAAATCTTCAATGGCAAGGTCACAGGTGTAGTTTGTACAAACATAAATGGACATGACAAATACCATGACTGGTGTTTTATGCATAACTCCCCCACATATATTTTTGTATGCGTGCCTTTATCACTGTGACAGCAGTGCTTAGCAATTCTTGTTTTGTGCTGCTCATATCTGAATCACATGTATCGGCTTGGGTAAGAAAGAACATTCAAGAACAGATGGCGCATAGCCGTATCCTTGTATGAAGAGCTACCAACCACTTCAGATGTGGCTTGCAGCTCAGTTTTCGGCAAGTTCACTCAGAAGCAAGTACCTGCTGTCAGGTAAACATGCATGAGATCTGTCATCGTTAAAGCATTCAGACATGGCAGTACAAAACAGGGAATGATGTGTTGTCCATAACTATTTCACTGAACAAGCGGAAGCTACGGTAACTTGTAAATGATAACAGGGCTGCCGAATGGAATGCGTAAAGGCTTGAGCAGTCAAAATGTGAAATGTCTGGCAATGTCGGGCCTCAACCCCTCTCACTGAACCTGTTACAGTTAAGCATAATACAATGGGAATCTACAAATGGCTGACCCCTTTTATGTACTCAAAGTAGATGCCAGAGCACCACAGGGGGCACAGACTAGCCCCCACACTGTGGGCATGCTAAGCCCTCTTCCCACCCACTTTTTAGGCATAGAAGGTGCTCTATTCACTTACTGAAGTACAGTGGTACCTCGGGTTACATACGCTTCAGGTTACAGACTCTGCTAACCCAGAAATAATGCTTCAGGTTAAGAACTTTGCTTCAGGGTAAGAACAGAAATTGTGTTCTGAAAGCACGGCGGCAGCGGGAGGCCCCATTAGCTAAAGTGGTACTTCAGGTTAAGAACAGTTTCAGGTTAAGAACAGACCTCCGGAACGAATTAAGTACTTAACCTGAGGTAACACTGTACACAAAGAGAGGATCCTCTTTGCACTGAGGAGCTCTGCATGCATACACTGGTACTTGTGGGCAAGGCCAGGAGCTAGCACACACAGACCCCCTCAAGTGTTTTCTGACTGCCTTGGGGGCAGGGTCACCTGAACCTCCCCTACGTTGCATGTTCCTCAGTACTGTTTCTTTGCCATATTAACTTCATTTACAAATATACAAGCAGAGCATAACAGAGGTAAGGATACTCTCCTTCAGGAGATACCTTAGCACCAGAGGTAACTTGTGCAGCAACCTCAATTCCAGCTGGAAATTCTCTGCTCCCTCTTTCTTCCTTTCCAACGCCAAACTTTACTCTCTATCATACTAATCCGATGCCATCCCAGCAGGTTTCTGCTCAGCAGAACAGCCACATTCATGAAGAAATACATTATTTTCTGAATGCCCTCACTACTGAGTCACAGCCATGAAACCTGTCAAACCCACAATAGCAGGCCCTGACCCCACCAGAAAAGGCTTGGGTTCCATTCTGAGAGAGTTAAATGCCTCACGTCAGGAAGATTCCTGAGGGGAAAGACTAATAGACCAGGCCATAGCACTTCAACTTGGACTCTCACACAGACTTCACCCTCTGTGTCTGCAACTTGATAGGCAGTCAGAGGCCAGGAAACATGGGTAGCCTCCCATTTCTAGAAGTAAGGATTCAGGCAGTTTGATTCCTCACATACTTTCCCCCTTAATCCTGCAAAGTAACATCTTACCTGAGATTTTCAACAGTGCTGAGCTGAACCCTGTCCTCCAATTTTCAAAAGTCTTTTTCCTCTGAAGGAAGCTTCTATTTTTCTGCTTTTTAGAATTTCATTGGGTGTGGGCTTTGGAGGTTTCCTTACCATTGCAATGTGGCTGAGGGTAGCGGTGTATTTTTCCTTCCAGTAAACATTTACCCAGCTCTCTGCAACCTCCCCATCTACCCACACTTCCTGATCTGAAAAATCTCCCTGGGAGGAGTTACCTCCTGAGGCTTTAATTGAAATGTGGGCATCCAGGGAGGCTGCACAGTGTTGACCATGAGAGATGATTTGTAGGATTGAAAGAGGAAATACAAACACCCCATGACCACCTCAAAAGTAAGGTAAGCACAACAGTAACACTGCGCCCTGACCTTAAGAATTCCACCAACATTTTCTCAGCCCATTGCAAATCCTCAAATGCAAATTCTTTTCTCATTAATTGATGGAGATCGGTCAAAAAATGGGAAGGGAGGGGGGCAGATTTCAGGCATCTGATGATCAATTCCCTCTTCAGTTCAAAGATGAAAAGAGGGCTGGTTGTGACTTACGGGTTTTTGTGTGAAAGACGAAATGTTAAAATAATTCCATGAAGCGTACTTCCGAACAATGAGAATTTTCTAAAATGGAGTATACCAAATCTGCCATGGTGTCTCTTTCTCAGAACTAATAAAACTGCTTTTTGTTCAGGGTTGGATGGGGGTTTAAAGTGAATGAGCAACTAATTCTCCTCATTTAAAAAGTAATGAGTGCTATAAGAATGAGTGCTATGAAAATAAGCACGTGGGAGTTCTGCACAAAAGCAACAATGTGCCATTTGTTGTGTGATTGATGTGCTGCAAAGAGAGTAATAGCATGACTTTGCCGTTCGGTTTATGCAGGTGCTTAAACCTTACCGAAAAACTTTCAAGCTGCGAGGGTTTCTTGGGCAGGATCAAAGTGTGACTCATGTAGAACTGGTGTCAGTAAGAATAGGGTGCAGTGAGAATAAATGACAGCAGTCCAGGTAAAAAAAATGAACACCAGCTATCAGAGCTGAATAGGCTTGACCAAGGGCAGAATTTACTCATGTAAATAATACTCTGCACTCCTAAACAACAGCTGATGATGGATGAGCCAGAACAAGGATCTGCAGAGCAAATTAATGAAACTAAATGTTACGTGTTCTCTCTCTCACTCTCTGTTTCTTTGGTTCCCAAACTATTGTTGAAGAGGACCCATCAAAGGAATTCTCTCTGAAGCATAGCTATTGAAACATCCTCCCTTTGAAACATCATGCCACCTAATCGAGACATTGTTCACCCTCGGATCCTTTCATGTTGTTATGCCTACAGCACAAAACTGGCATCCTGTGGGCTCGTCTCAATGGGGCCCACAGATCCCTCTGAACTCAGCACTATGATATTGCTTGTTTTAGCTTATAATGTACAAAGAGCAGACATATTCTATAATATAGTGGTATTTCACACAATGGCACTTTTGACACAACATTCTGAGTTTGTCTGTGGGATGGCCTTAGGGGTGATTCTTCTTCTTCTTTTATAATTTTCCCCTCAGGATTCCAACTGGCTTATGAAATTAAAGTGCTAACATAAAAAATAGAGGGCAGGAAAGAAAAACCATTCCACTACATCTACTTATGATCAACTACATACTAGCCACATTCTTATTATCCAAACCATCACTTGTTTAAAATTAAAGTAAAAAAATGGTATTGAAAAAGGAATGTCATGCCGTGTTTTCCAAAAGCAGGCAGAGACAAGTTCAGCCAGGCCACTGACAGAACGTAAGGAATGTTTTATATCTTAGACTGCTGCAGCTGAATACAATCTCTCTTATTTCAATACACGCGTTCCAGAGAAGTCTTCATTATTAAAATGGTGGTCTGGTAAATCTCACCACTGGAAAATTTATGTAATGCTTTAATTGTCGGTTTAGAAACTTGGATTATTGGGTAGCAACACTGAGGACTGTATCCAATGTAAGGCATACTCATTATAGACCCACAGAAAATAATTGATGTAACTGAGGCCTATTAATTGCAATGGATCCTCTCTGAGTAGAGCTTAGTTGAAATATTAGAATCATATAATTGTAGGGTCATCTAGTCCAACCCCCTGCAATGCAGGAATCCATGACAGATGGCCATCCAACCTCTGCTTAAAAACCTCCAATGAGGGGAACTCCACATCCTCCCAAGGGAGTCTGTTCCACTGTCGAACAGGTAGGTAGGTAGGTAGGTAGGTAGGTGTATAAATAAATAAATACAACTGAATATTAATAAATAATAATAATAATAATAATAATAATAATAATAATAATAATAATTTATTTATACCCCGCTCATCTGGCTGGGTCCTCCCAGCCACTCTGGGCGGCTTCCAACAAAACACTAAAATACAATAACCTATTAAACATTAAAAGCTTCCCTAAACAGGGCTGCCTTTTAGATGTCTTCTAAAAGTTTGGAAGTTATTTTTCTCTTTGACATCTGGTGGGAGGGCATTCCACAGGGCGGGCATCACTATGGATAAATACCGATAATAAAGCCCTATAATAAAATAGTAAAGAAACACTATGAAAGTTCAATCTTTCCTCCTCGGGGCAAGATGGTCCTTAAGTGGCCCTGTGGTGGCAGTTGGGAAAAAGCAGGGTCACCTCAGCTGGAACACTAGAAGCTGGAGCAACTGTGGGGTAACCTCCAGGCTGTGGGCCTCCCCGATAGGCTCATGAGGCCATTTTGGCCAAGCCACACCCACATGCCCTGCATCTAATGCCTTATATCTAAATGGAAGGGAGGGCAGTTGAGCAGGCTGTTTTGCCTCCTCTCTCTCTTCCCCTCAAGGCAAGATGGCATTTGACTGGTCCTGTGGGAGACATCAAGGAAGGAAATTTTTGTTGTGGCTCTGTCTATATCCCAATGTCACAAAGACAATCGGTAGAAGAAATCCCACCTGCCCCATCCTATGCGATAAAGGCTGCTGTGCAGAATAACATTAAATACTTTTTGATTGGATGCTGTGAGGCATACATAGCAGAGGTCAGTGTAACAAGACCTAAATCAATTTAGAGAAGTTCAAAGGTAAGGGAAACTGTGAATCCATGTGCGTCGTAAAATTAAATACAATAGCAGAGATGGTTATTTCGCATGGGGAGGCTCTGTGTCCTGAAACACAGGACATCCTTTTGCAAGAAGGGGCCACCTTAAAGGGGAAAGGGCACCCATCAAATCATAATTCAACTTCTGATGGGTAAACATTCCTGAATTAATGTGTGATATTTTAAGTAAACAGAGAGGATGGAAGCCTTTAAGAAAGGAGCATAGCTGCTTTTTTTGAACATATATGCAACAAAACTGGAAGGTAGCCAATTTTGTAATAAGATTTTATTAAAAGGCCTCTGAAACTGGAGGCTGCTTGCTTGTTGCTGCAGTTGGGCTCCAGCTGAGGCTCTAAGAGGGAGTTGCAAGCTTATGTTAAGAGCTGACAAACCTAACATGTCTGAGCATTTTTATTCCCAGCTGTTGAGTTTTTAATTGTCCTGCCTGAGAACTTAAGTAGGTATTTATGGGCTTTGTTTCCAACCTCTTGGTAGTCTTTCTGTTAATTTTTGGGAAAGTCTCCTGTGTCTTCAGATAAACACTAGAGTTTGTGAAAGGGACACCAGTAATCAGATAACAACTCCTTGGGGGAAAAACCACACACACCAAAACAAGCAAGACATATGGAGTGTGGAGGAGGAAGGACTCCTACATTTCTAATCTCAATGCTAATATGCAGCATCTGTGCAGGATCAGGAATGACAGTGATAAAAATGTGTGAAAATATTAGCAAAACTGAGATCTGGCACTTAGATAATGGGGTGTGTGAGAGAGAGAGATTTCAGAAGACTGCAGCTTTTAATGGGATCTGAGGGCTGAAGTGGGGGGGGGGGACACAGTTGGGCTAATTCAGAGAACTTGTATTAGGATCCAAAGCCCTGTCTTAGCATGGTGCCTGAACAGAAGATGAAAATGTTCTTCATAAGACTCTGGGGGCAAAGTCCTGGGGCAAGCATAATCAGGAGAATTGGGGAGGGCTGGAGTTCGATGGGAAACACCTGGGGGGCTGCTGTCGCCCATTTGCAGATACTTGCAGATATTGCTTGCATGAGCCAAAGGCCTCTCCTGTAGATAATCACTGAGCTAGGCAATTTTCTTCTGCCAACCATGCCATAACACCTACACCTGCAGACAAAATGATCCTCCTTATCACTCAACTCAGAATTTGGCAAGGGGTGGTGTTCATACATCCAGTTCAGCCCATGGACAGCATTGGTGAAAGTCAGCAAAAGTAAGAAAATAATAAAGTTTCTATTGCAACTGATATCTAATAAGGTGTTTAGCCAAAGGGTGTGTAATATTAGTCCTACTAGGATTTGTCCTGTTTTCAGTTTGTTGTTCTTGGAGCATTATTGCTCTTTAAAGAGAGAAGTGTTTTGTTTGGATTTGATTGACTGAAATACTCCCTGCAAAATTTTGAGGGTCACATTTGTTGGTGGCTGTGCTTGAACTCCTGTGCTTCATCTCCCTAGGTGAGAGTTGGGAAGAGGGTGAGAGATGAGAAGGGACTGGTTGATGTTTTGGCTTTCTGCCTGTTGGATTTATACATGGTTATAGGTTGTTAAATTTTTGAGTACTTTGCTGAAGTAAGAATTGAGTGGATGGAGTGATGTGATGGGTTCAATGAGTTGAATGAGTGGGCATGACTATATGGTTTTTTAATTATTCCATGTGATGATGCTTTTTTCTGTAATAGTCATGTGATTTTCTATAGCTATATAGCTTAATTCCACTGCTCTATTTTTGTTTTGTGTATATTTCACTTTTGTTTTTCATTTTACGTATGTACCTTGTTTAGATACAGTGGTACCTCAGGTTACAGATGCTTCAGGTTACAGACGTTTCAAGTTACAGACTCCACTAACCCAGAACTAGTACGTCAGGTTAAGAACTTTGCTTCAGGATGAGAACAGAAATCGTGTGGTGGTGTTGGCGGGAGGCCCCATTAGCTAAAGTGGTATCTCAAGTTAAGAACAGTTTCAGGTTAAGAACGGACCTCTGGAACAAATTAAATTCTTAACCCGAGGTACCACTGTATTTACTGCTTAATCATGTTGCTTTAATGCAACTACCAATAATGTATATTCCACAAGTGACACGTTGCAGAATTTACTTGCAAAAAACCCCACCAGTCTGGAGGGGTCCTAATGATCTGATACACAGTATCCAACAAGAACTTGTGATGTGCTTCCTCAACCCAGTATCACAATAACAATGAATGAACCATTTGGAAAAGGACTACTCCATTTTGTTAGAAACAGTGGGTTGCAGCATCTTGGGGGTGGGGGTGGGAATGAAACATTTATCTGTTCTCTGCTACACTTTGAAGGAAGAGGTGTGGATTGTGACCAACAAATGGAAAAGAAAATGTACAAAATATGTGGTAGGGTGCATTATCTGCATGCTGAAGGGTCCCAGATTCCAGCTCTGGTGTTTCCAGTTAAAGGGTGATCTGATGGCCGGTGACTGAGAAAGACCTCTGCCTGAAATCCTGCTACCAGGCAAATACTAGGCCAAGTGGGCATACAGTCTGCTAATATAAGGCAGCAGACAGTGCTGAGAGGCTCTCTTGGGGCTCTGTTCTAACATATAAAAGATTGTGGACTTGCTTGTGATTTTCCCAATTCATATGTTTCCTCTTACAACATGAGTTGCACATTAGCATTTAGATATTTATTATTACTGACCTTTGTACGTCTGAAAGGCCCCACATAAACACAAACTGCAGGTGTTCTTTATTACCAATAAGCAGAAATGGATCTCATTATCTCCAAAAGCGTTTGAATTTAGAGATTAATTTGGGCTGACAGCCTAGAGGTGCTTTGAGTTTCATGTGTATGTGAGATCTATGGATTTATTAGCATCAGCTCTGGCTCTGTCCTTATCGATGCACGGATAAGCAGTTGAAGACAGCAGTGGGGATATAGGAGAGAAGCAGAAGAGTGGCAAAGCTTAGCACTAAAGCACATCCTTCGTATGGATGAGCTTCAGGGTTCAATCTGTGGCCTATCAAGTTTGAAAAGGACCTCAGCCAGCTGCACATGGAATGACATCTGTCTAAAATCCTAGAGGACTTCTGCCAGTCACTGTTAATGGAATCAAGCTACATATCCTCACTTAGTACTACAGAGCTCTGTATACTGATTGATTTTCATTATTGTGGTCTGCAGACCAGACTTAACAATGTTCCCAAGGCAGGCTGGAGGCAACAATGCTGCTGGAAACCTGTTGCTGGAAACTGCAGGAAGGGAGAATGCTCTTGGGCTCGGGTCCTGCTTGTAGGTTTCCCCACAGGCATCTGGTTGGCCTCTGTGAGAACATGACACTGGACTAGATGGGCCACTGGCCTGACCCAGCAAGCTCTTCTTATCCCCAGATACAGTAGCTCTAAAAAAAGCAGGATGCAAATGCAGTACAACTTAATCACCTTGGACAACACATAGTAACTCCCTGTATCTCAGAAATGTAGGAAGCAGGGACAAGGCAACATTCAGTAGTTTCAGAATATACTTAATGGGCTCACATTCAGGGAATGCTCAACTCATAGCATAGAAAAATACCACATGTTTGGGAAGATAATCATTGTTTACTTACAAACTCTCCAAAGGTCAGATTCATGTGCTTTTCCATACAGCATTCAGAAATAATAATAATGATTATCATCATCATCATTATCCATCTGACTGCATTGGCCCAGCCACTCTGGGTAGCTTCCACAAAGTATTTAAGCACAATAAAACATAGACCATTAAATACTTCCATGAACAGAGCTGCAAGCAGTAAAACTTGGCTTAGTTACAGTGGTGAAAGTTCCTAAATTATTGTTCTAGGAACACAACAATGGCTTGTAAGAGCCATGCGGTCTGAGCTTCAGCAACTAACTCAAACCCTCTTCACCCGTTGAGCTGCTCTGGGAGACTTTCAGCCAAAATGAGAAGGAAAGACCTAGCTAAACCTGGCAGGGCAGCTTACTCTATGGCATTATCCCCTTCATGCATCAATTGGACTTAAGCATGTTGTTTATCCCATACCCTGTCCCTCCTCAAATGCAAGGGTCAGGGCTATCTACTCAACTGCTCTCCATTTGGTTACTGAATCAGCAGCTTTGCAGCAGGGAAACACTCTCAGCCAGAGAAAGATGTCAGTTTGATGGAAGCCAGAATCTGATCTTCCATGCTGGTAGTGCAAGTTAAGGATTTAAGTCTGTTCAGTGCTATTCAAGCCCCGTCTGAAACACAATAAGAGGGTAAGGAGGAAGCTGTGATTTCCGAATTCTGCTTTTTTCTTTCTTTCCATCTCTGTTTTCTCTGAGCGATTGAATTACAGCTCCTTGGGGCAGCACATATGGCAGACTGGTGCCTGCTGACCCACTTGCTGGAACAGGGAGTCTTTCTCATGCCCTTGGCTGTTGTGTTTTTCCATGTGTAGCCCGAAAGCTTTCATAAACCTTGCATACAGTCCATGCTAATATGCATTCTGGTCCAGCAGTGGATCATCTGGTCTTTTGTTTCGAGAACACAGCATGCACCCAGACTTGCTCATAAAATATCCATAGCAAAATCATGCGATGCCTGTCCCACTTATGCATTTTTAAGGGCTGTGCCCTAAATCCATTAAAAGATTGTGAGGCATGAATAGAGAAGAATAATCCCAGCTAACATATGGGTAGATAACAAAGGAGTCCAGCTCAAATGGCAGCACGTGCAAAAAAAGAGACCAGAGTGAACTATTTTATTCCCCGCTCTTTCCAGCATCTGTTGGAGAAATATAGAGCCTTTGTGGGTGATATGTCTTAGGATATATTATCTATATTTTCAGCAGAATCACTGTAATGGTGGTAGAATTTTAGATGGGGGGGGGGGCGAGAAACAAAGCAATCAAGCATAACTCCAACTGGAAGGTATAAATGGCATAAGAGGTCTTTTCTTGAAATTTTTGCTTGTTGGTTTTCAGCATAACTAATATTGGGAGGTCTTGTGCAACAAACCTGCTTCCCCCAAAAGATCAGACTTTTTGAGATACAGGAAATGGTGGTGGTGGGGAATGTGGGATAGCACTTGCTTTGACCCTACATTGTCTGACCTCCCTGCAAACAAATCAGAATGATTTAAATAGCCAGTGTTCGCCAACCTCCCTGCTAACAGATCAAGATGAATGCTCAATAAACATGTCATCTGGAAGCCTCTACTGAAAGAAACAGAATGGGACTTAGTCATAATGACTAACTTAAATGGCCCATGAATTGCAATGGAAGGTAGTTATGGCTAACATTTGCTGGATTGTGTCCAGAATAGAATATAAAAACCAAGGGTGCTTCCAGATAGGGACTTAATTTGCAAACAGGTCATCAAACTACCACAAATAGATCATCTGCAACATGGTTTGTTTTTTCAACTTATCTGATTTCCCCTCAGGCAGGGTATTTCAAGATAAAATTGGAGGGGTGAGGATGGGTGAGAGATAGATTGACATCTTGATGCCAGCAACATTGTGTAGATGCTACAAAAAACCTACATGCATGAGAAGCACAATTAACTCCTTCCCAGCACTTCTGAAGAGTTCCATCAGCATGTCTTTCATACCTCAATTCCCACCAATACAGCTAGTCTTCCTCTGAACCTGAGTAGAGACTGTGCCCCAAACCTATGCTGCAATTTAAAAAATAATAATCAAAACCAACTGTTTCTTTTTCACTTTCAGTTTTAAGTTTCTCTTATGGGTTAGATAGCTCCTCTTCACTAGATAGGGTTATGTTTATGTTACAAAGATAATTGGACTTGACATGATGGATTGAGCAGATGCCAAATTATATATAAACATACTTGGGCCATATAAAACAATCTATACCTTATTGCTCACACATAGTTCTTTTACAAGGATGCCTCTGTAATTAGTTTCAAACATAAAAGGAAACAAAACATGGGGAAGCAGCAGCAGAGTCCACACAATAGGACTGTGCTTTTGTTTTCATAAGCTGATGTCCTGATCCAGCAATCAGATTCTGATGGTACTAAATTCCTTACATTTAGTCTAAGGTTCAGTCTGCAGATTTAGCAATGAAATTTAGTACTTAAGGAATGCAGACCTGTCAACTCCAGTTACAGTACAGCCATGCGATTTCACCTGTGTCTTGCCCAGTTTGATTATTACAGTTTCACCTTTGGGCTTTAATTCTAAAAAGGATTGCTCACCCCATTTGTAAAAGCGGTTCCTGGAGACTAAAAGGTATAACGGGACTGAATTCCAAAAACAATGGGCTGAGTAGACCTATTTGCCCTTGGCTTCATGCTCTTGCAGTGCCCTGCTTTAGCCTGTCAACAATTTGTGCTGTATCTCTTGGGTCTTTTTGGACCCTATGGAGCTCTATGGGGCTATGTGTGAAGGTATGCTTAGCTTTACTGAGGTGGAAAAAGCAGAGATGCAACAGACTTATTTTATAGAACCAGTGTGGCTCCTGATGATGCTGTACTGGCAGTGGGTACAGAATTCTCACTAATATGCCTCAAAGCGGCATGTTAAATGCTCCCAAGACAGAGCATATTCTTTATTTGCACATCCTTGCATTTCAATATCAGGCGATCATTTGTTTGTGCATAAGCCATCCCACATTAAATGCTCCAGAAAGAAATAGAACAGATAACTTTCCTTTAGAACCAGATAGTGGCCACCTCTCATTTAGTGCCTATTATAGAAGGGTGTCTCAAAAGCAGTACAATTCCAAAACCTGTGATTTGTTGTTTTAATAGATTGCCCTTGGGCACAATCAGCCAAGCCCTCCTACCCCATAATTCTCATTAAATACGAGCAGGAAGCCCTTGGTGGCTTGCATCCTCTGTGAATAATTGTGGCACAACATGGACATAAGTTCATTGTGCCTTCTTCATTGGAGTTTTGTCCCCATTACAGTACAAAGCTTCTGTCTCAGTGGGGCTGCCAATCAAAAGGTAAGCTTTCACTTGGATCAGGTTCATTTGCAACAATCATGAACTTGTTGACCTGCATCCCTATTAACAATTGATTTAATGATGCATTATTTAGCCTTCATTCAGCAGACAGGGACATTATTACCAGACAGGCATTTGGCAGATGGGTTGACTGATAACATCCTTAAAAATGTCTCGTGTTCCACTTGGGCAGTACATAGGAGGAAAGCTCGAAGGAAATGGAAAAGGCTAGCCTTGAGAACAGACGATCAAGTGCAGACAAGTTAACATTTTCACATACTTTACAGCCTTCTATTAACAATTAAAAAGTTCCCCCTTTCCATTGTTACAGAGGAATAGAAAAGAAGCCAACAAAACCAGCTTGAATAAAGTATACTTACATTAAATATTAGGGAAACTCTGAACAACTGGGAAATGGTCACAGTTTCCTACTGCACAACTGAAAAATGTACTGAATTCTCTAACTTCCCATTCAATTTCTGGATTCTGAGTGGTGGATTGCATAGGCCTAGTCTGTAATACTCACCACTGTTCTAAATTTTTAATTAACGCAAAACTGAAGAAGGCTTGGTGTGCAAAGGTTGAAATAATGCAGGAATAGCCTCCAGAATATGTGGTGCTTGTTTGCGCATATTTCTTAAGTGGGTTATGCCAAAGCAGAGCATATTTTGAATGGTTGCTGGAATTTTTTTAAATCCAGAGATGGCAGGATACCATTGCTTGAACCAAATTCTGGCGGTTTTATTTTTCCACGTATTCTAATAGCAAGGCTAATTCCTGAAAGATAAATTCATCCATGGGAAGTGTCTAATTTCCAGACTCCATGCTACAGGAAGAATTGTGTGTGCTGCTAAACCACATCTGAACTGCCCACACCTATATACCCACGCCTCCCTGGCAATGTTTATTATGTAAAAAGTGATGTGGCATAATTGTGTTAGCATTTCCACATCCTCCCCTCCTCCTGTGCTTGCGTGCACCCACCCACACGTGACTTATAATGTAGTGGAGAAGGGGCAATAAAATGTAAGCATAGTGACATCCTATCACACATTTTTTTTCAGCTGTGTGTTAACAGGGAGATGCTTATGGAATCATAAGCATGTCAACAGTGTCTGCTTTGATCTGAGCAGAAACTGCATAGATGTGGACAGGGACTTTGGGCAGTCCCTCTCTCCGAAGGATTTATATTATTCATGGATAATCTCTTTTAAAAAATACCAAATAATTACATTTTGGTTTGGGTTTGGTTTTGCAACTCTATGCTATTTAGCAACAACTGATTTCTATCTCCATGCCTAGTAAATGGTGTGTCCTGCGTTTCAAGGCTTAGAAAAATGCAGATGTGTGATAGCCATCTCACAGAAAACCATGCCTCTGACGTAAAGCCCCCAGTGCAGTCGTTTTGTCTAAGGTTCCACAGCAAGACAAATTAAAGTGAAGTGGCTATAATTGAAGCCATGCACACAAAAGCATATATAATACTTCATAATTGGAAAATGGCTATTTAGCCAATAGCCCAAGACAAAGAAAAGGATGTCATGAGCTATGCACACAGTGTAGAATAATATATATAGGCTATTATATATAGGCTTATTAATAAATCCAGGATAATAACTCTGTTTGTGACATTTTATAACTGCTCTCAACATACCTTTTCACAAGGGTGGACAGCATTCATTAAGCTGCATGACTTGGGTGGAAGAATCTATATGGCTCCATCCCACTGTTAAGATAGTTTTGATGGGGCTCTTTGACTGTGGGAAGAGTGTGTCTTTTGCATTTAGAAGACTTAAATTGATAGCAACCTGCAGTCTGAGGCGCTACTGCCTTCTGTGCATTAGTTCGGTCAGAGGGATGGAGTGTGTGCATGTTTAAGACTTTGCTCATTCGCTAGTCCTCCTCTAGGCTAGCTCAAGCCTGTGGTATTTCTGACAGAGCCTCGAGATGTTCAGAGATCATGAGCAGGGCCTTCAACACAAAGCTAGGATCCAAAACACAGAGATCACGGTTGTTAACACACTGCAAAAGTCTGTGCAACGTGTGTAAGAAGTTAGTAGCATGCAAAGCAAGAGGTATGGGGAGAGAGAGAGGAACGCCAAAGAGACTTCACTGCCGCGCTACAGATTCTATATTCCCTCTTCCCATCAAGGCAAAAAAGATGCAGTAGAATAAAGTCAGCTTTGACTAGAAGGAACTGAGTGAGATCCAAGGACAAACACAGGGTTTCCCTAGCAGCTAGAGATGTCAATTCATAACCAAAGCTGGCGGTGTGGACTTTCCCATTGCTTTGCCAAGTTAAAAAAACATGACTTTGACTCACCTAGCAGATGAGGCCAGGAAGTACCTTTAATGGCTCCGAGGTGCACAAACCAATCAGCACATGCCAGGCCACTTAACACCCTTGAGGCCAAGCCAGTTCAGTCTCAGCAACTTATTTCTTTGCTCTCAGCCTGACTTTGTCCATGTTGCCTGTCTCTGGCACTTGTTTTTCCCATCTGCCTCCTCTGGAATTGACCCTCAGCCTGACTTTGATCAGGCCTTCAGCGTCTGGCTGTTCCATCCTTGCTGCTTTCCCTCCCCAACTGTAGCCTGCCCCAGAGCAGAGTCAGACCTACAATACGGCAGGATTCTTCAGAAGTATATAATATTACAGATTCCTTGGCAATACGGTTAGAAGGAACTGACGTATAGCAGGATCTGACAAAGAATGCCAGTCACTTGCACTCTCTACTGTACATCAACTTAAAATTAATTTTGGCAAGTTATATTAGGTTAGGAGAAGTTCAAGTAAAAAAACCCGACCCCACAGTGTCCTGCAGAAACTTCAGATGGCCCAAAGGGTTGTAATTCCCTTTGGTTGGCAAAGAATCACTGTGCTGGTATTTTCCACAACTGCAATTACTGTGCATGGGGCACACCGTAATTCTTATGCAAATCTGTGATATGCCTCATTCTATCTAGTTGCAATTGCATGAGAAATGGGTGGTGTTTGAAAGGTCTTATGTTTCCTGGGTTGTTTTTTACTCCGTTCAGCCTAAGCTTTTGTAGCTGGAGTCAGTCAGGGCCCCACCCTACCAGGACAGGTGGGAAATGGCAGGGAGCAGGTCTTCCAGGATTCACACCCAAGATGGTCTTAAGACTGCCTCTATGCTGCTTGTAAGCCAATGGGTGAGGAGAAAGCAGTTATTGGATGGTCACAAATTTCCACTAGCACAATGAATTATGGTGAAAGGTGACACACAAAAGTCAGGCATTGGTTTCTGATGCCATAAATGTGATTTCTCCATTCAACTAAGATTGCCATATCTACAGTTGGATACTAAAATACAAACCAGTACAAACAATGTATGGTTTATTTATTTTTTAAGGTGGGGAGATGAAGGAATATATAGATACTGCTGAGCTGACAAAAACAGCTGATCTCACAGCTCAAATCCACTTTTACTGGGTATTACTTACCAATAAAAATATAATCCAATTCACTCTCCTTCATACCGGGGGAAGAATCCAGCATGGATGTGATGCCAATAGAATCCTTTCTGCACCTGGCTTCTGAAGTGTAAGCAACAATCTCTCCATGTCAGCCCTGCAGCTCCAAGTGCAGCAAGGCTTGCCAAAAGATTTCAGGCGCAGATTCATTTATCACACCCACAAGGTCCAAGACGTTCTCTCAGGATTATCAAAAGCCAGCTTCTTGGTGAAAGTCTGTTCAGAATGCGTGAAAACCATTAGAAAGCCTGAAGATTAAAGACGCTCTAAAGTGCCCTCCCTCCCTCTCTCGTTTCTAATGCTTCAGTAGATTTTCCAGTGTGGGCTCTGGGTGTGCTTTCCAGCAAAGGAGTCCTTGGCTTGAAATGGGACGTATCTTTTGAGTTACAACCAGTTGCTTTAATAGTGGGAGATGCATGCCCACTGTTGGCCAAAATTTTTGACATGGGCTCTTGTTTTCTAAAGTTGACTTGTACCTAAAAAAGAAGGTGCCTTCTACTGTTAGCCCATCTAGCTTAGTACTGTCTACACTGATTGGCAGCAGCTCTCCAGGAAATCATACAGACCCCTTTTCTCTGAAGATGTCAGGGACTGAACCTGAGACACTCAGCAAGCATATGCTCTACCACTGAGCTATAGCCCTACACTGATCATGTTGAGAATGGCAAATGGAAAGTCAAGCCTAACTACGCTCTTTTTCTCAACTTCTTATTTCAAAGTTGTCTCTTAGGATCGGGGGGGGGGGGTGTCTATTGCTCTGTT
This sequence comes from Podarcis liolepis, assembly GCF_965112155.1. Lineage (NCBI taxonomy): Eukaryota > Metazoa > Chordata > Lepidosauria > Squamata > Lacertidae > Podarcis > Podarcis liolepis. The sequence goes on from NC_139559.1 coordinate 59,628,606, forward strand.
TTCAGCCCATCAGCAATACTCATGTAATGGCAGCTCGGAAAATAGCCATTGTGAATACATGAATCAGGGTGGACATGCGGGTGGCCATCATATGGAAGTGGATCTACAGGTTGTTGTTTTTTTATTAAACCAGAAGCATTTTTATTTGGTATTATAAGTGAGGATATTAATAGACAGGATGTTAAATTGTTTTTATACGCAACAACAGCAGCAAGAATATTGTTGGCCCAGAAATGGAAGCAAGAAGAAATACTGACGAAAGAAGAATGGCAGACAAAATTAATGGACTACGCAGAATTGGATAAAATGACAGGAAGGACCAGAGATTTACAGAAGATTGGAAGAAATATACGAACTATTTGTAGAGCAACTGTAATTAACAAATTACGCTAGTAGGACTACAAGAAGTTTTGTAAGGAGAAATATATGAAATATTGCAAAGAAGAGAAAGTAGAGAGACATTAGTTATAATATTTAAATGTAATAGTGAAAGTAAGAAATGTAAATTAAGTGATAAGATTGGAAATTTTCAGATGTGATGATGGAAGTAAAAAAAAAGTGGGTAAGATATAAAAGTATGTTTAAAAATTGTTGAAAATGTTATGTTAAAAAACATATATATATATATATGTGTGTGTGTGTGTGTGTGTGTGTGTGTGTGTGTGTGTATATATATATATATATATATATATATATATATATATATATATATATATATAGTGGATCTACAGGAGTGCTTCTGGACTGGGATTCTGGGTTTGCTCCCACTGGTGAGATCATCCTGAAGGTGGAGTTCTACTCACCTGATGCTCCAGCCACCAGAACAGGGGAAGGCCATTGTTGCTGATTCTCCTCCGTCCCCACCCCGCAACCCATTGTGGCCCCTGAAAATCTGCCTTGAGGGGTTTGGGGGTACCTTCCAGAGCATCATGAGATGTGACTCTGAAGACTGCAAGGGGAAGTGCATCTGGCTGTTAACCAGAAGGTTGGTGGTCCAAGCCCACCCAGGGATTCCTGCATTGCAAAGGGCCCTTGGAGTCCTTTCCAACTCTTCAATTCTATGATTGCCCACTAATCTACCTGGGTGCTGATGGAAAAACTGTGAGCCTAGCTAATTTGTTACCTTTTTGACATGGGATCCTGCCAGCCTGCCTCGGATATGTCTGGATGCTGCTTACTCCTCCTGACGCATTTTTAGCTCGCAATGATTCAGGTTTGTCGTTGAATGTAACTGTAAGAAAAATATTTGTGATAAGATTAATGACCTGATAATGGTGAGGCATTTGCTTCATTCATAACAAAACCAGCTGATGTGCAGAAATTAAAAGGGCTCATTTAGTCCTTTATATTTCAGTCAAACAATTTAATGGCCTGATGATGATAGCCAAGAGTGTTGTTGATGAGGAATGGGTTATCTCCTAATCCATTGGGAATAAGGAGGTTTATTGAACTGGAGAGGAGTGGAAAGCAGTGATTATTTCTTTAAAAAAGTAAATGTTACTTTCCAAGCATCACTACACAGAGGAGAGCAAAAGAGGTTTTCCTCTCTCTATTGACATGGCTCCATTTGGTTGTCTCCAGGAGAGGAGGAATGTTATCCTCTATATCACTCTGGCTATGGCTGAGGGCAAAGTCTGCCTTTCATCTTGCTGTTGTCCTCCTTAGAGCAAAATTTTCAAGCATTGTCTTGTGGAGTGGTTGGCCTTGATTTATTGCTTTCTAGAGAATTTCATATTACTTAAATCAAACAATGGTTATTCAAGAGAGTTCCTGAAGGTTTCATTGCAAAGCACACTGGGCCTGAGAAACCCTTGTCAGTGTACAATATCTCCAGAGCTGTGTAACTTCTTAAGCAAGAGTGTCTTGTGCTTAAGGCTTACCAACAAGACTAGAGGTCAGGGGGTTCATTTACTTTCTAGTCTGGCTTCAGATTTCCTGTATGACTGAGCAAGGCCATCCACTTCCATCTGTCTTTTCATTTCTGAATCTGTAAGATAATGATGACAACATATCCCTGAGCATGAGGAAATATGCAAATGTCTTTATTTCGATATTTCACAAGTATTCATGCACTAGATGATTATTACATAATAGAAGTAGGCAGATCGACGTCATAGGTTACGCTGCACTGTTCCTAAGTATCCAAAGTATGTCATGCAATCATGTCATTAATTAGGATCAGCCAGTTAAAGTACTATCTCCATTTTGCAGAGCAGGTGAGGGGGCGGGTTTTGAACCTTAGATAACAGCAACCTGCCCAAAGGTCAATGGCTAGGAAAGGCAGTGAGTTGCTCATTAACTGAACGTGGGGTTTTCCTGCTCGTAGTCTTGCAGCCCTATCCTGTGTAGGTGATCATGGTTCAGTGGGGCTCACTTCCTAGTAAGTGTGCTTGGGGTTTCAACCCTAATCATTGCGCTTCTGTTTCCAAGGCTTTTACCACAAGAAGGACCCAGTTCCTCTTGCATACCAAATGCCTCAATGTGCACCTTGAATAATATAGTAAATACGAGGACCTCCTTCTTTACAGAAGGGGTAGCTAACATGGTGCCTCCGGGAGTTTGTTGGACTACAACTCCCATCAGTCCCAACCAGTGTGGCTAATGACCAGAGATGTAGTAGTTGTAGTGCAGCAATATCTGAAGGGAACCATGTTGGCTAACCTGAAGCACACAATAACTGTAATCAGCTAGCAATAGGAAGCACAGTTTTTAGCCTAATTCTTTATTTGTCACCTACTAGATAATGGGTTGGACTAAGACTGAAATCTCATTTACCTTGGAGCAAGTCCCACTGAATTCAATAGGCCATGTGAGCAAAATCTATTTGTGTCAGAAGGAAAACAAATTGATATTGATTCATATATATGCATTGATGTTACATTTTTATATGTAACTATGAATTTTTGTAATATTTTGTTTTTGTCTTTTGTTGCCTCAGTTTTTTCTATACTGCTTAGATATATTTTTTAATATATTAAGCGGTATAGAAATTAAAAAATCAAATAATGATTACAGTCTCAGGATCAAAATTCAACCCAGATTAGGCCAATAATCCCTCTGATTGGTATCATTTGCCAAGTGTTCAACAGCCAAGTATGAAGATGCCAATTATGTATCTCTGTATGTTTGCCATTCTATCCTCTTTCCTCTGTTGTCCACCAATTTACTGCCATATGAACATGTAGCTACTGCTTGCAATAAAACCAGCACTGGCTGAGCTCCATTTTGGAAAATACGATGACTGACTGAAGCTTTGAGAAACTATTATATAAATGGCATACAGTCAAATTGGTACTTTGACATAAAGAAATTTGGTCCCTCCCCAGACAATGATTTCATTAACATGATCCAGAGTACACCATGTACATTTTAATTGTGAAATCACTAGGGAGGGCACAATTTAGCTACAAACCCTGCTTGGTAATATGATGCCAGTGGGGATCATGAGACTTTGGAGCAGGCAGCTATCCATTAATATGGTTTGCTTTCCACCTGCCCATTATAGCAATTAACCTTGTGTTATGCAGGTGAGGGAACACAGCTGAACATTCACACTTCTGCTTAAAAGGTTGGCTGGCATTTGATCATATTTGGAAATTACTTGAGACAAACATGATGGAAATGCAATTTTTCTCAGCCTAGAATCTGACCTAAATATTAATGTCTTACAAACACTATTGCAAATTTGTTCATCCCAAAATGCAACTGAAAGCTGAAATGCAGGTTTTTGTGTTTAGATAATACTAGTCCATTCATCAGAAGAAACTATGTCACTACTAAGAAATAATGAAGATTAAAATAGACCAAGGGTGATACAGGTGATAAACTTGGTTTTGATACATGTTGGCCTATCTGTTCAAGTTGCCCAGTTCAAATATATTGCAGCATATATGGATGTACAGTACTGAAGGATTATGCTTTCTTCAGATAAGAAAGCACTGGAGACTTGTGTTGTCCTTATAATACAAGCAGGCTCCTAAAAGCAGAGGACAGAACTACTGATTCTGCATGAACCTTGGTTTTTAAAGGATTTTTTTAAAAAAAAATCATTTACAAATCACGAAACATTAATAGCTTGATATAAAGACTTTCATTGCATGTTTCACTACATTGTACATTTGGAAAAAAAGTATTGTAGTCTCTTATAGTATTGTCTACTTATCCTTGTTCCAAAATGTCTGTCCATAGCTTGCCATGAGTGCCTGGTGACTACAATTGTCTGTTGTTTTTATTTCTGTATACTATAAAGCATTGCAGTTGTCAGTGCTAGTTTGTCCATTTGCCAGTCTTACCTGATTGGCTAGTTTTCATGCAAGAGCTATATTCCATACAATACTACTGATTCCACTGTCTGTCAGAGTCTTCTGGTTTGGTCTATGACTTACTGCACTACCTGCCACCATAAAAAATAATAATATAAAATTTCTGTATGGGGCAGTGTTTTGTACCACTCCAGTTTTAGCTAGCTTTAGCCAAGCTTTCAGTTCTCCGCCTGCCTCTCCCTAAATTCTGATTGCAAAACTAGCTCCACTCTTCTCTCTGCCTTCCTTGCAGCTGGCGAGTGTCACTTTCCCTAAGCCAAAGGGTGATTTGAGGCAATCTGGAAGGGAACACTGGGGAACACTAAGGTTCTTTTTTCAAACCCCTGCCCACTCAGTTCCCCATTCAATGCAGTCAAGACAACTGACTCCACAGCAATGTTTTTAGCTTTATTTACAGATCTGTGCATCTGTCACACAGGGTTATTAATTATGAGTTTAACATAACCACTTAATAGGCATCTGGCTACCTTCTTGATCAGCACTACAATGTCTTCAGACTACCAAAGTGATCATCTGAGCAGAACGATAGTGGTGATTAGGAATCTGGTGGCCTCGTACCAAAGCCTTGAGGCTTGTTGGCTCATCAGCGAGCTGGCAGAAGACAGCAAACATCAGGTCTGAGCTAGTGCAACAAAAACAAACTAGCAGGGTGGGACTCTCAAAGTAGGTCCCGAGTTGCTGGGATATATACAATATCAAGGCCCTCCCAACAATCTAGTGGTGCCAGTCTGTGCTGAAAAATGGCCTTACCCAAGGTTTACTTTGCATGAAGAGCTAGGGTGAAAGCCCAGTGTTGTGGGTGAAGCCAGGGGTGTTATTCAGAGTTGCCAAGTTGGCTTGCTTTTTTCTGAGTTTTTGGCTGGTCACCATATGCCTTTAATCCCCCCTTCACTCTTTCTATGCTATGTTTCTTTAATTGGTTTGTTGATTTTTGTTTTCCACATGCATGCCTCCATGCACTGGTCATACAAGTGTGCTATGCGCGCACCTAGAGGTGGGACTCACATGCTTGCGTTCTTTCACTTCTTGCCTTGTGCACATGACACAGCTAGAGTATGAGTTGTCTAAGAATGATTTGTACTACAGTCTACTATCATGTATAGACACATTGCTTGGTTTCACTGAACTTTCAACCGTGTGGGATAGCTATAGACTTCAGGGCTGTGGTGGCAGGGGGAGGAGAGGAAGGGGAAACCCCATTTGTGGGAATGGAAATCCATTGTGCAAGCATGCAAACACAATTTGATACCAACCAATGGCTGAATGTGCCTCCAAGCACTTGATGTGGATAAAAGGTTCACTGATGGAATAATAAAATAAGCTTAGCGCTTGGGTTTCAGTTATAGAAGGAGACCTGACCCAACCACTTAAAAAACAGGTTCAGAAACTGCATACACATGTTTGTTGCCATGGTCTCAGCCTTTCATAATGACAAGGCCAAATGTGGAGAGAAGAGACATAACAGAAGTTGCAGCAGCTGAAGGGAAGATGACTGTGGTAAGGGGTATATGGCCACAAGAGGTTCCTAAAGAAGGCTCCTGAAATGGAAGTGAAATGGCCAAGGTGAAGGCATTAAGCAATGGCATATATTTTCAATGCCAGTGGAGTTTACATTTGCCAAAGTGCGTGCCAATCTGTGGGTGTTCCATAAGTGAATTTTGCCACTACCGCCCCAACAGAAAATAGCATGATTGAGAAGAAGTGGGAGGGAGAGCAGAGAGAGAGATTGTCATGCTACTTGAGGTCTCCAAATGATATATTATTTTCCTTAATTTCTAGAAATAAAAAAAAATGCTGCAGGGTACAGACAGTCTAAAAGCATTTGATAATAAATCTATGCAAGTTCACGGGTGTTTAATACAAATTCTGCTTCAAGTGCTTTTTTAAAATGCATTATCACCTTTAAGTAAATACTGTGGAAGGCTGCCAAATTCTTGGTTGTCGTTTGCTGTAAATTGATGCATTTATATCATTAACGCAATAAAATGTTTAAGCTTTCATTGGATTTTGCTAACTGATTTTGCAGTTTGAATGATAATAATTTTTATGCATTTATCAATTATCTTTTAAGTGGTTGCTATAATATTTCTGTTTAGGCAGGCAAAGTACATTCCCCATAACAGTTTTCATCTAAATTACATTTGGCTTGAGGCACACTAGTGATTACCAAAAGAGATATTTTCAGTGCAATCCAATACATGTCAACTCAGCATCAAGTCCCACTGAATTCAATGGGGCTTAGTCCAGACTAAGTGGGTATAGGATTGCTGCTATAGTCACTTAGATTCCCATGTGGTTTTCTGATCTTTTGGCTGGAATCAAGAGCAACAGCAAATGTACATATAGAGAAGAGAGAGAGAGAAACACTGATAATTCAGAGGAAGAGTTCTGAATTGTAATATCATCCCCAGTCCTTCTTTGTACGTCAGTATAAGCCATTATATGGGATGCAGGTGGCACTGTGGGTTAAACCACAGAGCCTAGGACTTGCCGATCAGAAGGTCGGCAGTTTGAATCCCCGCAACAGGGTGAGCTCCCATTGCTCGGTCCCTGCTCCTTCCAACCTAGCAGTTTGAAAGCACGTCAAAGTGCAAGTAGATAAATAGGTACCACTCCAGCGGGAAGGTAAACGGCATTTCCGTGTGCTGCTCTGGTTCGCCAGAAGCGGCTTAGTCATGCTGGCCACATGACCCGGAAGCTGTACGCCGGCTCCCTCGGCCAATAAAGCGAGATGAGTGCCGCAACCCCAGAGTTGGCCATGACTGGACCTAATGGTCAGGGGTCCCTTTACCTTTATAAGCCATTATGAGGGTAAGTCCAAATTTGTGATAGATGAGTGCCGAAAAAATGTATCATAATTAATGTTTTCCTTGTGGCCCCAATCATTTCAGGGACCTGTTTTCAGATGACGTATTTTCATCTACTCTCTCTTTGCTCATTTGACTTTAGAAGCAAAGCAAAGGCATATATAAGAGTGCACCTCTCTTAATAACAATACTGCTATTTGAACTTGGGCTGCTTTCCTACCACTCAAATTAAATCCAAGTTAGCAACACATTTCAGTGCCAAATTTTGATTAAGTCCATCAGTCCTGCCACTGGCTGAGGTCTAAGTTATGCCATGGAAAACTGGTTTTTGGAATAGATCTATGCTAAAATTTGCTTACTTAAAATTTGTTTCACGTTTCCCAACTTAGACCAAAAGTGTGTCATTAAGAACCCCATTGTGCTGAATTCTATAACATGTATCTAGAGTGGCAAAATTTCCCAATCTTGGAAGGCATACACCAAACGAAGATGAATCCAGTTAAGACACAAAAGTTGATACCTTGAGACTTGGGAACACAGGCTAAGTCTTGAGACTTGGGAACACAGGCTAAGTCAATGACTGGTTTCCATTTTCTCTGAAGAGCTGTGTTTGCACTGAGCCTTCTCCTGGATCTCACTGACCTGGCTGAATCACTGGTGGTGATAATTGTCATAGGTACTGTGGAGAAATCACTTTTTAAAATGAGTCTACTTGGGCAGCTCATTTTATATACAGAGTACAAGAGTTTACTATGAATGGTGGGTTACGTGAAAGGTTATGTTTGAAATACTACGTAGCCATAAAAAAAGACTGTACAAAAAGGAAGGTATTCAGCTGTTGCTGAAGACACTTGCAGTATAAAGTGTTTTGTTAATCAGCTGTGTTAACGAAGTGCCAATCATTAACGCTTGGTGCATGTTGACTTCAAAATAATGGGTAATCGTTAATTTTTCACTACACAATCTATGGAAATTGTTTTTTTCTGCATTGTGAAAGCGTACTAATTGAAGAACAGGCCAACTTCTCAGCCTGAAGGCTACATCTGATATGCAAATTATATGGCAAAGGGCCCAGCCTCTGCACTGGGAAAAACCATATACAGTATGGTCTGTGCCAACGCAAGCGGCAACCTGAAGATCAAGCCCCTGCTGGTGTACCACTCGGAGAACCCACGGGCCTTCAAGAAACACAAGGTCGACAAGGAGCGGCTGAGTGTCATGTGGCGATCCAACAGCAAGGCTTGGGTCACACGTGTGCTGTTTGTGGACTGGGTCAATCTTGCTTTTGGCCCTGCTGTCAAACAGTACCTGCTGGACAATGACCTGCCGCTGAAGGCTTTGCTTCTGATGGACAATGCTCCTGCTCATCCTAAAGGCCTTGAGGTGGACTTGTTGGAGGAGTTCAGCTTCATCAACATCATGTTCCTGCCGCCTAACACCACGCCACTGCTCCAGCCGATGGATCAGCAGGTCATCGCCAATTTCAAAACACTCTACACCAAGGAGCTTTTCAGGCGATGCTTCGAGGTGACCATTACCCTGCGGGAATTCTGGAAGGACCACTTCGACATCGTCACCTGCTTGAAGATGATCACCACGGCCTGGAACGGGATCAGCCAGAGAAATTTGAATTGCGCTTGGCGCAGCCTGTGGCCGGACTGTGTGGCACCAAGTGACTCTGATGCACCAGAGTCAACAGTGGTGCAGGACATTGTTGCCTTGGGGAGGACCATGGGCCTGGAGGTCACAGAGGAGGACGTCAGCGAGCTGGTGGAGGAGCACGACCACGAGCTGACCACCCAGGAGCTGGTTGAACTGCAGGCAGAGGTTGCGCAGGAGCAGGCCTCGCTGGAAGAGGAGGAAGCAACTGAGGAACGGCTGTCCTCCAAAGAACTGAGGGACATTTGCCAGAAGTGGAAGGAGGTGCAGGCTTTTGCAGAGCGGCACCACCCGAACAAGCACGTGGCCCATGACCAAGCGAACACTTTTGATACGACGGTCATGTCGCCTTTCAGGGAGCTGCTGAAAAGGCGGATGAAGCAGCAGACCATGGACAGGTTCCTCAGCAAGAAGCAAAGAGTGGAAGAGGAACCTTCTTCGAGTGGTCCCCCAGAGTCTTAGAAAATGTATGTACAGTACACTTAGTTGATTTTTAATTGTTTTTCTGTCATGTTTAGAAACTTAATTTATTGTTCCTTCAATTTCTGAAATGCTCTTTAAAGTATGTGTGACTTTAAAGAGCAGTTAATAAACTATTGTTGTACCAAATTTGGCTTTGTTTGGACTTTTTTTGACCATAGGAACGCATTAATTGAATTTCAATGCATTCCTATGGGAAACCGTGCTTCGCAAGACGAAAAATTCGCTAGACGAAAAAACTCGCAGAACGAATTAATTTCGTCTTGCGAGGCACCACTGTACCAGCTAGCTGGGGTGGTTTCCAGCCTGGATTGACTTCCAGAGCAGACCAAGGGGCAGTCACCTGGCTGTGATTGATTCTGCATTGGCAGCATCTACTTCTGTTGCAGAGACAGCAATGATAGTGTCAGCCTGGTGCAAAAACTAGGTGTCTCAGAAGACTTCCTGTGCAGTTTCCTGGGCTATCTTTAAAAGGTGATGGGAATGAAGCTGAAGAGGAAACAACTTGGGTCCTTTATCCGCTGAAAAGATGGCCAGGAGCAAACTAGGTGAATTAGGAGCCAGGTGGTGTAAAGCTCCCACAAACTGGATATCGCTTGGTGGGCTGTCATTTTCCCACCTTTGGATGATTAAGAAAATCAAGATCTTGACTTTGTAGGTTTGCTGGGTATAAAGATGATGCTGTGAAGAAAAACTGTAAGACTGCTAATGTCAAATAGAAGAACTCCAAAGGGAGATGAAGCATGAGTCAAGAGAAAACAAAAAGTCATGATTGTTGAAAGAACAGTTTGTAATAATTACATCTATACTTGATTGATAGTGAATAAATATGCTCCGGGCAATGAGTCTGTATCTTGGAAATGGTTGGAACAGATGGTCAATGCCATCAGGAGGTGGAAAGCAAGCACTGGGATGACAAGTGAGACTTCATCAAAACTAGCAAAAGCGGGCACAGGAAGTAAGGAAGATCTTTCAGAAACCAATATGATGCCATTGTGATTTTTTGTGCTATACGTGTTTGTTAGTGGACTCCCTCCCCCCACCCCCTCCAAATGTCAGGCATACTATCTGCAATATTTGCAAAGAAAAATTCACACCCAGTGTGCTGGAATTCTGTTGGGTTATGAGAGTAGTGGCCAAGGTAAAAATGGAAGTAAATGGACATCACCTTAAAATATTTTTATTTTACAGTTCTGTACAATTTAACTTCTAATTTTGAGTTGAAAGCAAAAGTGACCGTCTGCTGCACACATCCTCAAAAGCAAGGGATGAAGAAAAATCCACTGCAACTTTTAAGAATTCCTCCGTCTCACTGTCTGCTACAAATTGTGGTGGTCTATTGGATGAAAGAAACTGGTTCCAGGCTGCTTAGAAGCTATTTTTATTTTATGCTTAAGAAGTGGGTGTTGGTTTCATTTTCAGGATTATTTAACCACTCCCCAGTCTGAAGCAGGAATTTTCTCTCGGGCCAAACTGGATATATTTGTCCCCACCTTTCCCCCCCTTTATTATTGCTCTGTCAAATGCCACACACTTTGCCTGAGAGTTGCCTGAATTTGTTTTACCTCACAGTATCTCTGGGATGGCAGGTGCGCCTTGCTTGCCCTGTAAAATGTTGGAAGGCAGAGGTGCACCTTGCATGCTTCTCAAGCTGCAGGAGAACACTAAGGTCTGGGGCTGAGATTCAACAATATTTCATGCTTGTCGGTGAAACCATAACAGACTCATGTGTATCCCTCCCTAACACACATCTCTTATGGAACTTTCCATGGCTTCAGTCCTGTAAGCACTTACTTGGGAGTAAGTCTTGTGGAGCAAGCTGGGTTTTCATATTTGAAAGCATGCATAGAATCTGGCTATTGTGTGTAAAAATGTTCGCTCTTTTGTATGCATTGCTAAACTTTTCCCCAAATTTTGGGTCAAATATTTTTATATTGAAATGCCTATTGGCATTTCTCTTCCTCTCAATCAGAAAAGGTCAAGCAGATGCCAAATCAGTGTGTACGCACTGCGGCATCAGTTCCTGATGGTTAGGAGAATGTTACATATCACTGCTTTTCATGCACATATAATCAATTCCAGTGGCTAGAGATGTGTTTTGGTTTATACCACCAAGCTTGGCAATTGACTTTTCTTTCCTTTTCAGGCCACTTGGATTTTGGAATGAACAGAGCCCTCCCTTGATTCATTTGGCCTGGAGCTTGTGTTTCCTTTGTGCGCATAGGAATAACTAATATGGAGCAAGGACGGAATAGGAAACTGGTATGAAAGTCAGCAGTGCAAATACGTTGTGCACCTTGAAACATAAAAACCTGGCCCCAGTGATCTTTTCCTTCGTTAAACGTTGGCTGTGCTAATATTCCAATGTTCAAAACCTCTGTTTGGTTGACTATGATTAGTTGGATCATTGTGAGCAAATGTCTGTAGCTTAGTCTCTGCTTGGCGCGAATCAAGTTCTCTGAGACAGCTTGAAACTGTCCACCACAATTTCTCTGGGGAACAACTGTCCCCATATGGCCTGTCCCTCCATTAAGACCAGAGGACCTTCTCTAGTGCCATTTCCAGAAGTGAAGATGGTAGTGTTACCTGATACTGTTCAGTGGCAATGCCCTGGAAGAAAGCTCTCCCAAAGAATAATTACTGGTATCTGGCACTGACACTACTATTATTTTGGTGCCAGGTAAAAGCATTATTTTCTTCTGAGCTCTTCATTTCATTTCTTTCGTTTCTTTTCTTGCTGCTGTTAGTTTTGTTGTTTTTGAATTGTGCTCTTCTGCCTCTAGTCTTCTTGATTCCTGTTTATATTGTCATTTGATCACTGAACTGCTGTTTTTGCTGCTGCTCTATTTGTGTCTTACTGTTATCTCCCATCTGATGTCCATCCAATCTGTTTTGAACAGTTTCGTGTTTTGTGAACCACCTAGTAAGTCTCTGGCTAAAAGGTGGACTAAATGAACATTGAAATCAAGGATGGAGAACCTACTTGGCCCAAGGTCTGGATTCACTGTTGGCCAACCCTCTAAGGACCGCATGTCAGTGTTGGGCAAACACACACACACACACACAGAGAGAGAGAGACAGAGAGAGAGAGAGAGAGAGATACTTGACAACTCCTCCCTCCCCACTGCTGTACCTGGACATAGAGGGGGACAAGTTACCTTTTTGTCTCCTCCCTTTTGATAGCTTCTCACTGCCCTATTCCCTCACCCTCTTCACAGAGTCTTCTGTTCCCCCTTGGGTGCTGATTGTGAATAAGTCAGAGGGATCCAGAGGAAGGAAGGAGTGCTCCAATCAGCTCCAAAGTTTCTTAGGATGGTCCAGGAAACAACAGGGCAGATCAGAGTGCTCCTTCCCATTTTGACTGCTCTGATGCCAATTTTTCCACTGCCACTAATTTCAACACCACTGTTGATTAATTGTGACTGGAGGTTGGCAGGCCATCAAGAACAGTTTGGCAGGCACCATGGGCCCTTGGTTCATCATCCTTGCTTTAAATAAATAAATAGTCTCATTGTAACTTTTTTTGGAGATTCATCTTTGTCTCCCACAATTATTATTATTATTGGACTGATGGCTGTTACATAGATCATCTGTAATTTTAAATTGCTTTCATTTACTGGAATGAATTGGTAGTGATAATTGAAATCGCTTCTATTTAATTTTGATTGCTACTTTGTTTTTTGTGAACCACCTGAGAAACGGCAACTGAGGGTTCTGAAGGGCAATTTGAATTCAGATCTCAGTTCAGCGGTGACCACACCAGTTCTGCTTTACCAGTCACTCTTTGCTTTGTTGCCTATTACATTTTGTATATTACAGTGGTACCTCGGGTTACAGACACTTCAGGTTACAGGCACTTCAGGTTACATACTCTGCTAACCCAGAAATAGTACCTCGGGTTAAGAACTTTGCTTCAGGATGAGAACAGAAATCGTGTGGCAGCGGTGCAGCGGCAGAGGAAGGCCCCATTAGCTAAAGTGGTACCTCAGGTTAAGAAGAGTTTCAGGTTAAGAGCGGACCTCCAGAACAAATTAGGTTCTTAACCCGAGGTCCCACTGTAATAGGTTAAATTGGTTAACCTCCTTGGGCTATGTTGGTATACAAAGGCTAGGACTAGAGGACCTTTTCAGTACATCCCTGATTTTTATGCATTTCCGCAACACTGTGCTTTCAGGAGATTGAAGCCGTGTTGCGTTGAGATTCTGCTTAGGAAAAATCTGGGACCTGGGGAAACCAGGCAGAGTCTAATCCCATTAGTTACACAAAACCTATATTTATTGCCTTGTAGTTTTCTGCTTGAATCAAACACCATCCAAGATCTTATTATGATCCTGGCTGGAAAGACTGCTTGATCCAGAAATATTATGCATACATGTGCATTCCCCAGACACGTGCAGCCCAAATTGGCATCCCACATGCCACAGTTCCAGCTCAGATCGTTGGCTCCGGTTCCTGTTGTGGTCACACTGAATAGAGTACAGTGTGTTCTGAAAAGCAGAGTTTGCTGCTGAAGCTTTGGGTGTAGGCATGTTTTTTATTTCATGAAAAGTGTTGCCATTGTTGTGTCAGCCCAGGAAAACGGGAGGCACAGAGTGGGCAACATGGTGCAGTTTGTTGGGCTCATGTGTCATTCAAGAGGTTTGTAAGTTTCCTTGGGCAGAAGTGTGTGTTTTCTTCCTCTCATCTTTGAAAGTAGATTCTCAGATCCGGAGTTGAGGCTGTGTCCTGGGCAGCCTTTGGTTTCGTGTACATGTGTGTGCTTGCTAGAGTACATTATGATGTTTATACGGTGGTTTTTATGACCTTTTTTCGTTTTTCTTGATTTGTTAGCTGCCTTGGATTCCTGCTGGAAGTGAGTCTTGGTATACATTTCTAAACCCACTGGGACTATTAGGACAAAAATGGGGGCGGGGAAGGAGGCAAGGAGCCAGTGACAAGCAGAGTCAACACAGACTAAAGGAGAAAGCAGGCAATGTGGGACACCCCCTAGACTGGTTATAAATAAAAAGGCCAGTGGGCTTGGAGGACTCAAGGCTAAGCATGGTGGGGCAGCACCCCACTAGCTTTGCCAGCTCTACCTCCCCCACATCTTCCTTCTTCCCTTGCTCATCTCTGGGGCCTGTTATTTTCTTTCTTGGTGATGAGGCAAATTCTGGGGTGAAGGAGTGGCCTATACCCCATTCTCCATGCATTTAACATAACATAAGTGACTCATGCAGAAGCCCTCCACCCGCATAGCCCTGTTTTGTCAGCTATCTCCACCTCGTTTCTTTTGAGGGGAAAGAATTGCATAAATCAGACTTTAGTATGCACCTAAAGTGGCAAGCCTTTTATGTGGAGTGACTGCCTTACATGCATGTTGGATTGTTGCCTGAAAAGTGCATGAATTGGGATATAACTCTTTCTCTGCCATCATCATCATCATAACCACCACCTGCATTTGTTTAAAAAGAAATCTCAAAGCTACTTAACAGCAAGGCAAAAAATAATTAATTAAAGAAAACATGAAATATAACATTCCAAAAATGCTCACCCAACAGTGCAATAAGAAGAGCGAGTCCTACCCCGTCGCACTAAAAGATAAACAGCACTCTAGAACCTAACTTATCCACCTGGGGAAACAAAAATATCTTCACCTGGCACCTAAAAACTGGTGGTGATGGTGCCAGGCACATTTCCCTGGGGAGAGCATTCCCTTTCCATTTCTCTGCTTCTTAATTGGCTTGCCACTTGAATTTAAGATGACAACAGACCAAAACATGATGAATGTTATTAAAACAGCAGCACCATAAAATCATATAATGATTTCTACACTATGTCTAATAAATATTTTGAAATGTTTGGGGAAATAAAAAGGTCTGTGGCTGACACGACATACAATTCTCAGGACTGATCCAAGACATTATATTGCTTTAGGTGAAGTGAAGATGGCATCCCCTCTCTGCCCCTCTTCCATATAGAGAGGTCAGCTGGCTTGGCAATTGCATCTTCCTTCAATATTGGCTTTGGACTAGCATCCTCCTCTGCACCTGAGGAAAGCCAGATAGTTTAGGTGGTGCAAGACATGGCACACACACCTCTGACCTCCAACAGAAGAGAATGGTTGGGAGCTTCCATCACCGTCCCCTGGCATCTGCTCCCTGAGATGGTTGCCTCATTTTGCTTAATGGGAGGGCCAACTCTAAACTGTGCCAGACAACTTTGTCTGTGGAAAGAATTCTGTCTGCCGACTGAAAAGCCTTTCCTCCAGCTGTCTTCTGCATGGTATTGAAGAAGGGGGTGACCAGAGAAGGTCCTTAGCTAGCTTTAGCATCCTACATTCATATGGGGCAGGTGGTCCTTTAGACATGCGTGGTTCTGCTTGCAATTGCACAGGATGTGGAAATGTTGCCAGTGGAGTCTTCCTCTTGTAAGTTGGTCAGCGCAGGAAAAATCCACGCTGTCACTGGCCACCAACCAGCAAGTTCTTGAGGGAGTCTCTTTGTGTGCTATCTAGGAAGAGAAGGAACTTTGAGACATCCTGTATTGCACTTGAATGATTTTGGTATTGCATACATTATGTAAATGTTATATTTAAAGAAACAGACACTTGATGGAAAATAAATGTCTCATTTTTATTCTTTGTCTTTGGGATGTTCTATAAATAATTGCAGACAGAGTTGTGCTCTCCAGGAAGAGAAGTTCAGCATCGGTGGGAGCATGTCTAGCCCCCTCTTTCCTAGAGCACAAGACCTAAATCATTATTGGAAATCAAAGTTTCTTCAAATCCCATCTTTGTTCTTCAATAGCTAGAGGAGCCCTGTGCTGTCCAAAGGGAACAGCCTAGCCTACCTGAGTGCCATTCATGCTACCCTGTACCAGGAGAAGGAGTCAAGTCAGGTAGAAATCATGAGTAGAGCATACAGTGACCACCCTCCTAGCAAAGGGGGCTGAATCATTCCCAGTATTTCTCACCTAGCAATTTTTCTAAGACCCAGTGCTCCCCCCCTGGGGCTACTCAAGGGTACGCAGTACTGGCACATTTTTCCTAGAAGAAAAGCACTGGTTAAAAATGTGTCACTTACTGTAATAACTTCATGGTGAGTACCAGCACCAATCTTTCTAGAAGAAAAGCACTGCTAATACCTTCTGTTCTCTTAACACTAAACATCTAGATATTTGGCTTCTGCAAGACCATGTATCTATTATTATTATTATTATTATTATTATTATTATTATTATTATTATTTATATACTACCCTATACCCGGAGGTCTCAGGGCAGTTTACAGAATAAAATCAAAATATAAAACCACAAAATACATAATCAAAATAAAAACAAAACCCAATAACACCCCCCCCCCAAGTGTAACCCCATGAACAGCAGGCGATCTCCCTCCCATCCAATCCAGGAAACTGCCAACTAACAGTGCCTCAGTCTTATCTGGATTGAGTTTCAGTTAGTTGGCTCTTATTCAGTCCATTACCAAGGCAAGACACTTCCACTGTGTCTCCAGCAGATGTAATGGAGAAATAGAGCTGAGTTTCATCAGTATACTGCTGGCAATGTACTCCGAACCCCTGGATAACCCCACCCAGCAGTTTCATGTAGATGTTAAACAACATAGGGGATAGAATTGAGCCCTGTGGAATCCCACATTGAAGGTTCCACAGGGCTGAAAAGCATTCTCCAAACAACATCTTCTGGGAACGGCCATCCAAGCAGGACTGGAACCACCGCAAAGCAGTGCCACCCACCCCTAGTTTGGGCAGTCGCTCCAGAAGGATACCATAGTCGATGGCATCAAAATCCACTGAGAGGTCAAGAAGAATTAACAGGGACATGTTTCCCTTCTCTCTCTCTCGACAGAGGTCATCTTACAGGGCGACTAGAGCAGTTTCTGTGCCATAACCAGGCCTGAACCTCGATTTGAATGGTTTCTGAAGGAAATGGAACTAAGAATAGGTTAAAGAAGAAATGAATGAGGAGCTTAAAATAACCCTTTGGAAGGAGAGTCTTGGTAAACAGTCAAGAAGTGCTGTGGTGAATGGAAAATTCACAGTGAGCTCACTCCACCAGGAGGGACGGCATTCTGGGCAGGGATTCTTTCTTTCTTTCTGGGGTGTGGAAGGGAATTGCTGACAGAGGGTGGGGAGAAAAAGGAATCGCCACACCTCTAGAAAAAACAAAAGAAGAGAGGAGAGGCATGGCACTCAAGGGTGTTTGAAATGTGGGTTGCTTTTATTATTTACAGCCAGGGAGAAAGAGAGAGATGACAGAGGAACGTTAAGGATTTTTGCTTAACCCAGGTCTCTCCCAGAACCTTCTTTTTGCATCTTCAGTAGGAACACTTCAATCTGTGACTAAATGGCAGGCCGGGCCTTTGGAGTAAACTAGGCACCCACTTGTTCTTTAAAAATCTGAAGGACCTGGTCTTCTGACTGCCACTTCACCACACTTTGTGCATTTAAGGCAAAAGTGAATCTAGACTCAGAATATAAAATGCTTATAGTAATATGTAATGCTTATTTGGCAAATGCTTAATTTGGAAAATCATAGCTTGGTAAGCCAGAGGTAGTCAACATGATGCTCTCCAGATGTTGTGGACTACAACCTCTGTAGGTTGGTAGTTCAAATCCGTGTGACTAGGTGAGCTCCCATTGCTTTGTCCCAGCTCCTGCCAACCTAGCAGTTTGAAAGCATACCAGCATGAGTAGATAAATAGGTACCACTGTGGTGGAAAGGCAAAAGGCATTTCTGTGCACTCCGGCTTCTGTCACGGTGTCCCATTGCACATGCCGGCCATATGATCCAGCCATATGATCCGGAAAATCTGTCTGCAGACAAGCACTGTCTCTCTCGGCCTGAAAGTGGAGATGAGCCCCACACCCCATGGTCAAATTCAACTGGACTTAACTGTCCAGGAGTCCCTTCCCTTCCCTTTATCTGTGGTCTACAAATCCTATCATCTCTACCCATTGACCAGGCTGGTTGGAGCTCATGGAAGTTGTAGTCCACAACATCTGGAGAGTACCATGCTGTCTACCACTCTAATAAGCCAAGATAGGAACTAGCCTTTAAGATTCATAAAGGCTCCCTTCTTTGTTTAGTGTTGCTGAGGATTAATCTACAGAATGCTCAGAATTCTTTGAGCATGAATATATGTTTTGCATGTGTTTCAAAGGTATAGTGTGTATGCAATAAGCTCAAGACTGCAGTTTGGGTGTGAGATTGCTGCATCAATATGCACTGAAGAAAAGAGAATTGCTGCTCTTTGGTACATAGTGTACAAGTGTCAAATCTTCTTGAAAATGATTCTTTTAATATTAAAAAAAATGCTGCTGTTGATACTTCTGGGCAAGGAAATCTGGGGTAACTTATTGTTTCTTTATTTTGGTTCAATGTGCCAAACAGAGTCAGGTTTTTCTCAGCTTAATCCCATGTCTGGTGGCAAACTGATGAAAAAATTATCAGTTATTCTATTCCACCCAAAACCATGTAAATATATGTTGTTTGTTTCTTAACCATGGTCTGGCCTAGGTTTTGAGTTGCTGGGACTGGCTAGTTACAAAGATTCCTGAGGGCAACCTCAGCAACATATTTTGTGAAGATCTTTCTATGAACAGAGAAAAGTAGTCATGCGAAGGTCCTTGACTGAATGTCGTCAATAAGTCAGGGCACCTACTGCTGTGGAGATGTAGGTTGCAGATGCATCTGGGGTCAACAATTTTGCCCCCCACTCCCTGAAAAACCCCTAGATATGGACGGCAACCCTAGGTATTATAAGAAAATAAAATTTTCTGGGTCACAAGGAAGTTCTAACTAGAAAGAAAGAAGAAAGAAAGAAAGGTTTGTAAAGGTGTTTTGCAACACTGTGAAGTACGATTGGCTCCATAATAGCAAATCTAGTGATTTTATGAAGTAATGAAGCTCAAAGTGGGTTGTGAAATCCATTCCAGGTTCCATAGTCTACCGTGGAGTCTTGGCAGAGCAGATTCATTCTATGTTTCATCCATGCATTGGAAGCCCTGGGAAATGCAAGACAAGCACAGCTTAGTCCAGGGACATGAGATGCCATATACTGTGCCCATCTTTCCCACTCTTCTTGGAATGGGTGACAACAACACCTGCTTGTCATAACAGAGGTCTCCAGGAATTTGTGGCACAGGTCAAGTCTTTCCCAGAACATCCGCCTCTTAGATTATTCCCAGAAGTTGCATGAAACTTTCCACCTGGGGGGGAGGGGCTTGTTGGTTTGTGGGGTTGTTGTTGTTCTTGCTTTTATCATGTATTTTGTGCTTTTGCATTGTATCTTTATGCAATAATACTTCTGCTCAGTTAGGACCCAGGGACACCTTGATTAATGCCATTTTCTATCCGCAACCCAGGAGCATTTTTTCCCCCTATCCTGCAGACTAAACTAATTTTGCATATTCTCATTGTCTGAGCAAAGCCAGTTCTCTTTTTCAAAAGGAACACAGGAAGCTGTGATTCAGACCCATTGGACCATCCTGATCAGTGCTGTCTACACTGACAGGCAGCAGCTCCTCAGGGTTTCAGAAAGGGAATATTCCCAGCCTTACCCAGTGTAGTGTAGTGGTTTAGAGCGGTGGACTTGTAATCTGGGGAACCGGGTTCGCGTCTCCGCTCCTCCACATGCAGCTGCTGGGTGACCTTGGGCCAGTCACACTTCTCTGAAGTCTCTCAGCCTCACTCACCTCACAGAGTGTATGTTGTGGGGGAGGAAGGGAAAGGAGAATGTTAGCCGCTTTGAGACTCCTTCGGGTAGTGATAAAGCAAGATATCAAATCCAAAACTCTTCTTCTTATCTGGAGATGGTGAGGATTGAACCTGGAGCCCACTGCTTGCAAGCCAAATGCTCCACCACTGAGCTACATATCTCCCTCCTTCCTTCAAGGAAATGACTGGGGAAGGGGGAGAGAAGGGGAGATGACATGGCTGAAGAATGCATCTATTGGATAGCTAAACTATGACATCAGTAGAACCAAGCAACAAACTTACTTTCACTTTTTTAAAGCTTTGAAACTTTTTAAAAGGGTGTTTTGTAAAGTAAAGTGAAGGGTGAACACATGTGCACATGGTTTGTGGTTCTTAAAAAGATAAGAGATGGAAACAAGCCAAGTTTGTTTGGTTTCCTGCATACTAATGACCCACCGTTTAAAAAAGTTTTCTTATTTGGTTATTTTCGAAAATATTTCCAATGAAGAGATTGCAGTTTCACCTTTCCAGAACTAGAACTAACATCGACTGCCATGTAATTTTTTTTGCAAATAAGCAAATAGGCCTTGTTCCATGTACTCATCTCTCCTTGCATCCAAACTACAACAACCAAAGTAACACACTCACACACACTTTCCCACTCTCCCATTCTCTCTCATTATGTTTGCCTGGTTATGCAGCTGTTGGAGGAAGACTGTGGCTAAATCCCCCAAAGCAGTAGGGGGTAAAACATTCGGAAAATGTATCTGTTTGCAGCTTAAATGATCTATTGAAAAGTATTTTGGGGGGTTGGGGTGGGGAGGTGATCTCCTTAGTTATTTTGAAAGGAAGTGAAAAGTGTACCTAACTTTTATTTGCTCTGCTTGACAGCTTACGGTTCACAATCACAGCAATATTATTGTTTACCGTTGTAGTGAGTGCCAGGTTGGCTCTTTTCAGACCTAGCAATTAGTTAGCTACCCTTGGTGAAAACTTTTGTTGTTGTTGCTTTGTGCCAACAACATACCTTTCAAACTTCAGACAGACCTGGGTGGAGACTGGAGGGGAATGCCCAGAGATATGTATGGACAACAGGTTTGGCTGAAAGCTGGAAACTTGTTTGAACACTGTTTGCTATCTACTTCCCAGGGGAAGCCAAGCCTTTCATTTTACACCATCTCAAGTTCAAAACACGCATCTTGGCTCATGGATGGAATAGAAGTACGTTCAGAATTCAACTTTCATACATTATAGACTCTAGTAAAGCTTTCAAGTGCTGTATTCCTGAGGCAACATCCTGGATGGGTATTCAGCTCTGCTGCCTACTGACTCCCCACTTCTCTCTTCCCTCCCCTCCCTCCCTCCCTCTCTCCTTCTCTCTGTGGTGGTAAAGGTATGGTTGCCCACTTTTGTGCATGCCCACCTCCCTGGTCTCACCCGTTTTCCTGCCTGAGCCACTACTGTTCCTTCAGCTCTTGCAAAGTAGGTATGTAACTAGAAAGCTTAACATGTGGAATGGAACTACATGATGTACATGACTGAAATCCAGTTATTTGAAATGCATTTTGGAGAAGAATTCGGAAAGGTTGTGCTATGGTTTGATGTTATACAAAGCAGAATGAAGCTTATAGGCTACTTGGGGCTACTAAGTTGTGCTAGTATAGTAACAGTGTGCCAGTATAGCAAGGAAAAACCTATTGCTGCTTCCTTCTGTAGCACCAAATATTCTTGTTCTCCCTCTCTCCTTCTCTTTGTTTTCTGAAACTTACCGGTAATCAGACAGTGTCTCAAGATTTTCTGCCTTGCCATGTGGACTGAATAGTTGCTGCTTCTAAAATGAAAGCTGTGTCCTAGCATGGTGTCACTTGCTGTGGTGCTTTGGATGGGCTCACTCCTTGCCAGGATTCTGGGAGGCTCTGACTGCAAGATATGGCACCCCAGGCCTTCTGTTGTGCTAACAGGGTAAGGAGAATCCCACTAAGAGGTACTGGGGAATGCTTTTGCAGGATGTAAGCACAGGCTCTCATGCTTTGGCACATGCCCTTTCTGATTATTCCTGTGCCTTGAGAGTCTACAGTGGTGGTGGTGGTAGTAGTAATAATAATAGAGGCTAGCAGTAGAATCACAGGCTCTAAGCCTGCTCTGCTTTCTTGGCTTTGTTGACTGGGGAGGAGCAGCCTTTTGTGACATGCGCTGCAACTTCCTGTCAAGCTTGAATGTGCTGTCCTGGAAGAATTCCCTTGGGATGGCTGGGGTGGTTTATCTGTTGCAGATTGGCCAGATGATGGATTGGAAAGCTAATAGCCCACTGTGCAAAAAGTGTACTAAAAATCCAAAAATCCAAACCAGATGTGCAGGGGGGAAGGAAAAAAAAAGGAGGGGAGCAGCATATGTTACTAAGTGTTGTGAAACAGCCCAAGGGAGGCAAATAAGCAAAAACAGCCTTGTTGCTTAGCAACGTGCACAACAAAACAAGCAGCAGCTTGGTTGGCATCTGACAGGGCAGGTTTCATTCTCTGCAATGGAAGAGGAAGTTGCTGATCGGATTTTTTCAATGGCCAAGAAGCCACTTTCTTCCCATGGTACAAGTTTCTCTGCTGCCAGAACATTCTGTTTTACGTTTATGGATAAGGGTTGCTCTTGTTCCAGATGGGCTTCCATAACAAAGGCTGCTTCTTCCAAACTGGCAGGGTTGGTTTGCTTTTGCTCAGTCCTCTACAACAGTGTTTCCCAACCACTGTTCCGCGGCACACTAGTGTGCCGCGAGATGTTGCCTGGTGTGCCGTGGGAAAAATTAAAAAGATTATTTTTTTTGTAAAAGTCAAATTAGGTCCTAATCTATCCCTCGAGCGCCCCCTTTTCATTATTGTGACACATGAAGCGTGTTCCCGCCCACTCCCCGCCCTCCCTTGCTTCTCTCTCTCTCTCTCTCTCTCTGTGGCGCTCTCCGCCGCTTCCTGCTGGGCATGCGCAGCTCGCCTCGCGCTTCCGTTCCGGCCCCTCCTTCCCCCGACTACCCCGCTGCTCTGTTCCTTTATCTTTCTCGCGTGTCAGAGAGCGGTGGCGTGAGCGCGGCGGTTCCCTCAGGGCTGACGGAGGGCTCGAGGAGGAGAAGGCAGGACGTGGAGGCGGAGAAAGCGGCAGCGGCCACCCCCCACCTCCGGCTCCAGGCCCGTGTAGAAAGCTGAGGGGGAGAGATAGATAGAGGTGGGCGGCGGCGGCGGCGGCGACCACGACCAACCGCCACAGTAGTTGTAGCGGCGGCGAGCAGGGACTCCCGCTCTCTCTCCGTCGTGTCTCTCTCTCTCTCTCCCGGGCCCGTCCGTTGAGTCTCCCGCGCGCCTCGGCTACAAGATGAGCATCGAGATCCCGCCGGGTCTGACTGAGCTGCTGCAGGGCTACACGGTGGAGGTGCTGCGGCACCGGCCGCCGGACCTGCTGGCCTTCGCCGCCGAGTACTTCGCCAAGCCGCGCTCTCCTTCCTGCCTCGCTTTGCTGCCTCCTCCCCCCCACCCCCAAAGCTTGGAGATTGCCTGGCACCGACCCGCAGGTTTGACCCCCTTCTCACACCTGTTTGCGCTCCTTGCACGGAATGGGGCGGATGGGGAGGAACGGGGCTCGCCGCTGCCTCCGCTCGCCCTCCCCCCCTCCGCCGGCGGTCCCGCGATTCTTGGCTTTTTGGCGGTTGGCACAGAAGGAAGGCAAGGGGGAGGGGGAAAAATTGAAACTTACACTTTCGTGCGTCCCTCCCGGCGCGACGCTGCGCGCTGACGTCACGGGGCTGTAATGGTGGTGTGCCTCGAGATTTTTTTCATGAAACAAGTGTGCCTTTGCCCAAAAAAGGTTGGGAAACACTGCTCTACAAAACACCCACAAGCAAAAACTGTACATATTTCAAGAGATGCTAGCAACTATTCCTGAAGTTGGTCTGTACAAAAGTCTCATGCTGACCTTCTTCCTGACTGCTGTCATTCCTTTTTTACTTACTGAAACTTTTTCCTGTTAAAAAAAGATTCATTATTATTTCTGTTGTTGTTGTTACCAATTTCATTTATGAATCACTTCCCACGAGGCATCCCAGAGTAATTTACAATATAATAGTTAATATGTCAAGGCTGTCATGTGTGGTATGAATACTTCAGCAGACCAATGGTGCTGAGAATGACAACTGTATATGCTCCAGCATATGGTCTTGTAAGTTGCTAGAGAGGGTCTTTCTGAAGCAGGAACTTCAGAGGGCCCACTATGCTCATACAAAGAGAGTTACAGACAGTCAGCTCAGAAGTAAGCGGTATTGAAGTCAATAGGACTAACTCTCAGGTAAGTGTGAAATAGGGTCACATCTTAAGATCGGTAATATAGCACTCTGCAAAACTAGAGTGGTTATTT
This sequence comes from Podarcis liolepis, assembly GCF_965112155.1. Lineage (NCBI taxonomy): Eukaryota > Metazoa > Chordata > Lepidosauria > Squamata > Lacertidae > Podarcis > Podarcis liolepis. The sequence continues at coordinate 59,652,961 of NC_139559.1, forward strand.
CATTCTCTCAGAATGTTTCCATGGTGCAATGATTATAAAAAGAAATCACCATTACTAATGATTTAAAAAAAAACTGCAATAAGAATATAAAAAATAGTACCAGATTAGGGGGGAAATATTGACATCCTCTGGCCCTTACTTGTAATAGGCAAGCACATTCAGTTGGTTATTCACATGAGTGTAATGTGAATTCAGGAAGCATTCCCCTCACTCTCAGTTGACTTTATGGCTTTGTCATGCAGCTAGATAATCATGAATTATCGTTGTCCTGGCTTCCCTCTTTGGACTTGGACCTGTACTCAATACCACATCTAGAAGTTTTGAAAGCTTTATTGTGCAAATCGCTACAGCAGGCTTCCTCAAACTCGGCCCTCCAGATGTTTTTGGCCTACAACTCCCGTGATCCCTAGTTAGCAGGACCAGTGGTCAGGGATGGTGGGAATTGTAGTCCCAAAACATCTGGAGGGCCGAGTTTGAGGAAGCCTGCACTACAGCATCCCAACATGAGTCTACCGGTTACAAATAGGTGAAGCATGGCAGAATAAAATGGGACATGGCCAGGCATATCTCAGACATCAGTCCAAAACTTGACATGCCCTCTGTACTCTCCTTTTAAAGAGCAGAGGAAAGATTTCTATCCATGTGGTTTACACCTTGAGTATCAGTGCTGGGTAAACAAGGAGTTACTTGTAGAGGCTGGCTCTGTGAAATTTATGGTGAAGCCACTGTATCCCTGGATATGGGGTGGAGTTGGAGCCAGCTTGGAGCCAGGTATTTCTCAAGAGGCTTCCCTAGAAGGGAAAGACACATCATTAGCAGGGAGGCACTGGAGGTGGGCGGTGAACCTTCTGTATGCAAATAATGTGCTCTATCACTAAGCTACACATGCTCACCAAGTAGACATCAAGCCAAGCCAAGTTCAGTTTCCTTCAAATAGGGCTTCCTGATCAGCCTGGTGGGAAGGAGTGGATAACAGAACTGTTGGGTAGAAAGAGGTCTTCCAAAGCTAGGAAAGGAGGTAGTGTCTTCTACCCTTGGAGCTGTCCATGGTTTGCTGGGTCCTGGGTCTGGTTTTAGACACCGTGTCTGTTACCTGTTCTCATCCTGCAAATCTGCTTCCCAGCAATTTTCTACTGGCTTCAGCTGCCCCCAGTCACTGCTCATATGTGTCTGTCTAACCAAGGCTTGGAGAACATTGCCCAGTACCTGTGTGTCCCAATATGTAAAGGCAAGGTGGGCAGGGAGAATGCAAGGCAGAGTGTCTGAGTTGCACGCTGGAGGTGCTTCAATGCACCCTTCAAGCCGGCTGACAGGGAATGTCTAAACTGGGACATGAAAGGACAGTGACCAGTTGTGCCAGGGAGAAGTAGAGAAAGGCAGAGGATTTCGGAGGTTTTGAGCCTGGGAAATCTATGGTTTTCATGGAAGAGAAAGTGGTCCTGAGCTCAAAAAGCCATGTAAGCTTGTTGTACATCTATGTGTGTTCTAATATCTGGTCTAAATTGCTCTACTGGCTTTGAGAATTCCATGGAGAAGACAACACACAGAACTAGGAGAGAAATATGCTGTGTGAAGGTATGATGGAATATTTGAGGGCTGTATCCTTTATCTCTCTCACACGAGGCAGCTAAGGAATAGAAAATATTTAAGCAAGGATTTCAATTTTTCTTGTTGCCTCTGATTGTTGATGTTTTTGCTCCAAGCAATGCACAAACCCCTTTTATGTTTTACTAGAAATGTCTGGTAGTGTCTGGAATTGCCAGTGCTTTTAGGCAAGCAGTTGAGACAGACTGGGAGTTTAAGGCTCTCAACTTAATCTTGACAATAATTCTGAAAATCACTTTTTTTCTGTAGAGCCCATCAAAATTTGGTTACTTTGTGGTCAGCCTCAGAGGTATTCAGTGACTGCAGTCATTGATCTTTCGTTCTTACTTTCATTCTCTTAATCCTTTGAATGGGTTTTGCGAAGTTACCAATTCCTGCGCAATACTTGTAAGTGAAAACTGATCACACGAAAGCAAAATGTTATTACTGCAATATGATTGTGAAAGCAGATTCATACAAAATCTGCAAATAATAAATTGAGCCATCTCCACTTCACTGCCAGATTGCATATAAAGCTCCTCTCATTTAAATGCTTTCTAAATCTTACACAAAAACTTGATGTTATTTTTGAGAGTGAAATAAACAATACTGGAAAGAATTGTCCTTGAAAAATCCATGTTTGTCTTTGTGGTAGAAGAATTTACAGACTTTGGCTATTGGGGAGGGGGGGATTGCACATAAACTGCATGTTTCGGGGGTGGGTGGATGGAGGATCCAATATGCTTTTATATTTTAGGTTTATTTCCTATGCTTCGTTCAGCATTCACCATCCACACCAGCTTGGGAAATATTGGTGCAAGCACTGAATTTTTTAATACTCTGACTGCTATATCCTACTTTCTCTTCTATATTATTTTGCATGTTTGGCTGATGTAGCTGGGAATAATATTTTTTTTAATCTGTGAAAGTAATAATGAGATAAGTATCTTAAACCCGCAGAGTATCGGTTGCTTTCGCTCTCCACCCCATTAAAAAGTTTGTGGCAGCTTCATAAATAATTAAAATGACTATATTCTGTTTAAACTGGTGAAGCTTCCAAAAAAAAAAAAAGCTGGGTTTCTTTCACCAGAAAGATACATTAGCTGCTAATTAAGTGGTGATTAGCTTGGATAGTAGCCGTCACTCGTGTTCCCAAGATCCTGGTTTGTACATTATAATTGGCAACTGTGGCACTCTGCGTTATCTGTGGTGCCATATCTGAGGCAAGAAATGGAAGAAGAGGGTTTCTGGGGCAATTTATCCAGCAGTTCTATAGCAGATCGAGAGCAAGGTGAATCATTCATAGAGAATGAGTAACGGGATGAAATTGCATTCCTAAAAAAATAACTAATTATGGCATCCTCTGAAACAGAAATTCTCAAAGAATTGTTCATTCAGGCAGCTCTCATTACTCATAATATTCTAGTGCTTAAAGTCACATAGTATTATTTTTGTTACCTGTGCTTTATAATTAGAAGAACTCCAAGGGAGTTCTTGCTGAAGACCATGTTGTGTTCCTACGAGTGAGGAAGCATTTTTGGTAAAAGCTACAGAAGGCATTGGACAGCATCTTCTTTCTGCCTTCCTTCTGAGCATGGCAAAACAACACTGAATCTAGTTTTGGAAGAACGTCCATTCTTTTAAAATGAGTGTCTTGCCCTTTAAAGGGGAAGAGAGTGGCCTGGCTTCTTTTTCTTCTTCTTCTTCTTCTTCTTCTTCTACTCTTCATCATCACAATACTAAGCTCAGGCAACTGTTGTGATATTGCTGTAGCTTAAGATTGTTCCCACACGCAGCACTAAACAACCTTTTGCACTTCTTACATCTTAATTTGAGCCACATGTAAATGTTGCTTATTCAGTTCAAAGTGGTTCCCCCACTCTCGACTTTACCTTGTGAGGGAGGTTATGTTGAGAGACAGTGACTAGGCCAAGGTCACCTAGGGAGTTTCATGTCTGAATCAGACTTTGAGCTATGATCTCCCAAGCCCTAGTGCAACGCTCTATCCACTACCCCACATTGTGAATGTGGTACAGAGCAAAGAACAGAAATCTAATGTTCTTTACATTAGGTGTACGTTATTAAATCCCAGCTTTAAGCCCAGTGCAGGCCTGGCCCCATTACCCAAGCAACTGAAGTGTTCAGTTGAGGCAGCATGAGTCCCTTATTTCCACACTTCAGTTCTAAAAGGATTCTGTGAGGACTGCCAAGGAAGTGGGGTGACACTTGGGAGATTGCCCCCGGAATCACCTAAGGAATGTAAAGACACAATCCAAGAGGCGAGCCCAGCATCCTGGGGCACTGTTGGAACACTTTGGCCTGGTCTCTGATTTCTCTTTCAGGTAGCAATGTCTTGCACTAGTCCTGCACTTGTGAAAATGGTTTTTAAACAGTTTCTTGCAAAATACAGTCAGGTCCCAGTATCCAACCAGAATATGTTCTATGGAAACTGTCTGTTCAGTGAGTGTTTGTGCAATGAGTTGACCATTTCCATTGAGACCTATGGGAAAATTTCTGATGTGTTGCTGACCATTGAATTTTGATTCCAAAGTGACAAAAAAGAAGAAGTTAAAACCCTCTGGAACCTTGCAATATGCAAACAAGGAAGGAAGAGAATTCCTCCCTTCTTTGCCCAATCTCTCCCCTCCCTTTCACCCACCATGGTTTCTGGCAAAATGGTTGCTGCAGACCAACAAAACACAAACAAACAAAGGCTTTTGTTAAAGGCTGCTTATTTGTTTACAGCACTACACACAGGTCGAGCAGTTAGGATACCTGTATCTGTGGTGTGTATAGATGGGTTTGGGTACTGATTCGTCATGTTTGGATAAGTGAATGTTTCATATAACAAACGTTTGGATAGCAAGGCCTGCATATATTCTTGAAACAATTCATGGAGGAGTACAGTGGTACTTTGGGTTACAGACGCTTCAGGTTACAGATGCTTCAGGTTACAGATGCTTCAGGTTACAGACTCCGCTAACCCAGAAACAGTACCTCGGATTAAGAACTTTTCTTCAGGATGAGAACAGAAATCGTGCTCCAGCAGCGCGGTGGCAGCAGGAGGCCCCATTAGCTAAAGTGGTGCTTCAGGTTAAGAACAGTTTCAGGTTAAGAACGGACTTCCAGAACGAATTAAGTTCTTAACCTGAGGTAGCACTGTAATCCTCTCAGGCTGCATCTGATGAAGAGTAGTCCACAAAATCTTGGTCTCCTCCAGACTTTTCTGGGCTATTGAGCACCCTGACCATCAGCCATGCTGGCTGGGGCTGATGGGATTTGGAGGCCAACAATATCAAAGGGCCATAGATTCCCCATCCCAGGATTATGCCAAATGCACCTCTGTGAAAACACAGTTCCACTACTTATGGTCTGCCATAGAGAATGCCCTATGGCTGTCTGATAAGGGCCATAAATCAGTGGCAGATGTTTTGTATTTGCAAGGTCCTAGACCCCTGCCATTTCCAGTTAAAAAGATCAAGTAATTGATAAAGCCCCTCTCTGAGGCAGTGGCAGCTGATGCCTATTAAGACAAGGAGGGCAGAAGGCAGGGAGCCCAACAGTATGTGAATCCAGAACCAATGATAGAGACAACAAATTCTAATATTGTCCATATCCTCCTCCCAACTAAGTTGTACCTGTGCAACACTGAGATAAAGGAGGTGGATGCTGATTGGTGGTGCCATTCCCCTGGACTGATTATATAACTAGGCAGGCAGGCAGGCAGAGGCTGGTGGGGCAGCACCCCATTTCCCCCTAATGGACCAGTCCCCAACGGTCTGAGGCCTTCAAGAGCAGCTGCCTGTCAAATACAGCTTCATACATTCCTAGTTGTTTGTGCTTCTACTGTGCAATTCAGATGACCCATTTTATGCCAGCTGGACGCTGCCACGAGAAACATTCTCCACCCTCTTCCCTTGAACCTGAAATTACCACTCTTTCAAGCCCGCTCCTCTCACTTGCCCTGCCCTTTTCATTGTACCAGATCCTCCCTTGTCATTGCGGTTCAGAACATCGTGGGGAAAACACAATCAAAGAGGGAAACACCGAATGATTTTCCTAAACATAGACAGCAGATCTGTGTGTTTTGGCAGTAAGGTATGATAGCTGGGGCCTGCCAGAGCCAGATGCTCCACATTCGCTGTGTGGCCTTACTGTTTCGAGTACAAACTTTGTGAGGAGTAGACAGATGTGCAGGCTATTCCGCCACACCACACCCCAAAAGGAGAATGTGTTGCTGCCAAGGAAACCGTCAAAATAACAGGCTTCATCTGAGTTCAGATTCAAAAGGCAAACTGTCCATGGCATAATGAAAACCTTTCACCACCCCCTATGGACTTTGAAGGTGATAAGTGGCAACAGAGCAATGTCAAACCCTTTGCAGACACCTCAAAACACTGAGGATGTTTCTTGGCCTTGCTGAGGGTTACATGGGGTGCATGTGGAGAATGAAACTTGAGGAGATCTGTGTAGAATTTAGGGCTGTGAGGAAATCTGTTTTTCAGTTTCTTGAAAGCCCCCCCCTCTCACTCTGTGAAGGAGGCTTCCATTTTTCTGCCTCATTCTTGGAGCACTTTAGAATGTCTTTAGAATTTCTTTGAATGCAAGGTTTTGAGCTTACTATATCACTGCGAGGGGGTCATGGGTGGTCTGTCTCTGCTTTTTTCTTTTAAGTGAGCATTTCCCCAGCACCCCACAACCTCCCTGGTTGTTTCCCCAACTGGAAAAGCCCCAGGGGAGGAGTTTACCTTACAATATAATCCACTGGGTTCTGACTGAAGTGTGGGCACCCAGGAAGGCTGAAGAATGCAAACCACCAGTAAGATGATGTGTAGAATGACAGGCTGAATATCCCTCGGCCACCCCATAAGTAAAGTAGGTACTTCAAGAACCCTGCAGTCTCCCATTATAATTTCACAGAAATGTTTTCTCCCCTTTGATAAATTCCAAAATCAGTTGCTTTTCTCATGGCTTCTTGAATAATGGTAGGGAGAAATGTCACAGAAATTCAGCACTCATCAGGGCTGACATGCACAAATAGTGAAACGTCGTCGCAACAGAATGCAGACTTCATGGGGCTTCAGGTGAAACATTTCATGCATTAAAAACACAAGTGATGGGGGCACAGGGAGTAGCCCTCCATGCTTTCCTGATGCAGTCACTACCATTCTAGGTTAAAAAGCCAAAGACAAACTCTAATGTTTTGGGGAAATTACTAACAGCGCAATCATACACATATCAATTCAGAAGTACTTTCAGCTGAATTCAAGGGGGCCAAGTACTTGGGTATGGATCACAACCTTAAAAATAAAAAGAGGTAAGCTATATATGAAACAAATCTGGAGGTCTCACTTCAGATTCATGATCAATTATGATTTCTCATGAGGGGCGGTGGACATTGTCCTTTGCCCTTTGTTTAGAACTCAGCTCCTGGGCTGGAAGTTGTGATCCAGGTTCACTCTTTTCATGTCTTCTAAAGCTCCGTGATGATTTGCCCAACTATAACTTCTGAAGGTTCCATGTTTTCCTGGGCCTGGAGGAAGAGATCTTTGGCTCTATCTGGAGAAGACACACCTTGAGTCAGCTATGCATACACTAGTGTCATCCAGGCTGGACATGGATCTCCACATTGAGCTGCTTCTAAAGACAATTTGGAAACAACACATGCTGCAAAATGCAGGCACCTGGGTGCTTCCTGGAACATGTGGCACCTGTATTATCCAGTTGCCTTGGTGGACCGTACATTTCTGGGTCCTGCTGACCTTTAAACATCTAAATGGTTTTGAACCTGGATACCGGGAGGACCACCTTCAGCCATATCTGCCTGCTTTGAGATCTGCTTCCAAGGCCCTACTTGGAAGTGTCTGATTCTGAGAATAATTAGGCAGAAGGGAGGCAGATTTTTGTGGCACTGACTCCACATGTGTGGAACTCCACATTTGATTTGACAGGCTCCACCTTCCTAACCCTTTAAGCTTACCTGTTCCCTGCCTCTTTCCCATAATTTAAGAATTAATCAGTTTTGGTACTGTTTTATCTTTGACTGTGATTTTATGGTTTTTACTATGTTGTATGTTACTGCTTTTTATTAATCAAATTGTTGTTTTATAGTTTTAAAGGATAATGCTTTATATATTGTTCTAAATTTGCTTAATGTATCTATTCTCATGACTGCTTTGTTGAAAAGTTTTTTTTCTTTCCCGAAAGGCATAAAAGGTGGCTAACATCAATAGATATAAAAACATCAATCCTATTAAAACAGAAAAATCAAAGTAGCAGACAAGAACATCAGCAAGCTAAGAACCAACGGAGAGACAAAATTAATTTTTAAAGCCTGAAAGAAAAATGCAGAAGGTTGCTCGGACCAAAAATAAAAAAGGTTCCATGGAGGTTCAATTTATGCAGTTATTTTTGACATAGAAAAGGTCACTATACAGTTCCTTCCCACATGATATTTTGCAGGTTTAAGTGATCTTGTAAATATTTCTATTCCACAAGACCACTATCATATGCTAGAAGATTTCTTATATAAAATTAGTATTTTCCAGACCTTGGTAAACAGCACTCTGTCACCATTCAGTATAACAAGACAGCAGCCCACTTTTCTGTATTAATATCTATACTTGAAAGAATGACATCTGGGATGCTGATACCCACTTGCTATTTTCAGGCCTCCCACAAACCTGAAGGCAAGCCTGGAATAAGCCAATGGGAGTGGGAGTGGGGATTTAATCAAGAATGGGGACCAGCCTGTTCACTCAGTTAAAGCCAGTATGGATTCTGGACATGAATTTCTTCATGCCTAGCCATGCTTGCTGTACCCTGGCTGTTTCAGCTCTGCTATTCAACACTAGCAATTACATGAACTCTGGAGGCTTCCAGATGAGATGCCTTCAGCCTGAGTTCCAGGAATGGGAAACGGAATAGTTCCTGGACCAGAGAGTACATCTATGAATGGCTATTTTACCTCCTATACAGTGATACCTCGGGTTAAGTACTTAATTCATTCCGGAGGTCCGTACTTAACCTGAAACTGTTCTTAACCTGAAGCACCACTTTAGCTAATGGGGCCTCCTGCTGCCACCGCGCTGCAGGAGCACGATTTCTGTTCTTATCCTAAAACAAAGTTCTTAACCTGAAGCACTATTTCTGGCTTAGTGGAGTGTGTAACCTGAAGCGTATGTAACCTGAAGCGTATGTAATCCGAGGTACCACTGTATGGTCTTTTGTAACTCAATGAATATTGGTCCTCATTGATGGAAACAGAGTATTTCTTTAAAAGGGGCCTAAAAGAGCTGTTTGTTACTCATTTTGTAGCTTCATAGTGTAACAAACTGACCAATGCCAACATAACGAAACAAAAACAGAGCAGTGCAAGAAGAACGGCTGAACAGCACTTCTCCTTTCAGATCAGCTGTGCTGAAATATTCTACTCCATAAAAAGTTGGCTTTGATAATGTTGATCAAACTGGAGAACCATATTAATAAAGTTGCGACAGTTGAACAAGAATGCAGCTGCAAGGGCAATGATGGGTGGGTGTATGCCCACGGGACCATAATTCACCTATCCTGCACCATCTGCACTGGCTGCCAATTTTGTTCTGGCAGAATCTAAAGTGTTTGTGATTTATCTTTAAAGCCCAGGATACCCGGCGGATTGCCTCCTCCCACACGATTTTGTCTGCTTCCCACTGCACAGTTAATAGCAACAATAGGCCCTTTTCAGTGGCTGGGCCAATATTGTGGAACACCTTGTCCCATGGGAGATGGATGGCCCTCTTCTCTGGATGTCTGTTGCTAGTTAGTAACTATATTATTGTTTTGCTGCTAAGTTTCTGCAGCAAAGGTCACATTTTATGTGTGGTCTCTGCCCTTGTATTTTTCATGACATAGTGATTTAAAATTGTTGCAAGCCCAGGGTGTCAGAGAAATGTCTCAAGGAAATAAATAAATAATTTCCAGCGATCTAGCACGTCTACCAGATGCTCACCGGTAAATGATCTTCACTTACACTCCAGCTGTATGTGATAAAAGCAAAGGCCACAATCCAAACACAGAGTAAGGCTGCAACCATCTCCCCATTGATTTCAGCAGAATTGACTTTGTTTTGGATTGTGGCCAAACATATGTCACATATAAATCAATCTCATTCCCCAAACCAGCTCTGGATCCGTGGTTTACTCAGGTCAGAGGAGGATGTGGACCTCTACAAAGGGGAACCCTACAGAGGAACAGGTGGGGTCAGGTAACAGTAAGGCAAAACCAGGACTACCAGGCCTTATGACGCCACATCTACCATTGCCCAATATAGAGAGCCCTGACTCATAGGTAGAGATGGAAGCTGAGCCACCAACTGAGCTATCTCATCACTAGCAATGATGTGACAGTTACAAATCGATTGGATTACTGTCACACCCTTGGCCATCTAGCTCAGCACTGTCTACGCCAATTGACTATGACGCTCCATGGTTTTAGGTGGGAGTCTCTCCCACCCTCATCTAGAGATGCCAGGGATTGAATTTAGGGCCTCTGGATGCAAAGCAGATGCTCCAACATTGAGTTACAGCCCTTCCCCCTGAGCTAGCTTGTTGCCCTCAAGTGCCATGGAGGAAGCTACACCATTGCCCATGTTGAATAAAGATTCCATAGCCAGTCCAGCCAGACCCATTGATGTGAAGTAGATGCACCATCCTCTCCTTTAGTTCAGGCAAGCAAATGTCTTGGGCCGCCCTCATTTAAAAGTCACACCCAGCACTCAGAATTGTCCCAGAAACAAACTGGATGCCAGTGCAAATACTCCAAGATAGGTGCAATATGCTAGAAAAGCCCACCTTGTCGCCACATTCTGCTTTAAAGGAGATGCAACTCGCCAGTACATGGGAGAGAGTCTTCTTGATGGCCACAACTAAGTTATGGAACTCCCTAACTAGAAAGACTGGTGTGATCCACTGTCTTCTTGCCTTCTGCCGCTTGGCCAAGACATTTTTGTTTTGGCATGCTTTTATCCTGTTGGGATTATTCTCCTCTTTTTAAAATTGAGCTGACCTGTCCCTGGTTTTATGGCTGGTTTCTATTATCTATTTTGTTGATTGTTTCAACATGATGTAAGCCACTCTCACCATTGTTTTTACAGCAGAAGAATATGCACACTTTTATCAAGACAAAAACCACATTTTCTCAGGTGCAAAGTACAGGGCGCTCAATGCAAGGAAGACGCAATTTCCCTACAATAGATGTATAACCCTGAGAGAAGATCCTAAACAATTGTATTTAAAACTGACCAATGGGAAATGTCCTCAGTGTTCTTACTGATGCGTAGTATTTTAAACCACATTAGCTTTCAGCTGTCTTGGCTTTCTTCCTTGGTAGTACAGTATGCCAAAACAAACTCCTTGTGTATCTCTTGCTATTAAAAGGACACACCCAATTTTAGGAGGCTGCAGTGGTCTTAAAAACCCCAAAAACAGCCTGCACTTTTAGTAAAGCTGACATCTAATCTTTGCATTTTCCTTCATGCTTAGCAGGTGGAATGCCCAAAAGGAAGGGGTGGGGTCTCCTATTGAAAAAGAGGAATTAGATCAGTGATAGCCAAACTTGGCCCTCCAGCTTTTGGGACTACAATTCCCACCATCCCCGACCACTGGTCCTGTTAGCTTGGGATGAAGGGTGTTGCAGTCCCATAACAGCTGGAGGGCCAAGTTTGGCCATCACTGAATTAGATGGACTGTAGACACATCTTTAAAAGAGGAGTAATGCAACATCTGCTGAATGCATTTATGTAGACCATATTCATTTTATTGCTGTCCTGACCCAAAGGAGTCCAGGGTGGCAGGAGTGGGACTTGCAGTTCTCCTTTCCAGAATGCCTCTGTTCAACAAACACCAAGACAATGACTATTTCCAGGGGTAGCCGTGTTGGTCTGCCGTAGTTGAAACAAAATTTAAAAATTCCTTCCAGTAGCACCTTAGAGACCAACGAAGTCTGTTATTGGTATGAGCTTTCGTGTGCATGCACACTTCTTCAGGGGAACATGCAAAGCCTGTCCAGGAGTCTGGGCTATATCCCCAGATGACTTCACAAAATGTGATATTCTGTTGTGCATCTGGTGGTGGGGCAATCAGCATTGTATGCTGCCGCTTTGAACATGTTCAGAAATATGTAACAGTTTACAAGTCAGGCATGGCCCACAGACTAAGAAAGTGAAGTGTCCCAAAACCTCTATGCTGGATTAATATATTTAGCCCAGCCTCAGAAAATAACAATCATGAGGCAGTTAGCTATCTCTTTCTCCAGATCTAGAAATGTTGCCCTGCTTTAAGGAGTTCCCAGGCTCATCAGAACTGAAGATGGAGACAAAGAGTTAAAGTCCTGGGGTCGCAATCTGTATTCTTCTTCTCCTTGCCCCACCCCTTCTGGCCTTCTGGGAAACTACCGTATTTTTTGCTCTATAAGACTCACTTTTTCCCTCCTAAAAAGTAATGGGAAATGTGTGTGCTTCTTATGGAGCAAATGCAGGCTGTGCAGCTATCCCAGAAGCCAAAACAACAAGAGGGATTGCTGCTTTCACTGCGCAGCGATCCCTCTTGCTGTTCTGGCTTCTGAGATTCAGAATATTGTTTTTCTTGTTTTTCTTCTCCAAAAACTAGGTGCGTCTTGTGGTCTGGTGCGTCTTATAGAGTGAAAAATACGGTGTTTATTTTTCAAACAGCACAGGTGCTTGTTGCATGAACAACATCACATCACTTTTGTCCCTTAGTTTCAAGGGGTGGTGGTGGCGGCAGTTTCATAACTATTTTGTGTGCTTTTCAGATTATCCTCCATAGCTAATGAAGTGAACAGCAGCGCAGTGTGTAGGACTGTTCTGACAAGCTGAGTGTTTCCACATTCCTTCTGTTTTCAAAAGGTTATTTTTCTTTCCTCCCACAGATTTGGAAGTAGTGGCTGTTTTGAGACATGGTGCAGGATACTATTTGTTCTTTTTAAGAGGCATGATGACTTGTGACATAGAGTTATTAAGATTTGCTTTACAATTAATGGTGGTGCAAAATGTTCATGCTTTTTTATGGAAAAGGTTGGTTTGTTTACTTTCAGCATTGCTTTATGGGGAAAAGGCTTTATTTGCTCATGACTCTTATCTTGGTTTTTCTTCCCCAGAATTTTTTACACACCTATTGTTCATATTCTATTTATAGGACACCTTGATGGTACCTGTTGAAAGTTCGCTGCCAAAACCAAGTGTTGCCTCCCAACAGATAAACAAATAGAGCTGTCTAAACATTCAAGTTATAAGCTGGAGTCTTCAGGACTAATTCGCTTGAGCTACCTTTTCTTTCTTTTCCATTTCAGCACGAAACGTTTCTTAATCCCTGCTAAACAAACCTTGCTTGAAAATAAAACGATTTCCTTAGATGTCTTGCACTTGCACATGCTATAATTTTCTCCACTGTATTTGCTTTTAGATGTGTTGATACCAAGAAATTGGGAGCATCATTTCTGTTTTCAGATTGTCATCTCAATGTGACAATTCTAGCCATTGCTAGGTTATCTGGAGAAGAACCACAAACAGAAGCTTTTCCAGAAGGCACTCGTTTAGGGGGCTGGTTAGGGTCTTTCAGGTATCCTAAACCCCACAGTTCAGATATGTGCAGTGGCTCAGACTACACTTGCTATTGCAAGTTCATAAATAGACATATCTGTCAACTTTCAGTTTTGAAAATAAGGGATCAGCCGCCTCACCTGTCCCGGGGACAGTCTACGGGATATCTAACAATCCGGGATTAGCAGCGGGAAGCAGCGGGAAATGGTGCTGGAATAAGGGAATTTCCTGCAAAAAAAGGGAAGGTTGGCAGCTATGTATAGGCTACACTGCCCTGAGGACTGTTTGAAAGTGTATTCACAGCATTTACCACAAATTACCTTCTTCTGTCCAGGGGAAGGTTAGAAAAAGCAGTGCTGCAGCTAGGGGAAAAATTAGTGCTCTCCCCTAGTCAACTGATACTACAAAAAAGTCAGTTACAGACAGCATCTATTGGCTGGTGTTGGTGGTTCATCAACCATTGGAACCATTTTCTAACTATTTTTGAAATATCTAGCCAATTCTGAAACAACAAATCAGTCAAATGCAGAATACACATCTTGAGTTCACTATTTACACACATCTAGAACTTGCTTGTGGCCGTGGTCTGAGAAGACACTACTTTGAGAATTGCTCAAAACCAGCCAAACCTATTTTGCTTGGTTGGTCAACCCAAAAAAACAAAATTGGCTGAATCCTGACCTTGTCAGATGCTCACAACTAATGTGGACTTAGCTATTTACTATTCATGCTTCTTTGGGTTTCAGGATTAGCCCATAGTATATGTATGATGTTGTGAGCAAGTATTAGACAGTAGACAATGCTGAATACAACACAACATTCTGGTTACCACATGGTCACTACCATCTGTCTTATTTGCACATGTCAGGAATTTTTCTTTCTTCCACATGTTCTCATGTGTGATGAATTTCAAGCTTTTACTCAACTGATAAGACTTTCCCCTAGTTTCTATGTGGTTCAATGGTCATATCTGGTCAAATCTGGGAAAGGAATTTCCCCCAAGCCATAGTTTTTATGGCTAGAGTTGCCTGTTTAGGAATGGATAAAGGACATAAGGAAATCAGACCAAAAGCCCACCGGGTCCAACATTCCATTCTCGCAATGCCCAGCCAGATGCCTATGGAAAGCTCACAGCCAGGACCCAAATACATCAGCACTCAACCCACTTCTGATTCCCAATGATTCTTTGTGAGGTATAATAGTGCTTTAAAGGTATGGTGCAAGTGCGATTAGCAAGTAATTAGATGCAATTCTTCGATGGTGGTCTGGCAAGACAGATGGCAGCAGGCCCTCAAAACATGGCTGAGCAACAGTGACTATTGACATGTTCAAGTGGTGAGAAGCATATGGGGAGCTTCAGATTTTGTTGGAGTTTCCATAGACAGCAGTGTAGGATGCTCTGTCCGCCAAGCAATCTGAAACAAGAGGCAGGATGTTTTTGTTTTTGTTTTAATTTTTATTAGGAATTTAACCAAAACATGTTATCTGAAACATATCCTTAATTTCCCCCCATTTTTCTCCCTCCCCCACCCTCCCATGAACCCCCCCCCCCATCCCACCCCACTGACTTCCCTCAGTTCCAATCTCTGGTTTCTCTGTAAATGCTATTCTCTGCATGTTATCAAATTGTATAAATCCTTAAATTGTCTAACTGATTATTGTCAATAAAAAGTTTGTGAGTGTTTATTCAAAACCTGCCAAGGAGTCCAATTCACTTTGCTGCATCTTCAAATACTTTGTAAAGGGTTCCCATTCCTCTTTGAAGTCGCAGTTGTCCTTGTCCCGTAGCTTATTGTCAATTTTGCCAGTTCAGCATAGTCCATCAGTTTCCCTTGCCATGATTTTTTAGTTGGGATTTCCTCAGTCTTCCATCCTTGTGCTATCCAGACTCTCGCGGACAAGAGGTGGGATGTTGTCCAGAGGAACTGGAGGAGGCTGTTGGAAAGGACGCTCTTTGGTTAAAAATACAGTCCGATAAAAGCAAGTTTATTATTTGCTATATTTGTGATACTTGGGGAGGGGCGCATCACTAATTTGTGCTCCCAGAATGCACACGAAAGCTCATACCAAGAACTAACTTAGTTGGTCTTTAAGGTGCTACTGGAAGGATTTTTTTTATTTTGACTATGGCAGACCAACACGGCTACCTATCTGTAACTGGAACTTTCTATGATTCTGTGATTCTTGTTCCAAAAATGGTGACTACTGCTCCTGCATTCAGAGACTACACATCATGCTAAATCCAGCAATAAAGGAACCACGCGGCTTCCTTTATTGCACGTTGAAGCTGGCTTGTCTGTGCTGCTTCTAACATTGCAGTTCCAAAGCAGACAGAGGCAGGGCTCATGTGGCTTGTCTGGGCGATCGGAGCGTAATGCAAGGCAGCATTTCAAAGGCTGGTGCTGTCTTGAGAGTGATTTATGGGGCACAAGAGGGATTCTGATGTGTCATTCTGCCGCAGGGCAGTGGCTGGAGGGGGTGGGTGGAAGCAGAAAAGAAAGCAACACAAGGGTCATGAACAAAAAGGAATTTGCTTATCCCATTTCCGTCTAGTTCTAAATTTCATTGGAGCTCACGGTTGTCAGGTTGTGTTTATGTCTAGGCTTTACCAATGCCTCCTTAACTGTGGAAGGTCAAAAACAATTATTGTTTTCCCTCTAGGGATCTTCCTTCTCCTTGAGAGCATTCAGCAGTGGGTATTTTTAAAACTTCTCTCTCTCTCGTTGGTTAAGAGGGTTTCTATTTACTTTCTGGTTTAATAATTAATATACAGTTAATATTTACCTAGAGCCCTCCCCCACTTTTCCTGATACATTTATCAGTAGCTTTAATAATGAAAGGCCCCCTCTTTCAGGAGTCTGGTCATCCCTTGCCTTTCAAGGACTTCCCTCCTTCTGAAGTTCAAAGCTTTCACTCATTGCATTTTTCAGCAGGAATGGAAATCCCCTAATTTTCCCAGGCAAGGATTTTTTTGGCATGTCTTAAATTCTCCAGTACCTCGTGGCTTTTTAATACAAATGCATATTCCAGAGCAATTGAAATGTCTATTGTACTTATATGCTTGCTTTTTCTTTGCTTTTTCTTTTTACAGATTTGCATTTAGGGAATGGTCTAAGAAGGTTTGCTTTCTTCCACTGTTTATTCAATATTCTGCTTCTTCAGAATAACCCTGGCTGAGTTGGACTCTGTTGCTGCTATTAGAGTGCAGTAGTGATACCGGGCTAAACTGTGATCTTCACTTGGTTTTGGGGTAATGAGCCCGTATGTAGTTGATGTATTGACGGCATCGCATGCCAAGTCACCATATCCTGTTACTCGGCAGTTTCAAATAAATATTGAAATGTACAAGGAACCCTGGTTGACTGATCCCATAGAATTCCTCAGAAGAACAGTTGGTATAAAATAAAACAAATAAATAATAAAATTATGACAATAATATTCTACTGCTCTGCATACACCATACATTTAAAGTATGCCCCGCAAAAATCCTGGGAGCTGTAGTTTAAGGGTGCTGGGAATTGTAGTGCTGTGATAGATTAACTGCTGTTCCCAATATTATTTTCTTGGAGGAGTATGTGCTTTAGCTATATGGTGAGTATGCAGCCTCAGTCTCTAAACATGAGTGTGTGCACACACTTTACAACTATTCATATGCTTCCTTTCCACAAAGACTCTGCTGCCTTCGTTCACTATAAATACAGGAATCTTCTCTAGCTTGTGACAGACAGCTAGGATTTCCAGCAAGAAAAAATTGGGGAGTGGAGCTCCTTAGTGCAGTTTACTTGTTAAGACTGTTTTCCAGGAATGTCCACTGCTGCTAACCATGCAGAGATGAGAGGTCACCAGGAATCAGAGCAGGGTCTGAATCGGAGGTCTGGAACAGCTATCCAGGAGGGGCTGAATGGTAAGAGCTAGGGAGCTGTTAGCTCGGTCATCAAAACCAAGGCAGCCAATGTGGTGGGGGAGAGGCAGAGTGGCATAGTGGTTAGAGTGTTGGAACCAATCAGAGCATGAGATCGGCTCCCCTGCCTTGATTGGGCCGGTGCTTTTCAGCAGCCTTCAGCAACCTGGCGGACCCAAGCACTGGCTTGAGCAGATAGGAGATGTATTCCAAAACATTTGGAGGGCACCAGGTTGAGGAAGGCTGTGGCCCTTTATAAAAAGGCTGCATAGTCAGCAGAGGCAATCCTCAGAACCATCTGAGGAGGTTGCATCCAGCACAGAGTACCAACCCTCAGGTGGGCAGCAAGTGTGCTTGGTGCTTCCATCCTCCTGCCATGTCTTTAATAGATAGGGAGGGGAGAATACAGCACAGAAGCTGCTGAGAAACGGATCTATATTTATGGAGTTCTTCCTCCTCCAGAAAACATAAAACAATATTTACCTCTATCTGTACGACCTGGAGCGTTCATGCTGCCAAATCGACGGTGCTGTGGCTTTTCTTCTTTAAAAGATCCCTAACCAGAAATTATTTCCTTTTAATATGAACAGAGAAAGTGGCTTTTTCTTTGATGAGGTGTCTCTTTCCTGTATCCCATGCTGCTCTAGCAGAGACTGAATCAGCATGCCGCCATGTGACCACAAAAGGATCCTGATTTCAGCAGCTGAGTCACATGAATAACTGGAATAGTTTTTGAGAGCAGAGTTAATTCCCAGAACCCCCTCAGGCATATACCAGCAGGCACATGCTTTACATCCAGAGTGAATTTACAGCTTGACAATGCAGTCAGAGGGACACGACTGATACGTTTTAATGATGATCTGCTAGCTTACCTGCTGTTACAGTATTAAAGCTTTCAGGTTTATTGTTGCCTCTTTCCTGCTTCCAGGAAGATTTAAGAGTGAGCTTGAGCATGGCAGGGTGGCTGGGATTAAATACAAGTCAGCTACGACATGAGTCAAGGATTTTAAACAAAACAAAAGGAATATTGCCTTTTATTTAATTAACCATAGTGGAATTGGTATTGCTTACCACTACTTACGGTTTCCAACTCCCTCCTCTTTCCTTCTTCCTCAATGGGAGTTAAACTTTAAGGGTAAAATGATATGCATAAATTCAACAGGCAAAGTTTTCCTGTTACTGCATCTCCAGGCTTAAAGCAGCTGTGATGTTTTTTCTGCTTGCAATGCAGCTGTTGAAAAGGTGAAGCCCTGTTTCCCCCATGTCCCTCCGCTACTCTCCTTACTCTATACTGTAGTTCCACAGTATCAACAATGTTTGCAAGACATAGATATTGACACAATCCTTACTCATGGAAGCGTATATAAGTCATGGGCCAACTCCTTTTGAACTACTTTGGTTTCCCATGGTATATTATGTTCAGCAACTTCAATTAAGTTACAAGCATTCACCAGTGCAACTCTATACAGTGGTATCTCGGGTTACATACGCTTCAGGTTACAGACTCCGCTAACCCAGAAATAGTACCTCGGGTTAAGAACTTTGCTTCAGGATGGGAACAGAAATTGTGCAGCAGCGGCGCAGCAGCAGTGGGAGGCCCCATTAGCTAAAGTGGTGCTTCAGGTTAAGAACAGTTTCAGGTTAAGAACGGACCTCCGAAACGAATTAATTTCTTAACCTGAGGTACCATTGTATATGTCTACTCTGAAGTCAATCCAATTGAATAGGTGTAGGACTGCAGCTCAAGTCCCATTTAAATCACCAAGGCTGGCTAACTCTCTATGTTGGGTTGTGGTCTCCCCCCACCCCCTTGTTGACCTTGAGACTTAATTATCTTTTTAGAAATAGGTCTCAAAATGCTGCAGTCCCTCCCTTTATTAGCTTTCTCCTGGGATCCAAGTGTTTGCATACTGACACGAGGGTGTGGTGAACTCCCTTTCTGCAACAGATGTCAGCAGAGCAGAAGCCAAAATGTAGGGGAGATTGTTTCTCAAAGGCTGCCTCTGAGCAGTTGGCCAACCTGCTGTCAGAAATTACTCAATCCACTGTGTGGTGACACAACAGCAAACAAGATAGCATGGGTTGAGGTTTTAAAAAGAGACACATGGAATTTATTAAGTTTTAACTTCCCGTAGTTCCTTGGGGGAAAAACCAAAACTCGGGCATAAGAAATCACACCAAACCCCAGGAAGGGAATTAATGATGCATTGGGAGCTGCTCAGAATTTTGAAAGCAGAGGCAGTGTAGGGATTAAATGCATGCACTATACTGCAGAAAAAAGAAGAAAAAAGCCTCTGGATCAGGTCTTGGGCTCAGCTAGGAGGTCTTTGGTGGCCTTCGGAAAACTCTTATCTCGGCCCTAATTTCCTATCTGTAATACAGAGAGATTATTGAACTTGCCTCATTGAGTGTTTCAAGTACTACTTTGAGAATGTCAACTGTTATGGAAGTCTTAGGGAAAGCACTATATAAATACAAACTGTCTTAGGTATATGAAAGCGATGTTTCTCCCATAAACTGTTAATGAAGATCTAAAGAGAGCTTTTCAACTCAGTTGGCTTTGGCTGCTATTTTCTATGGTGGTCTTGATGGTGAGATGGGGTGGGTTGACCGCATTAGCTGACGAAGGAAACACAGAGAGCTATGGACCTCAAGGTGGAGATAATCTGCCTATGGCCAAATTTCAAATGAAGAAATGCAAAAGTGTTTCTAGTCTATTTGAAAAGTTATTTCCCATTTGCAAAGACCACAGCAGGGTTTGAAGTGTCGTAAAAGAGTAGAATATATTAATAAACATGTTAAAGGGGATGAAATTCAATAAGACAGAACCCTAAAACATAACTGTATGCAATTTGGGTTATAAGCATTGGTGTTGGGTGAGCAGGAAGTCACTAGTTTTGTTGAATTGTGGAGAGAAGGCCCAAGACAGGTGTTGATCATCATGTGAGCTGCGCACAGGTGGGCTGAAGCGAGCGAGCTGCTGCCATTCCTGTGGAGCCTCCTTTTACTGAGACAAATGTGCAAGCTAGGCAGATACATTTTGGGCTGTGACCTTTACACATCTTCCGTCCCGAGATCGTGGGGTGGTACAAAGCTATTTTGGCACCCATTTCCACAGCATCATTTTCCCCTAGCACAGTGTATGACGAAGGAGACAAAAGGTCTCAGGGACAAAGGTTACAGACAGGACATCGCTGACTGCTGAGACTGCAAAAGGTCAGACATAGGGGACAATGTTCCGACAGCCGTGGCTTGTCTGAGGGGGAGTTTTCCCTGCACCCCAGGGTCACGCGTGCAGGCAGACTGTGGCTGCCTGCTGGTGGAGAGTGTGCTCCCTCCGGACCCCACTCCCCACTCCGCGATATCCCTACAAATTGGAATATAACTGTTGAGTAGCAAATGTAACTTTAAATATGGAAAAATAATAAAATACTATTATTATTATTATTTTAAAAAACCAAATACAAAAGTGTAGCACAGGTGTAACAGCTATGACTGCAAGCCTAGATGGGCTGGCCATGTAGCCCACTAGCAACATAATATGTGGACTAACTGAACAATCCAACCTGTCCTTGTATTAGGTGGTTCTACCCAGCTCTTCTGTCAAAGTTGATGATGCTGAAGGGGTGACACAATGACCACTCCACCAATGAAGTTGGAGGGGCTGCTACTGGCATTCCCAGCAGTGGCAGGCATCAGAAAGCCCCCCAGCTGTGCATTTTAGAGTCAGGGAACATCTGAGCAGTTGGACTGTGATGTGGTCTCACTGCTGTTACATGACAGTATCAGGCCCTTCCAAGTCTGATCACGTTGTTCTGCCCCTCCCACCTTCTGCTCTGGCCACTGTGAGCTCTTTTGGTCAGTGGCCAGAGTTTAGATTGTCTCCTTACTGGTTTACAAATTGGATCCCTGGGAATTACACACGTATTCTCAGGAAACGTGCGCTCAGACAATACAGTGACAAAACATTTATTTATTTTTCCGTCAAAAAAGGCAACAGAGACATCAGATACACAATTATTAATACTCCTCCCTCTTGCACGTGCCAACTCTCCACTCATCTCTGTCAGCCTCTTCACATCTGTGTGTCTCTGCCTCATTTTGTCCCTTTAATTTTCTGTATGTTATTAAACCAAGCTCTTCTTTTTCATTCCAACTGCTCTTCAGTAATATCTTTGACTATCCTTCCATTTCTCAGAATGTGTCCTGTTATCCTTAATAGCCTCTTCCTCACACTTTACACCAGCCCTTATCCCTTTCCTATTCAATCCAGTTTTTCTTTTTTTTCTTTTCCTTTTTATCCAACTACCTCCACACATTCTTCTCAAATACCACATTTTAAATGCCTCTCATTTCCATTCTTCCATATTATCTATATCCCATGCTTCACATCCATACAGAACTGTACTCCATATGTTTTTAAAATAAATTTCTTTTCCAGAGGTATACTTACTCCTCCTGCTAACAGGTGTTTCTTTTTATAAAATGTTTGTTTCACCACAGCTATTCTGCTTCTAATTTTTGCTCTAGATCATCCTCTCTACTACATATGCACATATTCCCTCTCTCTCCAGCAATTCTTGTCACGAATATCTTTGTAGGCTGTAGGCTTAAAAACTAGTTTAATTGTAATGCTGCTTTCTAGATCCATCTTAGTTTGGACTTAGGCCTGGTCTTGGGACTGAAACTGCCTTGATTGCCCTGAGGAATTATTTCTGTGGAGAGAAAGATGTGGGAGAGTGACCGTATCCATTCTCTGTTTTGTTGAAATTTTAAAGCCTTCCTGTGCCTGAGTTTACTGATTTATGTTCATATTTTTATTGTTTAGATCATATGCCACCACAAAACCAAAGTTCTCTGGATATCACACATAAACGTTGTTATTCTGGAACACTCCACTCCCTCACAGTTCTGTGGACATATGGTAAGCCTTGTTGGTTTCAGCGGAATTGGCAGGTGTGTGTGCAAATGGAAGCTCATAATACCAGCACTACAAGGTCTTATTTGGCTTCCTGTTGTCTCCTGGGCACAGCTGAAGATACTGACTTTGACCACCAAACCCCACTAGGCTCCAGCAACTTGAGCCCCCAAGGAGTTACTTCTTCCCCTTATGCCCATTACAGTGTCTAAAAATGGCCAAACAACATCGTCTTTGATATTGCATCAATGTAACATGATGCTAGATTGTCAGGTTTTCTTGGCAGTCTTCTAGGATATTCCATCAAGCTCAGGCACCACCCAGAGCACTACATGAATTTCCTTTTGGGGCTGGTGTTTAGTGGCCAGAATTAAATTGGAATGAGCATCTGTTATGTGAGACTAAAGTCGGTCCCTGAGACTAAAGTGTTAGGCTTTATCTTCCTCTTTAAATGTTTTCCTCTAGCACTTGTGTTACACTGTCGTTATTTTGCACTGCTTGTCCATATTGTCACCTTTAGTCTGCCTGTAGGACATCAGGAATTCAGTGAGGATTTCGAAGCACTGGGGCTTTGCTCCTGTCAGCAGGAAAGAACCACTTGCACCCTCCAGCTAACCTGTGCCCCGGCCCCCTAGATATTGTTGAACTCCACTACTCATTGGCACCAGGCTGTATGGCAAATAGCGATGGGAGTTGCAGTCAACCACAATGCGGAAGCCACAGGTCCCCTACTGCTGCTTTTGGGGTATGGTACACGGGTGGCACTGTGGGTTAAACAACAAAGCCTAGGGCTTGCCAATCAGAAGATCGGTGGTTTGAATCCCCGCGACAGGGTGAGCTCCCATTGCTCAGTCCCTGCTCCTGCCAACCTAGCAGTTCGAAGGCACGTCAAAGTGCAAGTAGATAAATAGGTACCACTCCGGCAGGAAGGTAAACGGCGTTTCTGTGCGCTGCTCTGGTTTGCCAGAAGCAGCTTAGTCATGCTGGCCACATGACCCGGAAGCTGTACGCCGGCTCCCTCAGCCAATAAAGCGAGATGAGCGCCGCAACCCCAGAGTCGGCCACAACTGGACCTAATGGTCAGGGGTCCCTTTACCTTTACTTACAAAATAAATGCAGCTTAATCAATATGCTGGATGATTCCAACAGACCTGATACTGCAACTAGTTTTCCATATACACCTTGCAATCTGTCCTTTAAAGGGATGAATCACTCTAGGAAGACATAAGTGATTCCATAGTACTGTAAGTGTGCAACTTCACTTTAGCATGATATAGTCTGTTGACTGTTCACTTTGCATTCCATATGAGACTGATCCTTCCCCATTGCTTTTAAGGAAGCTCTCCGACTTCCTTAACCCTGTTTCCCCACCCACCCCATCATTGAACTAAGCATATTTCTTCCAAATGAGATATTGCAGATCTAATCAAGGAAGCCCGTAATTTCATGTGACAACATGCAGCGTGCGTCTTCAGTCTTGTTTTGACGAGACTATTATTTCTTATTGCTTTCGCGCAAGCAAAAGAACTGGGGAACGTCCTGTTCTCTTGACCAATATTTAACAAGCAACAACTTTGTGTGAGATACCAATCTTTGCAGAAAAGGTGCCAAATACTTTTACACTGAAAAGGTGCCATTCAAGTGTGCATGTGCTATAACTACGAGAACAAATCAGCATTCTGTTCAGCAGAACAGATATTCCACAATGGCCTGAACAAAAAGGCAGGCTTAGGTTGCACTTGCAGACAAAAGGTTAATAACATAGAAGGGGAGAGAAGAGAATGATTTGGCCTATTGACTTGGCTTCCTGACATCAGCAACATTCTTAGTAGGCAGGTGTCCCGTATTACACAATTATTAGAATGCCTGGCATTAATTCCCTAATACCTTTGTTTGCACCCTAAGCACGATAGCCAGAAGAAAAATTCAGCAGAGTAATAAAAGCACCACCACCCCACATCCCATAACTTTAATTATCTAGGAGAGGCAGTTTAAGGGGAAAGTTTTGGGAGAAATCAGTGTTGTTTTCATCCAGGCTGCCTCTGATCTCTGGGGAAGCAGAAGACTTTGTCCTCTAGTGCTGCCAATCTGTCTCCGTTTGCCAGAATTAAACTCACAATTAGGAATAAAGCAACAGGAAAAAACTATGTGCGGTTTCCATGGCCACTTGGTTGTTTACTGTCTTTTTGGATCAATATGACAATATTAAAGACTTGCCAATTTGCCATCCAAACAAGCAGCAGATGTCTCATTTGACATAATAAACTGTTCTGTGTGAGTGTTCATTTCTGACATGGCATGATGAAAGACACAGCCTGTGAGCCCAGTCAAGGGACACAGAAGTTTGAAACTGTGCTCCTCATTTTATACGGGGAGTTATTTTTATTGGAGAAAATAAATTTATTATGGCATAATCTTCCATGGACCAGAGTCCACTTGGAGTCTACTTGTGTTACTTCTGTGTTGCTTTGTTTTGGGTCCAATGACTGCTGAAAGCATGTTTAGTAATACTTCAGGAGTTTCTTTAGCAACTGAATGGGAAAAGTTTGACCTATATGTCCTTAAATACATGCTTTTGGGAGGATAATAAAATTGTGTGTCAATAATAAGAATGCATGTAACAATTTTTGAATGTTCAGTGCTTCGTTCTTTGTGTGCGTTATTTTAGTAACTGTCACAACAGCCCTGTAAGGAGCAAAATATCCAGACTTGGACACTGGCAAATCCTCATGAGCAACAGAGAGGTGGGAAGCTGTGAATAACATTGATTTGGTTGAATTTGGCACATAGGTAGTATATTTAAGAGACCGTTGCCAGCCAGGGTTTGTAGTGGGAGTCAGCCTTTTGAGTATATAGGTCTTGAATTCTATGGCATGAACAGCAGATCTCGCTATATATGACCACAGACATCGCTACAATTTACTAGGAGCTACATTCTTCCTAGACATCAATAAAAAGGCCATACAAGAGTATCCTGTTACTTAGAAGTGGAATACTGTGTTTAAAATTAAGGCATATACACAACCCATCAGTAAACCTCTAGTAGTAAGTTCAATCCCTTGAAATTTTCCCTCAAAATATTCGTTCTAATACAAACAAGGCCAGTATAATTACTTGCAACAGGAACCATAATCATCAATTCATTATTTTGATTTCTTACCCATGCTTCACCATAAGGTCCCAGGCAGGTTGCAGCAATTTCAAAACACAATATTTAAAAAGACAGAAGAATAGGGTGAGTCCTAAAATAAAGAGAAGTCTGGTGTCAAAGGCCAGGGTAAAGAGGCATATCTTCAACATAGGATGGAAACTACCAAATGAAGGTGTCAGATGCACCTCTCTGGGGAAGGATTCCAATGTTTTAGGGGTTGCCCTTTTCCAAGTTGCCACGTTCCAAACTTACGGTTGCCACACAACTACCATGTGGGCTCCCACCACTGATCTGAACACCCAAGAGGAATGAAAAAAAAATTCAGATATTTGGGGCCTAAGTTGTTTAGGGCCTTAAACATTAATGTGAACACCTTAAATCGTGCCTGGAAGTGAGCTGGCTGCCAGTGGAGCTGGTTAAGCAGGGGTCCTGCGCATTCTAAATGGAAGCCAGGGCAGTAACCTGGTTGCTGAATTTTGGACCAGTTGAAGTTCCCAAGTCATCTTCACCTTTCTCTGTTCTCTTGATAGCTGTAAGCAGGAACATGGGAGACCCATGACATGAAGGTGGCAATCCCAGGTAAGTAATTCCACATTTTATAGCCATAAAGGAAGTTAAATTGCAATGGGAAGTCTATTTCTGAACTTCCCTGCGTTAAATGTAGGATGTGCTCCAGTCTGGAGCCTCCACCTTAGGAAAAGGTGGTGAAGAGCTTTGCAGATGATTCCTCCTCAGGTCTAAGAGTTCTTCACAGCCTGTTGCAGAAGCCATCACTCACTGCGGTGCTGCTGCGGTATCCTTCAAGCTCTGTTTTGGCTGAGGGCACAGCCAGGTGCCTGTTTCAGGGCTTCAAGTCATCACTGTCTGGAAGCCAGGATGATTCAGCAATGGTTGATTGACAGAGGCTAGCACAAGATGTTCTACCTGCATGACTGGATTCCAACTGTGTGTGTGTGTGTGTGTGTGTGTGTGTGTCTTATGTATCCTGGAGGGAAAGCCACCCACCTTACCCCAATGTACTTTCCATCTTCTCAGTTTCGTGGGGTGCTGATGCCTGGATGTGGCTTTAGCCTGAGACTGTCTTGTGGAGGAAAAGTTTGTGCTGCCAAGAGTTCCTTGGTATTTGTACCCACTCAGAAGATCACTAGAATCATAGAATCATAGAGTTGGAATAGACCACAAGGGCCATCGAGTCCAACCCCCTGCCAAACAGGAAACACCAGGAAACACCCATGTAGTAGGCAGGTAAATGATGCCCGATGACTTGTGAAACTGAGGAGGCTGAAAGCTTGCTGGTTTGACAGCAGAGGGCAAAAAGCAAAGTTGACATAGGAAGTGGGAAAGGATAGCATGGGAGTTTGAACAATGCAAAGGTCTCGCTTTCGAAAGAGCATTTGGAAGCTGCCCATTAGAATATCCACGCTTGCATTTGACAGAACCTCATAGAAATTAACTGTGATAATGCACTCAGAAGTGCTCAGCCATTTGATCTGTGCCTAACTGCCAGGAACCAAATGTTGCTTGTGACTAATGCTGCTCATTTGATGTGGCACTAACTACGAGCTGCTACAAGGAAAACACATTTCTCGTATTTTCTTATGCCACCTCTTTGATCACGCCTCCATATTGTGCATATATTGAACGTTTTGTTGCAAATTGTCACAATTTCAGATCAAGAGAATATGTTGGGAGGGGGGATCTATTATGAGTAATGACAGATACATTATACAAATAATGATGACTATGAGACAACTTCCATGAATAAAAATCAATCAACTGCATTAGGGAGAAAAAGTGACATTCATGATACCATGTAAATTTCGTGCAGGTGCTAATCCATATACCCTTTTAGAAACAGAAATGGGTATGGTTGGGGGGGGGCCCTCTGGGCCTTCCAAGTATTGGCTGGACTACAAATCCCATCATTCCTGATAAGAGCTGCAGTCAAACACTAGCTGGTGGACATCAGGTTCCTAACCCCTGCTTTAGAGGACTTTACTGCTGAACACTTGCCTCAGAAGATTCTTGCAATGGTTCTCCAAAATATAAGTGGGCATCAATGAGTTAGCAAAAAAGAAAATGGTCGTGGCATTTTTTCATATCTATAAGCCAGAAAAGAACCAGTTTATTTTGAAGCGCAACACATTTTGAAGCGGACACATCTGCCGACTCTATGACGACTCTACCCATGAAAAAGAGGGCGTGTCCTAGAAAAAGGCAACCCTACAAGACGACTCTACCCATGAAAAAGAGGGCATGTCCTAGAAAAAGGCAACCCTACAGGACGACAACATACTTGCTTACCAAAATTTCTCCCCACAAATTCCACAATGGAGCTTTACTCCCAAATACACATTATAAACTGTGCCTGTTCTGTGGAAGCTGAAACAAATGACAGGACTACGCAGAAAGATAATGGATATTATGATGAAGATGTTAACTTTAAAAGTTGCCCTGGCTGAGTGACAAAACTAGTTTGGAATCCAGTTTGGGCTCCAAAAATGTACAAGCAATTGTTACAGAATTAATATGGGGGGATTTCCTTTCCCACTTTACAGCTCCATTCCCAGCTTTGTCCCTGTTTCTCTGTCCATTGTTTACTGCTTCTCATAACCCTCTATCAATTTTCTTCTGTTTTATCTTTCCTTCCCACTAGCAGATAAAAATTTATGGTTGGTAGTTTTAGGGTTCCTAGCCCACAGAGTTTCCACTTCTTCAAAACAAAATTTATTTTAATCCATTTTACCATTTGGTAGTTCAAACTCATTCAGTGCTCAGTGAACTCCCACATTAGCAGGGTCCTGAAACTTTAATGCTTTTAGTCCCTTTGGATTTCAGTCGTAAAAACACAAAATTTCTACAGGAAAAAGCTCTTCTGTGTAATCATTGGCATGAAGCCTGCATATAAAACCATGCCATCTAACAAATACGCAACATTATTTTTATGACGACAAGCACACCGTGGGAAGCCATGACTAAACAATCCAATATATGCAGATTTCACATGGAAGACTTTAGTGGGAAGAAAACCTTATCTTAGAAAAGCACCATGAGACAAAATTGGATTGATTTAGGACAGGAGTTGTTGCTTAGGATCCAAGTCTTGGTGGGATTTAAAGCAACAGTGGATAGAAGACATTAGCAGGCCCAGCCCTACCATTGGGTAGAATGAGAAGGAAGCTTCAGGCGGCAGATGCTTGAGGGAAGGGAGCGGTGAAAAAGTGATGTGTGTACTATGTAGTCTGTCCTGCGCTCTTAAAGCTAGGTGTTTGGCCTGACATGCAGTGCAGGATTGGTGTCCCATCCATCACCAGTACTGCAGTTAAGCTTCAACTATCAGTCCTCCTCAGCTTCAATATATGGAATTGGTGTGTGTGTGCAGCCAGTGGAGGGTTATCATCTTGTACCTTGCCCCAGTCATTGGCATGCCTTGCACCTACCGTATTTTTCATCCCATAGGGCGCTCCGGCCCATAGGACGCACCTAGTTTTTTTGGGGGGAAATAAAGGGAAAAAGTTTTTCCTTTATTTCCCCCACAAAACCAGGTCGGGGAATCCAAACCAGGTCAGGGAACAGCGGGAAGGTGCACTGCGCCTCCCCGCTGTCCCCCGAGCTTGTGGGGCTGACACTGGGGAGAAGCGCGCCAAATAGTTACATAAAGTCATGTGCTTGTCCAACCACAGGTTCTGCATCTTACAAATATAAAATTACTCCAAAAGGGAACTGAAATCAAAACCCACACAGACTCTATTACAACCTAGAGCTGTTTTCTTTCCAGGAGGGACATCATTTGCACACCTTTGTCTTTGGAGGCTTGAGAACAATGACAACTCTCTTAAAATGGAGATTTGCAATTGAACATCCCCCCTCATGTGATCTAAGTTAAACACTATGTAAGAGAGCAGAGCAGAGGTACATTAGCAGCTAACCATTAACTTGCTAGGCGCTTACAGAGCTCTGGCTTACCTCAATGGAATTTTCCAATGTTAAACCATTAGCAATACACATAACATGGTTGGCATACCCGTCAACTCTCCTGCTTTGAGCAGGACATCCCAGAACTACAGAAGCCACCCCAGCTTCTGATTGAATCCCAGGATGTCCTGTTTGGCTCCTGCAAGAGTGTGGCCTCATTTTGAGGGCCATGCTCTGACACAAGTCACCTGACTGCCGCAAGAGCAATGCCCTGAAAGACACCCTTTTAGGGGGGGCAGATTCTTGCACAAGTCCTCTGGCAAGAGCATGGCTTCAAAAGGCACGCGCCCCAATTTTCCTCTGCTGGATGTTGGAGGGTATGGGTTGGTCATTGTGAGAAAATGTTGCTAGACTTGATTGGCCTGTGGTTTCATCTAACAAGGCTCTTCCTAAGTTCTCATCATGCCCACTTCCAAGCAAAGGAAAAAATGTCCGGAGATCTGATCATGGATCTTGCCCGCTATGCTACCTAGGTTTCGCCCAAAGGGATTGTACACATATAAAGTTATTTTAAATTCTTACTGAGACTCATAGTTAAGCAGCAACACAGAATGTGACTGGCTCCATGTGACTAAAGCAAGTGGGAGGAATTTATGATGAAGAAGGTATAGTCTTGAGGGTGAGTACTCTGAGCTCTATGGCACACTCTATATTTCAATGAGGTGTTTTTTTTAATAAACATTCAAGCGTTCCATTATATTTAACATAAAAGTGTTCTTAGAAGTTTAAACCTGCCTTTAATGCTAGAAACTCAGCCGGAGTCTATGTGATGTTAATACAAATCCATTCTACTTTCCACTTTCTTCCATCATCCTGTAGCCGCTGAAGGAGGGATGTGAATGAATGAACCCTATTTAGAAAAAAAACAAAACACGGTTGACATTTTCCATATGGCACGACATGCTTTCCCCCATGTGAACTGCTTAAGAGCACACTAAACAACAATGGGGGTGTAGTTTAAAGAAAACAGAAAATAATAATTAAAAAATGTACCCTATTGGTGCCATATCAAGTTCAAATCAAATACTGAAATTCTCACATCTGGACACCAAGTCGGATCAACCATTAATTACAAAGAATGGAAAGATTTGTTTATATTCCCTTCAACTCCAAATGCTCTCTAAGGTGGGAAGGACAATTTGGCAGCTGACCAGTTTTTTTTCTTTTCTTTTATAAAGTCAGTGTGGAATATTTAAGGCAGCTGTTTCTCTTCCCTTTCTCCCATGGCTGGGGGTTCATTTTTCTTTGTATCCCTTTTCTAAGAACCTGCCATTTATGATACTCTTAATAATGTTTTAACTCAGAGATTGTATCATATGTCTTCCAACAGAGAAGCGGATCTTTGTACAGTTTTAATGGGTGTGAAGAGTTTGCACTCACAGGCTCTTTTAGGCCCATTCCTTGAATGTTATCAATAGTGTGGAAATGTTATAGTGCAGCCACCACACAATTAGCTGGGATTTTACAGAGCCTTTATAGTTAGGGCTTAAATCCTTCCATCCAATATTTTTCTTAACTGGAGCTCAGTTCTAGGGTCTTGTATAACAATATGGAGTGTGACTTTGACCATATTCAGAGTGGCTTTCCTTCACCACTGGTAGCCATAGGTAGCCACTAAACATAGGAAATGTTGGGGTGTTTTGGGTGGAGGAACGCATTACAAAAAAAGAATGTTTTCTGGTTAATAGACAACATCAGTGGCCACACAAGTTTCAGTATGATGCCAGCCTTACATCTGTGTGTGTGTGTATGTATGTGCACACATACACAAATGAAGAGGATTACACTTCATGCATCTGCTGAAGTCCATGAACACTATAATAAAATGAGTTAGTCTTTAAGATACACCAGACTCCTTGTTGATATGATTTTGTGGAAAGCAAAAGAGGGTAAACCTGAATGGTGTCAATGTAGTGGAGCCCAGAAGAGAACTTCAATTCCACTAAGGATAAAGGATAGACTTTTTCCCAGGCCTAAATGTCTCTCAAGGTCTTGCATTACTTAAAAACGAAACAAAAACAAAGGCAAATTCAAGGCTATTGGCACATATGCTATGAGATAGATGCATTCATGCAGCAACAATGCCTTGCTTACTTCGAGCTAATACTTTGCTTTGAAATAGACTTTGAGAAACAGTCACGATCCTCAGATAACAGATACAAAGGTTGCATTATTTCAATAGAGTTGCTTTGGATTGCCACAGTCCTTAATCTTTCCATTCATGCATTATGTTAAGAGTTCCTGAAGTGAAAGTATTAAATACCAATGGTTTTGTTGTTGTTTTTCTACCTCTGAACCCAGCATCTATATTTGATCAGCGTTTGCTTAGTGATGAAGAAGTCTGTCAATGTTGGTTGGTCTGTTTCTCATTTTTCTAATTTTCAGTTGTCCACATTTCCACATCAGTTTGTGATTTTTTTATTTTAAAAAATCCTTTTGAAAATTGCCCACTGGCGGAGGAAGAGGCGTGCGGGGGGAGTGCACCACTCCCGGCAGCGCAGTCCTGGCTGGGTGCCATCGTGGCTGCCCCCCACCTGAGCTGGGCGCCACACCAGTATGGGCGGCGCACCATGCCCTCAGGATGCACGCCAGCCCCGCCCCCGCCTACTCTCCGCCCCCCCGGTGCCGGAGCATGAAGCTCCGCCACTGAATTCGCCAGCATTTTAGAGCAGTTTTCTCTTCTTATCCACATTTTTGTATGCAATTTTGCCTAATATAGACATTTTTTTTGTAATTCCCCCTGATATAATGCATGTTTGTATGTCTGCCAATATATGCACGCTTTATTCTAGTAAATGCATCTTAATGCATATGACATAGCAGGAGAACTGCATTGCAAAATTTGGAGCAATGTATAGTTTAAAGTGTGCCTGTTTCGATTCACATATTATTTTGGAAAATTTAGAGTACGGAAATTCATCTTTAAACACAAACCAAACCAAATCCTCCCTTCATCTCAGGTGTCTGATGGGAATGGCAGAATTGCTACAGCTGTGATTTTTCAAGCCCTACCCCTGTTTTATTTCTCTCCGTCTCCTGCTGACCTGCTTATACATTGCCAGTCCTTTCTGGAATATATGTAAGTTTTTGTATCATGGGGGTTACCAGGGAGTTTGAATATGTGATAGAGGGAACATGCCTTCATTAACCATCCATGCCTTTTGGATCATCGCTAGTTGCTTTTTCTGGTATGTGTGTTTGTTGTGTTCTAAGCTGCTTTTGCTGCCCTGCATATGCTAGTGAGTTAAAGATACATATCCATTTTATATATTTAGTATGAAAGGTCTTAACTTTCACTAGCATGCATCCAGCTGTATTTGATTTTATTAGATGTCTCTTATTTTATTTTGCCAGTTGCATGAAGTGCGTTTTGAGGGGGGTGGGACATAATCAAAGGAAATTAGAGATTTTTCAGCACTTTTAACAAGAGCTTTAGCAGCTTATAGGCAACCCACCCCCAATGCATTAAGAACAGGAGAAGAGAACAAAATACACAGCTGTACTTATGTCAAACTCGTAATTGACAGCAAGGTATGCAGACTCCATGGCCAACCCATTGTCTCCTTTGGACAAAGGAGACAGTTTTGAAACAGTTTGGGAGGGTGTGACAAGCACCCAGCTCCTAAGATCAGAGGAAGCCAATAGGGTTCCTGGGGCGGTGCGTGTGCTCTGCACCAAGGGGCAAGGCCAGCCGCCCGCGGGGGTGGGGCAAGCCGGGGCAGGACGCTCTGCAGGGCCTCCGAGGAGTCTGCCTGCCCACTCCCACTTAGCTGCCCTACAGCTGAGGGGGAGGCTGCAGGCGGACCGGCATTTTGTCACCCCCCTCAGTGGTGACACCTGGGGTGGCCCGCCCCCACCGCCCCCCCTTTCCTCTGCCCCTGCCTAAGATCTTGCAACAGCCACCAATCTTGAGAAAGTGAGTCCTGCATTTGCTTAGCAGTTGCAATACACTATTGCACCTCCCTCTTTTTTTAGTACTATATGAAAATGACTGGGTCAATGGTGGCGCATGTAGGAATATAAGAGAAACTTGACTCAGTGTTTCTGGGGAAGCTGTAGGTAAAAAGTGCTTCAGGTAAAAGCAAAAAAGATGAACAGGGGTCTGTGCTGTAGATTAATAATGGAGAGCAGGTAGGCAAGGATATGAAATATAAGATGTGGAAGTGAAGTGAGGAGTGCACAGAATCAGGGCAATACCCAAATGCCATAATATTTAGGGCTGGTTCATTGCAAGGGTATTGCTTAAGAATTGTCACACAAGGATTGGCATCTGTATTGATGTCTTTAATTGCACTATAAATTTGAGCATTAAAGAGAAAAGCAAATGTTATTAGGAACCAGGACATGGCAATGATGTGAGCCCTTAATGAGATCCCAGTGCTAACTCAAGAGTACAGCAATTTCCCAGAGGACTACCAAGGAGATGGGCAATGAATTGTAAGGCCTGCTTTATAGGCATCTATCCTTGGTCAAATGCACCTGCTTGCAGCCACGCAAAAGACAGTGCGTAAATGTCTGGAATATTACATAAAAGTTGTCTGGGAGACCAGGCAGAGCAATTAAATCCATCCTGCTTAAATGAACCCCCAGTGCAGGTCAAACAAATCTAATTTTTATTGTTCCTTAAGGAGATGGTGTCTGTATGGGAGACAAAGAAAAGATGTAGCAGGGAGCTTGAAAGGAAAACCAAGATGCCCTTTAAGGGGGGAAAATTAAATGTTCACAAAAATGCCACAGCAGGCTAGATAAATGATATATTATTATAGCAGGAGTTTAAAACTAATTGATGACTAATGTTTTAATGTCCTGGAAGCTACGCTGATCTATGATACATCTCAGCCAAGCCAAAGGGGCATTTCAAGGAGAGAGAAAATGTTAACTGTTAACCTGATAGAATCAGAAGAAAAAGCAGTTACCTCAATGAATAAATGACAAGGTTGCTTCCACCTAATGTCTAGCTGCGTCCTGCAATGCAAAAATCAAATTATGACAAAAACTGAACGAGGAAATAAACCATGTAGCAGAGCCCACAGTTTATTCTGTGATAAATTTGTTGAAGCTGTATTGTCTATGTATAAAATGAAACTGTCTGCCTAAGCAGATTTTTAGATTTGCAAATCTATAAAAGCCCACGAGATGCAATAAGAACCCAACTCAAAGCATGCACAATCAAGGTCAGTTAATTTACATTAGAGCCAACATCCACGCAGCCAAATTGGTATGGAGAATTTGGTGGGACAAGTTTGACTTCTGGTGAAACTGTCATATGATTACTTCTCCACATGCCCACCTCACAGCTCATTTTCACCATGCCACTATCAGTCTGGGTTTGAAAGCTTTGTTCCAGAATGGTCACCATACTAATGATAACCAGTGTAATGCTCCATCCCGTGCCCTTTCATCACAATCAAACACTCTATTGAATGATAAAATCTATACATCTTTAGATTCACTTAAGCACACAATAGTCCAATTCAGGCACTATTCTAGGGACTCTTATCTAGGCCTTTGTTTGGCACAGAGATAAAGATCATAGAGTTGGAAGGGACCCTGAGGATCATCTAGTCCAGCCTGAATATGCAGCTGTCCCATTTGGGGATTGAACCGCAACCTTGGCATTATCAGCACCACACTCTGACTGACCTAGGAGGTGGGGAGCATGTGCCTGTTCCAGTGTGGCTGGACTCCAGCTCCCATCAGCTCCAGCCAGCCTAGGGCAGAGGCAGAGCTAAGTGCTCTGGCACCCGGAGTGGCACACATGCTGTTCACCTGGGGCGGGGCAAGTGTTCCAGGGGGCGGGGCGGGGATGTCACCCTCCCTCAGGGATGACACCTGAGGAGGACTGCACCCACTGCACCCCCTTCCTCTGCCAGGGATGATGAGAGATGTCACCCTACAATATCTGGGAGGGCCATAGGTTCCCAAAGGTTCCCCACCAGCCTTATGGTCTCCAGTCTAAGCCTTGCCAAAGATTCAGCGACGCTGTGAGCATCTTATCTGGTTTCTCAATGATCCCCAGCTGAATTTAAATTTTACAATAAAATTATAGAGCAGGCTTTGCAATGCTACTTACTGTATATTTTCCAATTAGTGAGCACAATAAAAAATTACTGTTCATTGTGATTGATGAATATTTCTCAGCTAACCATCTAATGACTAAGAAAAAAAGAGGAATGAATCCTAATTTAAAAAGTAAACAGATATTACTGAAATCTTGTTATCGACACTATTCACTGGTATGTGATAGAAGAAGAAAAAGAAGCTTTTCTTATGTAACGTTCTTTGAGCAGCAAGGCTGGATGAATGTTTCATGATAAGTAAAGCATCAGAAACAGAGGCAAGCAACTGGCTACCTGTACAAAAAAACCAAGCAGATAAACTAGGCCTTGTTAGAACAGAACTTCTAAAGGAGACACACTTTCTGGCTTGCTTTCATAAAGTGCCTGAAGGTTTTATGCTACATATTATATCTAGAAGATCAGTTAATGCCAAGATCTCAGAAACTACTGACTGCCCTGGGAAGGCAAGAGTGGCTAGTTCTTTTTTCTGTGCAAGATTAACTGATACAATGAGGAAAATTTCCATTTCCTTTAGGGATGTCCTTAATGGAGTATGAAGGATCAAAGACTTATCTGAAATATTTAGCAGGATAATATGATAAGTCATGTTGCTACAGTGCACAGATGTCCAGGAGTGCTCGCCAAGGTTAACAATGTTGTACAAACAAGTCACATCAGATTGTAATGTTAGAATACCTTGCCAGATAAGACCAAAAACCCTAGGACATCTAGTTCAGTCATATGTTTCCAACAGAGCTCAGTTAGATTCTTCTGAGAACAAGCAAGGCATATAATTGATGACACTCCTCCATTGCTTGTACAACTACCCATGCATATTGGAATGGTACTATAAATATTTCGGGAAAGGTGGGGTGGCTTAATGAAATCCACAAGCCTCCCTGATACATTGCCCAGTTTTAGCCAAATTATCATCTCCTGGGCCCCTTTGGATCTCCTGAACAACGATTCAGATGTATACTTTCTCTGTAACTGATAGCTGTTGGTAGACCCATCCTCTATAAATGCGTCCCATTCTCATTTCACAGAATCATAGGCTTTTAAAGTTGTAAGGGACTTTGGAGATCCTGTAGCCCATCTCCTTCAGTGTGGGGGTCCTGCAACTACAGTATCCCTGTCAGATGGCCATCTGCCTCAGCACAAAACAGCCCACCAACTCCCAAGGCAGTTTGTTTCGGCGTCAAACAGCTTGTACAATTAGGACGTTCCTTAATTAGGGGCTTTCAGCTGGAGATGTCTTGGGGCACCATGGAGGATGACTTAGAGCTACTTCCTATCCCTCTGATGTTCTCAGCAGTGGCTGCTGGTAGCTAGAGGAAAGTAGGCTCTCACCTAGGCTATATCCAGGCATAGTGGAGGGTTAATTATGGCAATTATTTATACATGTGTATCTATTTTAGCACATGCTAACTTTGTGCAAAACTGCCCACTTTTGGGGAGCTGTGTTAAATGGCCATCCTATCAGCTCCCATCCCATTCGGGCAACAGATGAACTGGCTGTTATGGCTGCAACTCTAAACCTACTTACTAGGGAGTAAGTACACTGTGTTAACACATGGGACCTACTTCAGAAAAAGGATGCACAGAATCGCACTGCATGACCCATTCTGCTCTGCTTCACTACCTATGGTTTCTGAAGCAAAGAGAAGCGTAGATACAGTGGCGTAGCGTGGGGGGTGCAGGGGGGGCCGGCCGCACCGGGCGCAACATCTGGGGGTTAGGGTTAGGGGGCGCAAATCCACAGGTTAGGGGGTGCAAATTACTTGCCTTGCCCCGGGCGCTGACAACCCACGCTACGCCACTGTGTAGATACCCTCAAAGCTATCTCAGAACCATGACATAGAGTTCTAAGGACAGCTGCAAAGAAGAATAAAAAAAAGTGTGCACACATCTTTTTTTAAATTGGCACCATGTTCTGAGATTCATATAATATCAAAGGAGATCAATTCAGACAGCAAAGCAGATACACTTCCCACAATGGGAAGATAACTCCCAATAAATACACAGCTCCAGAGCCTTCAGTGTGACTGGAGCCCTGTGCTGCAGTAGTTAATAGAACCATCACCTTTATGAACTCTCCCTCTTATTTCCCATCATGTATGGACTTTAGCCTTCAAAGGCTACTGCTGCTGGTGAAGTAATATGATTAAGTGAGCCTTTTAAGACAGATTTATGCAAATAGTTTCTCCTCCAGCAAGTGTCACATCAGGTCTAGCTCTGTAAGGAAGAATATTTCAAAGATGCCACCTCTTATTTAGAACCACTAAATTATCTGACATTAGTGGTCAAATCGGCAGCAGGCCAAAATGGAGCAACTTTGATTTATACCACTGCTGATGTTGGCTTTCTTTCCACTTATAAAGCAGGAAAACAAAGAACTTTCATTCATCGGGCAAAACTTGGGTGATGAAGTGAAAGAGAAAAGGGCGAGTGGGAGGTTTTTGTCTTTCTACTAGAAAAGCATTCAGATCTTCCTAGGATGGCCTCTTCTTACAACTAAAAGAACACCAAATTGAATTCACAGTCTGTAATCTGCATCATCATAAGCTTGCTGCATGTCTCTGGCACCCAGCATGGAATCTGCCATTATTCTGAAACTCTGTGCTCTCAGAGCCAATGTACATGTTTAGCAAAATCACACAGTAGAGGACTTCTGAGAGTATACCATATCATACTGTAGGGACTGTGTCCCCCACAGGGATACTCTTTGAGTTTTAACATCTTCCAGACAGTACACAGAAAACCAGTGCATCAGAGAGAGGCAAGGCAATCTAAGTCATTTAACTGCCTGAGGCAAAGGATAAGATGGCATCCCTTTCTGGTCTATGCGCAAAATCCAATCAGATAGGGTTGAAACTTAGGGCTCATTCCTCCTCTTGTTGAATGTGGATGTTAAGCTTCCTATACCACAATTAACAGCAGTTCAAAAGCACATCAAGTGCAAGTAGATAAATAGGTACCGCTCGGGCAGGAAGGTAAATGGCGTTTCCGTGCGCTGCTCTGGTTTGCCAGAAGCGGCTTAGTCATGCTGGCCACGTGACCCGGAAGCTGTACGCCTGCTCCCTCGGCCAATAAAGCGAGATGAGCACCACAACCCCAGAGTCGGTCACGACTGGACCTAACGGTTAGGGGTCCCTTTACCTTTACCACAATTAACGGTGTTGTCTGTAGGAGATTTTCCTCCAAATCACTGCCTTTCCATGCTTCCCCTCCCCCAACTAGATTATTTCATGCCCTCTCCTTTTGAGAGCATGCCTGGTATGGAGAAATTGCTTTAAAACAAGGTGCGGAAAGATTATGGGTACACCTGTTACCGAAAATGAATGGAATTCTGCCATTTCAAGTTCAACATGTAATGCCATGTGTAAAAATTATAGATTCACAGAAAAGTAAACCAGAGTATATCTCAATTTAAGGAAGAACGGCACTGCTTTCATGACTTTTGGAAAGATGAATAGACTATTTAAGTTGCATCTGCTATTATTGTTAAATGTGGTCAGTTGGATGCGAGGATATTGTGTATCATGCTTCTTATGAGTGAGTAGTTTGGAGCTGATAAAAGCAGAATTATAAAAATGAGATTATATTCCACTATATTTAAGATATCTGCATATATGTACATAAATGGACATGTTTCCTGCTTGATTGGATTGAATATTTAAGTACATTGTTAAACAGAAATCTTTGTTTTTATTTTTTTAATCTGGAACAACTGTGTAAAGGTGAAGGTAAAGGTACCCCTGCCCGTACGGGCCAGTCGTGTCCGACTCTAGGGTTGTGCACCTATCTCACTTAAGAGGCCGGGGGCCAGCGCTGTCTGGAGACACTTCCGGGTCACGTGGCCAGCGTGACGAAGCTGCTCTGGCGAGCCAGCACCAGCGCAGCACACAGAAACGCCGTTTACCTTCCCCCTATAAAGCGGTACCTATTTATCTACTTGCACTTAGGGGTGCTTTCGAACTGCTAGGTGGGCAGGAGCTGGGACCGAAAGACGGGAGCTCACCGCCGTCCATACGATCGGCAAGTCCTAGGCGCTGAGGTTTTACCCACAGCGCCACCCGCGTCCCTGGAACAATTGTGTAGCTTAAGCATATTTCAAATTTGCAAAATTTGTTTACAGAAAGAGTTTGTGTATTTAGTTAGCATTGTTATCATAATTATTTCTTAAATTTATATACTGCCTTTCATCATAAACATACAAAATACTTATAACAACAAGAAAGTAACCCCTTTCCCACAAACACATTTAAAAGCCCGTAGATTTTAAAATCAGCCAAAGGCCTGGTTATAGATGAATGTTTTTGCCTCACACAATCTAATCACATATTATAGTTGCACAGGGAACTATGATTTGTTGCTGCTTCCTAATGCACGTATACAGATTCTACTTGAAATGAAAAACATGGTCTGTGGAGCTGTTATGTGTCACAATCACCTATGGATTACATGTATTCTCTCTCTCTCTCTGTGTGTATATATATGTATGTGTATGTGTGTATTTTTTATTTTGCATGAATCACTTTCTTCTGTAGGAATTTGATTTATGAAGAAGCTCCCTCTGCTTGTTTTTAGATGCTTGTACAAACGTCTTCACTGCAGTCAGCTTTTGGACTTCGAGTATGATCTGTGTTTCTTTTGATGCATTGATGTTGGCTCTTAGTTTCAGCTGCTGCCACTTTTTAACATTTAAGACTTCGATCCTATGTCCTTTCCTGGGTGTAAGTCCTACTGACCTACCTCTACTGCTTCCAATGCATTTGAAGCCTTAAGGCAAAACACACAAAAAAGTAATAAAACTTGTACAGACACTCAGGTGGTGCAATTGGTCAAAGCATTTGGTGGTTAACCAGGTTGGTGGTTCAAGCCCACCCAGGGAAAACTGTGGGCAGGATTCCTGCATTGCAGGGGGCTG
Source organism: Podarcis liolepis (assembly GCF_965112155.1). Lineage (NCBI taxonomy): Eukaryota > Metazoa > Chordata > Lepidosauria > Squamata > Lacertidae > Podarcis > Podarcis liolepis. Next base: position 59,693,075 of record NC_139559.1, read on the forward strand.
GACTAGATGATTCTTTGGAATCCTTCCAGCTTACAATTTTGTGACTTTAGTACACTATAAACAGCAGAGAAAAGTATAAAACACAAGACAATAAGCCATTAATGCCACTCCATCACAATCGCCACCATCACTGAAATTAATCAGTTGGATAAAGAATACCAACAGCACTGAATCAGTTGGATAAAGAATACCAACAGCACTGAATCATATATATTTTTTAAAATACAATAAAAATATTCAGAATTTGTGAGAAAATACCTTTGCCTGGTACTGAAAAGATGCTAAAGTGAGTGCCAAGAGAGCATCTTTGGGTGAGAATTCAGAAACAAAGGGACGCCACCTAAAAGCCTATCTTGTCATGACCTATGTACGTCTGTTCTTTGCTCCGAAGATGACCTGAGGGCCAGAGTTGGCTCAAATGGGAAGAGGCGTTAGGAAGCAAAGTGGTGCCTTAAACCAAGTTAGACCATCCATCTAGCCAAGTATTGTCCGCACTGACTGGCAGAGGCTCTTCAGGGTTTCTGGCAGAGGATATCTCCGTTCCTAGGGGCCGATTCCAAGATTGAAGACATGCCTTACTACACCTGCAACAACCCTTCCATTGAGGATTGGACTCCCAAGCCATGCAGGGCTTTCCGATGCTTAGCCTTTTGCTGCAAGGTGGCGCCAGCCTTATAAACACACCTGGGAGTCAGTGGGGGCTTACACCTGAGCAGACACCCACAGACTTCATGCCTCTTTCCACCCCGCTCCTTGGTTCTCCCTGAGGTGGATTTTGGGGAGGGCTGCTGTTAAAGCCAGAGAGCAGGTCCTTATAAAAGAGAGAGGGGGGAAAGAGAGTCTAGGACTAGGACTAGCTGCCTGAAGAAACCGTTTCTGTTCAAATGCGATTTTGGTTTTAAAAGCAGTGTAAGGTACAGTGGTACCTTGGGTTAAATACTTAATTCGTTCTGGAGGTCCATTCTTAACCTAAAACTGTTCTTAACCTGAAGCATCACTTTAGCTAATGGGGCCTCCTGCTGCTGCGCCGCCGGAGCACAATTTCTGTTCTCATCCCGAAGCAAGGTTCTTAATGCGAGGTACTATTTCTGGGTTAGCGGAGTCTGTAACCTGAAGCGTATGTAACCTGAGGTACCACTGTAGTCTTTATGGGAGTATATTGTATTTAATTATGGGGTATCAGAGTTTTTAGGGGGCTAACCAGGCTGGGACAGCTGGGATTGCAGGCTTGCAGACATCTGAACGTCTGATGTAGATTTTCAATTTCGTTGTTCTGTATGGGGCAATGACAATAAAGATTATCGTATCGTCTCTACTGGCAAATAAGCCATAAATAGGCTTTCACATTTTATCCCCGCGGCGGGCATCGCTAGTACAGTTCCACAGACGGGTTTTTACAAGCAGTGAGAATGGGGGAGAGACACAGACATAAAGCAGGACGGGGTGAGCAGCTCCTTTTATTTACTGCCCGTTTAAGCGCCTTCCAGGCTCCTCCGCCAAATCCCGCCTCGCGGGCCAGCCGGCCAATCGGGATCAGCGGCACCAAGGCGCCGCTGCCAAGAGAGGAGAAAAGGAGCGAGGCCTTCTTCTTTCCCCCCTCGCGGCAACGACTCTTGCTCCCGTGCAAGAAGCCCGGAAATTGCCTTGTCAGGAACTCTGGGGGTTTTCCTCTCTCTCTTTGCTGCAAAGCGTGTGCTGCGAGCGGCTTGTCCACTGCTAGCTCAGGTCATATTTCACTGCTGGGCAAGTAAGTGGCTTCTGCTCTCCAACCCAAATAAGAATCGCCTTCTGTAGCAGAGCGTTCCGTTTCAGGAAATCCTCGCGCAGATGTTTCTTTCCTTTGCGTTTAGGAGGGGAAAGAAAACACCTCGGGCTTTGTTCTGTATCCCTTGCCCAAGGGGTCGTGTCCCTTTCCCCCTCCCTCTTTGGGTGTACTTTGGTTGCCTTCTGGCTTACCTTGGTTGACTCTGGGGGAGATGGGGAGAGAGCTTGAGGTTTTCATCCTGAACACCAGGTTTGCCTAAAGTGGAGGCATGTGTTTATTTTATTTTATTGCTTGGCAGGTTTGTTTCCCTGTGTATGTATGGGGCCCAGTATGCAACCTATGAAATTCAAAGGGGAGGTTCCCTGCCCACCACACTCCCCTTGCAAAATGGCAACCAGATACTGCCACATGCCTGAGATGATGCCTTATCCTGGTGTACATGGTTACTAGTCCTGGGAAGAGGGAAGGGTGAGAAGAGAGTCTCGAAGTAGCCAAGGGTCATCGACACTCTTTCAGCCGCATTTGCAGTTGATGCAAGTTGCAGATATGTTTCTGTGGGTCACCAGATGTGGGTCCCATCAGCGCCAGCTGGAGTGGCCCAATGGTTGGGGATGATGGGGATTGTAGTTCAACAACATTGGGGACCCAAGGCTGGGAAATACTGTCCTAGGGTTACCGAAGAGCTAAGGCAGACACAATGGGTGCTTCTGCTTGACCTGTTTGTTGGATGTTCATTTTTGTGGAGAGATTCGATGGTGTTGGCTTTTCAAGGAGTATTCACTTGTTTGCAGGGAGGTTGACAGATGACATTGCATCAAAGCAAGCATTATTGCACATTTTCCAATTAGTTTCCCTGCTGCAAAAAGTGCAGGAGTTGTTGGGGTTTTTTTTTGGGGGGGGGCGGTTTTGTTGTCCTCATCAACTACAATTGTGCAACCTGAATTTGCTGGTATGTGGTTAAATCCCACCTGAAAGCAGCCCCAATCTGGGCCTTCTTTAAAGAGAGACAGCTTCTCAGTGTGTTATTTAGAACACGGTGCAAAGTACAGGGTCTGTTTACACATTCCTGAATTCCTTCATGGAAATGATTTCTTTGTGGAAATTAGCCTGCAGTCCACATGTCGATTGTTATTTGTGACTATATCAGAGGTAGGTGTGTGTTGCTGTACGTATTACAAGTGATGGGAAGCTGTGATTTCTGTTTCCTAGTGTGCGTACACTGAGCAAAATACATACTTATGCAACTGTCACCATTCAAGTATCATAAATATGTGAAGCACCAAACATAACAGCCCGCACACTGTAATGTATGACTGCTGTAGCTGTCTACCCTCTTGCCATATATGAGTATTGTGCTTTCCCCAAACATTATTGTTCCAGTACTGCCCTCCTACAGACAAGAAGTACCCACTGCTTCCAAAGCGTAAGAGGAAATGCGGTTGGGTAGGACAAATCCTCTTTAAATCTTAATGTCAGCCATCTTAATTGGGCCTGGAAACAGTGTCGATCACAAAACATATAATATGATCATATGGTTGAGCCCCAGTTAACCGTCTTGCTGCCCTGCTTTGAGCCAACTAAAGTTTCTAGGCTGTTTTCAAAGTCAAGCCCATATATATAACGCATTGAAGTAATCAGAGCAGGTATCTTTGTACAGGTAGGGTTGCAGCTGGTATTATCAGCTCAAGCCAATAAACGGTGCTGTGAGCCTCTGAGGCTGCTCATGCCTCTTTGCTAACAACTAGATCCAAGACTGTCCCTGAACTGCATACCTGATCCTTTAGGGAGAAATCCAGAACAGGTTGAACTTCAATCAGCCAAATAGATGAACAACCTGCTAACAGTACCACTATCTTGTCTGGATTTAATCTCAGTTTATTGGCTCTTACCCAGTCCGTTAATGCGCCCAGCCACTGATTCAGAGCACCTATTGGTTCATCTTGATTTGATGAAATGGAGATAATAGAGCTCGGCGTTATCTAGTGCTGGTGACACCTCAATCTGTATCTCCAGATGACCTCTTCCGGTGGCTTCATAAACAGCATGGGTGATGAAATGCAGCCTGATGGAACTCTGCAGCATTGCTACTGACCTGTAGTCATCCCAACATTGCTCTTGTCTCAGGAGGGCATCCCGTGTGTTCTCTGCAGGAGTCTCATGAGCACTGTGTTGTATGTCTTCGCCGTGCTCCACTCTGCTAAAAAAGGGATGGTTTTGAGGAGCATAAGGAGATTCAAACCCCTATAGGAACTCCTAGGGGGACTTGCAGTAGTGTGGTTGTTGCTGGCTGTGCTACGGGCTGTTGGACTGAGTGTGCTGTGTTGTTGACTTTTGGGGATGTAGTGGGGTGCATGCCCTAACTGGTGAGTTAATTGGCTATCTCCATGCGTGAATATTGGTGGTGGTACTGTCTCTAATTAGTGGGCTGTGGAAGAGTTTCCAGAGTGTCTGGTTGTGTATGTGTGTGTAATCTTGCCTGGGCTTCCCTCCTTCTCCACCCCCATCATTCGGCCCAGACACTGAGGTCCAGCGCCGAGGGCCTTCTGGAGGTTCCCTAACTGCAAGAAGCAAAGTTACAGGGAACCAGGCAGAGGGCCTTCTTGGTAGTAGCTCCTGCCCTGTGGAATGCCCTTCCATCAGATGTCAAAAGGAATAAACAACTATCTGACATTTAAAAGACATCTGAAGGCTGCCCTGTTTAGGGAAGTTTTTTTAGTGACTGATGTTTTAATGTATTTTTAATCTCCTGTTGGAAGCTGCCCAGAGTGGCTGGGGAGACCCAGCCAGATGGGCGGGGTGTAAGTAATAAATTATTGTTATTATAATGTGGGTAAAGCAACTGTTCCTCTGCTAAGTAGTGTTGTACCTCCAATCCTGGTGTAGTGTTCAGTTATGTTGCAAACCTATACATATTTACCAGGGTGTAAGTCCCACTGAGCTGAGTAGGCTTCTGAGTAGACATGTGTAGGACTGTGCAGTTAAAAATAAAAAGACTGGTCTGGCGTGAGAGCCCCTGGTTACTTTTAAATAGATGTGACAGGAACTCTCAGAAGCAGTGTGTTAGAATTGCAGATGTACCAACCATCTAAATAAATGTTTTAAGTTTAGGATGACAAATTACTTAGGGCTGTCCTCCTTTACAATTACGATTCAAGGGTGAACAAGTCCCCTTGAATGCATTAAATTTTGGAAACTAGTTACTGAAACATTCTCGCCGCTGGGTGAAAAATGTCTGCAAAAGCATGTTTTGTAGCATGTATTAAATTTTTTGATTTAATTGTTGAATTTACTGTTGGCTTAGGCTTTCCAGTATCTGTCGCAAATAATTAGACACTTGGTTTAGGTGTTGGTTTGATAGGATGGCTTTGCTGGGAAGCACACTGGACTGTAGCCAATATGCAAATGTTGATGTTCTGTCACTTTGTAGGCTCCTTTACAAAGCATAAATCATTTTGTGGGATGACTTGCTAATACAGCTGAGCACAAGGGACCAAATTAATCCCTGAAGTGCCTGAAATGTCTTTAGGGAGTTTGCCCCCTGAACATCCTTAATCCAAGTTGAATTCTGTTTCACACTTCGATCAGCAGTAGGGTAATAAACAAGAAGAGATGAAGGCTATGTTCTGTTTCAAGACCAAAAGTGATGGAAATGACACAATCTACCAGGCTCCTGTTGCCATTACACCCTCTCCTATTTCATCAGCTGACTTAGGTTATATTTCTATATACCTTTACCCTGGGAGTAAAAAAAAAAGGTTTATATTTCACTTGGTAGGACCTCTGAGTAGAATTGTATAGGATTGTACCATTAAGTCTTTTCTCAGAAGAGTCAGGCAAAATGGTGTTGCCTACCTCATGGAACTGGGGGTCATTATTGAAGACAACAAAATGGTGGCCTTCCTGTGCAGTCCAATACATTCCTGCTCGGAAGTGAGTCTCTCTGAGTTCAAGGGGACTTACTCTCAGGTAAGTGGGTATAGGATTGCAACACCTAGTTAACACAAGAGTATGCACACATTGAACTCAAGGGAACAGATATCTAAGAAATTTAATTAGAGAAAAATCAATATTGACATTTATTAAGGATTGGATACTTCTTATGGAGTTTTTGCGTGTAAGAGAAAATGAACTTGTAATACCTGGATTAAAAAAAAAAAAAAGGCTTATGAAAAATAGAATAGTTGAATTCTATTTGGGGGTTATGTTCTGGGCCACCGCGCACATAAGAGACATCGCATAAAGTGGGGAGCACTCTCTTTAAATGCCCATTTCCCCCTGGTCTCCAGCTCTTTCTCCAATTCAGAGAAAGAAAATACCTAGAGCTGAAGCTCTAGGGCTGGGTGGAGGACACATGGGAACGGCTGCTTCTGCTGTGCTACCCTATATGTCAACTGTTAGGCGGGGACTCTGAGCAGCCTAAACAAAGTCCCGTTGCTCCTCAGGTCTCTTTGGGGCTTCCTCTGCCCTCACTGATGTCTTCTTTGGGCTTCAGGGAGGGTTTCCTCATGAGCCATGAGGGCTCTCCAGCTCTCTCCCATCATTTCCTGGTATGATTCTATTTATTTATTTCCTGAGGTAGCATATACTGTGGTACCTTGGTGTATGAACTTAATCCGTTCCGGAAGTCCGTGCTTAAACTAAAGCGTTCTTAAACCAAGGCGCGCTTTCCCATAGCAGCTGGGGACTCATTTTACAAATGGAATACACTCAGCAGGAATTGGAACATGTTCTGTTTCCAAGGCAAAGTTCACAAACCAAAACACCTACTTCTGGGTTTGCAGCGTTCTTAATCCAAGTTGTTCATAAACAGCTGTTCTTAAACCAAGGTACCACTGTATACATGGCTGCGCATGAGTAGTACATGCATAAAGTTTCTCTTTTACCCTTTCCCCTTCTGTTCCCTTCTGTTCCTTTTTAGATTAGATCGTAAAAGCATTAATTTTATTCTGGTGTATTATAAAAAAGATACTTTGTATTGGGTATGAACTTTTGTATACCTTTGGACAAGTTTCAATAAAAATAAATATTTAAAAAATAGAAATTAAAAAACAAACAAAAGTGATCAATATGGGGCTGATACTATGTATAAACTAGTTGAAACTCTTTTAAACATGAACAAGAAACTCCACTATTCCAACCACTCACTTTTGCTGTCACTATATGGTGTTATTCACAAGTCAACATGTATCTTCATTGAACTGTTCACTTACCAGTTTTTTTTTTTAATATGAGAATAAGAAGCCCTTGATCTTTCCAGGGATTTTAAATTCTCTTTCAACTTATTTCAGCTTCTCATTCACTCCCTTAAATCTCTGACTTGTTGATTTTTGTTCCAGTGAATTCTGGAGTTACTCTGTGACAACTGAACATGTAAACAAGCCTTTTTACATTTCAAGCTCTGTTCCTGCAGTCTGACAAACTGATTAACTTACTGAGAAATTTGTGCATTATTTATTGAGTGCTTGAATTAGTCAGTGCAAACTTGAGAGCACAGCTTTAGAGAGAAGCCCAAATGTTAATCGTCCATTATTTATTGATTTCATTAATCTCGAATCATCAGCTGAAACAACTTTATGGTTTGTCGGACGGATTTTGATTTTTGCTGACATCTGTCAGGGCAGCATCTTGTTGCTTGAGTGAGATTTTTGTTTAGCCAGAGTTCAAAAACAAGGTACACCCCCCACCCCCTTCCCTTTCAAGAACATTGGAGACAGGAAAAAGCCAATGTGGTATAATGGGACAGAGTTGGACTTTAGAACAGAAATCTGTCCAGACCAGAAACTGTGGTTAATCTACCGTTAGTTTAAGCAAGTTATCTTCAGTAGCTATAGTTGATCCCAGCAACTTGACAAACTGCAGTTTTCCAAATTCCTGGCCACTTTGGAGATGGGAGGGAGTAGTGTGAAAGCTCAAGGCTTATTGTGGGCTTATCCAGACTTGCCCTTGCCTCACCTCATTACCGCCCCCCTACTTGATCTTCTGAATCGGAGCAAACACCAATTGGGTTTTCTCTGGATTTATGTTTTTTTCCAATTTATGGCTAAGGAATGGGTTTTCTGGGGAGAAATGGCAGGCACTGGCAAGACTGCTTAGACTCATGCCTAGAAATTGCGAGACAAGTGAAAAATCACTTAGACAAGTGCAAGTATGGATGAGTCCTGTGTCTTGTTTACGCTTCTTCACATAATGCTTCAGTTGTGGTTTAGCATGGCATCCAATGCAATCAGTCTGCCTTTGTAATTTTTCTAATGCCCCATTACTCCAAAATGTATTTTTCCTAGTTAAAACTTGTTGACTATTCCTTATAGGAGAACACTGCTGATTTTAGGATATTTACTCTAGTCACTGTTGACCCTAAAAAAAAGATGCACTGGAGAATTCAGTGCTTTTCATGCGTAGATCCAGATGTCATGTAGGTGATATCTCAAATGTATTATACTCTGTAGTACTCTTAGCATCAAACAATGTTTTTGCAAGGAAACTGGATTGAGTTACAGGAATGTTGCACTTTGAAGTGATGCAGAATGATAAATGAACGCATAATATTTTTAAACACAGTTCCTCTAGAGACAAACCTTATATCAACAATTGTTGGAGGCATCTATAAACTGAATGGTTTTTTTTGTCAATGGCAAGTTAGACTGTGAGATGAAGAACAAAACAATGCAGTGCAGCCTAGCTGTTGGATTACAGACACGCTTGAGCTTCCAAAGCCAATTATTATGGCCCAATGTTGGGCAAAGGTGTGTCTGCATGTGTATTTCTGTATATTTAAAATATATTTATTTATTTGGAAAGGATGGGGAGCCTGCTAGGAGTTCATCCATGGACATATACCATGGCAGTCCAGTTTTATGATTGTTCATAAAGTTACTGGTTATATACAGGAAAACCCTATTTTGCATGGAGCTTATGTTCTGGGTCATCACGTGTGTTGGCAGTGCACTTGTAAGCCTGTCCTGCTGCACTCCCATTATACCCCATAACGCCCCCTTTTCCTGCCACTTCTGGGTTCGCAGTGATGCATGCATGCACCAAGAATGCATTCAAAATGGGAGTTGCCTGTACTGATGGGTCATAAAGGCCCACCCACTTTGTGCACAAAACCCCTGTCACTCTGTCCACTTTGGACATGAAAAACTGTCACTCTACAGTGTGATTGGCGTATGACTGGCTGCAGTGCATAGCATTTGTAGTCTTTGGACTGCTCAACTGGCAACTGTTGCTGCTGCTGCTGCTGCTGCTGATACTCAATGGTAATGCTTTTCTTTCTATTGCTTTGTTTAGAGGCAGCTGATGAATAGTAAGAACCAAAGTGTTGCACACTACACATAGCAATGCAATAAAATGATTTTAACAGTGCAATATTAGGCTTGTCCTGTAGGATTTGTTCCCCGGTAAGTGTATGTAGGCTTGCAACCTATATAAAACATGGGTTGAACCAGCATGTACATTCCTTCATGATGAAGGTGGGTTCCTTTGGCTTGTGCACTGTGGTTCATGTGTGAGTTCTTATTCATTTTATTTATTCATAATTTATTTATTCATATTATTCCAGAAATGAATCAAACTATTAACTCATTTTTCCTCTGACTTTCCACCTGATGGGACCACACGGTGTCTTCCAGTAAGATCATGGCATCCCAAAATGATCAACATGAAAACTGTAGCAGCAGACTAAGAAAACAGTTTAAATCACTTTGCAATTGTAAAGTTACAGCAAAGGAAACAATGTTATAAAATTATCTTCTAGATGTCTGTTGAGGAGCCATGACCTATGATAAATTATCATCATCAACAACAACAACATCATCATCATCTTATTATTGGCAAACTGTGGACTGATCCTGCAGACTTCATCTGGACAACTTTTTATAACCATGGTGCCACTACCAAAAAACAGGTCCTCTTCACTGGAAGCAAACGTTAGAAGAGGACTCCAAGTATCTTAATGTCTGAGAACTTGTATGGCATTAGGCACTCTTTAAAATGATGTGTATGGTGTAGGGAAATGGTATAAAATATAGGAACCTTGTTGTTAGTGTGAGGGAGAACAGAGTATACCTGTAATATTTATACTTCCTGGAATGAGATTGAGAAATTGTCTTTCTTACATGTGACTGGAAGTTGGTAAAAACAATGACAGGAACTTTTAAAATAAAACCCTGCACAATTTGTTGATTTGACTTCTGTTAAGGAGCAGTAACTTCCTGAATGTGGGATTAGGAGACCAAAATGTGTTATTGCAATGAAAAATGCTTTATGATACTTTTATGGTGGAAAGCTTATTGGAGAGAAAAGTCATCCAACCATAGTCTAAATAATTTGCTATAGGTAGGCTTAGCAGCTTACAAACTATTTCCAAATGAGTTTGCCTGCAGCGCTTCTGATGGTCTGTGTCAGGACTGGTCAAAGGTTGGGAAGGGTGTGTGTGTGTGTGTGTGTGCTTCAAACCAAGGGTTGTACTGGTGAGGTGGCTACCTTATTGTCCCTTGGCTTGGCATTTGTAACATGTAGCAAAACTCATTGGATCCCAAACTGTAGAATTTGTTGGTATGCAGTGCCCATTGCAAAGATGAGCAGTGATAGGAGAGAATGAAGTTTTATCCAAGTGAAGCATATTTTAAAAAGTCCCTTTTTGTTTCCCTGTCACCCAGAGGTCTGCTCAAAATGCAAAGTGAGAACCTGGAACCAGTAAATTACTACATTGGAATTGACGTTGGCACAGCAGGCGTCCGTGCGGCTTTGGTAGACAAGTTTGGGACGTTGGTGGCTTACGCAGAGCAGCCAATTCAAATTTGGGCACCACAACCAGACCACTATGAGCAATCCTCTGATGACATCTGGGCTGCATGTTGTACAGTCACAAAGGTACAAACATGAATGCTCACTATGAATTTTATGCTACACACTGTGAGGCAGCTTTTCTAATGAGGTGAGGCAGACTCTACTGCCTTTGTCACATCGAACCATTTTCACGCACACAAGAGATACAAGATTCTAGGAGGGCTGATATAACTAGTGACATTTTCTGGCTAATCTCTGCCTACCTTTAATTTTGGGAAAATTGGGGCTTCCTGTTCCAGATTTGACTATATAATGGTCGTGTTATTAAGTTCAAAGATTAACAGCAGCTTCTGATATATACACCTTTATACTAACCAGAACTACATCTCTCTGATTTCTCTGTCTGCTCCCTTTGTATATATACCTCTATTGCTAGCACACACAAAAAACACCTTTGTATTCCTTCTAGTACATCTGGCCAGCTTCTATTAAATGGTACTGAAGCTGCCCTGTTTCAGTTAATCCCTCTCTTTATTTTTTGTGAGGGGTGGGGGGATGTATACTGATAAGTAGCTCTTGGAAAAACTGCGGGAAGAGTTTTTAGGTTTAACATTCAGGATTGGAAGAAGAAGGGTTGTGGTTTTTTGGGTGGGAGAAAATTATAACTTTGAGGTAGAAGTTTTTTGCTTATGGTAGAAACCAGAAAGAAAACATCAATTACCTGTTTTTTGAAAAAACAAACTCCAAAAAGTGAATGAGCTTAATCAGCTGTACACTACCTCTGTTTTTTCCTTCAGGTATTCTCTCTCTCTTCCTTTCTATAAACAGCCTTGAAAATTAGTCCATATGAGCTGCTAGCCTACAAAAGTTTACACTACTAGCTTGCAGTTTCATGTTGACTGCAGGGGAAAAGAAGACTCCAATTCTGTGGCCAGCCTGGAAATATAGGCTACTAGCTTCTTAACACATTCATAAAAAATATCATTCTAGCTAGTGGAATGGCCAAGGAGGGGCAGAGTGATCTATTGCTTTTCTGCCTTCATACTTGATCATGGAGGAAGATGTTTTCCTTCCTCTGAAGCTAGCACAAAAACCAATTGGGCTGTAGGAGGGAGGAATACAGAGATCCTCCCTTCTCTGCTAGCTCACTCATGTGCCATTTGGACTTCCTGGTTGCCTAAGGGCATCTGGACAGTTTTTCCAATATAAGCCTGTTTTGCAAAGGACATATTGGAAAGCAAAGGGTATTGTGTCCTAACACAAATCATATGGAGGAAAATGTCTGTGTGCGAAATCAAGAGGAAATTAACAGCATACCACACTGGGGGTGGGACAAAGATTTTTAATGTGTATTATGTGTATGTATGTGATGGGGAACAATTATACCCCACCGAAACAAAGGAGATGATATCTCAGGATAGTGACAAAATGTGGATTTAATTTTTTTTAAAAGCAGCCCAGCACATTTGGGGCTGTTATTGTTGTTGAAGGCCTCAAGGGTCAGAATGAAAAACAGCCTGAAGATAACTCCAGTTATCTTACATTTTAGGTGGTTTTTAATTCTGGCCCCTGAGAAAGGCCTTTAACACCAACAGGACAAAGTGCGCTGGGCTGTTGTTGTTTTAAACCAAATCCTAATTTTGTCAGCATCTTGAGTTAACTTCACCTTTGTTTTTGGGGGATCATTTTGTATGCTTACTGCTTTTTGTATTTTGGGGAGAAGAATTATAAGTTTTTTCTCAGTTGATCTGTTAGGCATACTTACAGTTTTTTGTGTTGCAAAAAAAGTACAAAAGAAACTAAATAGAGGTTTTAAAACAATGCGAAATGAACACATAAGGTAGAGAGACCTTTTCATTCAGCTTGAAAAGCTTTCCTTCACCATCAGAGACTCTGGGTAATGTCACAAATATAGTACAAGATTCCTGTGATGGATACCTGGTGCTAGTATTGTAGCATCTACTTATGTGTTAGAAGGAAATGGAGCTTGCTCAGAATGGAACTGCAGGTGAAGCCAACATCTCAGTTAGCAAGCACCCTTCCCTCTACAGCAGACATTTCTACTGAAGTATGGTATGGGTAGGGACACAGGTGGCGCTGTGGGTTAAACCTAGGACTTGCCGATCTGAAGGTCGGCGGTTCGAATCTCTGCAACGGGGTGAGCTCCCGTTGCTCGGTCCCTGCTCCTGCCAACCTAGCAGTTCGAAAGCACGTCAAAGTGCAAGTAGATAAATAGGTACTGCTCCGGCAGGAAGGTAAACGGCGTTTTCGTGCACTGCTCTGGTTCGCCAGAAGTGGCTTAGTCATGCTGGCCGCATGACCCGGAAGCTGTACGCCGGCTCCCTCAGCCAATAAAGCGAGATGAGCGCCGCAACCCCAGAGTCGGTCACGATTGGACCTAATGGTCAGGGGTCCCTTTACCTTTATGGTATGGGTAAGCTTGTCATAAGTCAGGAAAAGTCCTGACATGTCCTGGTTTGGGGGCTTCCTAAAAAAGCTCAACAACTTTGCAGGTGTCAGGAATAGGTAAGGGAAATGTAAAACAGCAGGATGTTGCTCCATCTCCTGAATTTCTTTAGTTGTTCTTCGCCTCTCTTTGTGGGTATTATGACCTCCTTTGGCAGCCAGCATTGTCAGGGTGGTCTTGGGGCGGGGAAGGGGGACCTTCAGTCCTCTACTAAAAAAGTCCTGGGTTCGGACTGCTTGGCGTTCTTAGGTTGGCTCTTCAAATATGCATGAGATGCCTGGTAATTCATAGTTGGACAGTTCACTGTTCGCTTGTTATTGATCAGGATTTTCAAATATTAATGAGCCATTCTCTGCAGTGAGTGCCCTAAAGGAGATGGAGGAAGATGGGGGTGTGCCTGAGGATAATGAAACAGAATGCATTTCTTCATTTACTCTTATTCACTCTATTGAACGTTTATCGACATTAATTCCAGCAGGCTTTTAAAATGAATTCTGATTTTCATAGTTAGCTCTATTTTTGTTTCATTGTATTGAGTCTCCTGCAAACCACTTAGGAATGGCTGTAATTAAGCGGCATTAAAATTGTTTAAATAATACAAATAACAAAGTGTACTAAGAATCCCATGCCCATCAAGAACACTTGAACCTCCAGGTAGTACCGACTACATATTATAGTGACCTGTTTATATATAAAACAAACATTGGCTAAGTTTGGTGTGGCAGGAAAAAAGTTATTTGCCATAGTGGTGTTGCAATACCTCATAGCCTGCATCTGTCCCCAGTGCCAAATACCTCTTCACCAAGCTAAGAAAAGATGAGTCGTATTAGCTATGTCTATGCATTTGTACATGCCCTGTGTTTATCAATTGATTTTGGTGTGAGCCCTCTTTGAGGGTCACCGAAAGATAAGTGGATTAAAAAAAAGAAGTAATAAAATAGGAACATCTATGACCTTAGTTTGCCAAAGTACCCTCATTGCCATCCTCTTAATAGAGGGCAATGAGTTGCCTTACTGTTTTTCTTCTTCTTCTTCTTCTTCAACCTCACTCACACCCTAAAGTATATTCATTACTGCTCAATACAGCAAAGTGCCAAAGGACAAGTTGTTGAAAGATGGTACTAAACTGAAAACAATGGGACTTACATCTCAGTAGACATTACAGCATTTGAAGTAATTCTTTGAAACATCCGCCTTAAATTGTAACTATTTATAATAACATTTTCAAGTTGTCATATTGCTATCTGTCTATCTATCTATCTATCTATCTATCATCTATCATCTATCTATCTATATTTATATCTATCTCTATCTCGTACCCCTCTCAGAGACTGTTTTGTTAATGGGTGGTATAAAAATGCTGCAATTAAATAGAATGGGTAAAATGTTACTTTTTAGCACTTTCTGGATGCTCAGTACAATAAGCCCATCACATGCACACAAATGAAAAAGGGGTAAATGTGTATGGGGAGGGGGGGAGAGACTTTGGCTATTCCACCTGCCATAGAACCCAGTGTGTTTTGACTTTAAACCGTTTTGGCTTTAAGTGCTGATTACCAGAACATAACCTGCACATAATTTGTGGCCCTGCTAGGTTCCTTTTGCAGTTGCGAAGCAAAAGAATGACTATTCCTCATACGTTTATGGCTGAGATGGGGTTTTGAATTTGGAGACTACTTGATTCACAGATCAAAATCTTAACTAGTTTTTCAGCATATACAGGGATTTAGAAAACCATGTGTGATCCTAAAGTAGGAGAAAACCAGCCTCTGCAGCTTTGGGGGCCTGTCACATAAGCAGTCTTAACTCTGTGTGGAAGAGCATGCGGATGTGTGCCCTCCCTGGGCTTTTGAACATGCTCTCCAGGGATGATGGTAATGTGAAAGAGCAATTGAGTTTACACTCCCCCTTCCACACATACATTTTGTATTTAAGTAATCTTTCAGAAACCCAAACCCTTTCAGCAATGACCCTATTTTAGATATTCATATTTGTGTGTGTGTTTTGCCTGTATGCAATTCTGAAACTATATAACTGACTTGTTCTTCACAGAAAGTTGTCTGTGGGATAGATGTTTCTCAGATTCGAGGATTGGGCTTTGATGCTACCTGCTCCCTTGTTGTTTTGGACACTCATTTCAAGCCCCTGGCGGTCAACTCTGAAGGTAAGACTTTCTAATAGAACACTGAGATTTTCAGCATTAAAGTGAAATACAAGGTTAAAAAAAATCTATTTAACAACAATTCGGCAGGTAGCTATGAAATTAAAATAGGAAAGACTTGTACCACAAGTTCTCCCTGATATCTCCTGCATGGCTTTATTTGAAATGCTTGTGTCCAAGGCCACAGTCATTTCTTTATCTAGCAAGAATTAAATGAGAGTTGCTGAAAGATTTTGCTTAAAGTTACATATTAGCTGAATTTGGAGAAGTCAACTGAAACAGTTCTAGGAACAGAGAGAGAGGGATGGGAAACTTGTGTCCTTCCAGTGCTTGTTTGACTACAGTCTTCTTTGCCTGTGTTGGCTAAGGCTGATGGGAGTTGCAGTCCAATAACACACAGAGGGCCACATACTTCCCATCTCTGCTATAGGATTAGAGGACTGTGGTCTCAGGGCTGTGGTCTAAAGGCCAGGGGCACATGCAGCAACCATTGTACTGAAAATGAGCAGGTCTGGGTCTCATCAGAGTCTGGATGGGAGACCACCTAGGAGACCTTCCCAGGCATGTTGGCCTCGAGGAAAGTCAGGATATAAATTCATTAAATAATTTTGGGGCTAGGTGGGTTACCCATATCTAAATTAGAAATAACTCTAAGATTGGCCTTGTTTTATAAGGAGAACACAACAGAAACATCATTCTGTGGATGGACCATCGTGCAGCTGACCAAGTAGCACGCATCAACGGGACATGGCACAGAGTCTTGTCCTTTGTTGGTGGTGCAATGTCCGCTGAGATGCAGCCACCTAAGTTGCTGTGGATGAAAGAAGTGAGTATGTCTAAAAAGGCAACAGAATTTTGGTTATGTGCCAAGAAGCTTCGGTTCTCCTAAACTCAAACCTATATTCAATTGTAATGAAACACTGTGTGTGTGTGTTTTAAAAAAACCTTTGGAGTCTTCTCATTAAGTCAAGAGAGAGTTCTAACTATTGACAAAAACAAAGGTTTAGATGGTGAGTCCTTGGGAGAAGTCTTCTGAGGCTTTCTGTTTTTACGCCAGCTTTCCCTGTTCATTTTTGTGCAAGCCTTTGTTCTCAGCTGGAGAGCCTGGCATCTTGTGTATTTGGCTTTAGGAATGTGAGATCAAGCCTGTATGATTTGCTAACGAAAGAAAATGTTACATCCAAGCACAAATGTGGCCGTAGGGCATAGTGTTGTTAATGTTCACCAGCTTTTGTAGCCTAGTATGTTGGAGAGCGGTGCGACCAGGGCCCAATCCAGCTGTGCGGTTGTGTTTATCCACTTCAGAGTTTGCAAGTAGGATTCCTAGCAATTGATTCTACTGGTGCTTTGCTGACTGAAGGGGTGTGTAGCAGGAAAGAGCTCTTGTGGGAAATCTGCTTCCATACCTTTTTTCCTAGTGCAGCTGCCATCTTTTCTCTCTCATTTGCTATGGCCTGAACGTGCAACGTCTTTACAGTAATATAGATGGAAGAGCAAGAAACTGCCACACTGTAGTTTGTCACCCTGGCTGTGGATAACAAAGGTGAACCAGTTGACTCCAGAACTCTTCTTCCATTGCACATTGTTAAGGGTACCAAAGTGTTTCTAGAGATTGTCATAAACTGATAGGGCACTCTCATTTTAGGGTTCACCCCAACTCAGGAAGAGCATCCTCCATATAAGGGAAGCAAAATAATGTAGGATTTCATAGTCTTTTCAGAAGACTGAGTTGTTCCCTCGGGCTTTAATTGGCTGTTAATGGTTGGGTCTGACATAGTTATTGCTGTATTTGTCTTGTTAATTGTATGTTATATTTAATAGTTTTATTAAGTCATTGCTTTCCAAGGTGAAAAGTATTTTAAATAAATGTGGGATGAGGGAGAGAAGGGGAACAGTGACTATATGAAGTTTGGGGGACTGTTAAAACACTATGGCTTGAATTTACCCAGTTAAAATGATTTAGTCAATTGGACAAACATAAGGAAATGTTTCTTTACCTAATATTTGCAGGATTCATCCCCTTCAGTTGTGATGAACTGGAGGTCGGTCATTGACCTTTGGTGTGATAGATTAGAATGGAACGTTCAGCTTGAAAGTGTCTAGTTACCAAATGCTGCGGACAATAGAGGAAAGTTGTTTTCGAACGTAATCCATTCCAGAAGACCGTTTTCAGTTCCGAAACATGTGAAAACTGAGTTGCAAAGGGTGGCCTGCAAATTCAGTAGAGAAAATTGGGGGGGGGGGGAAATCAGCGGAAGCTGTTTGACTTCCAAGGCATGTTTGAAAATGGAAGCATTTACTTCTGTTTTTTGGCATTCGAAAACCGAAATGTTCGACTTCCGAGACGTTTGACAACCGAGGTACCACTGTATATTGTGCCTTAATTGTCATGGCCTCAGGGTCATCTTTACTTCTCTGTGCATGGAACACTAGATTAGACAGGCCTTTGGTTGACTTGTGAGAGCAATTCATTGCATGCAGCAACAACTGTATTTGTGGGTAGGTGAGCTAGAAGTGGGCAGCAGTTGTTTGATTAAGGACATGGTTGCTTCTCAGCAAACAGATGGACCTCTTAGTGTTCTCTCATTTTAAGAAAAGTTGGAGGTCCTCTGGAAAGCAGGTTCTACAGCTATTTGGTTTGAGTTTGGATGGAGGCAAGAAGATTGAGTGAAGGAGCCCTTGAGGTCTATATCTTCACCTTCAGTGAAGCTGAGAGTGCATGGTTGCAAATAATTGGCAGGGACGATCTTATGTGTGTATTCTTTGGTTTATAAAAATAATATCATACTTTCCTCCTCCTAAAGCCTGAAGAATCCCTGTGAATCTTAGCGAGCCCCACCAGTGTTGCATTTTCTGTGACTTTCATCATACCTCCAAAATTGCCACCTGAGCTGTCTTGCTTCATATGTATGAAATAGCCGTGGAGCAGACAGAAGGCGCTGTCTTCATAGTCTAATTCTTATGCCCTCTCTTTAGTTTAAATTTTATGTGTCTGAGGTTGATATATAGCTTCTTAATACCAACTGTCAGATGAAAGGGAAAAATGTGTGCCACTTGAATTTTTTATAACCTCCACCAGTCTGTCTTGTACATTTGGTCTCAATGATGCTTTCTGTCTCTTAATGAAGGCCAAATGTAAATTGCCCCCTGTCAGCGTACAACAGCTGGAGTCTCTTTTCCTGACTCTCATCGTAGAGTAACAAGGTGGAGGCTAGAGAAGGTCAAGGAAGTTAACTGGCAGAAGCTGATAGTGACAGATTCAAGTTAATAGGGGTTAATTAGCATTGCTTGTGGACCTTGTCATGAAATATGAATATTCACTTAAACTCCCATTCCATACGTCAGTGGTCTTCTAATTATTTATAATAGTTTTAGGAAAAGGTTGGGTTTCATACTCAGTCTTTTAAATGGGAGTCAGAAATATCAACAAATGGAGGTTGCCAACAAAAATGTTTAGTCTACTAGCCCCAAGCAGACGAATGTGGCCACGTAGGGAAATAAGTGTGTGTGAAAATGTAAGATCTCTGTGGCTTGCCAGGATTGATGTTGTGGATGTGGAGTAGTTAATGGGAAGTTCTGTGACAATAGGCTGCCTCCCAGTGCTCGGGGAATAGGATTTGTCACTTCTTGCTCTCAGTGCAAAACAACCTATATCTAGGAAAATGGATGGGCAAGTGTAGTTTCTTCTCCACTAGTACTGTATTTTTCTGTGTATAAGACCCCCCATGTATAAGACAACCCCTATTTTTTTTTTTAACCCCAAATTAAGAAATCTGGCCAGAATCCGAATCCAAACCCCTCTGCATTCACCATCCGTGTATAAGATGACCCCCAACTTTTGACTATTTTTTTTAGCAAAAAACGTCTTATACACAGAATAATACTGTAGTTTAAAATAGGTCTACAATTTGACATGGGTGTTCTCTGGTTATGATACTTGTGTATTCTATGGGTTAGCTTGAGCCTTGGTCTAATGAAGATTTTTATTCAACATTTTTATATTGTCCTTTTGGTATGTAAAGTGTCTTAGATGCTTATTTTTGCAACAGCACCGTGTGGTAGGTTGAGATCACCCAAAGTAGGGCCCTTGGTGGTTGGTAAGAGTTCTCCAAGGAAGAAGCAAGGGGTAACTAAGCAGAGAGAGTGGAAGGCCACTATGTTTACAGAGTATCCAAACCTTGAAGGGTCATGATTTTGGTTTCATTTTTAAAAATTGCTTGGAAACAGTGGAAGTTGATTAGATGTTGATTAGGGTGCATACACTAGTATTAGTTATTGCTTCTGTATTTGCCATGAAAGGTAGATTTTCTCCACTATTTTGAGTAGATCTATATGAATGGAGAGACTTGTTTCCTTTTTCCTGTCTTTTAAATAACTATGATACACATATGTAAGGGATCCTAATTATTCTACAGCAGGCATAGGCAAACACGGCCCTCCAGATGTTTTGGGACTACAACTCCCATCATCCCTGACCACTGATCCTGTTAGCTAGGGATAATGGGAGTTGTTGTCCCAAAACATCTGGAGGGCCGAGTTTGCCTATGTCTGTTCTACAGTAACAATTCTAAAATTAAAGGATATGTTATGTTTTGATGCTTCAGAGCTGAGCTGATCAACTTGTTTGGTCATTTATAATAATGGAATTAAAAGAATGATGGGAAACTGAAAAGGGGACAGGGAGATGTTGTCCAGGGATACATAATAAATCCATTTATGAGCTGGGAATTTAATTTTATCTTCTATTTGTGATCCTTGTTTTGCATCCGATGCCAAACCATGGTTTGGGGTTGCTGCTGAACCATGTCAATGGGCTGCCACAAAATATTTGGTCTATCTCCTAAAAACAGTGGCTCCAGACTTACTTGATATGGTTTTGATCATGTCAAATGCAAATGTGAATTGAAAAATTATTGAATATCCAGTTGTAGAGTCTTGTTCTGCTTTTCTTTTCTTTCCAAGAACTAATGTACCAGCAATATATGCCATTAGGCCTTGGTGTCTTCCTGTGGATGAAATTAAAGTATGTTTTTGTTACACAAATAAGCATATTTCTGTGTGAAGAAATTAAGTTGTAGCTTTGTTTCAAAACAACCCACCAGAATGTAGCATCTCATTGTAATAATGTATTACATAGCACAATGTTGAAAGTGACAATGCTGAAGGTAAGAGGAAGCAAAACAAGCACATCAAATAAACACTTAAGCCTAGTTGAAGTAAAGGGTTTGTAAAGTACTTTTTGAGCAAATGGGAATCAGAGAGAGAATTGTGACTTTCTTGGGAAATGACCTACTCAGGTCACCTTTCAGAGAGCATAAAAAATAAATCTTCTGAAGTCCATTTCTCTTCCTTCTTTGTGAGAGGAGAGCACTTTTGGACGAACCATATATTAAGAGCAAGATGTGTTTGGCAGGCCTGTGCAAAGAAGTTTACACAGTGTCTGTCTGCATGGTGTCTGGCTGTGATTTCCTCTCTAAGCCTCCAGTTTTCAAGGGGATAAAATGTCACCCAGCTCACTATTGAAAACATTTCCTTTAAGAATTAAAAACATTTCTCTTAAGAACTGAGCAAGTAGAGTGTTTCTCTCTTTTTTTCTGCCTTCCCTTGTGGATTTTTGTTTCTTCTTTTTTTTTTACTCTCCAGTGTCTAATCCCCTCTTCCCGCTGCAAAGCATTAAATGATATTCCCATTTGCTTCCGTGAGTACGTCCTTTTTGTCTTGTGACATTTGAAATGTGACAAAACTATTGCCGCCCCCTTTTCATTTTCTGATCTTTTTCTTCTATCATTTACAGACCCTCCCAGCCCCCACACCTGTGTATATGCCTAATAACACTTTAAAAACACATCTGCCAAGTGAGGCACGCAGTTCATCTATCCGCTGAAGTGGAATCTAGTCCATGGAAACTGGTGCCACAAACCAGTTACCACTCTTCAAGCTGCACAAGGAGTCTTGAAAGCTGCTTTCTGTCCAGTGAGAAGCCTCTCAGCAGAGGTCTGATAGACACCTGTATGTCTAGATGTTTGCAATATTTTGTTTAGCCATTTTAAAGCATGCTTGTTTCCTTTCACCATCCCAGTTACTTCTTATAATTGAGGGTAGATTTATATGACTGCCATTTTCCACTCTGCAGTGGTTTTCTTTGCAGCTGTCCTGTATTAAAATTGAAGACTCACATCCAGCACTTGAATTGAAGTGTCCACCTCACCTCAGTGCCTGCTGTTGGCAGCACAAACACTCTGCCAGGGCTTGCTCAGCATCTTTCCACCCTGAGTTGCTGAGGAAAATCTGCTTACCTCATCCTTTGTTACTAGAAAAGCCATATAGGGTTGTATCAGTTTTCTTGTGGTTGCTGTACAGCACCATCGCAGGGGGAAAGGGAGCGTTGGCATTGTCTGCTGAGTCAGTTCTTGGCCTAGGACAAGGTAGTTTTAAGAAGAGCTTCTGTGCTTCAAAATCTACAGGGAGAAGCCTTCAGATTGTAGGGTTTCCATTGGTTTCCATTAGTGATGCTGTGTTGTGATGAAGTGCCACCCTCTGACATCAGCTCTATAGCTCTGGAGCCTGAGGGATCCCATGCCTGCCCCCCGACTCATGCCAAAAGCTTATTCCAACCACTTAATTGTGAGAAAAATAAGTGTGTATTCTGAGTGCATTTTGTTGTTGTTTAGTCGTTTAGTCGTGTCTGACTCTTCGTGATCCCATGGACCAGAGCACGCCAGGCACTGTCCAACCATCTCATCCTCTGTCGTCCCCTTCTACTTGTGCCCTCAATCCTTCCCAACATCAGGGTGTTTTCCAGGGAGTCTTCTCTTCTCATGAGGTGGCCAAAGTATTGGAGCCTCAGCTTCAGGATCTGTCCTTCCAGTGAGCACTCAGGGCTGATTTCCTTAAGAATCGATAGGTTTGATCTTCTTGCAGTCCATGGGACTCTCAAGAGTCTCCTCCAGCACCATAATTCTGTAATTGTTTTGTGTCCAGGCACATGACTCGGTCGTAATAGCATGCTTGTTACGAAAAGTTGGCAGTATTGTATTCAGTGTGCCATGCCATGAAATGGGCCATTCTAGCTGTAGAATAAAATGCCTATGAGTTAGGGATACATAACAACATTGAGAAATGCCTCCCTCCTGTATTCAGGAGAAATAATGTACCATTTTCTTCTGAACATAGGCTGCACCCCACTCCCCATCCCCCCAAAACTGTCTTTTATAAAACCTAAGTGTGACCTATAACTCATATAGGCAGATAAGCTGTGGTTATAAAAAATCTCATTTCTAGGGTGTGGTCTGTAGTTGGGGGCAGCTTATGCGTGCACTAGGCCAGTTCAGTAAGTGGAAAATCTTTGAACCTCCGTCTCTTGAGCAGTTGGGTGATAACAAGTTATGTTTCAAATACATCTTAGCTCTCACACCTTACATTTCTTGGCAGTGAGAAACCAGATCAAGGAGAATGTGATATGATGACCTAACTGTAGTTTTCCACTTCTTCCATCTATGACTCAGATATGGAGAGGATTAAGATGACTCCTTTCACTCTAGGGAACAGGATGGGTGCATCGTATGATGCCTTTTGTTTTTGTGATGAATTTTATATTATATTGGATCACCATAAGGTTTATTCTCTGGTTTTCCAAATCTGCACACATGCTTCCTACCGTTCCAGATTAGACCTCTCCTCTAATACTTTCCTTTAATTTTATTTGCACACTTTTGCATGACGCAGCATCTTTCTTCATTCTTCCTGCCCTTCACATTGCCTGTCTCCAGACAAATATGGAAATAAACCAAGAGAGAAACCCAGCTGAACTCACCAGTGTGAATGATTTTGCAATCAGTTTTTTTTTTTTTTTTTGGGGACGGGGCTGTTTTTATCAATCAGCAATACCTTTATTGGGACCAATCAGAATGTTACAAAAGTGTGACAACCATTTGAGTTCTCTAGAATGCTTTAATCAGACAAGATACTATAGGAGTGAGGAAGGCAAGGATGAAAAAATACATATCAAAACTTAGGCTGATGTTTGTATCCGTGTGGTCAGCTCGTAGGCTCAGTTCCAAGATGGAGATTGCAGACTGCACAGATCCCCTATAGGTGCTACAGAGATATCAAGTTATACACCCAGAATTCTTGGATAAAGAAACAATGGCTGCTCCCCATTTGTGAGCAATTAAATCTGGCTTGTAACCAGATCTGTCCTTTAAACGAAGCGTTTAGACTCCTGGTGCAACAGAGAAGTAAAACAAAAAACCCAAACATGCCAGTCTTTCATTTAGCAAAGCAAGTAATGGATTTTCGATGGCGTACTTGATACCAAATTTCATATTCAAAATATAATTTCAGTCTGGTATGAGTTTAATGTGTGTAACGTTTGACTAATATATGGGTAAATGGTAAAGGACAGAGATAGCAGTGATATATAGAATGGAGACATACAACAACTTTTCGAACAGACTGGGAAATGCTTCAAATGTGGTGACTTTCTATGCATCTGATTATTACTTCTGTGTAGCAGAAAAGTCTTAACTATGTAGACCGATACATACTATTCTTTTGTGTGTGTGTGTTATGTGTTGTGAAGCTACAATCTCTTTTTGGTATGTGTGCAGTTTATAGTATATATGCTGTAGCCTAGTTAGAATTGTTTGCTGTGTCAGGTATTTGAAATGGCCCTTGTGATTCTTAGGATTCTTGATACAGTGCCATGTTTTAGCTTATACTTGCAGAATATGTTCGTAAAATGCACTGGCTACATTTTCCTGTAACTTCTGTGGCTTAGAATGTTGGACCATGACTGGGGAGGCATGGATTCAAATCACCACTTGGTCATGAAGTCCACTGGGGAATCGCCACCTTGCACCCCACTGGGTCAATCACCACCTCACAGCCCAACTCCTTTCATAGATTCTCCCCTGCAGATTCTCCTCCTATTCCAAAGAAGAAAGCACGTAAAACACCATAGGTCTTGACTTGTAGAAAGGAAGGTGCCATGCTGAGTCAGGCTATTGGGCTATTCATCTTAGTATTGTCTACTACGACTGGCAGTGACTCTCCAAGGTTTCAAATTGGAGCCTTATCTAGCCCTACCTGGAGATGCCAGGAATTGAAGCTGCTACCTCCTGCATACACAACAGGTGCTCTGCTGCTGAGTTGCAGCCCTTTCTTTTATGTAGTTCTTTCACTCACCCACCACCCACTTCTTCAGACTCTGGGATAATGCTCTCATGGGAAGGAATCGCTTTATGAATGGTTCTCCGTTGACCCAGGTCTTCTGATGGTTATCTCCTTCCACCATTAAATGACACTCCAGAGACTTCTGTGCCACGAAGATAATGTTGGGTGCTGTCCCATATGATGTGCCTTCAGTACCCTTTTCCTGCCTGCCATATCATCTATGAAAAGCTTGCTGTGTTTTAAAAAAATTAATCACTGCTCGTTACTCATTACTGTGTTTTTATATCCCAGTTGGAGAGCCATATTGTGCCAAAAGGCATCTGTTCTGCTTTCCTTCTGTAACGATCATGGTGTCCAGCAGTTATATCCAAAAGATAGAGTCATAGAATTGGAAGGGACCCTGAGGACCATCTAGTCCAACCCCCTGAATGCAGGAATCTTTTGCCCAACGTGGAGCTCAAACTCACGACCTGAGATTGAGTCTCATGCTCTACCTGTTGTGCTTCAACACTTACACCCAGAGATGCATTGTGGGCAGGGGTTAGTTTGCGGAGAGGTGTTCTTGAGTTGTGGCGTGTGTTTCGGGAATTAGATTAGTTCCCCCATTGATCTAACATGCTTCATTCACACTTCATTTATTAGAGGAGAGGAATGGGATATTCCCTTGCACATGCTTTATTTCACAGGGCAGAAGGCCAGAGCATAATATCTTGGCAATTAATAACCAAATGGCAACTACTTTGTAATCACTCCAGTTCTCTTTCTCTCCCTTCCTTGTTTGAAGGAATCTGGCATATTTATGATGTTCACTTCTTCATTTACAAGCAGGTTTTTTTCATGCTTCTTTTATTCCCCCTTGTCACCTTTGACCCACAGTGACTAGCAAAACATAGATGCTAGAAATTCCTTCTATCAAAAACATTCTTTGGATAGTTGAGAGAATGAGGAGGGAAGAATGAGTGGTTCTCCTTGTCCCCATCCTCTGAGGCATTGGAAATAGTCTCAACATGAAACAATCGCCAGGTATTGTAGATGGGTGCTGAAATCTCTATAACTTCCCCCCTCTTGGCTTCCAGTGGAATGAGTTTTCACTAATGTGGAAGTGGAAGAAAGGGAAAAGCAAGATCAATTCCTTGCCTGTGATATTCTTATACTTGCCAGTTGACCACTGTTTTAAGCAAACACAGCAAATATCAGATGCATTGAAATAAACAAGGCCTACTTCCTTTAAGATTAGAGGGGCTAGAAAAATATTTCAGATGCCTAGAAGATACCTTTGGTATAGTTTAGGAGAGGTAGGAACCTGGCGATTGTTTTAGTTATTACTCTTTTTCTTGGAGGTTATAAAAGGAAATATAAGCATGTTGCAGGCATGGCCTAAGTACATTAAATCTTCCCTAACTGCAGAAAGCTGAATCAAGAAAGTAAGAAACAAAGGGAAAGGGAAAGGCCAGAAATCGAAGAAAATACTAATCATCTGTTCAGTTCAAAAAGAGCTTTAAGTAATCAATTGGTGTCTCACATGTTTTTAAAGCAAGACAAAAACAGTTAAGAAAATGTCCAGAAGAATATTTCCAGACAATAGTATCTTGAGTACACAAATCACTAAAAAGAGAGAGCACTGAATCCAAACATTTGCGAGTAAACATTCTGCAATATAGAACAACTGCGCCTTTTCTATCCACCCTTGGTGATGACCCTCAAATATGCCTGACATCTGGTAAATGGATTGCTCATTCATGCCTCCATGTGCTGGCTAGATTAAAAGTTGAAAATGCTGTCAGGCCAAGGTCCGAACGAACAATGGCGGTTCTAAAATAACTCGTGTATCATATAGTCCATGAAGTCCTGTCCCCGTCCCCCCGCCAATGCTGTTGAGGAAACAGTCAGAGACTGGAAATGGTCGTGGGCTTGAACTGACTTGTTATGGATGTGGAACCTCAGGTCTTTTACACATCTCATTGCAATCAGTTGAAAACTTCCCTAAGGTCTCTTTGGCTGCAAGTGTGCTTCCAAGCTCATTCCCATAGCATGGTGAGGAAGAGATCTGGTGTATGGAAGTACACCCAGAAACTGCCAAGAGATGTCCTGAGCTGGTAGATTTGCTGTCAAGTGTTTTTCCAAGAAGCCATTAATATAGTGGTACCTTGGGTTACAGACGCTTCAGGTTACAGACTCCACTAACCCAGAAACAGTACCTCGGGTTAAGAACTTTGCTTCAGGATAAGAACAGAAATCGCACGGCGGCAGCGCGGCAGCAGCGGGAGGCCCCATTAGCTAAAGTGGTGCTTCAGGTTAAGATCGGTTTCAGGTTAAGAACAGACCTCTAGAACAAATTAAGTTCTTAACCCAAGGTACTACTGTACTGAGAAAGGGATACCGATAGAAAACTTCATCTAATTCCTATGCTCTCCTGCGGAAAGAGTGCAGCCTTTTCTGTTCTGTTTCTGCAGCGGGCAGGCTCTTGCTCTTGCATCACCAGTGCCTTGAGATCAGAGATGGGGGAATTTGTGGCCTCCCAGATGTTGCTGGCCTACAGCTCCCATTGCTCCTCACCAGTGGCCGTGCTGGCTGGGGCTGATGGAGTTGTAGTTCAACAACATCTGGGAGGTCACAGGTTCCCCCTCCCTGTTTAGGGCTTCTGTATATTATGTTTGACATCTAGTGGTAACCAGGATCTTAGTCCCATCCATCACTTTTTTTCTCTAAGTGAGCTGTATGCACATGAATATAAAGTGTGCAAATCAATATGGCTGCACCATGCTGCAACCAGCATGGCAGGTGTACGTGAAGGGACAGAATTAAACTGGTTCACCCATTGGTTTTAGTGATAACTGTTCTACTGCGATTCATCATTGCTATTCATATGCACATGTGTTGCGAGCCAGGCTTACACATGTGTGGGTTTCCTTTTGACCCATGATCCAACTTTTAAATTAGTCATGTGGCCTCCAGTTGAGCAATAAAACCTTACCCTAAGATGGAGGCTGCAAAGGTTCCTGATGGGTAGTTTTCAGAATACCTGATATGTCCCAGTACTTCTAGCAATTGTAGTCTGTTAAGGGACCTGAGAATTGTTAGGAGACCCCTACTCCCCTCACAGAGCTACAATTCACAGAGTTTCCTGGGGAGAGGGATTGGCTATTAAACAGCCGAGCAGAGAGTATTTTATGGTGCTCTGCTGTGGTAGTATTTCCAGCTGTTTAACGGCATTAGGGTTGACCACTGCTTTAGCAAGAGCAGTGAAGTGGGTGGAATCTGGCAAAGCAACCGAGGACAAAGAGTTGCATCCTGGGGGTGGGAGGCAGGGTAGCTAAACAAAATTTCTTTGCCTGCGGCTCTGAAGGGTGAGTGGCATGATATGAATCGGAGCATTAAACACTTTAAAAAAAAAAGAGGCCTTCCCACGGGATTTGGGTATACTTGTTAACTGTGTGGGTGTAGCCCAAATGGAAGAGTGAATTATAATTAGCACTGAATGCATGGAGACCATTGTCCTAGTGTGGAAGCATATTGCAGAGCCTGATGTACTTTGTCTGCGCTAGTCAGTGATGACAAATCACTTTCATGACAACAATGAATCATTTAGATGCTCTTTAAGGGTCATATTTTTGTGGCTTTTGGAGATGCACAGTAGTGAAATTAATATCCCGTGACTTCTTATTTTTCTCTCTACTGAATAGCTGGGTTTGTTTAGGGTTCCATGATTAATATTCACCAAAAGTCTGTTCCTTTTGACCCTAAATCACAAGAGAATTGCTCCTCAGTCCTGTCCCACTTGCTGTCATTAGGCACAGTTTTGAGTGATATGGCTGCTCTGGGCTACTTGGCCTTCGTTAGAGGAAACTAGGATAAGCTGCCTAAAAATGTTCAAAAGCTCTTACCTAGAATTGTGTCTCATCTCTGTCCAAGTAGACTTCCCTTACTGCCATTTCTACTCCTGAAAGACGTATAGTTACATTTGTGCCATTTCTACTCCTGAAAGACGTATAGTTACATATGGGAATGCACCTGTATTGGAATTGTTTTAAAGATGTTTTTATTGTTTTGTTGCTTATTGATATGAATTCAGTATTTCATACTATTACTACATTATGGCTTCTGTTACACTGGGAATGCATGGTGATTTTTGCAAAATAAAACAGAATGGCTTTTTTTAAGAGGAAAAGCTTACATTTTAGAGACAATAAAAATACATAGGGTGGAAATATCAAAGGTCAAGTATTACTGTGTGTACAGCTAAATTCAAAGAACTGTGGCATTGCACTTTCATAGTGAAAACACTACCGCTTTCGAAAAAAGGGGAGGACGGGGACCCTCGGCCATCCTCTTTTTTAAAATAATAATTTTTGTTTGTGCTTTTTACATACAGTTCCAAAATAATAAGTAAAAGTTAAAAGGAAAAAAGGAAAGCAAAACCACAACCAAACAGGGACACAACACAAGACACCTAAGGACTTCCCGTCCTCTTCTTCTCCAGTGTCCTTCCTTTTCCTTCTCTTCCACATATTC
The DNA here is from genome assembly GCF_965112155.1 of Podarcis liolepis. NCBI lineage: Eukaryota > Metazoa > Chordata > Lepidosauria > Squamata > Lacertidae > Podarcis > Podarcis liolepis. The sequence goes on from NC_139559.1 coordinate 59,721,941, forward strand.
TAAGTTGCCAAATTCTACTCTTCTTAATAATTTTCTCTTACTTCCTCTTATGATGCTGAATTTATTCAAGTCCTGCCAATCGGCTCACCTGTTTATACTGATTTTTAAAATACTCTACAGAAGTTTTCCAATCCTTTTTATATTCTTGATTGTCTTATTCTCTTATCTTCCCTCGGCCATCCTCCTTATCCAGTAGATGACTAGGTGTTTCAATTCAGTTGATGATAATGCCGTGGTTGGTTGTCCGCTGGGACTTTTCCTTCTGCATAAAAGCTCCCAAATGAAACCTCAACCAAACCAAGTTTTCTCCTGTGATATCAGGATGAGTAAAGGCAACTTGAAAGCCCCTAGGCACCTCTTAAGTCCATATCTTTGGGCAAGTATGGCTGTTCTGAGTGCCATTCCTGTGGTGGTTATCACAGAGTGCATGGGAATGACACACACACACACACACACACACACACACACACACACGTACGTATACAAGGAATAAAGGCAAACAGTAGTACTCTACAGGCTTTATATTTATCCTGTGGTAGTTGCAAATAGGATTTGTGAAAACATCATTGGGGAAGGCAATTGTTGATTCTTGTTAGCACTACATGTTGGAAAAGAAGACATGAACAAGGGCCAGATATGAGCTGCCCAAATTCTTTCAGTATATGTGTGTCTCAAGCACATGCTGATTACTTTGTGTAGGGATGGGTGAGGTCTTATTCTTGTCTTGGATATTTGTTTATAATTTACATTTGTTATGAAGTTACAATAGACTAAAAGTTCATTTTTATATTTGTCCCTTAAACAAAATTGCTAGAATTTGCGAGAGTCGTGCTGGGAAAAAGCAGGGTACTTCTTTGATCTTCCGGATTTCTTATCGTGGAAAGCAACAGGTGCCACTGCAAGGTATGTGAAATACTACTGCATGCTTGGTGGGTTTTTTTACCATATCTTTTCTTGTGTTAGTTTTTCGCCTTAATTCATTTTGACTATATGTAATGTATGTACATCTGTATATGATTTAGGCTACTTGGGAACATCTTGAACCTATCTTCTGTTGCTATGGTGCATTCCTGAACAAAATGGTTCTTGTAAGCACTTTTAATTCTTAGTATGTTGTCATTACTATTGGTCTCGCACTCCATTTCTGGAACCTGAGCCAAGCCAATGCCAGTTTTGTTCTTTGAAAGTACTGCCAGGGCTTTATAATTTCCATAGAGAAAAAGCATCTTAACTTTCCAGTTTAGGTGCAAAAAAGGCGAGAGAAGGAGCCCTCGGAATCCAAAGACTGACTTCAGATGGAGTAGAATATCTGCTTTCTGAAACCTCCCAGCACTGGATATAAGTAAAAACAATTCTTTTCTTTCCAGGTACTAGTACATGCATAATATGGTCAAAATGCTGTTGTGCCCTAAAATGTATACTCTATCAAGCCTCCCCAAGGCAGAATTTATCAAGAAACTGGTTTGTTGGTTTGTTTCCATTTAAGTGTGTGAGAATGCATTCTACAGCAACCCTTCCAGAACTGGAATTATCTAGATTACCAGTTTCTCAAATAGCTTTCTATCAAACTGCAAAGGAGAAATGGGTATGCATCTATGAAAGTTGTTGCCCAAATGCTACTTAGCTCTGCATTGCATGGTGTTTTGCATTCAATTCACCTACAAAAATGTTTGAGATCTAAGTGGTTGAGGGAATCATAGAAGGTGAGACTTGATGCTAGCCACATTACACTTTATGTTTCATATAACCTGGGCTGAGCTACAAAATCCCTGACCATTTTAAAGGTAAGAGAATCTGGATTTCTAGTTCTAAGCTTTGAGTGCTAATAGTGTGTGCCCTGAGGCAGAGACAAGGGTATATGCCTTTTTTTGTCATGGAAGCATTAAACGAGGAAGACTTAAATTTTGCGGCACTGAAAACTTGCCTCAAGTATGCAGTGTCGTCTTTTATGGAAAGGGTACCTAGTTTTAATCTTTGTTTTCAGCATTCTAGTGCAGGCATAGGCAAACTCCGGCCGTCCAGATGTTTGGGACTACAATTCCCATCTTCCCTGACCACTGGTCCTGCTAGCTAGGGATGATGGGAACTGTAGTCCCAAACATCTGGAGGGCCGGAGTTTGCCTATGCCTGTTCTAGTGGGTATTGGACCAAGATTATAGCAATTACACTATTGATAGGGACAGAGACGGGATGTCCTGGAAGGGGTGCTGTCCTCAGGGGCAAAGATTCACAATGTGACAGAGAACTTGTCAAGTCTTATAAAACCCAGCAGATGGTAAGAGCTGTTTGACAGTGGGATTAATTCCCATGGAAGGTGGTGGATTCTCCTTCTCTGGAGGTTTTTAAGCAAAGGTTGAATGGCCATCTGTTACGTACGATTTAGTTAAGATTGCTGGGGATTGGACTGACTCTACAATTCTTTGATTCTGTGATAGAATCAGTTGGCTGCTAGTTATGGTAGAAGGGAGGAGAAAGCATAGTCAACTACCATAAACCTTGTTGGGTCAAGAAGTCACACACATAGCCTCTGTTCAGTTGCAGTCCTTAGTGACTGTTGACAGTGAAAGAGAAACTCATAATATTTTAGTAGATCCTACACCTCCTAGATCCTTAGACCTAGGCTAAACCTCCACAGTAAAGGTTCTGTGTTGTCCTCTCTTTCTTATTGAGGTTCCATACTTAGAACAGCTGTGTTTAAAAAACCAAGCACATACTAGCACTAGAAAACAGTCAAAGCATTTAAAAATAGAATGGAAATGAAAATGCATATTCCATTAAAATAATAATGCTTTTGTTCTAAGGCCATCCATGATGGAAACTGATAAATAGACCTAGCCAGAGAGCTCCCTCAAGCATTCCTAGCCCCTCACAATACTGGAAAACATACAAAATAACAAACCTCTGTTTTGGAAATCATTGTCCATTGTGCTTAGTATTAGGTGGTTATTGCTTTGTTTGTTTTAAATCTTTTGCTGCTGTTAGAGGTTTTGTACACCGACGATTCAGTCCTAAACACATTTATTGAGAAGTAGGTGTTATTGATTTTTTTATTATTATAAAAAAACACTACCCAATTGATTCAGTGTGCTTAGAGTTCAGTGTTTCGGATTGTTTTTCTTGCATTGCCTAATGTACCATAAATGGCTTGTGTCTCTGTTGGGCAACTTGTACTTATGCCACCAGCAGAATTGAACACACATATTTGAAACTGTTTTCTCTTGTGTTGATTTGTGGATGTTGATTTTCCCCTTTCAGAAAGCAGAAGCTTTCCTTTTTGCACATTCCACAAATAGGGGGAATAAAACCTAGCACAAGTAATACTTACACACATGAGTTTATCGTTAAGTGAAGTCATGCACAAACTCTGCCTGTTATTAAAACAGAGTCATAAACTAAATAATATTATCAATTCTGGGTGGCAATCTGAAGGGTAACTTGAGATGGGCATATTGAAAAATCTTTAATCTTGGCGGAGCATAAGATCTAATAGTAGCAGTAGGTTTAAGTTTCACATCCCTCTGGAGACCACCTTCCACAGTCAAAACTGGCAGTATCTCTGTGTGCAAAAGAGAGTCCAACTTTGAAATGCTCCCCACCCCGGGGGGGGGGCACTTTCCTCTTTGAACAACTTCTACCCTCCCTGTCTGGAACATCCAGACCTGGGCACTAGTTGCATGTACTGTAATTTAATCTTATCCTGTCCCCAGCAGGATACTTGCTAATGAGAGAAGGAGACTCAAAACGGGTGAAGACTGATTTCTTAAACCACAGAGCATCTGCGTTTTGATGCTGTTTGTTGTAGCCTCTATGTGTGAGTGTTACAGAGAGGGCAAGGAGGCAGAATAAAGCAGGAGTTGTAAGCAGAAGTTGTCATGCCCACTTTTGGGAGATAACATTACGCGTATGCAACTGAGAAGCTGCATCTATTCTCTCCCCCAGTCTTCTTCTCAGGGAATGCAGTCACTGATGCTGCTGACTGACCGACTTAATCTTTTAAATCTGCTGGGAAATAAGCAATTGGATTAAACTGCAAGAATTTACGCAGTGTTTACACAGCCCTCCCACTTCTAATACTCAAGGGGATTTTAAGTGTCGTTTCTGCTTTGGTGAAGAAGAAAGATGGATTAAAAAACTAGCATAACTTGGTGCGGTTGCAGGGAAACATCCTTAAAACTCCCTTTACAGTGACGGAGAAATAGTTGTGTGTCTTTCAGATGTGGTTTATTGCTCTAAACATAAAATACAGCAGCTTCTGCGGTCTGTCCATTGCATCTACCTGTTGGGGACTCTTTGTTTCAGAAATGCTCTGCGTTAAGATGATGTTCAGCATCACAGCAGGCCTCCGATCCCATAAATGGAGTCTTCACATCTTCCTAATGAATCAGATCGATATATGTGTGAATTGAGCGCATTTGAATAAGTGTAGTAATACTGAATGTGTAATGCATACTATAATACTATAATAGTTCCGTAGATCACCAACAATCTGACAGATACAATGGCAATTATTTGTTGTTGAATGTTCAAGTTAGTCTGAGGCCAGAATTTTCACCTTAAACTAGTCCTTTTGGAATAACTTGTGAAGTCGAGCAGTGCAGTTAAGTCTGTGTGATTCTAATAAATGAAGAATTCAAAAAATCCCTATCAGGACAGATCTTTATCAGGCCAGCTGAAATGCTGCAAAATAGTGTACAAACTTTTGAGCTCTAGAAAACTCTTTGTCCTCTTCAGAGTACTTTCTCTTCTGTTCAACTTTCTGGGGTCACATGCCACTAGGGTGTCCCATATTTGGTTACCAAGCCATGAAGGTAGACAGGATGACAAAGGAGCCAAGCATACTTGTGTGCCTTGTGTCCAGCCATTGTGGCACTCCAGGAGGTTGAACATGCCAGCTCCTTTCTCTCATGTCCTATTAGATATGGTAGTGGGCAGGTGCAGGCCAGGCCAAATGGCTTTATATCCTTGTTTAGCATGAGTCCTTAATTCATAGTTTTCCAGTTGGATTCCATGGGAAAGCCTAGCTTAAGAAACCATAATATCTTCGCCAAAGCAGGGCACACAAGGGGGAAAGTAAGGAGGGAGACCTAAGGGCAGAAAAGGTATAATACTAAAAAGCAGATTTAGCCAAGCTTAGGGTGCTGCCTAATACCAAATCAGATTGATTGTCCTTTTTTTGCACATCACAGCAAACCATTGGTAATGGTTTGCAATTAATGCACTGATCTTGGCAACTTTGAGTAGGGAGGAAGCACAGCACATCCAAACCAGGGATTTGTCACACTCCCAGGAACCCACAATCTCTACCCAGGATTTATTCTTGGCTTGCTTAGCATGATTCGTTGGAGCAAAAGAAACCACAATCCCTTCTTGGGACATTTTGCTAAGCCCAGGGATAGTGGCTTCTTTCCTGGCAGGGAGGAGACAAATGATTAAGCGGCTTACTATGATGTGTGAACTGCCCTCAACTGGCCCGGGTTCTCCAGGCTTTGAGGTGGGAGGGAGTTGTACCTGGAAATGCGAGAGACTAAGCCTGGGAACTTCATTAATCCAAGGCCTATGTGCTATTACTGAACTGTGTCCCTTTCCTCATCACTTAGCTCAGGGGTCTGCAACCCGTGGCTCCGGAGCCGCATGTGGCTCTTTTACACCTTTGCCGCGGCTCCAGGGCAGATACTAGCGAGGGGAGGAGGCGCATTGTGCGCCCCGACACTCCCCACTGTGGCGGGCGCTGTACTGGCTGTGATGTCGCATGGGGGCGGTGCGTGCGTTAGTCATGCACCGTCCCGACGTTGCCTTCCCGCCCGCTGTCAGATCGCGGCTCCGGAGATATATTTGTTTTAAATGTCGCAATGGTTTTGCGGCTCCCAGTTTGTTTTTCTTCGGAAACGGGTCCAAGTGGCTCTTTTTGTCTTAAAGGTTGCAGACCCCTGACCTAGCTTAAAGGTGGGTCAGTCCCCCTCTTCTTTTATTCCTTTCAAATTTGGCGTTATTTTATTCAGATATTATTGACTGCAGCTATTTACGTTTCGCATTTCAGAAAATAAACCTACCAAGTCAGCTTGCAGCATTCAAGTACGTATTTTAAAAGCACAATAAACAATAATAACATGTTAAAAAGATGCCAGGATCCTTCTTGCATGGCAGTTGATGATAGTTCGCCTTGGGGAGGAAGGGGATCTATCCCTCAGGATATTTCGCCTTGGGAAGCTAGGAGGCAGTCAAGCTGGGGCAGTTTCTAAGGTCACCTTTGGCTGCCTTTCCCCTGGAACTGAAATTTAGTTGGCATTTATCTTCAGTTTCCAGAGCCTTAACTACTACAGTGGTACCTCGGGTTAAGTACTTAATTCGTTCCGGAGGTCCGTTCTTAACCTGAAACTGTTCTTAACCTGAAGCACCACTTTAGCTAATGGGGCCTCCTGCTGCTGCCAGAGCACGATTTCTGTTCTCATCCTGAAGCAAAGTTCTTAACCTGAAGCACTATTTCTGGCTTAGTGGAGTGTGTAACCTGAAGCGTATGTAACCTGAAGCGTATGTAACCTGAGGTACCACTGTATGTACATAGCTGCACTGGCGCTCTCTCTCTCTCTCTCTCTCTCTCTTTTTTTTTACTAAGGGAGCGAGTTGTCTTGATCTCCAGCTATTTGGAAACTCTCAAGAGCAATTATAAATTTGACACATGTATACTGTTTTCTGATAGTGCTAATCTGGACCAATGAACAGTTAATGTGCTGTTCTCATAATTACAAGTATCCCAGCTGCAAAACGTGTGACTATCTGATCTTGGAGTTCTTTCTCTCTCTCTCCATATATATACCAAAGAATTTGATTAAAATGTATTTGCATTGTGATACTCATTTAGACTTTGGTTAAGCAAAATTTGGAAGATGAAGGGAATAGGGAGCTGTTTTTCTCGAATGTGTTAGTAATCTTCTTCAAAGTTCAGCATTTGTATTCAGCAAGTGCATGACTCACCACCCTTCTCCACCCACCAACTATAAACTCCAATAAATTTTACTTTATATGGTGCTCTGGTTAAAGCTATTAGTAGTAATAATAATACTCTGTTTAAATGGGTAACTGATTCAGCTAGGGATGAGTGTATTAAAAATGCAAAACCCACAATGAGCTTCTGAAATCAAAGTGAGGAGGTTTTTTTTAAAATAAATGGGCAGAAGCTTCTGTCCCACAATCCAGATTTGGGAGATACTTAGATGGAAGTTTCTTCAACAGAGCAATATTTAGTCACAGATTATATTAATTATTGAAATAGTAACTAGAGGGAAACACCTCTAGTTATAAAATGCAATACAGTGGTACCTCGGGTTACATACGCTTCAGGTTACATATGCTTCAGGTTACACACTCCGCTAACCCAGAAATAGTGCTTCAGCTTAAGAACTTTGCTTCAGGATAAGAACAGAAATCGGGTTCCGGCGGTGCGGCAGCAGCAGGAGGCCCCATTGGCTAAAGTGGTGCTTAAGGTTAATAACAGTTTCAGGTTAAGAACGGACCTCCGGAACGAATTAAGTACTTAACCTGAGGTACCACTGTAGTAAAATTGAATAATAGACAAAAATGGTATCAAATGAACAATTGAGGGAATTAGCTTTCTATAAACTACATGGGTTGAATTAAGAGCTACTAAATCAAAGTCAAGCAATGAGTTGTCCTAGTAGAACTGCTTTTGTCCTGAGTTGTCTCTGAAAACTGCTTCTGTCCTCATTACAAAACATAAAGAGTTGTACAATTCACAGTGAAACTTCATTCTCATTTTCTAACAGATTTGAAACATCTGATCAGGGTGCTGCTTTATAAGGTCTAGCCAACCTTAAAATATTTTTTGTGGTTTTATTTGTTTCTTTTAACAGGTGCTTCGGGCCTCTGTTTTTAGTGATGGTTGTTCACTCTTTCAGTTTGTATGATGCACTTTTGCTTTCAGGAAAGAAAAAAAATGAACTAGTTTGTTATTAAAAAGGCGAGGGAATGGGGGAGGGAGTCAGAATTGTAGTGGGTGTGTGGCTGGCTGGCTGCCATTGAGACATTGAACTCTGAGCCAACCATGAAGTCATGCTGAACTTAAGGAGTCTCACTAATCCAAAGCACTGTGTCTTAATTTGACAAAGTAAAGACTTCTTGATAAGCAGGCCTATTAAAAATGTTGTTAAATGATGCGGGGAAGGGGGCACTGCTTGTAAGTTTTGATTGAGAATGAGAAATGTAGTGATATGAGAGAATCATCTCTTTCTTCTTCTTCTCCTGTTACTTACTCCCCCAAGCTGAAGAACAGCTTTGGCACTCTGCTCTTCCCTGCAGTTCTTGGGCTATGCAATGGCTTGATATGAAATTTGAGAAATGTATGTAGTTTTCTATTTCAGGAAAATGAGCTCAGGGATTGTGTGTGTGTGTGTGTGTGTGTGTGGTGTTGGCTCTGAGGCTCTCTTTGCTCTTGCCCAATGTGGCTTGTTTTTTTTAAATAAAAAAAAGTGGGTAAGAAGTGCCAAAGTCCTTTTTTTTAACCATAATTTAGGCATTCTCTTTCCTTCCCTGCTTTAAAAATTGGATTTCTTAATCTTTTTTTACATCTCCTCTTCCTTGAATGCATTACACTTAGTAAAGGAAAATTAGAAAGCTACTGCATTGTAGAAATATATCCTGCCTTTTCTCTCCTCTTCTGTGCATTCTCTACCCAAACATTTTTGGGTACCAAAATTTAGCTGTAGCGTCAGGAGTCTGTATTGAAGGGAAATGATGGTTTGGTGCAAGCAAGTCAACGAAGGATGAGAGGTTGGGGGTGGGGGAAGGCTGAAATCCGCACTCAGCCATGAAGCTCTCATGGGAACCTTCAGCCAATCAGAGCCGCTCAACTAATCTAGCTCACATTGTTGTGAGGATAAAATGGGAGGATGAAGAACCTTGTACGTCACCTTGAGGTCCTTGGAGGAAAGGTGGGATATAAATGTAATAATAAATGAATAAAAATATTAAGCGACTCAGAGTGGAATCAGGGCAGAGCCTGTCAATTTGTGCCCGATGAGTCCTCCTGTTCCATGTGAAGAAATTGGGGCAAGATCTTCCTTTTTCTTTTGGCCTTCAAAGAAGATCTGAATGGGCATGCATCTTGCTTAGTCGCTTCTGGTTTTTTCCAGTCACAAGCGGATTTGGTGCAATTAACAACAAACAAACAAAACAGAAGCTTGGTTTAACAGTTCAGAGTTTCTTCCCAGTTTATGCTTTGGAGTCAAATGTTAGGTTAGCAATTTAGTGAAGGAAATTATGTGGCTACTCTCAATTCAGCTTTGAGGATTGCTGGGGGTTCTACTTCCCAAAGCAATTGAGGGACATTGACCTGATCTTGGTATATGCAGATACTCTGGCCTTTTCCCTCTGCATGCTACTTATATGTTCTTTAAATGTATTGCAGTGACAGCAGTAGCCACAAATATTGTGTGGTATTTAAGAATTCTAACACTGTCTTTTGAATATTCTAAGTGCTATCACGCTGTGGTGCTTTTGGAGTTTAGCTTGAATTGTCATCTTACTTACCTGCTTGTTTATTAAGATATTTACCTGCCACACTGTTATGCTGGCATTTCAGGGCGAGGTACGGTAGTGTTGTGAAATGCAGTACAAAAACAAACAAATATAATTAAAAACAAGTGCAATCAAGCAGTCAGTTAAAAATATACTTAAAATACTACAGTGGGCAGCATCAGCAGCCAGCAAAGGCCATGCTTAACAACAACAACAAAAATGGTATTTAGAGTAGAGTTTGGTAACACTGTGTGTGTGTGTGTGTGTGTGTGTGTGTATTTCTGTGTGTGTGAATGCCATTTATGTTTGCATTCACTTTATGCCCAGAGCAGCCTTTTACCTGGGAAAAGATAAGTGTCCTAGCAGCTCATGCTTCAGAAGTAGCTCATTTTTGTGCATAAGAGGGATATATCAATTCTGTCCAGCTCCATAACCTTTAAAATAACACACTGTTATGCTTGATCTGTCAAAAAAAGCCCATAAAATCTTTGTATACTAAAGGCATAGGACTTTCAATAATACATTTTTAAAACACTGACATATCTCGTGTGTGTTTTCATTGCTGAGTTGTAGTAGACCATCTGCCACCTTACGACTAAGTAAAGGATAGTTATTGATTTTTTTATAAGCCTCTGAATATGGGTTCTGTTTTCATTAGGATACTGTACCGTTTAACTGTCAGTTGTAAATGGATGTTCCCACATATTGAGAGCTGGTCTTTCTAAATATATAATATGTGGAGGAGTGTGTAGAATTCTTTCTGTCCTTCACTAATATGCCTTTCTGTTAAGCTGTTCCTTATATGAAAGGTTATAACTCACAGTTCAACCAACAGAAATTATATACAGTCAAAGACATTCCACAAGTGTTTATTTTTTATTACATGCAGCATGCAATTACATTTTAATTAGAAGACCCTTAGGGTATGGCTTTAGAGCAGCATGGAACAGTAAAAGTAGTGCAGAAAACTTCTAAGGTTAAATGTTGCATTCATTACTGTGACAACATTCAGCCTTCTGATGTATGCAGATGTTATGGTTGATCATATAAGCATGATTATAGCTTTCATTTTTAAAACCAAGGATAATAAAACTCACAGCTACAGGTAGACAATATCTGATCTATTAACAGAGAAGGTGCCCATGAATATTTCAGCTGGATCTCCCTGGAAATGTTTCTCAAGCCTAATATAAACCGCAATCCTCTTAGTACTTACTCAGAAGTAAGTTCCATGGGTTTGCTGCGCCAAGTAAGTGTGCATAGGAATGCAGCCTCAATCCATTCTGTCTCCTCCAAAAAAGAAAAAAAAGCCAGCAAAAAAGGAGGCTGATATAATTATTTATTATATCTGCTTCTCCGCTTCTGAGAATAATTCAGCTAAGTCTACAACTGGAAATATTAATTCATCTTACAAGTGTTGAGAAACAGCATATTTTGTTAGGGATTCACTTGAACGTGAAGTTGGGCCAGGACTCTGAACTTTTGCTGTCCTGTTCAACTTTAGAACTTGGAATCACATGGGGAAACGTAACTGTGGGCCAGGGAATGGATTTTTGGGAGAAGCTTTTGTTTTTATTTATACTTTCAGTCCCTCTACAGAATGGTTGAGCTAGAAGGTACTCTAAGGATCATCTAGTCCAACCCCTGGCAAAGCAGGAATTTCAAAATGTGACAAAGGGAAGAAACAGCCATTGAGCCTCTGTTGGTTCCTTCACTGGTCCCTTCATCCATTCCCTACCTGCCGTAGGACGAAAGGCTAGAATACCTCTTGCTATGGCATGCAAAGGAGGAGGGAAGGCAAAGAGGCCAGCATAGAACTGTGCACTTTTAAAGGGATAATTAGAAGTGGAAATGCTGCCTAAAACACCCTTCAGAATGTATGTCATCCCAAGTAAATGATCACTACTGCCTTTGTGTGTTGCCTTGGATCAGTTAGTTAATTGCACAGAAGTATAACTCATTACAAAAATGGTTGTTAGAATTCTTGCCAGGAAATAAGGACAGTTCCCTCCTGATCAGTTGGCCATGTGAACTTGACCTTCAAGCCACAACAAAGCTCTGACTCACTCACTCTACTAAAACTGCTGACTGATGCAAGAGCTTTTGACAACATCAACTTCCCACTTGCCATCCTGAACATTTTAAAGTTTATAAACCTGAGTAAATGAGGGCATATGTATATTGAGCCAGATCACTGGTTCCGAAAGTTCAGTTTCTTGTGTCTGTCCACGTTGAGATGAAGTGTGACACTGTTTCCTATATGTTCAGCAAATTAGCCTGTGCATGAGCTGTGCCACTGGTATACAGAGCCTGAGCTCTCTCAGCTAATTCTTGGGTGCCAGACATTGAATTTTAAAATATAAGACCTGTTAAAAAATAAGCCAGGCTGGCTTCCTGATGAAATAATCACCTGGAGAGATGGACCATTAAGAAGAGTATAAAAGACAGGGTGAATGGACCATCAAGGAAGCCATCAACAAAAAGTCTCTCTGCCAGTGCAGAGGGAGAACTCCTGCTCTGGGCTCGGGGTAGTTGGCAAAATACAATGCAGAGTTGGGTGGGGAGGTTTCAGAATTGCAGTGGGCTGATGTAAGCAAGATGACAAATATTTTTATTTTGGGTAGCAGCTGGCAAGCTGGAGAAAAGGGGGTCACAGCACAATGTGGCCTGACAGTCTGAATCCAATGTGGCAGCAGTGGGAGGGACAGGACCGTCAAGAGTATAAATCTGGAAGCCCCACTATCTTAGGCTCAGGTTGTATATTTGTGTAAATAAACTGAATATCATAAAGACACCACAGTCTCCACTGTGCCTCATTGTCCAGAAGGAAACACAGACCCTAGTAAGCGTTCCTGGTATCCCTGGAATCTCTCGCCTCTCGGGGATTGGGGTGGCGTGTAACACTATCTTTTCTTATGAAAGTTGTCCCTTTGATCAAACTATGTAAAGACTTGAGGAGCAAAGCACATGACTTTTTCCTTCTAGTGGCATCCTCTCTCTCTCTCTCTCTCTCTCTCTCTCTCTCTCTCTCTCTCTCTCTCCCCCCCCCCTCTCCCCCCCTCCCAATTAAAGTTTTTTCTTCATAATGAAAGCAAAATTTCTACAGGGTATGCAAAGTTACTCCTTCCAATGTTGGTTGCACACAGGGTTTGTCTTAGAATTACCTTAATAGGAGGGAACTGTAGGTGCAAGTAGTTTGCCCAAAGTAACTTATGAATATTGTATCTTTAATGCTGAAAGCAAATCTGCAAGCATTATATTCAGACCTTTTTTTTAACATTCCAGTTATTAAAGCAAAGGGAAAAACCCCTCTGGTTTTTATATAGGATAAAAGGCAGGTAGAACAATTTAATTTCATTAAATATCGTTTAACACCCTCCCCCCCCCCCTTGGAAAAATGTTACTTAAGGAAACTGCTTCAAGCCAACCTTTTTGAATATCTGACTGGCTGAAATAACTTTAATATGCTGGAGCCTAACACCATTCATCTTGCTGTACCTGAAAATTTACAGTCAGATCAAATGCATTTTTTAAAAATCTGTGAAATGCAAGTCTGATGTTTTATTTTCATAAAGTCTGAATGCTGCAACTTAAAAAAAGAAGAAGAAAAAGAGAGGAGAGAGAACTGTTTATCCTCATTCCAGACGTGAACCTTGGAAAGGTGGCAGAAAAAACAAACAAAGCCGCTGTGTTTTTGGGGTAGTCTGCATTCCTTTAAATTTTCTGACTTCAGCTTATGCCTCAATTTTTCAAGTTATTTGCCCTAAGACTTAACCACTTTGACTCCTGCTTCGAAGTGAGTTATTCTGCCATTCACCTTCTCAGGAAAACTGTTCAAGAATTCCAGAGCTTTGAATATACGATGCGTTCTGAGGGCTTTTATTTTTTCGTTAAATATTATTTTCTTCCCTACTATCAGCTTTCCCCGCTATGTTTTTACCAATTCGGTGTTATATGATAGGCCGTGCTATTTTTGCAGACTGCTTGCTTTTGTTTTGTTTGGGAAAGAAGCTCTTTATTGCAGTGTTGCTAGTCTATACATGCACCTGCTTTAACATGTCCTAGATGGAAAAACAGTTGGTGTGCATGGGTATTGACTGGTGTGTGCAATAAACACATTAAACACAACGAAAATCACTTGGCAGGCTTACAGAGGTGGGCACTTTACCTGTTATGCTTACATTGCAACCTGTTGCTTAAAGATACACACACAATGCATAAAGACTTAAACATCAACCATGTTGGCTAATGCTAGCACTGCAAGGGGTGTATATAGTGTGTGAACATGGTTGTACATCAGTGGTTCCCAGTGGGGAAATCCCTGCAGGGGATTTCCTTGTGGGTGCGAAGAGGCAAGGACACTCTATCACAGGGGTAGGCAACCTAAGGCCCACGGGAGTCATTTAACTGGCCCATGAGCTGCGCCAAACCGAGTTGCCTGCTTGGCGAGTCCCTGCGCACTGCACTAACACAGATGCCGGAAATCGCGGCCGCGCGCGCACAATCCAGCCCATGGAGGGATCTCCACTGGAGTAAACCGGCCCAGGCAAGGTAAACCTTGCTGACCCCTGCTCTATCAGATGAGGAATCGATCAGATTTGACTTAACTGGGCTCAGTGTAAACCTTGTTTCCCCCTGCCCCAATGAAAATAGTTCACTTGTCAAGCCTAATTTTGAACTGAATGGGGACATGTGGTACTAATGAAGGATCTTCAGGAGAATTATGAGAATGAGATCAGGACCCCTCTCTTTCCAAGCAGTGCTACTGAGAGGAAGAAAGAACCCCTTTCCTATCACCACCAGCCAGATGAGTGAGTTGGGAAGGCTCCCGGGTGGGAAGGACAGGGGCCATAATTTTAGTCTCTTGTGTGTGCTTTAATTCAGATCTTGAGCAAGGAATATAAGCATCAGCAAAGCTAAGGCTGGATTTTTGAGAGGCTCCCAAAATGCATTTGCATGTTTCCCCCTTATTCCGAAGAATCAAATTGACCTTTGGCCCAAGACATTTCTACACGGCTGCACTTCTTCTGCACTTGCTATCAATTATTGTTTTATATTAAGAGGAATGAAACAGTCTGAAATAAAACTGCTGCATAAGAGAGTTCTCCAGAGGTTGCAGCAGTGGTGAACTCCACCCTTTTGGTTCACCCACGTCTGACAGCATTCAGTGTGAAACAAGTTCAGGCATTACTTAACTCACCTGGGAGGGTTAGGACTGCATATGTACTCATGCCCTCAGGTCACAGTTTGTTGTTTAAAAACAAACAAGCATACCACATTATTAAGGGTCAATTTGAATTTTACCTTTATAGTAGGAGAAAGAGGGTTTTTTTTGGGGGGGTGCTATTTGCCTCTTTTTTATGTTAATAACACTGCAGTAGATTTTATTGTTGTTTGAGTTTATCTTTTTAAAAAGTAAGAAACAGATTGCTTATTTAGACATACTTAGGCTGCAATCCTAAACCCACATGCCTGGGAGTGAACCACATTGAACTCAGTAGGATTTACCTCTGAGGAGATGGGCTCATCCACTTTTCTGTTCAGTATGTGACTTCTAGGCAAGAGGTTTTTCTTTTGTCCTGCTGCTTACCCCAGGAAAACCCCAGGAAAATCTGCTGTTTACTGCTGAATTGGAGCAAACATCAATTGGATTTGCTGCAGATTGATGTTCGTTCTGATTCAGTGGTAAACAGTGGGTTTCCCCAGGGAAAGCAGCGAGACATAAGAAAAACCTCTTGGACCCATGCCTAGTAGTCACAGTTCAAAGGAAAGAAATCACAGGACAAAGGGAAGTGTGGATGGACCCATTGTTAGGATCATAGTGTTGGAATTTATTTGTTCCTCTTGTTCAGTAGCTAAGGAATGGACATCTTTACATTGGCTTGATTCTCTGAGACTGTGTGGATTGAGTGGACAAGACTAATAGTGGGTCCAACCGACAAGGAGCTGGTTTCTGCAAGTGCTGTAGAAGGAAGAGAGGGGCAGATAGGGCTCATCAGCCTTGGAAGGTAGCCCGTCTAGGAGAAGGAAAACTGATCCTAAACTTCCGCTTGCCTTGTGGGACATCTCCGGAAGAAGAAAATGCTAAGGAGTAAACCCTACACAAATCTGGAGTGACGTTCCTAATACAGTTGGATAGCGTCTTGCACACCTCCTTCCACCATCTCCTGCAGCCAAGCTGGTGTGAAATGTATTGCTCTGCTTTCTTTTGGACCACACTAGCAAGGCAAGGGGGGCGGGTCTTGTCCCTTTGGTAGCCCTGGACCTATATACACATACTCCCCAGGCTTGCGCCCGGAGGAGATCACTTCAGTGCTACTAACACCCCCGGAGGGCACACTCCATTGTCTCTCAGAACAGACTGATGCAACAACAACCTGTTTTTAATGGGTTATCAAGAGTTTTAGCGTTTTAGTTTCTAGTCAAGCAGTATATAAATCTTCTTACCCAGTTATTTGAGTATTGTTGTCAGTACATGGGCATCAAAATTATGAAAATGATTTGAGGTGCTCAAGATTGATCTGCCCTTTGGTAGAGAAACACTTTCCATTAGCAGCTGCTATGGTTGTCAAAAGAAATTTCTCTCGTTAGTTTAAAGATAACATTTTTTTTTTTATTCTCATATGTGTAGTTTGACACCTGCCCTCAGTGATAAATGCACAAATAAAGAAAAGGAAGATGAATTTTGACAGCTTTCGACTAGCAAGAGTCATCTTCATTATGAATAATTTATTTCCTCTTGTATCAGACATCTGTCAAATATCAAAGATGGTGGCCAGCACTGTTTGGTTCTGTACTTTCAGTCTTTGAATAAAGCTACACAACATTTTGAGAACAGTCAGGCTGCTCTAGAAGTACCCTTCCTGTATATTTTGTTCAATCATATGTATTGACTGCAGTGTTTGGTTGTAAATAACACAGTTTTTAGAAACTAGCTATGCATAGCATTGGTGTGTAACTGGTCTTCATAATGTCACCAAGAAACCATCTCACCTGCTCCGTGTTTTCTTTTTTAAAGTACCATAGATAAATGTGTGAATGTTCATGTGGTGCTTTAAAGAAAAATAATAATTGTAATAATTGGGCTAAATGTTTAAACTGTGAACAAAGAAGATCCAAGTTCAAATACTGACTCTGCCGTAAAATTTGCAAGGTAGCAAAGCAACCTCCCAGCCTTATCCCTGCTTATAGGATTGTCCTAAATATTCTTAAGTAACATACATAAAGCTGGGAGCACCCCAAAGGTTAGTCAGCCTGTCTGCAGTTAAGGTCTGAAGTTACATCCATTCTGGAATCCATACAGTGGTAATGCTGGGAGGCTGTTTGCTGCTTTGCACATTTTAGGGCAGAGTCAAGATTTGAACCGGGGTCTTCCTGGTTCACAGTTTAGGCATTCAGCCCAATTATTACAATAGTTCTGTTATGCCATGCAAAGCGATTTATGTTTAGCAAATGGATCCTTGTATACATTTTTGGTGACGTAAAGCAATCAAACTCGTGGACTGTTGCCCACGAACAGCTCAGCACACATAACAGCTGCAATGTAAAGCGTTTTCCACATGTAGCTGTAATATATAGGCTGGTTATGAGAGGACACAGTTCAGGAGGCCTGCAATTTGAATCCATCATAGGATGGATTTCGGGCTCTCGCAAATACACAAGTTTCTGGAATTTTAATATGTGGCTGTATGGATAAATAGAAGTCTTCATATTTTTCCAAAAAACAAAACAAGTACTGTTTGTATGCTTTTGATTAGGTGAGCGTGTCCGTGGTTGCAATGGTGGTCTGTTTTCACCCAAATTGCACTCTGGATAACGTTGTTTGCTTAAAGATGTTAATTGAAGGTCACTTCCAAATTTGGGTGAAAGAAAGACTGCGAGAGAATTCCCAAAGATCAAAGGGTTCTGTTTATCTTGTTACATTGTCTTTGAAAACAATCTGGTTGTGTACAGTATCCGTTTCTGAAACTATGTCCAGTGTTAAATATAACATGGACTCTTGCCAGGGAGTGGCTGAAATTAGAGAAGATTAATTGCACATGTGGGTGTAGAAAATTGCAAGGGTGTTCTCCTACCCTGACAGGAAAACCTTTGACTTTGTGAAACAGCATGTCTGGTTGAAGAATACTCATAAAGTAGTGGTATAGTATTTTTCACAAGTAGTGTATGGAATATTTTGTTTTAGGATGAAGAAGAATGCTAGGTTACCATGCAGATGTCTGAAAAATTCTAATCTTTATGGTCCTGTGGAATTCAAGGATTTCCTGGAATTTTTTCTAGTAGACACAGGGAGTTTGTACCCAGTAATATTTTTACAAGGCAGGGCACCTGATGTGAACCAGTCCCTTATACTCAATGCAGCCCCCAAGGTTCTCTTGAAGGTTGGGTGACTCTCTGTGGAACACTATGGGATATTTCATGGAGGGCTGCAGTTGACAAGGGGGCATTCGTGGAAATCGGGTGCCCCTCCTTCAGCTAGCGGAAAGCCACCATTGGGTATGGCCTGGAGATCTCTGCAGAGGCAGAATAGACTGGGTTCATTACATTTTCTATAGGCTGTCATTAACCTTTGACACATGACTCTTGATATTTACTTGGGAGTTGAGGTGCACCCAGGTGGCAGAAGATTCCTTCATTATTTAGGCCTCAGGCACTTTTCTTTTTCTGGCAGAAGTGACACAGGTACAAGTTTGGATCCTGAGCTGTTTAGGACTTTGTATGTTGGAGACTACACCTTAATTGTTCACTAACTGAGGTCACTATTGGCAGCACTGACTACAGCAGACTACCCTCTAGGGCATAAAATGTTGCACTTGGTAGATGAAGCAATGCTCACCACGTTAAAACAGTGTCATAGCTTCCTGATTTCGGGGAATATTTTTCATTAGGTGTTGTTTTCTTAGATATCCTCCTGTGTAGTTAGTGGGCAGTGATATTCCACCTCATCTGCTGCTAATTTTATCTTCTGAAACTTCTCTTTTAAAGAGAATCCATGAAGGTTTGGTCTTTCAATGGCTAACAATCACAGTAGCCAAATAAAGCCTTCATTGCTAAGAGTCTCTATGCCCCTGAATATCAGTAAGGTAAAGGTAAAGGGACCCCTGACCATTAAGTGCAGTTGTGACCGACTTTGGGGTTGCGGCGCTCATCTCGTTTTATTGGCCGAGGGAGCCGGCATACAGCTTCTGGGTCATGTGGCCAGCATGACTAAGCTGCTTCTGGCGAACCAGAGCAGCGCACGAAAACGCCGTTTACCTTCCTGCCGGAGCGGTACCTATTTATCTACTTGCACTTTGACGTGCTTTTGAACTGCTAGGTTGGCAGGAGCAGGGACTAAGCAACGGGAACGCACTCCGTGGCGGGGATTTGAACTGCCGACCTTCTGATCAGCAAGTCCTAGGCTCTGTGGTAGATAGAGGTAATTTTGGGGGTGGGGGTGGGTTGCCTTTGCGTTCTATTTATGAGCTTCATAGATACACCTGGCTGGCCAGTGGGGGAATTGGAACACTAGACTAGATGAAATCCTAGCACAATCCACTAGGTGTTCTTTTTGTGTTCTCTTCATTTTTATTTTATGTTTCAAAACTTGAAAAAGGCCTGAGTTTGTCTTTAGTCATTCAAAAAATAAATACAAAACATTGAGGAGCTGGCACTGTGATTTGGAGCTGTTTGATTTATTGATGTTAATTACGATCGTTTCTAGGCTGCCATAAAACAGAGCCAGGATATCCTTGGTATACATGGACTTCCTTGGTGAACCTGGAGTGCAGCAGCTGGATTACATCTGTTTTGGTATTTCCTAGGGTGCCTGCTTCCCTTTTTTTGCATAGGTTTCTTTTGACAAGTAGAAGAAACCCTGTTTCCTGTTAAGGATATACAGCACAGATGCAAACATTGATTGCATGCTGTGAAATATATTTTTGAGTGCTATTAAGTGAGAATTTTAGTAAAACCATGTCATACTGATACCATATGCCATATTTTAACTTATACGAAAGCATCATATAGACCAGTGGTTCTCAGTTAGCTAAGAACTGCAGACCCCTTGTTTTTCAGAAGCCAAGCCACTTTTGAAAATTCCGTTTCCCATGGTTTTTGTTATGTGAATGGTGCCACAGGCTGCCTGGATGAGTTACGCAGAACCCCCCAATTGGGAACCACTGAAATAGACAACAGACTAAATCAGTAAGGTTGTTTTCCATATGGAAACAACTTTCCCATACCCAGATCACCATTTGGTTCCGAAAGCAAAAGGGAAAGGTGGGAATCAACATTTATAATCTGAAATCTGTTCCACAAAACACCAGCAGAAAGTATCAGCTGATACGAATTGTTAACATCCCAGCTGTATGGTTCTGACTTTATCCATTTATTCAAATATTATGCAAGTTTTTCAAAGGAAGGCCTTGGAGGGAGCAGCACCAAAGAAGGTCCATCCCTGTCTAAAATCTAATGTCCCGAATCCTAAATACATGTGCTTGAAATCTGAGAATTGCTTCAAGGTACAAGTACTTAGATTTTGGTTCATGGTTTAACAAATGTGAAGTGACTTTTAAAAAGGGGGTGGGGGCGAAGTATAGAAACTGAATCTGTTTCTGCTTAGTCCTGTCACTTATGTGCTGTTTCCTATTTATTTACATGATACAGATTTCATTCATTCATTTGCAGATTTTTCGTTCATTTTAAATCTGCTCTTCAACTGAGAAAGGCTCCTGGAGTGGCATATGAATATCAATAATAGGACAGCCCCTGAAGTTTACAATCTGAAATATATGGCACAGAGGTTAAAGGGATTGGGAGGAGCAACGAAAAAAGAGCAAACATGAGCACTGGATCTTGGTTACAAAATTCTTACAATGACCTACTGGAATGGCAACAGTTCCAGGAAGGAAGGAATGGAAATTTGCTGTCCCTCAGCAGAGCTGATAGCTGCTTCCCTTCTCACCCTCGTCTTAACCAGCTTGCCTCCCCTCTCCTTTCCTTACTGGCTAAGGGTACAGTCCAGTGTCTTTGTGCACTGGGCTGAGAGGGGCTTGTATTGGCCAGAGGTGTCTCCCCACCCAGCCCTGTCAGCCACCATTTCTTGAGTCATACCAGCTGAAGATGCAGGCAGAACTGCTGCTGTGAGGGTACCACCCCTATGGTGGCAGCCAGTGGAAAACTCCAAAATGGGGTACTCCAGGGGCAGGGAGGGGCTGAGCCAGCCGTGCTACTGTCATGTGATAACAGACACACCAGTCAGCATGTGTGGCAGGGCTAAGGATGTGTTCTTGGCCCAGCAGCTCCATTAATTCCGGCTGAGCAGCGGAGTTTAGGGTTTGGATTGGCCCTAAACTCCTAATTGCCTTGTGCGTCTGTGGTTTTCTTAGCTAAACCTTACTTCGAAAGCTTGGACCAATGTAGTATTTGTTTCCCTTTCCCCAGAGCCTGCCTTTACCATTCTGTATTGTCTCTCTCCCCCAGTTTGTGTGTGTGTCATAGCTGTCAATTGTTCCCTTTTTTAAAAAGGGAAATTCCCTTATTCTGAATAGGTTTCCTCGCAAGAAAAGGGAAAAGTTGACAGCTATGGTGTGTGTCTGTGAGAGGGAGAGAGAGAGAAAGAAAGAAAGAAATTGATGCTCCACAATGAATAAAAAGCTGAAGGCAATAATGGACAGGGCCAGTGCCATTGGAGTTTTATGTAATGATACTTAACTGATGTCAGGTATCAGCTGATACCTGGAAGCTTTATGCCTCTCATTTATAAATCTGCTTGTGAACCATGGCTCTGTGTATCCAAGTGTTCTTGGTGATGTTGACTGGCCTGCAGCAAACTTATCTCCTCTTCTTTTCTCCTCCAGCCAATCCCCTGGTGCCTCCATTAGACACAAATGACATCTACCCATGCCTTGTATCTGTAACTGTAAGGCCGGCTCTTCCTGAAATGAATATGCTTGTCATTAACCGTAGTGCTGTAGGGAATAGTTGCTGCTTTTTACATTCTTCCACGTGATGACCTGTGGCTCTTTCAAGGCTTCCACAGCACCAACGCCCAGTTCTATTTAAAACAAAGGCTTGCCAGAGGGTTTAAATGTGCTGAATGTTCTGTCTGGGACGACATTGGGTGGAGTAGAGGGAATACTGGTACTTCTATAGGTCTGTGCTGAAGCAGCTCTAGGCTTCTTTTGTGTGTTGTGTGTAGCCATCCTGTGTGTTGAAAGCCCTGTCTCCTGCCAAAGGTTCCTTTTGTTCCTAAAACTTTTACCACATACTGCCCATATTTTTATCCATACCCGCAGGGATTTCCTCTTACTTTTTTAAAAGCATGTTTTTGTGCTTACGATTTTTATTCTCGTGCTTCCATTATGACTGACTGGAACAGCGAAGGTCTGCACCCTTCCTTGTAAAGGTACTTGCTACCTTTGTCCCTCTGCTTTTTGAGGCAACTCCCAAGCTCCTACAGAGGTTAAATCTGTGACTCAATGATCTGCATGTTGCGGCTTATAGTCTTCTGCTTGCAGTTTTCTGAAATAATTGGGGTTCCTTTCTTGCAAGGAGATTAAACACAGTGTTCTGAGGGAGCACATGCAGTTTCCTGGCTTGGGTAAACGGCCACATTCAAACAAGAAAACCGTAGACATGGTTTTCCTAAGAGTGGCAAAACACAGTGCGTAGTCAAACTTAATGCATCTTGGAAATACAAATTCCAGTGCCTTGTAAAATATGCTACATGAAGGCTGATGTTCTTAGAAACCTCAATTCAAGGCGTTGTTTGCACAGCCCTGCCTTCAGTTGTCTTCATTTTTGGTGTGTCCGTGAGTCAAGGGGCTCCACTGCTGTCAAAGATGTATTTCCTGCAGAAATGTTTCTAAAGATATATATATATATATATATATATATATATGCAGGTTTTGGTGTCTTCGGGTGTCTTCCCGTGTAAGAGTTGGGGTGTCTAGGCGACGTTTCGACGAGGTCTCACTCGTCATCTTCAGGCTGGTGCTTTCGGCTTCTTGTTACTGGAACAAGTAACAAGCAAGCAAGAAGTTTCAGGAAGTCTCTCTCACCCAACATCTGCCCACAGGCTCTGTTCCAGTAACAAGAAGCCGAAAGCACCAGCCTGAAGATGACGAGTGAGACCTCGTCGAAACGTCGCCTAGACACCCCAACTCTTACACGGGAAGACACCCGAAGACACCAAAACCTGCATTCCTGTACCCGTGAAAATCTACGAAAGCAAATATATATATATATATATATATATATATATATATATATATAAATTCATAAAGCACATTACAAAATAGGTTTCATGTGGGCTCTATCTTTCCCATATTACATGGTGGCTGCAATTGCAGGAAGAGATAGTGTCAGCTTTAGATTCTGGGCCTGTGGTAAATCCAGCCTGACCATGTCCCTTTGGTTGTGAGTAGTTGCTGCAATGTTGGAATGTCAAACTTGCCACCTCTCTAAGCAGTGACTGACAGCCCCATACAGCACGTTTTTAAAAGGTTAGTGATCTTAGGGATGGTGATCAAGATTCTTTACCCAAACCCTTTGTTCTCATGACTGAAGAAAAAACTTGAAAAGGTGGGATCAGATCTGAAAAGTGAAACATTAAGAATCTCTTTTTATGGCTTTCCGTATTAAGGATTTATGTTCTTGCCCTCCTGTTTTGCATAGAAAACTTTTAAGCGGCTATATATTGACTGCTAGAATCCCATCAATATACTGGGAATCGTTAAGTCAAAGACAGACTTCTCAAACAGCTGAAGGTGTTTAAGAGGGGATCCAGTATTTATAGTTGTTTTTGTTTGTATAATTGAGGAATGCTTAATTCTTCTTTAGAGTTTTGATCTAAACTGCTACTGAATGTTAAAGGAGTGTTGATGTTTTTGGGTCCTGTAAGAGTTTTGCCTGAGTAGATAGGGAGGTAGAGTTGATAATGAAATGTAACGTGAGTTTCTTTTCCTCCACAGATCTCTGTGCACTTTGGTATGTAAATGGACATACTCTTCGGAGAAAGGCTGGGATGATAGTTTTTGGAAGCTGGTTGGATTGGAAGATTTGGTGGCAAATAACTATGCAAAAATAGGTAAATGTATATTACCTAATTTTTAACATTTTTAAAAAAGACTTCATCTAATTAGGTAATAGCCCAGTTCAGACACAGTGGGAAACAGTGGTTTCCTGTTAGGAGAGCATGCTGTGGTAAGCCGTGCATTTGTGCAGTTCTCCCTCTACTGCATGAGGAAAGGACTTTGAAACTTAACCAAACCTTGATCTTGGTTTGTTTTAACAAACCACAGTTCCCTTAGGCCTGAAATAACAAGGAACTGTGACTACTTAAAAACAGAACTTTCAATGTCTTATCGTATGCAAAGCAAGGGAAGGGGAAGCACTTGAGCCTGATTCTAACAGCCTGATTTCCCATTATATGTTTTGGCAATACCAAATCTATCAGAGGACTGCTTTAAAAGTGAGCAATTTTGGGTGCACCACAACAATTTGTCCTTAATTATGCCCAACACTAATTTTCAAAAGTAGGTGGTTTAGGTTTCCCTGGGGAAATGTGGGCAGATGTTGGGTGAGAGAGACTTCCTGAAACTTCTTGCTTGCCATCAAAATGCCCCTCTCCTAATCTAGCAACAGGTGAAAAGGGGAGCATTCTGGCATTATGATGTTTTCCTTAGGAGGGCTGCTCCAGAACCAGGACTCTTTCACTCTTGGGCTTGTGCATAGTTAGTTCTCTCTTAATAGCGGGGAAAAAACAAAAGCAAGCCTTCATAATTCATGTCATTTACATTAAACTCCCCATAGTACTGCTTCTACTGGCAACATTCATTTATCATATATCCATTTGTGTCTGTGTCTAGGTTTGTGTGTGTGTGTGTGTGTATCTTTGCTGCCTAAGCACACTTGACTGGATACAAGGCAGATCTTTAGACCAGCGGCAAGGAATATGCAAACACCATTATTTTGCTTTAGTTTGTTATACCCCTTCATGTGCAATGCTGCTAATCAACAGAATCAGCAAGCTTAAAACAATGTGCTAAACTCAACTCTTGGCTTGTCCCACACTCCTTTCACCAGCTTGTTACACTATCTTTAAGTTGCTGTGAACTTTCCTGAAGCCTATGTATAATTAGAATTTTAGACTTGCTAATTGCAAGATTCTTATAGCAGATTTCCATTAAAAGACCGTAATGTTCATTTACTAGAAATTTTCCAGGATAGCATTATTCAAGTTTCCTTATTCAGTTAATGGACTTTTAATGGCTGTCCTAAGCAGGCATGCCATTAATGAGAACATTAGTGTAAAAAAGAACCCCAAACCCCTCATCCCTCAAAGTTAATTACCTGATTCTCTCCCCCCCCCCCCCACACACCGCCACTTAGAGAACAAGTTTCTATAACAGTTTAATGCAGCAGCACTAAATGGAAATAATTTGATATCAGTAATGAAATCCATAAAGTTTCAGAAGAGACGCATTAGGTGTCAAAAAATTACTTTTTACAACTGTAAGTAAAAAAGGTCCTTCTGTACGATTGTCAGGGACTGGCTGGTCACTGAGGAGTGGTGGGAGATTCCAGCTGCAGAACCGCATAGGGAAGCCTCAGAAGAGGAAGGCTCTGAGCTGGGGGAGTGGTGGTGGGACAAGGAAGACAGATCAGAGGAGGAATGGGGGGGTGCTGGACAAGCAACAGGGGAGAGAGAGAGAGAGAGAGAGAGAGAGAGAGAGAGAGAGAACACTGCAGATGTAGAACAGACAGCTGAGAAGGAGGTGGTGGCTTAGGCTGTGACAGATTCACAGGAGCCTGCAGGTCCTACTGTGTTTAGCTCTTCTTCCCCCTTGTCTCTGAGAACCCGGAGAGTTCTGCATGCTACAAAGCAAAGAGCACAGAGAGCTCAGAGGGCCCCTCCCTGGCGTAGCTTAAGAGTGCTAGGAAGATAGCTGGGTTTAAAAGAGGCTGAGGAGGAGGTGGGAGACTCAGATTGTCTTTACTGGGGCCAGTCGTACCCTAGGTTTCTCTGTGTATATTTTGTTTCCTTAATCAAAGAATTATATTTTCTATTTGTTTCTGACGCTCTGTAGTACAATATCCTCTGGCAGCAAATCTTGTCCTCTTCTGTATATGATGTGTCCCTAAGAGACCAGTTTAGCTTCTACTGCATTCTTTGTGGGATGTGCAGAATAAACCTTGATGGCTCAACCTTGCTTGCTTCCAAAAGTGACAGGAAGCCATCCTTGGCTGTAGTTAGCAGTTGCGGGGCAGGACTTAGGATTGATCCAGGGGCGGAGGAAGGGGTGTGTGGTGGGTGCGGGTTGCCCCAAGTGCCACCACTGAGGGGGGTGGCAAAACGCCAGGCGACACTAATTGCGGGGCCTGCATTGTGCCTGAGCCACACATCTCTCTTGGGAGAGACATGGTGGCTTGGGCGTGCGCAGGCTCCGTGCTGCCCAAGTGGTCTGCCCGCTACCTTCCTCCCCCCCAGCTATAGGGCGGCTGAGTGGGAGGAGGCAGGCAGACTCCAGAGGTCCCATAGTGCTCCCCGCACCGCCCCTGGCTCCCAAGTGGCTTCCTCCATTGCTGGATGGATCTCATAGACCCATTGGTAGTCTGCTCCCCCAATGCTATAAACAAGTCCTGTGCTTCTTGCTTTTCCCACCCAGCCCTGGCCTGAAGTGGCAGGTGGTGGCGATGACTATTCCTGCTTCCATACAGGTGGTGGGCCAAGGATTCCTTTCGGACAACCTTGCAAGCTCTGAACCTAATCCATTGTTTTTCCTGTAGCAGAGTATAAGCAGAGTCTCCTAAACCTTTAGAGTTTTTGAGATTTTCTTTTTGCTTTAATGCAGCCTTGGTAGCTATTACCAGATGCACCTTTTAGAATCCCCTCCCCCACCTCCCACCCCACACACTAAAAGAGTACAAGCAGTAAATAAATGTTTTAACAGAAATTTGAGCACCCTAATGGCTGACGAGCCCCACGAAGATAAATTTTTAACATAAATTATTTACGAAGTGCAAGCTAAGGATTGAATACAATATTTATATAGTGCGTTTCAAGGACAGGGAAAAGCTCCCCCCCATTCCCCCCCCCCCAAACAACTAAATGTGCATGTTGCCAACGAGAGCAAAATCTCTTTAAAAACCTGGCAGTTCAATACAGGGAAATTAGGATGAGAAAAATGAAAAACCAGCAATAATAGGACACCAATTTGAAAACTACCCTTTTATACATACATTCGGGGGGGGGGGTCATTTCTTGCTGCTGCTTAAATTGCAAACACACACACACACACACACACACACACATACGTAAATTCCAGGACTCTGTTTAGTTCTTGTTTTGTTTTTGGATTTGCGTTGGTCAACCATAACTCACCTCACAACATATATATATATATATATATATCAGATAAAATGTAATAAGTTACATCCAGTCTGGCATCCTGTTCTCCCAGTGGCCAACCAGGCATCCTCAGGAATCCTGCAAAGTGAACCCGAGTGCAATGGCACCCTCCCCACCTCTGATTCCCAGAAACTGGTAGTCGAGGTAGAACATAACAATCGTGGCAAGTAGCCATTGATAGCCTTATTCTCCGTGATTTTGTCTAATCTCCTTTTAAAGCTATATGTTAAGGGTATAAAATTAAGTTTTGAATTGCTATGAACTTTATAGATTAAATCCATGTGTTTTTGTAGTAGAAAAAGGTGGCTCATGAAAGGGGAAATTCTCACAAAAAAGGACACCAGCATTCATGTTTTCTGGTGATGAAACCCGTGGTGTTATGGTATTATATAACCTACATTAATATTAACTGATCCAGTTGCTTCCACATGAGGTGTGCTTTGCTGTGCTGAAGCATTGCTTTTCCATTATTACCTGAAAAGGGAAGGTTGACACCAATTAAACTATGTCATTGGTTGTTGTTGAACTACAATTACCATCACCCCTAGCTAGCAAGGCCAGAGCTCATGGATGATGGGAGTTGTAGTCCAACAACATCTGGGGACCTACAGGTTGAGAACTGCTGTGCTACAGGGACAGGTGTCCACCAAACATAATTTCACCCTCTTTCTCCCCATGCCCCTAAATTTGCTCCAGAGGGTGGGGTCGGGGAACTCCCAGAACAGATTTGATATGGTGCATGGGAAGCAAAAGGGAGGCAAAGTTTTGATGCACAAGCAGAAATCCATCTGCTTACACAATTACTTCTCTGGATACAATAAGTCAGTAAAGTCTTGTCTACCGCCTCCCTACAGGAACAGGAACTGACAGTGAGACAATTGAAAAAAACTTACTCATTGGTAATCCACCCGCTATGATAAACAGAAAGCAATAAAATGGGAAGGACTGTGTACTTTTATTTAAAGGTACAGGAGCCCCCCAAAGCATCAAGGGTACTTTGCATTGCTACACTGGTCAGGCTGTTGCTGTGATTGCATAGCACTGTACAATGGAGTCACATCATATGCGGATTTAACTTAGGCAAATTCAACTATGCATGGTCAACCAAAAAAACCAAAAAGTGCTGCACAGCAGGACACCTGTCCCTGTAGCACAGCGGTTCTCAACCTGTAGGTCCCCAGATGTTGTTGGACTACAACTCCCATCATCCATGAGCTCTGGCCTTGCTAGCTAGGGGTGATGGGAATTGTAGTTCAACAACATCTGGGGACCCACAGGTTGAGAAAGGCTGCTGTAGCACATGGAAAGGCAGCGAGGAACTCCTTCGTTTGCCTTGCTCCCCCTTTCCTCTACCAGGGCCCCATCCAGTTTAAGGATCCTTTCCAACCTTTTCCTTCTGCCTCAGTGACTAGGACCTGCTTGCCTCCATCTCTCTCTACCTCCCTCCTTAATCCTCCCTTTAAAAATAAAATAAAATTCCTGGATTTCTCCCCCTTGAAGAGAGCTCTTTCCACCTGCCCTCCAGGTTTGCCATGGAGGAGGAGAAGTGAGGCCTCAGAGAGAAGGGGAATGTCTGCCCCTTGTCAGTCAGTGCCTACCACAGTCCCATCAGTGGGAGGAGAAGGTGGGAAGGCCTCTCTCCCACTCTCACTGATTCATCCAGTTCCTTCTCGCTGGCTTTAGGGAGGCACAGAGACCAAGGTTGGAATAGGCAGTGGCACAGGAAAACAAGCAGTGGCATCTCGCAGCCAGACAGGGGAGGGAGAGTAATTTGGAAGGAGAATGTATGTTACGGATGATTTAAGGTAATGCTAACTGTACAGTACATGATTTTCCCCTTAAGCACTGACTTTGGAACACAATCCGCACAAAAGATGTACAAGATTTGCTGCAAATCAAGGTGGGGGGAAAGATAAGGACGCTACAGAAAACATAGACTGCAAGAATTTTACATTGTCGTTGTCTGGGTTCTTCATAAAGAGTAAGCAAACAAGATTGCCAATTCCAGAGAAAATGGCTAGTGGGGAAGCAACATCTGTTAAATTTTCATGAACTATAGATCTTTGAGGTGCTGAAGGCTGCAATCTGTTTTTTAAATGGCCTGATAAATTTTCGTCCTCATTCTCATACTTAAGGGGCTACTTAAGGGACCAAATAATGATTTTTCACTGAATAGCAAGGCTTTATGCATTGCCTGGTCCTTCCCCCACCACTCCCAAAGCAATGTGCATTTTCCCCAAAGTAGAAAATGTTGTAGATATGATATAGCTATTTCTGGGGTTGTCAGTACCTTATATTTTAAAAGGTAACACAAAGACTCCTTTATGAATATATTCCCACTAAATGTGTGATGAAACTATATACTTTCAGGCTTCACTTGGAATTCAAAACAAATCTCCACAAGTCTTGAAAACAAACATTTTTGTGTGGGGGGAAATACCACTTCTAAATAAACCCTGGGCCTTGTCACCTATTGCTGAGGGAGAAATCTAATCTGAGTCTTGTATTCTCTCATGCTCCTTTCTCCTTCCACCCCAAAAGGGAAAAAATAAGAAGTGAAGGGTTTATACGTTATTGGCTCATTTGAACGTAGTCCCTCCCTAACCAGCTGTGCTTTGAAAGAATGGTGGAGAGAAAAGTTTGGTTTCCTGTTTGTGATCCTCTATTTCTGCGTGGTGGACTCCTGCTCCTGGCTATATTTTAATGGAAACAACAGATTTGTATGTGAAAGAGTCCTTAGCAGTTGGAGGGGGGATTCATAAAACAAAGTGCCTTTATGAAAAAAATTGTGGCTCTCAAGTGAGTGTTGCTTTCAAGTATGTTTTATTTAAAGGTCTGACTCATATGGAGTGTATTTCTTTGGGCCCTTATAGGATGAACATTGCAAGCAATACTTTAAAAATGCTGGCGTTGGTTTGGCTTCCTGTAATTTTGCCCCCACGTGAATTTCATGATGGCACAATAGTGCCATTACCATCTTGCTAAGAAGCATCCTATGGTATCTCTAGTCTGTGTAGGTTGTTTGTCAACTACTGTTTCGGAACACATTTATTATTATATTTTCCCCTTGCAAGCATGGTTATGATCTTATGATCTGCTCCGTAGCATTGTAACAATGAGTGGTGTTCTGAAGCTAAAATTATGCCTATTTGAACTTTCCCTTCCTGTTTAGAAAGAAGTGCAAGGGCACATTTTCAAAATACATGCCAGTTCTCATTTTTAGTAACTGTCAAAGATGAATTGTTTCAGTGTACATGCTGCCTCTAAGCATTATGCACAATCCATTGTATATTATGTCCCACAAATACTTTTGCAGGATTTAGCTAAATGTCTTTTTAAGTGTTGCAGGAATAATCATTCTTCAGTAGAAGTGTTATACCAGTTTCTTATTACCTTTCCTGGGCATTGAGGTGAGCTGAATTTAAGTAACATATAACAGCACCTTCCTATTTACTTTCTTAAACCCTACAATGCACTAAAGCTACTTGTGGCTGGGACACACATTCCCTTAAGACACTTAGAAGGACACTTGTAACGTGAATGTTATTGGTAGACAATTATATTAGAGCATGCTCCATTAACAGTAAAGATTACGTCTGTCAGGCATGCACATATATAAAAGTATAGAGCTAAATTCAAAGCTGCATTCAGAAAAACATGGTAAAGTCTTGGCTTGTTTCCTTGTTTTTTTGCAGGTTCGGGGTGCATTACTTCACGACTTCCCCTTGCTCCGCCGACAAGTTCCTCAGGCTTATAAATTGTTTCGAACCTTCTTCACAAGCAGAGTGAAGGTTCTATAGTGAAACTGCATTTAACCCATTTTTGGATATTTGCATATATAAAAGTATGCACACATACTGCCTGCATCCCATGTGGCTGCTCATGTTTAAGGAGGGTGGAATGTGCACACCCTTTTAACCCTCTGTTTGCATAGACTCTTTGGCCTGAAAGTGTGTGCATTGTCCCTAACGTTCCAAGTACAGAATTCCCTGGGTATTCACAGTCTTTCCTTAGCTCTAGCCTTAGAGTTCACTGGGTTGACGAATAGTCCTAACTTAGTAGGAACCTAGCACAAAAATACGACTTTGGCATAGTATGCAACATACAGTTCCAGTCAGTTTAGTTGCCAAAATTCAATGGTGGTTACACTAGAATGCATTTACATCTTTATGTCACATTAGTTAAGAAAGAGAAGCCCTTTCCTCTTCATCCCCTTTTTGTATTTTCCACCTCCTCTCCATCTTTGAAATGTGGCAAATTGCAGTTTCACATAAAACACAACTGGTTCTGCATGACAGGTTAAAAGCAGCTTTTGAAGGACTGAATGTGTCATAGCTGAGTCAGCTGTACTGCCTTGCTCAGTTTTCCCTTTGTTATTTTTTTTTTTTAAGGGCCAACGAGCACTAAAACTTCCAGTTCCATTCAATATTAGTATGACTTTGGACCTTGCGATTAAGTTACTCAGGCTGAGTAAAGATGTATTGTTAACCGCCTAATGTTACGTCTGGTAAATAGCCGGTTGCCATGACAACTGCCTGGAAAGGTGGTGGGTCATTGGTACCACATAACTTTCTTTAAATCAAACATGAGCAAATTCCGGAACTAGTCTTTAGGATAAAAAGGAAGGAAAAGTTTCAGACAGCTTTTTCCTTTGGTAAACTTGTTTCTCGCTTAGTGGGTAGGGGGCACGGAGTTCTCTTCTAAAAATCCCAACCAGACGCGTGTGGGAAATTAGGATTAGAGCACAAGAGTATTCTTCGCTCCTGTTCCTAGCAAATGGTGTTGCTGTTGTGAGAGTGGAGCAGACTTCCCTTTCTTCTCCTCCCCACTGCGCACACTGAGAATCTGCTCCAGATGGTTGGGGGGAATAGATTTTGGGGGCCAATAGGAGGCTGCAGGGGGAAGGAACATAGGAAGCTGGCTTACAGTGAGTCAGTCCACAGAGGTTCACAGAGAACTCGAGAATACTTTCAGGTATACAGTGGTACCTCTGGTTACGTACTTAATTCGTTCAGGAGGTCCGTTCATAACCTGAAACTGTTCTTAACCTGAAGCACCACTTTAGCTAATGGGGCCTCCTGCTGCTACCGTGCAGCCGGAGCACAATTTCTGTTCTCATTCTGAAGCAAAGTTCTTAACCCGAGGTACTATTTCTGAGTTAGCGGAGTCTGTAACCTGAAGCGTATGTAACCTGAAGCGTATGTAACCCGAGGTACCACTGTACATGAGACTAGCTTTAAAGAGTACATAATATTAAGCTGATTTCTTAGAAAGAATTGTAGTAGCTGCTTTTTACCCAGCCATTGAATACTATTGAAACTTCACTAATAGTCCTTTCGAAAACCACATGAGTGTAGCTTTGCAAATATAGCATCCATGTTTATCTTATTCCTGGATAAATGCAATTGTACTGTTGATACAAGGGGTAACATTGTTATGAAAAACGTTACACAACATGCACATGTTTTAAAATTAAAAAGCAATATTATTGGTGCTTGGTAAATAGAATGAAGGGCATATCAGGTCAGGGAGAAGAGGGGAAAGGATCACTTTCAAGCACAGAAAAAGTAGCATTTGCCTCCCAACAGACTGAACATAAAACAAGCCTTGCTGGGTCAAAGCATCCAGCACCCTGTTTTTTACACTGACCAACCAGCTATGTTTGGCAAGCAGAATCTGAGCTCTGCCCACTTGTGATTACCAACAGCTGGCATCCAGAGACTAGGGCTGGGCGATACATTGATTTATCGTCCAAAACCAGTTTGAAGTTCCCATCATGATAATTGTTTCATAATATTTGAGTTGGCAATATATTGTGAATCACAATGTGTATAAGGGCTAGGTGATCAGCATCGCAATAACTGACCAGCTAAACATTGTGATAACACACTAGCTAAACAATCTACCACAATGATAAGGGATACCTCTCAGTCTGCCTAAATGACAATATTACCAATTATCACACACTCAGTTTCATCAGCAGGCAAGCAAAAATGAATCCCAACGGGACTTTTGGTTTGGGGCTTGGCTACCAAATGGTTGTATTCAGGACAATCTAAAGTACAGCAATGAGTCATAGTGAATATAGTTAACCTGGGGCTGCCAGATTGCCAGCAGGCCTACTAGGAGGCAGAAGCAGCAGTGGCAAAAACAGCTTGCCATGACGGCGGTATGTGTTGACAGTAGTGGCAACAACCTGCAAGACCTTACGGTTGCGGCACAATGAGTGGTGGCCTGCGAGTCCTTGTGATGGTGATGGGAAGGGGCAGCAGTAGTAGTGGCAGCCTGTGAGGCCTCACAACTGCAGCACAAACAGTGGTGACCTGTGAGGCCTGGTGGCAGTGATAGAGTGATGGCAGTAGTGGCAATGGCCTGCAAGGACTCACGTCAGTAATGGGACACAGCAGCAGTAGCATCCTGCGAGGACTCACAGCAGTGACAGGAGGCGGCAGCAGTAGCAGCAGCAGCTTGCAATACCTTGCGGTGGTGACAGGGAGTGGCGGCACCCTGCAAGGCCTCACAGTGGTGACAGGAGGTGGTGGCAGTAACAGTGGGATGCATTTGGCTTGCCTGCTGATGAAAGTGACCTTGAGGTGATTGTTAATATCATCATCAGTTTTAGACCCTTAAGTAGCAGCAGTTTCCAGCACATTGTCCCATTCATTTCTGTGTAGTTCCTTCCTTATTTCTGATATCGTTATATATCAATATATCATGATGTTTAGCTGGTGATATATCGCGATGTTGAAAACCAGTCATTGCTCAGTCCTGCCAGAGACACATTGCTTCATATACCGGACATAATGCATAGCTATATCATGACTAATAGCCATCCAGTTTGGCGGCCGTCACAATGAGACTAGTGAATTTTATTTTGTTTTTCTCCTTTTATTTTCTTAGGAAATGAAGTTCTCACTCCAGGAGCTCCAGTTGGAAATGGTCTGACGTCAGAGGCTGCTGAAGCCCTTGGCCTTGCTAAGGGGACTGCAGTAGGGGCGTCTCTCATTGATGCACATGCTGGAGGAATAGGTATTCTCTAAAAGGGTAGCTGTTTTTTCTCTGTTCCACTTCCATATTAAAAGCAGAGACTTGTGCTGCAAAGGCTACATTCCATATGCATTTTCAGTATTGGTTGCTAGGTAGGTATAATCAAGTAAGGAAGCCTTATAGCACGGGAGCCTTTAAAGGGAGCTATTATGAGGAATATGACAGTATGTATAAAACTGTTCTGGTATGTTACCCTGGACAACACGGCTAATCTGTTTAGGATGCGGGGGAATAGAGAATCCTGGCTGTATGTAGGAGACTGGATTAAATAGTTTTTGAGAGCAATTGCTGTCCTACAAGTCTCTGATCGTGTGATCTTGCTTGGTGCATCCCAATAATTTCCATCTTCTGTTAGCTTGAAATACATTGGCAGCCTTTAGATTTGGGAAAAGGCAAGGCTGCAAACCTCCTGGTTATGATCTTGAAGTCTGAACGAAATAGCGGAATTTAAAACAAGATAAAAATCCTTATATGTTGACTTGTCCTTTGCTTTGTCAGCCTTTGCTCTTTGACATGCTTTATGTGTCAAGTGTGGAAACACAGCTCCTTTTACCAGTTTGCCACCTACTAGTTAAACCTAATGTCAGCACAACTTACAGGCCTTGCTTCATGAGTGGTAGCATGGAAGTTTATACGTGGAAGGTGAGGAGAGTTAGACATTGGATACGCTAAGCAGCGTTACAGAGGATTCTGTTATGTTCTGTGGTTTGGAGCAGACCTTCCCATTTTGCACACCTGCCTGACCCACACGTAGTTCACAATGTAGATCACTCCAGTGTGTGGAAGGGAGGGAAGGCAACTTGTACAACACACACTTTTCCAGCTGAATATGTGTGTGTGCGGGGGGGGGGGATATTTCCTTCAGAAATTCAGAATGGAGCTGCCCCTCTCTTCAAGATAAGAAATTCCCAAGTAAAAACCAGTTTCACATTTGATAGCTGGGACGTAACCACAAGAGAACAACTGTACCAAAGCTCTCCCAAACATACATTCCAAAAACAGAGTGTACTACTTTTAACAAACTAATATCAGTTAGAAGGATTAATAAGAGGCTGTGTTCTTGGCAACCCCAGCCAAACGTGGCCTCAGTAAAGGGCAGGGTATTTGTTTTGCACTACTGCAAGTTTATGTGAAGTTGATCTGAATGCAAACTCAGGGATATACAGAGAAACCACAGTGGAAGAGGCCGGAGCATATGAGGCCACTTGATTTTAAATGCCAGATATGAACTTAGGTTTTGAATGCTAAGCCCCATGGGGTGAAAATATTTGCCCACAGTAGACTCAAGAGATTTGATACTCTCTCCATAATAGACACATTAAATATTTTAATGTGCATTTCATTAGTAATCCGATGTGATTCCCTTTTCAAACTCTGCCTGTTTTGGTATGGAAGGCATGTGTGTGTACGTGTGTTTATTTTAGAGACGGAAGATGCCATGCCAGAGTTTAGGGCTACTAAAAATCTTCCCAGCTGTTTTCCTTTTCACATGTTAATTTTGACATTTGGTTAACCCTCAGAGAGGCCACCACTGCCTGTCAAGGTGGACAGTTCTGAGCCAGATGGACTAATGCTCTGACCTACTCTTAAAGCTGCTTCCTAGGTTCCTGCACCTGCAAAATGCAGGGGAAATGGCATGAGGACCAAACTTGACATGACGTGGGACACGTAAATAGCAGTGAAATTAGTGTTTGATTTTTTGGGGGGGAGGGGGAAACAAGAATAGGGGTGGGGTGGGCTGACTATTGTCACCACAACAGTACATGAAGAGGGAAGGCTTCATTCTTTCCTTCCATCATGCCTCCCCACCAAAAAATATTGTATCTCATACTTCCTACTTTGAACCCTTGAAGGGAAGCTTACACTGTTGCCAATGCGAGCATCTCTTCCAGGATACACGTGTGTGTGTGGCAGGAACAGAAAGGGTTAAACCTTCCCTCCCACCATGCTGCACTCCTAACAAAATTAGGGAACCAGAAAAGGAGAGGAAAGGCATTGAATAGAGAGGAACATAGGAAGGAAGTTGCCTTATACTAAGTCAGACCATTGATCCATCCAGTTCATTACTGTCTATAAGGTAAGGTAAAGGTAAAGGACCCCTGGACGGTTAAGTCTAGTCAAAGGCGACTATGGGGTTGCGGTATTCACCTCACTTTTCAGGCCGATGGAGCCGGTGTTTGTCCGTAGAGAGCTTTCCAGGTTGTGATGGAAGCCAGAACGGTACCTATTTATCTACTTGTGCTGGTGTGCTTTCGAACTGCTAGGTTGGCAGGACCTGGGACAGAGCAGCAGAAGCTCACTCTATTGCATGGATTCAAACCGACAACCTTCCAATAGGCAAGCCCAAGAGGCTGATGTTTAGACCACAGCACCACTCATGTCTTTAGTGACTGTCTGTCTATAGTGACTGTCAATAGCACTCCAGGGTTTCAGACAGCAGTCTGTCCCAGCCCTACCTGGAGATGAATAAAAATAATAATAATTTTATTATTTTTACCCCTGCCCATCTAGCTGGGACTAAAGCAGATACTCTCCCTCTGAGCAATGGCCTTTTCCCAAAGGAATAAACCTAAGAGGAAAAGTTCTCAGAGTGCCCAACATATTTTATTGCTGCTCAAAAAAGGTTTCAAAAAATCCGGACAAGCAGTATAAGGTAGGCAGATGATTAGAAATGCAGAGCAGGAAGGAATATAGAGCTGAAGCAATCCTTTGCCAGCCTACTGTCAGCTTCTTCCATTTTTAGAATGGCTGGGAAGCTGGAACCAAATGAGACAGGATGCAGCTGGGTCTCGTTGGCATGTTTCTCACAAGCCCAGGTGTAAGGCAGTCTTGAGCTGAATTCTGTACATGCTTAGTTGTGGGTAAATCCCACCTGGAAAACGAGTTTAATTTTCCTTGCTGTCGTTTTGCCTTTGGACAATCCATCCCACAATTTCTTTCGAAAGGAAACCAAAACTGAGTAAGAAGGCATTCTACCAGCCCAGTCTGGAGCAGCAGGTGGAGGACTGAGTTACTTGCATCTGGAATCTGTGAAAATTCTGTTTCCCTCATAAATGCTAGGTTTTCATCCACTTCTCAACTTGTGTGGATTTGTGATGAGCCAGGTATTCAGGATTTGGTAGTTAAAAACAGTTTAAACAAATTACAATCACAGGAATAAGGTGGGCCCTAAAAACATCTATCTCAGGTGTCAAAGGCCTAGCGAAAGAGGTGGGTTTCCTCAGGATTTCAGCTCTGTGGCAAACACCAGAGTGTACAAATGCTGCTACAAACTCATGAAGACTTCTTGACTAAAGTTCAAGGACTATGAAGGCAGCATTCATTCTACTCAATGCACATTTTCTATGCGGTTACTATATATTTTGCCATGTGACTCATTAATAACAATGTGATGAATACACATTTCTTCAAGTTGAGATTAACCTTGCTTAACGTGACATACACATTTTGAAATACATAAAGGGTTTTAAACATCCTTGTACACTTCTAAATATAGCACATATTTGTACAGGAAATTCCTTGTAGATATTCTCTATGCAATACCCTTAACACAACGTGGAATATTTGCTTGGGCTCACGGTAAAATAAAGAAAGCTGAACCATTAGCAGGAAGTTCTAATTGTTTCTGTTCTTCACAAAGGAATAAATCTCATGTGCATATGATACATCCCTTGCATGATCCTCCAGTTATGAAGAGGGTATCTTTTACCATACCTACTGGGAGTGATTCACGTTGATATACAGGCATCAACGAGACAGTAGTAGTGATCAAAATATTTTAGAGGCCCCTGTACTCACGATAAATAATTTGTTTAATTTCTTAAGAGAGATTGCCATGTAAAATACGATGTTATAAAGGATAATTCAAAGTTTGGATTATGTTGCCACTTTAGCTCTAGGCCAGAGCTTTCCAAACTTTTCATGTTGATGGCACACTTTTTATACTTGCATCATTTTGCAACACAGTAATTCAGTTTTACTAGCAAACCAGAGAGTAAACTAACCCCTTTCCAGCCCTGGAAGGAGCATGGGGAACATTCATGCGACACACCTACACACTGCGGCCGACACACTAACGTGTCGTGACGCACAGTTTGGAAAGCTCTGCTCTAGGCATTAGTGTTTTGATATGCCCCATTTGCTCCCCATGCCTACAATTTTATCTGTAAAATCAGATAACAAAAGAGCTGTCGTACAGAGTGCAAGCGGGCACTTAATCAAAGAGAGAACTTTCAGTTTAAGATTGTATATCCACATATCACAACAGACCATTGTGTTTTGCCACCTTTATCAAACATGGCCTGGCATAATTTCTGCTTTTGTTAAGAACATTTACATGACTAAAAACAGTCATTGAAGTCCATGATAACAAACATAGGGAAGACTATTCTCCATAATGTTGCATATGGGAGGGTAATATGCAGATTTGTTCTTCTTTAATGACGGATTCCACTATAGAAATTCAGTGTTTAAGGAAGGGATAGAATAAGGGATACCAGAGTTGCATTATTATTATTATTATTATTATTATTATTATTATTATTATTATTATTTATTATTTTGTTAACAGCTATAGTATTGCATTGTCAGATGGAATGTATATATATATATGAATTATATATCCAATTTAGTGGGGTGGGGGAAGACAATGACTGTTGGCATTCACATGAATGTTGGAAATCCCAGATGAACCTTTTGAATGTCAGTGCTCACTACAGTATGTCCTTGTTTGTGAGACAAACACTGGTGAATGCTGAAAGCCTCATTTCAGTTACTGTCAATCATTCATTCATCGACATTCACCATATTTCAGAGACTGAATTTAATTGTGACAGATATCGTGTTTGGTGTTGTCTGTAATAAGGGGAACAATGCAAAGCAAGGAAAATGAATTGGATTGTTACCTCCTTGTGTGGCTTTGGCCAATTCACCTGCAGAAAAGCCAATGGGTATGGGCAGAATGCAGAGTGACTATAGCCCTGTTCCTTCAAATTGTATTGAATGGCTGTGAAATGGAGGTGAGGGGTGGCAATTTTGAGCAGAAATCAGCAGGCAGGAGAAAAGTGCCAGTCTCTTCCTCTGTCCTTGGCGATTGCTTCCAACCTGGTGTCATTCCCCACATCTACTTTCTTTTTTAGGTGGGATGTAAGACCATAAATAAGCACAGCTAGTATAAAAATGGACCGTGTGGGGGAGTAAGAATTGGAAGGAGGAAGACTGCAGGCAAACAAAGTGTTTAGCACCCCCATTTTGCTCCCAGCCATTTTCTGTTTAAAACTCAGGGGACCCCTGTGTGGGTGCCCAAACACCCTCTGTAGCTTCATCTGAAGTCGTGGCTGTCACTCCAGCTGTGAATCCTGATTGATGATGATTGTTCTCTCTTCCATTAGATTGATCAATACTTTTATGGGGGGGGGGGCGGCGGCGGCGATGTATTAGCCAAGTAGAAGTAGAGAAATTGGCTTCTCTGATAACACTGTTTGACAGCCTTCTCAGAGTTATGTCTTTAAAAATGGGGTTTCTTATATATTTTTTGTCTCTCCACACCAGGTATGATTGGAGCCAGAGTGCAAGGACATAACTTGCCCTGTGAAAACCAGCCAATTACATCCCGAGCCACTGTGATATGTGGAACATCTTCATGCCACATGGCGGTAAGTTGGGAGCAGAATCATTATGCCAGTCACATAAATCCGGCTGATGAGAAACTGCCCTTTAAACACCTCTTTTAATTTATTTGCCCTTGTGTATCCTGTATATTATGAAGTACTTTGAGAGACTTCTTATAGATCACCATACATCTGCTACTGAGAAACATCTTTAATAGTAGTAGAAATCAATACGAAGGGAAAGGCACAAAATGTAAAAGCAAAGTCAGAAATTATTCTATTGTGATTTCAACTGGACAGTGTGAAATTGGAGCCGGAGACTCGCGCTTAGAGTAACCCATGATGAGCATGTCACTAATGTATAACTGAGTACTCAGTGTCTTTAGAAAATCCCCTTTAGCCTTCATCTCTCTCACCTCCTCTCTCAATCAATATAAATCCATCTTGTGCTGAGCACTCTAATGATCTATAGAATTATGAGTTGCATTGCGGCTCCAGAAGAGCCCAGATAAGCAATTTTTGCTTCAATATTATTTTTTTCTCACTGAATTAGTGGAAAAGCTTTTTCCTGCGATTGCAATTAAAGTTTACTGTCTCTCTCTCTATCTTCAGGCATGCATGCATGCGTGTGTGTGTGTGTGTGTGTGTGTGTGTATATATATATATGTATATATATATATATATATATATATATATATGTATATGCATGCATGCCTGAAAGCATTCCATTCTGTTTTCTTGTCTATCTTATTCAGTCATCTTATTCAGTCATTTTCGTTTCATTTAAAACTTGTTAACTTGCTTAAATGTAGACTGAATCATTAGATAGGATTTCACTAAATTATATGCAGCAAAATAAATAATATGTGCGTTATTCACAAATGACAGTGTACACATTTTTGGATTTGTGTGTGTGTTTGTGTGTTTATACAGACACGCACAAACAAACATATGAATTGGGGGAGGGAAATTACAAACTGATGTTAGAGGCAAAGGAAGTAAAGTATAGATTCAGGATGACACTTCATGCAGCTGGTATACTGCCTCCGACACTGGAGCCATCATGTTAATATTCATTACTCGCCACGCATGTTTCCAGTCCCCTTTTAAAGCCATCCAAGTTGACTGCCATTACTATGTCTAATAGCTAATTCCATAGTTTATCTGTGCTCTGTCTGAAGAAGTTCCAGGGTTCCTTGGTTCCTGCTGGCAGATCCCAAGCACAGGCAGGGGTAGCCAATAGAATGTAGAAGCAGACTGGCAGCAGAATGGAGAGACAGGCAGGATGAAAATTAAATGGGCAGATCCCAGGAAGGGATAGCAGGAGCTAATACAGCTGATAGAATTTTCAAGGACCAGGGGATGCTTGACTAAAGCAGTAAAGTTTCTGATCACCAGATCCCAGAGAATTGTCTCTGAGGGAGAACTGTCACCAGAAGCATATCCAAGAGTTGGCAAAACTGCTTCCCGCCCCCACCAGGGGCACAGGCCCCCAAAAAACCCACCCCAGAAATCTGTCTCCAGTTATCTGTTCATGAGAAATGGCACGGCGATCTAAAGGTAGACTTCTGGAGTATATAACGTATATGTGTGTGGCAAAGTGCCGCCGCTGTCGCAGCAAGATCGAATGCAGGAGAAGCTTCCCTTCCCTCTTGCAAAAAAGTGTGCATTTTTTCCGCCCTTCCTCTTCACCTGGCCCTCACTTCATGTACTTGGGTCATGTAAAATGTAGTAGTTTCTAATGCAGCTATTGCGGTAAAGTGTTTCCCCCCCCCCAAGGGGCTGCACCGATACTGCTCCTTACCAAGGGCACAAGGGACCCTAGGTATACCTCTGTTGGCCACCTATTTGTAATTCATGTTGTAATGCCCTGACTAGCTACAAATGCAGATCATGTGGACAGAAATGGGGAGGAAAAGGCATCAACCAATCCTCTAATTTTTCAAAACTGATAAGAGATTCGGCAGAAAGGAGAGTCTTGTGCATGGGTAGGCAAACTAAGGCCCGGGGGCCGGATCCATCCCAATCGCCTTCTAAATCCGGCCCGTGGATGGTCCGGGAATCAGCATGTTTATACATGAGTAGAATATGTCCCAGTGGACCATCCACCTGCTGAAAAAGTTTGCTGACCCCTGTCTTGTGCCCTTATGCCCCTGGCCTTATGCCCCTTTCAGCTCTCTCTCCCATCTATGATAAGGGTTACAAGTTTGTTGTGATGATTACAAAATAAGTGAGGTACTTGGTACACCCTATAGAATGCCTCATTTGTTTGTGCAGCGGGACTCAATAACAGGGCAGTATGATCAAGGCCAAAGTGGCACATTTGGGACAAACAATAGTGATAATATAAATTGTGCTAATGTTAGAACCTCACTTAAAAGTTGGTGTTTTCTATCAATAGATAACTGATGCTACATTCCTATGCAGTAAGACCTCTGAGCATACGTGCAAGAAAGCAAACATAGGAATGAGCTGCAAAATCTGTTTCAGTTTCAAAATACCAAAACTACTATTCCCCCCCCCCCGCCTTTTCACCATATTGCATTGTCAAAGGCAATATGATTTCCCATCAGTGAACAACTAGCAAATCCAAAGCTGCTGTGGAATGAATATATGAAAACTCTTTGGTTGAAGCAGTCTTTTATCTGTACCTGTTTATATACTGCGCCGACGACATAGGGCAGTTGTGTGTGCCTTTTTAATGATATGTATTTGCAGCTGCAGTTGGTTGAAATTAACGGTACCTTTTTTTAATTAGAGCCATAAAATCTAAGTTTATTATCCTCTATGTTTTTGTTAGAAATCTCTCTCTCCATATATATATATATATATATATATATATATATATATATATATATATATTTCTCCTTCTCTTTGTACCAAGGGACCCCAAGGGCAATAGAGATGAATCATCAGGTTTAATTTAATGCAGTGGGAGAGAGACCTGTGTGGTCAGGCTGGCATAAAAAAGTGCCTTTGATCTGCTTCAGGTGCACTGAGCCCCAGCGAGCCAGCAACAATAATATCTTTGTGAGATGATCAGAGTAGAGAGCGAAACAGAGAGACCAAGGGGAGGGGGGAATGGCCTGTATGGAAACTCAAGGCTTTCCTTTGTTGTGGTTCTGGCAAACGAAAAAGTCAACTGTCAGGAGAAATTCAGCGA
The DNA here is from genome assembly GCF_965112155.1 of Podarcis liolepis. NCBI lineage: Eukaryota > Metazoa > Chordata > Lepidosauria > Squamata > Lacertidae > Podarcis > Podarcis liolepis. Next base: position 59,764,686 of record NC_139559.1, read on the forward strand.
ACATAAAGCAGGGTGAAAGTGCAATGGTCGAGTAGTGGGTTTCTTTCAAAGGATCTTAACAACAAAGCACTCAAAATAATTTGCTGGGTTACTTTATTTTCTGGGGGAGTGGGGGCGGGAGAGAGGGTTGTGGAAGAGGAGGGGTTGCAATGAGTGGCTCAACGTGCCGTGAATCAGACGAGTAGGCCTTCGGTATGGGCTTGTAAAATTATGAAAGATGCCCCATTACATCCCCTGCTTTTTTAAAAAAAAGTCTAAGAAATTAAAGGAAATACTTTTATTGGTCATGCCTCTGGTATTTTGAGTGGTATAGAAGTCAATCTGTAATGAACCATTAGGCTCTTCTGTTGGGAATGTGGAGGAGATCACTCAGAGTATGAAATGACAACTGGGGTGGTGGCAGTAGGAGTTTTAACAGTTGACAGTTGGAAGGAGGAAATGAGCAGACGTAATCAGCATGGGAATTCCTACTGTTAGAATACTATTTTAAATATTTTCTTCTCTTGTTTGTATCCAGCCCTTCTACAAGGCATGCTTGATTCTATGGTGTTCTCAGTTTATTCTTCCAACAATTTTTGCAAACAGCTTTCTCCTTCTCCCAAGTTCCATATCTTTATTTTTTAACCCCCCGTCATGTCCCCCCCCCATGTGTGTTTTTAAGATCTGCACACTTTAACAAGCTGAAATTGGCAATGATTAGATCATGCAGTTTTTGCATGCACCACACCCAGCTTCTGCCATCGATCTGCGTTTTCACTTTGGAGTTGTTGACAATTGGCCCGAATAACCTGCTGCAGTTAAATTTATCTGTTGTGAGATTCTATCTTTCCTGGGTTTTGTAACGGTCCTTTTAAGATCAACAGGATACAAGCATTAAGGGATTGCTTGGGTGAATCTGTATGCTATAAATATTGTAAAAGGTTCTCAGTTGAGTTCAAAGGCATGTTCTTTGCCTGTTTTTGTTTCTTTGTTGGCTTAAAGAGCAACTTCAGGCAGAATGTGCTTACTCTGAATTGGTTCATCTGCTCCTCTTAGCAACTAGCGTATATAAAACAGCGCTGCTCTTGCTCCACAATATCCACCCAAGCTGCCAGCTTTGTTTACACAAATAGAGTCTGGAGCACGTTTCCAGCCTGAGAGCTTGCACAGTACGTGTCCTTTGCAGAACATCCTGGGGTGGAGACCGCAGAGGCACGCTGGCTCAAAGTGTTCCTACAGGCTGATCTCTGTAATCTCAGTGGGAGCCAGACCAGCAAGTGGTTTCAGTATATGTTGGCTGAGATTCGAGAGCAGAACATGCCACATAGTTAAGGCATCAGACTCCTTGAATGTTTATTGCAAAGGAGTCCTTTGCCGTGCCGGTAAATGTCTGCACAGAGGCAAAACGCAGCACACCACGCTATTGGGCTCGTGTGCTACATCGCGCTTCGCGTTTTATGTAGCGGCACTTGGCAAAGTGCTTTCAGGGAGAACATCCAAAAGCTGTTTTCTGGATTTTCACCTTGTATTCTTCAGGCACCGCTGGCCCTTCCACTCTGCTCGAGTTAGGGAGTTGAAACGTGCTGTCTCCAAGGGGATGGAGCCGAATGCCCAGGGCAGTGGATCTATCCGCCAGCTGGCTGCAGCCCAGCAGTTTGCAAAGGCAGCAATTTGTCCTCCTCCAGATCAGTAGAGAGGGGTGGGGTGAGGGGTGTTGCAGGCAAATGAAAACAAAAGCAAAACTACTGCAGACAAGACACCCTGAAAGGACTTCAGAAGAACAATGGGAATGTAAAACTCTTCAGCCACACCATCTTCTATCTCCCTTCTTTTTGGTTCACAAGTGGCAGAATGCATTTTCAAATGTAGCCTTTTAAAAGTCAGACTGCAGCCTAGTTATTTAATTCAACTGATATGATGGGCATGAATCTCTCTGTGATTGCAGAGAAATGCAGTTTTACGGCGGCATAATAGTAGAACTGCGCAGGGTTAGCCCAAGACATTATACTGCCTGAAGCAGAACATCAGATCCCTCATAAGTAAACATGCATAGTGCCCAAGGCTGACCAAGTGGAAAATCTCCTGGGCATATCTGCTTGGGAATGGAAAAATAAAACATATACTGTATTTTTTGCTCTATAAGACTCGCTTTTTCCCTCCTAAAAAGTAAGGGGAAATGTGTGTGCGTCTTATGGAGCGAATGCAGGCTGCGCAGCTATCACAGAAACCAGAACAGCAAGAGGGATTGCTACTTTCACTGCGCTTGCAATCCCTCTTGCTATTCTGGCTTCTGAGATTCAGAATATTTTTTTCTTGTTTTCCTCCTCCAAAAACTAGGTGCGTCTTGTGGTCTGGTGCGTCTTATAGAGCGAAAAATACAGTAATCTAAAAATTGTCATTCATTGTCCTATGGTAGGTCTGGTCCCGGTAGAAATTGAAGCACATGGATACTTTTCAAAGAACACAGCCTCTCTCCTGCTAAAGGTGGTGGGGAGAAATCTTGAATAGCTAACAATTAAATATACATAGTGTAGACGTTTGGACAGCAATTCCACCTTCTCACACAAAGACAACTGCTGCAAACTGTTACATTTTCTTAGTCACCCTGTAGGAATACGTGTGCCTTTGGTGCCATATAAAAGGTGGCAGAATTCTATCTTGCAGAATAAGAACTGTCTGGCACTTCTTTGTGCCCATAGAAGCAATACAACCATTCTGTCCTTTCAGCACTTTCTTGCCCACATGAAGAAACATATAAGCAGCCCTCAAGATCAGCAGAATTTGTGAACAATTGGGCACAAAGCCAGTCCCTTAACTGAACTACTAACCTCCCCCCCTTTTTTTTGCCACGGTGAGTGACCAGGCTGCAGATGTGGCAATAGCTCTGGTGATGGCAGCCGGAGATTTGCAGTCTTGGTAAAAAGAAAGAAAGAAAGAAAGAAAGAAAGAAAGAAAGAAAGAAAGAAAGAAAGAAAGAAAAGCGGAAGATGAAGTACCACAGGACAACTGGCCCCGTAATCATGGAAAAGCACATGAGATATGAATTGGTCTGGGTTTGCTAGTAAGGTTTTACAAATACTTCAAACTGTTGAGGACCACAGCAACTCCATTGGCTTAGGAGAGTTTCATAGACAGTTATGCAGTGTAATTGACAGAGAGAACGCTGAAATCACATTAAACTGAAATCTGGAAAGAACACCATTGGAACCTACTAGGATGAGAGAGGAAAGATAAGCCATGAGTTGTGGATCAAATATTGAACTGACCTCATTTTTCAGGCACTTTAATTCACCAATTTTACAACCTACATTTAAACTGATTCAAATGGTCTCTCCATTTCCTGGCTTCTGAAACTTTCTACATTTTCCCTTAAGAAACGATAAATTTCAGGCACATTTAAAGCAACATCATGCCACTTTAAACAGTTAAGAGAAGAGCCTTCTGGATGAGACCAATGACCCGTCTAGTCCAGTATCCCGTTCTCACAGCCAGATGCCTGTGGGGGGTCCCACAAACATGAGCACAAGAGCACTCTCCAGCAGTTTCTAGCAACTAATATTTTCCCTGGGTGAGGCTCATCCATTAGACTCTGCATGTACTGATCCTTGCGTTGTCCCCAAATACTGAAAACTTGACTGCATAATTTGTGGTCATTGGCTTCACTAAAGAAACCTGGGAACTGCAGTTTTTTAAGGGTGCTGAGTGTAGTTAGGATCAGCGGCATAGCTGGCCGCTCGGGTGCCAGGTGTAGTGCGTGCGTCTTGCAGCCGGGGGTGGGGCGCACTGCATGGAGCTTCTCCGCCACCTCCCCCTCAGCTGTAGGGCGGCTGAGGGAGAGGCGGTGGGCAGATGCAAGTCCAACGCTGCCATTTTAGGCAGCGCGGAGCCTACAGGCGCTCCAGCCACCACATCACTCCCAGGAGAGATGCGTGGCTCGGGTACGCTGCAGGCCCCGCAGTAAGTGCCAGTTCCCACAGTGTGGTGCCCAGCGCCAGCCGCATTTCGTAACGTTTGTGGACGGAACTAAAAAGTTTTGTGAGCCTATTTTTTTTTAAAAAACCCCTCATATTTTTGTCATTTTGTCACCCCCCTCAGTGATGACACCCGGGCGACCCGCACCCCCTTCCCCCGCCACTGGCTAGGATATGTCTTTTTGCCCTCACAGGACTAAAATTCCCAGAGATCCCCAGGAAGAGAGACCGGTTGTTAAACCACTCTGAGAATTGTAGCTCTGTGGGGAAATTGGGGTCTTTTAACAACTCTTAGCACTTTTAACAAACAACAGTTGCCAGGATTCTTTGGGGAGTTCTCAAAGTAGTGTGGTAACTGCTTTAAATGTACAGTGCAGGTATAGCTTCTTAAAAGGTATCTGTCTGCACGCATATTATCTCCACTTTCTGAACAAAAGTAGAATGGAATCATAGAATCATAGAATCTTAGAGTTGGAAGGGACCCAAGAGTCATCTAGCCCAACCCCCTGCAACGCAGAAATCACAGTTAAAGCATCCATGACAGATAGCCATCCAACCTCTGCCTAAAAACCTACAAGGAAGGAGAGTCCACAACCTCCTGAGGGAGACTGTTCCACTGTCAAACAGCTCTTACTGTCAAAGCTCCTTCTTTTTGCAAATTTACGTCTTTTTATGGTCACAGAACATGAGATTAATTTTGCAGCTCTAAGTACAAAACCTAGAGACAAACCTTTTTGCCAGAGTGGGACCTATTTGATTGAGCAAAATTCATTGTTAATGTGTTGTTTCTTCCCTCTGTGTGTGTGGGTATTGTGCTTTGAATGGCAGTTTGCTCCAAGGTAATTGTCTATAAAGTGGGGTCCTTCACTCAGGATTCACCTACTCCCTGAGACTTGGTTCAAACCAGTGCTCTCCATCTTGGCATCCAGCACACTGTTGCTGTTTGCTTAGCCCGACTTGTCATGGCTGTCACACCAGAGCCTGTGGGGCTGAGTTGCTCTAGCATGATTCTGTTTCTGCCCAAGTATAGAAATTCTGCATAGAAACCCCCCTGCCAATCTGCCAGGTGTTAGAATGAGTACAGGGCACAAAATGTTCTTGTCTGAGGGGCATTCAGGCTTATCGGCTGCTGGTGTGGCCTTGTACCACCTTCAGTTGGTCACAACCGAAACAAAAACAATATGTTGCTGTTTATCCCCTTCCTAAAAAGTGTGCAGTTCTGGGTTCTAGCCAGCAGTTCCCTCTAAGCAGAACTTTCTCCTCGTCCACTGCTACCCTTCCTCAGGTGCCTTTTTTTCACCTGTCACTCCCATGGCCACTAAACAAGTTCAGTCCTCATTAGCCTGTTTTTTGAGGAGGAGGGTTCCCCTGGTACAGTTTTTCATGGGGTGTTTTTTTAGTGCTCCAAACCATACTTTTCCCTTTGAGCATAGCATTTGGGTACAGTCCTGTTGGCCGTCACCAGCTGAGTTTGCTATAGGAGGCAGGGTTTTCCCAATAGGGACTAGAGTAAGTTGAAGAACCGCATGTACTGTGGATCTATAGAACTACACTATCACTTCAGTCAATTGACTTTGCCATGTTTTCCCAGTAATGATTGCTTTGTCATGTGATGGTCGAGTCTTCCATCAGGTGACAGTAGTCCACATTCCAAGAATTGCATGCACTAACTAAGCTTTTATTACACATTAAATAGCAAACCAATGGCTTATCTCAATGTATCCTGATTTAAGGTATTTAGGTTATGTATCGATCAATTTTTTTGTCTTTGCCATTTATTGCAAAGAGTTAGCCTTTTACTTCTTTAGCCAGTATAAATGGTCATTGTAAATATGCATATGCTTATGATATGTACATGCAGTATTTTCACTGTAATCTGAATCTTTTTAAAAAAATAACACACACACACCCGCACATACTACTAGACCACATTAAATGTTTATAGAATAATCATAAAATTATACTGTGGATTTTATAGATTTTGAATAGGCAAACTTTATCAAATATTTAGAATCAGTTAAGATCCTCGTGCTTTGCAATTTGGAAGCAAAGATAAAGTAATTGATAATATCCTATTTGTTTTCCCAAATTGGATGTTTTGAAGTTTGATCTTTCAACAGCTGGCCAAGTTTGTATATTCAGTTGTAGAAATTGTGGAATTATATTTGGAGTGTTTGTAAATCTGGATAGCATCTAATGAAGTGAATGAAATAATATACCCAAGAGTGGATATCTAGATGAAAAATACATGAGATAATTTGGGCATTGAAAGCTGTACCTTCTGCTTTATGAAGTTGGTTTGGAATTGGGATATTTGAAAGTAATCATCACCATCAGGGTATTTAGTGCTGCCCTGTCCTGAAAATAGGAGTGTGTTGTTGTTTTTTTAAAGGTACCTTAATATAACAGACATCTGAAAATCCTACTAATAGGCATATAGGGTTGCTGCTCTGTATAGGGTTTCTAGTATGTGCAGCAGTGTCTGCTGTAAGTGGTATATTACTTTAGAAGGGTACAAAAAGGCATTTCAGTGCACAAGACAACACTGCCTGTGGAAGTGTACCCAGACAACCTTTGCATCCATTTATCAAAGCACTCTGCTTCCATTTCATGGCAGGTGGCACAGTAAATAGTAGAGGGGTGAAGGTTATTTTGTACTCAGACAGTTTCATTAAATGAAATGATTTTAAAGAACAACAACAGCGAAGAAGTGTGCACTCTAAAGTGCAGGGCAAAAAAATCTTTGTCTCAATTAGGAAGTACTAAACTTTAAAAAAAAATCACAAAACCTAGAGATTTCATATTATATTTGTCCTGTAACATATGAAACATGAAGAGCTGAAAATCTTTTTAAATATAATCTTGCACTTGGTAAATGCCTGCCCACATACAGATTAAAGTTGAGTTTTAAATCCTTTAAAAACTCAATTTAAGTTAAGATTTGAAAGTTTCTTAGAAACTTCATTTAGTACAAATGTTCAAAGCATAAAAAGAAATTAAAGTAGATAACAATCAATAAGATGGAACCATTTAATAGTTCCAGGATAGGATGGATGGATAAATTTGGAGGACCAACAATGTCTTAATCTGGACAGCTAACATTTTGTTGCTGATAGCTGAAGCAAAACCTTAAGAGTCTGTAATAGTTTTGCACACCTAATTTGTCAGTAACAATTATCTGTTCTATAGACCCAGAAATGCAAAGACATGCGTACGTAGTACCTCTTTGGATTTATAGTAATTAGAGACAATAAAATGGATCTCATCAGCACATACAGTTTTAAGGAAGCGAGAAATTGAGAGAACTTACATCTTTCATCTACCACATTTGCTGGCCGTATAGCCTTACATAAATTCCTACTCTGATCCTATTTTGAGAACTTGGCTATCACCTGGAAAGTAAATCTAAGTATTAATAGGGTGCAGAACTGTATGTGTACCTTTCTCAATTTTCATTGCACTATCCCAACCAAAGAGCCTCCAAGATGATTATGCGATGAAGCCAAGAATCCACTCACATTTACACCAGTCTTTTGACCATGTCACATCACTCAGTCGAACCCATTATTGCTTTGTAACACTACAGAGGTGCTTTCAAGATAACTGAACACTAATTGGTAACACATGACCACATTTAATAATCCCCCCTCCACCTATTCTGCGTAGTTCCAATTTGGATGTTTCTGAGAAGGTATGGCAATAACCAAAAACACCCATCCTTGTATCTGTGTTCCACAGAACCTTGAGAACACTTGGAAATTCTGATCGCTTGGAAACACTGACCTCTTTTTTTACTACCTTTGCTAATGATGTCCAGACATTATGTGCTGGGGTTGCTGTTGTGGGAAATAACATTTGGATGCTATGATCACCTGTTAGCAAGGCTACATGGAACAAGACTATGGAGGAGGAAGAATATCACTTGCCTTCTCCATGTATTCTTTCTCTCTCTCCAAATAATAGACATTGCCAGAGTGTTGTGGAAGCAGATCATGAAGTGGTTCACACACCACTGCAGTAATGTCTGGATCGGATCAAAGAATGGTAACATGTGAGGACTTAATATGTTCTTCCATAGGTAGCTTTAAAAGAGCCTCTATTGGTGAGTGTAAGAACATCCTGTTGTGGCTTTGAGAAACGTGCAGCTTAAACAATCTGCACTGAAATGTATTTAGTCTCAATTAATATATTTCAATAAGGATTAATTAACTTGCAGTTAATTCTATTGTAGCATTCTCATAAAAATAAAAAGGTAAAGGTAAAGGGACCCCTGACCATTAGGTCCAGTCGTGACCGACTTGGGTTGCGGCGCTCATCTTGCTTTATTGGCCGAGGGAGCCAGCATACAGCTTCCGGGTCATGTGGCCACCATGACTAAGCCACTTCTGGCGAACTAGAGCAGTGAACGGAAACACCGATTACCTTCCCGCCGGAGCGATACCTATTTATCTACTTGCACTTTGACGTGCTTTTGAACTGCTAGGTTGGCAGGAGCAGGGACCGAGCAACGGGAGCTCACCCCGTCGTGGGGATTCAAACCGCCGACCTTCTGATCAGCAAGTCCTAGGCTCAGTGGTTTAGACCACAGCGCCACCTGTGTCCCTCTCATAAATATACATGGGTGAAAATGAACTCTCTAATAAGGTTGCCTTAGAGGGCAATCCAAACCCCGACCACCAGGGTCAGGCCTCAGTAGCCACATCCATACCTCTACTGTTGCAAAAACCAGGATGGAAGGTGGGGAGCAAGGAAAAATGGCCCATTGCTGTACCAGCTCCTTGACTCACCAGCCAAGGTAGTGAAGAGACCTGGATCAGGCCCATTGCCAGCAAATACTGTGCCCACAAACAGCCTGCTTTGAGGGTTTCTACTGGCAATAGCTTCCACCTGTCTGCCGTTTAGCTGGGTGCATTTGGTTTCCTTCACCAACACAGCCAGAGCAGAGGGACACCGTACCCCATTTGCTTTATTGCCAGGTTCATCAGATACAGAGAAATCTTGAAGTCAGCTACCAGATTAGTTATAAAAACTCTACATTTGGGACTTTTTATTACTGGCAATTCATGGACACTGAACAACTTGTAAATATAGAACTCACTTTTGACAAATCCATGGCATTCTCTAAATTCAATTCCCTATTAATTAAACCATTTCCCCCGCAAACAAATGCCATCTGGGGAAGGGGCATTTGAGTTCTCCCATGCCAAATATGCTATTGAGGGAAAGGGCTTTGAATCTCTCTAACAACAAATTTTCTGCACTTTCCCCCAAATGTTCCTAAGATTGAGACAAATCAAGAAGGAGCAAGGATCAAGTAGATTAAAATAGTGCAGGAGGGCCAGAGGTTCATGAGACCACAGAATGCTTTTAAGGTGCCAGTACAAAAAGCTTCTGGAGAAAATATGGTTTTCCATTGATCCCAGGCACTGATCCCTGACTCCAATCAAGACAGATACACACAAATATTTAAGCTTCTGCTTTCAAATGTCTGTGTCTTCGTTGAAGCCTCCCTCCCTCCTGCCTTCCTTCCTTGCTTTTGAAAATCCATAAAGCAGAACATAGCTTTTATGTTGGTGGGAAGGTGACGGGTTCATTTTGCTGTCTGCACCAGGAGATGGCATTTAAAACCACATATGAGTTTAGTTTCAAGCTTTCTTCCTTCTGTAAATGTGCACAGTTGTGATTCTGTAAAGCTAGAATAAAGAAGACAACTCATCCTTTCATTTTGCAGTTGTTTCTACATAGAATTACGTTTTTCTAGTTTTCTAGAGTTTTGCAGGTTCCAGTTATCTGATGTACTTTTGATCCTCAAGAGTTAGACACTGATTTTCAGTAGGGCACGCCGAGGTTGAACCGAGGACTGTACCTCATCCAGATGATTTACTCATAACAAACCTTGCCTTCTGGCACTTGTATCACAGCTGAATACTGTTAAACTGGATTCATCATTTCATTTGTTTCTGACTGCTCTATAATGTTTACATATCTTGCATATTAGTTTAAATCTTGCAGGGAGTACTGACTGAGGTTAAATCCTCCCACACAGAGTTCTTTTTCATTTCTTCATCTTGCTAGAAAGTATTGAACTTTTATAAGAATTGAAATTCTCTGAACCAAAAGGAGAAAGAAATCCTTGGGATAATTCAGTGGTTGAAAAGGGTTTGCATACAACGGCAACAATGCTTTTCTCCATTTAACGGATAGAAATCTTCCTGCTAAAACAGTTGATGCTAATTGGTGATCAGGTAATCCAAGGGTGCCTATGAGCGACTCATTATGAAACAATATTGTACTGTTCTTGTGGCCGTAAGTGCAATGGCTGTGATCCAGCAATTCCTAATGTGTGTGTGTGTGTTCTTCCAAGGTGGCAGTAGAGGACCTTTGACCATTTGGCCCATTTCAGCCAAGTCACGCCCACCTGGCCTGCACCTGATGTCATATTATGTCAAGTGCAGAGCAGATCAAGCCGTGACTCAGCCAAAAGGGGATTTGTAAATAACAGTGATTAGCTGATTGCCAGGATTTTGTGGGTTGTACCTTTGCTCTCACAGCTTGATTTTAAACTGTTCAGACAAAACTGGGGCAGCTGACGTCATTGTGACAAAATGGGTCACCTAACATCAAATTTGGCTGCTGGGGGTAATGATCTGGCCTACTGGTGAAATCCAGTTCCCCAGAGTTTCTCAGCTATCTTCAAGCAGAATATGACTGGTAGATACATATACTTGGCCTGGAATTTTTCACTTCATAAAAGATAGTGGATCACGCCAAATGTCTTGAACACTTTCTTGTTGAAGCAATGGTTGCCATTTCTTATTACCTTTAATAAATAAAGATCCAACATAGAACTTGGTTTTGATCTAAGACCTTATGAGTTTCTCTACCACTGACCAACAGAGATGAAATGGCAGTACAAGGAACCAGCTGTTGGGTTTCTCAATCATCATGCTCTTTCTTGTGAACCAGTGATAACTAGGATTATGCTAGTGGTGTGGGAATACAGTCCTGCATGGGAGAGAATCTTATTGTTGGAAATAACGCAGTCCCTGCGAGAAGTACATTAGCCATAGTCTTGCCACCACCAACTCTTCTTCCACTGCATTGTGGAATAGTAGTAAAAGGTTAACTCTTTACTCATTAATGGGTTGGGGAAGGGAAAAGAAAAATAGAAATGGTTAAGGCTTGAGTTTTTCTGGCCTCCCCAGTTTCCGCCTTCCTCAACTGGGGATTGCAAGTTTGATCATATGTAATGTGAAATATGGGTGGGCTTGTCAAGAGCGAAGACTTAAAAGCATGTAAAACATATTAATTATCTGACTCTTGAGTCAGAAGTTACTACTGACCCACTCCTACTAGCACAATAATCAGATAATGATCCAGTGCTGTTTCATAAAAGTGTCCTCTGTTTGAGCCTGTTAATATGCTTCCTTGTCAGTGGAATTGAAGCAACTCCTAGGCTGCTACTTCACATTTTTACTATTTAATTCCCTAACTTGCACAAATGGTTAACCTCAGATTAGACAGACATTGGCTCTTTATAATAGACAACCAGACTGCAGCTGGTACATGGCTGGGTTTGAATATTTATTGAATCACTTTTCATGTTTGTTTAAAATAGTGGCAAGAAAGAAACCAGGAGCCAATTACTCAGACTTCATATCACCACCTGTTAAAGACCTTATCCCTTGTTTTTTAATTGAAGCGGTGGATGAGGGGAATCTTGCTATCTGCCCCCCACCCAATCCCAAAATTGCACTCTTTCCTGGAGATTGTCAGATCTCTTGGAACCATTGGTAGTCTTAATTTTACTGGGTGAGAGATTTAACATGAATTTGAATTACTTCTACTTGGATATTTATGTGCATTTTAACTTGCTAAACTACAAATACCCCTAAATGACCTCAAAGTACACTCTAGATGTCAGGAGCAGGCAGAGGTAAGGCTGATTTAGTTTGTTAGGCTGAGTAGCAAATTGCATCTTTGTCTTACTGTAAAATATTAGCAATTTAAAGTCCTAGATCTAATGTAATTTCAGCCTTTATTCTGCTGATTTCTGGGATTCTCCTTCTCAGGTAACGGTGAACATGAATAAAGTGTGCAAATGGGCCACAAAATATTGTACAAATAGTATTGTAATATCAGTTATTCTTTAAAGATATGCATTTATCTTTTTTCTGACTGGGCTGATCCTCAGTGAGAGTGATCACATATTGTGGGAAAGGGAAATCTGGGGTGAGTGGGTGTATCTGAAACTCTGGAGTGATTTATTGGAAAGAGCAAATGGCCCTCAGCCAGATCCCAGAACCTCCTTTTATCCCTGTAGATTTTCTGGGAGAAGGACAAAATGATCCCCAGTGAAGAATAAAATGTCCACACCCATTGTCTGTGCCCAAAGATGTATTGATGTGCAAATCTTAATTGCGCCACACGTTTGTTGATAGTTTTTTGGAATGCATACAAATGGTATTTCAGTTGTAAGATGATATGAACATCTAAGTGTGTAACTAGAGCCAAGCTAGGGAGACGGAAATATCCTGTCCTGGCAAATTCTTGTGGGTATCCTCTAAAATACCAAGCCTGGCTGGAGATATTCAAAACCTGATGGTTTCCCAGAAGTACCAGTTAGTCTTTTAATTGGACTTTCCCTTTGAGTGCTGGCAGAGGCACAAGGTAGCTTTGGGAACAGTGCAATAATAATTTATGGAATGTGGTTAAATAATGGAGTAGGACACATAATATTTAGACCTTCCTGAAACTGCTCAGAAAACACATTTTAGATTCATATTTACAGCCACTGTCCCTAAGCATAACTGGAAGGAGGGTTTCATTTTTTTAATAATAATTTAAAAATCCAGTTTCAGGAAAGGTATTACCTTTTGAAATAATTGCAGGAACTCTTGCTGTTCCGTTTTCAAAGTTAAGTAAGTAGAAAGTCAATGTTTCAAAGACAGCTTCTGACATTGGTGCCAATTTTAACAAAATATGGGGGAAACTGGGCTAGCTTTAGTAGTGAGTCAGTATCTTTACCCCTCTAACTTCATGCCCAGTTTATTATTTATTTGCTGCTGCCACAGAAGTTGTCCAGTTAAGTTTATCTCCTCAGATGCCTTTTTTCACATGTTTTGCCATCCTGTTTTCCTCCCTGTGTAGGACTTGACCATGCAGCTCCATGGCAACTGCCACCATGAGGAGCCAATTACATAGGTAGATAGTGTTTAACACAGGCATAGGCAAACTCGGCCCTCCAGATGTTTTGGGACTACAACTCCCTAGCTAACAGGACCTGTGGCCAGGGATGATGGGAGTTGCAGTCCCAAAACATCTGGAGGGCCGAGTTTGCCTATGCCTGGTTTAACATGAACATGATGTGTGTGAAACTTTTAAGTATCTGGATTTTAATTTCCCTCTTCAGATAAGCAAGTCCCCTGTGTTTGTCCCTGGAGTTTGGGGGCCCTATGACTCAGCTATGGTGCCGGGATTCTGGCTAAACGAGGGAGGCCAGAGTGCTACAGGAAAGCTGGTGAGTTTGGCTTTCTCTTCACAGTAAAGGGTCTGAGTTAAAAAAAGAATCGCTGCTAAGCTCTAAATGTGTTGGGAGCTAGTGGGATCGTATGGACTGCAGTGGGAATCCCAGTAATTCTGATAAAGCTACAAGCTAGCTGGGGCTAGTTGTGATAAGGGAACGTGTCCGTTCAAATCTTATAATCATCCAGTCATCTAGAACTGATGCATTACTGGTAATTATAGAAGTTATAATGTTGGTTCCTCATAAGCCATGGGAAACTTTGTCCATGTTATCATGGTATGTCCTTCTGATTCTCAACAGAAGAAAGATTGAGGCAAAATAGCCTCTTCTCCATACATCAGGAGATAAAGGAGCCAGAACAAATATTTGTATAGTTATTAACTTTTTTAAAAACCTGAGACATAAACTATTTAAAATAAAAGCATGAAAGTGCCCATGGACCGCAGTTCCACCCATCCTATTCTAATCATTTTTTTGCTCAAACTGTTCTGTTGGGAATGAACGTGCGCTAGGCTTTCTTACCAGGAGAGTTGCTGAGGTCAAGGGGTATGCATTAAAATTGGGTCATTTTAGAGGGGGGTGGGGGGCAGTTATATGTTAGTTTAATTACCAGGCTGCTTACCTTGTGCTTCGTGGAACTGAGTGCGGCAGAATTTCCAGCACTTTTACTTTGGAGAGCTGTGGTGGTTGTTTTTTTTTGTGTGTGTGTGTCAATTGGCACACGCATTTATGTTTGATAGTAAGGGAGTGTGTCCTGGAATGTGGAGCAAAGCTAGCCCGTTCTCAGGCATAGCATTTCATTTCTCAGCAGTAGGTGTGCAAGTCCCTGCTTGCACTGTATATGCTGCTGTAGCTTAGACTGGCGCATAGGATGAAGCAAGCCAGAAGTTAATTTCTGTGCACATCTTTTGAACGCATAGTTGCATAAAAACCGTGGAACAAGTCTGTGTGATCCATGTAACTGGCTGCTAACATTGTAACTACACACAACTCGGCAATACACACAGTATATAGTTTTCCTTTAAGTTCACTAGAAAACCGGATTAAATACAGTTAAATTAGATTTTTTTTTAAAAAAAGTCAAGACACATGAAACTCTTACCATATATTATGGACTGATATGAACACTCATCTCTGTTTTACTTTTCTTTCCCCCCCAAAGATAGAGCATGTCGTCCAAGGACACGCTGCGTTCCCAGAGCTACAGACAAAATCTGCAGCCAGGTCACCATCCTTATTTCTTCATCATTTTACAGTCTGTCTTAGAAACAGCAGTTTGGCAGCCTTCCAGAAACTAGTTCAGCTGGAATGTTCCAGCTTAGCTGGGATGTGGGTTGGGCTGCTTCTCACCATATTAAGTTGTTTCCCTTTCCAAGCTGGCTTTTCAACCTTCCCATTCTGGAATACAATCTTTCTTGTTTTGAACACCTGAGGACTGGTTCACGTGGGCATTTCTGACGTGCTGACGTCACCAGAAGTTGACTTTTTCCAGCCATTTTGTCCTTGTAAAATACCCTTACGAATGTTTGGGCAGTCTAGGTTTTGAGTGTTTCTCTGGAGCTGTTTACCTGGACACGAATTTTGCCTTTGCAAAATGGCTTCACTTATCAAATTGCCACCGTAGAAATCATTTCTATAGTCAGCTTTCCATCTGAGCTTTTACAAATGTAATAATAGAGGTAATGCGAGAATAAATGGTTGAAACTCTGGTCCTCTGAACATTCACCTTTAGGCTACAATACTTTTGTCCTAATGCCAAATAGTCTGCCTGGCCTTTTTGCTTTGCACATCAAAGACTTCTCTAAGTCAAGATCGGGTTTCCATGTAGGACAGCATATGCACCAAACCTTAGGCAGCCTCAGGCTAGCAGAATTTCACGTTTCAAATGTGAAGGTGTTAAATTCTAGGGGTGAGGTATAACTTGAGCTACCTTGCTATTGGCATTTTGCTCTAGACATGAGTAGATGTCTAGAAAAAAAGAAAGAAACAAAGGCATTACATATGTTCATCCTGTGAGGTTGTTAAGTGTAAGAGAAGAAAAAGCAACAGTACAGCCATGTTAATTCTGCCAGCCTATTACACTGCGGTTTACATGCTGGAAATGGAGACTTCCAGGTTAGCGCCGTTGGCATTGGCGGAGTTCCTCTGACCGAGAGGAACCCACTCCGTGAGAATTGGGTCTTGCCACCGCGGCGAAGGCAGGGACCCCTTAAAAATCCCAGGCGGAGGAAGCCTGGGAACGTGGGATTCGGCGGGCACCAAGAGCGCCTGCCCTACTCGCGGGGAAACCCATTTTGGGGCTCTGGAGCGAAGTGGGGTGAGCGGCGCGGTGCTTCGAACTGATTGCTACTTTCACGGAGTGAAGCCGCACAGCTGTTGCCGGAGAGCGCTGACTTTTTCCTATGGACAATTGGATTTAAAAGTAACTACCCGTGAGTAAAGTGAAGAATTGGAGTTTTAAAAGTTGAACTAATTTGGCACTGAACCGGGAAGGTCTAAACAGAAAGTCCGCCTTCCGCTTTTGTAAATAAATTGAAGCAAAGACATTGCAAGCTAAAGTCTGGAAAGTCGTTTGTAAAGGACTAAATTTTCATCAGCTAAAAACACCAAACCCCCCTTGGAAGCAGGAGAAGAGGGGGGGAATCTTAGATTGTTTAAACCTGCAGGAGAGAGAGTAAAGAAAGATAAATTTCCACCGTCTTGAACCTGGGAACAGGGTGTCAGAGACAGACGCTTTGGGGAAGTTTATTGACTGTGAATAAAACGTTTTTTGACAGATAGTTAAAAAAGAGAAACATATTGATTCCAATTTTTCTGCATATAAAAAGGAATAAGATATCTGGAAAATGAAAGTAATTTTGCTGCTGGAGCTGCTTTCAAAAAGACAGATACAAACAGAAATTGTTTCCTCTAGAGGGAGCTTGTGATACTGTTGCTGGAGTCGATCTGGGGAATTTCACAGCTGCAGAGATTAAAGATCGTGGGAACCAGACATTGACCTTGAGCAAGAATGTGTCTAGAAAAAGTTTTAGTGCTTGCTCTGTGCAAGACAAGCGCTTTACTGGAACAGCTACATGAAAAGATGGATTTGATGACTGTTGCAGTTAGCAATTTTGGACAAACGGTGAATACCTACATAGAAACTACTCAGGAACCATCTCAGGAATTTGCTTTGACAGGACAAGTTGTGCAGAAGACAAAGGAGGAGGTTGTTGCTGAACCTCAAGTAATAGAAATGGAGAGAGCCGCAGCCTTGCAGGAAAATAAGTTGTTGTTTCTGACGACTGAACCTGGAGAAAGTCAGATTGGGAGAGATGGAGTACTGTTTGGTTTGGAGATGGGAAGCTGGATGGATCCCCCTATGCAGGGATGTTCTGACTTTTGGGATCTGGTTGTGGGCCAGGGGGAGCTTGGAGTTGTGGGGGCCCTTAACTTTGGAGGGACTTTGAAACATGCCTTCAAATATCTTTTGGATTGCAGTGCTGACTGTGGAGAGTGGGCTGGCCTGTCGAGAAGGGATAAAGACATTGTCAAGTTGGAGTCTCCCCGAGATCTACCCCTCAGTGAGAAAGGAAGGAAATTAAGAATAAGATCAGCAGAAGATAAAGTAAAGTGCAGGTATAAACATGAAGAAGACCTGCAGAAGGGACATGGAAAAGACTTAAGAGCCTCGGATAGAAGGTCACCAGGTCAATGGACTAGATGGAAGGGATAGAAAGGACTGACAAAACCCGAGACCAGGAAGAAGAGACGATGGATGAAGATTGGAAGAAAGTTTAAAAATTCATTTAGAAAATTATTGTAAAATTAATGAGTGTTAGAAAAATGCTGGAATGAAACTATTTGGCTTTAGTAGAAATATTATAAGGAATTATGTATAAATAAGTTTTAAGTTTTAAGCTCTAGGGCTTTTTATGGTAAAATAAGGTTAAAATAAATTAAGGTAACTTAATGATAGAATATAGTGAAAGATGGAAAGGATTTGCTGAGATAATTAATAATTAGAATACGAAAAAGGGAGGTGTGAGGAGGTCGATGAAACAAGTTAACGAAAGATAAAGATTTGGGAATACTGGATTTGTTTTTTTATTTTTTGTTTTTCCTTTTTTTTGTTGGTTTTGATGTATTGCGTGTTTTGTATTTTTCTTTTTTTCTTTTTACTGACTTGTATTGCTTAATTCCTTGTTTTTCTGATTATATATATATATATATATATATATATATATATATATATATCTTTTCTTTTCTTTCTTTTCTTTTCCTTCTTTTTCTTCTTCTTCTCCTTCTCCTTCTCTCTTTTTTATTCTCTGTAATTTTAAACTTTCAATAAATATCATTTAAAAAAAATACATGCTGGAAATGATTGTGGTTCTCATCCTTCTATTAATCAGTGGCCGTCAATCATTTTGCCACGTGTCTAATTCATTTATTACTTAGAATTATATCCTTCCCTTCATCGCTTTCATGAGCCCAGAGCAGGCAACAACCATTTTAAAGCTGTAATATAATTAAACAAATTTACAATAAAACATTATATGGTTCTCTTCAGAACCATGTAACGTAATGGTGCGTAGGGTTCAGTCATATAAAGGCTGTGAATAGTCAGGCCAAGTCAAAGACCTTGTTCCCTGCCCAATTATTTCTGTGGACAGCCATGTCCAGAGATAAATTCAGGGGTTGGAATTCTTGCCTTGTGTTGCAAATGTAAGATCCTCTCAAGACATGTATTCCAAGACAGGAAATATGAATCTCCGTGATATCTCTATTTCTTAGCATAGTGAAAATAAAACAGAGAAGAAGCTCTTGCACTGCCAGCAAGTGCATTTGAGATGCTGCACTTAGTTCTGTCCAAAGATGCTGGACAGAAGTTTGTTGGTAAAGAGACTTATAGCACTTACTGTCACAGGCATGTGCCCAATTGCAGTTCTATAATGCTTTCCAGATGACTATTCTTTAAGGAAGTGAGTTTATAGTTGCAAACATAGCAAACAAGCCACATAAAATTACCATCCTTTCTCTCCATATATTACTTTGAACATCAAGTAGCTGTGTTGAATGGAAAGAAGCCAGGAGGGTCCTGAGTAGCTAAGTTTGAACATTACATCTATGGTAGATCATGTTATACCCACCTGTTAAGGCACCTATGACCACTTTTGCAAGGTTGAGTCAGACATCTTTGCTGGGGTGCACAGAGGAAATTTTAGTCAAGCTTGGAATTTGCTAATTTATCTGAGTCAGAAAGTGAAAAGCAATGGAGAATCATACTCTGGTTAGTAGGCTTTTGGTAAATGATGGGGAAAGTGGCATTGTTTTGTTGCTGTTGCTGTTCCTAGTGCAATGGTGCCTTCAATGATGGTCAGGGGTGCTGCGGGCAACACTGGCCTCTGTCCCCCTTCCCTCCTTCCTCTGATGCCCTCTCACGTCTCTGCCTCCCAAAGGCTTGCATAGCTGTTTGTTGCAGCAGCCCTGGTTACAAGCTGCCCAGGAGAATGGTGCCTCTGGGGCTGGCCAAGGAGTGCTTCTCAGGTCCCTGTGGGGCAGTGTGAGGAGGCACTTCTTTGGGGGGCAGAGGGGGCAGCTCAGAGACCAGAGCGACAACTGTGGCTGCCCAAAGGACTCCCAAGGAATGGGGAGAAGAGAGGAGGCTGAGGGAACCCTCCACAAGGGAGGGTGTTCAAAAAGGGGTGAGGGGCTGCCGGCTCTGCAGGCAAGGGGTGACATAACTGGGCTCCTGAGCCCCACAGGGGTGCCGTGGAAAGAATGGAGTTGGTCAAGAGAGCCATGGGCCCATAAAGGTGGAAAACCTCTGTCCTAGTGCATTAAGGACTTAATGTGTTAAGAATTTGAGCAGTCTGTAGTTCAAAACTTGCTGCTGTTATGAACTAGGGCAGGAGGTGATCTCCCACCAACAACTCCCATTCTACAATATAAGCATAGAAATGATGTGCATATATCATAGCTGCAATAACAGAAGACTTGAGGTTCATGCTCTGGCATCTGCAGAGTATATTTGTTTTTGAAAGGGTATTCAGTAGCTTTGAGATGCTGAAGAGGATTTGCCAGTTGGATTAGATAGTAATAGTCTGCATCGGCTGGCTGCCCTCCAGATGTTTTGGACTACAGTTAGCTCAATCTGCAACATGCTCACTGTGGCTGATGTGCTTGTAGTTCAATACCACCAGGTTGGGGAAGGCTGGTCAACATGGCGTACTGTAAGGCCATTTTATATTTTCATACCTATGTGAAGCTTTCCGAAGTAAACAGCCTACAGTGCTATATAAATCTTACATAGCTGTTGTGGTTTGGGGAAGTGGCCTCCCACAAACTGAAGTTTTGTTTTTCCTTAATTTCCTAAACGATTTAAACTCAAACTATCTAGTGACTTAAGATTAAGGCTATGATATTGCCTTGAGACAAGATATTCCCACCAGGTTTCCCCTATTCCTCCATCTCAATGGAAGCGCGCTGTTTCTCAGCTGAGTCTTCTATCCTTTGCGCACTTATTCTGGGGAAAGTCCTCTTCTCTCTTCTGCTTGCAAATGGAAACGACAAATGGAAACGAAATAAGGCTACTAAGGAATTGTAGTAACTTACAAAACTATTCCTGTGTTTTCCTCCACAAGTCACATAAAACAACCTTTAAAGTATGTGAATAATGATATGAATTAGTTATTTTAATGCTTTCCAAGTGCACTTCATTTTGAATGATATCCTCAGATAGCAAACACATGGTAAGCTCTAATTGAAACAATGTGCAGCTGAATGCTTAAATGCAGAATATAAATATACAGCTGCAAGGAGGTCATAAGTCAGAGTAGTAAACACATGCCAAATTCCCTCAGGGAGCTCATTAGTGCATGACTGAATATACATGCAGAGGCTAAATAAATATCACTATTTGGACCTCCAAAACTGAGACAATGACTAATCAATTGTAATTAGAGGAAGATGCTCTCCTATTGACCATCCTTTCTGAAAATGAAGTCTTCTCGGTACTCCCTGGAAGGCAAAACTAACAGTAGAATTTTAAAAATCCATCCCTGATGTTTGTAAAAGCCTATTCCCAAGGTTTTTTCCTAGAGCTTTATAAAGTGTGGTAATAGTAGCATAGTTTTACTGGCATGTCAGTGCATGCAATCGAAGGCTAGATTGCAATTCCCATGGATTTCAGTAGGATTTGGCTTGTTTTCACTTTCTTTGGATTTCACCCTCTGGGTACATTCCAGAGAAAACTAAGCACACTTTTAAGTTCCACTGATATGAATGGAAATTAAGCACTCTGAGGATTCTCTGGATTGTACCCAAGGCTTCCGTTGCTGAGCATGCTGTGTTTGCACTGTGCTTGCAAAATGCCATTAATATTCATGAGAAATTCCCATGATTTATTCCACGTGCAAACGTTCTGTGTTTAAATCCCATGCATGCAGCTAGCTCTCCGGTGATTTCACAAGATGTGGCAATTCTCAAGCTTGCCCTGTAGGTGTAGCCGGAGAAGGGCTAGCCGTTGATCTGTGTGGTCAGTGAGACTTAGCTGATGCTTTTGCAAGTGCCTGACTCAAATTAAATGAGATTAAACAAATGTGCTTGGAATCAGGATGCAAACCTCTTCTTAAGTGTTGCTATGATGAGATCCTAGTTCCACTTTTGATTCTTACCCATGCTGTTCAACAACGCATACCTGAAAAGTAATATATTGATATCATCTTCTCCTTCTCTTCACCTCCCTCTCCATATTTTAATTTGGCTTTGTAGGCCTTTTGATAATTTGTGTGTATATCTGTTTTAGGAGTACAGATCATGCAATATGTTCGAGGAATAACCTCTCTCCCACACCCCTTTTTCTTTTCTACTTGTTTTTCTTGCAGTGCTCAAAGTATATATACATACTTGAACGGTCACCTGGATCTGATTAAGAAATCTTTGCCTGTGGGTTTCCTCACTGTTGATTTACATGTTTGGCCAGATTTCCATGGCAACAGATCTCCCCTTGCAGATATTACACTAAAGGGCATGGTAAGAAACAGCCTGCCTTTGAAAACGGGTCAGAACAGAACAATGGGATAAAATGAGAGCTTGAAATGAGCATTTGTATTTTGAACATTACCATCCTTCTTTAATAGAAATCCCACTGAGTTCAGGGATTTTCCTTTCATTTGTTGCTGTTGAAATTGGAACTTTTTTTAGGATGCAAAAGTTCAGGATACTTCCCATATCATATGACTGAAACATAAGGAGGTATGTTTTGACACATTTTAAATTTTTAATCACATTAGTTTTGAGCTTTGCACAGTTCATACGTTTCTGTAGGACTGGCCAAGCAGCTGAAGTATAGAAAAGCAGCAAATTTCAGATGAGAAGGCACATTAACTGTTAGCAGAGAAAACAAAAAGAGTGCTATCCCATCTGAAAGGCTACTTTCCCATACTGTCCACTTCCTGCATCCTTATTTTGACCCATGAGCCATTAGGCCTTCCCAAGTAATACCTTCTCTGCCAAAGCAGTTTGCTTTCTTCCAGAGAAAGCAATTAAATGTTAAATCCACATTTAACATTAACAAGTGTAAACTCTTGTGCATTGGGTTTTTTTGTGGGTGGGTGGGTGGGTGGGTTCTCTCCCCATAGCCAATTTCGGAGCACCCAGGGAAGGAAGGAAGAAAACCCCACTGGACGAGTGATAATATAATAATTTATAATAATAATTTGTTATTTATACCCTGCCCATCTGGCTGGGTTTCCCCAGCCACTCTGGGTGGCTCCCAACAGAATATTACAAACACAATAAAACAGCAATCATTAAAAACTTCCCTAAACAGGGATTCCTTCAGGTGTCTTCTAAAAGTCAGATAGTTGTTTATTTCTTTTTCATCTGATGGGAGGGTGTTCCACTACTGAGAAGGCCCTCTGCTTGCTTCTCTGTAATCTCACTTCTCACAGTGAGGGAACGGCCAGAAGGCCCTCGGAGCTGGACCTCAGTGTCCGGGCTGAACGATGGGGGTGGAGACGCTCCTTCAGGTATACTCGTCTGAGACCATTTAGGGCTTTAAAGGTCAGCACCAACACTTTTAATTGTGCTTGGAAACGTACTGGAAGCGAATGTAGGTCTTTCAGGACTGGTGTTATATGGTCTTGGCGGCCACTGCCAGTCTTGCTGGTGTTTCTTAGGTGAATCCCACCATATTTTTTGCTCTATAAGACGCACCAGACCATAAGATGCACCTATTTTTTGGATGAGGAAAACAAACAAAAAAAATTCTGAATCCCAGAAGCCAGAACAGCAAGAGGGATCGCTGCTTTCACTGTGCAGAGATCCCTCTTGCTGTTCTGGCTTCTGGGATAGCCGTGCAAAGCCTCTTCAGGGCAGGGGGAGCGTTCCTCCCGTTGCCCTGAGGAAGCTTTGCGCAGCAATCCCAGAAGCCAGAACAGCAAGACGGTTCACTGCGCAGTGAAAGCAACAATCCCTCTTGCTGTTCTGGCTTCTGGGATAGCTGCGCAGCCTGCATTCGCTCCATAAGATGCACACACATTTCCCCTTACATTTTAGGAGGGAAAAGTGTGTCTTATAGAGCGAAAAATACGGTATAACGTGACAGTTAGAAGCAGTGGAATAAGGCAGGCTTGCACAACTCCCATCAGCTGCAGTCTTGGTCTGTTGGGTATTATAGTCCCAAACATCTGGAGAGGCACCAAGATGGATTCACAGTAAAATGAACAGTTCTCTGTTTATGAACCTATATATCGATTTCATTGAAAAGTATGTTGGATGTAGGGGATGGGGACGAGAATAATGTTTAAAAACGCAATTGACCAGGAAGAATTCACCAGATTGATTTGTGTTATTGCTCATTAAACTGATGACTGTCTAAGTATGCAGTAGCCCATCTCAGGAGAGCGGGGAAAGGTGTTTTCCTATGACTGTTTGGGTGCAACTTGCAGCAACAAGATTGGGACTCACTTTAGAACTTTGTTTAGCGAGAGAATTGGGAAGTACTGAATTCTCACATCAGCAAGTTTTTCTCATTTTCTCTGCAGGTGGTTGGACTGACATTATCTCAAGGCCTGGATGATCTTGCTCTTATCTACTTGGCCACAATTCAGGCCATTGCAGTAAGTCACTGGAAACTGGCACTTTTACAATGCTTCCCTTAGTTATTCCCTTTAAATAACTTAAGCCAATGGTACTTCATCACGTTTGTAACTGGTTTGTAATTATGAATTATGAATTTATTTACCAAGCAGACATGATAAAAAAGTAAAAATTCCAAGAAATTTCCTCTCAAAGTAAGTTCCCCCAGGATTTTGGAAATTTCATTCTTTTGTTCATATTAACGATTGCTCGCAAAAAAAAAAGTCCTTATTTCCCTAAGTTTGCAAAGTTGTCTCTCCTCTGAACTTGTTGCAAGAAAGAGTTCAACCAGGAAACTTCTGTTTACTGAGAAATGTTGAGGAAAAATATCAGTTTAGTTATGCTGGAGACCTAATTAATTAATTAATTAAATTTGTGTACCTTTCCTTCATCTGTAGATCTCAAGGTGGTTCACAACATAAAAATACAAGATAAAAAACACAAAGTACATAATAAAAACAAAACAAAAAAACAATAACTCCTCTGCCTCATGACTGGTCTACATGGGCTATTGGGGTTTTTTTTTAAGTTACATTCTTTAGGAGCAACCTCCAGAAGGCAGACTACTTCTCAGGACAATAATGTAAAATATAAGAAACTGAATTTCACTCACTTTTGAGGAGCTAGATACTGTCACTTCAGTCCCTAGTGACAGCAATAATTAAGAGGCCACCATACTTTCCCATTCAACAAACATGGGAAGAGATAAGAAGCACACTCTTAATTATTAGGAATTAATTAGACTTTCATCTTACTTTTCCACAAGGGATGGAATGATGGCTAGTAGGTCTTCCTGACAGCTGAGCCTTGTTGGCTTCTGATGGGTTGCTAGTCTTTGTTGCTATGTTTAATTTCTAGTATATTTTTCAGAATGAAAATAGTCTTCATTCTTTTCTGCCCTTCTTTAAGACTGGTGGTGTAAGTGGAGTACATTTGTCCACCTCTCTGTTTCTGTCTGAACTGTTGCCTGTGAACTATTAGTAGCTATTATGTTGTTTGTCGTCAACTGTATAACTGAATTCTGTTCAATTGAAATGCAAATCTGCAGCCTTCCAAGCACATTACAAATGCGAGATAAGGCGTGCTATGGAACGGAAATTCTTTAGCTTCCCGCTGTCCAAGTCAGCCATGTTTTTGTGTCACCTTGGACGATACCAGTTGTTGCTGTTCGCTGATGGGGGATTAGTTTTCGCATTTCCTCACATCATGGCACTCCACGAAGCCCAGCGGTGAGGGCAGATTCTGTGAATTCCACTTGTGCTGTTTTAACAGTTCTCTTGACAAAAACAAGATTACTCCGACTGAACCTGGAATACATTACTGTTAGCCCTATTATTGCTCCTCTTTGGTGAGCATAATGGCAGTGCACTTGGTGCTTTACCATCCCTTTTAAATTTAAATAAGAATGCAAGTGCTTTCTTGGAAAATGAGAACTACTGATAATGTCTCATGAAAGGGATTGCAGGCAACAACTTTCCAATGCCAAACAAGCACCGTGGCATTATTCTATGCTAATGAGGTGGAAGCTTTCTCAGTTGGATATCCTGGGAAAACCATCTATTATTCTCCAAGTGCTTCATTGCACATGGCTGCACTGTCCTTTGAAATTAAGCCTCTACTGGTCCCCTTTACCCATATCCCACTTTAGCGATTATTAAAATATATAATATATAAAATTAAAGGTGATGTCTTCTTAGATTTTTCTTCACAGATGGTTCTTTGTGTACAATGGTACCTCAGGTTACATACGCTTCAGGTTACATACGCTTCAGGTTACAGACTCTGCTAACCCAGAAATAGTACCTCAGGTTAAGAACTTTGCTTCGGGATGAGAACAGAAATTGTGTTCTGGCGGCGCGGCGGCAGCAGGAGGCCCCATTAGCTAAAGTGATGCTTCAGGTTAAGAACAGTTTCTGGTTAAGAACAGACCTCCGGAACAAATTAAGTTCTTAACCCAAGGTACCACTGTATTAGCAGTGTAAATTAAGGCAACAGAAAACCCAACTAATGAGAGACTGTAATTTTCTCTAATTCTCAGAACGTGCAAATTTCCATGTTGGGTATTTTTTTATTTTTAAAAAACATGGTTGTTGTTTTTAGTAGATAGTTCACATTGTATCGGCACTAAATACAGACACATTACATCAATTTACAGTTGGTATTTGCCTTAGTCAAAGCTGCAGGTTGCCTGCTACACTTAAACATGAGTTTAGCTTTAAAATATAGCAAAAAAATGTAACTTTTGCCACTTATTGCTGACCTTTTGTTTTCTTTCAGTGAGAGACATTGCAAAAAAAGGAGAAATTTGCATTTGATGTCTCACAGTTTGCATATTTCTATGCCTATGTCAAATTAACTTAGTTCAGCATTGAAATGGCTTCATTTCTAAGGGAAACCATTTCTCCCCCAGATAATTGTAAGAATAGTTTTTAGAGCGTCTTCTTTGAAGAACATTAAATTGTTTTAAATTGTTTTTAATGTTGTATTTTAAATTGTTCAAGCTCCATACAGTACAGAAATACAGTCCCTAGGGGGAGAAAAAAGTCAATGAGCTTTCAATCAAAGTTCAGTTCTACCCATAAGATTGCCTACAATTTGCAATTCATGGCTACAGCATAATTAGCACCTCCTGTGCAAACACCTGATTTACAATCCACATGGTGCGCTGAACTCTCAGTTCTGTATTTACAAACCCAGAAACCATAATCCCTGCCCTTGCTGACCTGGAGTTTTTATACATTGGCACTGGAGAACGTTTGGCCTGCAGGCCTAATTAGTCCTGGGATGGGCCCACGAGACCGTTCCCCACAAACCAAGGCCACCTGTGCCACACTTGATGTCCTATGTGATATCTGGCAAGGGGCAAGTATTGGCACAGCTACAAACAAAGGACACATACAAACCATATGGAGTGTAATTCCAATTGTTCATTTGGAAGTGGGGTTCCCTGTCAGTGCTGCTCAGGGAGTCCCAATGATGCAAGGAGCTTGCCTTCAAGGGGACGCCCTATAAAGCAGTGGATCAGCTGATTGGCTGTTACAGCAAACTGGATTCATGGCAAACTGGATTGGTGCTGGGCACTTGCCTTCTGAGGGGCTCGCTGTACTGTCAGTCAGCTGATCCAAGGTTACAGGGATCCCCTTTTAACTTTTTCTGCCCACTTCTCAAAAGTTGACCTCCGGAGAGGAGGGAAATTACAGATCTGGCCTACTGGCCAAATCCAGTTTCCATCCCTGCCTTATTTTGTTTTGAGGCAGGCTTGCCAGACCCATAGTGGTAGTTTTGACTTCTTGCTTCCCAAGCTTTCCATTTCCCAGCTCAGCCCATAAGCTAACAAATGTTTCTGTCAGCAGTAGAGACACAAATGATATGGCCCACAAATGTCTTTTGACACAGCCCCCTTCTTGCCTGAGAAGGAATCACAGGTTACCCAATCCATAGCATCCTTCAGCTCTGTTCAAATGCCATGCCACAGAAGAAGGGCAAAAACCTGATTGGATGAGAAGGTTGTACTGCTTATAGTTCTCTGGATACAGGAGAGATTTGCAGATCAATTTTGGAAAGATGCCATTTTCACATGGCTCTCTGAGGTGATTGCCAGTGGGGCCACCACCTCAGTGCCACCCAGTGGTGGGGAAAAATGGATGCTCTGAAGTTTTTCAAGGTAGTCATCATTAAACATGACATGATTTGTTTGATCTTCGGTGGAACAATTCATAGTTTGTAGTTTGCTAAACAAACCCTGGCTGAGCCCAGAGATAGGGAATCATGCAGGCTTGAGGATCACTTTGATCTGGTGTGCCAGATCCAAAAGTGGTCATCCCATCATGGACCTGCCTACCTGTCAACCACCTGAAAGCTAGGAAGACAGAGGGGCTTGCAATTGGTGCCAAATTTAAACAATGCCCTATGCAATACCTATGCAGTTCTAAGAGACGAAGCAGGAGTGTGTGCTAAGCCATGTACCGTGTACCTCGGATTGCAGATGCTTCAGGTTACAGACTCCGCTAACCCAGAAATAGTACCTCGGGTTAAGAACTTTGCTTCAGGATGAGAACAGAAATCGTGCTGCGGCAGCCCGAGGCCCCATTAGCTAAAGTGGTGCTTCAGGTTAAGAACAGTTTCAGGTTAAGAACGCATCTCCGGAACAAATTAAGTTCTTAACCTGAGGTGGTACCACTGTAGTTCCAATGGTCCTTTGGCAGCAGGGATTGCATTTGGTGCTGTTTAAATTTGCTTTGAATGTAAGCCTTGCTGGCATTGGCTGCACTGGGGGTTTCCAATCCCAAGCTCATAACTGGAATCAATTCTAGTAGGGTTTGCATTCAGTGCTAAATTTAAAATCATCGCTGGAGACAAGCTCCACTGGTTTTGGCAGGGAATGGCCCCGTTTGGGAACTCCTGTCGGCTCCCAAGTGGTCTGGCCTGGACTTAAAGCAGCACAGCTTGCATTTTGTGCCAAATTTAAACTGTGCCAATTGGAAACCATGTTTGCAAAGAGATGATTGGGAGAGCAATCGCAATGCTTTCAGTTGCTGCTTTGTACCTATGGCTTTACCTGACATCAGGTGCCTGAGAGGTAGATGCTGCTGGTGAAAAATGTCTTTGCAAGTCAAAGGAGGAACCATGGCAGGATATGTATATGTGGTCATTTGTGTCTATGTTGACATTCAGGAGAATACTCTAGACTTTCATAAATGTGGATTGTGGAGATAGGAAAAGGATATCATTGAGGTGATCACGTGAAACTTTCTGTTCAGGGCAATTATACTTCTATTCTCAAGGCAAGATTTAAAAAATATATTAAAAAGCTTATTATTTCCATAATCGAAATTGTGGCCCTCTGGCTTAAAGCACTCGTCTTAAGTGTCAGTAAAGATGTTATGGATTTCATTAGCTGAGCTTATAGTTGCTACAGTTTGCCAAAACTACCTATCTTAAACCAAAATACCCTTGAAACACAATCCTGCCATAATAAACAGCTGAAGCTTAACTTGCTTTCCCCTTCTTAAATAACCAGTCTGGGTCTGAAGAAACATTTTCTGTCGATTGTAAAGCTTCCCGTAAACTTTGGCCACGCTTCAAAAGAGGTTCGGCATAAAAGCTGAGGGAATTCCTTACTGTTTGGGTCTGGCAAGGGGTAGATTTAGCAGAAGTTTTGCTTTTGACGCTTTTGCTTTCTTCAGTCCTAAATGTTGGGTTGAAACTTAGCAATTAAAGTAACAGAGTAACACCAGTGTTCATGCAACAACTGTGTTTGTCAAATAACATCTATAGCTGACATGAGAAACTCATGTATTCCTGGTTCATTTATACATCAGTGGTTGTCTCTGGACAACTGACCAAATATTAAGTGTTATTACCAATGAAGTTGTGCCGTACATGCAAGGACTTGCCTCTGTGCAACAGAACAGGGAATTACATTTCAAGATATAGTGGTGATGCCAACCAAATTCTGGTTTTTCTTCTTCCAGGATTCTATTCTATTCTTAAATGAATCCTGGAAGAAGAAAAACCAGAATTTGGTTGGCATCACCACTATATCTTGAAATGTAATTCCCTGTTTTTTACACATGGGATGTCACAGTAACATTTTTTATTAGTTTAGTTGATCCTTCCATGGCTTAATTTGCCTTATATCTAGATCCACAGTCTCCTGTTATGAAAAAGAAGGCAGCATGGGCTTTTGTTGAGTACTTGCGTATTTTCAGTAGTGTTTGTCTGATCTTGAATTTTGTGAGCCTTAGATGTATATTAAATGTCACAAAAACGATGGTGAGCAAGTGCCAAGGTGAATCTCTGCAGTTCTATTTCTGTGAACAGCAAGTGGATGTTCTTTGTTAAAAGAGTAGAAAAATACCAAAGCCAGTGACATATGATCTATCAGTAGAGTGGGCTTCCAAGCAGAGATTGCCCCAGCAACTCACAGTTCCATGTGTGGTTATGGCTCTGATCAAAAGGTTCCTAAAAGGCAGAAGACTGTTTGCCTGCTATTGTGCTTCTGGTGCTTTCAACAGTTCCCTGCTTGGGTGGGAGCACTCAGTGAAATAAATCTTCTTCCCTGTACTATCAATTATTTCTTCAGTGGGTAACTTGCATGTCTCTAGATCAGTCTGAAAATCACTTGTCTACCCAAAAAATAAAAAAGACCACTGTCCAGCTTCTATCTTGAATGGTACACATATATAAATTCCCAGAAAACTCATGAACAAGGCATGGAAGTAATGGTCATACCCTTCTTGTTTGTCCCCAGCACCTGGTTTTCAGTGGCATTTTGGCTTTGAATATGGAGGTTCTGTTTAGCTATCAGGAGTAAGAGAAGTGGGTATAAACCTCCCTAAGTTTCCTTTTTTAAATACAGTGGTACCTCGGGTTACAGATGCTTCAGGTTACAGAAGCTTCAGGTTACAGACTCTGCTAACCCAGATATAGTACCTCAGGTTAAGAACTTTGCTTCAGGATGAGAACAGAAATCACGCGGCGGCAGTGGCTGCAGCAGGAGGCCCCATTAGCTAAAGTGGTGCTTCAGGTTAAGAACAGTTTCAGGTTAAGAACGGACCTCCAGAACAAAATAAGTTCTTAACCCGAGGTACCACTGTAGCTGTTTCTACCTGTGCCATCACCACCACGAGCTATGGGGATCAATAATTGTTTGCTACATAAAGAATCTTGTGTATGATGCCAGTCATGGGAGAAGTACTGCATGTGGTTGTTCCATTGTGAATTTCACCATGAAAGATTAGGGGATATGAAGTTTAATCTGAAAAAAACCAGGAAGCTCACTAATACAGAGTCACTGGAGCTGGTTCTCATTGGCTGCTTTCAGAACATGATAAAGTGTCATTTACCATGATGTGCACAAGCCTAGGTGAACCTCTGGTCTGAATGCTGCACCCTCCCAACACTATAATAAGGTAGAGTTCAGAGGTGTTCATTTCCATTATTGATTAACCACAGTTTATTGTATCAGTCAGCAGGGAAAAAATGGGGTTATGAAGCTAGCTTGCTTCAGTAAACAACAGATAAAATTTAACCATGGTTTAGGTTTGCGCTGTAGCACTAAACTGTGCTTAATTGAAATCAGATGCAGAAGCATCCGATCACATCCTGGCATGTGAACCAGAGGAGTAAAGGGAAGAGTGTGTGAGTCCAAGACTCACCTGAGCTCATTCTTGTCACGATAAAGCATGGTTAATCACAACATCCGGCTGTAGCCATTATCTTTTCTAGGTGTTTTGCATGTTTTTCTACCCTTCTTCAACGCTAACAGCCAACAACCCAACTCTTTAAGCAGCTGTTTTTCTTGTAGCCTCTTTTCTTAGTTGTTGTTTCTCTATTTTCTCTTCACACTCAAGCTGGGAACAAGGCATATTGTGGAAACAATGCAAGCTGCAGGGCACGATGTCAACACTCTGTTCATGTGTGGTGGGCTGAGCAAGAACCCTCTCTTTGTGCAGATGCATGCAGACATCACTGGTAAGTTTTGAGGATACGGTTAAGGAACAGGATCTACTACCTTGTCGTTGTTAAGGGGGAAGAGAACACACAGGCCTATAGCATGAGTGGGGAACTCTGTTCAGTACAAAGGCTGCATTCTCATCTGGGCAGCCTTCCCAGGGCCACATGCCAGTGGTAGGCAGGGCCAGAGCTAAAGTGGGTGGAGCAATGAATGCAAATTTTATCTGTCTACAGCACCTTAGTTTATATACAGATGCCCACAGCCATCTCTGCTCTCTGTCCAGACAAGCAAGAGACACTGTTGGAGTTTCTGGACACCTTCCTGCTAGGCAAAAGCATTTGAGGGGCAAGAAGGGCCAATGGTGGGTATGGTCTTTGCAGGGTGGATGCGGCCTGGAAAATTGAAACGAGCAGAAAAAGAAATTTAGATTACTGCAACACGTTATGTGTGGGGCAGCCTCACGGTTCAGAAACTTCAGCGGGTGCAGAAGTTAGCAGCCAGGATGCTCACCGGAACAATATGGTTTGAGCATATTACGCCAATCCTGGCCCAACCGCACTGGCTGCCAGTTAGTTTCCAGGCCTGATTCAAAGTGCTGCTTTTGATCTACAAAGCCTTAAATGGCTCAGGAACGCAATACCTCAAGGGCTGTCTCTCTCCATATGAACCGACCCGGACCATGAGATGATCTTCTGAGGCCCTTCTTTGTGTGCCTCTTCTATGAGAAGTCTGAAGGGTGGTAACACAAGAAAGGGCCTTTTCTACTGTGGCTCCCAGTTTGTGGAATAGTCTCCCCAGAGAGGCTTGCCTGGTGACTTTGTTAAATATCTTTAGGGCAGCACTGGGCAAAAACATTCCTTTTCTCCCAGGCCTTTGGCTAATTAAGCAATCTATGACTTTTAAAACTGGGGGTGTATTGTTTTTGTTTGTTATTATGGTGTGTATTTTTGTGTTTTTCTATTGTAAACTGCTCTGTAATCTTCACATGAAGTGCAGAATAGAAATTAATAATAATAATAATAATAATAATAATAATAATAATAATAATAGAGCTTGGTGGGCCACATTTGGCCACCTGACCTGATGTTCTTCAGTCCTGGCTTTTAGTATGATCAGCTGTGAAGGTTTTATAAATAAAATGCTATAGTCCTATTAATAACTTTACAAACCATTGTCCATCTGTGCCTCATTAGAATAATTTACACAGAAAATATTTAGTCAGTATGAAAATATTTAGTCCAACCCGTCAGAATGTTCTCCAACATAACCCCACATTGATATGAATAGGTGTTGCCAAGGAGCAGTAGTTGTGTGTAAGAGATGTTTCTGGAGGTTCTGAAAAGGAGAACCAGAATTATCAAGGGCTTGAGCAACTCCTCTATGAAGGAAGGTTGCAACATTTGGAACCTTTTAGTTTAGAGAAAAGGTGAGTGAGATGGAACATTCAGAAAGTGGGTCATGAAAAGTACTTCACAGAGCCCACTGATAAACTCACTCCCACAGGAGACAGTGGTGACCATCAACCTAGCTAACTTCAAAAGTTGATTCGAACAGGCTTCCTCAACCTCGGCCCTCCAGATGTTTTTGGCCAACAACTCCCTTGATCCCTAGCCAGCAGGACCAGTGGTCAGGGATGATGGGAATTGTAGTCTCAAAACATCTGGAGGGCCGAGGTTGAGGAAGCCTGGATTAGACCAATTCATGGAGTATTGACAGTTACTAGCCGTGATGGTTGTGCTGTGACTTCACAATTGAAGCCAGTAATGCTTCTGAATAGCAGTTGCTGGAAACCACGGGAGGGGAGACTCCTCTTGTGTTCTTGTCCTGTTTACAGGTTTCTCACAAGCCTCTGGTTGGCCACTGTAAGAAGACGATGCTGGATTTGATGGGCCGTTGGCATGATCCAGCAAGCTCATATATATAGGTTGAAAATAAATCTGTGAAGTTTCATCAATTGTCAGTTAATACCATTGGTTTGAGTGCGTCAAATCTGTGGCAGTAGGTTTGTAAGGGGGTGCCTTTATTTTACGCCAATGTTAATTGATTTGCAAGCTTTCGGCACTTTTTGAGACTCAAACTTTGCACATTTTAACCAGCAGAAACTGCTTAATAAAATGCAATGTGCCCTACTTTAGGGGATGTATTTTATTGAGCCTGCATGACAAAAATCCTTATAGGAAGTTAAGTGAATGTAAGAAGAACATGTCCCAAATTAGGATAAACCCAGCCTTTATCCAGGGCTATTTTTTAAACATCCATTATGCTGTTATCATATGTTTTTAACCTGCGGAAAACATCTTTCCTTTGTTCTACAGCTTTGAGAGAAAAAACAAAACTATGAACCATATAGATTCTTTTTTCCCCTCTCCCCCCCCCCCTTGCCCCCTTCTTAAGAAGAGCCAATGTGGTTTAGATCAAGTTTAAATCTTGGATTCTAGCTATTTAGCAGGGAGATTTGCATCACTTGAACATCAAACCAGACTTCCTACCTTGATGCAGGAAGAAAGATGGAAATCAGCATTATGTAATTACATTTCACAAAAGCAGAAAAGGTGAACCAAATGACACAAGGTCTTGACCTAGGCTGGATGTATGCAACAGACTATTGCCACAGTGGTGCTTTCTATTAGTCAAACAAGATTTTATCAAGTCCACACCTTTCCTTATCTAATTCAAATAGCCTTGGAATTGAGAGCTGCTTTCTGATGTCTAAAATTAAAGCTCTATTAATAGATAATTCTGATTAAATTTTAAACCAAGGTTCTTTGACTGTATCTAATGGCCATGTACAATGTAGGACAAAGAGGCCTTTCTGCGGCCTTGGAATTTTTCCTGTTTGTAGGAACTGTGACTGACGGGGGATGTCAGAGTTCATCTGACTAGAATGCTCCGGGTTCTCTTGCCCTCATTAAAATCTATCCGATAAAATAGTTAACATTCCTGTATCAATCCCCTATTCTTCCAGGAAAATTCTGAATATATTACTGTTAAATGCAAGCTCCCATTAGCCAATTATGCAGGCTACCAATAGATAATTTCATAGACCACTTAAAAGCCTCAGATTCATATTGTTCAGATGGTAAGATGAATGCATTCATTGTGAAGGCACTTGCAGAGTAGCAACACAAGCAGCCAAGTTTCAAAGTACATTTCAAACGTGCCAGCTGTAAACTCAGTTCTTAATTTAGCTCTCTGATAAGTTTAAACAAGTTTCTGTGTCAAAACATTTTTGCCACTGAGAACCTCCATATTTCATCCACGCACTGTCTAGGGTCACACTGCTTTCCAATGTCAGAACTAGCTGGGAGCAAAATCACCTCGAGTGGGAGGTTGGGGGAGAATTCCTGGGCCGCAGGAAAGTTAAGTTCTTCTTTCTTGCTCAACGTAAGAAGAGGCCTGCAGGATCAGACCAAAGGCCGATCTAGTCCAGCATTCTGTTCTCAAAGTCGTTGATAGGAGGCTCATGGGAAGACCATAGGCAGAACATGAGTGCAGCTCTGTCCTCCAGACATCTGTATGACTAGGGACATCTCACGGGGTCATGTGAGAACCAGCCTGTGTCTTTCTTTTTAAAGTTTCCATGTCATCTTCTCTGGTTCCTTGTCACTGTCTTGGCAAACTGGCAGCTCCTATTTTTCTATACACTGGCATGGTGCATAGTTAAAACCTGAAAGGACACTCATGTCTCTACAACCACAGAAAATGCCCCCAAGTACCTTATAAAGGTAAAGGACCCCTGACCATTAGGTCCAGTCATGGCTGACTCTGGAGTTGCGGCTCTCATCTCTCTTTATTTGCCAAGGGAGCCGGCGTACAGCTTCCGGGTCATGTGGCCAGCATGACTAAGCCGCTTCTGGCGAAAAAGAGCAGCGCACGGAAACGCCGCTTTACCTTCCCGCTGGAGTGGTGCCTATTTATCTACTTGCACTTTGACGTGCTTTCAAACTGCTAGGTTGGCAGGAGCAGGGTCCCAGCAACGGGAGCTCACCCTGTCACAGGGATTCGAACCGCCGACCTTCTGATCGGCAAGTCCTAGGCTCTGTGGTTTAACCCACAGCGCCACCTGTGTCCCAAGTACCTTATAGATCCACCCAAGTGCCAGTGCAATCACACAGGCGACCGTGTCAACAGAGGGTATACAGATAATAATCCTCCAGCTGGTTTTTTTGCTTTTAATCGTCTTCACGCCGCCCCCACTTTGAGCATTTTAACAGATGTGTGTTGTTTTTGTCTAGGCATGCCTGTTGTCCTGGCCCACGAGGTGGAGTCTGTTTTGACGGGCGCTGCTATTCTCGGAGCCTGTGCTTCTAAAGATTTTGCTTCTCTGCAGGTATGTAATCAAAGGAAGTCTGGATGTGAAAGCTTAAACTCTGCACTTTTCTGCTTGGCCTTGCCTACATTATAATTTAGACTGGGTGGGGAGGAATGGTAGGCTCTGTTCCTCACAAAGTCCAACGCTTTCATCCATAGGTCTATTGACCAGCTTGGCCTGGTTAGGTTAAATAAGGAGATGGGTCTCAAACAATTACATGAGTTTACTACAACTGGGACCTGCAGCAAACTGTCACGGTGTGGAATGCTCCTGTTCAGGACACCAGCCAGCCTATCATGCCCTTTCCATTTCTACTCCATTCCACTCATCCTCCTCCAAAGGGAAACAGTATAACAGGATGGTAATGGGTGAATTAAGATGGAATTGGCCCTTTTTGCTGTAAAAATGGTGAGTCTGGCCCCAGGGTATTTGCCCACCCACTCGCTTGAATTTCACACTGCTCTAAAAAAAATTGTTACAGTAAAGTATGCTATCTAATTAGGCAGATTTCTATATGTGGATATAAAACCCAGGCTTTAACTAGAATATTAAAACTCCACCGTTGGGTAATTTTGCCGAGGAAGAACTACCTTGGACATCTGGTCTCCATATGGCTGCTTTTCAAAGACTTTGGGAAGCCTTCTTTTCCTTATCTCTTGCCACCATATCTGCGCCACAAGCAATGTTGTAGCAAAGGGGAATGAAAACGATGTGTCTCTTCACTGATGCACACCCACACGTGCAAAACGCCCCGGGGAGGGTGAGGGGACCAAAATCTCTCCTTCCTTAATCTCTGGATTATCTCTTAGTTTCCGGAGAAGAGAAGAAAATCCTTCCTGAGCAAATGTTTGGCCGTATATTATTCTTTTCATTTCTCCAAGCCTTCCCTTCATGGGAATGCCTTCTCATTCATTTTTCAGAAATGCAATAAAACAGACAGATTGTGACCTGCATAGCACAATGCAGGTGTCTTGTTGCTCAACAGAAATACTTGACACACCCTGGATGCTGAACACTTTATTCCACTCAGCATGTCAAGGATTGGCAGTTACGTTTTATATAATACTTGGTGAAGAAAGCACTTTGCAGCCGCATTCCCAAAAATCTTTTCCCAGTTGGTTCTTAAATAAGAGTAGCCTGTCCTGTGTTTCAATGACAATACCTCATATTTTCAGGTGGAGAACGTGGGCTGAGAGTGAGTTGGAATATGAGCAAAAAATTCCCAACTCATTTCTCTACAACTGATGACTGATAATGGGCATTAAATGGCCTGAATTGGTGATCATTCCTCTATGGCTTCTTTTACCAAACAGCTGGATGATGGTATACATTTCAGTGGGATCTTCAGAATGGAATTGCATGCTCCAGCTCCACTATGTTTCTTCAAGACTTATCTGTTGCTGCTGCTTGGCTAAGCAGCTCTGGAGGTCTACAATTTCCCTTCTCTTAACTCTTTCCTTGTTCATCATTTTCTTCCTTCAGCTCCTCCCTGCAAGCAGTTGCTTTCCTTCAGCTCAGGTCCCAGGTCCATGTCCGTGATTTTGGATTTGATATCCCGCCTTCCACTCCCTTTAAGGAGTCTCAAAGCGGCTAACATTCTCCTTTCCCTTCCTCCCCCACAACAAACACTCTGTGAGGTGAGTGGGGCTGAGAGACTTCACAGAAGTGTGACTGGCCCAAGGTCACCCAGCAGCTGCATGTGGAGGTGCGGAGACGCGAACCCGGTTCCGCAGATTACGAGACTACCGCTCTTAACCACTACACCACACTGGCTCTCAGATAGAAACAGACCTGGATCCCTTGCTGGAGGTGGGCAGCAGGGAGAGAGTGTTTGTTGGAGGAGGAAAGCAGTGGGTGAGGCCATTCTTGTGCCCTTTGCTTATCCACAGGCAGCAGGGTTCTGTGGATGTGCTTGAAAGGCGCACTGGAAGTGCGGAAATGAACCTGTAGCTCCACCCTCAGTTTAGCTGCCAAAGAGCCAGCTCCTGCATTTGCAAAGCAATCCACTCCTACAATTCTAATATACAGTATACAAGTGACAATGTCGGGGGAAAGAACAAGACCCTGTCTTACTTGGCAGTAGCCCAGTTTTATTCTTCACCGTAACTAACTTTTTTGGACAGAGTTTATATATTTGGGGTTAGGATTATTATTGTTTTATAAAAAAACAAACCAAGCCGTTTATTTTTCTACTGTGCATTAAATCAGTTCAGTTGCATTTATGCAAGCTAATGGCCAGCTTTCTTTTCATCTTGATTTCCTAAAGCGGACTTTGCTTACTTAGAATTTAGAGAGCTGTGTACAGGGAAGAAGAAATACTGATAGTAATTTCCTGGAATCCTTGAACTTGTTGAGACAGAAAATTAGAGGAAGAGAGCACGGAGTTTGAGCAAGCTGATTGCAGATTGGTAGCGTTCCTTCCAAAGGCTGGTGGAAGTACCGGTCCTGCAGTGGTAGACCTTCCCCTCCCCCCTCACTGTGAACTTTTGGCACGCCTCTTAACAACAACTTATCTATTAAGTCATTAACTGCAGTTCAAAAGAGTTAATTTTAATAATAGCTTTCCCCTCTGGAAAGATGTTTAATGACAATGGCAATTTGGCTAGGCTATAAAGAGGTTTGGATGCTCAGGCAAACAAGTAGGTATTGCGCCTTTGTGCTTCAGTATCAGGCAGTGCTATTCGCACAACAGGTTGTGCATACGGAACGTCCCCTGACAGCTGAGTGAGTGGAAGGACCCCTCTCACGGTGGGTGGCTTTCTGCACTGAATTTTCAGCTTCACCAAGCAAGCTGCTGTTTGTTGAAATGCTTCCAAAACTGAGACTTTCCTGCAAATTTAACAGCCTTGTTATCATGAGGATACATGAACCCAAGGCTGCCATTACTTTTCCAGAGGGCCAAGCAGTTCTCCTGATCTGTAGCCACCCCTACTGTTCTTTTCTTTTGTTTGACTGTATACCTTTAAAGAGGAGGAAGAGGTAGGCACCATGTTTTAATAGCTTAGTAGACCACATTGGAAGAACCACAGACACAATTGACTTGTGTCTATTGAATCAGTCCAAGTCTCCTACACTCATCTCATAAAAAACAACAACTAAAAAAACTCTTATATAAACCAGGATAAATTCCTAATTAGTTGCTGTAATCATCTTGTGTAAACATAATAATGAAAAAGAAAAGTTAATTAATCATTTTGTTGGCTTGCTGTTAATGCATCTCTTACTGAAAGTCTCTCAGAGTGTCAAGGCGTATCTTAATTTCTATTTCTTTAATCATGGGGCTGTTGTTGGGCAAAGACGAGAGAGATCAGGTTCTGAAAAGTCGTGTTGGCAGGCAGAACTAGGTTAAGATGCCCTAATCACCTTGTTTCATTATTTGCCAAGAACTGGGCTAAGTTCACACTTGCATTGTCAGGCTATAATTTAAAACAGAGTTAACTAAGAACATTTTGGATAAGAACAAGTGCTTTCTTTTTTCCTTAATGCTCTGGATAGATACTCTGGGTTTCTTTTTACTGATTTGGTCAATACCCTTCCCCACAGAAGCAGAAGCCATTCTTTTTACCTACGGACCAAATGGGGGAAGTGAATGCACACATCACAAAAAGCAGCCTCAGTATGGACATAGGGACCATTTTCATAACTTAGCGCAAAACTCAGGATTTCCTAAGTGAGGCCAGCTGACGTTGTAATGGCACAAGGTAGAACTAGCGCATCCTTTGCTGGCAGCTATTTTATGCACCTGTTGGTTTCCATATCAAGTTCTTTGTTTTCTGGTTTGTCTGGCAACAGATTTGCCAGGGAGAACTATTTTCTAATAATAAAGATGAGAAACATTTCTGACAATGATACTAATTTGTTTCCTGTATTCTACCTTGTCCTTATCGTAAAATGGTTTATTCTTCTGGTAGCTCGCATCTTGACATGATATTGAAGGAACCTCTGCTTCTCTAATTGTTCATCAAGAATCAAGATCTCAAAAGTGCTTGGATTCGCCACCAGCAGACTCTTCTTAAATTCCTCAAAAACTATTGCCTTGACAGGGAACTTGAAAGAAGGCGAGGAAGTGGTATTATCCGTCCTCTTTCCTAGGGGTATCTTAATATAGCTGTTATTTCTTTCAGGGTGTTTCTTCAAGAAAATAGAAACTTATAACATGACTTGAGCTCTAAAAGTGACCCCTCTGTAGTATGGTTGTAATACCTGTGTTGGTGCATCCATTGCAGATTCATCTAATTCAGTGTTTTTTTTATCACACGTGTGCATTTGTACACACATGAAAAAGTGTGCTTTGGTTCTGTAAATGTAATAGCGATACGTGCACCAAGCGGATGGGATTTATCTGCAGCTCCCCCACATGTGTATGCAAATAGACATTTCCTTTCTTATAACATTGTAGTTTTAGCCATATATATTTCAGCTCTCACATCAGTGTTAATGGAGCTCTGTAGGAGGGTTTTTTGTTGTTTTTAGATATATGGTTTTCCTTTGTGCTGGTATTGGATGAGCAATTCCTTGTCTGCTGGAGCAACTGACCTGGAGGCGTGATGGGAGGTCCCTACAATTTACAGATTCAGCATGGCTTTAGGATAGCGTGATGTTCTCCCAAGCAGGTTCAGATCATTAGCCTCATGTGCCATTGCTGTTTACCTGACATACGATACGGGTTGACATCTGTTGCCCATCTCTCTTGCTGAGTGCTTGC
Source organism: Podarcis liolepis (assembly GCF_965112155.1). Classification (NCBI taxonomy): domain Eukaryota; kingdom Metazoa; phylum Chordata; class Lepidosauria; order Squamata; family Lacertidae; genus Podarcis; species Podarcis liolepis. Next base: position 59,804,760 of record NC_139559.1, read on the forward strand.
TTTGCTTTACTTACGGCTGTGCTCTGGTAGCACCACCAGAGAAGAAAGAAAGATATTTTATCCCTGTTCTTCTTGAGCAAAAGCAGTTTGCAGATCACCCCTAATTTGTTAGGCTCGGCAACATTCTGTCATGCTGGTTTCTCCCCTAAGCAAGTGAATCAGGGGCGAAATTTAAAGAACCCTGCCGACACGTCCCCCAGCTCGAAAGCGTTTCCATCAAAATGCTATGTCATCTATGTTAGGTGCTGTCATGCACTTGATGTATTACCAGATTGGTACGTGCTGTACAGTAGTGTTTTGTTAGTTGTTGCGCTGCATGATTTGTAGCCATTTTATACCTATAGCAATTAATAGATAAAAACTTGTCTAAGCAAAAGCTGCAGGCTGTAACAGTGGGTCACAGTTGTCCCAGACTATAAAGTGCAGTGCAACAGTAATCAGTGCCTATAAAGAAGAATTAATTGCATTCACTTCAGCTTGGGCCTCCCCCCCCCCACGCATAATTGCCACGGGGATAGTTGGAGAGGGGCTAACCCTGCTTTCCCTGCATGCTGTGAAATGTGCATGGCAATTAGTCCCATTTATGTGAAAGGGACCTTTTCTCTAAGCTTAATTATTGTATGTGTGTGGTCAGTTTTCAGGAGATGGAAACCAGGGAGGGAAGGACTAACCATTCTTGCATGCTGCAAACCTGCACATAACCCCCACATGGCACATTTACAGCCAGATTTCTACCTTTTCCTGTAGCCCAATTCAGCTGTAATAGTAAGCTATGGTTTAGTGGTACCTGCACAAGCTTTAGGGTCATGTACTCCCCACTGCTCTGGCACAGTTATATGGCAAACAGAAGCATCTGCTTCCATTGTAAAATAGGGCTGTATCCAAAGCACCAGCCCAGTCTGCAAATAATAAACTGAAGACGTTTCCTCCTGAATTATGTAGCCCTGGTTCACTTTGCCATTTCAGGTTAGGCAGAGGCCCTTAAGGTTAAGGAGTGATTTGAGGTTCCCATTTCTGTCTTTTGTTGCCAAGAAGGAGAGGGGAGAAGCCCCACATTTACTCACCAGGCACTCTGGAGTTAATGTGAAGAACACAGCCAAGAAATGATGGGAGGCATTAGGTTTGGATTTCATGCATTGTAATATATAAACCAATAGCCAATGGAAGGACCGACTTCATTTTACTCTGTTTTAAAGTTAAGTTTATCATTACATTTTATGGTATTACACATGAACACAAATAAGCACACACATACACAACTTGATGTTGCCATTTCAGAGGGCAGTGGTGGTGGACTCTGACAGACTGCTTCTGCTTCAGTTTAAGGCACCAATTTAAGCATTAGAGGAGACACATGAGGAAAGGTGAAGGAGTACAGCCCACTGTCCTCAGAGGCGCTGGCATTAAAAAGTAGTTGTAGTTTTTTAAAGGAAAACACAAACCTCTAGTGCCAATTGGCAAAGAGTAGGTTGGGTTCCCACCAGCCAAAATGGCCACTCCCTGTTTTGTTTTTGTTGTTGTTGTTTTTTGCAGTGAAGGGACAACTTCAAGTTTCAGGGGTAAACTTAGAATTTTTTTACCATCTCTACTTCTGTGCTAATCAAAGTTTATCATCACACTCAAACTCTGAAGAACTTGGGTTAGTTTGAATTGTGGTTAGTGAGCAAGTCGGGATCACAACCCGTGGTTTGAACCTGGCTTTCTTAAACTAAGTTTAAACAGAGTTTCCCTGAGTTTGTACACGGTGAGTTTAAATGTGCAAGTGGAAGCTTCCAGTTTCCATTTCGTCACTGTGCCCAAGGTGAGAGGGGAGCACTCGTGCCTTGAGAGTTGCTTCTTGTAAACACTGTACAAAGCCACTGACTAGCATTATGCCTGAAAAGCAACTGTGTGATAAAAGATGTTTGGTGCTGCCTACTCACATGGGGCAAACCAGTGGAGACTATTGAAAGTCTTCAAAGTAGATGGTTAAATGTGCAACTCTCATAAAAATGGTATCATTGAAATTACACTTTTGGTATTGGCAGTTGGAGTTCACTCTGACTTATCTGCTTGTTATTTCTGGGGTTTTTGGGTTTGTTTGTTTTTAACGCAGGCACATTTTTGAATTTATTACTTACCGTTTAATAGTTATGGACTGAGCAGGCTATAAAATCATTGGAAAATGCTACAGATATCCATTTACTGCATTTTTTTAACATGTAAGGGTTCAGTAGGGGTTGGAGGTCATCCTGCCATTATTGTTATTTAACAATGACACCCCTGTGCCAACTGTTTGCTCAGTATTCTGCAAGCCGTAATGGAGGCACATCAATTCCAAGTATATTTTGTTTTATTTGAGCTTAGCTTAGAGGTGTTGGTTTTTTTAATAAAAAATGTATTTTAATCTTTCCTGGTTTTGAGACAAGGCCCTCTTGGACTGGGACTCATATGTAGCAACAAGATGCTGACCAACCAAGTAGCAAAAAAACTCATTCAAATCCTAAGCACATTTACTTAAAAGTAATGCTCACTGTTGCAACAGAACATCTTTATAAGCACCGACACTTTAGGTTTTCAGACTTACTGCTGGTTATATGATGAGCAGGGCACATGGTTCAGCCTGAATCAGAGGTATGTGGATCACCATTGTTATAAAAGCACTCCGAGAGAATTCCCATGCACTTGCAAAGTCCACCTGTCAGACAAAGCCAAGTGCCTTTTCCCAAATGTGCTAGCTCTACACATGGAGCAACATTTCAAAGAAAGTCCCTCCCACATGAATATCTGTAACACAGTGAGGACTGAATGCATCCATGCCCAGTGCCTGCATTTGCTCTTCCTATCCTTGACCCTAATGCTTTATTCCTTCACTATTCATCCTGCCTGTGTGCTGTTGTTGAACCCCATGAAAAGTAACTAGCACCCCAATCTGAAACACGGTGCCCTTTGAAATCACATTATATGTTTGCTGCGGGGAAAACGGGTGTAACATTAGTGTTTCCTGCAGAAATCATACCCACGAGCCCATGTCTGATAACAGTGACTAGACTAGGGGACATGGGATGCTTAAAGATAAGTGACTACAAGCCTGTATGTCAACCACAGTCAATGGTTTTCTGCATAAGGAAATGCTGTTGTAACACTGGCATTTTCCTTTTTTTAAAAATAATTTTTATTTGATTTTACAAATATAAAATTATAACAATACAACCACACATCAACAGTTGAAGATTCCTCTGAGTCTCTGGACTTCCCACCTTCCCCTCCATGGGTCCTGTTGTTAAACCTTTTCTACTGCATCTTTTTTAATAGTTCATGTTTTATATTACTCCATTATCTCCATAATACTTGCTACATTACAAGTGTTATTGCAAACCTATTAATGTTTTCATCTGCTTACAGTGGTCTCCAAGATAAATTTTAAAAATTTCCCCATTCTTTGTTGAAGTTTTGGTTCTTCTTGGTTCTTGAGCTTTCCAGTCTACAATGGTGCCTCAGGTTACATACGCTTCAGGTTACAGATTCCGCTAACCCAGGAATAGTACCTCAGGTTAAGAACTTTGCTTCAGGTTGAGAATAGAAATCGTGCTCTGGCAGTGCGGGAGCAGGAGGCCCCATTAGCTAAAGTGGTGCTTCAGGTTAAGAACAGTTTCAGGTTAAGAACGGACCTCCAGAACGAATTAAGTACTTAACCTGAGGTACCACTGTATTTTGCCATTTTGGCATAGTCCAACAATTTAATTTGCCATTCTTCTCTGGTAGGGACGTTTATCTTCTTTCCATCTTTAACACTGGCATTTTCCATAGCAGTAGGCAGGGCCACTGATTCCACAAAGCCCGTTTAGAAAGGGGTGTTGAGATAAAATAGTTCAAGCATCCTGTTTATGACAGAGGTATGCCTATAAATCTCTCCCTAAAGGAGAGAGTGGAGTTACTGTTAAGACAAAGTGCTGTATATAAATCAGTGAAGACCATTCCTCCAGAACATACCAGTTTCCATAATTAGATTAAAATATAATAAATTCCAATAATATGTTATCAGAATATTAAAACAATTGCATGTTTAAAGTATTGTGGGATTAATTGAAGTTATCAAAAATTTGTAAAGTATTTGGATTTATTCTGTATAGAGGCATAATTCCTCCTGAAATACGTTACCGAGAAAATAGTGCAATTGTAAAAGTGAGGGTAGGGCAGGATAGCTGATGTTGTTGTCGTTTCATAGCTTCTCCAAGTTAGCTGTCTCTTTTTCAGAGAGTGCCTTCCTTAATTATGTGTGCTGTATTACAGGCAAATTGAATAGTCTGGCCGCCCTCCCCTCTAGCTAAGCTGAAGGGAAACTTCAAGACGTATGCTAGAGAGTTGGAAACTCAATACACCACATTAATTCCCCATCTGGGATTTGAACTCTTGCAATCCCAGTGCAGGAGATCAGAGTGTTCTGTAAGGAAACACAGGCATGTAGAGTCACTGTGCTAGCTGTCTGAAATGCCTGGGTGCGTGTTTTTTTTAATGATTTTTTTTCAAAGGACACGATGATTACTTCGTCTGGGGATTTGACACCAGCAATCCGAACCACCAGGACATACTTCGGCAAGCCTTCATCGTAAGGATGTTTGCTACCCCGCACGTACGATTTCTGCTCTTTATCTTGGAAGGTGGCGGTGACAGTCAGGCTGCAGCTCTAAGCATCCATACACAGAAACATGCCCTACTGAAATCACTGAGGCTTCCTTTGGCAGAAACGTGAATGGCTTAGGAGCACACGATTCTGTAACATGTTGAAGCTGAGCAGGCATGGATCAGGTCAGGAGGCCATTGGGAGTTCTGCAAATTTCCAATAAAAAGAGACAGAAAATTCATGCGCATTGCTCTGTAGTGCACTACTGGGTTACTAGTAGCTCAATACATGAACTTCCTCCATTAATATGTATTGGACGTGACGTGGTTTAGACTCTTGTCATCATTTGATGCCATCACCATCTAATGATGACCGTCCATATGTGGGCTTGCCTTTGGCTGATATTTTAAGCGTTGTCTCCTCCCAGGCATAGAAATCAGCATCATAACCCCTGCTCTATCCCCCCACACACACACCTAAAAGCAGATACATGGTCACACAAGACAGGACAAGGCCTTTTGAGTTTGGCACCTAGTCTTTGAAATTCCTCTGAAGAAGTCTGCTTAGCCCCTCAGTGCTTATTTCTTCCCCATAATTTTCTATGGCTATTTTTCACTGCCTCTTATTTCAGTGTGGTTTTTTCATTTAAATAATAGCTAGTTATTATTTCTGCTTATGTGAAGTCTGTCTTATTCTGTTGCTTCTCAGTAGGAACACCATGAACCACAAATCCAGAATCTCAGTCAAGAGAGATGTGGTTTCTTCTGCTAGTCATCAGACCAGATGAGGGATCTGTATATGGTAGTAGATCACCTACTTGGTGAGACAGACATATCTATGGGATTGTTTGGGGTATAGATGACTTTTGGTTTGTTATTAGTTTATTTTACACAATTAATACAAAACAAAGCATATGTATCAAAATATTACAAGAGAGTGAAGAAATATCCCACAAAATTTACAATGTATTAGTTATTACAAAGATAATTATATACAGTATACACAACTGCATAATAAAAAGTGGGCAATACAAATGGTATCTAGCTTAATAGTCTTCCTACTACAAACTTACCATAATCATTTAAACTTAAGGTATTGATTAGAATAGATAGATTTACTGAAAACTGACAATTTAAGAAGGTTATTGACAAGCTGCAAGGTGTTCAGAGGAGGGCAACCAATATGAAAAAGGGAACAGTTGATAGAGTTGGGTATGTTTAGCTCAGAAAAGAGGAAACTGATAGGAGATATGATAGCCGTTTTCAAATATCTAAAGGGTTGTCACATGGAAGTTGGAGCAAGCTTGTTTTCTCCTGCTCCAGAGACTAGGATCCAAACCAATGGAATTAAGTTACAAGAAAGGAGATTCTGACTAAAAATCAGGAAGAACTTTCTGATAGTAAGGGTTGTTCAACAGTAGAACAGACTGATTTGGGGGGTGATGAAGTTGGAAGGTCACCTGGCACATAGAATTTAGTTAAGATTCCTGCATCGCAGGGTGTTGGAGTAGATAAGCCTCAGTGCCCCTTCCAACTCTACAATCCTATGATTCTATGTACTTAGAATTTACATCCATTTGAGTATCCTTAAGAGTTGAACCCATTTTATATACAGCTCATTCCTCTGGTATTATAGCTCTGCTCTGACCTCTCAAAAACAACTTTGCAGGTATTTTACTGAGGACAATACTGGTTGGTTGGTTGGTTGGTTGGTTGGTTGGTTTTTCCCCACTGTACAAATGGCTTTTATTTATTGGCACAACATAGCTTTTTATCTGTCTTTTAACTTCTCATAGATTAGGTTACAAGGGGAGGGTGGAGGGAGGAGACGAGAGCTGAGCATTGATGGTAAATGAGATGTGTTAGCCTCTGTGATGGGAGATGTCACTTAGCTTAGGGGAACAGGATGATTAATTGCTCTAAAGAGGCGACATATTCTTGAAGCTCTTGGAAATAATAAAGAACTTGCTATTCATCTTATTTTCAAAACTTGATGCACCGATTTCTCTGTATTTTCGTGAAATGGGGACTGAGCAATCTATTAATTTCGCAGGAGCTCCACCTGTGGAACAATAATTGAAGTGCAACGCAAAGTTTTAGAAGCAGCTTTTCCAGTTAGCTTTTAAATTGGGGGTATTTGAAAAAGGGGACATCTGTGCAGAAGCAAGCAGTAAAGCAAGACAGCAGTCACAACATTTACACAGGAGGTGTAACTTAGGCAGGCTCCATCCACAATATACATTTAAAGCTGTATCATACCACATTAAGCAGTCATGGCTTCCCCCAAAGACTCCTGAGAACAGTAGCTTGTTAAAAGTGCTGAGAGTTGGTCTCCTCACAGAGATACAGTTTCCAGAGTGGTTTAACAATCAGTCCATCTTTCCAGGGAATTCTGGATTGATCTTAGGGGAGGAAACTAAGCTATGTGTAGCAACTGTATTTGATAGGCTTTGGGGCCCTTATGCAAACAAGTTTCAGTGGGGAAGGAGGAAGCCAATTTATAATGGGGATGTCCCACTTCCCAGGCATATAAATCAGTATTTCTGTTTCTCTTTATTTTTGTGCCATGTCTGTAGGGTAGTAAATTGTTTTCTGCCTATGAAATGCCATAGGAGCCAGGTCCTAAATTTTATTCTGGAACCACATGGTGCTTGTGTTTCAGGAGTTGCTCATTCTGTCTTCTACCATATTGCTAGCAGGCAGGCACAGCCTGTAGTAACACTAGTCCTTAGTGAATAAGGTGGTCGTGGCTTCAGACCCTTTCAGAAACGGGCTCTTTGACGGTCTCTGCATCTGAATTCTACCCCGCACAAAAGGTGATTGATTTTAGATCATTGGCAAAAACGTGTTTGAGAGTCGCATAAAGGCATTTTTAGGGCCTTTGGAGAAATTTGAACGCAAGTTTCAGAGGACTACTTCTATACAGGTAAAACATTCCTTTCTCTCTCATTGCTTCCATGGTGCTCACAGTCCTTCCCTTGCCCCGTTGGATCCTTGGCTCATCGGAACGAGCATTAGGAACTCTTTTTAGATAAGCCTTCTACAAGGGGGGGGGAAGCCCCCCATTTGGGATTCTTTCATTTCATTCATCTCTCGCTACAGTGGCATAGCTACAGGCTGGGCACTTGGTCCCATTGTTGAGTAGCATGTGCCAAAAGCAGCCATTGCAGCTGGAGGTGCATTGCAAGTATTGGGACAGTGCACATTTTGCCAGCGCAGCGTAGTAAGAAGTAAGCATGAAAGAAAGAGGTAAACATTGTATTAAAGCCAAGACAGGAAGTTATTTTATTCCTCCCAAAAGCTGAGTGTGCACAAAAGTTCCCACGCTTTATGAAAGGGTTTGCCTCCTAGGTCCCATTGCCAAGAGTAATTCCTTCTCTTTCATTACGCATTGTGGCTCTTCGTGGTGGTTAAACATGTGGTCCATGGTTCACATGTGCGCTTCATGTGCCTGCTCTGAAGCATTTCATCTTCACGTCGTCGTCCCCCCCCCCCCCCTCATGATTGTGAGTCTTGGATTGCAGCTTTGTCCTTTTGAAAACTGTGATAAAAAAATAAAAGGTTAATGTTCAGGTCCATTTATTTGTTGTGCAGTGCTGAAATATGAGACAGTACAAGATTCCTCTTCCAGACAAATGTATCTACTCATGCTTAAAGCTGTAGCCGTCTTTTTCAAAACTCTTTAGAAATATTTCTGCAGGGTGTGTTTTAAGATATGCTTTCGCTGGGAAATGTTGTATTAGAAGCCAACTTTAAATGCTGATGTGCATTACCATCAAATCAAATCATCGAGAGACCTTGAAAAGCATCTCCAAGGTCTTGTGAGGCCTCAGAGATGCTTTCTGAGAAGTCGCCGGAAGTTGGGGTCTGAGGTCTCGGAAGGCCTTGGACAGCAGCTCCGAAGTCTTGTGAGTCCTCGGACATGGCTTCCAGTGCTTCCCAAGGCACCAGAAGTTGCATTGGGGGCCCTCTAGTTTTTTTTGGGTGCTCAGGCACCCAGAGCCCCCTATTGATGGCGCCCCTGCAGTGTATCCAAGGCTTTGGTTCATTTATTGGAGGCAAACCTAGAAACACTGAGCCCTCCTGTTTGAACCAGAGAATGCTTAACCAGAGCCCAGCAAGTAAATGAAAGAAATATACAACATGCCTCTAGATAACAGTTTGAGAGTGACATTATTTTGTAAAGCCTGGCAGTTTTCATTTTAACATTAGGTTTCTCCTCGGGTAAAATGAAATGCCAGGGAATTTTGGGGTTCACATATCTCCACAGTTAGTTGTATTATGCCATTTAAGTTCCTTGTTTTTGGCATACAGGCAAAAACATATACACACTGTAGTTGCATTAGAAGGGTTCACAGATGGTCTCTCAAGATTCTCAAGTCTGGACTCACCATTTGCAATGGCTGTACCATGTTTTTTGTTATTGCCCCAGCTAGTAGCAGCATCCTCCATGCAGGGGTGGACTTTGGTAATATGGTGCCCTGAGTGAGGACAAAATTTGGTAGGCCTCCACCGGAATATTTCTTATTCTCACAATAATTACTTTTGCATTTTTTATTTCATGCCTCTTTGACTCAGAGCCCTTTGCAGGGGAACTGCCCACACCACCCTAAATCTAGGCGCTGCTCTAAAAGACCCCTAATGTCATTCCTGGGCATTGGAGTGGGGCCAGTACAAGAAATATGGTAGAGATTGTTTGGATATAATTCTGAAAGTGGCCATTTTCTAAGAGGTGAGGAAAAGGAAAATGTCTTCTGAGAAATTTCAACTCAGCTCTAATCTGCTTCAAGACACCTGTTGTTAACAGAACCAAACTTTAAGACAAATTTACTCAAATAGCCTCAAGTAAAAAGAAAATACCTTGAAAATGGCACAGGGAAGACAATGAGAACTTGTTTTTTCTTGGATAAATGATCTCTCTGTGTGGCTTCAGTTTATTTTCTCAGAAAATACCTTTGAACTAGGGATTAGTTGTGTTTCGGATTCGTTCCATTAAGCCATTTTCACAGTCTGAAATTGCTGCTAATGGGAAGAAATGTGTGGTTTGAAATGTGCAGTGTTGGATCAGCTAACTAGTTTTTGCAAAAGGACAGCTAATAAAAAAAAAAAAAAAGAGCAGATGAGAGCTGTGGAGAGAGGTGAAACACCTGTAGAGATAAGAGCTTAAGTAAGAAATATCCGTGCAGTTTTGGCACCTGTTGCCCTGGCACAGTATGCTTGAATAATCATTGAACAGGTCCAGATTTTAGCCGAGTTCTATACAAATTCAAAGCCAATTCTGTACACACTTACCTGGGAGGAAGTCCTAGTAAACACCTGTCTAGACAGAGGTTCTGTTCAAGTCCTTCTGAGACACTGTCCTGTCAGCTGCAGGAGTTGGGGCAACAGTCTTCTTCTGCTTTTTCTTCTTTTACTCTGGAGGAACCTGAGGGGAATATTATTCTTAGGCTCTCTTCTCTGGAGGTGTAAGGTTTCCTAATCCCCAGAGCATCTCTAGTCCTGTGCTGTATGAGAACTAGTCAGAGCTCAACCCTGGAGGTCTGTGCAAGGGCGTTTCTTTCACCCACACTGCCCCTGCTACAATTCCAGGGCCCACAGATTACCACCCCTTCTGGGTCAGTGGTATCTCACATAGCTGACTGTTTGTGTCCACTGCAGAGCCGGTAAGCAAGTGCTCCTCATCAGCAGTTATGAGTGGTTGGATCTTTGATAAGCAAGCAATCTCAAATGTTGTAAATGACAATCAAGCAGATCTGATACTTGCCCTATTCAGCAGGCAGGCCCCACAGCCTTTTCATGTTGAGTGAGAAGGTCTGAAGGATTGTAAGCCTATTTAGCCAAGTGTGTATCAGTCCCCCTCATGGCTGGGAACCCTACATGATCATGGGAAACACTGAGCATCCCATCAGATCTTTCTACAAGATGTTGGAAGAGTGGGACCTGGCCCCTCCACCAGTAGAATTTAAGAACGCCTCATTAGGGCTACTGTGTCAAAAATATTTCAAGACTCTTTCAGAAATGAAGCCTAGGCTACAAGGGTTTGGGTTTTAGCTATTGGTGCTAGCTCTTTTCGATCTCAGAAGATTGTGAAATCTGATTATTCAGTTTTATTTACACAATGTGGAACTGAAAGCTATTGGAATACTGAAAAGCACAGTAAAATGTAAACAGATACCCATGCAGGCAAAGCTTACAAAAACAGAAGAGGTGAATTTTCTGCTAATACATCCTCTCCAACGTGGGCCATGATTTATTGTCTCACGGATGACAGATTGGGGGAAGGTCACATCTTGGAAAAACAATTGTCCATGAGGAGGTGCATAAATTTTATTTTCTCAAATGGTTGAGTTCAGCTCTATAATCTTTGGAATGTTCAAAATGCATTCCAGTTCCCACAGCAGCACCTGCAGAAAGCTTTGTCTTGTCTTTATGGAAAGGCTTAATATAGGCACGTTTTATGGCTGCCTATATTAGCAGTGTGGAATGCATGTGGTAAACAGTCATGGTAAGCTCACTAGAATTGGACTGATGAAATGGAGATAAATAACAAACTCAGCATTCATTTCATATATCTGTAAGGAAAATCTCCAGAAAACGTCCTTCTGTCACTAGAGAGAATATAGATTAAAGGATTTTTCATCCTCAAATTATGCAAATATTTGACAAGTAAGAACAAAAAGCCTGGTAGGCCTTAAAAGTAGTAGTAGTTGTTGTTGTTCGTTTGTTTTTGTTAATCACCTTAGGCACCCTAGTAGGAAAGTGGCATCAAAATATATAAAATAAACTATCATTCCTACCTTTCCTTCCTTGGAGGTTTTTAAGCAGAGGTTGGATGGCCATTTGTCATGGATACTTTAGCTGAGATTCCTGCATTGCAGGGGTTGGACTAGATGACCCTTGGAGTTCCTTCCAACTCTATAATTCTATGATTCTATACCTTCTTACCCTCCTTAATTATTTTCCAGAGTTATATTATCAATTGACCTTCTGACAAGAGGTCATGCCAAAGGATTCTGTTGCATATCTCTTTTTCACGGTTGACCACATCGTTGAGTCTGATTTCAGACAACCACCATCTAGTGTCTGTTGAATCCGTCTTTTGCTTCACTGATTTGTCCTCGGCAACCTCATCATCCTACCTGAATTTGAAAAGGGCTGGAGACCACAGTGGCATTTCATTGCCAGAAATACAGTACTATTCTCAAAAATGGATGGCGGATCTTCTCCTGTGCTTGTTGTTCCATCCAAGGTTTAGAACCACATTGAAGAAAGCAATGATTTGCTGGGTGGGGTGGGGAGAAGATACGCTACTCTTTAAATAGATAGTATGTAGCCTCTCCTTCTTCATCAGTTGACTTTATTTCTCCCATAAACATCTACCAAAGGCATAACTTTCTTTCCTCTACTTACAAAAATGGTACTGGTGAGGCATGATTGCTCTCGGTGGAGGAGATTACTGTGTTAGCAACATAGGAAGGTGCCTTCTACCAAAACGTACCAATGGTCCATCTAGCTCACTACTGTTTACACAAGGGATGGATAACTTGTGGTCTCCAATTTCCATGAGCAACAGCCCCAAATGGCCAATAGTCAAGCGTTATGGAAACTAGTCTAACAGCATCTTTTGGCCTCTGGTTGGCCACTCCTTGCCTACATTGCCGGGCAGCAGATCTCCAAGGTTTTAGACAGAAGCTTTCCCAAGTCCTACCTGGAAATGCCGGGGATTGAACCCAGGACCTCCTGCATGCAAAGCACATGCTCTGTCACTGAGCTACGGCTCTTCCTCTTTGATTTGTTATTCATTGTCTTTATCAGCATGAATCTTAGAGTCTCTGGATGCTTGTGAAAGATCAGAATTCTCTCCTGTTCAGTCCCATTCCACCTCCCACCAGATAAATTTGGCAGCATATGCCATCAGCCAGCTTAAGTCTAATTTGTTTTTGGTCATGTCATATCCAAAGCAAATTTGAAAAGTTCTTTGGGCTGCTTTCCTAATTTTCATGTAAGCTCCTCTTACTGCTTTTTAATCTTTTATATGTGCTTGTTTACAGTAAAAAAAAGAAAAAATCAGAAAAAGTCCATGCTTTTTGTCAGAGGCTGTTCCCTTGAGGTCTTCCCTTGATTTCCCACAAAGCCACTGAACCCATCCCCCAACCCAATTCATTGTCCCTCGCTCTCTCCATGAGCTGGTAAGTGTGATTACTGTATTTTTCGCTCTATAAGACGCACCAGACCACAAGACGCACCTAGTTTTTGGAGGAGGAAAACAAGAAAAAAAATATTCTGAATCTCAGAAGCCAGAGCAGCAAAAGGGATCGCTGCGCAGTGAAAGCAGCAATCCCTCTTGCTGTTCTGGCTTCTGGGATAGCTGCGCAGCCTGCATTCGCTCCATAAGACGCACACACATTTCCCCTTACTTTTTAGGAGGGAAAAAGTGAGTCTTATAGAGCAAAAAATACGGTACTTTTTCTGACTTGAAAAGTTCTAAAAGCTGAAAGACGAAGTGGGAAAGAGCTTTTCAATACTCAGATGAATTCTTCTGGATCCAACTTTTACCTATATCCTTTGGAAAGGCAAAGTGTGTTTTCCTTCAGCCTCTTGGGCTGATCCAGGAAGGAGGAAGTGAAGTTACCTGAGGCAGTGACGCCCATGTCATTCTCTCAAAAATCATAATATGCCCATGGAACTAAAAAGATTGGCTCCTTTGCAGAATCAAGTTTCTGGTTTAAGTTACGAAATACAGTACAAATCATTCATGATGCAGATGTTAGCCCTTTGTACAATCGAACAGGCTCTTTGGCATCACTCAGGCTACTGCAGCTGGAAGCGAACATGAATAACAATTCAGCAACAGGGATTTCAAACCCTTAGCTTGAGGAAGGCACTAAATGTTGGGGAAGAGACTATGAGGGGTAGATTTACCGTCACTGAGCTAGTACTGGAAAGATGGAAATGAATGATTAAACCATCCTGTTGGGCAGAAAGCGAGGAAACACAACTGCATGGCTGTGTATTTTTATGGCAGTAACAATGAGGCATGGTGGCCTCTGAAACAGTTCTCATGATAAAATCCCAGCTGGATGCTCAGAACTGTGTTGTGGTCTGTGCGTGGGGATTTGACAAAGCAGCTTATATGCATGTGAACTGGCTAGATCCAAAACATTTTTATGAGAGGGTAAATGAACATATGGAAAGAATCGAGAAAACCCCATCCAGCTTTTAATATGTAAACAGTGCTCTAGCTGTAGGTCATAAAGTAAATACAGATTTTTAAAAACACCCGATCGCCAGATGGTGAGGAAAAGGCGATGAAAGCAAAATGTATGCTATGAACGTGACGAGAAATTGACGGGATACGTTTTCGGAGTGTACCTTCGCTCAAGTGGCTTTCCACAAAATTCAAAGTGTTGCATTTTTCAGGTGTGAGCATCTTAAGTCTTATTTCATCAGAACCACCCTCTCTTCACTTTTCCCCTACTTCAGATCCTGAACCCATCTATCTCTGGCCTTCACAGCGGGGAACAATGTTCCCAAGTGAATTGCAAAACAATTACAGATCATCTGTAAACAGAACCTTCCCACAATCCTGGGATTGCCTGTAAGAAGCTTTTAGAATTCGTTGGCATCTGTTCCACAATCTCTCCCGCCGCCTGAGTTTCTTGTAGACATGATATTCTTCTGGATTTCCTACTTTGCTGTCATAAACATGCTGTTGATCTCCTGCTTCATTTGGCCCCAGAGGAGGTTGCAAAACTAGTGAGGAGAAGCATTTCTTCCTGCTTTTATAGTCATGCTGAAAAGCAGCTTCTCTGAACCCCTTTTAAAATAAACTTCTTTCTTTCTTTTTTTAAGAAAGACACCCTATCAACTTTCTAACATCTGCAAGCACACAGTGAAGTGATAATGCACGTAGAAGTTCATGGGTACTGATTTTTCCTGGAACATATTACTTATTATTATTATTATTTTTACATGGTGCTGTGGAACCTCAGGCCTAGGAGCTAAATGTGCTCCTCTGTGTCTGGACCTCTGGACTCTCCTCAGCCACAACCTCTCCCTCAGACCATCTCCCCCCTCAGTGCTTTTGCGTGGCTGGAATGTGTTCTTGAACATCTGCTTTCCTGGAAGGATAATGTCATACACAGATCCAGTGCTTTTTTCCTAGAAAAAAAGGTGCAGGTAGTCACCATGAAGATGTTACAGTAAGTGTCACACCTTTTAACAACAACGAAAAGAGGTGCCGGTACTGCGTACCCTTGAATACCCCCTGAAGAAGAAAAACAGCGCTGCACAGACCTATAAACATTGGGGAAGGAGGAATACCCCCTGAAGTTTGCAGGAATTGAATTTAACCTACTATACAAAGGCAAGGGTACATACAATGTATACTTTTGCATCCGGCCCCAACCACCACTTGTTTGCACCCCTGAAAGTTTCCCTTGAGGAAATAAGGCGTTCAGGCTGGAAAACGCTCCCCACCCCAATTCTCCAAGCACTCTAGGTATATTGAAAAATAAGACAGTCCCTGCCCACAGGCTCACAATTTAATAAGGGAAAACAGGAAGCAAGCATTGAAACAGCTTTGGTTATTTATTTATAGCACTCCCTTCATCCCAAAGAACCCCAGGGTGACTTAGGGCAGGCAGCACAGTGACTCAGGCCAGCCCTGTTCACCGGGTCAAACCACAGGGTTAAATGTGTCGCTTGTCACTGCATTTTCTCTTGTAAAAAGTATAGCCAGTAGTTTCTATGGGCCCTGGTCAGAGTTAACCCTTTTTTCTTTGTGCTGCAGCCCTAAAGGACTGCCCCCCACCAGCTGCTATTGGAGGCAAGCTTCCATTGGCAGCAGGCTACTGCTACCCGCCCCAATAACTGCTATGGGGGCTTTCCTCTCAGGTCTAATATTTTCACGGAGGTGATTTTAATCAGGACCACAGCAGGGGGAAAGAGATGTGTTTCTTCATTTGCTTGTATGTTGTATACCATGGACCTGATCTTGTCCCCAATGGGCTGATGAAATAGTTGTGTTTATTATTTTGGAAAGAGTCATACAACTACAAGTCAGAAACTGCATGAGGTTGGGGTCCCTGGTCTTTAACTTAGAGATGTTGCTGATCTGAGAGAGTGGTGTTTGCAGCTCTGCTTGACCATGGGCTGGTCCCAGGGATGTCCGCCATCTTCCTACATGGCTGGGTGAGGGGATGGTCGCTTGACACCGCCCCCCTCTGGCAGCCGCAGACCACATCTGAGCAGGCCCGGCCCCACAGGCCAATCAGAAGCAGGGGCGAGGGGCTGGGCCAGGCTCTCCCTGTAGTATTTACTATGGCAACTGCATGTAGGCCGCCTTCTTTGCTAACTGGCAGGGGCCAGCTTGAGTGGTAGATAAGCCATTGGGTTGCCTTCACAGTTGAGTGGGTGCCCCATTAGAGGGGTCCAGGAGGGGAGATTTGTGTCCAGTTGCCCACATGGGGGTCGATGGGCCAAAACACGTCTCACAACAGTGGTCATTGCACCCTATCACTGTTGGGAGCAACTCCCAACACCGGGTCGACCTCATTAGGTTCCTATCAGCCAAACCTACTCACATCTGTAATCAATCAAGTTGTAGCCCAATTCAACCCAATACTAATCTCCTGTGTTCCTTTCTATGGTCTGCCCCTCACCAGACTCTGGTCATCATGTGCCTGTGCTAGCAATTTGAGTTCAACAGCATTTGGAGAGGCGCAGGTTACTCACCACTAGTATATTTGATACGACAGTTTTTGAACAGCCTCCTTTAATGTGAAGGAAATGTGAGAACCTTCCCAAGTGGGCTGGGAGTTGTGGATGAGGCAGAGTGTGTGGGCGTTTTGCACTGCTTCTTCTTCCCAGGTTAAAGAAGCAGCGTTTATTCTGGGGCTTCCCACCTCGGCATACTGGCCCTTGCCACAGACAGTTGACCCCATCCCGATCCTGAGTCACCAGGCCCATTCAAGAGCACCTGTTCCCTCCCAGCGTGCAAACCCCAGCGCTGCTGAGTCAGAGACCAGAGCACATTAAATCATTGTGCCTGCTTGCCAGCAAAAGTTGGGAGCTGAAAGCAGAGTTAAGCTGCTTGGGCTCCTTCCACTGCCCATGTAAGCTGAGCCTCCCACTGCTGGGCAGCCAGGCTGGCACCTGACCCACTTGAGTCTGAG
This sequence comes from Podarcis liolepis, assembly GCF_965112155.1. Lineage (NCBI taxonomy): Eukaryota > Metazoa > Chordata > Lepidosauria > Squamata > Lacertidae > Podarcis > Podarcis liolepis. Next base: position 59,821,538 of record NC_139559.1, read on the forward strand.
CAGAGTGGCCAGCTGCCTGTTATTAAATACAATTGCTTAATTATTTGTTAGTTGCAGGGTGTTGAGGGGGAGGCCCTGGAACAGAAACATGCCTAATATTAACAGCAGAGTTACCACAAAGCAGGCTTTCCGACTGAAGGATGGTGGGTTGACAACCGGCGCGGCTCATTCTGCTTCTAAATTTGGCTTTCTGGAGAAGTGACTAACGTCATGACTGGCACGGCAGAAAAATGCCGCCTTCAGTTGTGCTGACCCTTCTCTCCTTTTGATTCTACCCAGCCTAACTAAGGCTCTGTTTACACGGGGACTGCCCCTGGAGTGTCTTTTGATACATTAGAAAAGTTTCATGCTCTGCTTTGTCCTGCAGTGATCCCTAATAATTCTCTCCTGCCCTCGGCCCATTTCCTCACTGTCCCTTTCAGCGAAAAGAGCTTGTGGTGATGTGCTTAAACCCCCCTCTTTTCTTTTTCTGTGGAAAGCATGGGAGGACATGAGGGGGCGATCACAAGGCATTTTATTCTTCCCAAAGTGTTGTTCTGTTTCTGTGAATCACGAAACCCTGAGGGCACGTGGGACAATATGTTTTATTTAGGCATGGTAGTGTTTCAAATACAAGGTGAGGGATTCGTTCAAGGAAGAAGTGTCATGCCCTCTGCTTATCCAATGTCTTGTAGACTTCTTTTTTATTATTTCTATTTATTATTTGTTTTCTAAAAGGGTATCGTGCATAAGCATTTTTTTGATTGATTCTATTTCTATGCCACTTTTTATTCAAATAAATCCCAAAGCGGCTTACAAACAAAAGATAAAAATAACATAATGGAACATCACGAATACAGCATAAATTGTATAGAATACTTAACAAATCATCAGTAAAGCAATCACAAATAAAACAATTGCCATCTATGTAACAGTAAGCATGGCTCTGCAGAGGAATAAGGAAGACTACTAACTTGATTTTAAAAAGTAATGCTAGAAGCATTATCAGTTTTAATAGCGTGAATTTATACCAGGAAGACAATGTAGCATCCAGCAACCATAGGGAAACTATCCTGATGCATGAAAACCACAATGCAGCTAAAACAAATTTAAAGCCTCACCAGCCATAGTCCTGCTGGAAAAGCTTTTACTAACATTCTTCTGAGATGGAAAACAGAGCTGGTTTGACTGGCCTCCCTGAGAAGTTCCACAGTAAAGGTGCCACTGTAAAAAAGGCCTTGTGCTTTGTCAACTTGAATCTAATTTCCACTGATTCTGGCGCTTGGAGCAGTGCCCAGACATTATCCTACTTGTACGTGTATGTCTGTGTAAGTGAGAGAGACGTTGTAGGTAAATATGGAACAAGGCTGCTGTTTAGGGCTTTAAATAACTGCACTTTGAATTGTGCCCAGAAATTAATTGGGAGCCAGTGGACAGAAGAAGCTGGTGAAGACTTTTAATTAGTCTAAAGCTATGACACGCTGGCATGGCTTCAAATCATTTAGTCAGACCAAAGTACAACAGATAAATGGTCCCAGAAAAAAGAAAAGGGCGGACAAAGGAAAGACAGAATGCTATATTAATCTTGGAAAGATATCTACAAATGGATATCCTTGAAGTGAGGTTGCTACTGGTGTCAGCTTCCGGAAGTGCACCATTTCCTGCTTGCCTGTTTCATTTTTAAAAATTAAAGAGGGAGAGATGCCATTTTGAAAGTTCACTTCGGGAATATAAATGTCTATGGCACTGTGCCTTTTCTTTGGCACTACAAAGCTTTAAATTTGTCACTGGCTTCTTAGTCTCCATGAGGATTGGGCAGAGGTGTGTGGGGGGGTAGCTCTATTAGGGTGGGTGTGAGGAACCTTTTTGGCTCTTGGCCCTCATTCCCTTATTGCCAACCCTTCAAGGGCCACTTGCCACTGGTAGGTGGGCCACACTCTTCATGCACCCCTCAGCCAAATCCTTAGCTGCTCTCCACTCCTATCCATTTGCCAAGATTTCAGGGGAGACCAAAAGTTTCAGACAACTTTATATTGGTGAAGAGGGATGAACTCCCCCTGCTCTCAATTCAGATTGGCTCAGCAGGTATAAACTTTCTCAACAAGCACTTTGTGGGGAAAGCATCTGTTTTCCAGAGAATTCTCTTCTGGCTCATAATATTAGCCCTTTCATTGATTGTACATCATCCTGTACCTTATCATGTTGGCCCCTAGTCACAGAGAACTTCTGGGAAGTCCAGCCATCACCAGCCCTCCCAAAAAACCACTAGGGGAATAATAGATAATTTTACATCTGGGTGGAACGCAGCGACTGTCTGGCAAGAAATGAGAAACGCAATTGATGATCCAAACAAAAGATACTCACTAGACAAAAAGATACATATGAGGGTAATCTGGTCATGTAATTTCTAGACAATAAGAATTCCATTGAGAGTATGTGGAGACCTTTAAAGAACTTTTGTATATACACCTAAAAAGCAACTGGCTTTGTTGTTTATGTAGTTTCATAGCCATCAGTGAGAGTTTAATTGAGAAATGCATAAAGCAGCTGGAAGAATTCAACTTTGTCTTCTGATTGTACATGTGTAGAATCTTATTTAACATTTGAGCAAGAGAAGTGTGTGTGTTAGTGTGTTACACACATGTATATACACACATACATACACACATACATGTATGGCATATGGTTTAGGTAGAAATCCCATTGTTAGGCATGTTGTATTACAGTCGTACCTTGGATCCCGAATGCCTTGGTACTCGGACGTTTTGACTCTCAAACACTGCAAACCTAGAAGTGAGTGTTCTGGTTTGCAAACATTCTTTGGAACCCAAACATCCAGTGAGGCTTCCGTGGCTCCCGATTGGCTGCAAACGTTTTGGAAGTCGAACAGACTTCGGGAAAGGATTCCATTTGACTTTCAGGGTACGACTGTATTATGGTTGATGAACATTAGTACTACTGCTGACTCTTGTTAGCAAAATAGTATGTGTTTCTGTTGTCTTATGCTGAAATGCTATGCACACTTTTCTGGGAGTAAGTCCCTACTGAACTCAAGGGGTTACTTTAAGTAGGCATGTATAGGATTGCACTACTAATTCTTTTGCAACTCACATCTGTTAAACCCAGTTTTTCCCTGGGTATGAAGTTAAGTGGCCGTTGCAATTCTGATAATCTTTCATCGCTAGCTAGCTTGTTTACTGGCCTGTCTCTGTCTCATGCTCAGTTCTGACACTGTAACAAAAGCTAGAAACTATGAATTCATCCATTTATTTATACTCCACAGTGGCTCTATTTTTGTCAGCAAAGAAAACCCTTCAATTGCATTTTGCCTAGCCTTTAAAAATTATGATCAAATTATGATCAAACATGGACATTTGTGTCTTTATTTTTAGCACAGCATTTACAGGAAATGAAAAATGAAATGATAAAAAAGTAACTTTAGCAAAAGAAATAATTTTTTAAAAAAAGAATTCATTGTACTTTCTTGATTTTATTCAATCCGGCTTCAGACAAGAGACAAGGCTAAATGGGCCTGTCTGTATACATCCCATGTGACAAACTACACACGAGAATGACTTCCATATTTTGTGGGAGCCCACTTCTTACTGTGCTGTCTAAAAATAAGTTGCTACGTTCTTTAAATTAAGGCTGCAATTCTATACAGTGGTACCTCGGGTTAAGTACTTAATTCGTTCCAGAGGTCCGTTCTTAACCTGAACTGTTCTTAACCTGAAGCACCACTTTAGCTAATGGGGCCTCCTGCTGCTGCCGCGTCGCCGGAGCACGATTTCTGTTCTCATCCTGAAGCAAAGTTCTTAACCTGAAGCACTATTTCTGGGTTAGCGGAGTCTGTAACCTGAAGCGTATGTAACCCGAGGTACCACTGTACACATCTATTGAACTCAGTAGGGCATACTTCTTACACATGTATACGAGAGTACTATCAGTTTGGTAGCTGGAAATACTGATTTGAACATAAAGCCCTTATCCCTGAAGAACATATTTGCCATTATGCTATACTTGGAGATAAGGACCCAGATTCAATAGACTGCTGATCTGATCACTTTTGGCATTTCCCATGACCCTGATTGACAGTGACTTTTTAAACACGGGGCATATTTTGAATTGAGGAAGAACTGAAGAGACTGCAGTCTTGGCTCTGCTATTGGCTGACTCCCATGTGACCTTGACACACTATTGCACTTGACATGGAAGCTTTCCAAAACTCTAGAATTTCATACTATTGTTGTTCTTTGGGAATATATATATATATATATGTTTATTTATATGCCACCTTTGAAGGCATAGCCTTCGCAAGTCATTCCCAATACCCTTTCCCTTTCCATGTAGTTATAAAGACTAATTGGGGGATTAATGAAATAATGGCAGTGAGGAAAGTCCTTTTCACCTCTCATATTCTCTTTTAAAATTAGAAGTGGACCATGGAGGGCGTCCCTTGAGCCGCATGCCTGCTGGAGAGCGTAGAGGTTATATCGGCCAACATTAATGCAGAGACAGGGATTGAATAAATAACAAAAATAGATCTAAAATGGTGCTTCATGACAAGGCACTAAGTATGGCATTGTCTCTCCCCCTCCTCTGAAAGAAGCCATTTCATCTTTTTATGGCTTGTGTGGGTGGGTGTTTTCTTCTTCCCAGAAGTCTGGAGGGGAGAAAGCTTTGAGGCTAAGTGAATAACTGCTTTTAAATAAAACGTGTGCAAGTATATATTTATCTGAAAGGCTGGATCATCTCCAAAAGAATAATGAGTGCCTCAGCCAAGCAGAGAATGTTCTCTGTACAATACCTGTGACCCAGAGAGGAAAGACTAGATTGCTCGAGGGAGTTGCCAGCTGTCCTTCTCTTTTCAGACTAGATTCCTTCCTTTCCAGGATACTTAAAGCCTCCCACATAATCATCTTGCAGCTCAGCAAGTGCACATTTACCATCCCTTTGCTTTGTGGGCATCAGAGATCTTCTCTCAAGGAAGTGCTTTTGTTGGGAAAGGATTCCATATTCCCAGCACTCGGAGCACAATATAATATAATATTATTGCTGGGGAAATGCAATTCTTTCTCCCAGCTAGCATAGAGCTGTTGGAAATTATAGTGCTGCCTGGAATATGGTTTTTGTGAAACTGTTGGATAGTTCCTGAGACATTACCGATAACTGAGGGAGAAAAACCAACTCTCATGTGCCCATTGTATGCTGCAGTGCAAATAGTGATATTCAGCCTGCGGGGAGGGCACTGGAAAGGAAGCTGCCGTTGAGCAAGGCAAAATGCAGAAAAAATGCATGTCAAGTTGAAACCAGGCAGCCAGTCTTCAGACTTTTCCTTGAGACTAGTTCGTTTCTTTTGCAAGTCCCCTTTTTGCACATCAGAGGGTTCTCCAAAACAGCACAACCATCCTATTCTGCAGTAAGACTGCCACCTGCCTTCCATTATATGTCAACTAGATCTCAGGCCTTTGACTCTAGACTTACAATTGCTAAAAGTTGGTAGACTTTGAATCCGGAGTTGCTAAAGGTTGCGTCAGTAAGGGCATACTTTAAAAAAGCCAATATTTGGAATTCAAGGGTTCTGCGCTCTGCCAAACCCAAAAAGGAAAAACGGATTTCAAACGTTTTTCAGTACTTCCCGTTGCCATAGGACACTAAAAACTTGGGCACCTGATTAATTAATAGCAGGTATGTGCTTGCATCTTGTGGCTTCCTCTGACCCACCCATTTGGAAGATGAGGGGCTGTCTGCTTTGCTGGGCAAATTTTGAATAGCCATCCCTTGCAAATCCAGAATTCTGCACTTCCCTCTGCTGCCAATTATTTAGTTACCCATCTTTCATCAACAATGCCTTTCCGGTAATAAGCTTCAGCATATTATGCTAAAGGTTTTATAATCATTGCAGCCAGTATTACGTCTGCTTGTAACGTTCAAGTGTGACTTCTGTTCTTGTGTAGTCAAAAGAGCACCAAAGTTTGTATCAGCAGGTTTGATGGAACTGAGGTTTGCTGAAATACCAAAGGGGGGGGGAATCATTGGGGGGGAGTGCAGTGCCGACTCAGCCTGCTCAGTAGTGATGGGCTGCTGGCTGCCTGTTAAGGGGGAGAATGGAATGGAGAATAATGGGAGAGAGCATGGCTGGCAGTGAGCAGGAATACTCTGCTGTGCAATGTTTTGCTGTTGTTGGTCAGTGTGGTGTAGTGGTTAAGAGTGGTAGTTTTGTAATCTGGGGAACCGGGTTCGCGTCTCCGCTCCTCCACATGCAGCTGCTGGGTGACCTTGGGCCAGTCATACTTCTTTGAAGTCTCTCAGCCCCACTCACCTCACAGAGTGTTTGTTGTTGTTGTTGTTTTAAATAATTTTTATTAACCAACCAATTAAATCAAATCACATCACATAAATTCCGAATTACAAAGCCGAATTTTAAATTTTTGTTGAGGGGACCCATATTTCAAGTTCCGAAGGGGGATTCCGATCATCTTCTTGCTGCTGCGTTAATATCCAAATCAGTCCAAATAAAGTTCATAAATCTATCCAGTCTTATCTTGTTGTTTCCACATCTCATCTTGTTCATATATATTTTTCTTTTTTTCTTTATGATCTCTTCTGATAGTCTCCTTAAGCTAATAAACACCTATTGTAATCCTGTGTGAATTTTTCCATTCGTCCAATCCTCATATCGAGATGGTTTCCATATATCATTGCTTTCATAAATAACATTGCTCTTTCCATCATTTATCTCGCAGATCTGTCGCTCTTAAGTCCCTCTGAGGGGTCTCACCCATAATATAAAAACAGCTCCATTCCTCCTCCCAGACTTAAGTCCTCTGACAGAGCTTGCCAACATGGCGACGGTATTTTTAACTGCGTCATTCCAAAGCTCTTATACATTCCACAATCTTCTTAAAACATGCTTTGGTTAGAAAATTTATCTCCACAGTCTTAAATCCACAGCTTAAGTCATTAAAACGACATTTCTGACTTGTGGGGGGGGGGATTCTTGTTTAATCACATAGAGGAAAGAAAGGAAAGTTTTTTCCCCCTCCCTCATCAGTCCCTTTGCCATACCGAGTCTTGGCGTATCTTCTCATGATTTATTCTTGTTCCTCCAACTCGTCTTGTTTTATCAGAGATCTCTTCTGTTAGCAGTCTTTGCTCCCCCTCCTTCCTTGAAATAATGTGCATTCGCTTCATCCTAATTGTTTCTTTTGAAGTTCTTGCAGCTAGCGGCGCGGATCAGAGACGGCGTCCAGGAGCGCCGAAATCCCACAGGAGGGTATTGTGCCTAGTGCCTCCATTCCCACAAATTCGGTGGTGGTATAGGGCACAGCAGGCAAGGGCAGCCCCCCCCACAACCTTGGGGGGGTAGGGAGGCTATTTACTCCCATCACAGCCTCCTAATTACCTCGTGTGGGTCGGAGAGATGTTATTGTCAGCCATCTTCCGATGCGCCCCTAGTGGCCCCTCCACAGAGTGTTTGTTGTGGGGGAGGAAGGGAAAGGAGAATGTTAGCCGCTTTGAGACTCCTTAAAGGGAGTGAAAAGTGGGATATCAAATCCAAACTCTTCTTCTTCTTCTTCTTGGTCCCACTTATATTTTAGATATAATGATGGGCACAATCCACTGGAGTGTTGAACATGCTTAAATCAATGTCTTAAGCAGAATTTGCCTTGAATTGTAGCCAGTTTCTTTAGTGCACAGAATGCACCACGGCTGCAAATCTTTGAAGACCTTTGTCGCAGATTTTTCTAGCATGTCGTTCATTTGTTCCTGAATCTTATTTGAGTGTGTCTGACTGTACATTTGGGAGTATGGCTGTACAGTCAAACCAATCTTATCTGAGTACATTCTGCCGGATTAGCCAGTGCACAGAACAGAACTATGTTCTAGCCGTGGAAGTCAGAATGGCGGAGAACACAGCTAAAGTTAAACTGTAACTGCAACAAAGGGCTTGTCCCCTTGCCCTGCTCCTTTCCTGGGGAAAACCTGCTCTGAACTGGAACAAACAGCAATCCGGAGAGAACCGAAATTGCTGTTTGTTCCTATTGAGCGCTAAAGAGCAGTTTTCCCTGGGGTGGAAGCAGTGGGACAAAATAAAGTGTAGATAAGCCCTCAGTGTAAGCAAGTGCAAAGTGATGTTTGGGTGGGTGTCTGGGTAGGACTAAGTTCCTATATATGCTTATGGGGTCTGAACTGGCAGGGGCTGGCCAGAAAAGAGATAATGATGCATAGCTCAATGAAAATGTTGACCCAGCACATGGCAACTGTAAAAAAACAAAAAAAAAACAAAATTACTTGTTAGGGATCATTAGAAAGGGTTTGAAAATTGGGGTGGGGGGTGGGAGGAATGTCAATGTCATAAGGCCGTTATACAAATTATAGTGCATGCAGACTTGGAATACTGCATACAGTTCTGGTTGGCGCACCTCGAAGGGATATTACGCAGCTGGAAATGATTTAGAGAATCCTGCCGGTGGTCATGGAGCTAGAGCAAACTCCCCCACGAGGAGATGTTACGAAATTTTAGTTTAGAGAAAAGGGCCAGGTGGAACATGACCAGGGGTATACAAAATGTGTGCATGGGGTGGTGAAAGCAGATAGGAGTTGTTTCTCCCTCTCTTGTAATACTAGAACCCGGGACCATCCAATGTGGCTGAGCATTGGAAGTGTCAGTATGAAAAGGAAGCACTTTTTGCACAGCGCATAGTTAAATTATGGAATTCACTATCCCCAAATGTAGTAATGGCCACCTCCTTTGATGGCCTTGAAAGAGGGTTAGATAAATTTGTGGAGGATGGAGTTAGCAGTGACCACTAGCCATGCTATCTAGGCACTATGCCCAGTTTTGGAGGCAGCTTCTGGGAAGCAGGTTGGGCTTGGAGGCTTCCCATAGGCTACTGGCTGGCCACTGTAGGAATATAGCCTAGATGGGCTTTGGTCTGGTCCAGGAAAGCTCACCTTATATTCCTAACTAAGGCTTCTTTCATCCATTTGTTGATTCATTCCACATGCATGGAGGGGAGGGAGGGACTGTGCCTCATGGTCCCGTCCCAGATGTTCCTGCACCCTGCCTGCAACACTCGCACATTCCTCAGGATTTTTGCAGACATGTTGCTATGTATGTGCAGTTTATGTAGATAAGTACCTTATGTAGATAAGTTGGGGTGGGGGGAGTACTGCCAGGGAGACACAGCAAGCCACACATTTATCCTACATGTGGCAGATGCAAGTTAATGGGACCTGAATTCAAGTCAAATCCCATTGCTTTCATTGAGCCTCAGCCATGGCTGGCTAGTTTGATATATTTTCCAGTTCATCCTCTTTATTGTGAACACAGTGGTGGATTTGTCCAGCATGTCTTCACCAAAACATCAGCAAACCACTACTTGTATGTACTTTTTGGGCGATAGTGATCAGATTGTTTCGCTCTTCTCCAGAGCTCCCTGCAAGGGTGTCTGACTTATTGAGCAGTCTGCATTGCTGCAATCCCATTGCTGTCTGATAATGGGATAGGCCGTATTTCAAGCGCTCTGGTGTGTTAACCCAGAGCAACGCTATTCAGTGGTGTTCCCTTTGATTCCTGAAACATCTTGTTCCTTTACTAAGAATGTTAAATTGAAACAGGCCACTGCAGCTACTGTCGCTCTTTCAACAGGATGCAATGGAGAAAATGGGGAGAGTTGGGAGAGTTGTGCTGCCAAACCACAAGGATAAAAGGTAATGGATTTGTTTTTCTCTTCTTCAGCTTATCAGCGTAAAAGAGCTACACTGTCTACTGTTAAGGCTGTCTACTCTTGACTTTTTGTATGGCGGTGGACACAACTTAACATATTTTCCTTCTTTCTTCGCCTCTCCAATGGGAAAGACACAGGACTTATCAAAACATGGTGGTCATACAAACTTAAGCAACTACATCAGTTAGATGTGCAAATAACTCTGCCATCTGAATGCTTCAAAGTACAGAAAGTTCTGTTGAGGTGAAACCAAGATATATACAAGATATATCCTCCCCCCCCCACTTAGGCGTCACACACGACTGTGTATTCGTGCGGTACTGGGAAACAAATAAGTAATTTAATTCAAACCTGGAGATGGCGGGATAGAGCTGGAGAGTTCCCGTGGCTCGCAAGGAGACCCTCCCTGGAGCCCAAAGAGAACTTCAGTGTGGGTGGAGGAAGCCCTGAAGAGACTAGAGGCACAGAAGGCTTTGTTTAGGCTGCTCAGCTTCCCCGCCTAGCCGCTGACGTGCGTGGTAGCACAGCAGCAGCATCCATTTTCAGCACGTCCTCAAGCCTCTAGCTGGCCCAAGCTTCTATTCTAGTTGAAGAGAGAGGTTTTGCAGGGGGTGCTCCCCACTTATTTGATTTTCACTTATGCACATGAGGGCCCAGAACGTAACCCTCACGTAAGTGCAGGGGGGGGGGGATACCTGTATTTAAGCCAGAGCCAAACATAAGGCAACCAACACAGTGCTTGAAGACCCTAGGTATGCTTCTTTGCTGTAAAGGTGATAATTTGCAGGGCAGAAGGGGTGAGCAGGAGCTGCTTAACCTCTTCCCTACCCAGTGTTTTTCCTCTGCTGCCCTTCACATTTAGTCACTCGCGCCTCCTGCTGTCGCCCCACTTGTTGTATAGCCTGATACATATTTACTGCGTCACTTGAGGAAGAGCCACTGGAAGGGGAAGGGACTACATGGAGTAAAGGAGGAAATAGGGTAACGATTAAGCAAGCAACCTTCCTGAGCATAGCCAGGGTGTGCAGATGTGTGTTGGCCACCATGTGGTAGGTTAAAAAGATCTGAAAGTATAGCAACCTCTATGTATGGTGAAAACTCTACGCCAAGTACTTGGGGATGTTGCGGCAAAGAAAGAAACTGCAGATACTGCAGAAATCTATGTGGCTGTTCAGGAGCTGGCGTTTCCCTAGTGTGGTGCTTCAGTTGCCAGCTAGGAGGTAAATGAGAGGGGGGAATTTTCGGGGGGGGGGGATGCAATTAGGAATGGGATATGAGGAGGCAGCAAACTGGCAAACAGTTCACAGAGCAAATAAGTGCAGAAAGATGTATTCATGGGCCCAAAAGAAGACTAAAAGTTGAGTTAGAGAGGTCAAAGGAGGAGAAAAATCCATGAATGAAGGAGATGCTATAGGAGGAACTGAAATCTATCACTGCAAAGAACCAAGGTTAAATAATACTGGAAAAACAAAAGATGGCAACTGGGATGTTTGGGATAAAAGACAGTTGTGAGTGGGTTATTAAAATGCTCATCTGCAGGGCTATTTCAGGGTTACTCATGCACGTACTTTTGTAACACAAGAAAACCTTTAATATATTTTTTTTCCTAAGCTGTACAATAGCTTTCATTCTTTCTTAATGCAGCTTTGCTACATTACTGTGCTATGCCATATTGTGTGCCCCAATCAGATATGAATTACAGCACATGTTGCTTCATAATATAAAGCAATTGGGGGGGGGGAGAGAGAGAACTTATTCAAGAAGTGCTACGGCACCATCTACAGGCTTAGTGGAAGGTCTACAGATGTCCTAATTGATTCTTCCATTTTTTATTTTGCATTTGCAGTGAAGACTTTAATCTGGTTGTAAGTTTTTAGTATAAGAAAACGTAAACTTTAAAATGGAGACAGGGCAAGATGGATCCAGTATTTAATAATGATAATAATAATTATTAGTTAAAGATGTGCTGGAAGTGTTCACAATTTAACACCCCCCCCCCCGATTCCCACAAGCTGGGGGAGTGGGCTTGTATTACTATTGTGTATTCAGCACAGCCATTGCTTTAGCAGTCTGATACATTGTCACTTGCCAGGGGGGAAATACAAGGGCAGGAAGGGCAGCTTCCTAGTTTAGAATATTTTGAACTACAGTGGTGCCTCGCAAGACGAAAAGAATCCATTCTGTGATTCTCTTCGTGTAGCGGTTTTTTCGTCTTGCGAAGCAAGCCCATTGACAGATTAGCGGATTAGCGCTATTAGCGGCTTTTAGTGGCTTTTAGCGGCTTATCGGCTGATCGGATCAGCTGATAAGCGGCTTAGCGGCTTAGAAAAGGGGGGGGGAGGAAAAAACCCCGCAGGAACTCGCAAGACATTGTCGTCTTGCAAAGCAAGCCCATAGGAGATTCGTCTAGCGAAGCACCTCCAAAACGGAAAACTCTTTCGCCTAGCGAGTTTTCCGTCTTGCGAGGCATTCGTCTTGCGGGGCACCACTGTATGCCTTTGAAACCTTGGTCTTTATTAAGATGACAGCCCAGACACGTGCAATATATATACAGATTAGGAGGAATGCCACTGCTGATGAAGACAATTTCACACACATTTCTTTTGCTTCCCATCCCCCCCCCCTTCCCCAGAAATTACCAGAATCCCTCTACCTCACTTTTACAGCCTGCGAATGGGGAGCCTGCAAGAGTGAGAGAGGGCATTTCTTCTTTTAAACAAATCAACCTGCATCTTTAGTGTCAAACTGGGGGTAAGGTTTATGGCCATAGTCAGGCATTTTCTGGGTAAGCTCTCTCAAAGGACACAGGAGCAGCACAAAGACAATTGTGTGCCCTTGCACAAGTCCTCTTCACTTCGGTGAGTGTGACCTGCACAAAAGGGGTCATCGTAGATTCTTATTTTCTTTTTTTTTAATGACAAGTACAGTACTTTCCTAGAGTTTTCATTGCTTCAATTTGTGCTTTCCCCACAGATTTTATGACAAGAAGTACCAGGTGTTTCTGAAACTCGTGGAACATCAGCGGGAATATAAAACCATCATGCAGAGTTTGTAGACACCATGAAGGAGAATTACTCATGACGTTGGAAGAGTGGTGGTGTCCCCCCCCACACACCCACTCATTCTATTTCTTTATTCCTTTATCTGAATCAATGATGCTCCATAATGTACTTACATTTCTAATTTTATAAAAATACGTTGAATACTTTATTGCCTGTTGAGCAGGTTCTCTAAGCTACTGCCAAATACCAAATCAAAGAAGGAGCTTTTGCCTCCAGTGAAAGCAAATGACAAATTGCTATGGGATAAGCCAAATGAAGTCTTACAATATACAAGAGGCCCCATGGAACATGTGCACTCTGTATCCACGGGGCCTCTTTTAAAGGACTCACCCTGTATTTTTCCTTCCTACCATCTTAGACTGGGATCAGCTTTCTGCTATAACCCGCCACCATCAACATTTATAGCAAAATTAATCTAGAACTTCCATAAAATTCCTCTCCTTAAATATCTCATGCATTTATTTTAGCTGATCACTAAGTTAAACACATGTCCATTTACACCCGGTGGGTCTAGTTCACATCAAAAGTCACGGTATATACCCTAAATAAATTGCCCTCCTCCGTTTTCCTGGGCTCATTCTCCTAACTCTATCTCTAACTTTCACCTCTGGGCTTTTCCTTGCACACACACCCCGCCGCGGTTCTCCCCCAGGTTGCCATTCCCTAGCAACATAAAGGAAGGGTAAGGATTTCAGATAATGAGGTTGCAAAGTAGCCGGTTAATCTTATGGGTAGCCAGAAATAGCACAAATGTCTGGTTCAATTAACTAGATCTCCTTTAAACACTGTTGTCCCAGGCAGCATTTCAACATTCGTGCTCTATAGCACCATCTTGTGGTAGAATGAGGCACAGTTGGATCACAGTCCTTCACCTGCTGCCTCCCCCAGGATACGAAGTCTCTCAAGCAACAAGAAGCAGGAAGCAATTGTTACAGTAGGTGACCGGAAAGATCCTGCCCAGAACAACCAGTCTATGAGACTCTGTACTCCTGCTGCAAACCTTGTATCTGTAAACTCATATTGCATTTGTTCTTGCTTGCCCTGCACTTGCTAACCCATGGATTGTAGCAATCATACCACCAGGGACTTCATAAACAAATAAATATTAGGATGTGTGCACGTGCTAGAAGAAGAAATGCACGACAAGTTTCAGAACACTGTAAACAATAAATCTTTATATGCATGCATTCTTATGCACAGCTAACACATAAAAACCCGAATTCCTTTCCACCATGCAAACACGTAACAAGCTACATATAAACTGGATTCATAGTTTATTCATTGGTTATTTATTTATTAGATTTCTATAGCCGCCCACCAATAAATATTCCCCAGGTGGCTTGCAACAATACATTCAAAACACAATATATAACCATAATTTAAAAAGCAAACATAGACAATAAAAGACAGCAAAACAAAAAACAAAACGTCCTTGCGTAAACCTAGTTTTAAAGCCTGGATGTACAACTTCTTTATTAACTCAGGTTTAACTGTACTAACTGCACTGGAGGAGGGAAGGGGCCAGGTAAGGCTCTTTGAGGAGGCAATTCCATAGCTGAAGTGTCAGTACCAAAAAAGTCCCTCTCCTTTGTAGTCACCTGCCTTGTCTTCACTGGGAGGGGATTCTAAGGTTTCCATAGAGATCTCCAAGAGGAGGTAAACTTCCTGGTCATTTTTATTTCCTTTGTATTTATATAGCCCCATCCTGCTCAAGACGTCAGTGCTTATATCAGATAGCATGGATTTTCATTTGGTTTTGTCCTAAGGATGTACGGTATATGAAACCTGCTTACAGTACACAAAGCCACCTTGAAACCAAAGCACAACTGGGAGCCTCAGCATAAGGAAGTGACTTTCAAAGAGCATGCTTATTTCCAGGTAACGCTGCTCCAAGGTGCCTTTTCTGATCCAGTCTAATACCCTTGTGCCAGTTTTTGGGAGTATTTATTAATGGGTGGCAATATGAGTACTGTTGCAACTATTGGCAAGCATATCCAAACCGTAATCCCTATACATGTATCTGTAATACTGCACATGGCAAAGGATTACCTTAGATCAGTAAGCTGCTGAATCTGGAGGTCTGTACTGGACCTTCTAGTAGACAACGTTTTCCCCCTGTGTGCGCCAAACACACACAAGTCTGCCTGTTCGTCTTCGTCTCTCTATAGTCTTTTAATGATGTGCAAAAAATCATTTGTCGTTTTGAGGGCTCCACATTAATCAGAGTTGCGGTACAGTATTTTCATGTTTATATGTACTTCATGTTTTCTAGCCATATCTGAGTTGTTGAGCTGTGGAACAGTTGGATAAGATCTTCGCCACTGTGCCTTCTAGGAGTCAGTCTTAAGTACCACAAATGCGAAATTGTCATTTTAGAATGGCAGCAGTGCACTCCTTGAGGCTTGTGGACATAGTTGGGTGTTAATCCATGATTAACGTTACAGCCTCCACTCTTCCATAAACTCCAGCGCTGCACACCAACCCTTAGCATTCTTCAAAGCTAAGGCCATTCTGTGTCGCTTCCAGAGACTAGGAAAATCCACCATTGTCTGGTTGGTTTCCCCATTATGAATAGCCAGCGCTTCAGCCTGTTATGATTCCAACAAAATGTTTTGCGTTGTGGAGCTCGTCATGTTCACCCCTTCTGATTCCATCTGAGAGCAAATGTTTATCATACAGATTAAAAGTAGGAAAACAACAACTAGGTCATCAAACACACCCAGAATTCCACAAAGAGGTTCTGGCATCAGATCCAACGAAGAAGTCAAGCACATGAAGGTTCCAAAACAACAGATGACAACTCTGAGGAAGAAGATCCACACCAAACCGCCCAGTGTGAAGATCCCTCGTACGGCCAGGTTGATGAGAAGCGGCATGTCATAAAGATAATCTGTGAACTGGACATAAAATTTGGGTAAGGTTATGAAACTCTTTATTTTTCATGCTGCTGTTTTGGATTTGTTAAGTAAGAAGACGAGAATTGCAGGGATGACTAAAAATCTGCCAACAACAATCCTTCTTCCTCCTTTTTTCCTAATCACCATCCAGTAGTGATTCTTTCCTTATTGCCCCGTTAAAAATACATGTTTTGCATTGTGCAAATTTGGCTAATGAGAATACTGGGTGCCACTTTTAAGAAGTTGGTTCGTTTTATGTGGAGTGCACACTCAAACAGGAAACCCAGGCTGTCTACACACTCCCATTTATTCTGTGTTCAATCCACTCCTATTGCTGGTTTGGGAAGCTCAGTGTATGCTCAGTGTTTGGTATAATCCATAGCTATTCTGTATCTACCTTGTTGTCTCTTGTGAAATACTTTGTTCTAGCGTGTATTTTCCCAAATCAGCTTCGATCTGAATTTAGAAAGACAACGACCTTAGCTGCGTTTTAAGCCAGGAATGTCTAAAAGTTGCTACTTACAGGCCTAGGCTGTCCTGAGAAACGTTTGTTGTAATCTCTGATGTCATACACAGTTTGTTTGCTCGGCTTGTCGGGCTGATTTTCACAAGGCATGTTGTACAAAAGAATGACCTTCAGGTAAAAAAGAAAAAAGCATGAAGCGTCTCTTTAGATTAGAACTAAAAGACAAATCAGTGCTGTTTTATGCTTTTAATAAGCCTTTTGTTATTATGTCTTTGACCCCTGACTCATAGACTTTGTCCTCCAGTGGGTAAATTTCCTCCCCGGCAGGCAGCCTTCCTTATTCTGCTACCTTTGCGCATTGTGCCAAGGTAGGCAGCTAGCGGCCAAGATCAGAGGAGCATAAGGAGTTCATCTTGGGTGAGCTGAACGCAATGCAAGAAGCCAGCCAGCTGTAATAAAAAGCCTGCTGTAAGCGCATTGTTTAATATTTGATAGGTGTTCCCTGATTTGACAGACATCAAATGAGAGATGCAGATGTTTTGTAGTAGCCTGCAAATTTATAAGGATTCTTCCTGGTACATATTTCCACCTCCTCTTGTGACTGTCAAAGAGCAGATGATCACAAGAGAAAACTCTTACTTTCTGTCTGCAGAGTGGGCAGCTGATTGCTTCTAGCCAAGGTCCATGTTTCCAGTATTCAATCAGACAGGAACCTAAAAAAGAAAAGAAAGAAAAAGTAGTATTGTAAGAACTGAAAACCTGCATAGCACGAAGATTCCTTCATCACCCCTTAATCCCTTTGTCACCATGATCTAGTTCCCACACTGAGATTACATTTCTACCTGAAAACTATTGGAAAGGGGAAAAACCCCAGGCTGCTCAGTGTTTAGGGACACTGCTGGGGACAGCGACAGAAACAGATGCTGTCAGAGTTATTTGCCACCCAGGTGTGACCTACTTTCAGTAAAATGTGAGTGAAAATATGGTGTGTACAGTGGTACCTTGGGTTACATACGCTTCAGGTTACAGGCGCTTCATGTTACAGACTCCGCTAACCCAGAAATAGTACCTTGGAAGCAAATAAACTTTGCTTCAGGATGAGAAGAGAAATCGTGCTCCGGCAGCGCGGCGGCAGCAGGAGGCCCCATTAGCTAAAGTGGTGCTTCATGTTAAAAACAATTTCAGGTTAAGAACGGACCTCCAGAACGATTTCAGTACTTAACCCTAGGTACCACTGTAGTTGATTGCAGAAAAGTAGCAACATTTAAAACCTTGATCCTACAGGATGTTGTTGTGGTTTTTTCAAAGCCTTCACCAACTCCATCCCTGAGATTATTCTGATAGCTCAGGTGATAGAGCATAAGACTCTTAATCCCAGGGTTGTGGGGTCAAGCCCCACATACGGCAAAAAGATTCCTGCCATTGCAGGGATTCCACTAGATGACCCTCGTGGTCCATTCCCACTCTATGATTCTTTGATTTGACAATACATGTGGTTTTCTCACAGCTGTTCTAATATGGGCAGAAAAGGTCAGATAAAAATTGTTATGTACTGAGTTGGATAGGATTCATAATGCAGCAGTCTGATTGGTCCTAGAACAATAGGATCTAGAATGCAGCAGTCTGATTGGTCCACAGGAGCCACCCAATCCAGCTCCAGGTAGAAGTGAATCCACAACCTGATTGGCCTACAGGAGAATCCCGGAATTAGCCAATCATGTGGGGCCCATTGTGTAAATGATATATATAAATTCCTCCTCGCCACTATGAGCTGAATAAAGAGCATGAAATCCACTTTCGACTCCGAGTATATTTCAAAAATTAATGCAGCTGCATACACCGTGGGATGCTCCCGATATCAGGGACATGGGTAGGGGTGATCCCGGGGCCCCTGGATCTCCTACCCCCTTCTCCGTTCCTAGCCATTTTTTTGTTTACAGGGTGGCTGGGCACAATGTGGAGAACAGTGCCAGCAAGACCCCAGGCACACACCGCCTCTTGCTTCACAGCAGCGGTGCCCAGAGTCTTATAAGCACCTACCAGCAGCCCTATTCAACAGACTGAAGCTTTAATGAATAATGCTAGAGATCCATATGGGTCAACTATACTGCTTGCAACCATATTATAGGCACATATGCAGATCTCAAAACAGAATCATACCAGCTTTTCAAAGCACTTAAAAATAATGTTTTGTAAATCATTTTCCTCTGTTGACTCATTTGCAGTGACAAAGCAGGGAGGAAGGGTGGGTCTCCGCCCCTTTTTTCCATGCTATTTCTGTATATATAGCCACATTTTCAGAACTGACCTCAAATCTACTTTTAATCCAGGAAGCTGCAGAGTTTTGTGAGCCCCCCCCCAAGAAACACTCTGTTGGCTATTAGCAATTAGAGAAAAATAATATTGGCCCAGGATCAACTTTCTACCCCATTTCCTGGACATATGGTTCGAGATATAGGTGAAATTTGAAACATCTTGGAAGAAATATAGGAATTCCTGACGATAATACAGACTAACGATAATACATTCCCCCCTATAAGTCATAGCCGATCATCATTTAAAGCCATCAAATAACAATATGAGTTTTAGATATGACACTTGCCCACCTTTGCTCTTCTTGGTGCCAAATTGAATTAAAAATATAGGTTTCAAATAAAATGTTTTGAGACATAGGAAAACATAGCCAATCCAAAACATGTCTATGTCTATATATTTCATTTTAATTATTTACTTAAAGTGTTCAGCACTGGGTTGGGCAGGGGGACGAATTCTCATTTATTTATTTATTTGTGAGAGCATTCCTATACTGCTTTCCAGCCCTGAATAAAGGCCCCTAACACATTTTACAATACTATAAAGCAATACAACCATTAAATAATTCAAATTATTATAAGCACAATTTTAGCAAATATTAAAAGTGGTGTGGAGTGCCTTCCATCAGCTTTAGCCGGTGGCCCAGCTATGCCTCTACCTGGACAAGGGATAGCCTAACCTCTGTTGTCTATGCTCTGGTAACCTCTAGGCTTGATTACTGCAATGCGTTATACGCTGCCTCTGAAGATGGTTTGGAAACTTCAGCTGGTGAAGAATTTGGCAGCCAGGTTGCTCACCAGGGCAAGATGGTTTGAACATATTACACTGATCCTGGCTGGATTGCACATCTTGCCAATTCGATTTTAACCTACAGGCAGGTTAATATGAGAGAAGGCAGTTCTTCAGATAACCTGGTCCTAAATAACTTAGGGCCTATAACTTACCTATAAAGAACCAACACCTTGAAATGAGCACATGAATGAACCTAAAGCCAGAACAATTGATGTAAGACTGGCATATTGTGATCTGCAAAGTGCAGATGATAGTATTCTGCCTGTTGCATTTTGCACCAGCTGCAATTTCCAAGCCCTCTTCAAGGGCAGACCCACAGAAAGCATGTTGCAGTAGTCTAACCTAGACTTGACCAATGTACGTGTCACTGTGGCCACTCTGAAAAAGGAGTCAAGGAAAACCCTTGAGATTATTTATTGATCCTATCTCTTCTTGGTACTGTATATATTGACTCGCTTGCTAGAACAATCTGGACTTGCTATAGCAAATTAGTCTTTGGGGTGGGAGTTTCCACTATTGGACACTTAACTCATTTCTGCTTTTTACTTGTGGCACACTAACATCAGAATGAAGAATGTAAGGGAAGAGGAAGTGGTTCCTGTGCGGATGTGATTAAATGCATGAAGGATCTTGTTTTACAGCAAAGGGTTTAATCAGATTATATCAGAACCCTTTTCTGGCTTTGTGAGGCAGATATACTGCATGCAGATGGGTTGCAATATGATTCAGGCATAGTGTCATTTGGGGCAAACACTGTATAAATGTGGGGCAGTGAGAGTAATATACTTTTTAAAAAACCATTTTGTAGAGCTATATATTGGAGATTGGCTGGTGTCTCAGATTCAGTCATCATTAAGAGCTGCCTGATCTGAAAATCATTAATTTTTCTTCTATGGCTAGAGTTATAGATGGTGCCGTGGCTTAAGAATGAAGGACAATTGTGACAAAGAACTTTTCCAAATTGTTGTCGTCTCATGTAATTAAATGCTCATTTGTTGCTGTAGGTTCCAAGTCTGTCATTTGTTGTGGATATCTGACTTTTCCTAGACCTGCTATATTTTACATCTAGTAAAAAGCTGTGTTTTCCTCCCAGCTAGAAATCCCAGTTAAATTAAGACACCTTTGTGAGAATCACATGATATAGAAGAAAAGCAGACCAGTGCGTTGAACCTCTGAAATCTATAATACAGTTGACTGTATTTGTACAGAACAAGCATTTTATTATCCCTCCCTGGAAGAAGTCTGAGTTTAATGTGATGCTATTGTTAATCTTTCCATTAAGTCCTTAATCTTTTTTCATTCTCGTTTTCTTTTTTTTAAAGAAGGGCTTCAGTAACCACAGTGAAAAGCACTGGAGCAAGCACCTTTTATCTGCAGGAATAAGTGTTTTCCTTAAAACTCCAATGACTACAGCTTCAATCCAGCTGTGAGGAAAGCATGAGGCTGGAGATTATGGCTTTAAGAGTAGCCTCACACATTGTGGGAGTAAACAGGGCCTCCTAACCTTGACCTGTCTCACCCATGGCAATTCCAGCTATGTCACAGACTTACGGCTCCCCCACTTTAGCTGCTAAAACAACAGAGAGAGGCTTATGCTGCAGTGGTAAAGTGCAACAGAGATGGGCAGTTCTCTTCCACTTCACATTCCTTTTTTTAAAAAAAAAATTGATACACCAAAAAGGGGGGGGGAATTACAAATAAAAACAGTGATAAAGATGATATTAATTACAAATCAATAAAGCAAAAAGTGGTCCTTAGACTATAGACCTGACCTCCCGTCCATTCCTTACTTCAATTATATATTATTTGTTGCCAACACACACTTTTCTCTTAAATTTAACTAATTATTGGTTTATCTTAAGTTTCATATCTTTCTTAAAGCTACTCCTAAAATTATTCAAATGCTGTGACAGAGTTTAAACTGCTGTAATTGTTTTTCAAATAAACTTTGAAGTCTTCCCATTTTTGAGATAAATTCCTGTTTTGGTTTGCTCTTTATTTTTTCTGATAAACTGTCTAACTCCACATAATCTGTTCGCTTTTGGAACCATTCATGAATAGAGGGGATTTCATCACTCTTCCATTTTGTAGCGATAAGAACTCTTGCTGCCTCTTCCACTTCACATTCCAAAAGGAGTTCCCACTGTTACCTTACAGTAGTTTACTGGTACTGCCCTGATGTGGTCCTGGAGGGATGGGACTTGACTGAGAACCCTTAGGACATGGTGCAAGAAACAGCTGTGGTCTAAAATGCTAGTAGCATGGTGCAGTGGTGCTTTAAAACAGTAATATTGCTGGCTGCTGTTGTCCTAGCACAGGAAATGAGGAAATGAGGCAGTGGCAGCCATCAACATCCCTTTGTTGCAGCAGTTCCAGCTCAGTCACTCAAGCTTTTTGGAGTTGGTATGAGGTTTCATCTTGCTCTGGCACTTGAAACCTTGTGCCTAGTTTTATACCAGGAATGGGAGCAGTGGGGACAGACCTCTTGGGCTCTGCCAGATGCTGTTGGACTACAGTTCTCACTTCCCCTGGTCATTGGTTAAGCTGACTGGAGTTCCCAATGGAGACATGGAGTCCCACAACTTCTGGAGAACCACAGGTTCCTCAGCCCTATCTTTGCTGTAAGGTCTGCTCTGATACTGTTTTCTATTGAGCAGACTGTAACAGGCAGCTTTATGTATATTTACTATAGTATTTACTTCTCCAGAAACAAACTCCTGGTGGAGTTTGGGAATCATACGTTAAGTCCACAGATATTGTAGCATCGATACTGTTAACGGTACCAGAATACCACTAGTGGTTGTTTCTATGTGATGCACCCATGATGGGGAGAATGCAGTCGCCATCTTTGGGGTGGCAGTTGGAGAAATTGATACGCAAGTCCTCAAAACATCATGTTATTGCAAATCCCTCAAAAACCAGTGTGAATTATCAAATATATTTGGGGTGGGGGAAGGGGAGTTAATTTTAAAGTGGGTGTTGCCTTTTGCACCCTGAGCTTGGAGTTGGGATTCTGAAGAGGAAAAATTGAACGTGTGGGTGAAATCCAGGATATTTTATATTTAAGGTATAAGGAGTTGTGGGATACGTAGCACTAAATGTGTTGCCTATTCCCGTTTTGTTTTGTTAGTTGTTACCTATCAGTTTTCCAACTAATAATACGTCCTTTTGAGTTACTAGGCCCTCAATTCAAAAACTTGCTATTAGGTTAGGATAATGGTTTTGACTGCAAGTTGCTTTCATTCTCTTTTGCTATAGCTGCTGTTTCTTTTGGCGTTTTGCCCACGCCGTCAACTCCATTGGAGCTACTAAGTACAGAGCTGATACTCAGGGGCTCAGAAGTATCCGGTTCCTGTTTATTGTCGACAAGACTTCCTGGCTATCATAGAACTTCTTGAAGCATCATTAGTAGGTACTATAGCAATGGATGAAGGGAAGTTGTTGCTGCAATACAATAAAGGACAAAAATTGTTATGTGTGTAATCACACCGGACATCAAGGTTAGCAAAAGCATTTTTCAGAACTAGATCATTCACCAGTGAAAGTAATTCCTTATCTTGAAGGAAATGAAGGTGGGGCCTGTCAGTTCTCTCCCTCTCTTTCTCTGAAGAGCCTCTCTTTCCTTGGCTAGGATAAAGAGGACCAGATGTAGTGGGGGGAAATGTAGCTTGTATAGTTTCATACCTGGATGTGTAAGCCATTGGGCAAGTTTTGAGCGTTAAGTGGAAGAGACATCTGTAGGTGGAACAGTGTCTTTAGGTGCAGTCTGGGGCTTTTTTGTTTGCAAGGAAAATACCAGTTCTGTATGGGGACCTGTAGGAGCACTGGGCCTTACCGTCCTGTTGCCAAAATACTGAAAACCTTATTTTGTTAAATATATATTTTTACAGCAAAGAAAGCAGTATTTATTAAGTGGGATCAAATTAATCCATTTGAATTAATTTATTTAGTGGGAAATTTCCTACTGTCTCTTCTACATTTTTTTCTTTAAAGCCTGTCTGCACAAAAGATATGTAGAATCAGGCAAATAAACAAGATTGAATTGGATCTAGACTAAATTAGTTGAACATGGCTCCCATTGAAATCAGTTGTACTTAAGTTATCATTTCAGTTGGAACTAAGTTCAAGTAGCATACAGTGCAATCCCATGGCTGCTTACTCAGAAACAAGTCTTGCTGAGTTCAAAGAGTCTCTTACTCAGTGGTAAGTGTGGATAAGATTGCAACCTGAGTCTGGAGCCAATCCATTGTCTTTTATATGCCCTTCTCCTTTTATAGTTACGTGCAATGTGAAGGCAGCTATAGGTTTATAAAATGAATATATGTGTGGGGAAAATAATGATCCTATTTACTTACCACAAAATAAATGTCCACAGTTGGTTTCTACGGGGCACCTAGTAGCCTGGAGGCAGATTGGGCAGCTTACCTCACTGCGGTAACATCGCTGCCACTGTCTAAGAGATTCCTATGGAAAAAGAGAGAGAGAGATATGTTTTTTTAAAGGGAATACTTTACTCAGTGTGGATATGTTTTTAGAGAGATAAGAGATAGAGATGTAAACTCCAGTTGATTCATAAATTGTCTTTAAAAAAACAAAAACCTCTGGAGAACTAAAATTGCCCTGCACAAACAATCACTATCTTGTTCTTTATTTACAACTTTTGTGCAACTCAGCAACTCAGGCCAGGAATGGGGAACCAGTGGGTCTTCCAGCTGCCAGCTCCCATCAGCCCCAGCTAGCATGGCTAATGGTCTGGGACGAATGTATTCTAGCAACAAATGGAGGGCCACAGGTTCCCCATCCCTGTAGATTTCCTCTGTAAACCTCTTACCTAAAATAAGATGTCCACATGTTAACAAAAAAAGTCTCCAATCTGCATAAAATTCGCAGGGGCCAATTTTTATGTGAGGATGCAAACCTAGAACTGCTTTAATTTAAATAGAAATACAACACATTTCATTATAAGGGTGGAAAGACTGTGACAGGGTGACCTATGTGCCTGCTGAGTTTTCTGTCCAGGTGTTAAAAACAGTTGGTGAGCGACTTGCGGGCCCTACTCTCCCCCCATATGGCTCTTTCTTTTTGAAGCAGGCTTGGACTAGACCCAAGATGTTTTTGGCCTACAACTCCCATGACCCCTAGCTAGCAGGACCAGTGGTCAGGGATGATGGGAATTGTAGTCTCAAAACATCTGGAGGGCCAAGGTTGAGGATGCCTGTACTAGACAGCCCTTCAAACAGAGGAATCCTGCATGCCTAGATAGCTCAGTTGGTTAAAGTGTGGCGCTGATAACGCCAAGGTTGCAGGTTCGATCCCCGTATGGGGCAGCTGCATATCCCTGCATTGCAGGGGGTTGGACTAGATGATCCTCAGGGTCCCTTCCAACTCCATGATTCCTCTCTAAAGTAGGACACATGGCTACCCTATATCAGAATACCAAAAAACAAAAAAAGCTTTTGTTGTGTGGCAAGTCCATATGCTGTCAAGACAGGAAAACCTGATTAATGAAGTCATTCTGTTCCTATAAATTCAGCATATCATGTGTCAAGCCTCTGTTTTGAAAAGTAATCCCGCTTTTTGTTTTCTAAGTTTCATATCTTACAAAAGTAGGAAATGGAGTATGTTTCTAATTAGGTTGCGAGGAACCTGGACCAAGAAAATCCAGCTGTTGCCGAGAGTAGGGGAAGTCTGAAAAGCTTTACTGACACCCGTGACCCTGGCACATATCAAACTTCTTTTGTGTTTTTCATACTGTATTTTAAAGAGTTGCAGATCTGTAAACTTACTAAGTGGTTTCTCGTGGACAAATGGGGGAAACTCTTTTCCAGCAGACTCATCTCTTGACTTAAATGAAGAAACCTGTAAAAAGATTTTTTTAAAAAAATATATTTATAAAACTTTAGATGGGGTAATATTCCATAGAGAGAAACTGAGTAAAGATACATAGAACACGTAAACATATCAAATTTCTATGGCAGCCTGCCAATCCATGCCGCCCCAAAAGAGGGTGTTCCTCAGTTTTAATAGTGTGATGCTTTCTCTTCTTCCTTCCTTACCCCCAAACTATTTGTCCTTTAGATTTAAACTGTACAAACATTGCTTCAGGTAATACCTTTATCTGTTCCCATATGCCTTCAGCCTAGGTGTTTTAGTCAGCAACTAATTAAGTCACCCTCAGTAAATATGTAATGCAGACAAGCCCACAAGTGTCATAAAAGGTATCACATTGTGCCTTACATGATGGTTAACACTGTTATATTCTTGCCTTAAATCATATTAAACTGGTGCTGATAAATCCAGTGATCTCGTAAAACCAGAGGCACCAGTAAGCATACAGAGCTTTTCTATTGGGGAGCATTTCCCCATTCATTCCAATGGCAAGGGGCAGGCATCCCACATGCACAGTCTTCTAGCACACATGGGGCTGTCCCATCCACCGAAGTGAATGGGGAAGCTTACAGTTTCCTGGAGTTCCATGAGTGCATATTATTTTCAAGTTCTTGTTTAGGTACCAACAATGCAAAACAAACATTTAAGTGGGCAGTTTTCAAAGTAATAACGATCCCCCGCTTTCTCCAGAATCCGTAAAACATGTATTTCAGCATAAAGGTAAAGGTACCCCTGCCCGTACGGGCCAGTCGTGACTGACTCTAGGGTTGTGCACTCATCTCACTTAAGAGGCCGGGAGCCGGCACCGTCCGAAGACACTTCCGGGTCACGTGGCCAGCGTGACGAAGCTGCACTGGTGAGCCAGCACCAGCGCAGCACACAGAAACGGCGTTAACCTTCCCGCTATAAAGCGCTACCTATTTATCTACTTGCACTTAGGGGTGCTTTCGAACTGCTAGGTGGGCAGGAGCTGGGACCGAACGATGGGAGCTCACCCCGCCGCGGGGATTCGAACCGCCGGCCTTACAATCAGCAAGTCCTAGGCACTGAGGTTTTACCCACAGCGCCACCCGCGTCCCTGTATTTCAGCATAGTCTCCGCTACATTGCCGCCATTAAGTTTTGTTTAAACTAGACACAAGCTGTGTGTGTATGTGTCTAAAAATTAGAAAACACCTCAAGGGTTTTTCTCTCTTTTTTGCTTTTTAGCATTTATCCCCTTGGCATGGTTAACCAGAATTTTTTGTCTCGATCAAAGTGAAGGTCATCAACTAAAACATCTCTTCAATTTGGAATGAAGCAATGTCCAGACTGAATCCCAGCAGAGCCTGCAGCCCTGGGCATATTTCAAAATTGCAAGAGTCTGTGGATATTCGGAGCCCCCAGTCAGCACACACAGAACAGGTCAAAAGAAGCTGCTTCCTTATCTTTGACCTGAGACCCCATTTGTAGTTTAAGTGACTGTTGGTTTTTTTAAAAAGCAACAGAGCTGCCCACTGTTTATCTTGAACTAAGTCCAGCATCTCAAAAAGGTTATAAAAAGAAACGAGCATCGCACAAGAGACAGAGTTTCATTTACGCATGTGTATGCTTTTTGAATTCTTATATTTAAATTCCCTACAGCTGCATGCAGAGCTCTAATATTAAAACCCAACGCTAATATCTCCCCACCGCCAATTAGCTGCTTTTATCTGGATATCGCAATAACACATGTGTTTAATTAATTCAGCTTGTTCATTTAAATTCTAGCTAATGGTTTCTGTTAATAATAAAACAGAAAAGAGTTTTAGGGAGGAAAGTGGATTATGTTTTGCCTAAATGGTGAATTTGCCATTTGATCAAACTGGCAGGCAAATGTTTGTTTAAAACAAGATTCCACAGCCTTTTGAGCATAAAAACTTACTAATATATATACATATATACAAAATACAGTATCACAAAATATTCCTACCGTTAAAAACCACTAAAGAAGGGTCAGTGTCAGTACACCCTTTAACAATTAAAATACCGCTACATGTTGGGGAAAGGAATCTCATGTTAACCTTGCAGTGATTGCACTGTCACTTGGCAGTTTGTTCTGCCAGGTGAGTTCCTCTGTAGCCAGTGCTGCCCGCCTCTCTTCAAAAGGTAAGGGCCCTCAGAACAAGACCTCAAGGTTTTAAGAAGTCAACCCTCACATTTGGAATTGAGGCATATTGGAAATTCCACCTCTGATGATTTTTTTCTTGGGGGCGAGAAAACTTTGGCTTTTTCTTCGAGAGACTGAGCCCCGCAAGGTCTCCTCCATGTCACTTGGACAGTTCCTTTTGGAAACTAGGTCAGAGATAAATTACTATTCTTTAGTAGAAGAAGGTGGCTCCTCCATGGTGGCACAGTGGCTGCCAGCCTCCCCCATTGGTTGTTGCCCACAGCCTCCCCCATTGGCTGCAACCCTCTGTGTGCCCTGGAAAGGTACTCAGGGTTGAGGGACACCCCGCTTGCCAGGACAGTATGGGCTACGATGCAAAAGGCTACAATAGATAGGGGCAAATCTGCAAAAATCACATGCTCTGCCTGCTCTGAATGGAAGTGCCATCTGCTATCACAAAACCACCGCTGGATACCACCTATAGCTGTCAACTTTCAGATTTGAAAATAAGGGATCAGCAGCCTCACCTGTCCAGGGGACAGTCTACGGGATATCTAACAATCCGGGATAGCAGCGGGAAACCACTGGAATAAGGGAATTTCCCGCAAAGAAAGGGAAGGTTGACAGCTATGATGCCACCCTTTGTATAGTAAGTTAGTTTTAGCAAAATGATTACATCATTATGCTGCTTTGTACAATGCTTTCTTGCTTTAGTTTGGCAAATGAAGAGAATTCTGTTGATTATATTGTTTTGTTTTAATGCATCAGTTCATGCACTAGTGATTAATGACTGTAATAACTAATATAAGGCTAACATGGAAACAGTGAAAAAGCATTCTGGTGAGTCAAAAGAGGTGGAAATATTATTATTTCCAGTTTAAATCTACGGCCATGTTTTTAATGTGACTTATTTATGATCCTATAGAAATCACATTCCAGCCCACTCATCAGAGTATCTTACCTGATCTCAGAAGATTTGTACAGTGAACCATGCAGCATCCTCACTTCATCCGAAGCCTCTTTAAAAGCCTGTGGCTTCCTCTCTGCGCTTGGCTGACAGCAGTGTGTTGTGAAGCAGAGTCTCAGCCCACACTCCATTAAGGCAGGCCATTCATTCCAGTTAATAATTAATTGGCTTCACTAATGTCAAGGTTTTGCCATGGTTTCTAAATACTAGTGGAGGGAACATCTCTTTCCAGATTTGCTAAAAGAGGGATTTTACAGAAAGAAGAGCCTTTACCTTAATGCCGTGAGTGACTCTAGCAAAATGACAAGATCTCAAGAAGTAACTGTTTTCAGCTATGAGGCTTCTTAAGGACACATTCCGCATATTTGATGGTGAAGCGATTGAAGCACGCCATTACCGGTACAGATAAGAAATTAGTAAAAGTAAAGCAGTAAAATGAGTCAGCCAAGAAAGCTGAAATGCACATTAATAAAGCTATAAAGGCTAGTTAGGAGTGAGGAGGGAAATATACAAAAGTTTTATCAGGCAGTACTGTATGAATATGCAAGGCTAAGTGGGGATAGGAAGATGTGGATTATAAAGTACTAGCTATGATCAGCATGAATTCCTTTTATCTTTGCTTGCTAATAGTTAGACAAAAAAAATCACGTTTTAACACAGCAGGAAATTTTAACCCTAAACAATCCAGCTAATAGTAGTATCACTGAGCTCAGTTCTTAGAAGATACAGCCTAAAGTTGGCCCTTGGACTAATCCTGGCACCAGATGCTCCAGATTATGTGAGCTTAGATTTATGTGCAGTAGACCAGGGAAACAATGGCTGCTAGCTGACATGGAAAAGTGCAAAAGAATAGAAGGTGGGGTTTTTCCATAGACCATACTTTCCTCCCCCAATTTTCTCATGAATTGGACACTATATGAACTTCTGTAACTGACTTTTGTCATCAGTTATACAGAGTTATGTTCCAATATGCTTCAAAATGATTAGATCTAATATTCTGTGTTAAATATCATGTAAGAAAAAGTTGGGTGGAAAGGGTAAGCAACAATAAGTTGAGCAAGGCATAAAAGTGAGTACATGACCAAGGTCTCATCCACATTTCCTCTTGCCCTGCTGCTTGTCCCTGGAGAAAACTGTTCTTTAGCACTCAATTGGAGCAAATGGCAGTTCGGGTTTTCTCTGCATTGACATTTGCTCTGATTTGACACGAAATGGTGGGTTTTCCCTGGGAAAGAACAGAGCAAGGGGGAAACCCGCTCGGACCTGAGTGTTCTAGTCATGGGACAAACAGAAGTGTAGACGAGCCCAAAGATATATTATTCTAGATCGTGTTGTCGTTCTGTTTCCTACTGCAAACAGGTGTAATAACGGAGCATGGTCCTGCTGTTTTAGTAAAGGGTAAAATTGAAGAATTTCCATAATAAAGCTTTAAAGGAATTCTGGGTTTGTACTGAGAAGATGCTTCCCCCTAGGCACATGATCTTGTTCCATTGTGAGAAGTGTAAATGGAGAACGTTGACTATTTGCATGCATGGGCAGGCCTAATAGTTTGCCAGAGTGTGAAAGCTTGGCTTTTAGAACAACTATTAACGTATTTCTTATGCAGGAGCAAACCATGACACCAGCTGTTAATGAAAGGGCAAGAATGAAACATACCAAACCAGTTAACTTTGACTTGGGAGAGAAGAAACTATTCCTGACTCCAAATTTAGCAAACAAACTCCATTCAAGAACTTACGCATGCCTTTCCTGGACATCAGTGCTATCAGTAGACTTCTTGCAGTTGCCTTCAAAAAATGGAGGCAGTGTGGCACAGAAATATGAAATGCTAATGTAATTCCAACACTGTGCTGATGGGATTGCTTTACGTGCCATATTCTGGAATATTTGAGTGGCAGACTACCAAGTTTCACTTGGAGCAGGTCTACTGGTAGGAATTCAGCTTACCGCTAAGCAGATCCCTCCATAAGCACAAGCATTCCTACTTGTCTGATGAAACAATCAGCTCTTTACTCACCCTGCATGCTCTTCTGGGGGTTCTGCAAACTCCCATGAGCCTGTTTTGTGTGTGTGTGTGTGTGTGTGTGTGTGTGCGTGCGCGCAGGGGACAGAGAGTGAGGGAAAGCTCCATTGGGCTAGCAGAAGCCTTTGTGCAGGTTCCCACTGGTGGGGCTCATTCAATGAATCTCCTCCCCCCAAAATTAATAAACATGATTCAGTTAGGTCCCTTAATTTATTAGGTCTGCTCTTAGTTGAATACCACCCATTAGATTCAACTCTCACTAGGAAACAAAATACGATAGAGAGGCAACAGAGCAGGGTTGGTGCAAAGCTGACATTCCACCACTTTACACCAAACTATCCAAGCAGAGGGACGCGGGTGGCGCTATGGGTTAAACCACAGAGCCTAGGACATGCCGATCAGAAGGTCACAGGTTCGAATCCCCGCGACGGGGTGAGCTCCCGTTGCCCAGTCCCTGCTCTTGCCAACCTAGCAGTTCGAAAGTACGTCAAAGTGCAAGTAGATAAATAGGTACCACTCCAGCGGGAAGGTAAACGGTGTTTCCGTGTGCTGCTCTGGTACACCAGAAGCGGCTTAGTACGCCAGCTCCCTCGGCCAGTAAAGCGAGATGAGCGGCACAACCCCAGAGTCAGTCACGACTGGACCTAATGGTCAGGGGTCCCCTTTACCCCTTTATCCAAGCAGAAGAGCCCCTGGCATTTCCTTTTGAGGCCCCTGTACAGTTTCTTTAATGGTGTATCATCACAGTGATAAAGCAGATCTGACGATTGGGTGACTACAAAGCTTCAGTGCAAAGGAGGGATTCGAAATACCGAGAGTTGCGTGGGAATTTGGAGAAGTCAGCGGAAGTAAGCTACAGATGGTGTTTAATCGGCCAAACTCAGTTTTGCTCTGACCTTGGTCTGGTCCTTTAAAAAAAGCTTCCAAGTACCAAAATAGAAATGCATATATAAATAGAAAGTGTAAACACACAAAAACTGCCTTAAAATAGAAAATCATAGATAGCGGGTGCACGAGAAAAAGAGCATGATTAAATTGTGTGTACACATGCCAAGGCACAGTTCCAGCAGAAACAGAGCACTTTGCATTTGACCAGACTGTTGCATTTTACACACACACACACACACACACACACACCTAACCTATGTAGATGATTTTCTTTAGAAGTTAATCATTTGCGCTACTGCTAGATCTTGACAGGTCAAAATGTGCTAACTTGAAAACCAGCTGACACCATTGGTACAATAATTATTTGCTTGGGAGCAATCAAGCTCAAAGCACCATGTATATACAAAGCTCTGAGGACAAGAGAAGCTACCCAAAAGGCAATGTATGCACCATGGGATGTATACCTACAGTTTCTCCGCTCAGTTGGAGTGTTGCATCTGGGGGGGAATGAATTTAGATTAGGAAAGCATGCCATTTCCTTTGGTGGGTAAACAGAGCCTTAATCAGAATTTTATATGCTTTTATTGTACAATTTGACATATTGTTGTAAATGGATCTTGATTTTTTTTTTGTTATGAATAGTGATACCTCAGTTTTAGAATGCCTCCGTAGTCAAACATTGTGTAACTCGAACACTGAAAACCCGGAAGTAAGTTCCTCAGTTTTTGAACGCGCATTGGAAGTCGAACAGGAAACGCGGCTTTTGTTTTGAGGCTTCTGCTTTTAGTTTTCCAACGTTTCGGAACTCATAACGGATTTCTGGAACTGATTATGTTTGAAAACCAAGGTACCACTATATTTTTATAAGTAAATAATCCGAAAAGCTTTTGAAGATTTTTAAAGTAAATATACAACATTATATGCATAAATGAACTATGCATGTCTGCATTTTTAAGTGCTACACACAGTAATACACACACACACACAGTGGTACCTCGGGTTACAAACACTTT
Source organism: Podarcis liolepis (assembly GCF_965112155.1). Lineage (NCBI taxonomy): Eukaryota > Metazoa > Chordata > Lepidosauria > Squamata > Lacertidae > Podarcis > Podarcis liolepis. Next base: position 59,853,688 of record NC_139559.1, read on the forward strand.
GGGTTACAGACTCCGCTAACCCGCAAGTCATATCTCGGGTTAAGAACTTTACCTCAGGATGAGAACAGAAATCATGTGCCTGCGGCAGCGGGAGGCCCCATTAGCTAAAGTGGTACATCAGGTTAAGAACGTACCTCCGGAATGAATTAAGTTTGTAACACTCTCTCTCTCTATATATATATATATGTATGTATGTATGTATGTATTCCTGAGAGTCCCCCAACCTTCTGGATCAGTTTTGCAGGGTTGGGGCCACAGTGGAGAAGGAATTGGTTTGTTCCACAGTCCACAGTTTCCATTCTGCTAGTGGGTATCATTCAGTATAATCCAATAAGTGCTTAAATATATGTTGCAAGAAACAATACTAGATACATTCAAAATGTCTTGTAGGGTGCAATGAATATGCATGCAATTATACATTTAAAAGCAATGATTAAAATAAAAATATTTCTGTGTCTTCGTTTGTACTTTTAAAATGTGGAGATGTAACCAAACATAGGAGCAAAATAAACACAGCAACATTTTCTGGCAGGTTCCCATTTCATATTTGAACAGAAATAGTAAATAAGGAATTATTCAGTTGTTATTTTAAAGGGGCTTAAAGAGGCCATTTTGCTCTAGGTGGTTTGGGAGGACTGCTTTCTTGACCTGGGAGCATAAAATCAGGACTGAGAATTTCTTTTAAAAAGAAAAATCCATACTGAGCGTTCTAAAGATTACTGGAGAGGAGAGTGAAGTGTGGAATATCCTGTTCTGCAGAGCAGGACTTATATACTCCGTGATAGGCTTCCACACTTACATTTTAGGACCATTTTCTTTTTGGAAACGGGCTCACATCCGGGATCTGTGAGACAGCATCTCTCATATTGCTTGCAAACATTTAAAAAAGATGCAACTTTTTAGTCTTTTATTCTTTCTTGTTCCTAAACTAGAAAGTTTTATATATAGCTTTAGTATATTTACATTGTATATTTATATCATTGATTCAGCTGCCATCAGTAAGTAATGAAAACTTTCCAGGTAAGACAAGCCAATCAGATCTAGATTCAGGATTAGCAAGGTAGGCTGGTTTACTAAAACTGTTAATGAAACCTCGTTTGTTCCAGATTAATTCAAATTCAAATATCTTTAATACGGTCAATGGCCAACAAGCAATTTATAAAATAAAATAAGATTGGCAATATGAGTACTATTGTACTACAGATAACAGTGGAGGTATGGCCAAATCACAAAATTGGTACTTATGTTTATGACCAGGTTTCGACTTTTAAGGTTTTGAGAATTCAATTCAAATGTCATTACTGTTTATTATCGTTCCTTCGATGTTTACAATTTGAACTCCATTGCTGTCATCATCGCTTGTCTTATTCTTGTTGCAATGTAACAGTACTTCGCCACAGGCCTGTTGATTTCGGGGTCTTTGTCAGCTAAGAGGTGTCTGATATAGGTGTCATCTGTACTACGAGGTATTTTCCTCAGAATTGGCTCGATCAGCTCTTTTCTTGAGTCTCGATATAATGGGCAATATAAGACGACATGCAATATAAGATGACACACCATCTTCGTTCCAGATTAATTATTCTTAAATGATTTCCATCCTGCCGGGTTTTGCATTCACAACCATTGATGCAGCTTAAAAGGACTGCTTAAACATGGCTGAATGAGTAGAAAACAACCATCTTTTACAAAAGCACAGCTGACAGTTTTTAATGGGTACTTAACCTACTCTGAGGAATCCTAAAAGCACACACGGAAAAGCCTGCAGATTATTTGCTTCTTCTATATTCATTGCGCAGGCAAACCTGTCAGTGGTGCTGGCTAGAATGTCCCCAACAGCAGGTCAGTAGGCTTCCTTAAAGACGCAGGGATGTGACTAACAAAACACTCCATTTCTGCCAGAAAGTAAATTTAAAAATCTGTAGAAGATGAGAGAGGAAAGCATTCATATAAGTGGCAGCCAGGCATCTTGTGATTAAACTCCAGAGGCTGCCAAAAGTACAAACTTGTCCTTCCCTTGATTGGAACATTAATGTAGGTCAAGGTATTTCTAATCTAGATTGGCACACAAACGTAAATCTGCTGGTTGGCTATCACATGCATTGCATCACATGTGAAGAGCTTCTACTAATGTCCATGGCCAAGAAAACCTGCTGTCTTTTATATAAGTGGTTCCAGTTCTTTTCTCTCCCACTGACTCTCACTGAGTCTTTGATGAACCAAATCCAGAGAGCATGACAGTGTCTTGGCTGCACTGCCCCCATGTGTAACAGAAGTAAGGGGGATAAAGCTCAGCCTTGCAGTCTGCCAAGTCACGAGGAACCATGGTGAGTCAGCAGTTTTATTCAGCCAAGCCTGCATGTGGAACTCACATGTATTTTATTGACATCACAAGGCAGCTATTATCTCTTCCAGCCAATTCACCACATTTGTTCAGATATTTATATCTAACTAGAAATACTTAAAATAATGAAACCATCACCTTTTAGGATTCTAGGGAAGGCTTTATAAATCATTATCCTCAAAAATCTTCAACAAATCATGGACAGATCGGTACTCAACCCTGGGAATCAACCGTTAATTTGTTGAGTTTTACCAAAAATAATAGTGGGTTAAAGCTTCTGTAGACCTTGGTTTAAAATTACAGTTCTGAATCTATTAAACTGCCGGTTCTGAAGAACTGATCTAACCACTTTTCAGATTTCAGAACCACCCTAAACAGGAGGAAGGGCAAGGTGGAAGTAGAATAAATAAATGAGGGATATCTCACCCTTTGCACCCTTTTCTACATGGGAAGCATTTGTAGATGGTCATATATTATAATCTACATGTCTGGTAAACTTCCATATGAGTGTATCTTACTAGTAGGAAGTTCGGCACAATATGATACGTGAAGTATTGGGCTTCTCTGCGTCTCACTTAGCCAAGCTGCACAACCAGCAGCCACATGTCATGTAACGCTTACCGGACAGTGGCAATTCAGACAGCAAGTGGGAGAGCAAACGTACAGACAAAAGTTGTGTGTCTAGTGAGAAGGTTCTGGCCTTGCTCCCTGGCATGTTATAGGCAGGCATTGTCATATATTCAGTCCCCTCACCTGAAGATCTATCCCATTCATTTTAAATCTAAGCTAGCATAAGTATGCCTCAGCTCTTTCTCAAAATTTCACAAGTTTGTGTCCACTGGAAGTATTGCTTGAATTTAGTGTCAGTGCAAGAAATGCTGTTGTACCCAACCAGAATTAGGTGCAAACTCTGCACACAGAAAGCCATAGGTAATGTAACTCGTGGATGCACAGAACATGTTCTTGTTTATTGTCTGCCAGGGAATGTTGATTCTCTTGGTTCCAGACATGTTGATCCCAGACATGCTCTAAGAGGTGGGTCTCTTCTGGTTTAAGGTGTGGGCTGGTCTTCCGAATTTTGTACTTAGATTGGAGATACATGGTTTAAATCTCTGCTCAGCCAAGAAGCTCACTGAGTAACCATGGACCATTCCCCATCCCCATGCTCTCTCACACGACAGCTTTGCAGAAAAAATGCAATAATTACATACAATGCACAATTGATGAAGCACTGTCTTGACACTAGATTCAGAGAACTATTGTACAAACTTGTGAATACCTGTGGTTTTGTGCATTCACAAGTCAAGCTGTAAGCGATATGCGAATTAAAGTATGCAATTGTGCAGTATTAAAACATTGCTACTAAAATCTCCATATCTGGCACCAGCTGAGAGACCTCCTCAAGGCGTTTACCTAATTCAAGACAAACGCTAATGTTATAACCAGTCGGAGATAACTTTTCTCTTTGAAAAGCAATTATCAGAATAATTAAGAAATAAGGCTAACACAAAACTACTGCAATGGAGCAGAAGTTACCGTATTTTTTGCTCTATAAGACACACCAGGCCATAAGACGCACCTAGTTTTTGGAGGAGGAAAACAAGAAAAAAAATATTCTGAATCTCAGAAGCCAGAACAACAAGAGGGATCACTGAGCAGAGAAAGCAGCGATCCCTCTTGCTGTTCTGGCTCCTGGGATAGCTGCGCAGCCTGCATTCACTCCATAAGACGCGCACACATTTCCCCTTACTTTTTAGGAAGGAAAAAGTGAGTCTTATAGAGCAAAAAATACGGTAAATAGTTAAATCTCTGGAATGGAAACCAGCACCACCCGCCCTGTTATTTGGTTCATTTATAACATTTACAGGCTACCCTTCCTCCACAAAGCCCAGGGAAGTAAACATGGTCCACCTCTCCTTTGTTACCCTCACAACAACCCTGCAAAGAAAGACTGTGAAATAGCAACTGACCCAAGTTCACCCAGTGATTTGAACCCTGGTTTCCCCAGCCTTTGTCTGCAGACTGCTGCACTTGTCTCTTTCATTTTAAGTTTTCCAGGGAAGGAAACCTAAAAAAGAAATCTGATGTTAGTAGTGAAATAGAAGAGAAATATGATTTTTGTCTTCCATGTTGTTTTGATAGTAAACAAGCTGTAATTATACAGCTACCTGTGGTGACTAGGCTGTTTTGCCAGCTATTACCATGTGGAGAGGTGAGGCGAGTTCAGCGGCAGCAGTTCAGCTCATCTGCTCAGTGAGCTCTCCTGTCACAGAATATTCTCACTTGCTGGAAGCGGAAGAAAGAGGGAACAGATTGTGCCACCCCTTGGGGCCCAACAAACTGACACTCTTTTGGAACAGAATTGATGGCAGCCTGTAAGGAAGGTATATAATCTATCCTGTTTACAATATGAAGAGCAAAAGAAAGAAAAAAGAAAAGGGAGGGTTAGGGATGATTTGGGGGGAATAAAAGCGTGCTTACAGGCTTGCTAAAAACAAATTACAGGAAGAGCTTGACATTTCTAAATGGAGGGAAGGGAATGCTGTACGTTCTGTTCTCTAGAATGCATACCTTTTGCAAGTCCCGTCTACTGTTGGCATGCAAAATACATTTTTTGTTTTTGTTTTCTTGGTACTGTACTTGAACGCCCATATTCCAGATGACCACTCGAAGGTCATCAGAAACAAGGTGTTCAGTGTTGCAGCACCTGCCTGATGAGACTCCCTCTCTACTGATACTAGAGAAGCACCAACAGTATTGATTAAAGCCATTCACTTAATCCTAAATGTTTTATATTGATTTTTTTATGTCTTATTCTTTTGTTATATGCCTCTCTGATTTTCTTTAATGCTAAGCATTATAAGCATTTAATAATTTTCAAGTGAAGATCATTATCAAATTTGGATTTGAAATAGTTTTTCTGTGTGGGAATTGTTTTTATCAAGGTTTTTTTCTTTTACTGTGAAATCTTTTTTTAAAAAAATATATTTTTATTAATTTTTTAACATATCATTTCCAACAGTCATTTAACACAATTTCTTATCTTCTACAATATTTTGGACTTCCGTCGTCTACCTCTGAAGATTTTCCATTCTTAATCACTTAATCTGCATTTCTTAATTTTTCTATTGCTTTTAATTATCTTTAACTAATAAGTCTCTTCATAATCTTCCTTCAATATTTCGCATAATCCTCCTTACAAAACACTGTGAAATCATTTCCAATATATTTTGTGGTAAGCAATTCATAAATGGAATCAAATAAATGAAGTGGGATAAAACTGTAAGACTGCAGTTCTCCTTTTGCTTTCTACATAATCAGCAAGTCAGAGATCCTGCCCACTGCCCAAAAACCTTGATCCTAATAGAGATCTTTTTATATGCCTGTTGTCTTTGTCCATGGAGTTTTCTTGGCAGGGATACTGGAGTGGCTTGCCGGTTCCTGCTCCAGGTGGATCACGTTTGGTTAAAACTCTCCACTATGACCTGTCCATCTAGGGTGCCCTACTTGGCATAGTTCATAGCTTCTCTGAGTTATTCAAGCCCCTTCGCCACGGCAAGGCAGTGATCCATGAAGGGGAGGCAGTGATCCATGAAGGGATCTTCATGGATCTCCTTGAGAAGAGAAGACTCCCTGGAAAAGACCCTGATGTTGGGAAAGATAGAGGGCACAAGGAGAAGGGAACGACAGAGGACGAGATGGTTGGATAGTGTTCTCGAAGCTACAAACATGAGTCTGACCAAACTGCGGGAGGCAGTGGAAGACAGGAGTGCCTGGCATGCTCTGGTCCATGGGGTCACGAAGAGTCGGACACGACTAAACGACTAAACAACAACAACAGAGATCTTGGTCGGGAAAGCTTAGCCCATTTGAAGTTATTTCATTCAATAAGATCTTTATTGCTGTGTTTCAAGTCACTTTTTCACGTTGCTGAACATACCAGCGAGCGGATGGGGATGTCTTCACCTGATGCACATTACCTGATTTGTTTCTCTGTGCCTATTCAAGGACACTGTCACCTGCACATGTGCAATTCAGCTTTGCAACTCGGCTTAATGACGCCTTATGTTTTCATATTGGACAGAAGCTGGGTTGCGGGGGGGGGGGGATGCATCAAACAGCAGAATTTCTCAAGAAACTACAGAATGCATATGGATACGGGATTTATGTGGCTAATGTCGTGGGTACTCAGCTTCTTTTTTCCATATTTTATTTTCAATTTTCAATAATTTTACAATTTAACATCCAACTTACTTACTTATTCATCCCTTCTAGACTTCCCCCTACCCCACCCCTGGTTTCCAATTTCTCCCCTTTATTACCTTACACATCTTTAGTTTTCCGTTCAGTTACAAGTCCATTGATAACCCTAATTCACATTACTTCATAGATGCTATGTCAATTCTGCTAATGGTTTTTAAGTCTTTACAGTGGACCTTAAGATAGTCTATAAATTTAGTCTAGTCTTGTATAAACTTTTTTTTCATCTTGGTCCCGGATTTTCACGGTCATCTTGTGTACTCAGCTTCAAACACCAGCGGTGGGATAACACTGGGGCCAGGGTAAATGGTAATGTGTACAGCAGGCGTAAGCAACCTTTTTCAGCTGTGGGCCGGTCCACCGTCCCTCAGACCATGTGGTGGGCCGGACTATATTTTTTTGGGGGGGAAATATGAATGAATTCCTATGCCCCACAAATAACCCAGAGATGCATTTTAAATAAAAGGACACATTATACTCATGTAAAAACACGCTGATTCCTGGACCGTCCGCGGGCCAGATTGAGAAGGTGATTGGGCCACATCTGGCCCCTGGGCCTTAGGTTGCCTACCCCTGGTGTACAGCTTAGAGTAACAAATATCTTCACCCTACTAGGGAAGAAAATGGTTCTCCAGCTTGATCTGCGTTCCTGGCCACAGATGCATTCCTGCGCTCCTCGTTGTGCTCAGTTGAAACAGGCTCATACTTTCCCTGACCCATTAAGAGTGGCTGCAGAGGAAGCACAAATGTCTCCACTACCGCTTGTTGGCCAACGTGCTACAAGAGATGCAAGTATATGCTGCAGCTCTAGCCAACACGCAAATCCTGCACAGTGATGTACCTTTGGGTTTCCTACAAGAAGAGTGCACTACCAGACTCAACCACAGGGTGGCTTTTGTTTTTCTCTACAGCTTTACTCGCTTCAGTGTAAGCCCCATGGCCAGTGGAACTGACTAATGAAGAAATGTAAGAATGTAAAAAAACAACAACTAGAACAGGCTCCACTAGTCCACCATCCTGTTCTCACAGTGGCCAACCAGATCCCTATGGGAAGCCTGAAAGCAGGACCTGGGTGCAGTGGCGTAGCATGGGTTGTCAGCACCCGGGGCAAGGCAAGTAATTTGCGCCCCCTAACCCGTGGATTTGCACCCCCTAACCCGTGGATTTGCGCACCCTAACCCTAACCCCCAGATGTTGCGCCTGGTGCGGCCAGCCCCCCCCCTGCACCCCCCACGCTACGCCACTGCCTGGGTGTACAAGCAGACTTACACAGAGTTGCATCAGCATTATTCATGACTAGGATCCATCATTTGCATCATTCTAAGTGTGGTGACATTAGCCCAGGGGTCAGCAAACGTTTTCCGGAGGGGGCCGGTCTACTGTCTCTCAGACCTTGTGGGGGGGCCAGACTATATTTTGAAAAAAACACCCCACCGACTCTCCCCTCCCTTCTCCACAGCACCGGACAAGCCCCGGTGACTGCTTACCTGTGCCTTGCAAGCAGCAGGGGCTGGCGGTGGTGGCGGCAGCACAATGAGCAGCGCAAAAGGGCTGCCTACGGAGAGGGGCTGCTTAAAATGGCGCTCAACAAAGCCCAGCCCCCTTCCTCCTCTAGGCAGGGCAGGGAGAAGCCAGGAGGAGGGAGGGAGGAGGCACCACCGTGGTGGGGGGGGGGGAGGCGCAGCCCTAACAATCAGAATCAGATCGACGCCAATCCATGTGGCGATTCCCAGACTGTCCGCGGGCCGGATCCAGAAGGCAATTGGTCCAGATCCGGCCTCAGGCCTTAGTTTGCTGACCCATGTATTAGCCAATAAAAATAGCCTGACCAGCCTGTGTTAAAACTAAATGAAACCAAACCCAAGAGCAATTCTGAGAGTGACAAGAGTGTTGAATCACCTGGGCAGAATCTGGGCCCATGGTACACATATTCCATGTATAGGGTATATGCAAAGGAAATCTCAGGGTAATAGGAATGCCACAAGAGTTCACATCATTTCCTAATGCCTCTCATATTCTAGTAGTTTCTTGGTGCTATTTCTTGTCCTTGTCCAGTTTTAAGATTTTGTATTTTGAATTATCCTATTGGCTTAAGCTGTACTTGATTTTTTTCAGTTAATTTTCTCACATCCCTAAGCCCCAGTGAAACATTGCCATTCACATATTTCACTGTAATCACCGTGACCACTTTGGTTGCCTAGTTCCAGCAACTGTATGACCTACTTTTTCGAGACTAGACTGTGTACGGCGGCTCATAATGAAATCAATTGAAGTTGTCAGTCGGTACACAACTGAAAATCATACCCAGGCTGTCCCAGATCAGCCACCCCAAATGAGTGTGATTGAAGAAGATCACTAGCTGAATAGGATAAGACAGCGAGGCCCCTGTGATGCTGTAGGGCAATTAACTGAGGTGAACTTTTCTTCAGTGGCTGGGAGAGTTGTGAATGTACTGTAGTCAAAAGTAAAGCTTACAGGACAGCTGTTGAGAGCTGCAGAAATGCTATCTTTCCTGCTCAGAAACAAGATGCTGATCCATACAGGGGGGTGATGTTGTGAACAGATCCTGGGCTGCCATTATCAAATATGTGTTTTGCCTTAAAGGTTTGTAGTCTGAGAAATCTGGGCTTAATCCCCCAATTCCACATGTAGCAAGCTGCAATTCTTCTCTATAATTTCTCCATTATTTTGTATGAGAATACTCGTAAATTTATCTGAATCAAGGAACCATGGGCGTAGCCAGGTGCAGGGGGGTAGCTGCTCCCCCATCCAAGTAAATAAATAAAAATACCTAACTAACCGACCAATTGTGTTGAAGATAACTCAGTTCTGCCCCGCCCCCAAACATAAAGCCTGCCCCCCTAAGAGAAATCCTGGCTATGCCCATGGAAGGAATTGGAAGTCTTAATATAGTTCAAGGAAAGGGGTGCTAAGGAGCAATGAAATGAAAAAGATAACCATACCTTTGTTCTTCTGGCACTAAAACTAAAAATGCTTTCCATTTTTTATGCTTACAGGATACTGGATTTGTATATCATACTGTAGTGGTACTTTGCTTTTTATGCACATTTAAAACCAGGGGTGAGGTGGGGGGGGGGGAGAGACTCCTGTATGATTAACAGGTGCATAAGCATGCTTTTGAGTTCCTAAAAATTCAGATTAGATACTAAAATTTAAGAATTTAAGATTTAAGTTTTGTTTTGTTTTGACACTGTGCAAGGGTGAAAAGCAAGACGGTCTTTGGCGGCAAATTTTTTTTCTTTCATAGCATCATAAAGTTGCAAAATTGTAGAGTTGGAAGGGACCCCGCGGATCATCTAATCCACCTCCTGCAATGCAAGAATCTCAGCAAGAAAGCATCCACGACAGCCTCCCTTTTTCATTTCTGCTTTGTTTAGCATCGAGCCAAATGGATGAGTTTGGAAGAACCCCCGTTTCTTTGCTTGGTCGTTAAGGCACTTATGAAGGCAGTAACTGTAATGCTCTAGTCCTCAGCTGCCCGCGAAGGAGCCAGGCAGAGGCGGGAGCGACTACTAAACAGTTCGAGGCAGGAACAGGAAACGTTTCCAAAGTTTTGGAAGGCGGGTGCCTGAGGCGGCGCTAGGCTGCCGTGTGAACGCGGGTGTTTCATAGAATCGGAGAGCTGGAAGGGACCCTGACGGTCATCTAGTCGAACCCCCTGCAATGCAGAAATGTGCAGCTGTCCCCTGCGGGGATCGAACCTGCAACCTTGGCGTTATTAGCACCTGAACAGCTGAGCTGGTTGGTGGGGAATCCCGGGGAGAAAAGTTCCTCCAAAGGACGGCGGTGAAAAAGTGAAACGGTGCAAGAGCATAGAAAGGAAGAGGAGAGACGTCCCACTAAGCTATGACAGCAGTGGGTGGAGCGCGGTGGATGCGCGCATGGATGCAATAATACGCCCCCCCCCCCCCTGCGCGCCAGCCACAGCATAACTGGGTCAGAGAGGAATCCTCCTCGGCGCACTTTCCACCCGCCTCCTGCAGGTGGCGCCATAGCAACGCCCGGCTGCGGCTGCTTACCAACCTTCCGCGGCCGCCACCTTGATTAGGCCAGAACGCCTCGCTCACGCGGTCCCGGGGGAAAAAAAATAACCCACAACGCAGCGCCGGCTTGGTTCACACCCCCCGCACCCCCCGCTCAGGATTGGCCAGCCGCCGCGTCAAACAGCCAAGAGGAGGGCCCTGTACGAGGCCGAGGCAGATGGAGAGGCGGGTGTCAGGGTTCAGGTGACACAAGCGGCGGCCGCCGGGCACGTAACTTGCGCATTGTTCCGGGCGTAAGTGAGGTTGGTGCATTGTGCGTTCCGCAGAAGAGCGCGGCGGCGGCGGCGCTGCTGCTGAGGGGAGAAGAAAACCGCCGCCGTCGCCATGGAAGGGAAGCCGGGCGAGCAGCCGCTGTGCGACAGCCTCATTCTCTGGGCAAGTGAGGGGAGGCCGGGCTCGGAGAGGGGGAGGGCGGGTCGTCGGTTGGGGGTCGGTCGCTTCGCCTGTCACCATCCCACCCCGCCTCGCCCTCCGCCTGCCCCTTCCTCTCACCTGCCGCCCGCCCCGTCGTCTCAGGTGATGGCGGCGCTTCTCGGGGGCCGAAGGGAGCTCGAGTCCCGGCGGGAGTTCCGGCTGCGAAGCCATTCGCGGCTGCTGCTTCACACCACCCTGAAGAAGCAGCCGGAAGACTTTTGCTGCGCGGGGCTCGGAGCCTGACACCTCACCCGCTGCAACCTGTGGAGCCCTCCTCCTCTGCTCGCTTTCCTTTATGCCCCATTTCTGTAATGCAGGCGCCCTTACGTAACAGCGCACCGATTCTTTTAGCAACCTTTTAGCACGTGCCATGTTGGTACAAGCGTTGTACGCGGTATGTACAGTTGAGTGTATGTAAGTGTGCACGGTCACTTATCCATAGAGCAGCTAAGGATGGGGTCCTTTCCCCACTGTGGGCCGGCCCACGCAGTAGGCAGGGTGGGAGGACAGGTCTCAGGTGGCAGGATCCACAGGGACAGCGGATCCTGATGGCGAGCTTTCTCCCGCCCTTGTTCCTGATGTAGGTCTTCCTAGGAGTAGGGTGCCATTTCAGGACCCGCCGCAGGTGCCAAAATGTCTTGGGCTGGTCCTGCCATAATCTACCACCGTCAGTCAGTATGTTCAGTTCAGTCACATAAACGAATCTGATGTGTGGCCCAAATTACACCTTATTTACCCAAACGTATGCTTCATTCAGTGCGGTTTTCCTCCCCAATTCTGCCGCCATGCACCTTATCTCTGTGCATGTTTTTTCAATGTGTTTATCATTGAGTTCAAGTAAATATGCCAGGAGCAGTTTATATAATTGTGCATGTTGCTAAGGAGCCAGCTTACAGGAGGGTTTTTGCTTCTATCTAATATATGATGAGGAAGTTGGCAGTCCTGCTTCATCAAAACCAAAGGTCATTTCAAGAATCCCTTATGCCATGCATCATGAAGACCGAGGAGTGCTTGGTGATCAAAGGTTGATAGTGACAATGTATTCTTATATGGGTTAAACTGAACTTCGCTGTAACCTAGAGTTCTAACTTTATTAAATTGCCACTGGAAAAGCAATCAGTTGGAAAAATTGCATTGAATCTTATAAGCTGCCATAACAAACAAAGATATTTTAAAGGTAATAGTATATTTATCTAGGTCATGGAGCAAGAGACAAATCTAGTCTGGAAACCCTAGCAGTTTCTTGTGTTAAAACACACATTTTGGAGTTTTATTACTAAAAATCGTAAGTGGGGATGAGAGTAAAAGAAGTAGTCCCCATGCTCTCCACTTTTTTTCATATGGGTGGCTTTTGGATAGATTGATGGGAATATAAAGTAATGGACAAAACATAAAGCGACTACTCTTGTTAGTATATTATCATTCATTTCAACCAGAACCAATATACTGTCAGATATAAAAAAGTGTGCCCATTACTTGCAGTGCCACTGATTAAATGTGCACAAGTTCATTGCCTACAAGGAACTGTGTTGTAGAGGGTGAGATAAAAAATGGAGTGAGGGGCTGTGATGATCATCCATTTCCAACCAATAACAGTGCATGGAGGTGGGTATATAGCCCCCTCCCTCCACTGTTTTATGGGTCTAGGTCAGAGGAGGGTTTTTAAAAAAACAAAAATCTGAAGGCCACATTTTCTCATGGATCTGCATAGCAGCTAGCAGCTTTTCAAAGGCTTTGGATTTAACTCTTACTTTTCTACAGTAGGTTATAGTCCAGGATTACAAAAGTCAGGGGTTTACACACCCACCACATCTCCCTAACAGGGAAGAAGAAGGCAGCATCACACTTAAGGGATACTTTCAGTCAGGGCTGGTGAGGAGTGTGGCCTGGGGAAAGTCCTGGAGATTTAAGGTTCCACATCCCTTCCCTTGACTAAAGGGAAGAAAGCCATACTCTAGTATCAGCCTGATGGCTACATGGCAGCACAACTGTAGCTCTTGGTCTTCCCCTCTCCATCTCTTAAACACCAATTTATGTTTGTAAAGCCTGGAATACTCCCCAGGCATACAGAAACCGCCCTTCTTTCTGGAAGATCCCATTTCACTACTGGTGCAGTGTCACTTTGCTTCCATAATATCAAAGGGAATGGTCATCCTTTGCTGCTTTGTGTTGGCTGTTCAACAGTTTTCTTCCCCACTGTATTAGTTTCTGAAGCTTAACATTATTTACAGCCATATGTTGCTCCAGTCTGTGCAGCTTTAATTCTCCATAATGATTTGCTCTTGATGAAGAAAGAAAGAGATTTTTATTTGAAGGAATTCTTATTCGATAACTGAAACCTAAAGCTGTGTGATTAGCAGAAAGAGTTCAAGTGCCTGCCCGTATTAATTGCTACAGTCGTGGTATATACTCTTTGAGGCATCTTTTCTGTACCTACCATACTGAGAGTTACCACTTTGAACAGGGGAAAAACTCTCTGTTTCAGCTTAGCTTCCTTGTGAAACTTAAATCAGACACCTGAACTTCCATTTTCCTCTTGAAATGGTCAGGGTCAGGTTCGCACCCCATCTTTTTGCAGCTGCACAGATTTAGCCACATTTTCTCCTAGGTATAAATTACCGTATTTTTGCCCTATAAGACTCACTTTTTCCCACCTAAAAAGTAAGGGGAAATGTATATGTGTCTTATGGAGTGAATGCAGGCTGCACAGGTATCACAGAAGCCAGAACAGCAAGAGGGTTTGCTGCTTTCACTGCACAGTGATCCCTCTTGCTGTTCTGGCTTCTGAGATTCAGAATATATTTTTTCTTGTTTTCCTCTTCCAAAAACTAGGTGCGTCTTGTGGTCTGGTGCATCTTATAGAGCAAAAAATATGGTAAACCATTAGACTACTGAAATGTGCTGTATATGGTGCTACCCTTCTACCTGGTTCAGAAGCTGCAGCTGGCGCAAAACCCACCTGCTAGGGTGTTTAATGGGCAACCCTAATTTTTGGCATATTACACTGGTGTCAGAATATCTGCACTGGCTTACTTTTAAGTTAAAAGGGAGTTCAAAATTTGGTTGCTGACATTTAAAGTCCTAAACAACTTGGGACCGGGATATCTAGCAGACCACCTCCTCGAGTCCAGGTGAACTTAAAGATCATCTGAGGAAACTTTACTGATCATACCACAACCAGCATATTGTCATTTTAGTTGAATTAAGGAAGTATTTCCCAATATTGCATATTTCTCCCAAATTGCATTGTTTATGATACAGTACAAAGGATCTCCTTTAATAATCAGGAGGGGAGAGACTTAGAATAGAACTGCAGTTTAAATTATTTATGGAAAAATAACTAGCCTTCATATATTTTTGTTTGCTTATCTATATCAATTGCACAGCTGTCCTAAGGAATACAATATTTAAAATTTAATAATATGGTTGCCTGCCATCCCAATCTCTGAGCGGTACAAGATTCCAGGGTTTTCAGGCATTTGCCCAGAGCCCTGTTTAATTGGAATAAGTGACAGCAGAGATTCTGGTGTCTTTAGGATACAGTGTATGGTTTATTTACACATATTTACAACCTGAGCCTAACCCTTACAAAAAACTGGCAACAGTGTTTCTTTCCTAAGTATTTCCTTCCTCTTTCCTTATTTTTAACAAAATATTATTACTACGTAAGCTTTAGTTATTTTAAAAACACCAATACACTGATAATTCCTATTGAAACAAAGTATTTTGGAATATTCTTGTGCTGATTTGAATCATGGTGTATAATTCCAGGCTCTTTTATTGTGCATATTGTATTGTTGATCAGTACCTCCCATCATTTATACTGCATTATTAAGAAATACTACTGAACTATATACCACAAATCAAATACTGCATTCGTCACAAAAACAGAATAGCTTGTTTTTATGTTCTTTCAGAGTTCCTGGAATAGCAAAACCATGAACAAGTTTTCTGTAAGATATGTTCATGTGGTTGACACCTAGTGGATAAAAGATGGAGGTGCTTCTTTAGAAAAGTTTGAGTTGAGCATGCTCTAGGCCTGTGCTTTTAGGAGTGGTTCCAAGATGGATCCCAGACCCAGAAACCATGACATGAAGCCAGCTGTTGTTTCGTCTTATTGGTGTAGCCTACATACATTGTATTTTCCTTGCATATATATTTCTGGGTACAGTTGGAAGTTGTTTTACCAAGTGAGACTTGTAGCCAATGAATATCATAAGGAATAAAGTTGTGATCATTGTTGACTGTCCAGCTTTAAGAACCTAGCTGCTGCATTTTTGTACAAATTTTGTTGAAAAGTCAGTATTTAAAGATAGATCCTTACAGTGCACTAATCTAGTTGAAAAGTTCAAGATTATTGAATCAGTCTTCAGAAGCAAAAAGAAAAAGTATGGCTGTCAAAGACTTGATTCATGCTTCACTTAATGCCGTATAAAGGAACACCCTTCTTAAATTACATAACCTTAATAAATATGTTCAGGAATGCAACCTAGGACTGTCTTCTGCAACTTGTTCATAACAGAACTCTCACACTGAAGCCCTTACTTTCAAGTTAGCAATAGTTCTCTAGATGGTATCCAACAAAATCATACTAAACTTTTTTTTAAATATTTTTGTAAATTACTTAGAAGGTGGTGTGGGTTTGTTTTTACAATCAGGTGGTGTATAAATTTTGTTAAATCCATACTTTGAATAGACCCATTGAAATCAGTTAAATTACTCATATTTATTTCAGTTTATTTATTTATTAAGTATGACTTAGTTGGTTTGAACCCTTTATGTACAAATGTATTTGTTTTAATGATTCCCTTTGCCTAAGAAAAAATCCTGCTCTCTTAATAATAATAGACCTTTATATGAATTTGAGATTGTTCATTTTGCTTTGCTTAAGTTATCTAAGTAGCCTTCCAACAGCTGTGCAAGATAGGTCAGCATTAACCTTTCTTGCAAACAGGGAAGTGATTTGTAACTCCCTGTATCACATAGAGATAC
Source organism: Podarcis liolepis (assembly GCF_965112155.1). Classification (NCBI taxonomy): domain Eukaryota; kingdom Metazoa; phylum Chordata; class Lepidosauria; order Squamata; family Lacertidae; genus Podarcis; species Podarcis liolepis. The sequence goes on from NC_139559.1 coordinate 59,869,759, forward strand.
CTTTTTGGGGTGTCTAACCTAAGCAGTAGTCTGGTTGTAGATTTCTGAAAATAAAAGGAAGAATTTGCTGGCAAACATTCCATCAGTACAGGCACTTCAGCTTTCCAGACACAACAATCCCCCCTTTTCCTCCTGCATGCTCTTCTGGGGGTTCTCCTGATCCGTCCATGCCAATTTCAGGGGCGTGGGGAAGACACGGAGGGGGAGTCTGTTGTGCTGTTTGAAGTCCTTGCACAGGCATCAGGTCACACCCACACCCAGTGGCGTAGCGTGGGGGGTGCAGGGGGGGCCGGCCGCAACATCTGGGGGTTAGGGGGCGCAAATCCACGGGTTAGGGGGCGCAAATTACTTGCCTTGCCCTGGGTGCTGACAACCCACGCTACGCCACTGCCCACACCATACATTTGAAGCTCATTCCCCACCTACAAAGAATTCTGGGAACTATGGTTTATTAAGCTATGTGAAGGGAAAACTACAGTTTCCTGGATTCTTTGGGAGAAACTGTTTAAAATATATTGTGCGGCTGTTTCACTGGGCTTACTCTTAGTGTGTGATTTGCACATGAGGGGTTTGCTGTGAGTACCATTCATCTGGATATCAATATATAGTGAATCTTGCTTAGGTTGAATAAAAAGTGTTTCCAGGCAAACTGCTTGCTATACTCAGCATTCAGACTGCCTTGTGACACAGGCAGGTGATTGGGCTACTATCTTATTTATACACATACTTAATGTGATAGGATTATTTTGGATTATTGTACTGTGCTCTATGTAGGCCTGCCCTTAAAGACAGCCCAGAAACTTCAGTTAGTGCAGAATGTGGCCTTCCATATGATGACCAGGGCAGCCAGCAGGGATCACATTACACAGATCCTAAAATATTTTTGGTGACTGCTTATTTATTTCTGGGCTGAATTTAAGGTGTTGGTGTTGACTTATAAATTCCTAAATGATTTGGGGGGCAGGTATCTGAAGGAGTGCCTCTCTCTCTGTCAGCCTGCCTGGTTCCTTCTCATTGTTCCACAACCAGGGGTGATACATCAGATGGTAACGAGGACTAGGATCTTCTCCACGGTGGAACTGCAATTAAGGAATGCCCTCCTTTGGATGTATGGCAGGTGCTAACACCCTTGCTTTTGGGTGCCTGACTGAGATATGTGTTTTGTCCAGGCATCTGTTAGATATTTTAATTGGTAATTTGAACTGGTTTTTTTTAACCTGCTATTTTTAATAAATGTGGGTGTATTATTGGTGTTTTAACATTTTGTAACCTTACCTGAGAACTGGAATATGGGTGGGCCAAAAATGTTCTGAAATGTATGCATTTTCTTTTGTTTCAAATTAGATAGAAATAGTTATATATATTCTTTCTTCCCTTTAGTTACAAACATTTAATACTGCTGAATCCTGTAAAGATGTTCAGGACTTAACTAATGGTGTTGCCATGGCACAAGTACTTCATGAAATGTAAGTTACTTTAAAGTATGTGTGTTGAATTATTTTGGTTTTCTTGTATATATGTTTGTTTTTCTCTTTCTTTTACACAGCAGTGTTTCATTGCAGATCCCATTTGCAAAATATATTAGCAAAATAAATCACATTCTTTTGTAACTGATCATCTGAGCTTTCTTCATAATCACTTTACCCTTCTTCCTTTATAAGGTACCCGACTTGTGTTATCTTGCAATTCAAATTTTTAAATACGATGGGAGGCAAAAGATGTGTGTTTGTGTATTAAACTTACCGGTACATGGGAACAGTAATTGTGTAAACTTTTATATGTGAAACTCTACTTTGCCTTACCAGCAGTCTTTTCCTACATACTTTTATAATAAAAATAGGACTGGAATTCAGTCGTGAACTACAAACACTTTTGTGATATTCAATAAAAATGGATTAATTTTATTTTAGTGATGCTGCTTGGTTTGACAAAGTTTGGCTAAGCCGTATTAAAGAAGATGTTGGTGACAACTGGAGAATAAAGGTAATTGAAAATGTCAATGTGTGTGTACAAAAGATAACATTTCAAAGTTAAAACTACCGTATTTTACGTCCCATAGGACACTCCGTCCTATAGGACGCACCTAGTTTTTTGGGGGGGAAATAAAGGAATTTCCCCCCCTTTATTCCCCCCCCCAAACCAGGTCGAGGAACAGCGGTATGGCGGCGCTCCGCCTCCCCGCTGTCCCCCAAGCTTGTGGGGCTGGCGCTGGGGAGAAGTGTGCTGGCCGATGTCTGCCCGGTGCGAGGGGCGCTCTGCAACAGGGCGCCCTGCGCGCCGGGCGGCAGGCTGTTGTCCGCAGCGTGGGGAGCCCTGCGGGAGTTCCCGCAGGGCTCCCCATGCTGCGGATGTCTGCCCAGCACAAGGGGCGCTCTGCTTCAGGGCGCCCCGCGCGCCGGGCGGCATGCTGCGGATGTCTGCCTGGTGCGAGGGGCGCTCTGCTTCAGGGCGCCCTGTGTGCCGGGCGGCAGGCTGCTATCCGCAGTGTGGGGAGCCGTGTGGGAGTTCCCGCAGGGCTCCCCACACTGCGGATATCTGCCCGGCGCGAGGGGCGTTCTGCTTTAGGGCGCCCGGCGCGCCGGGCGGCAGGTTGCTATCCCGCAGGTCTCCGGCAGGGCTCACCAGGCTTGCTGATAGCTTCCTGAAGCCTGGAGAGCGAGAGGGGTCGGTGTGCACCGACCCCTCTCATTCTCCAAGCTTCAGCGAAAGCCTGTATTCGCCCCATAGGACGCACACAGATTTCCCCTTCATTTTTGGAGGGGGAAAAGTGCGTCCTATAGGGCGAAAAATACGGTATACCAAAAAAAAACAAAAAAACATCTTATTCCTTTTAAGTTCACTTGGTCTAGCAAGTTAAATTCCGAATCAAAGGCTAGTTCTTGCTCTGTGACCTTCTGTGTAAAACAGTGTGTACACTTGAGGGATGTCCCAGATTGCTTTTATAGATTATTACCTTCTATCAACTATATTTTATTTGCTTAATTTTGATGTCATGGTATTCTCTCATTGAAGTGCTAACATTGACCGCTCTTCATATGCAACAGTGGAAAAATTGTGAACTTCTGTTGTTGCAATGATTCAGCAGCAGTGTTTACATCGCTTCACCAGCAAAATGTAGAAGCGACAAGGGATATAGTATTTCATTTTCTTCAAGATGAATTCATATGTACGAAAAATACAATTTTTAAATGTTTTTTAAAGCATTGTAAATTCATTTGGGGGGTGGTGGGGAGAAATGTAACTTTTCAGTATTCTTTCCCCACCCTCATATTGCAGATGGAGGAGAGGAGGGGAGAGAGATTTGAGACAGGAGGCTCATAGTAATACTGCAGTGTAATTTAACCCGCTGTTAATGTTGTCATACTGCAGATGTGAGCAGGGTTACAGCTTACAGTCATATGATCTGAACATTTGAGACTGTGCCTGAGGTGTGTAGTAACTTGCCACAACTGCCTTAAATAAAATATTTAAGAACTGTCACTTAGCAATCCTACAGCCAGCATTTAGCAGTCTGAGAGGTTGCTGGAAGGAGCATTAGTATTGATCCACTATAGAGGAGGCATGTTGGTGACCAGGAAACTCATTGAAAACAGAGAGCTTGGAAATCCCACTTTAGACTTCTACTTCTGCATTGGAAAAGTTGCATGGCATTGTTGTCCCCATCTCTCAAGATACCCACAGCTTACACTGATCTCTTACAGGAACCCGTGTTCTTCGAAGGACTTGTAATTTATTTTTATTTTTTATTATTTATTTTTTGCTTTCACCTGAGGCTGTTCTGGTTTTATGGTAATAATAGTAATATTAAGTAGTACACTGCAGTGTCCACCTGAGCCAATCATCTTCATATATGTAAAAATTTGTTCAGTAAAGGCTGTCATTGATACATTTAATGCCAAATGTGAAATACAGGAAAATCTTTGCAAAGTGAATTCACAGTCATAACTAATGTTTTCTTTTAAACCTTCTTAGGCCAGCAATTTGAAGAAGGTTCTTCAAGGAATTACAGATTATTATCATGAGGTATAGAAAAAACAGCAGCTGTTAAAGTAATACTTGGTTCACTATAGTCTAAATCTCAATTTGTTTGGTAGTGTTTTTGTTAAATCTTATCACGGGCATTGCTTCATATGTAAAATAGATACAGTACATGCAAAATTGATCTGGGTGGGGTTTTCTGCATTTTTCTAACTTGAACACACCCTGCACTCTGTCACCTGAAAATGGAATCACTTTCTAAAAGTGCTTATTCATGCATTATTTTGCAGGATGTTGCAACATTTAGAAGCTAGTACAGATATATAAAAATATTTAGTGAAATGAGCAAGATCCTAAGCCAAGATTTACAGGCTAAGTCAATGCTGCTTTGCCTCCCTTCTTTAGCAGCCCCTTGTTCCAAATCTCTGCTACCACCACTCCTCTTCCTACACTCACTGCAGAGTTTGCAGCATCAAGCCTGACTTGGTGGTACTGGTTCAGGGACATGCTAGTTGCTGAAAACTCTTGAGGGCAGGCCGCACAATTGTTTTCTCACTTCCTACTCACCCTTAATCATCAAGTAATGACAGACACGGATTATCAGACAGATTTTTTTCAAGTGTGTGTGTGGGTTTTCCCTCTAGTTTTTTCCTGACTGGACTTGTTCTAATGTACTTGTATACTTTAATAAATTCCAGCAGACCCTGTAAAATGTACTTGGTGCATGCATGATAAAAAAAAGTGTCCTTTACCACAAAAAAGCTAGAGGGTTTTAACTTCTGCCTGCCTTCCAAATAATCTGACAAATTCTGCCTTCATGGACTAATTTCCTCCTCATGTCATTATGAAATTATAATGACAGATTTCCTCTGCAGTTTTTAGGTCAGCAGATTTCAGAAGATCTCCTTCCTGATTTAAGCCAGATATCTGAACATTCTGATCCAGTAGAGCTGGGCAGGTTACTGCAGCTTATTTTAGGCTGTGCGGTCAACTGTGAAAAGAAACAAGGTAAATGCTTTTCCTGTGAATCAGCCACCTTCTGTTGAGTTTTAAGGATCATACTAGCTTTCATGGAGAAGTTGTGAAATAGCTTGCGGAGATGAAACTGAAAGGGCACACAGCCTCTATTCTGTATGATTTGTGAAGTGAAGTGAAACTTGGGTTAGTTGGGATACCACCCTTTTAAACCATCTCATCAGTGCAAGGATTTATGCTTGGGCTATGGAACTTTCCCCCCTCTTACCTGCAGTGCATGCCCAACACCCTACCATAGCTAAAAAAATTTTTTTTAAAAGCTTAAACTCTGCATGTGAGTTCTCAACATGTTTTAAAACTTTTGGTTAACAGAATGGATGCTATTTTAATAAATAATAATTTTAAAAATAAAATCAGATGTGAGACTCAGAATTCCAGTGTGCTCTAATTTTTGTTTTCAGTCTTCTGACCAACCCAAAAGTGCAATCCAAAATGCTTTTTCTTGGAGTTAAATTCTTGACGAACATCTAAGAAAATGTGTTTAGAACCAAGGGTGTAAATTACCTTGACAGCTTGTTAATCTGTACCGTCAAATGGAATGACAGAGAATTCTGATGATGGAGTAACTGAATGTCATATAACTGAACCCATCCCACAGCCACATGTTTGGTGATGAGTATTTCTGCATTTTAGAGGGAATTAACTACAGCTATAGTTAAAGGAATTGCAGTCTGGCTAAAATGTTAATAATGATACTTTAACCTGCTACAGTATTTTCCATAATGAGTACTACATAAATGTTAATACTTGGTTAGAAGTAAGGTTTTGGGGCGGGGTGGAGGGGTAGAGCAAATATGAAAGGGGTAATTTCTGTCTCCAGGTTTTTTAGGATATTTCTTCTTACAGTAAACAAACTTTTGCTAATTTTATCTTGTAGAGCATATACAAGTTATAATGACACTAGAGGAGTCTGTCCAACATGTTGTTATGGCTGCTATTCAAGAGGTAAGAAGTAGTTATAATACACACCAAAAATGAAATCATTCTCTTTTCTTAAAAAAACCCCCCCAAAGGGTAGGGGATCTCCAGGACTGCAATAGTAACAAAACAATTGATCCTGGTTATGATTCTATTCTATTCTATTCTATCTCAGAATCTCTCGTTACCCTACTATCTTCTACATAGTTTAAAATAAGTTGTTTGATCAAAGTCTGGTTTCTTTGCAGGCACTATTTTGAGGGATTTGGTGTAAAGAGGGCACACATATGCATAAATGTGTCTAGCTTTAGTGAGCATTTCACTTTTTAAACTTCACATAAGAAGTGCCATGTTATATTTATCTAAATTTGGATGTGTGTGTCTTATGTTTTGATATTTTTAGAAAATCTCCAATGACGTCTTATTAAAGGGGGAAATGCAATTCGATCTATGAACTGGACTGATTCAGATTGTTTGTGCCAGTTTGGCATCTCAAAGACAAAGAACATGACAAGATAAAGGGAAATTTTTGATGGCTTTTAGCTAACACGTGTTTTGTGGGTCAAAATAAAGTATACCTCATATAATCAATAGCAAAAAGGCCATTTTTATTTGAGAAGATTTAAGAACACAACTGGAACTGCCTCTAATCTAGAAGAGGTTGTGTGTGTTTTTGATGGGCACTGTTAGTTGGGCTCAAGGTTTTAGACAATTAGTTTTAAACTTGGAGAAATATGTTGTACATCACTTCTTCTTTTTTAAACATTGCAGTTGATGAGCAAAGAAATAGTGGGCTTTGTAAGTGAGTTGCCTGGCGATCTGGAGCAACAGGTAATTTTTATATGTAATGTTTCCAGCAGTGTTTAAGCCCTTATTTTATTTTTACCATAAGTTTCCACCTAGTGGATTTATCATTGTGTTCACCCAGTCATTTCTCTCTGTCCTAAGAGCCACACAGTGGTCACTGAATGAAATGATCTTTGAGTTCTGCAGTGGGAATTGCCCAGGACCATGACCGCAAGGTGTGGCTGGTTTTCAGATTTCTCACAGCCTGAAGGCCTGGATGTCTCGGTTCTAGAATAACTAAAAGCACCATAATCTGAGGATAGGTGAAATTCAGGCTAATGCCTTCAAAGGAAGCAGATTTGAACCAAATATTGAAGGGGAGGGGAGGGGGTCACACTTCCTAAGACTTAGTTTCTATTTACCCAGCGTTCTGTGTTAGTTATTTGGTGCCTGTCTATCATCTTCACAGTAGGGGGGATGCTGGGTATGTATGGTCATTAAATATATGTTGCTAAATCACTGAAAACAAAAACTCTCCAACATTTTGAAGCTGAAAAGAACATTGGAAGAACTCAATGAAGTACTAGCAGAGAAAGAAGAGCTGAAACAAAGATGCCAAGAACTAGACCTACAGGTAAGCTCATAATTTGTTCCTAAGTGCTTTTCTATAAGCAGATTAATTTTGTAAATTTGATAGTTTTTCAAAATCACATTTCTGCCAGTTTCCTCTTTATAGCATTCACATAGTTGATTCTTCTGTTCTACAGTTTTTTGTGAGTTGTACTGTTCATCGTGCAATGCCTCATCTCTGCTTATAGCGAAGAAGATTGTATATCAGGTTCTTCTTGCATTCCTGAGGCCAGAGTTTCATTTTGGAAACTTGGATAATATGTATTATCACTTTATTCCATGTAGCTGCAGTGCTGTTTTCTGGCTGGGGTTTGGGCAGCAGCATAAGGTCACCATCTGTGACTTTATGCCAGCAGAAGAATTATTCACTGATGCTTTAAAGTGCTCGTGCAATGGTTCAAAAGGCTGTAGCAGTTTCAGTAGTGCTCTGTAATGCTCTGTTCAGAGATCCATTGTTTTCAGGGAATGGGAAGAGCCATTAGTTTTCTAATAGCATCTGCTAACCAGACACATCCATCTGTGCTCCTCACTGCCATTGTTGGATGTACCTTATTTACTGTTTAATATTGTCCATTGTGGCAGCCATTTGATTCTGTCTTGCATTACGGTTAGTAGTTTGTGCAATTGAGTTTTTAATTAGGAATTTATAGATCAAATGCACTAAATACCTTTTCTGCCTGAATTCTGACTAGCAAGGCTAGTTGACCCAACATTGCAAAAGGGACACATTTCTTGTTATTTAAACTGGCAGAAGGAAGAAATGACAGTGATTGCAATTCTGCCCACACTTAATTGGGAATTGGCACTGTTGAATTTAGTAAAACTTTTTTTGTGTAAACACACATAGGATTGGACTGTAAGTTTCTTCCTTTCTTATATAGGAGAAGTAAAGGAATAGGCTGAGTATTTAAAGGGAGGGGCAGTATACCTATGTAATCCACCTTAAGTTTTTTGGGAAATGTAGATTTTTTTAAAATAATAATAATAATAATAATAATAATAATAATGCTGAATGTCTATCCTGACCCTGATCTTGCTTGTCTCTAGTCTAAAAAATGTAAAATATATTTTGGCTAGCCTGGCACAATTAACGAATGCCTCTGTGATATACTGAATATATGTTTATTTGAAAATCAGGAAAAAAATTGCTTCTTGCTTAAACTAATTGTTAATAAATTCACTTATAAGGTCTCAGTCTCCCATGATTCTTTACAAGAATTTATGAAAGGTAGGTTTCTTTTTGTTTCAGGGAAAAGTAACCCAAAGAGCACAATGCATTCTAAGTACCAATGAACTAACATGTGACTTGCTCTGACGTTTGATATTTTAAAATTAACACAATGGCTTTTACTAGAAAAGGCTTAAGAGCTCTGTTCTTTTAATCTGCGGCTCCTTTATGACTGTTAATATACTTACTGTTGTGTTCCCATTTCTTAGCTAGCAGCGTTTTCAGAAATAATTGCAAAATGCATGTTCTTGTATATGATGCTGTCTTATGGCTCCAGAAGTTCATTTTTGCCATAGCCATTCACGGCTGAGTATTAGTACCATGTAGCTTTTATATCTTCAGTTTACCAACCTGGGAATATTTTTCTCTCTAAGACTTCTTCATGCCATTTTATTTCTACTTATGCTATACCCTGGAAACCTTATCTGAATGGACTCTGGCCTGATCTAGCATGGCAGTTCCTGCATCCTTATGCAGAGCAAATGGAAATTGCCTGGAAACTGGATCAGACTAAAGTCCTTCTGGTTTTTCATTCAAAAGCAAAGCATGGTGGTGAAGTCTTCCCCTTGTTGATTATCCCAGCATCTAATATGCAGAAGTGCAATGTCTCTTTCCATGCAGATAATGTTTTGCTATTGTGGCTGATAGGACTTGCAGTGTAATCAAAGTTAAGGTATCTCCAGCCAAGATCTGAATTGCTGCAAGTGAAGAGAAAATAACCACATGACAGTTCCGTGTGTAGATTTGCAAAGAGCAACACAAGAATTTGAGCCTCACAAGGCAGTAGAATTGCCGCTCATAAGCATATGGAAGCCTGAGTGATTAGGCTTTTTGTCTCATGAAAGGTTTTACTACAACTGTCTGGGGTAAGAGCACAGTGGCAGTAGCTGTCTTATGAACTGAAGATCTACTTTGGAACTCAGCCTAAGCCCAAAGCCCTAAAGACACAAATCCACTGAAATAAAATCAATGGGACTTGCTTCTACAAAATTTGATTATGTACATAAAAACAAGCATGCTATAATTTAATACAAGATAACAAAACTTTAGCAAAGGCAACCACTTAAAAATCTTTTTTGCTGCTAAGCTGCACTTTGTCTGTGAAACACATTATTTCACTGGGGTCAGTTACCTGTACATTTTTGTCAGCTGTTTTGATGGATGAACCATAATCCTGAAGTGGGTTCTACCTCTTTAGGTAGCTGCCCTTCAAGAAGAAAAGAGCAGTTTGATGTCTGAAAATGAGATTATGAATGACAGATTGGACCAGCTGGATGGTTCTCTTGATGATACAAATACTGCAGTTGCAAAGAAGTATTTCAATGCACAAATGCAACTAGAGCAACTACAGGAAGAAAATTTCAGGTATGGATTGTTGTCATTTGATAGCCCTATCACTTCCAGTAAACTCTTAAATGGACTCCTTTAATGCACTCTGTGGTGTTGTCATTGAAAACAGTTCAGAAACTACAACTCATACAGAAACTGCAGCCTGATTGTTCTTAGTAGAAGTAAACCAGTCCTATCATGTTACTCTATTTTTTGTGTAGCTGCAGTGGCATTGCTTATAAAGTCAGAACAGCCTGGGCCAAGTGTGCTCGTGGAATACCTGCTCTCATATTTACCTGCTCATTCGTGAATATCTCTTGAAGAGGCCTTGTTTAGGGTTCTGCCGCTAAGGGCAGTTCATAGTTTAGGAATCAATGATACCACCTGTTCAGTGGTTCCACCTAAGCTGTGGAATGCAATCTGTAGAAAAGCTAGAGAGACTACTTGGTGGTCGTCTTCTTCTTCTTCTTCTTCTTCTTCTTCTTCTTCTTCTTCTTGCCTTGTGTAAAAAATATATACATTTTCCACCAGGCTGTTGACAAAGGAAATATCCTTCCCCCTACTATTGTGGCCCTATCTACCATAATTATGCTGCTTTTAATTATTGTATTATGTTGTTTTATCTTATTTATTTTTATTTTATGTCTTAATAGCTTTAGTTTATCCATAATCTTAATCTAATTTATGAGTAGACTAGGAACAGACTAGATGCAAAACCTACATTTTAAAAATGTTGTTATTTAGACAGGACAGCCAATCTATATAAACTTGTCCTTTGTATTCATGTGCATAAGGAATTTTGTAAATGCCCTTTGCATGATAAAGCACTGTTAAATATTCTTGTTCCACCACTGCAATAAGCGTGCAGTAAGGTAAAAGAATACACATGACTTGTGTTTAAAGAAGGGACTAATGGGAAATCTTTTCAGTAATCCTATTTTGTTTATGTAAAGGCTTGAAACTGCAAAAGATGATTATCGTGTTCATTGTGAAGAACTTGAGAAACAACTGGTTGAGCTTCAGCATCGAAATGATGAACTGACCTCTCTGGCAGAAGAATCAAGGGCTCTAAAAGATGAGATTGATGTTCTTAGGTATGCTAAAAATCAAATTTCACTCCTGCTGAAGGCTGTGTCAGTGCTACAGTTTGAAAAAGCTTGGGAGTTCTTATAAACTGCAGTACTCTATTTTGCATGAATGAGCAAATTTAAAGAGATCAATAGAGAACATTACATTGTAATATAGTACATGTTAATTAAGGGTTTGTATCACTGAAGCTGCCAATACTATTCTAAGTGATATTTAATGTCCTAGTCCTGAAAATGAAAAATATCCCAAGAACTAAGAGATGTTATCATGGATTTTTTATTTATATGTCTTCATGCATGTAACTGATAACTTAAGAAAATAGGATACCTTATACGCCATGAAAAGTAATATCTCACAACCACTATATCCTATTTCCCACAATCGTGTGGGAGTCAAAGCAAAGGTAAATTGTTTAGTGTTATACCATAGATTAAACTTTATTAGGATAAATAAATTTACTGATTCCATTTCCATGTTGCACCAAAATATTGGCTACCTGAGTTTCTTATATCCTGATTCAGTAACAGTAAGTGGAGACCCCATGAAGTGTGTGTGAGGGAGAGGGAGAGGGAGCAAGCTCTATTGGCATGTTGTACTAAAAAAAACATTCTGTATACTTTGTTGAAGGTAACCCTATCCAACCCAGTGGGAACTTGCTTCAGAGTCTACCTGAATAGGATTGAGAATGCTAATCTGAGGGTCCATAGTGACAACTGAAGCAGGGCCGTCTTTATTCTAGATCTGTTAATCCGGAACTCTTTTGTCTCCAGCTCCACCCATCATCAGCTCTAGCATAAGCCTGAGAGGATGTAGAAAAAAATATTGCCTGCTCTTGTATTTGTTGTTGTACAACAGCTGTTTTGTGTAATAACCCGTTTTGAGAACAGAGGCCTAACCTTTCTCTTGAGGCCCATATGCATATTTCATTTACATTGGCAATCCATCATGAATTCTGCTTGAGGATTTATCGCCATCAAATAGTGTTATGTAATTGAAAAGTCCTAATATCTCAACTGGGAGCTTTCTCTGCCTGAGCCCCATGGCTTGTATAATTCTATGAAAAACAAAATTCTAAACAATGAATGTTTGTCCCATTAGTTCACATTCTACTCTTGGGCACTAGAAGCAGTTAGAGACATGGTTTTTTAAAGAACTCAACTTTTGTAGTGCCCATATTTCTGAAAAAGACACACACAGGACGCTTTGCTCCTACAGGACGCTTGCTGACAAGACAAACAAGCTGGAGTCAACCGTTGAGGTTTACCGCAAAAAACTGGAGGACCTGAATGACTTTCGCAGACAGGTGAAATCGCTTCAGGAAACAAATATGATGTATATGCACAATACCGTTAGCCTAGAGGAAGAGCTGAAGAAAGCCAACGCAGCCCGTGCACAGCTAGAAACATACAAAAGGCAGGTAAGAGATAAGCTTTGCTCACATCCTGTTTGTACTTCTGTTTTTCCTTATTATTTCAGCTCTTAAAAAGTTGTGGTGTTTGGATCAGAATTGATTCAAATGTAAATTTAAGCCTCGCCACCATGCCAACCCCAAATTTGCAGCCGCTTCCATTCCTGCCACACATTTATATGGTATGTTATTTCCCCCAATGGAACACTTGCCAGTGCACAGTGGCTCCAATATTTACCCTCGTATCTTTAAAGAGGCAGCACAGGGGCAGCAGTTCGCATGTATTAAATCCAAATATATTGTTGTGAGGCCTTTTTCTGTTTTCCTTTTGAATCCTAGAAGTGTACTCCACTGCAGAGGTGGACTCTGTGTTTATGGAAGAACACACAGAGAGCTGCCCCGTCACGAAAATGAATGACGCAACCCCTATAAGTGTGCTGAGTGTGCCCACTAAAGTTTGCATGCCTACAGCCAGCAGCTGGATCAGGGTACTTAGCTCCAAAGAAATTAAAAGGATATTTCTTTGTAGAATATTCCACTAAAGAATTCAAATGATACCAGCTGAATCTGGTGACTTGGAAGTTGAAGATACAGTGTGGTATTTGTCTGCTTGCTAAAGAGATAGTGGTCAGGGGTACATCTGAAATGTTTTAAATGAACAGCTAAATGTTGGACACAAAGTCATTGTTAGATTAAAACAGGATGTTTGTAATGTTGCTGAAAGGGAGAACCTGGTTATTAGAACTCATGAAGGCATTTGTGTTAAATGACACTTAAATTCTGATGGTGGTATTCTTTCTTCCCCACTCCCACCCTTAGAACAATTTTTAAATAAATCAATTTAGAAGCCCTTTAAGACAACATGTGTTTGCCTTTTCAAACAAGGTCCAAGAACTTCATAACAAACTTTCTGAAGAATCCAAAAGAGCTGATACACTAGCATTTGAACAGAAGCGACTGGAAGAGAAGCATGAAGCGTTAATTAAAGAGAAAGAGGTACAGCTTCTAAAAGTGTAATAGAAATGTATTTGTATGTTTTTCTCCAAATACCTGGGATGCAAGATAGGTAGGATGTCATATTGATGGGGACCATTTTCTCTTCTTCCCAAGTAATGTAACCCTCTGAATCTCAAGGGATTTAACTGCAGAGATTGAGAGGCAGAAGGTAGCAATGCTGGAATTAAAATAGTTATTAAATAGTATAAAAATGAGATTTGCTAAACACAGCAAATATACTGCTTGAAGCCAGGGCTGACAGGATCTGCCAGTTTCAAATCGCTCAGTTTCTCATTTTTCCAGTCTTCAGTTCTCCATATTTCTACAGCAATTTGCAATTATAAAAAAAGCTCATGAAAATTCATTAGCATTATAGTGCGCATTTCTCCTAACACATTTTTGTATGCAGTTTTGACTAGTGTCAAAACTTTTTTTTTTGCAAGCAATTTATCCTAATATAATGTATTATTGCATGTTATTTTCACTAGCATATTCACTTTTATGTACTTTCCCCTAATACATGTGCTGTCAAAAACATTTTGGTTGGAGAGCTACATTGCAAAGTTTTGAAGGGTGGCTGTGCTTCAGTTCTCATATTGTTTCTGAATTTGCAAATTTGATAGATTCGCCTTTAAGCGTGAACTAAACTTAATTTCGCTCCCATTCCTAGTTGAAGCAGATTTTCTGGTTAAAGCCAAGGTTTATATTTAGGTCAATTTAGTTAAAGTGTTTGTAAATGTTTCTGCCAGCCTTCTACCAGCTATAGGCCCCAACCTATTTGAGGTGAGACAAAATGGAATGAAACGTCTGTAAGATTTCAGGTTTTCAGGTCTCCTTATCCATTACAGTCCCTCAAACACCTGAATGTTGTGAGTTTCTCTAGAGTGGTACTCATTATAGTGCAGGGAAGCTTCAGCAGAAAGAAGCTAACAAAAAAATAAAAAGAAACTAGCCTGGTATCAATTGTCCATGTTCGGCAACTTCTTGTCTGGAGTACTGTAATGCACTATCTATGGTGCTGCCCTTGAAGACAGTAGGCTGCTGCTAGTGTAGAATGCTGCAGCCATGCTGATAAGCGGAGGAGCTAAGTGAAGCTATGTATCACCAGTCCTGAAAACACTGCACTGGCTCCCAGCGAGCTGCCAGGTCTAATTCAAGGTACTAATACTAGCATAGGCAAAGGGACCCCTGACCATTAGGTCCAGTCGTGGCCGACTCTGGTGTTGCGGCGCTCATCTCGCTTTATTGGCCGAGGGAGCCGGCGTACAGCTTTCAGGTCATGTGGCCAGCATGACAATACTAGCATATAAAGCCCAAAATTACTTGGGACCCAAAGTACTTAAAAATGTCAACCATCTTGTACTCTACGATCACCAGGGGAGACCTTGGTGGTGGTGCCAGTACTGGGAGCTGCCCAATTCGCAGTGACTCATTACAGGATTTTTTCCGTGGCAGTTCATTCATGCAAGCTGTGGGGAATGCAGACGTGTCATGTCTGATGCCAGCACACCTTGTGGCATGCTCACGGGGCCACCATGGAACTTGGGGTGGGGGCAGCCATTTCGGAATTTTGCAGGAGCCTCACTTGACACCCCGGGAGGAAAACAGATAGAACATAGACAGAAAAAAAAATGCATTTCACATTTACCACTCTTAAACTTTGTTTTATTTTCAGAGATTGATAGTTCAGCGTGATGCACTGAAAGAGACAAATGAAGAGCTCAGGTGTTCACAGATGCAGCAGGATCACCTGAACCAAACGGGTATATGTGTTTCCTTCCTGTGGAATCATGTTATTCTTTAAGCTACAGATAGCTTTATTACTTTACTATTATCTTTTCAGATGCATCTGCTGTGAAAAGTTATGAAAATCTTGCTGCTGAAATTCTGCCTGTGGAATATAGGTAAGAAAGGAGCCTAGAATGTTTGCAGAATGAGAGCTGTAGATAGCTTATTCAATTATTCAGTGTGACTGAATAATTGAAAAGACATACTCCCATAAATGGAAAAAGTGAATGTTTTAAACTTGCATATCTCATAATGCATTCACTGTATAAACTTGTCCTAAACTTGTCCTGTAATGACATATAGAAAGTCCCACTGGATTCTTATGGACAACTTCATACATTTTTTTGCAGTGTGAAACTTTACTTCTAGGGCCCAAATCCAGAAGGCAATATCATTTTAAATTTCCTTCCTGGAGAAAAAGATATCCAGCCCCACTTCCCAGCTGCTTCTTTGATTTCACCCCTTCCAACTTAATATTAGTGTTCAAACTTTTCTTTTCTTTTAATTAGGAGCTGCTTTAAAGCAGGAAGTGAGTGTTAAAAAGCTCTACAGTACTTGAACCGTTCTATCACTACCACTTAGTGCAATTTGGTGCATGCTTACTCAGAAGTAAGGGCCATTGAATTCAGTGAGACTTATTCCTAGGTAAAAGTACAGTCATACCTTCTGTTGCATCCACTTCAAGTTGCGTCTTTTCGCGTCACGTCCCATGGCAACCCGGAAGTACCGGAACGTGTTACTTCTGGGTTTTGCTGCTTGCACATGTGCAGAAATGCTAAATCGCGAGCTGTGGGCATTTCATGTTATGGACGGGCCTCCAGGACAGATCCCATCCGTAACATGAGGTACCACTTTATAGTATTAACAGCCTTGAAT
This sequence comes from Podarcis liolepis, assembly GCF_965112155.1. NCBI lineage: Eukaryota > Metazoa > Chordata > Lepidosauria > Squamata > Lacertidae > Podarcis > Podarcis liolepis. The sequence continues at coordinate 59,885,820 of NC_139559.1, forward strand.
TTCTGAGTCAAGGCTTTTTTACTGGAGTGAAATTGAAATAATATCATATGACCTGTTCTACAACCATACTTGATACTTGTACACTGTAATGTAGAATGCCTCGTTATATATATTTGTGGGGGAAATGCCACTGATAAAAGCTAAACTTCTTGTAAAACACCTTTGTTTATAATTTTGTGTTTGAACCTCAGAGAAATGTTCATCCGGCTGCAGCATGAAAACAAGATGCTCCACTTGCAACAAGAGGGATCAGAAAATGAACAAATTGTGGAGCTTCAAGAGAAGCTAGAACAAAAGCATCGGACAATAAATGAATTAGAGACTGAAAACAGGTATACTCCCCCCCCCCCCACTTAAAAGGGCAGGATTTGACTAATGAACCCCGTCTGCTGGAGCCCTGCACCAGGACTTTCCCTTGCATGACTGGTCTTTCCCCTCTCTGCTCCCCGCTATAAGCCTCCTGAAATTGGCTCAGGCCATGGGGGTTTGGGAGAACTCCCCCAACTGGCATGTGGGAACAGGGAGGTCATTCCGCCTAGCAAGCTGCAGTGCTTGCACAGGCAGAACATTCTTCTAGCGTGACACTGACTTCCACCCAAAGTTTGTTGACTGATTTTTGGGGGAAACCTACCATAGAATGGGTGCAGGACTCATAACCAAACATATAGCATACAAGCAGTGGATGATAAATACCGAATAAGTGCAAAAACGCAAAATAAAAAGGACAAAGCAGCTGTCAAATCTGCCAGAAAGTTGACTTCTTTTATTTCTTATACTTGAATTCTGACGATTAGCAATTGGATTGTTAGATGTACATATAACATTTGTGTTCTTTTAAAAATGCTTCTCCATAGGCTGAGCAAGGAGCGGGTTGGAGAGCTGCAGCAGCAGATTGAGGACCTCCAGAAGACCTTGCAGGAACAAGAATCCAAGACTGAAGGGGAAGGGGTAGGTATTAGATGGGGATAGTTTTCATAATACAGCTTCCTGCTGTTTGTTGTCCTAGCACCATGGTTTTGTTGCTGAAGGCTCTGTTTACAATGAAAACATATCTTTAGCCATGTAAAATGTAAAAACAAACTGAAAAGCAAACATTCTGAAATGATTAGAAAAAGCTTTTGAAAAAAGGAAGTGGGGAACTTGAATCTGAGTTTCACATGCAAAACAATCTCTTTAGTCCTCCTGAGTGATGGTAAGAATAAGCGATAAAGAAAATTAAAAAACACCTTTTGCTTAAGTCATCTTTGGAGAGAGGCCTCCCAACATTACATTGTTGGAAGCAATCATTAAGCACTAAACTAGCACCTGTGTGTGTCATCTGCAGCTACTAGAACTGGTTACTGTTGGGAATAAATTACTGTCCTGTATATGACTGATAAGACCTAATAAATGTTACTTGTTTTTATAGTCCAGCAAGCTGAAGCAGAAGATAGCAGCACATATGTAAGTTACAAGATTAGCATATACTTTATTTTAGTGTGCTGTATGTGTGTAAACATAAAGCATGAGAGATTCTTTTTGACTATTTGCAAGTTGATTCATGTCTTCTGTCCCTTCCCTGCTGTGGAAGGAGAGGGAGTGATGCTGCCATGGGCATTAAGGAAGTTATTCCAACCCGTATCAGCCCTCCCTGCAATACTGTACATTCTTGATGCAAGCAGACAGCTTCATAACCCTGTTGGAGGAGCCAGTAGGGTGGTGCTATGGAACTGGCCTGCCAGCAGTTGTGTCACTTCCACTTACCATGATTGTGAGGGGGCAGGGCAGTATGAGATTGGGGTGGGGCGGGAGCACCAGGTTGGCTCTGCTGGTATGCCAGCCCTGCCCTGCCCCCACTGTCTCAGTCAGTACCTATGATCCTGTTTCCAGGACGCCACCGAATGCTCCTGCCTGATTGATGATCTCATTCATTCACTTGTCTTCCCCTGCATGACTCCATATCCAGCATGGTATTTGTAATGTTCTGTAGTCACTCAGAACTGCAGCAATTAAATTGCATATTGTCCAAAAGCAGGTTTGAATATACCAACAACTTTTTTTAAAACCTTCACTACTTTTTTTAAAAAGCTTTCCAGTTCTTTGTGTAGACAAGACCTACAATATTTGTCTTGGAAAACCATTGAGTATCTTCTGTTTCCTAAGTGTCTGCTCTGAAAATTTATATATTTGATTTGGGATAGTTTGCCTTACAGCTAATTTGTTAGTGTTTCTTGCTTCCAGTTCGTTTTTGAAAATATAGTAATACAGCCAAACCTTGACTCCCGAACGCCAAAAACCTGGAAGTAAATGCTCCGGTTTTTGAACATTTTTCAGAAGCCAAACGTCCGACGTGGCTTCTGCTTGAGTGCAGGAGGCTCTTGCATCCAATCAGACGCTGCACCTCAGTTGTGCAACATTTCGGAAACTAAACGGGCTTCCGGAACGGATTACATTCGACAACTGAGGTTTGACTGTATCTGGTATAGAGCAGTTTATCTGGCTATTTTGGGCTCGTGAGAATATGAAATGCTGATGTGGCCTGATCTCTGATTTTGAATCTTACAGGGAAAAATTGAGTGAAGTCCATGATGAATTGCAGAAGAAGGAGGCGCTTCTTGCAGACCTGCAGCCAGATCTAAATCAAAATGGTGAGTGATTTGATGTGAATGTTAATTTTTATCACCAATATTGTTTCATTACAGTTTCTCCTCATGCCTGGGCTAGGCTACGTGCTTGGTATCTTATTCCATTAGTCTGTAAAATACTGCAGAACGGTACCTGGTACATGGGAAGATGGTGTCCTTTTCCTCTTGCTCTGATAACTAAATCTTAAATGATTGAGTTGCTGTCCATGAGATGGTGTCATACTGTGCTTCTCGAAGGACAATGATGAAACTCCATGTGAAAGTAGAGAGAAAAGCCGCCACAAGCCAGACTTCCTTGGCTATCGTTCGATGGTACTTGCCTGGAACTCCTAGTTGTTCCTATTATGGATAGAAATAATTAAATGGTTGTGAACCCTTCTGGAGCCTGCTGTATCCCAACTCATGTTCATCAATTATTTGAGGCTTCGATAAGACACAGTCTCCATTAATAATGACATTTGGTTTTCTGATAAACAGCACAAAAAATTGAAGAACTGGAAGCAGCTCTGCATAAGAAAGATGAAGATATGAAATCGATGGAGGAGAGGTATAAAATGTACCTGGAAAAAGCAAGAAGTGTGAGTATTTTCTAAAATGTCAGGTTTTTTCCCCTACAAATCTGGAACTGGTAGCCCCTCTCTCGTGCTAACTACAGTTGTACCTCGGAAGTCGAACGGAATCCATTCTGGAAGTCCATTCGACTTCCAAAAGGTTCAGAAACCAAGGTTCGGCTTCAGATTGGCTGCAGGAAGCTCCTGCAGCCAATTGGAAGCCGTGGAACCCATGTCAGACATTCAGGTTCCAAAGAACGTTTGCAAACCGGAACACTCACTTCCGGGTTTGCGGCGTTTGGGAGCCAAAACATCAGAGTACCAAGGCGTTCAGCATCCAAGGTACACCTGTACCATCATGTTTAAAGGTGGATTCATTCTATATTTTGTGTTCAGCTTTTCTAGTTCTGTTGTTTCAGCTTTCATTCAGCAACATCAACCAAAATGCTTACACGTGCTTTTATATAGTTGACATTTTTAACCAGTGTTAGAGCAGACCTGTTGGAATTAATTGGCATGACTAACGTAGGTCCATTAATTTTACTGGGTCTCGTCTGTTTCTTAACTTAGTTGGATACAATACATTGTGCTGGTTCTTTTGTTTTTTTAATGAAGCGTTGCACATCTTACTGCTGAATTATTTTGATTGGGTAGGAGGTAGGTTTGCCAAATTAATTTATGTTCATCTTTATGCAGGTGATAAAAACGTTGGACCCCAAATTAAATCCTGCATCTGCTGAAATCATGTTGCTGAGGAAACAGCTGACAGAGAAAGATAAAAGAATTGAAGCACTTGAGGTAAGAACAATTTTAGCATCTCCTCTGGATGTTGTTTCCAATTTAATTACAGGAACTGCTATACAGAAGAGCCAGGAGAACAGTTATTTCAAAAACCATTGTTTATAACCATACATAGTAGGAAAGTATAGAGAGAACAGAGCATTCAATACAAGCTCCAGTATTCATTGAGATTTATGAAGCATCTTACAAAATTATGTAAACATGGATCACTTGGTTAACTTTGAATGTTGCGGCCAATATAATTTCCTTTGCCTATATCTTAACAATTTGTAATTTTTTTGTAGGGAGAATGTAAATTGGCCAGGCTACATGACCATGAAGAAAAGTTAATTGTGTCTGCATGGTATAACAAGGTAAGCTAAAGTGTGTCTTGTTTGTGTGAGAGAGTGAATATGTGAAAATAAGTATTAATACTTCTCAGAAGCCAAAATAGTCAGAAACCCATTACTGAATTTTGAAATTTAAGAAATGCCCATTTATTGAAATGAGGGATTGTTTTCTATGTTGAGAAATGAAGATGGTCCATATCTCTAGTAGTACTGTAACCACTATGTATTTAGCATAAGCAGTGTGCTAAATGCTACATAACAACTGCCCCCCACCCCACTTTTCTGACATATTTGCAAGTTGTCCTGTAGCATGGGTGGGGAGCTTGGTAGATTGTACCACTGCAGCCAGTCAGACTTCTGAGAAGATGGTGGGTTGAATCCAGCACTGCATGCACAGAGTTCTGCTCACACAATTGGATTTTCATTCCTCTCTTCCTTTGGAGAAGATTTTTGAGTGGGCAGGCAGTGGGGGCTGCAGGGGAGGTTTCATTACGCAAGCAGAAATCTGCCATGCAAGTAGAGCAGCAGCATCATGTACAACCCCGTGGAGTCATCATACATAATGTTTCCTTTTAGATTTATAATATGCATTCTAAATTTAGGTTTATAATCTACAAAATTTAAAATACGAAATTACCTACTTTCAATGTCCTCCTCTGCGGTCTAACCCACAGAGCCTAGGGCTTGCCGATCGGAAGGTTGGCAGTTCGAATCCCCGCGACGGGGTGAGCTCCCGTTGCTCGGTCCCTGCACCAGCCAACCTAGCAGTTCGAAAGCACGTCAAAGTGCAAGTAGATAAATAGGTACCGCTCCGGCGGGAAGGTAAATGGCTTTTCCGTATGCTGCTCTGGTTCGCCAGCAGCGGCTTAGTAATGCTGGCCACATGACCCGGAAGCTGTCTGTGGACAAACGCCGGCTCCCTCAGCCTATAGGTCAGGCGTACCTTTACCTTTAATGTCCTACTTTGTATGATTTCTTTCAGAAAATGGTATATGTATGAATAATAATTTTGAGTAATAGTGGCTATAATAGCTGCCAGAATCTCTTAACTGTTTTCAGGAAGGAATGCAAGGAATCATGTTTAATCTTGCTTCATTCCAGAGCTTAGCATTTCATAAACTGGGCATGGAATCTAGACTCCTAAGTGGGAATGCTGCCTACAAAGACGCTGGTCCCTGCACACCCGGGCGCTCTTTCCTTGCACAGCAACGGCACGTGACCAATACCCGAAGGAATCTTTCTGTTAAAGTACCACCTGCAACATCAGATTAAACCACAGAGGATATTCGTGCACTAAAGTGTCCTTAACTTATTTTGTAACTTTTGTTTTTAACTACCTGACGAAGAGCATGATTGTGATGCTGGGCATCAGCTATTTTACATCTGAGACCCATAAGGCTGGTAAATTCGATTTGGCCAGCGATGACTATAAAAAGCAACATATGTCAAATTACTTTTCTTGATTTTAAACAGATCTGAGGTATGTGTCGATAAGCACAGCTCAAAAGGAGTTTTATTTGTCTTCATAATGTATATATAAATACCAAAATTGGCATCCTATTTAAAATTCTATTTAATGTTTTAGTCTAGGATGTGTACTGATTTTAGTGGGAGTACAGTTTTATGACTGTCATCTGCACAAAGAAAAGTAATCCTCGCCCCCACCCCCACCCCCGGACCTTCTGCTACGTTGCAAAAATAACAAGGACCAAATTAGAAAATACATCATTATTTTTCAGCATTCATGGCATGCGGGATTTTTGACTGCAAGCAAATTGTAACCAAAATGATTTACTAATTTCAGGACTGTCCACCTAATGCTGCAGTTCTGCTGAAGTCCATTCAAGCTTTATTGAACTCCCATTCAGTTTTGTAATAACTACTGGGGCTGCAGTCCAAACACCCCTTGGGGGGGGGGGTTGGAGGGGGGAGCTAGGAGTGTCGTCAGTGGGGTCACTGGCCGATAGAAAACCCTGAAAAAGAGTGTTGTGGGGAGGACCTGAGCCAGTTGGCCTGGAAGGAACTGGAATCCAAGCCAGCCACACTGCCTTGATGTGGCATCATTCGGACTGGTGAAGTCTTAATCACTTCACCAGCCCTAAGGTGAGACAGCTCTTTGCCTGCTGGGCTATAGATATAACAGTGGGACTGCTACTCCATTAGGTTCTGCTGCCCCCTGGCCAGGGTTTGGACTGCAGCCTTAAATCGCCATTTTATGTAATGAAAATGATTCAGGAAAGACAAAATGTCTATGTATTTGCACTCAACTAGCGATGTCTTTATTTTAAAAAAACGTAAAATTGCAGCCTTTTTAAAGGTTGCAAAATTAACCTTGACTGAAGTCTCCTTAGTAGGTTTTGAGCCCAGACTACTGAGTGGTGTGTGCTTTTGTCTCTGTTGTGTAATGTCCTGCTCATGCAGGGATGCAGTGTGTTCAGCTGTGGCACAGTGAGAGGAAGGCTCTGATCCTATGCTGCTCCTGAGGATTGGCTGCAGATGCCCCAGACACTTGTGTGTCTAGCCCTCCATTGTGGTACGGCTAGGTACTGGGTTGAGCTCCAAGGGAGTAACTTGATGGCATTAGGTAGACATCATTTGTTGCTGTATCTTTTGCAGAATAAGAGCTTGAAGTCTATTCCAGAGAACGGTGAGTCGCTGGAGTAGGTTACCTAGTAAGAAGCTGCTAGGGTTGCTTTTAAAGCCTTCCAAAATGCTATTAACATTTAAAAACTATCATTATCAGGTCAGAGAACAAAAGCAGTAGGGAAGATTCTCACAGTTGTTTGTGTGTGCTGTTTACTTTGTGCATCTGATGAAGTAGACCATTGCACTTTGTGTTGCAATTAGCCATTTTGTAATTTTAAAAATTGAGGCACATTATTATTTAGGCCGATAGCAGTAATTCCAGACACAAAGAGCAGACTTAAGTGCATGTTCACAGGGTGGAATGCATGGTTATTTTTTAAGGTGGACTCTGTGTTTAAAAAGTTACTTGCACATGGGCCAGAATTATGTTTATAAAATGTAATGCAGCCTTGAACATTACTGCAAATAAAACGAAGTCTGTAATCTGAGTTGCAGGGTTTTTTGGGGGGTGAGGACTAACATAATCAGTAACTGCAGCTTAGACTTTAAAAATTTTAGCGTTTTATTAAAACTGGCCTAAAATATCTGATGATGTGACTACAGTATTACATGCTTTTATGTGGAAACTGATACTACAAATGTCTAACAATTCTGTTTTTTAATGACGTGCTATACTTAATACCAGCACTGTAAAGTTATAGTGTGCTACTGTCTGAGCCTTCAGTCTTTCAAGCTGTTTTTCAAGATTTCATGTCTGTTGACTACCTCCTTGGTATTAAGCTCTTACCGTTCTGTTCAACCTGCTGACTTGTGTTTTTGGTAGCTTTTTCCCTGGTCTGAATTTGTAGGGAGAAATGGTGAATACAAATTTTGTAGCATGTTGCTTAATGTTTTGATACTATACTATATTCTTGTAATCAAATATGGTCGCAGTGAGTAGTCTCCACAGATAACAATTCACATACATAGGATACTTTTCTTCAGTGGCTTTAATTTATAGTGTGTTCTGTATGACAACTACTGCTAGTACAGGAAAGTCAACATCAAGGCCCCAATCCAGCTCAAGTTAGTAACAACTAAAGCTGCAGTCCAAGCGCCATTCCAAGTGGGTATAGTTTAGATTGTGCTGTACATTCTGTTGTAAGCAGTGAATTAAAAAAATAAATAAATAGCCAGGACTGACTAATTTCTATGGGACTTGGTGTCAGCTAACTTGAGCGGCTGAGTTGGATGCTAGCTGATGCAACTCTGCTGCATATGTGTCTTGGTACTGTCTACCTCCATGTCAAAGAGCCAGAAAAATATGGCTGTACTTTATCTTAAATTACTTTTTTGTGGTAGTTTGGCATTGCTCTATTACAGTGATGGCCAAACTTGGCCCTCCAGCTGTTTTGGGACTACAACTCCCAATCCTCTGGAGGGATTGCAGAAGGAAGAGGGGAATCTTAAATCTAATCTGTCCTCACTTTCTGCTCACAATCTACTGGATTAAAAAGAGTGTTCTGTCAGCAGAGGGCCACATCCCATGTAAATCTTAGAAAGTTTAAGCTCTTTAACGAACTAAGAGACAAAGTAGATATGTCAGTGAATTCAATTAGACATCTATGGAGGAACTCGATGGGGAGTTTTTTTGGCAGAGAAGCATATTTACTGCCATGTGTTCTTTTTAGTCCCAACTTGTTTAAGAAAATGTTACTACTTACCATTTTGCAGCCATCTTTCAGAATGCTGAACTTCACAAGGATTAATCTAAAAGGAGAGAGAGAGAGAGATTTTTCAGCTATCCTGGTAGAATTGTTGCTAAATTGTGCCCATTGCCACCTATGTGACTTGACCATTCACAGGCTATATACACAGCTCCTAAGCTTGGCTGTTTGGCCAGAGGAAATGTGTGGGCAACCCCTTTATGTGCATATTTTCATGCTACTGGATTGCACTGAGTGTCCATGGAGGCATAGCAGCTCAATTATTGCACAGGTAAACTTGTGAATCTGCAGCCATAGCAATTTTATGTAGTAATTGTGTGCAACTGAATTTGTGGTGAACTACTTGGTGTTTAGTTTCTAAACTTAAACTACCTCCTTTGAGTAATAAAATTCAGCTATTTGATCACCAGCAATTGAATTCAGAATTTTGATTCTCCTGGTTTTATTTAACTATGAATTGAGTTAGTCTCTCTTGTGTTTTGCTTGCAGGGCAATACTATACATGTCTACTCAGAAGTAAGCCCCACTGAGTTCAATGGTACTTACTCTCATGTAAGTATGTATAGGATTGCAGCCTTAGTGTGGAATATTTGCAGCCTTAGTGTGGAATATTTCTTTGATTTGAACATAATGCAAAGGAGTTACCTATCTATGTTAAGTCCTTAAAATGTGCTGTGCTTAGATGGGATGAAAATGTTGATGCATACACACTATGTCTGAAAAAGCAGTCTCTCTAATAAAGTAATATTAATTGATGTCAGATGCAGACTTACTTGAGCTGATGGAAACTTGCAATCACCCTTCATCTGTAATTCTTCATTAATTAAAAATGTAGCATAGAAACTGGTTCACCAAGTGTCGGTCCCGCAAAACCTTGCAGTCATATTTTAATCAGGTTTGGGCTGCAATTACTGCTTAGTAAGTTGTACAGTGTTTGGCAATCATTGACAAAACCTATCACTACTCACACACAATCTCCATTCCTTTCAGTGGGGATTGTGTAAAAACCTCAAGTGGTGCTTAAACACTTTGTTCCCTGTATTGATTGCATGTTTATTTTCATTAGAGTAAAAGCACTTTGTTTGTATAACAATTTATGAATTGACACTATGGCTAATTATGGGATATGTGATTTCACCAACTTTTAAAAATCATGCATACATTTAGACAAGTTTCTGTAAGAATGCGACCAGACTAAAACATGCAGTAGACTTAATGAAAAGTTTTAGTTCATTAATAAAAAGTGTTCTTTTCTACAATAACCATTTGCTTGGATTCACATAATTGTAAGCAATACCAATGTTTTTTCTTCAGTAAGGATAAATAGGCCTGACTTCAGGTTTTCTGTTAGACTTGCCGGGGTCTAATCTATTTGATGTGTACAAGTCTGATCCTGTGCAAAGCAAATGGGCTGTATAGAAATAGAGGAAGAAATTGCACTAATTTGTAAACATGGTTTTACTCTTGATTCAAGAAATATTCTTTTATATTCACATTAAAACCTTTTGACATTAATTTTGTGGTCTCTGGTTATTTTATCAGCACCCTTTGCGTTACAGTCTTGTCAGACCCACTGCATACTCCTACCAGCTGCAGTCTGTTTACCCCCACTCCCAAAACTACAAAACACACTAATTTGTGAGAGCTGCAGAAAATAAGTATTATTAAGCACCTCAGAAGCACAGTATACCAATAACTGTAAACTTTGTCATGTGCCTCCTTTGTATTGAATCCATGTATCCTACAGGAGCTTTACACAGCAACTAAGCAGATCATAACACGTTTTCTTGTTTTGCATCAAACAAGATGGAGCCATCAGAGCATTGCCATTGGATGAATGCATGTGTCATGTTATCTTGGGTCTCTGAACCTCTGTTTGTGCAAGCACTCACCTCTATCAGTGCTTTGTGGCCTAGGTTTCTACAAGTGTGATGCAGTCCCTCCACACTTGCTCTCCCACCTAAAATGTGGGTGGTTAAGCAACATCTGGAAGAAGTGATGTAGCCAGCTTCTGAGTAGCCAGAAACTTGTTTGTAGCTGCTAAGCCTCTTTATAATGTCACCATGACTCATAATCTGCTTGCAGTAAAATGTCTTAACTCTTGAAACTGCTAGCTTTCTACAGAACAAGTAAGCAAGCACAGACAAAAATCTTGGCTTGAATACAGAAAGCACTGTGGAGCTATTCACCACCCTGTGGCTGGGTGGGGTGGGGTGGGGGTAGGATCTGCTGTTACAAAGGCTGTGATGCTGTTGCTCCTGAGCATAATTTCCCACTCCCCGGTCAGTGACACAGCAGGCATGTAGTAGCTTGCAAGCAAACAAAGTAATGGGTGTGTAGAAACCTCTGTTACTTTTGCACAGTAGGCTGCATTCCAGCTCTGCAAAAGTCAGACCCATTGCTTCATCCTCCGGGCAAGCAAAAGGCACTACAGTATATCTCAATTAAAGTACACATTCTAACCAAGCAAAAGCTCTCCAGTTTGAACAGCACAGCCAGTGAGCAATGTCGCCTGGAGAGGGGCATAGCCCAAGGGTGGTACAGAACAAGCAGGAGAGCCACATCCAGCCCAGGGGTCTGAGGCTGCCAGCTCTGGACTTCCCTGCAGACTGGAACAACAGATTGGGAACACAATAGCTGTATTCAGGCAAGAATTTCACTGGCAGGCAAGGGATATTTCCCTACATACCTGGAGATAGAATCTGGTGCCTTCTGCATGCAATCCAGATACACCAGCACTGAGCTATGGCCATACAGTTTCCATATCGGAGAACACACACACTTGTCTTTAGTAGCACCAGCATTTGAGCTCTGCAGTCCTGTCCTACAACAGTGTTCTCATGAAAGTAGGACACACTGTTTCCATGTTACATGTTAATGCACTAATTTGAATGCATGCTGAAGTATACGTGAGTTTCTACGAGGTGAGACATAGTGATTACAGCAAGAGACTTTATTGAGCAAACAGAACAAAGCAACAGGGGCAAAGCAAGTACAGTGGTGCCTTGCAAGACGAAAAGAATCCGTTCTGTGATTCTCTTCGTCTAGCGGTTTTTTTCGTCTTGCGAAGCAAGCCCATTGAAGGATTAGCGGATTAGCGCTATTAGAGGCTTTTAGCGCTTATCTGCTGATCGGATCAGTTGATAAGTGGCTTAGCGGCTTAGAAAAAAGGGGGGAGGGGGAAAAAACCAGCAGGAACTCGCAAGCCATTGTCGTCTTGCGAAGCAAGCCCATAGGAGATTCGTTTTGTGAAGCACCTCCAAAACGGAAAACTCTTTCGTCTAGTGAGTTTTCTGTCTTGCGAGGCATTCGTCTTGCGGGGCACCACTGTAATAACATATGTATTTCTGAAGGCCTGGGCCACTCATACTCTCAACATGTTTGGTTGTCTAAACCCCCAAGCTGCGAATTGTAACTCAGAGCTTAAGAGCCAATGCCAGTAACCTGACAATGCTATTGATTGGATATCATGTATCGAATCAGAACAGAGGGGCAAAGAATCCTAGTCCGGACCACTGAGTACATAACACAAACTTTCTGTAAACTTGTTGGAATGAAAGTCAGACAAACAAGCAGCAGGTGTCAATGAGAGGCGTCTTCCTGGGGCAAAACCCCGAGAGCTCTCTTTTATTGAATATTAACTAGCATTGCAATGGGTGTGCTAGTTGCTGATTGGTTGATACGAAGACAAAGAAGCTCATTTCTTATTGGATAGTATAATTACAAGGAGGGATTATGTAAGTATATTAATCTTCAATACATCAAATTGTAAGAAAGAGCTAGAGCTCAGACAGTTATGACAGCTCCTTATCAAATTAAAACTAGAGATTGATTATAGCATGACTTAAAGCAATTACTAATGATTTATCATAACATAAAGAATATAATTGGGAGCGGGTAAACATGAACTTTTTGAACTGAGCACATGAGGAAAGATCTTTGGTATGTGGCCTTGATGCCTTATACACTTTGTAACAAGAAGAGAAAAGATTATAAGCAAGAGAGAGGATTATAAATGAGACTTCCCAAAATGCAATAGGAAGAAGAAGCAAGGCTTGCTTTATACAACAGTTATGCATAGAAAACTTCCATTCATAAACTGCTTGGGTTTTTTATGATTAAACAGTATATAAATCCTGTTTAATACATAAAATCAGAGAAAACAACTCAGTACTTGCTGAAAAGGAGAACTTCTAGCAGCTCTACAGGGGTCCAATACACTTTGTAAATTGTACAGTGGTAACTCGGATTACAGACGCTTGAGGTTACATGCGCTTCAGGTTACAGACTCCGCTAACCCAGAAATAGTACCTCAGGTTAAGAACTTTGCTTCAGGATGAGAACAGAAATCGTGCTCCAGCAGCGCGGCGGCAGTGGGAGGCCCCATTAGCTAAAGTGATGCTTCAGGTTAAGAACAGTTTCAGGTTAAGAACAGACCTCCAGAACGAATTAAGTTCTTAACCCGAGGTACCACGGTATACAAATTTGAGCATGCTCCACTGGACAGTTTGTTCCAAGCGAGTTAGATAAATTGCTCTGAATGTTGAGAAAGCGTGTTCTCATTAAAGGAGAGCACGTGTTGTGGATGGGGCCGAGCAAAGCACCCCATGGTTGCCAGGCAGGATAGATTGAAGGGTCTTGGATCGGATTGGTGGTTGGTGTTACTGGGGTAAATTTGATGTTGCCAAGTTAGGGGTAGGAACAGAGGTTATTTAAACAAGGCTCACAGCATGTTCCTTTCTCTTTCGCTGTGGGCACCGGATCACATGGAGCACTTGGACTGTCTGGAGGACAGTGATGCAATCTTCTCATTGTCTGGTTACATTTCTTTATTTCCCCCTTCTTTTAATCCTCTCTAGTCCCTTAAATAATTTAATTCCCCCTTTTTCCTGTTCGATTTCCCACCCCACCCCTTACCCTGTCCTGTGGGAAGATTCTCCCTGTACAGTGGTGCCCTGCAAGATGAATGCCTCGCAAGATGGAAAACTCGCTAGACGAAAGGGTTTTCCGTTTTTTGAGCTGCTTCGCAAGACGAATTTCCCTATGGGCTTGCTTCGCAAGACGAAAAACGAAAATAGATCCTGTGTTCAGAGGCAATACATATCTGGATATCAGATGCTGGGAACAAACAACAGCAGAGGCATTTGTCTTTGTGCCCTGTTTGTGGTCTTCTCGGAGACATCTGGCTTACCAGTCTAAGGATGCTAGATTGGGGGGGGGGGCTCTTAGCCTTAACCTGCAGTGAAGCTCTTACACTCCTGTACAGTGCAATGTCAGGCTAAACTCATGCCATGATTCTTCATCCTTACCTTCCATAGTTTCAAATGGAGCTTCTTGGTATCTATATGTAGCATATTACCCAGAAAAGAAAGAGGCCTGGGCCCTGGGGGGAAATTCCTTGGGTGAATCTGTTTCTTGAAGCCAGAAATGCAGCCAGAAACGCCAGAACGACCTGCAGGGACAAGGCCTCCCAGAGGGCAGACAGCAGCTGGAGCAGCATCTTCAAACCCTTCTAGCCTTCCTTTGTCAGAATGGACTGCTATCTGTCAAGGGAATCCAAATTTCATGCAGGTAGAGCAGCCACACCTGCCCTCTTGGCTAACGTTCCTGTTAGAACTGAGGGCAAAGTTTCCACACATCATTATACATTAGGGTTACCAGACATCCCCCGTTCCCGGAATGTCCCCAGATTTGCAAACCTGTCCCCGAGAAAAGTAGTATCAGCAGCCTCAGCAGCTTGGAGCCAGCCTGGTAGCGCAGTTGGTTCTGGCTGGCTTCAGGAGCTGCTCGCTGCTGTGACGCCCGACATTTTTCCTCGCCTGAAATCCCCATATGATGTGTCTTGTGCACATATGATGTGTCTTGTGAGATCTCCTGCCCCCTTCCCCCTTTGTTTTGACTATCAGGGGAGGCTTGGGAGTCACAGCCTGCCAGCCTGCCAGGTTTTTAAAAAACTGTGCATTTATGTTTCACAGGGTGCGAAAGAAGGGCTTTGCACTTTTATATAATATGCATGTATGCTTCGGCCCAGGGTCTTTTGCCTCACCATCCCCACTACTGACTCCCTGTTGCTACTCAGCTTCAAAAAAAAAGTGCCCCCGGATTCATTGAAAAAAATCTGGTAACCATATTATACATCATGCCCACAAAGAGTAACCCTCAATGAGTAACCCTTCATGCCCTCAATGAGTAACTCTTCCTAGGTGGAAGGGGGGAGCATAGCTTTCTCAGTCAGAATATTTCCTTCTTGTTTTCACATTTCTGAAGAAGAAAAGTAAGTATCCTTCCCAACATTTCTAGAATTCTCTTCAAAGTCTGTGCCCTGTGCCATGGAGTATGATCCTGTTCCTGAGACCTTTGGACTAATATCTTGATAAGTGGTCAGAGGAGTCAATTCAATGGCCTTCTGTTCTATACTGCATAGGTTCAATTTTGCCTTGGCAGGCCTGGCTCAAGACATCTTGCCGTCTGAGGCAAATGAGAAAACGGCACTGCCAGTAGTCAGACTGGCCCTGAAACCAGGAACTCCATTTCTTCCCCTCCAAGCTCAGTGAGTGAGGCTCGCTGGGTGAGACGGCACCGCAGCCTGCACACCTGCAGGAGTTGAGCTCAGCCAGGTGCCAACGATGCTTGCCTGCCTGCCCACTTGCCTCCACCCATCTCACTGCCAGCCAATATGCCTCAGAGAGCTTTGTGCACTTGCCCAGGCCCCAGGCCTTGCCTGCCCAGACACCTGACTTGCCACGGTGGGCAGACACCTGTCCCTGAGGCCCTCTCAGCGTGGCCAAGCAGCAGCCACATCCAGACAGAGTGGAGCAACAAGTGGAAGAGGAGGAAATGCTTTCTTCTTCTTCTTCGGGTTGGCAGAAGAACATGCCTTGAAGTTTCCTTGTCATG
Organism: Podarcis liolepis; assembly: GCF_965112155.1. Taxonomy (NCBI): domain Eukaryota; kingdom Metazoa; phylum Chordata; class Lepidosauria; order Squamata; family Lacertidae; genus Podarcis; species Podarcis liolepis. The sequence continues at coordinate 59,901,314 of NC_139559.1, forward strand.
GGACTAGGGGCCTGCTGTTTGCTAAAGTCTTCCTGCCATCAGCACCTCCTGCCAGCATATGTCACCTCACACAGCCCGATGGTAGGACTGGCCCTGTGCCTTGGCCACAAACTGACTAGATCAAGGATTGAGAACTTGAAAGAAATTAACAACTTTTACTATCTTGCCATGCCCCTGTCCATCTGTATGTTCAAATGTTGGCTGGCATCCGTCTGTCTCAGAAGACAATGGAGGAGTGTGCTTTGGGGGTGAGGTCAAGCTATTGGCAGGTGACAGTGGCTGCTGTGGCTGTAGAGATTGATGTGGGAGAGACATGTCTTGTTGCAGCTGGGATAGATGAAGGCATCCAGTTCTGTTGCTTCAGATGCACCATGGTGCTTCTTTTCTCTGCACTCCTCTCAGCGGTCATTTTTCCTCCAGTCCCTACTATGGATACATGACTTGGAATAGAGGGAAACCTGTTGCAGAGTAGCGATATTTAGCAGCTCAGAAGCTAAATCATATCTAAGACTGACTCCCCTTTAGGAATTAAAGCATTGACCAGACCCTCATTAAATATTCTAAAGCTTTATTTCCAGAACAGATGATAAAAAGAAAAATATATGCAGAATATTTACAAGACACATGCTTATCCAACATGGGCGTAGCTTCACTTAGTTGCAGAGTACTACAGCTGCTTGCTTAAACATTCAGTCGAACTGTGCCTCTCCCTCTTCCAGCTTTGCACTCAACCTGTACTTTACTAGGCTGCACAGCTCTTTGAAGAGGTGGCTTTCAAGTTTCAGCAGTCTTCAGCTCAGCTGCCTTCGGAGAGCTCTCGTTAACTGATGCATTGCACTCTGTCTCTCTCTCCTTCGTAGAAAGAAGCATTCGCTCCTGTACTCCCAGCAGCGTCCAGAGAGGATTTCTGACACTGTCTCCTGCAGGGTTCCTAACAGATTACTCACCCATCTTCCAACGCTGTGTCATCACAGTGAAGTCACACAAAACGTAGCCTGTGACCCAATACTTCTTATGTGACCAAAATTAACCAACCCCATGAGAGCTACTAGGGAACCTACTAGAATTAAATATTTAACCACTCAAAACTCAAAGTGCTTTCTGTAAACACACAGCAGTACACATTTATACATTCCCATTCCAGCAAATTAAACCACTATATGCCCCAAAAGCAAATGGCTGCAATTTGATTTTTACCCAATTGCCCCATCGCGCAATAGTAACTAGTTTACGAGAAACATTATCTAGCAAAATGCTATATGCCAGAATTTAAGATGCCAGTAAATCAGATCCTTCCAAGCTTTCTTATTGTCCACCCAGTTACAAGAAAAAGGTGAATGATAAGATCCTCATTCTTTAAAACCTTATTTGGATCTTTGAACAGATTCAATAGTACCAAACATGGGGTAAAGGACTGCATCCTGTTGCATGATTTTAGAAATTTCTAGAAACAACTTCTCCCCAAAGCATTCAACCCTCAAACAATACTACCATGTGTATCAATACATGCCCACCTGGTGACAAACACACTCAATACATGGGGGGGGGGGACGACGGACTGATGCACTGTGGGCCAAATGCTTGGGTGTTAAATTCCAGCTGTGTAGTAAAGGTAATTCCCTCAAAGAAACAAAGATTGGTTTATGAGGTGACTTTCCCCACAACCCTTCCCCGTCTCTGTCATCTAGGGAAAACTGCAGTTTGACCCCAGCACATCCACCTACAGTGGTACCCAATATTACTTTATAAAGAGCTGAGAGTCAACCTTTATCCACACCATCATTATTCAATAATATTTGTTCAAAGGGCTTAAGACTCTGTGTTCCTTCTTCCAAAAAACACTAGAGCAGAAGTTGGCTCAAGACATATATGTATCTAGCCCGAGACTCTCCAAGAAGTGCAGGCACAACAGCCCCACTAAACATCTGCTTCAACTTTTTCAACTGGACTTTGTAAAGCTGCACTCAGTAGTACTGATAGAAAGAGGGCATGTCTTCTGAGTGACATTGCTGCTTGCCCTGTGAATGACAGGAATGCATGCTAAAGTAGCCTCAAATGTTGCTGGATTACAGCTTCAATCATCCTTGCTCATTGATTAAGCCAGGTGTGCATGATGGGAGTTGTAGTACAGCAACATACAGAGACCCATGATTGAAGAACTTTGCACTAAAATGAAAAGTCAGGCAAAGAAAGGAAGGCCTTCCCAAATCCTGGTCCTTACTTGTTAAGATATTTCATGTTTGCAGCTACAAGCTATTTCTATCTAAATCCCTCTGAGTAACAAGCCGGTAGTCCCAGTGAATGGTCCATCTTTTACAATTGTTTGTGTTGCTTTTAGCTTAACAGAATAGAGCCCGGCTGTGGGAATTTCACTTTAGGACACCATTCATTAATTAGAAATGAAACAGAGCTACAAAATCAGTCAGTCTTTAGCAATTGCTATGCTTATAGCAGATGATGTCGCAGTATAACGTGGAACTAATAGTCCCTTGTGGTTTAAACCTGCAATTTCCCACTAACAGCCAAATTGCCACTTTTAACTATTTTCATGGAAATCACTTTGCAGACTCAGTTTTAACCTTGTTATCCACTATGTTTATTGAATCACAACAATAATGCTTCTGAAAAACAATATAACCTGTGGAAAATCCATTGACTACAATCCAACTCTGAGCAACCTGAAAGCAGAGATGAGCGCTGCATCCCATAGTCAAATTCCACTGGACTTAACCATCCAGAGGCCCTTTACCTTTTTACCTTACCTTAGGATATTTAGAAGAACAATTAAACTTTGCATTTTGATTTTATAAACATATGTTGAGCATTCCATTAGATTTTTATCTTCACTTGTGATCACACATATCCTTTCAAGGAAAGCAATGCCTTTTTCTCACCACTGCTAGGGCCAGCATAAGCCCACAACCTCCCAGGAGCCCCCCATTTTGAAGCCCCCCTGCAGCAGCAGCAGCAGCACCTACCAGCTGTCTTCCTCCTGGACAAGACGGGTCAGAGCTATGCAGGAAGATGTGTGCTCTACGCTCTTTTGAACTGGACCAGTGTCAGCTAGGGGACCCCACCATTGTCTTGACCTTCCTTAAAGGAAATGGGGTAAAAGCAGCAAGCCATTTGTTCTCTCTCCCAAGGAAAGAGGGAGTAAAACAAGCAGCACCTGCTTCTATGCTTTCAGCCAATCTGAGATGTTTGGGACAGCTGGTGATAGAAACACCCCAGGGTCCTAAAGAGCTGCTAATTCCAGTTGTCTGTTTTAACTTGCCTGGACACACCTCAGATAAGTATTCCCTAGAAACTGTTCTGTGCAAATAAGTAGTGGGTGGGTGGATGTCAAAGTCCAGGCACTCAAAGAGAATTGCCTGGATAGTTAACTGACCTTACAATGTACACAAGTCTACTCAGCTAGATTAAGAATGAAGCTGAAACATTGAAACTACTGCATTGTGAGGGAGGAAAGGAAAACAGGACTCTTTGTCTAGTTTCACTTCTTGTTTGCTATCTCCGCTCCACCCCCTCATTCAAATTCTGTTATTCAAATCAATCAATTTGGATTAAGCCAAAGTTCTGTTCCTACACCATAAATTAATCCTACTTATTGAAGAAATGGCAATGATGTAAAGTGGGCCCTCTTAGCGAGAGAATGCACATATCCGGTATGGCAGGGGAGACACGGTCAGACCTATCCTAAATTCACAGTTTAATGTCACATCCTTTGGAGCCTGAAATGTGAACTTCTGAATTAGGGCAGTGAAGAAAATGAAGAGCTCGGTCCTCGCCAGCTGCTCTCCCAGACAAGCTCGCTTTCCTAGAAGGGGGTGGGGGAGAAAAAGACTGTTTCAGTTGAGAGCTTTTGCACAATTTAACAACACGGGCAGACCAAATAATTTAAAAAATAATTATGTTGTTGCAAAATAAATATAGAAGTGGGTCCTACTTCCTAATCAAGCAAATGGGAACACTGAACAAATATGATCACTGTTTTACTGAATTTGGAATAGATATATTTGAATTACATAAATTTATCTCATATGCAGTTTTGGAGAAAAAAACCAATTTGAATTATATTTTATTAGGAATCTACCTAATCTGCATATATCTTAGATAAGGGTGTGGGCAAACAGTTCCTCAAGTTCAAGATGGAAGTGGGTTTCTCTTCCTTGGGGAAACTATGAAAAAATATATCAGCTGTTGTCCACTTGTGGAGCACCTGTGCCACTTATGGCACCTGAGAAAAATGTCTGCAGATATTCCCCAAAAAATCCACATGGCTTACTGGGTGGGGGGGGGGAGGGGAAGAGTATAGAAACACCATTTTGTGTAACTTCACACCTTCTATGGTAAGGTTACCAGACATCCCCGCTTCCCGGGAACAGTCCCTGGATTTATAAATCAGTCCCCTGACAAAATCCATCTATTTAGTAGGAAGTTGAAAAGTGTCCCCGGATTCATTGAAAAAAATCTGGTAACCTTATCTATGGTAGCCATTTTGTGACTTGCATCCACTGTAAAGGTAAAGGTAAAGGGACCCCGGACCATTAGATCCAGTCGTGACCAAGTCTGGGGTTGCAGTGCTCATCCCCTTTATTGGCTGAGGGAGCCTGCGTACAGCTTCTGGGTCATGTGGCCAGCAGGACTAAGCCGCTTCTGGCGAACCAGAGCAGCGCATGGAAATGCCGTTTACCTTTCCGTCGGAACAGTACCTATTTATCTACTTGCACTTTGACGTGCTTTTGAACTGCTAGGTTGGCAGGAGCAGGGACCGAGCAGCGGGAACTCACCCCATCACGGGGATTCGAACCGCCAACCTTCCGATCAGCAAGTCCTAGGCTCTGTGGTTTAACCCACAGGGCCACCCGCGTCCCCTGCATCCACAGTACTTCCTCGCAATCCTAAATGTGACCACAGGCCCCAATAGGGAGGCGACCCCTGTAGTACACCAGGCTCCAAGCAACCAAGCCATCATCATGCAGTCTCTGTTGCAATTCTAAGGAGCCATGGATCAACTTTTGTTACCTGCAGAGAATGGCAGGAACGCTTCCCTTTTCCTGAACTGACCATTCTCTAGGAAATGACCAGGATTAAACACATTGGGTGTTTCCCACTCATCCTTGTCAAAGTGCAGTGAGGTCAAGTTGGTGGCCAAGAAGCTTCCCTGACAAAGAAGAAGCAAAGAAGACGGCAGATTAGAACGAGCAGAGAAATCTTTGTGTTTAGATCTGTGCAACTATAGCTGTACTAAGCTTCCTAGATCCAAGTCCAACTCAGAAAGGATGTTTTGAAAACACAGGTTAGGTTTTAAAATATATTCAAAGTAGGATAGGAAACGCCAGGTGCCAAGTGAAGCAATTTGGGTTATTAGTAATGGTCATTTTTTAAAAAGCGAAAAGAAAAGAAAGTAACTGGCTATCCATACAAATGGTACAGACTGCGCTTGGAATCCATTTTTGCCAGGGGTTGGAAAGAACCAAAAGTCTATCTAGCTATAACCCCTTCCCTCCACTCCAGATCTTGATGTGCCCAAAGAACACCCCAGACCCTGCCCAGTCGCCATGCTGGCTCAAGCAGAAGGAGTTCAACAGCATCTTGGGAGCAGCACACTGGCTATCCCTGACTTAGAACTTTGGCATCAAGTTTTCACATCTCAAGAGAAGAGGAATGGCTTATAAGAAAGGTATATCTTCTTAGCATTTACTTTGGGAATATGAAACCCAGCCAGTGTAGTGTCCTTAGTTGTCAATCGAGGCACATTCAAAGGTATAATGTTGCTTATTCTTTGAATTTCATGAACAACTGCATTGGTGTATGGCATTCTGTCCCTGTCATCCATCGCTGGCTGGCGAGACTGGCCAATCACAGAATCTATTTCCGCTTGGACTTTTGCTGCAAATAAAAGAAAATCTCCCATCAACACAAGGATAGACTTTTTCTAAGATCTGTAGGGATGGCCCATCTATAATATTTAACAGATTTGAGCAGACATAGAATTGATACTCCTTAAATGGATGGGTAACCAAATTTTCACTTATTGCAATCAATTTTCATTTGGACCAGTCAGCAGAGTATCCTGTTATTTTAGGAAAGGCCCCCATGATCTGCATCAGCAAACGAGGATTTAGAAGTAAACAAAAGAATATCATCTGTAAATAAAACCAATTTGTATTCAACTCATGTTGCGCAAGCTAAGGGTTCCATGTAAATATTGAAAAGTAACGGTGAAAATGGAAATCCTTGTCTAGTTCCTCTAAAGTAGCAGAAAACATGGTATTTACATTTAGTCTAGATGTGGGCAAATCACATATCTTAATCCATTTTTTGCATTCCAAAGGAAATCCAGCCACCATTAGTTTAGTACAGCCACCATATTCTGTTTATATATTTTGTCAAAGACCTTTTCAGCATCTAATGATAAGATTATATATTGATGTTTGCTTTCAGTAGGCCTTTGTTATGTACAACCCAAAGTAAGGAAAGACAAATGAGCCAACTACAGTTCTACCTTGAATATCTGGATAAATGGCCATATACAGCAAACCCCAACGCAGGGTTGTAGAAGTTGTTTCCGTTCCAGCAAGAAATAAATCCAGTGCTGAATGTAGGAGGTTTTCTTCATGGAAATTGGAAACAGAATCCTCCTTAAAACAGAAATGCACCAAGGAGTTAAGCAGCCATTAAAAACACCATCCTACTGTCAGACCCACAAGTCAAGAGATCACTAGGGGAGGCAAGGGCTCTACTCCTGAAAAGTGTCCAGGATTTAGGAAGCTCAAGGTAACAGTCCTGTGAATCACTGATGCTGGCATTAAGTATGGGTTTGTTCTGGTCAAGGACGCCAAAGCCTTAGAGGAGGTTTATTCAGACAACTGAGGCAGTGATTCTTTTAGTCATGTCAACCGTTTGCTCTCACAAACCACCGGCAAGTGGTGAAATCCCAGCAGTGAACAAGTGGGGAGGTGTCTCCCCACAAAATATATTGACCTGTGCATGCAGAAATATATTTTGTCTGAAGTCATAAAGTCAATGGAAATATTGAAATGTGGTCAGCCATTAGGGGCAACTCAGACAAACCACAAGACTAGTTCTGGTTTTAATATTGTTTCTCTGCCTTCTGCTACTATTTTATTATTAAATATATACATATACATTTTGTCCTTTACTTCTCTTACCTTGGCCATTTCATTTAGGTAGGCATCTATGAAGTCTCTGGGTTCAGATGGGTTCCAGTCTTCTTTGTGTTTTTCAATAATTTCTCTCACAAAGGATTTCAACTGCTCCCATTTTTTAAAAAGTGTGTGATGGGGCCCTGGCAGGTATTTCATGACAGAGGGAATGATATTGTACAGCTGAGGAAACAAACACTAACATCACATATGTGAAGGGAAAACCCTCTCAAAAACATTCACATCATGCTGCTGTCATGGGAAATAGGCTAGCAGTGATAAAGGCTGGTGTGCACAGGCTCAAAGATGGCAGACTCTCTTGGAACCAGAGTAAATATTGCACTCACCACTGCTTATGATGGGACCCTATAGCAATGTCTTAACTTCTTGGTTAGAATGTACAGATTGCAAATCAAATGGCAACATTGTGGTTAGTTCTACAAGCACAACTTGTAATTCCCATGAAGATGATTACCATTTTGAAAATTGTATGTATCAATGGCAGCTCATCTCATGAATCTGTAGATTTTCTCTTTAATGATATGCATCTTCACACACAGATTGTAAGTGGTGTATGTGTAGAATTAATCCATGTAAAGGCAAAGGACCCCGGGACAGTTAAGTCCAGTCAAAGGTGACTATGGGATGCAGCATTCATCTTGCTTTTCAGCTGGCATTTCTCCACAAACAGCTTTCTGGGTCATGTGGCCAGCATGAATAAACCACTTCTGGTGCAACAGGTCACCATGATGAGTGCCAGAGCGTACATAAATGCTGTTTACCTTCCTGCCACAATGGTACCTATTTATCTACTTGTATTATTTCGAAGTGCTAGGTTGGCAGAAGCTGGGACAGAACAATGGCAGCTCACTCTATGTATATAATTTGTGATGGCCTCACTCTGTTCACACACCTTGATTTTATTCAGTCACACATGTTATTCCCCCCAATAAAAATATGATCTGTGCTGTAACACATGATTCGGCCTCCCACTTTACGTTACTGAACACATCCCAACGTTTACATATTCAGTGCTTTAATAAACAATGCTAGGGGGCAAAGGAAAATGGATGGAACAAGATGCTTGAATGAACAGGACAGGGAAAACAGAAATCTGAACATGAAGAAACAGGAGGACCAAAGCAAATGATTTCACAGTCAGCAATAATGTGGGAATGTGACTGGAGCCCAAGCAATTGTGTTGTGGTTATATGCAAAAGAACTCAGAGAAGACCTACCATACTCCAAACACTTCCCTGAATAAGCAATGCCTCATCAAGCAAGTGCAGTAGCTTCTGGAAGCGATTGTCATGGTATTCAAAGCGGTCCCCAAAAGTGATGGAACAGATGATATTTGAAACAGCATTATTAATCTGAAAGTGAGGGTCAAATGGCTGCCCTGGAGAGGGAGAGAAAATGGTGCAGAAGGAATTGGGGTGCTTCTAGCTTCCATATAACAAAAACATAAAGTGGGGAAAGTGGTTGCGTGTTGATGAGGCAGGATTTGTTTTAGCCAAATAAAGCATTTCGTATTAACATTATATCTTGTAATTTAACCTGGGACACCCAGGACTCTGCGGCCCATTTATATCTTCAAGTGAGCATTTATATTCTCCATAGACAAGGATTATTCCACAGTAAGGATTATTCTGTAACAATGGCTGTCAAAAAGGGTAAGGACAGTCTCAAAGACAGTATATACCAAAATATACCAAAATGATTGCACTTCAAACCCTATTCTATTTGTGATGTTGCTTGTCAAATCATCAAAATCTGCACACCTTCTCAGCCCAGACACTCCATCTTTGTTCTTAAGTCTGTTCTAGTTCAGTGGCCTTGAGGTTCCAGCACAAAGCTTCACACTAGAACTTTTGTGCACCACAAAGAGCTTCCTATCAACACCCCCTTTGCCATCACAGAGTCATTCCAGTCCAAGCAGAGCTACGTTTACGTGAAGAAATAATGCTAAAGAGCTTCGCACCCTGGCTAATGTATTTTTGATCTTGTTCATAGAAAAGAGCAGCGTAAATATTCCCCAGGTTTATTGATTCTGGTTCTCACCTTTCTCAGCTTCTATTGCTTCGTTTAAGTAACGGCTTTCTTCCTGTATTCTTTCTTCTAAAGACCTTTTGCCCAAACCAAAGTTTCTGAGTGTTGATAAGGCAAATCGTCTTTGTTGTTTCCAGATGAGACCATTAGAGAAGACCAGTCCTAGATGGGAAGGAGTAATAAGTACGTACAGCAAGTAAGTAGATTTAGCAATCAGTGCATATCATTAAAAAATGAATTTTAATTATCCAAATCATTGACCATAGTAACTGAAACTTACCAAGTGACCCAAATAACTTATCAATAACAGGGGCTTTTGGTCGATCTACAAAATATTCTCCTTGATGGACAAGAGCCTCTTTCACCAGGTGTAATCCATTCACAGCCACAACCCTCGTGCTTCCATAACGAAGGCCGAATACATTGCCATATTTTTCTGCAAGCTGAATGGAGACAGTAAGGTGAATAAGCTTTAGTGTACTAGCCAAAGTCCATTACAAAATACTATCAGGAGAAGATGTATCAACATAACTATATAATTGTATATAAAAAACAGAGTCACTGCCTGAATTGTCAAAACTATAAAGTGCAGACGCATGTGTAGTTTGGGGACTCCACACAACATAGGTTTTTTCCCAGTTTAGACCTCTGAATCTCCCTTACAGTTTACTGCAATTTTGTCCAGGTTCTTCTCCCTGATCTTTTTTGCCACCAGCCCAAAAATGCCACATTATGTGTCACTGGAGTTTTAGTATCACTGAGCAGCCCTAGAACCCGAATGGAGATGGAGGAAGAATATATAATATCCTATCTAATATGTTATATATTAATCTGTTGGCAGACTGGAGGGAGAGTGACAAAGAATTGCGATTTTATGTCTGTGTACCTGATGTTTCTTGAATGCCTGTATAGAAGAAGGAAACTTTGATTGCCGTCAAATATATCAGGGACATAAGAGTTGCCAAAATGGTTTCAAGGGGCTGTAAATGGACAGGCCCCCTCCATTCTTCACCTGCAATCTGTTCACAAGACTTGCTGCTTATTTGAATGTAGTAACTTAGCCTAGGGACGTGGGTGGCGCTGTGGGTTAAACCACAGAGCCTAGGGCTTGCCGATCAGAAGGTCGGCGGTTCGAATCCCTGCGATGGGGTGAGCTCCCATTGTTCAGTCCCCGCTCCTGCCAACCTAGCAGTTCAAAGGCATGTCAAAGTGCAAGTAGATAAATAGGTAATGCTCCGGCGGATAGGTAAACGGCATTTCCGTGTGCTGCTCTGGTTCGCCAGAAGCGGCTTAGTCATGCTGGCCTCATGCCCAGGAAGCTCCCTCAGCCAATAAAGCAAGATGAGCGCCACAACCCCAGAGTCGGTCACGACTGGACCTAATGGTCAGGGGTCCCTTTACCTTTACCTATAACTTAGCCTAGTCTACCACACAAAGCTGTTGCAAAGATAAAGGGGGAGTGATGGTAGGGCAATGTACAACAACACATACATACACATACACATACACATACACACCCACGCCCACAATATTCTGCCAGCCATAGAAAGCAAATGGGAGTTAAGGACACAGATTTGTTACAAATAGCTGTTAGGTAGTGAGTGAGGCCCAAATCTGGTACCCCCCAATGGATCTTCTCAATTTTGCACCCACTTGGCTGGGCACCTTATAGGGAGAAACATCCCACACCACCCTAAAGCCCTTTCCTCCAACCTTACCTTTCCTACTGAAATCTGAGGCTTCTTGAAATCCGTATGCAGCATGTTACCCACAAAGGGAAGAGGCCATGGCCCTGGGGGGAAATTCCTTGGACCAATCTGTTTCTTGTAATCAGCAATAAGTAGAAATGTTGCAAGAAACACCAGAGCGACCTGCAGGGACAAGGCCTCCCAGAGGACAGAGAGCAGCTGGAGCAGCATCTTCAAACCCACCTAGGTGTTCTTATGTCAGAACAGTCTGCTGTGTGTCAAGGGAAACTTTATGCGGCTCCACTACAGCAGCCACACCTGCCCTCTTGGCTAAAGTTCCTGAAATAAGGGCAAAGTTTGTATATATTATATATCACGCCCACAAAGAGGCAGGAAGGAGATGACTTAATGACTCACTATACCAAGGGGGGCGGGGAAGAGAGTGGAGAACAGCCACTTTCTGAATTAGAATATTTCCTTCCTGTTTTCACTTTTGTGAAACAGTAAAGGATCTTTTCATTCATGACATTTCTAAGGGGTTTTCTGCCACTACAAATCAAAGCACTGTCCATAAAGAAATTAAAAACGTTTACTATGGAGGATGTCTTCTGTTCCTGACATGTTTGGACCGGTGGTAGTTTCAGCAGCTCTGCCCGCTGCCTAAGGAGCCAGAGAAGCCAACCTGCTTGCCTTCTGTTCAGTATTGCATGGGTTAGATTTTGCTTTGACAACAGACTGACCAGCACCTCTCCAGATGTTTTTGGTCTCCAACTCCCAACAGCCCTAGGTTGTATGGTCAACAGTCAGGGATCACTGGACAGACATCTAGTACTAAGATAGTTTTAGCCAGTAGCAGACCACGTAGAAGGGCGAAACTTTGTGCAATGCAAATGCATTGGCTTCATCGGTGTGTTTACAGCACACCAACATCACCGTCGTGTTGCTTTTTTCCCTCCTAGTAAAGGTACAGGACCCCGGACAGTTAAATCCAGTTGCAGACAACTCTGGGGTTGTGGCGCTCATCTCACTTTATTGGCCAAGGGAGCTGACATTTGTCCGCAGACAGTTTTTCCAGGTCATGTGGCCAGCATGACCAAGCCACTTCTGGCGAAACCAGAGCAGCGCATGGAAACGCCGTTTACCTTCCCGCCGGAGCAGTACCTATTTATCTACTTGCACTTTGACACGCTTCCGAACTGCTAGGTTGGCTCCCAGTAAGCAGGAGCAACTCAGCTCTTGGGAGGTCCAGTGAGTGCTACTATACCATCTAGTACTAGTCGTAGCCAAGCCATGATCTCTTAGCCTTGGTTCCCCATCTTAAATACAAGAATACGAAAACTGATGATAATCAGCTGGACAGGTGGAATTCTGTCTACTGTGGAGCTGAAGGAAACCCTTGTTCCTGCCCCTGTGCACGTGGCGGCACAATGGCTGCAAGCTACAACAGCATGGACTTCTGCTGCGGGAGGTCAAGGTATGAAAGAACCCAGTCGCTAAATTATTGCTGTGGAAACCAGTGGCTCCCACCTTTTAGGACCCAGGGGTATTTCTGAAACTATTGTGGGAACCAGGAAATAGCTATTTCACAGAAGAAATAATAGTGATGCTCAGAAAAGCTCTGTCCCCGGAACCAAACAAGCCACTTGCACCCACCCAAAAGCAGATAAACTAGACACACCAAAGCACAAAAAAATTACAGACCCTCACTTCCAACCAAACAACCGAGCTTTTAAAAAATCCTCATTTAAAATAAAAAATAAATGTGGGAGAAAGAGGCCTTGGTGTGTAGGAAAGGTGCCTGAGATCAATTTAGTGCATATTGGTACCATCTTGGAGGCCACAAATGTCAACGTAAAGCATATGCATTGATAAGTCCTTCACATTTTGAATTGTCTGTTGTCAAAGTGTTGATAGTTATGGTTGTGGGAACATGTTGTCAAAGAGATTTTGCATCTGCTATCTTTATCCGGATCGCACAATGGTAATTCAAGATGAGATATGACACATGGCAATAGAATTGATATAAACTTAGTAAGTTATCAAAAACAGCACCTTAATATTTAGGAGTTGTTTTCCTCTTCTGTCACCTTCTTGCAAAATTTCTTACTGGCAAACAATATTTCCCAATGGACATCAGGATATCTTTACCAATTTATATATTGTTTAAGCTATCCAGCTATGCCAAGTCCATTCTTATGTTCAAATGAAAGGAAACCAAATAGCTGGAATTTGATCTCTTTTCTGTCCTCCCACAACACCTGTAATCTATGAGAGAGTTTCTCCAGGAAGGCTATATACTAGAATTCAGATCAATACAGGTGAAATTGTTCTAAACTTTCATTATTGTCCTTACTCACTGGAAGAAGATGAATAATAAGTTGGAATAAGGAGTACATTCCGTTGCATTATTTGAGAGTTTTCTATATGCACCTTCTCCCCAAACCCATTTGTATCAATACATGCGCAGCTATATTGGTCAAGCTGGATATTTTGTTCCCAGCACAACTTCTAACCAGCTGGTCCACCTACAGTGGCATCCAATATAATTTTATAAAGAGATGACAGTAAGCCTTTATCTGCTCCATGATTATTCAATAATAAGACTCCACGTTCCTTCTCCCAAAGAACACCACAGCAGAGATTGGTTCTGGCCAAGCATACAGCAAGCCCAAAACTCTTGAAGAACTGTAGGTGCAATATCCCAAGGAAACTTCAACTTGAACTTTTCCAAGTGGACTTTTAAATCTGCACACAATCATAAGGAAAGGGAGTGTGTATCTTCTCTGTGGCATTCTCCTCTGCCCCTGCCCCTGTGAATGTCAGCACTATGCACTCCCAGACAGCCAAATTGCCACTTTTAACTATTTTCATGGAAAACACTTTGCAGACTCAGTTTTCACCTTGTTATCCACTATGTAGTACAGTGGTACCTCGGGTTAAGTACTTAATTTGTTCCAGAGGTCTGTACTTCACCTGAAACTGTTCTTAACCTGAAGCACCACTTTAGCTAATGGGGCCTCCTGCTGCCGCCGGAGCCCGATTTCTGTTCTCATCCTGAAGCAAAGTTCTTAACCTGAAGCACTATTTCTGGGTTAGCGGAGTCTGTAACCTGAAGCATATGTAACCCAAGGTACCACTGTATATTAAAGCACAACAATAATGTTTTTGGAAAATAATAAAACCTAGGCAACATTCAAGAGTTAAACCCATCAATTTTACCGTATTTATAAGCACATTTACTGTAAGATTTGCCTTGGGGTTGGGGCCACTAATACACAACAGCAAGAACCTCAGGTTCATGGGTTCAAGCCCAATACTGGGCAAAAGATACCTTCATTGCAGGGGGTTGAAATAGAATACACTTGGGGTCCCTTGCAAAATTCGATGAGTCTACGGTTCTATGAACTGGTAATGTAACAAAAATTTCCAAGCAACGTTTTTTTTATTTTATAAACAAAGGAAGGAATTGCATTAGGATTTTATCTTGAGTCATAAGCACACAGATTCCTACAAACAAAGGAATGCCCTTTCTTCACCACAGCCAGGACATTATTATTATTTTTTGAAAATAATGGGATGGTGGGTAGACATACACACCAGAACAAGAAGTGGGAGGATGGAATTTGGATCCTCATCAATGTATCATTATGATCTGCATACACACATTCCCACAAGAATCCTCGGAAATTGAATTTATCCTTCAGAGAGCTCCAATTCCAAGTACCCATAAACCCTAGTTGCCCAAATTCTTTGAGGGGGCAAATGTGCTTTGAATAGGCTTTAAAGCGGAGCTTTCCAAAGCATGTGTCATCATTAGTGTGTCGACTGCAGTGTTCAGGGGTGTTGCATGATATATGTCCGTATCTCTTGTAAGGGGTTACTTTAACCTCTGGTTTGCTATTAAAACTGAATAATTGTGTCGCGAAATGATGTGTGTCTAAAAAGTGTGGAAATCTCTGCTTTAAAGGAACATGCTGCAGTCCCAACCCTACTCACCTGGGTTAAGCCCTACTGAACTCTGGCTAAACACAATTAGGATTAAACCATAGATCTGTTCCTGCACCATAAACAAATCCTAATTTTTAAAGAAACAGCAATGACATAAAGTAAGTCCCCTTAGCGAGAGAATGCACATATCCGGTATGGCAGGGGAGACACGGTCAAACCTATCCTAAATTCATGGCTTAAAGTCTCATTCTTTGGAGCCTGGAAAGTGAACTTCTGAATTAGGGCAGTGAAGAAAATGAAGAGCTCAGTCCTCGCCAACTGCTCTCCCAAACAGGCTCGCTTTCCTAGAAGACAAGGAGGAAAAAGACTGTTACAGTGGAGAGCTTTTGCTCTCCACTGAGTGGCACAATTTAAATAACATGGGCAGATCAAATAATTTAAAAAGTAATTATGTTGTTGCAAAATAAACATAGAAGTAGTTCCTACTTCTCAGTCAAGCAAATGGGAACACTGAACAAATATGATCATGGTTTTACTGAATTTGGAATAGATATATTTCAGTTACATGAATTTATTTTCCCTCCAAAACTGCATATGAGATAAATTTCAATAATATTTTATTAGGAATCTCCCTAATCTGCATATAACTTTGCTAAGGGCGTGGCAAACAGAGCTCAGTTCCCCAAGTTCAAGATGGAAGTGGGTTTCTCTTCCGTGGGGAAACTATGAAAAAATACATCAGCTGCTGTCTACCCAACGGCTGGTGGAGCACCTCTCCAACTTAGGGCACTTGAGAAAGCTCTGAAACTATTCCCTCAAAAATCCACACTGGGGAGTGTATTAACACCATTTTGTGTAACTTCACACCTCCTATAGTAGTCCTTTTGTGACTTGCATCCACAGTACTTCCTCACAATCCCAAACGTGACCACTGGCCCCAATAGGGTGCTGTACCCTGTAATACACCAGACTCCCAGCAACCAAGCCATCATCATGCAGTCTCTGTTGCAATTCTAATGAGCCACCCATCAACATTTGTTACCTGCAGAGAATGGCAGGAACGCTTCCTTTTTTCTGAACTGACCATTCTGTAGGAAATGACCAGGATTAAACACATTGGGTGTTTCCCACTCATCCTCATCAAAGAGCAGTGAGGTCAAGTTGGTAAGTAATATAGTGTCCTGCCAAAGAAGAAGCAGAGAAAAGTGGTAGACTAAAACTTGCAAAGAAATCTTTGTCTTTTGATCTGTGCAACTACTGCAGTACTAAGCCAAGTCCAACTCAGAAAGAATGTTTTGAATGGGATATTTTTTATGCATTATTAAGTAATTAATTGAACCGCATCTCACAAAAACACAGGTTCAATTTTAAAATACAGTGGTACCTCTAGATACGAACGGGGTTCATTCTGGAGCCCCATTCGCATCTAGAGGTAAATGTAACTAGCGACGGCACGTCTGCACATGCGCACATATCACTTTTTTCCGCTTCTGCGCATGCGTGTGACGTCATTTTAAGCATCTGCGCATGCGCAAGCGTCGAAACCCAGAAGTAACGCACTCCATTACTTCCAGCTTGCCACGGAGCGCAACTTGAACACGCTCAACTCGAAGCATATTCAACCCGAGGTATGACTGTATATTCAAAGTAGGATAGGAAACACCAGATGCCAGGTGTTGCAGTTTGGGTTATTAGTAATGGTCATTTTTTTAAAAAGTGAAAAGAAAAGAAAGTAACTAGCTATCCATACAAATGGTACAGACTGCGCTTGGAATCCATTTTTTGCTAGGGGTTGGAAAGAACCCAAAGTCTATCTAGCCATAACCCCTTCCCTCCACTCCAGATCTTGATGTGCCCAAAGAACACCCCAGACCCTGCCCAGTGGCCATGCTGGCTCAAGCAGAAGGAGTTCAACAGCATCTTGGGAGCAGCACACTGGCTATCCCTGACTTAGAACTTTGGCATCAAGTTTTCACATCTCAAGAGAAGAGGAACGGCTTATGAGAAAGGTATATCTTCTTAGCATTTACTTTGGGAATATGAAACCCAGCCAGTGTAGTGTCCTTTGTTGTCAGCCGAGGCACATTCAAAGGTATAATGTTGCTTATTCTTTGAATTTCATGAACAACTGCATTGGTGTATGGCATTCTGTCCCTGTCATCCATCGCTGGCTGGCGAGACTGGCCAATCACAGAATCTATTTCCGCTTGGACTTTTGCTGCAAGCAAAATAAAATCTCCCATCAGCACAAGGATAGACTTTTTCTAAGATCTGTAGGGATGGCCCATCTATAATATTTAACGGATTTGAGCAGATACAGAATTGATACTCCTTAAATGGATGAGTAACCAAATTTTCACTTATTGGAATCCATTTTCATTTGGACCAGTCAGCAGAGTATCCGGATATTTTAGGAAAGGCACCTATGATCTGCATCAGCAAATGAGGATTTAGAAATAAACAAAAGAATATCATCTGCAGATGAAACCAATTTGTATTAAACTGAATTATGTATTTCTCCATAGATCAATAGTACCTATGTTGTCTAATAGCGCAAGCTAAGGGTTCCATGCAAATATTGAAAAACAAAGGTCAAAGTGGACATCCCCGTCTAGCTCCTCTATAGTAGCAGAAAACATGGCATTTACTTTTACTCTAGATGAGGGTGAATCATATGATATCTTAATCCATTTTTTGCATTCCAAAGGAAATCCAGCCACCATTAGTTTAGTACAGCCACCATATTCTGTTTATATATTTTGTCAAAGACCTTTTCAGCATCTAATGATAAGATTATATATTGATGTTTGCTTTCAGTAGGCCTTTGTTATGTACAACCCAAAGTAATGAGCCAACTACAGTTCTACCTTGAATATCTGGATAAATGGCCATATACAGCAAACCCCAACGCAGGGTTGTAGAAGTTGTTTCCGTTCCAGCAAGAAATAAATCCAGTGCTGAATGTAGAAGGTTTTCTTCATGGAAATTGGAAACAGAATCCTCCTTAAAACAAAAATGCACCAAGGAGTTAAGCTGCCATTAAAAACACCATCCTGTCAGACCCACAAGTCAAGAGATCACTAGGGGATTCAGAGACTCTAATCCTGCATCTAGGAAGGTCAAGACAACAGTCCTGCGAATCACTGATGCTGGCATGAAGTTTGGGATTGTTCTGGTCAAGGACGCCAAAGCCCTAGAGGAGGTTTATTCAGACAACTGAGGCAATGGTTGGCCTTTACTACAATGATTCTTTTGGTCATGTCAACTGTTTGCTCTCACTCACCACTGACAAGTGGTAAAATCCCAGCAGTGAAAGAATGGAGAATTGTCTCCCCACAAAATACATGAGTTCATATTCATGCATATGCAGAAATTTGTTTTTTCTAGAATAATCAACTCAATGGAAACATTGAAATGTGGTCAGCCATTATGGGCCACATGGTTATTTCTGGTTTTTAAAATTGTTTCTCTGCCTTCTGCTACTATCATTTTATTATCAAAATTATATCTACCTTCTATCCTTTTCATCTCTTACCTTGGCCATTTCATTTAGGTAGGCATCAATGAAGTCTCTGGGTTCAGATGGGTTCCAGTCTTCTTTGTGTTTTTCAATAATTTCTCTCACAAAGTATTTCAGCTGCCCCCATTTTTTAAAAAGTGTGTGATGTGGCCCCGGCAGGTATTTCATGACATAGGGAAAGAGATCATACATCTGAGGAAACAAACACTAATATCATGTATGTGCAGGGAAAGCCCTCTCCAAAAACATTCACATCATGCTCTTGTCATGGGAAAGAGGCTAGCAGAAATAAAGGCTGGTGTGCACAGGCTCAAAGATGGCAGACTCTCTTGGAATCAGAGCAAATATTGTACTCACCACTGCTTATGATGGGACCCCACGGCAGGGGCATAGCGTGGGTTGTCAGGACCCGGGGCAAGGCAAGTAATTTGCAACCCCTAACCCGTGGATTTGCGCTCCCTAACCCGTGGATTTGCACCCCCTAACCCCCAGATGTTGCACCCGGTGCGGCCACCCCCCCTGCACCCCCCATGCTACGCCACTGCACCATAGCAATGTCTTCACTTCTTGGTTAGAAATGTATGGATTGCAGATTAAATGGCATCATGTTGCTGATTTCTGCAAGCACACTTTCTAATTCACTGATCGACTTCCTATGAAGATGATTGCCATTTCGAAAACTGCATGTATCAATGCCTGCTCATGTCATGAATATGTAGAGTTTCCCTTTAATGTTATGCATCTGCATGGGGTGTCAATTCACAGATTGGAAATGGTGTGTGTGTAGAATTAGTCCATGTAGGTAAAGTAAAGCACCCCTGGACAGTTAAGTCCAGTCAAAGGCGACTATGAGGTGGCAGCGCTCATCTGTCTTTTCAGGCCAACGAGCCGGCATTTGTCCACAGACAGATTTCTGGGTCATGTGGCCAACATGATTAAACCACTTCCAGCATAACGGGTCACCGTGATGGATGCCTGAGTGTACGGAAATGCTGTTTACCTTCCTACTACAGCAGTACCTATTTATATACTTGTGCTGGTATGCTTTTGAACTCCTAGGTTGTCAGAAGCTGGGGCAGAACAATGGGAGCTCACTCTATGTATACCATTTGTGATGGCCTCACTCTGTTCACATACATAGAGATTTTATTCAGTCACACATGTTATTCCCCCCAATAAAAATATTATCTGTGCTGTAACACATGATTTGGCCTCCCACTTTATGTTACTGAACACATCCCAACCTTTACATATTCAGTGCTTTAATAAACAATGCTAGGGGGCAAAGGAAAATGGATGGAACAAGATGCTTGAATACAGGAAAAACAGAAATCTGAACATGAAGAAAAAGGAGGACCAAAGCAAATGATTTCACAGTCAACAATAATGTGGGAATGTGACTGGAGCCCAAGCAATTGTGTTGTGGTTATATGCAAAAGAACTCAGAGAAGACCTACCATACTCCAAACACTTCCCTGAAGAAGCAATGCCTCATCAAGCAAGTGCAGTAGCTTCTGGAAGCGATTGTCATGGTATTCAAAGCGGTCCCCAAAAGTGATGGAACAGATGATATTTGAAACAGCATTATTAATCTGAAAGTGAGGGTCAAATGGCTGCCCTGGGGAGAGAGAGAAAATGGTGCAGAAGGAATTGGGGTGCTTCTAGCTTCCATATAACAAAGACAAAGTGGGGAAAGTGGTTGCATGTTGATGAGGCAGGATTTGTTTTAGCCAAATAAAGCATTTCGTATTAACATTATATCTTGTAATTTAACCTGGGACACCCAGGACTCTGCGGCCCATTTATATCTTCAAGTGAGCATTTATATTCTCCATAGACAAGGATTATTCCACAGTAAGGATTATTCTGTAACAATGGCTGTCAAAAAGGGTACGGACAGTATCCAAGATAGTATATACCTAAATATACCAAAATGATTGCACTTCAAACCCTATTCTATTTGTGATGTTGGTTGTCAAATCATCAAAATCTGCACATCTTCTCAGCCCAAACACTCCATCATTGTTCTTAAGTCTGTTCTAGTTCAGTGGCCTTGAGGTTCCAGCACAAAGCTTCACACTAGAACTTTTGTGCACCACAAAGAGCTTCCTATCAACACCCCCTTTGACATCACAGGGTCATTCCAGTCCAAGCAGTGCTACATTTGCGTGAAGAAATAATGCTAAAGAGCTTCGCACCCTGGCTAATGTATTTTTGATCTTGTTCATAGAAAATAGCAGCGTAAATATGCCCCAGGTTTGTTGATTCTGGTTCTCACCTTTCTCAGCTTCTATTGCTTCCTTTAAGTAACGGCTTTCTTCCTGTATTCTTTCTTCTAAAGACCTTTTGCCCAAACCAAAGTTTCTGAGTGTTGATAAGGCAAACCGTCTTTGATGTTTCCAGTTGAGACCATTAGAGAAGACCAGCCCTAGATGGGAAGGAGTAATAAGTACGTACAGCAAGTAAGTAGATTTAGCAGTCCTTTCAATTCCAAGATGGATTCCTGTCTCTTTCCCTTTATTCTGCTTTCCTACTTAATATGTTGGAAAGACTGCAAGGCATTTGAAAATGTGACCTGGACCTTGGCCACAGGCCCACTTGACATGAGTTCCAGCATGCTGCATCCCCACTTGGGTTCTGCTCACTATTAACATATTTCTCTTTGCTGTTTCATTTGCATAACATTTTTGCTATATGTTGTTGTTTGAATTTATATACTGCCCTATACCTGGAGGTCTATATGTTGGGCATCTGTGGACAGTGACCTCTGAACTGGACCTGTTTCACTTCCCAATGCCCTCCCTTTCCTAAATGGACACAATAACAGGGAAGTCTTAGCTCAGTGGTTTGCAACCAGAGTGCAACCCTCTGGGGCAGTGTGAGGAGGCAGCTCTCTTTGGCAAGGAGGTGGGGAAGGTCAGAGAAGGAGGAGGGCAGCAGTGGCTGCCTAGAGGACTCCCAAGGAGAGGGGAGAAGGCTGAGGGAACACTCCACAAGGGAGAGTGCTCAAAAAAGGGTGAGAGGCTGCCAGCTCTGCAGGCAAGGGGTGACATAACTGGGCTCCTGAACCCCACAGGGGTACCATGGAAGGAACGTAGTTGGTCAAGGCAGCTGTGGACTCAAAAATGGCTGTGAAAAAGATACTACCTGCTGCCTCCATACAGTGCTTAACGACAGCATATTATTCCATCACTACTAGGGATGGGGCAGAAAGTCAGCTCAGGTGCAATTTAATGCAATTTTAATTCATTCTCACTGCCTGAAACAATACATTAACTGAAGCATTATTGGATGTAGAAGTGTGGCAAACTGAACAACAGATAAATGAGGAACTGAATAAAAGAAAAACTCCCATATTCCTCCACCTCTAACAATTGCAGACCAATAATGACAAGCTGTTTGATGCACTACACGGCCAGACTCTGATTGCCACCCAACACTGAACTGTGAGCTGTTAATCTAGTTTTGCAGGTCTACATCTATGACAAATCTTATTAGTTTACTTTTGTTTAAAGATGCAAGAAATGCAAAAGTGAATTAAGATAAGGTTACCACATTTTTTTCAATGAATCCGGGGACACTTTAAATATATACATACATACATACATACATACATACATACAACATGTTCAGGATGTTGATGCTGCAGTGATGGCAGTGGGAGAGGGGCCGCTGCTGCCTTGACCTCAACCACCATGTTTCCCCTTCCTCCTATGCTTCTATCCCTTTCTCCATGAACCTAGGCAGCCCCTGAGTTGTTGGTTCTTTCGTGGTGGGGGTGGGTGGGGAGGTGGTGCACGGTGGGTCAGCAATGGAAGGTGGAGAAGGAGGGCCGAGAGCGGCAGTGGCGGCGGTGAGGCTCGGGCAGCGTGATGCCTCCATTCCCATCGTAGCAGCCCCAATCCCATACCTACTTTCGTGCAAGCAGGAGGGGGCAGGGATCCCTTAGCTGGGAAGGGAGGCTTCCCCTTGCCTAACTGAGAGATCCCTGCCCCCTCCTGCTTGCACGCAAGCTCTGATAGGCAGCGTGAAGCCTATCTTCACAGATGTTGGGAGGCTGCTCCAATAGGCTGCGTTTCCTGGGGACATTAGATGAAATCCGGTGACATTCTGGGGATGGAATTTGTTGAGGGACTTATTCACAAATCTGGGGACTGTCCCCTGGAAACGGGGACGTCTGGTAACCCTAAATTAAGAAAACATCTAATAATCTAAAAGGTTGTACAATCAGTGCATATAATTTAAAAAGCAATTTTAATCATCTAAATCATTGACCATAGTAAAGGAAACTTACCAAGTGACCCAAATATCTTATCAAGAACAGGGGATTTTGGTCGATCTACAAAATATTCTCCCTGATGGACAAGAGCCTCTTTCACCAGCTGCAATCCATTAACAACCACAATCCTTATGTTTCCAGTCTGAAGGCCGAATACATTGCCATATTTTTCTGCAAGCTGAATGGAGACAGTAAGGTGAATAAGCTTTATTGTACTAGCCAAAGTCCATGACAAAATACTATCAGGAGAAGATGTATCAACATAACTATATAATTGTATATAAAAAACAGAGCCACTGCCTGAATTGTCAAAACTATAAAGTGCAAATGCATGTGTAGTTTGGGGACTCCACACAACATAGGTTTTTTCCCAGTTTAGACCTCTGAATCTTCCTTACAGTTTACTGCAATTTTGTCCAGGTTCTTCTCCCTGATCTTTCTTGCCATCAGCACAAAAATGCCACATTATGTGTCACTGGAGTATTAGTATCACTGAGCAGCCCTAGAACCTGAATGGAGATGGAGGAAGAATATATAATATCCTATCTAATATATTATATATTAATTTGTTGGCAGACTGGAGGGAGAGGGAGAAAGAAATATGGCATAAGGAAGCTTTGATTGCTGTCAAATGGTTTCCAGGGGCTGTAAATGGACAGGCCCCCTCCACCCTCCACCTGCAATCTATTCACAAGAGTTGCTGCTTATTTGCATGTAGTAAAGCTGTTGCAAAGATAAAGGGGGAGTGAAGGTAGGGCAATGTACCTACCTACATGTAATGTACCTATGTACCTATGTACAATGTAAGTACCTACATGCACACCCACAATATAGAAAGCCATAGAAAGCAAATGACAGTTGTGGACACAGGTTTGTTACAAATAGCTGTTAGGTGGTGAGCGAGGCCAAAATCTGGCACCCTCCAATAGATTTTCTCAATTTTGTGCCCACTTGGCTGGGCACCTTATAGGGAGAAACGTCCCACACCACCCTAAAGCTCTTTCCTCCATCCTTACCTTTCGTGCTGAAATCTGAGGCTTCTTGAAATCCAGATGTAGTGTGCTACCCAGAAAGGGAAGAGGCCTGGGCCCTGGGGGGTAATTCCTTGGGCTTATCTGTTTCTTATAATCAGCAATAAGTAGAAATGTTGCCAGAAACACCAGAACAACCTGCAGGGACAAGGCCTCCCAGAGGACAGAGAGCAGCTGGAGCAACATCTTCAAACCCTTCTAGGTGTTCTTATGTCAGCCCAGACGGCATTGTGTCAAGGGAAACTTTATGCGGCTCCAGCTACAGCAGCCACACCCGCCCTCTTGGCTAAAGTTCCTGAAATAAGGGCAAAGTTTGCATATATTATATATCACGCCCACAAAGAGGCAGGAAGGAGATGACTTAATCACTCACTGTACCAAGGGGGCAGGGAAGAGTGTGGAGAACAGCCGCTTCCTGAATTAGAATATTTCCTTCCTGTTTTCACTTTTGTGAAACAGTAAAGGATACTTTCCTTCATGACATTTCTAAGGGGTTTTCTGCCACTACAAATCAAAGCATTGTCCATAAAGAAATTTAAAATGTTTACTATGGAGGATGTCTTCTGTTCCTAACATGTTTGAACCAGTGGTAGTTTCAGCAGCTCTGCCTGCTGCCTAAGGAGCCAGAGAAGTCACCCTGCTTGCCTTCTGTTCAGTATTGCATACGTTAGATTTTGCTTTGGCAACAGACTGACCAGCACCTCTCCAGATGTTTTTGGTCTCCAACTCCCAACAGCTCTAGGTTGTATGGTCAACAGTCAGGGATCAATGGAGAGCCCTCTATTACTAAGACAGTTTTAGCCAGTAGCAGACCATGTAGAAGGGGGAAATTTTGTGGAATACAAATGCATTGCCAGGAGCTCTGGATTGGCCCCATCAGTGTGTTTACAGCACACCAACATCACCGTCATGTTGCTTTCCCCCCTCCCAGTAAGCAGGAGCAACTCAGCTATTGGGAGGTCTAGCGAGAGCCACGTTACCACACCCGCCCGCGTGGCTAATGTTCCTACAGGAAATGAGGGCAAAGTCCACAGGTATTGTTATCTATCATGCCCAAAAATAGGCAAGGTGATGACTTAATGAGTAACTATACCAAGGGGGAAGAGTTATGATATTTCCTTCCTGTTTCCCCTTTTTAGGTTACCTTCCTTCCGGAGATTTCTAAGAAGGCGTTTCTGGCAGTGCAAATCAAAGCACTGTCAATAAAGAAATTTAAAACTTTTACTAAGGAGGATGACTTCTGTTCCTGACACATTTGGACCAGTGGTGATTTCAACAGCTATAACCAATGGCTAAGGAGGCCGGAGGAGTCAAGCTGCTTGCCTTCTGTTCAATATTACATAGGTTACATATTTTTCTGGCAACAGAATGACTTGATCTGGGACTGGCAACCAGTACCTCTCCAGCTGGTTTTGGGTCTCCAACTCCCAGCAGCCCCAGCCAGTATGGCCAATAGACAGGGATGATAGGAGAAGGATCATTCAGAGGGCCAGAGCCCTCTAGTACTAGATTGTCTTCTCCAGTAGCAGGCCATGTGAAGAAGAGAAGTTGGTGCAAGGCAAACACATTACCAGGAGCTCTGGATTGGCTCCATCAGTGTGTTTACAGCACACTAACATCACTGCTGTGTTGATTTTTTCCCTCCCAGTAAGCAGCAGCAACTGAGCTCTTGGGAGGTCCAGTGAGTGCTACCATACCATCTAGTTCTACTCTTAGCCAAGCCATGATCTCTTAGCCTTGGTTCCCCATCTTAAATACAAATACTTAAATATTAAAATTGATGATAATCAGGTGGCCAGGTGGAATTGTGTCTACAGTGGAGCTGAATGGCAAGTCCTTATTCCTGCCTCTGCGCACGTGGAGGATCAATGGCTGCAAGATACAACATCATGGACTTCTGCATGGACTTCTGCTGGGGGAGGTCAAGTATGAAAGCACCCAGTCGCTGAAATGTTGCTGTGGAAACCAGAGGCTCCCACCTTTCGGGGCCCAGGGGTACTTCTGAAACTATTGTGGGGACCAAGAAATACCTATTTCACAGAAGAAATAATAGTGATGGTCAGAAAAATTCCTTCCCCAGAACAAAACAACAAAATAACTTTCATTATTATTCATCTTCTTGTGTCCAGGTGGACAATAAGTTCATTGTTCTTTAAAACCCAGTTTGAATTGTTAGTTTCAGTACTGCCAAACCTGGGGTAAGGAGCACATCCTGTTGCATTATTTGAGAGATTTCTAAAAACACCTTCTCCAGAAACCCACTTGTATCAATACATGCCCACCTGGTGACACACACCATCCAACAGAGGGGGGAGGAAACTGTTGCAGTGTGGGTCAAATACCTGGGTGTCAAATACCAGCTGTGCAATACTTTCAAAGATAATTCCCTCACAGAAGCAAAGATTGTTTTATAAGGCAATTTCCGCCACAAAACCTCCCAGTCTCTATCACTGAGCGAAAGCTGGATATTTTGTTCCCAGCACAACTTCTAACCAGCAGGTCCACCTACAGTGGCATCCAATATAATTTTAGAAAGAACTGAGAGTAAGCCTTTATTATTCAATAATAGTTGTTCAAAGGCCTTAAGACTCCATGTTCCTTCTCCCAAAGAACATCACAGGAGAGATTGGTTCAGGCCAAGCATACATCAAGCCCAAGACTCCCAAAGAACTGCAGGCACAATATCCCTAGGAAATTTCTGCTTGAATGTTTTCAGCTGGACACAACAGTACTGATGGAAAGGGAGCATGCATCTTCTGACATTCTCCTCTGCCCCTGCCCCTGTGAGTATCAGCAATACGTGCTCCCTGACAGCCAAATTGCCACTTTTAACTATTTTCATGGAAAACACTTTGCAGACTCAGTTTTCACCTTGTTATCCATCATGTTTATTAAAGAACAACAAAATTGTTTTTGGAAAATAATAAAACCTAGGGAATATTCATTGTCCACCATACAACTCAAGAGTTCTATGCTTAACCCACCAATTTTACTATATTTAGAAGCACATTTAAACTCTGGCCTTGGGGTTTGGCCCAACAATATAGAACAGAGATAATCTCAAGGTCATGGGTTTGAGCCCCACATTCCGTGAAAGATAGGAGGGGTGACCATTTCCCCCAGTGTTAAGTTGTTGAGCTTTTTTTGGGGGGGGGGGTTGTTTACTTTAAGATGGGGATCTATAAATTTTGTTGTTGTTTTTTAAAAAATTGCCCCTACTTTTCTCAAACATTTTGCCAATTCAGCAAAAATCTGCCCAGACATCATTTTGCAGCCCAATTCCTGGATGTGTCCGGGAAAACCAAGATATATGGCAGCCCTAGATTAGCGTTGGGGTCCCTTGCAACTCTGAAATTCTATGAGTTTGTGAATTGGTTATGTAACAATATTTTCAAAGCAACATTTTCTAATTTTATAAACATAGGCAGGAATTCCATTAGAGCAAGCAATGCCTTTTCTTCACTACAACCAGGACATAATAATATTGAAAATAGTGGGATGGCGAATAGACCGCCTGACCAAGAAGCGGGGGGATAGAATTTGGATCCTCACCAATGAAACAATATTATTTGCATACATACACCCCCCCGAGAATCATGGGAAATGTAGTTTACCCTTCAGAGAGCTACAATTCCCAGCAACCTTAAGTTATAGTTGCCTGAATTCCTTGAGGGGGAAAATGTGAACTGAATGCACTTTTTTAAAAGGTACAGGCTGCAATCCCAACCCTACTTACTTGGGTTAAGTCCTAATCAATTCTGGCTTAACATAATTAATACTAAGCCACAGGCGTGTTTCTGCCCCACAAACTAATCCGACTTTTAAAAGAAATGACAATGCTATAAGATGGGTCCCTTAGCGAGAGAATGCACATATCCGGTATGGCAGCGGAGACAATGTCAGACCCATCCTATATTCACGGCTTAATGTCTCATTCTTTGGAGCTTGGAAAGTGAACTTCTGAATTAGGGCAGTGAAGAAAAGAAAGAGCTCAGTCCTCGCCAGCTGCTCTCCCAAACAAGCTCGCTTTCCTAGAAGAGGGGGAGAAAGAGACTGTTTCAGTGGAGAGCTTTTGCTACAGTAAACAGCTGCACAGTTTAAAACAGCACTGAGAGAACAAATACTTTAAAACAGTATGTTGTTGCAAAATAAAGATAGAAACCAGTCCTCTGCATTCCCTAGTGTAGCAAATGGGAACACTGAACAAATATGATCATGGTTTTTGAGAATTTGGAATAGATACATTTCAATTAACATAAATTCCTCTCATATGTAGTTTTGGAGAAAATTTCAATTTCATGCTTATTTTATTAGGAATCTCCCTAATCTGCATATAGCTTATCTAAGGGTGTGGCAAACAGAGTTAGTTGCTCAAGATCCAGATGGAAGTAGGTTTCTGTTCTAGGGCAGCTGAGAAAGGTCCCAGTAAATATTCCCTAAAAAAATCCAAACTGCTTGCTTACTGGGTGGAGGGGGGGGAGTATATCAACACCATTTCATGTAACATCCCACCTCCCATGGCAGCCATTTTGTGACATGCACACAGAGCACTTCCTCAAAATCCCAAATGGGGTGGTAACCCCAGCCATACACAAGGCTCCGAGCAATCAAATCACCATCATATTGTCACTGTTCCAGTTCTGATGAGCAGCCCATGAACTTTTTTACCTGCAGAGAATGGCAAGAATGCTTCCCTTTTCATGAACTGATCATTTTCCAGGAAATGGCCAGGATTAAACTCATTGGGTGTTTCCCACTCATCCTTGTCAAACAGCACCGAGGTCAAATTGGCGAGCATTATGGTTCCCTGGCAAAGGAGAAGCAGAGAAGAAAGTAGATAAAAATGACAAGGTGCTTTCGAGTACAGTGGTACCTTGGGTTACAAACACCGACTGTAATGAAAGGCAAATGAGTCAACTACAGTTCTACCTTGAATTTCTGGGTATATGGCCAGCACAGAGGTCAAATTGGCGAGCATTATGGTTCCCTGGCAAAGGAGAAGAAAGTAGATACAAATGACAAGGCGCTTTCGAGTTTGTAACCTTCTGTTTGTAGCCTTGGGTTACAAACACCTTGTGTTACAAATACTTCAGGTTACAGACTCCACTAACAAGGAAGTAGTACCTTGGGTTGAGAACTTTACCTCAGGATGAGAACAGAAATCACACAGTAGTGGTGTGGTGGCAGCGGGAGGCCCCATTAGCTAAGGTGGTACCTCAAGTTAAGAACGGTTTCATGTTAAGAACACACCTTCGGAATGAATTAAGTTCGTAACCAGAGGTACCACTGTATTCTCTTTGAAGTTATAGTAGTACTAAGCCTCCATCCCCAGACAGAGCAAGGATATGTTCTGAAAACAATGTTTACTTCTCATTATTAAGTAATTCATCTAACGAAGTCCCACAAAAGCACAGTTCCAATATAGATTTTAAAAGACATTCAAAGTCAGGTTGGGAATCAATATGGTTTCCTCTCAAAGAAAAAGAAGAGAAGATAGTAGATTAAACTGGCAGAGAACTCTTTGTGTTTTTATCTGTGCAACTATCTACAGCAGTACTGAGCCTCCTGGATCCAAGTCCAACCATTCTTGCCTATTGCTCATGCTGGCTCAGGTTGGTAAGAGTTGGACTTGAACAACATCTGGAGGACCTCATGTTGGCCAACCCTCATTTAGAACTTTGGCTTCAAGTTTTTGTACCTTGAAGGAAGAGGAAAGGAAAATAAGAATGGTATACAGTGGTACCTCGGGTTACAGATGCTTCAAGTTACAGACGCTTCAGGTTACAGACTCTGCTAACCCAGAAATAGTACCTCGGGTTAAGAACTTTGCTTCAGGATGAGAACAGAAATCACACGGCAGAGGCGGGAGGCCCCATTAACCTGGTACCTCAGGTTAAGAACAGTTTCAGGTTAAGAACGGACCTGCGGAATGAATTAAGTTCTTAACCCAAGGTACCATTGTATCATCTTAATACTTACTTTGGGAATATGAAACCCAGCGAGTGTAGTGTCCTTAGTTGTCATCCGGGGCGAATTCACAGGCACAGTGTTGCTTATTCTTTGAATTTCATGAACAATCGCATTGGTATACGGCATGCTGTCCCTGTCATCCATTGCTGGCTGGCGAGACTGGCCAATCACAGAATCTATTTCTGCTTGGACTTTTGCTGCAGAGAAAAGAAAATCTGCTATCAATACAAGGAGAACAGACATAAACCAATATCTGCAAGGAAACTGCATCTTGATGTCCCACCACTGAGTACCCAGTAGATGGTGACAAGGGATAGACCCTCCTGAGCAGCGGTATCTCATTTGTGAAATTCCCTTCAACTGAAAAAGCACACAGGACTTTCACTAGTCAAGTTTCAGCAATGCCTTAAGACTTCATTCTTTTATTTTATTTTTTTAAATACTTTTTATTGTATTTTCTTCATCATACACATCCAAAGAAAAACAGCCAATTCAAAAAAGAGAAAAGGGGGGAAGTCATTAAACAAAAAACAACAACAACAAAGACACTAAAAAGAGGGGGGGGAAATAGAAAAGAAAAAGAAAAATATACAAAGAGTAAAACATACAACATTTAACTAGCATCGACTTCCTTCCCTCCTGATTTCGGGTTTCTACTTTTAGTAATTTTATCTTACTGCTGGTATTGGTTTCTAGTTTGTAACATCGGAAGATTTAAGTCAGACCTACTGTAGTTGGTAAGTTACTAAAATTGCCTTCAATATAAACCATAAATTTATTCCAGTCCTCTTTTAACTTTGTATTTTTTTGATTTCTAATTCTTTGCGTCATTCTTGCCAATTCTATAAAATCGTATAATTTCAATTGCCAGTCTTTCACCGTTGGTAAGGTTGAACTTTTCCAATTTTGGGCAATTAACATTCTAGCCGCAGCTGTTGCATACTGAAACAGGGTTTTATCTTTTTCCGGTATTTCTTTTCCAACCATCCCTAGTAAGAAGGCCTCTGGTTTTTTGGGAAATGTGTATCTGAATATTTTTTTTAGCTCGTCATATATCTGATTCCAAAATTTTTTTATTCCCTCACATGTCCACCACATATGTATGAAATTCCCTTCATTTGTTTTGCATTTCCAGCAGGCCTTGTTACCAGTCTTATACATCCTGTTTAATTTTTCTGGAGTTAAATACCATCTGTATATCATCTTTTCTAAGTTTTCTCTGATTGCAGCACTTGCAGTAAATTTTATTCCCTCGTTCCATAGTTTTGACCATTTCTCATATTCTATATTGTGTCCCAAGTCTCTTGCCCATTTTGCCATGACTTCTTTAGTCTCTACATCTTTTGTATCCCATTCTAATAAGATATTATACATTTTGGATAGTAACTTAGATTTACTTTCTATTATTTCAATTTGAAATTTTGATTTCTTTTCGTTCATTCCTACTTTCTTGTCTTCCGTCCATATTGCATTAATCTGATGGTACTGTAACCAGCCCTTCAGCTTTTCCTTCAACTCCTCATACGGTCTTAGTTTCCAGCTTTCATGGGAACTTATCAGTAGATCTTCATATGTCAGATTTTGCTCTTCCAAGTTTGTTTTTTTAATTGATAGGATATCTGTTGGGGACAACCACCAGGGTGTTTTCGGTTCTAACAATTTTTTGTTTCTTTCCCAGAATTCGTATAAAGGACCTCTTATAATATGACTCGAAAATCCTTTATGTGCTCTTCCTTTACTTAACCAAAGGTAAGCATGCCAACCAAACCTGTTATCTGCGCCTTCGAGTTCCAATAAATCAGTGTTCTCCAAAGTTATCCAGTCTTTGACCCAACATAGGCAGGCAGCTTCGTAATACAGTTTTAGGTTGGGTACCGCGAGCCCTCCTCTCTCCTTTTGGTCTGTAAGTAATTTAAATCTGATCCTCGGCCTTCTTCCCTGCCATATGAATCTTGAGAGAGTTTTCTGCCAGTCTTTTAATATTTTAATCCCTCTAATAACCAGAATATTTTGGAAGAGGAACAGCATCTTGGGGAGAATGTTCATTTTTATTGCCTCCATCCTGCCCAACCACGAAAGGTTTACTCTGCTCCAGACATCCAAATCTTTTTTGATTTCCTTTTTTTACAAAGGGAAAAGATTTAAGATAACTGAAAACCAGGAAGTCAGTAAATTTTTACGCAGATATGAAAAAGACCCCGGGGGTGGAGGAAAGATATGGAGAGAAAGATGGAGAGAGGGGGGAAAGAGGGGGGCGGGCTTGAGGGGGAGATTGGAGAATGAGGGAGGAGCGGGGGGAGGGGGGAGGAGGATGAGGGGGAAGAGGTGGAGGAGGGGGAGGAGGAAGAGGTCGAAGAACAAACAGAAGACAAACTCACCCGAATCTAAACCGGTTAAACCCAAACCAGCAAATTACTGACTTATTAGCAGACAAAAGGGATAATGAACCTTAAAATCTTAACATGGAATGTAAATGGTCTGAATGAAAAAGCCAAAAGGAATAAAATTCTAAATGTGTTGAAAAAGAAAAAATTGGATGTAATTTGTATTCAAGAGACCCATGTAACTAAAAAGCATAAACATGTCTTAGCAAATAAACATTTGGGAACGGAATTTATAAATTCTACGGAAGAAAAAAAAAAAAAGGAGTGGTAGTATATGTGAATGAAAAATGGGAACCAAAAATGATATACAAAGATGAGGAAGGAAGGATACTGGGGGTTCAAATCAGCTTTCAGGGAGAAAAGATCAACGTGGTTAACATCTATGCCCCAAACACAAATAGGCCAGAGTTCTTCAAGAAATTAGAACAAGTATTATTAGAATTAGAAGACAACAAGACGATATTATTGGGAGACTTCAACGCGGTGCCGTCACCAGAAATGGACAGACAAATGGAAAACAGAAAACGAAACCAAGGAAAGTTACCGAAATCTTTTCAAGATCTGGAAGAAAACCTAGATTTAATAGACATATGGAGATATAAACACCCAACAGAAAAGCAGTTCACTTTCTTTTCAGAAGTACATAAAAGTTGGGGTAGAATAGACCAAATCTGGACCTCGAGAGCACTTACCCTAAGAGCAACAATTGTGAAATCCATCCAAGAATACTCTCAGATCATAACTCGATAATCTTGGAAATCAAAGGTGTAACACATGGAGGTTTTAGATGGAGGTTAAATGAATATCTATTAGAAAATGATGATGTTATCGAAAAGGCCAAAACCACCTTAAAAGAATATTTTGATTTGAATCTGAACACAGGAACAAACATAGAAGTGGTATGGGACGCCAGTAAGGCGGTAGTAAGAGGTTTATTTATCCAGCAAAATAATTACAAGAGGAAGATAAGACAGCAGAAGAAGGAAGAAATACTCAAGCAGTTAAGAGAGTATGAGAAAAAATTAATAGACCACCCGAAGGATGAGCAAAGCATTCAAACAATAAAAATGTTACAAACACAATATTCAATGCTGACGAGTCAAGAAATCGAATGGAAAATCAAGCTAATGAAGCAAAGATATTTCGAGTCTGCGAACAAAACGGGAAAATTTCTAGCCTGGCAACTGAGAAAAAGGCAGAAACAGAACATGATAAACAAAATAAAGGTAGAAGAAGATCTGATAGTAGACCCAATAAGAATACCAAAAAAATTTCTTGAATTCTATGAGGATTTATACAAGAAAGGAGAAGAAGACCCAACCCAAATAGAAAGATACCTAAAGAGACACAAAGGGAAGACCATCACAGAGGAAGAAAGATCTCAACTAAATAAACCCATCAATATAGAAGAGGTTCAAAATGCTATAAAAAAAATGAAAATAGGGAAAGCTCCAGGCCCAGACGGCCTTTCGGCTAAATATTACAAAGTTCTAGGAAATCAATTTTTACCAGTGCTCTGCGACACTATGAACAACATTTTAAGAGGAGGGAAAATACCTGAGTCGTGGAGGGAAGCTTTTATAACACTAATCCCAAAACCAGATATGGACAAAATGTGTATTAAAAATTATAGGCCAATATCCCTATAGGCCAATAACGACTATAAAATGTATGCCGATATCATGGCAAACAGATTAAAAAAGTGCCTGTCAAATTTAATTCACAAAGACCAAGCAGGCTTCCTCCCAAATAGATTCTTGAAAGACAATGTGAGACACACTATAAATCTAATTGAATATTTGGAAACTAATAACGATATACCTGCGGCCTTGATCTTCATAGACGCAGAAAAGGCGTTCGACAATGTCTCTTGGTCGTTCTTATTAAAGACTATAGAAGAAGCAGGGATAGAGGGAGAATTTCTGAAAGGAATACAGGCAATATACTCAAACCAATCTGCTAAATTGGTAATAAACAACAATCTTACAAATACATTCCAAATTGGAAAAGGAACCAGGCAAGGCTGCCCCCTCTCCCCGCTCTTATTGATTATGGTCCTAGAAGTTTTGGCAAACAAAATAAGATCAACGCCTGAAATCCGAGGGATCAAAATAGGATCTAAGGAGTTCAAACTAAAAACCTACGCGGACGACCTGATGTTATCCTTAGAAGAGCCGCAAGGAAGTATCGAGAAGGCGCTGGAAATATTAGAGGAATATGGCAGACTAGCAGGATTTAAATTGAATAGATTAAAGACAAAAATGCTAACAAAGAATCTGAGAAATGACATGAAGGAAAAATTAGAGAGACAACACGGAATTAAAGTGACCAAAAAAATAAAATATTTAGGTATTTGGCTTACACCCAAAAATATAAACTTAATCGAAGATAATTATACAACGACCTGGAACAAAGTCAAAAAAGACTTCATTCTTTTATTAAGGGGAATGTGTGTTTACTGATGAGCCCACCTGAAGCTGCAGTATTCCGACTGTAATGAAAGGCAAATGAGTCAACTACAGTTCTACCTTGAATTTCTGGGTATATGGCCATGTAGAGCAAAGCCCAGCGCAGGGTTGTAGAAACTGATTCTGTTCCAGCAGAAAACAGATCCAGTGTTGATTGTAGGAGGCTTTCTTCATGGAAACTGGAAGGGGCATCCTCCTTAAGGCAAAGAAAATGCACCAGGGAGTTCAGATGTCATTAAAAACACCATCCTACTGACAGCCCCACATGTCAAGAGATCACCAGGGGATTCAGTGACTCTAATCCTGCCTCTAGAGAAAGCTAGAGAGTTCCAGAAAGACATCTACTTCTGCTTCATTGACTATGCAAAAGCCTTTAACTGTGTCGACCACAGCAAACTATGGCAAGTTCTTAAAGAAATGGGAGTGCCTGATCACCTCACCTGTCTCCTGAGAAATCTCTATGTGAGACAAGAAGCTACAGTTAGAACTGGATATGGAACAACTGATTGGTTCAAAATTGGGAAAGGAGTACGGCAAGGCTGTATATTGTATCCCTGCTTATTTAACTTATATGCAGAATTCATCATGCGAAAGGCTGGGCTAGATGAATCCCAAGTCGGAATTAAGATCACTGGAAGAAATATCAACAACCTCAGATATGAAGATGACACAACCTTGATGGCAGAAAGTGAGGAGGAATTAAAGAACCTTTTAACGGGGGTGAAAGAGGAGAGAGCAAAATATGGTCTGAAGCACAACATCAAAAAAACAAAGATCATGGCCACTGGGCCCATCACCTCCTGGCAAATAGAAGGGGAAGAAATGGAGGCAGTGAGAGATTTTACTTTCTTAGGTTCCATGATCACTGCAGATGGTGACAGCAATCACAAAATTAAAAGACGCCTTCTCCTTGGGAGAAAGGCGATGGCAAACCTAGACAGCATCTTAAAAAGCAGAGACATCACCTTACCAACAAAGGTCCGTATAGTTAAAGCCATGGTTTTCCCAGTAGTGATGTATGGAAGTGAGAGCTGGACCATCAAGAAGGCTGATCGCCGAAGAATTGACGCTTTTGAATTATGGTGCTGGAGGAGACTCTTGAGAGTCCCATGGACTGCAAGAAGATCAAACGTATCCATTCTTAAGGAAATCAGCCCTGAGTGCTCACTGGAAGGACAGATCGTGAAGCTGAGGCTCCAATACTTTGGTCACCTCATGAGAAGAGAAGACTCCCTGGAAAAGACCCTGATGTTGGGAAAGATGGAGGGCACAAGGAGAAGGGGACGACAGAGGACAAGATGGTTGGACAGTGTCCTCGAAGCTACAAACATGAGTCAGACCAAATTGCGGGAGGCAGTGGAAGACAGAAGTGCCTGGCGTGCTCTGGTCCATGGGGTCACGAAGAGTCGTACACGACTAAACGACTAAACAACAACAATCCTGCCTCTAGGAAGGTCCAGTCAAGAGTCCTGTGACTCTCTGATGCTGGCATAAAGTTTGGGTTTGTTCTGGTCAATAATTCCTGGTCTGGGTTTATTCAGGCAACTGAATCCTTTAGTCGTGAGATGCCTCCACTGCAGAGATTCTTTTAGTCATGTCAACTGTTTGCTCTCACAAACCACCGACTAGTGGTGAAATCCCAGCAGTGAACAAGTGGGGAGGTGTCTCCCCACAAAATACATGACTTCATATTCTGTGCATGCAGAAATGTATTCTGTCTGAAGTCATAAATTCAACAGAAAGAATGTGGTCAGGCACTAAGGACCATTCAGACAAGCCACATGACTAGTTCTGGTTTTTAATATTGCTTCTCTGCCTTCTACTACTGTTTTGTTATTAAAGATACATACTTTTTTACCTTTTCATCTCTCACCTTGGCCATTTCATTTAGGTAGGCATCTATGAAGTCTCTGGGTTCAGATGGGTTCCAGTCTTCTTTGTGTTTTTCAATGATTTCTCTCACAAAGGATTTCACCTGCCCCCATTTTTTAAAAAGTGTGTGATGGGGCCCTGGCAAGTGCTTCATGACAGTAGGAAATGCATCGTACAGCTGAGGAAACAAACACTAATATCATATATGTGAAGGAAAAACCCTCTCAAAAAAGCATTCACATCATGTCGTTGTCATGGGAAAGCAGCTAGCAGTAATAAAGGCTGGTGTGCACAGGCTCAAAGATGGCAGACTCTCTTGGAACCAGAGCAAATATTGCACTCACCACTGCTTACGATGGTGCCCCATGGCAATGTCTTAACTTCTTGGTTAGAATGTACAGATTGCAAATCAAATGGCATCATTGTGGTTAGTTCAACGAACACAACTTGTAATTCACTGATTGACTTCTCAAGAAGATGATTGCCATCATTTGAAAAAGGCCTTTATCAATACCTGCTCATGTCATGAATATGTAGAGTTTCCCTTTAATGTTATGCATCTGCATGGGGCTTCCATTCACAGATTAGAACAGGTTTGTGTAGGATCAAGTCACACCCTGGTCACATACACAGCGATTTTATTCAGTCACACATGTGACAGCCCTCCTATTAGTAATTTCATTCTCTTTTTGCTGCTGGATCTCGTGATCCACTGTTTACATTCCATAGTGATAGGAGTGTGGGAACAGAACTCAGACATAGGAGACGTGTGAAGCTGCTGCTCACACTCAGCCATGTTTGTTATTTTGATCTTTTGTAAATAAAGAAGCTTTTGTGATGCCAAATACCTACAGCCTCACTTCTTTGCTGATACTATGCTAATGCTAAGAGCATGCCCACAGCTCCACTGGATGTGGGTCACTGGACACCTGCGTACGAGCAACAGATATACGCATACCTCCAGCCACTTAAAAACACAACCTCTGCTGTAATACACATTACAATACTAAAGTCTTTAGTGCCTTGATAAAAAAAGCTAGAAGGCAAAGGAATACGGATGAGTCAAGAGACTTGAATGAATAGTAAGGGAGAAAACAGGAATTAGAACATGAAGAAACAGGAGGACCCAAAGTAAATGATTGCAGAGTCAGCAAGAATGTGGGAATGTGTCTGGAATCAAAGCAATTCTGTTGAACTCAAAGAAGACCTACCACAGTCCAAAAACTTCCCTGAAGGCGGTTTGTCTCATCAAACAGGTGCAATAAATTATGGAAACTGCTGTCATGGTAATCAAAGCGGTCCCCAAAAGTGATGGAACAGATGATATTTGAAACAGCATTATGAATCTGAAAGTGAGGGTCAAATGGCTGCCCTGGAGAGAGAGAGAAAATGGTGCAGAAGGAATTGGGGTGCTTCTAGCTTCCATATAACAAAAACAGAAGGCGGGGAAAGTGGTTGGATGTTGATGAGGCAGGATTTGTTTTAGCTGAAGAAATCATTTCATATTAACATTATATCTTGTAATTTAACCTGGGACACTCAGGACTCTGAGGTCCATTTATATTTATTCTCCATAGGCAATGATTATTCTGCAGTATGGTGATATTGATCTGAGAGGCAGGAGGTCAGGAAAGGGCATTTTTGTAACAATGGCTGTCAAAAAGGATAAGGACCGTCCCCATCAGAGACAGTATACAGACACACTGATATACCAAAAATATGGCACTTCAAACCCTACTCTATTTGCGAGGTTGGTTGTAGAAATTATCAAAAATCTGCAGATATCCTCAAAACCCAACCTTTGTCCTTATTCTGTTCTAGTTCAGGGGCTTTTAGCTCCCATGGCAGGTTCCCGCACAGAGCTTCACATTAGAACTTTTCTGCACCACAACGAGCCTCTGTGGAGCTTCCTATCAACACCCCCTTTGCCATCACAGGGTCATTCCAGTCCAAGCAGAGCTACATTTGTATGAAGAAATAATGCCAGAAAGCTTCGCACCTAGCTGATGTAGTCTTAACCTAGTTCATACAAAGTAGCAACTTAAGGTAAGTATCATAGGTGGGCCACAGGATTGTTGACTCTGGTTCTCACCTTTCTCAGCTTCTATTGCTTCCTTTAAGTAACGACTTTCTTCCTGTATTCTTTCTTCTAAAGACCTTTTGCCCAAACCAAAGTTTCTGAGTGTTGATAAGGCAAATCGTCTTTGTTGTTTCCAGATGAGACCATTAGAGAAGACCAGCCCTAGATGGGAAGGAGTAATAAGTACGTAGAGCAAGTAAGTAGATTTAGCAATCCTGTTAATTCCAAGATGGACTCCTCTTTGCTTTCCATTATTCTGCTTGCCTGCTGATGACATTTGGAAAGACTGCAAGGCATTAGAAACTAGCCAATTTGTGCTGGTGGCTTTTATCTGTTTGCTCTGAATTCTGCTGTTTGCTGTTACTGCTGTTTCATTGATGCTTTTTGTGTGTTTCACTGTTTGGGTAGAATTTTTAATACTAATTTTATTTTGTCCTGTTAAACACTGTGGGAACTCTCGATAGAAAAGCAGCATTAAAAAAATACTGACAGGTGAAGAAGTCATGCAGTTAATATATTTTGTTCCTTCCTCTCCTTAGGCCACTCAGGCATCCCCCCCCCCCCGGAATTAACTGGTTTAGATTTAAAATGGGGGTCCCACTCTAGCCCCTTCTGTAATTATTCACACCCTTCCTTTCCTCATGGTTAATAGATTTTTTTTCTTTTTGTTTCATTTTGCTATGTTAACGTCATTATCCCTCCTTAGGTTGGCTTATGAACTGTAGTCCTTTTTCCAGGATTTGCCCTATAGTAGATAAATGACATCTACTTCTGATTCATTGACTATGCAAAAGCCTTTGACTGTATTGACCACAGCAAACTATGGCAAGTTATTAAAGAAATAGGAGTGCCTGATCACCTCACCTGTCTCCTGAGAAATCTCTATGTGGGACAAGAAGCTACAGTTAGAACTGGATATGGAACAAGGCTGTATATTGTCTCCCTGCTTATTTAACTTATATGCAGAATTCATCATGCGAAAGGCTGGGCTAGATGAATCCCAAGTCGGAATTAAGATCACTGGAAGAAATATCAACAACCTCAGATATGAAGATGTCACAACCTTGATGGCAAAAAGTGAGGAGGAATTAAAGAACCTTTTAATGAGGGTGAAAGAGGAGAGCGCAAAATATGGTCTGAAGCTCAACATCAAAAAAACAAAGATCATGGCCACTGGGCCCATCACCTCCTGGCAAATAGAAGGGGAAGAAATGGAGGCAGTGAGAGATTTTACTTTCTTGGGCTCCATGATCACTGTAGATGGTGACAGCAGTCACAAAATTAAAAGACGCCTTCTCCTTGGGAGAAAGGCAATGGCAAACCTAGACAGCATCTTAAAAAGCAGAGACATCACCTTACCAACAAAGGTCCGTATAGTTAAAGCCATGGTTTTCCCAGTAGTGATGTATGGAAGTGAGAGCTGGACCATCAAGAAGGCTGATAGCCGAAGAATTGACGCTTTTGAATTATGGTGCTGGAGGAGACTCTTGAGAGTCCCATGGACTGCAAGAAGATCAAACGTATCCATTCTTAAGGAAATCAGCCCTGAGTGCTCACTGGAAGAACAGATCGTGAAGCTGAGGCTCCAATACTTTGACCACCTCATGAAAAGAGAAGACTCCCTGGAAAAGACCCTGATGCTGGGAAAGATGGAGGGCACAAGGAGAAGGGGACGACAGACTACCAGATGGTTGGACAGTGTTCTTGAAGCTACAAACATGAATCTGACCAAACTACGGGAGGCAGTGGAAGACAGGGGTGCCTGTCGTGCTCCGGTCCATGGGGTCACGAAGAGTCGGACACAACTAAACGACTAAACAACAACAACAACAACAGATAAATGACTATGAAGAAGATATTACCTGTTCCTTTCATGCTTAAGCACTAACTATTATTCCATCTCTACTAGTGATGGGACAGAAATTCAGTTCATCTTGAATTTAAATGCAATCTTACTTCAGTCTCACCTGCTGAAACAATGCACAAACTGGAGTGTTACTGATGTGTAAGTGTTTCAAACTGAAGAATGGAAAAATGAAGAACTGATTGAAAGAAAAACCGACAGATTCCTCCATCCATAATAATGCCAGGTTCTTATTTACAAGCTGTTTATCTTCAGTACTCAATACTGAATGGTGAGTTCAGTTAATCTAAACAGTTTAGTAGGTATACTTTTATGACACATCTTACTACTAGTAGTTTATAAAGATGCAAGGAATGAAAATGAAGATTAAGGAAAGATCTAACAATGAGTCCTGAATATTTAAACTTGAGGAGTAATCTAAAAGGTTCCCCAATCAATTACAGACCATTAAAAATAAAAAAATAAAAAGGAATTATTTAATTATCTAAATAATTGACAACATTAAAAGAAACTTACCAGATGACCCAAATATTTCCTGAATACCAGGACTACTTGGTCGATCTACAAAGTTTTCACCCTGATGGACAAGAGCCTCTTTCACCAGATGCAATCCATTCACAACCACAAACCTCATGCTTCCAGCCTGAAGACTGTAGACATTGCCGTATTTTTCTATAAGCTGGATAGAGATTGAGGAAGAATGTAAGAAATGATAGTTTTATTGCTTTATTGTTTGGCGCCCAGCCACGCTTCCTCTGCGAGCCTCTCCAGCTTCTGTTTACACAGTGTGGCTTCGGAGCGGTCATAAAGCAATTAGCAGAATTACACAGCGCCTGTGTGTCGAAAGGGCAGTAAATCAGTCCAGACGGTTCTTCTGTCCTTATATCTCTTTATTGGAAACAAAATAGCGCATTTACAATCCACAACAGCCATCCGTGTTAAGCTGCATTTTCTCTGCCTCCTCTCTCTCCTTGCAGCGGCTGAACTGAATGCTTTCGATTTCCACTCAGTTCACAACATTCCAAGCTGCTTTCGTCAGGTCCTGGCTTACTTCCCTTGTAAGCCCGTCCCCTCAAGCACAAGGCATAGAAGGTTAACCCTTCACTACACCCAACAAGCCTCTCTATATATTATATATTATATATTATATATTATATATTATATATTATATATTATATATTATATATTATATATTATATATTATATATTATATATTATATATTATATATTAATTTGTCTGCTTGGTGCTTCTTGAATGCCTATATGGAAGAAGGGAACTTTGATTGCCATCAAATATATCGGGGACATCAGAAATGCCAAAATGGTTTCCGTACATGGACAGGGCCCCTCCATCCTCCACCTGCAATGTATTCACAAGAGTTGCTGCTTATTTGCATGTAGTAACTTTGCCTAGTCTACCACACAGAGTTGTTGCAAAGATAAAAGTGGGGAAGGTAGGACAAGGAGCAACAAAACATACAAACATACACAAAAAATACTCTGCCAACCACGGTAAGTGAAAGGCAGTTGTAAGACCCAGATTTGTTACAAATAACTGTAGGATAAAATAGATCCTCAAAGTTAAGAGGCAAAACACTTCTGGATACCATATTCTGGGAACAAACAAAAAGAAAGGCATTTTTCTTGTGCCCCACAAGAAAAGGCATTTTTCTTGTGTCGCACAAGAAAAGGCATTTTTCTTGTGTCGCAGACATGAGGCTGACCTCTCTCAGAATCAGGATGCTAAACCTGGAAGCATCTCAACC
Source organism: Podarcis liolepis (assembly GCF_965112155.1). NCBI lineage: Eukaryota > Metazoa > Chordata > Lepidosauria > Squamata > Lacertidae > Podarcis > Podarcis liolepis. The sequence goes on from NC_139559.1 coordinate 59,943,402, forward strand.
TGCTTCTCCAGCCAGGGTCTTACACTCCTTTCCAGTGCAATGTAGGGGCATATTTTGGTAGTATGGCACCCTGAGAGTGACCAAAATCTGGCACACATAAATGGATCTTCACAATGATCGATCCTCTCAATTCTTTGCCCACTTGGCTCAGTGCCCTATGCCAGGGAACCACTTGCACCACCCCAAATCTGGCACAACAGTGTAGTATTTAATTCATGCCATAGGTTTTTCCTTCATCCTTACCTTTTGTAATGAAATGTGAGGCTTCTTGAAATCCACATGTAGCATATTACCCAGCAAAGGAAGAGGCATGGGCCCTGGGGGGTAATTCCTTGGGCGAATATTTCTCTTGTAATCAGCAAGAAGTAGAAATGTAGCCAGAATCACCAGAACGACCTGCAGGGACAAGGCCTCCCAGAGGACAGAGAGCAGCTGCAGCAGCATCTTCAAACCCACCTAGGTGTTCCTTTTGCAGATTGGCCTGCTGTCTGCTGAGGGAAACCCGAATCTGATCCCACTGGAGCAGCCACACCTGTGTTCTTGGCTAAGCAGGAAAAAGAGAGTGGGGAAGAGCGGCAATCGGAATTAAAATATTTCCTTCCTATTTTCACTTCTTTGGAACAGCAAAGGTTAATTTCCTTCATGACATTTCCAAGAAGGGTTTTCTCCCTGTGCAAATCAAAGCACTGTCAATAAAGAAAATAAAAACTTACACTAAGCAGGATGCCTTCTGCTCCTGAAAGGTTTGGATCAGGGGTAGTTTCAGCAACTCTGACCTCTGGGCTAAGGAGGCCAGAGGAGTCTATCTGCTCGCCTTCTGTTCAATATTGCATAGATTATATTTTGTTTGGCAACAGTATGACTAGATCTGGGACTAGGAACCAGCACCTCTCCTGATATTTTCGGTCTCCAACTCCCAGCAGCCCCATCGTTCCACGGACATTCCACGGACCCCTGACAGTTGCTGATTGATGGCTGCATGGTGAATGCGGATTCCTGATATTTTTGGTCTCCAACTCCCAGCAGCCCCAGCCAGTATGGCCAATAGACAGGGATGATGGGAGAAGGATCATTCAGAGGGCCAGAGCCCTCTAGTACTAGGCAGTTTTAGCCAGCAGCAGACCATGCAGAAGGGAAGAAATTGATGCAATGCAAATGCATTGCCAAGAGCACCAGATTGGCTCCATCACTGCAGTGTTGCTTCTCTCCCTCCCATAAGCAGCAGCAGCTCAGCTCTTGTGAGTTCCATTGAGCGCTACCATGTCATGTAGTACTAGTCTTAGCCAGGGCTTTTTTTCCCCAGCCAGAACTCACCAGAACTCAGTTCCGGCACCTTTCATACAGAGGTGTAGGAAGGTCAGGTGGTACCTGGTGCGGAACATTTCTTGTCACCCCCCCCCCCCCAATGACTGATTGATTCATTGATTGATTTTTGCCTGCAGAAATGGTTTTCCGTTATTTCATATTTTCTTACAAAGGAATGTGGATTCTGAGCCTCTGATAACAAGTAGGCGACTATGGACAGATACTTATATCTACAGGATGGATTGTGTTATTTTATTTATATTTATTGTTTATTTATTTGATAAAATTTATTTTAAAAAAATATGCAAAGCGGTTTACCAAAACAAAAAACCACCACAGCAGTAAAATCAAGAAAAATTAACAATCCTACTTTAAAACATACAAAAGCTAAAATATCAAGAATAAAATTACTTCAACTTCCTAAGCATCTAGGTATGCTTGCCTAAAGAATAATGCTTTTAGCAGGTGGCTGAAAAAAGTCTAGCAAAGGAATGTGCTTTGTTGAAATTTCAGCCTTCACGACACAGGAAAACGGCCAAGTAAACAGCTATTTTTGTGGAGGAGGGTCAAGATATTAACTGACATGCATGAAATTTCATATGGAGCTATATAATCCCTAGTGTAGTAAGACAGGACCTTTGGAGCAGGCATTTTTTTAAAAAAAGGTTTTTTTATGAACTGCCCTAGTAGGGCAGTAATTGTTCCTTGATCATTTGTTACCCCCCTCCATGATGGCACCTGGGGTGACCCACCCCCTGCCCCCCCTTCCTATGCCCCTGCTTTCATGTGGGCCCCATTGCCATTATAAGAGAACAAGGGAGGTGTTGATGGTGAGTTCTGGCACTTCCTTTTTCTAGAAAAATAGCACTGGTCTTAATTTTGGTCCTGCATCTTTAATACAAGAATGTGCAAACTGTACTTATAATCATCTGATGGACATGTGGAATGGTGCCCATAATGGAGTTGAGGGGCAAGGAGCCCTTAATTGTTATGCCCCTAGGTGTCTTGGTATGCAATGCGGGTGAGAAATGGAGGACAAATGGCTGCAAACTACAAAAGCATGGACTTCTGCTGGGGGAGGTCACCCAGTCACTAAAATGTTGCTGTGGAAACCAGAGGCCCAAATCTGTTTGGGCCCAGAGGCACTTCTGAAACTATTTAGGACACTACAAAATACCCATTTCACAGAACAAATAATAGTGAAGCTCAGAAATACTTCTTCCCAGAGCAAAGCAAACCACTTACACCCACGCAAAGCAAATAAATCAGACCCTAAAAGCTATAATAATAATAATAATAATAATAATAATAATAATAATAACAACAACAACAACAACAATAAGGAAATCCCCACTTCCAACCAAACAACATCAAAGGCTTGTACAAGAACTTTGTTGGGGGGCCCATATGCCGATTAACTTCAGGTGCATTGTTTATATAAGCTGTAAACCATATACACTGATAGGTCCTTTAAATTTTGAATAGTCTGTTGCCAAAGGGTTGATGGTTATGATTGTGTAAACATGTTGTCAATGGGATTTTTAATCTACTTTCCTGATCAGTTAGTTCCAAGGAGGAAATTAAATATTTTGATTATACAAGAAAAGTAAAACTTAAAAAAAAAACATATAGAGTAGATCTTCATTGAGGCTTTACGCTGTATCATATCAAGGTCATTACTCAACCATAAAATATTACTACAAATAAACAAACTACCAAAAAAGATAATCCAGATCATAGCATGGTAAGATACGAAACACGACAACAGAGTTAATATAAACAAAAGCAGCACTTGAATATTTAGTTGTCTTCCTCTTCTGTTGCGTTCTTGCAAAATTTCTGGAAAACAATTTAAGTATTTCCCTTTGGATGTCAGGATATCTACACTGATTTATATATTGTTGAAAGTATCCAGCTATGCCCTGTCCATCTTTATGCTCAAACAAAAGGAAACACAATGGGGGACTTCCACTTTTACCACAGCTGCAACAGTGTGAGCTCTGACTGCAGTAAGCAGGTCAGGGCATACACCGGTACTGTGAGGGGCAACGTTTGGCTAAACGACCCCTGAAAAGGCTTGGAAGGAAGCTCAAGTCAAAAGGAACTTCAGCAGTGTCTGTTTGGAGTCCTGGCACCCCTCGCCAAAAGAAAAAGAAAACTGCTGAGGTGGGGGAGAATCCAGGCACAGAGAAGAACATCAAACAGGCCGGTGAAAAGCCTCACATCACTGAAGCAGCGACAAGATGGTAAAATCTCTATTTCTATATTAAAATAAACGTAAAGTGGTGGCAGCAGCAATAAAACCTAAAAGGAAATAAGACGAAGGGAAAAAAGGGAACTCAGGGTGGGGGGAAACCCTCATGGAGTGAGTAAACCCAAAACAAAATAAAGAGTAAAAATAGCGGAGGAGAAGTAATGCTACCACAAAAGTAAAGGGAAGACAGAAGAATGGGAAAAAATATGGAGAGAGTGTACAGTGGTGCCCCACAAGACGAATGCCTCGCAAGACGGAAAACCCACTAGACGAAAGGGTTTTCCGTTTTTGAGCTGCTTTGCAAGACAATTTTCCCTATGAGAAGACCTTGAGATTCAGGAATGTTCCAGAAGAGGAGAAGGAGGATATTTGGAAGAAGATGACTGAAACTTTAGCAAAGTGGCTACATTTACAGGAAAAAGACATAATAGAACAGACATAGAAAATCTTCAGAGTGAACTCAAGGAAAGCAAAAATGAACAAATGGCTGGCAGACTGCATCATTGTATTCACATCAAATTGGATGAAAGATAAGATCCTCCAAGCAAAGAGTAAGAACAAATTAACCATAGATGGAAAGGAAATAATAATTTTATGAGAGTCCCACCCAGGTTGATAAAAAAGAGACAGCAATTCCAATTTCTAACAAAAGCACTAAAGGCCAAATCAATATCCTTCAGATGGGAATACCCAGTGGGGATTTCCTTCAATTTCAAAGGAAAAAGAAGACAATTTGAGACATTTGAGGAAGCAGATATGTTTTGGAGGAAGTATCGAGGAGAATTAGGAGGAGGGAAAAGCGAAGTAAGAAATGAGGAAGGAAGAAAGGGAGAGCTATTGGATGAGGTGGAAGAAGAAGAAAGAGCTCAGCAAAGGGTGGAAGGATAAAGAACTATGCCAGTGGTAAATAATCAGACCAATAGCTATTACAAAATCCTTCTCCTTCGCCACTGCAGATAATTTAAACTCTTTCTACTAACTTTATAATTTTTTAACTAACAAAGAATGAAATTCAAATTGTTATCTTGGAACATAAATGGTCTAAACAATAGGAGGAAGAGGCAGAAAATAGAACGTATCTTGGAGAGGCAGAAGTGGGACCTTGCTTGTTTACAAGAAACCCACATCAATACTAAGCATAAAAGATTATTGGTAAAACCAAAGTTAGGGGAAGAATTCATCGAATCTGATGTAAGAAAAAAGAGGGGGGTTGTAATGTATGTTAAAAGCAAATACGAACCAGAATTGTTATATGAAGATAAAGAGGGGAGGATTGTAATAGTCAAAATATCACTAGAGGGGGAACCAATTGTGGTAGCGGGAATCTATGGATCAAATAAAAGAAAATCAGAATTCTATGTTAAAGTAAGATCACTATTAATGGAATATATAGATATGAAAATTATTGTGTTAGGGGATTTAAATGGAGTAATGGAACCAGAATTGGATAGATTGCAGAAGAAGGGGGGGGGGGGGAATGAAGGGAAGCTGCCAAAAAGCTTTGTGGAAATGGTAAAGATTTTTTATTTAGTGGATATATGGAGATATAAATATCCTGTCGAAAAGGAGTTCACATATTTCTCAGAACCAAAAATTTCATATAGTTGAATCGATAGTATATGGATTACTAAGGATATGACAATTGAAGCAGAGAATGCCGAAATATTACCAAAAACTCTTACAGATCACAATCCAGTATCATTAACTCTTGAAGGAAAAGAGGAGAAAAGGAAAAAAAGGTGGAGAATGAATGTTTTCTTATTAAAAAACCAAAAAGTAATACAAGGAGCCAGAAAGTTGATGAAGGAATATTTTGAAAACAATTGGAGGAATGGGACAGATGTTAAAACAGTGTGGGATGCTGGGAAGGCAGTTATTAGGGGATATTTTATAGACCGAAACTCAATAGCATATAAGAATAAAGAAAAAAAGAAAAGGGAGCTTTTAGAAGAAATTAGAAGGAAGGAAAAATTGGCCTATGCAAGCAAAAATAAAGAGAGATTAAATTAGGAAATTAAATTACTGAGAGTAGAATATAATAAAATTATAGAACAGGAGGTAGAACAACAAATCAAATTTTGGAAATATAAAAATTTTGAATGGGCAAATAAACCAGGCAAGATCCTTGCCTGGCAATTAAAAAAACAAAGAAATGAAAAATTAATAAATAAAATAAAAGTAGAAGAGAGGACAATAAGGGATATGACACAAATTAAAAAAGAATTTGAAAAATATTACAAAAAAATATATCAAAAAGATAAACAGTAAGAACATTGTTCTTTAAAACCCGATTTGAATCGCGACAGGTTCAATAGTGCCAAGCTTGGGGTAAGCAGTAATCCTGTTGCATTATTCTAGAATTTTTTATAAACATCTTCTCCCCCAAAGCATTGGACATCCCAAACAATTCCACAAATGTTTTCATGGAAATCTGTCAGGGAACTGCCATCAGTGCCGGAGGGAGAGAGCAAAAGCCAGAGGGATTATAGAGAGCGTCCAGGGATCGGGAGAAGCAGCTCATCTGATGGGGAAGAGAATCAGCATAGCATCAGTGGAGAGGGGGTGCAGGAGCCGGCAGTGGCGAGGCGGTCCCATGACTCCTTGCCTGGGACAAGCGGGGAGGGAAAGGGTCCTCCGCTGCCCACACCCACTTTGCGCAGAAGGCTTTCGCGCAGAGAGGGAAGGTGGAGACTGGGCGTCAAAGAGCTTCTTTACTGGAAGAAGTTTAATAAACGCCCACTCATGGATTCTGCCAGCGACCGAGTCAGCCACGGGTGAGTGGCACTCCGGACAGATAAAGTTTACTTTGGCAGCCCAGCCAGGTGTTTGCAACCAGCCAGGGAGATATTTGCCTGCTTGTGCACGAGCAACCCCTATAAAACATTACAAAATCACTTTACAAACTCAGTTTTCACCTTGTTATTGACTTTGTTTATTCAAGCAGAACAGAAATGCATTTGAAAAACAACAAAACCTATGGAATATTCACCGTCCACAATCCAGCTCAGAGTTGTATGCTTAACCCACCATTATTACTATATGTATATGCACATTTAGGGACATGGGCGGCGCTGTGGGTTAAACCACAAAGCCTAGGACTTGCTGATCAGAAGGTCAGCAGTTCGAATCCCCGCAACGGGGTGAGCTCCCGTTGCTCGGTCCCTGCTCCTGCCAACCTAGCAGTTTGAAAGCACATCAAAGTGCAAGTAGATAAATAGGCACCGCTCCAGCAGGAAGGTAAATGGCGTTTCTGTGTGCTGCTCTGGTTCGCCAGAAGCGGCTTAGTCATGCTGGCCACATCTCGCTGGCTCCCTCGGCCAATAAAGCGAGATGAGACCCTCAACCCCAGAGTCGGTCACGACGACCTAATGGTCAGGGGTCCCTTCACCTTTATAAGCACATTTAAACACTGCCTTGAGAGTAGGGCCAACAATACAGAACAGCAAGAACTGGTTATGTAACAAGGGAGAGTTCTTGTATGTTCATTAAGATGCATTGATGCAGCTAACATATTAAGCTCTTTGCATGATCGCAATGAACAAAATGTGCCTTGTAACACTTTCTAATTTTGTAAACATAGGCAGGAATTCCATTAGAGCTAGATCTGGAGTTGTGAGCACACCCTTTTCTATAAACAAACCGATGCCCTTTTTCCACTGCAGCCAGAACAAGCTTGTGTTCTGTCAGACCCAGAAGCTCCTAAGGATCCACAGTTGTTGTTTTCAATTGATTTTTATTGACATTTACTCTGAAAAAGTAAGAAATGCATAATAACAAACAAAACATGTGTAACAAAACTTGGCTAGGAACTTAGTCCTGGTACTACTGGCTGATGCATATAAGACAAGAAGAGGTAAGGTGTAGAAAGAACAATCTGGAAAAGCAAGATCTAAAGATCAAAAGTGTTTAGGTATAACACAAGTGCATAATGGACATTGAAGATCTGTAGGGAGGACTGCTCCCTGTTGTCAGGAAACAAATGCAACCGATGGAAATCCTGCAGCAACATGACTTACCAGCTGCTCTCTTCAGTGACGGGAACCAGTTAGAGCTGCACAGGAAGACCTATTCAGTAGGCTCTTCAGAAGAGAGCCAGAGGAAGCCCACAGTGTCTTGGGGCCCTGGCCTTGATTCTGACCTTCCTTTACAAAGGGTGAAAGCAAGCTATTTGTTCCCTCTCCTGAGAGGGGAGAGAGAGAAACAAGCAAGACCTTTACCCCTGTTTTGAGCCAATGAGCAAACTGCAAGTTTTGGACACAAGCTGATAGAAACAGCCCAGGGTCCTAAAGACCTTCTGATTCCTGCTTTTCTATCCAGCTTCTTGTCTTGCTGTTCACTTTTCATAGCAGCTGGGAAGCATCTGGCACAGGTATTCCCTTGAAGTTATTTTGTGCAAATAGTGGGTGGGTGGGTGGCAAAAGCAAAGTGTTCTGCTTAAGTCCAGGCACTCAAAGATCCCTATATAGCAAATTCTAAGTACAATGTACACATCTTTACTCAGATGTAATTCTCATAATGTTTAATGGGGCTTTGTCTCAGGTAAATCAAATTGGGTATAGGATTATAGTAGTCAGGGTAGATTAAGAACAGTTGAAGCATCATAACTGTACATTGGTACCTCAGGTTAAGTACTTAATTCGTTCCGGAGGTCCGCACTTAACCTGAAACTGTTCTTAGCCTGAAGCACCACTTTAGCTAATGGAGCCTCCTGCTGCTGCTGCGCCGCCGGAGCACGAATTCTGTTCTTATCCTGAAGCAAAGTTCTTAACCTGAAGCACTATTTCTGGGTTAGTGGAGTCTTTAACCTGAAGCGTATGTAACCTGAGGTACCACTGTACTAAATAGTGCTGCTCCTTTGTTCTCCCTCCTTCCTCCCAATCAAATGAAACTTCCCTGCCTGGTTACTCAGAAGTAAGTCCCAATGTATTCAACGAGGAGGACTCTCAGGTAATGTGTATAGGCTTACAGGCTCCATCTTAAGGAGGCATGGGTTCATTTACAGTCTGTTTTAGCTATGTGCTGCTGCTGTTGCATTCCTATGGTGTCATTCTTGGTTTTTTATTGTTTACTTTTGTTTTTAGGATTTACATAGACATAATTTACAAATTATTGGGGGTTAGATGGAAACGCTGAACTATAACTGGCAGCTATAAAATTGTTATTACATAAAATAATTTTGAAAATAATGGGGTGGGGGAGAGACCCCCGTACCAAGGACAGGGAATGGGGACTCTGGAGCCTCATCAATGGATCATTATGATCTGCATACAAAATCACCTGAAATGTGATTTCCCCGAGCTTCCGGGACGCCGCGGCCACGGGAAGGAGCGAGAGGTAACTCGTCTGAGGAGCCTCGAACAGCGTGGGGGTCTTAGAGGGGTCACGAAGGCTCCGTGAACCCCTAAACCACAGGTGGAATATCCTGTTGGTCAAAATACCCAGCAAGGCTGCGTGTGCTCGCCTGTGTTGCCGGCGTTTAACAAGGCTGGAGCCGCAGCGAGAAGGGGAAGCATCAGACTCCATGCTGTGAAGCCTCAGGCTCCGAGTGAAAGCGGCGGACCTCCGACAACAGAGGAAAAGCTGGGAAATAGTTCTAAAGCTTTGAAGAAAGCTGAGGAGGGAGAACATTGGAAAACAATCAAAGTAAAAGCCAAAGGAATTCTGAATGAAGTACCCAGCGGAGAAGTAATTAAAGACAAAAGAAGGAGGAATTCACTACTGGCGGTAAGATTGACAAAGTAGTAAAGCAAAAAGCTGGCAGACGTGAATGAAAGAGCAAGAAGTAACTGCTAGCGAGGGGAAGGAATATCCTCGGTAACAAAGTACATTTTATAAAGTACAAAGTACAGAGAGTTGGAAGCAAGGTAATATTGAGGTTTTTTTTTTGATAGAGAGACTCTTTACCGGGTTTGAGAGGAGGAAAGGAGGTTTCTGGGGCATTTGGTTGATGCTTTAACCGACAGGCTTTTTGAGGACGTTATCGTTAACATCAACTTTCTTGTTTGAAGTGGGTGGAAGAAAGCCTGGGTCCTCCCCAGACCTTAATGCTGGCTTTATGTTAGTGACTTCCCTATGGGTTTAAAAAAGGGAGGAGGAAGCCATTTCGGGACTTAACTTGGCTCTGTTATTCGCCATTTCAATTTGTTCTTGATCTACCACGTCTCTGCAAGCATTTGAGATTTAAAGGGACATGCGCCAAAAGCCAAACAGGAGAATTTAAACCAGCATAAAGAACACTTCCCGAAGAACCTCCAAGTCTCCAGTAAAGGAAAAATTTTGGTGACGCCAGACTTCTATAATACCACCCTCTAAGAGGGTAAAGACTGTAAAAGGTAAAGACTGTAAAACTTTGTGTATAGTCTGACGCCTACTATCTGCTATTACACCCCAACGCCAGACCCGGTAACCTATTAACCCATTAGAGACTATCTGTGATCCTGTGCCTCATCCCTTTGTGAAAGACATTAGGATAGAGACCAGCTTCTGGGGGAGATTATTCCAGATCCAAGGACCTACCACAAAAAGGCCCTGTTACATGTCTCATGGTTATGAATCCTGGGAACTGTGAGCAAATTGCAGTTCAGCAATATTCGGAGGGCTGCAGGTTGACCATTCAGGACTATGTTTCTTTATAAACCTGTCTATAAATCTGCTGCATCTATATAACTCCCCAAAGTCATTAGTGTGGTGGACCCTAAGACCTTTCAAGCCTACAAAATGACAAACGGTGCAAAAAAGGGGGTGGCAACGCCAGCGGAAAGGAGGCCGTCGAGACAAGAGGATGCTAAGGAAAGTAAAGAAATTAAAGACTATAGTAGTCTGATGGCAGAAATAAGGAAAGAATTCAAAAATAATGAACAATATATTGAGAGAAAATTACTTGAGGTACAAGACACTTTGGACAAGAAATTGGAGGGAGTGGTGGGGGAATTGACAGGAAAGGTTAAAGATTTATCAGTAAGAACTAAGGTTCTGGAAGATTCAATGAAAAAGGTGCAAAAAGATACGAAAACTAGTAAGAAGGAGGTGGATAGAATTAGAGTAGAAGTTAAAGAGATAGAAAGAGTGCAGGAAGAGTTGTTGGACAATATGGCTATGACGCAAATGAGGCAAAATCAAACCAACCTGAAACTGAGGGGTGTACCAGAGACCCCAAATGAGAATATTAGATCTAAAATGGTAAAAGAGCTGGCAACTTGGTTAAATAAGAGTGAGGAGGAGGTAAACTGTTATTTAGTAAATATTTTTCGAATAAGACCAAAGTCAGACAGAGCCAGAAAGAAAAAGCTGCCAGGTGATGTAATTGTCATGTTCAACACTTTGGAAATAAGAAATGAAATACTGCAACAGAACCACATAAAAAGGTTATATATTGAAGGAAACCCAATTATTATCTTTAGAGAAATTCCTTCGAGATTTCTTCGAAGGAGAGAGACATACAAAAAATTAACAAACCAATTGAAGAAGAATGGGATATTGTATAGATGGGAGTTTCCTGAAGGCATTTCATTCTACTTTAAGGAAAAAAGGTTTAAATTAAGCACCAGTGTTGAACTCCAAAAATTTGCGAGGTGATACGAGAAGGACCTGGGAAAAGTTGAAGGGGAGGCGGAAAGGGAGGAACGACAGAGAGACGAGGAGGGTGAAGGGAGTGAAGAAGAAGAAAAAGAGGAGAGCTTAACAGGAGAAGGGGAAGAACAAGAGGAGGAAAGCAAGGAACAGTAGTTTCTATTTAATCTAGTTAAATTAGCTAGAATAGTTTAATAGATGGCTTTAAAAACAATAAGCTGGAATGTGAACGGTTTGAACAATAAAAATAAGAGGAATCAGATTGCGCATGTATTGCTGAAAAAGAATTGGGATCTAATTTGTCTTCAAGAAACGCATGTAATAGGAAAACACAAGAGGGTATTAAGTAATAAGAGATTGGGATTGGACTTTGTGACCTCCGACAAGGTTAAGAAAAGAGGGGTAGTAATTTATATAAAGGAAAAATATGACCCGCAATTACTGTACAAAGATGAACATGGGAGAGTAGTGGTGGTGCAGATGGTGTTTCATGGAGAAAAAATAGTTGTGGTTGGAATATATGCCCCGAATGAGAAAAAATCAGCTTTCTTTTTGGAATTAGATAATATACTAACGGAATGGATGGATCAGAAAATGATATTGATGGGAGATTTTAATGGGGTGGTGACGCCGAATACGGACAGATTAACAAAAAGACAAGATGGGAAAGAAGGTAAATTACCACGATCTTTCTTTGACATGGTAAATAATTTGGGATTGACGGATGCTTGGAGATTTAAAAATCCTACTGCAAAACAATTCACTTTTTTTTCAAATCCGAATCAGAGCTGGGGGAGGATAGACAGTATTTGGGTCTCGAGGGAATTGGTACAGAACTTAATTAAGTCTGAAATTTGGCCCCGAACTTTATCTGACCATAGTGCGGTTTCCATGGAGTTAAAAGGTAGAGAGGTTAAAACAGCCAGATGGAGAATGAATGAATATTTATTTAATGATCAAAAGATAGTAAATAAGGCTATAGAAACAATTGAAGAATACTTTAGGTGGAACTTAAATGGAGAAACTTCCATAGAGACGGTGTGGGACGCAGGAAAAGCGGTCATGAGGGGTTTTTTGATTCAGAAAAATAGCCAATTAAGAAAAGAAAAGGAAAAAAAGAAAGAGCATAACACAGATTATGGAAAATGAAAGAAAATTAACTGTTAACCCTAGTGAAGAGAGTTTAAAACAGAACTTAAAAATATTACAAGCTAAATTTGCTACAATAATTAACCAAGAGATAGAGTGGAAAATTAAAAGGATGAATCAAAAGAACTTTGAGTCCGCAAATAAGATAGGGAAATATCTAGCGTGGCAGTTGAGAGAAAGGAAGAAGTTGAGTATGATCAGTAAAATAAAAGAAGGAGATATGATTATGGAAGAACCAAAAGAAATAAAAAGAATATTCCAAAGATATTATAAGGATTTGTATAAAAGAGGAGAGGAAACAGAACAAGAAATAGATCAATTTTTGCAAAAACACCATCTGGAACAAATTGTAGAAGATGAAAGAGCAGCACTAGATGAGATAATAACACAGGAAGAGATAAAAAAGGCTATCAAAAAGATGAAAGCTGGGAAGGCGCCGGGACCGGATGGCCTTCCAGCCAAATATTACAAAATATTAATTAACCAAATATCACCAGTGCTGGGAGAGGTTATGAACAATATATTGAGAGAAGGAAAGATACCTAATACCTGGAAGGAAGCCTATGTTATATTGATTCCTAAAAAAGAGGTGGACACTATGGAAGTAAAGAACTATAGGCCAATCTCATTATTAAATAATGATTATAAGCTATTTGCAGACATAATGGCGGAAAGATTAAAGAAGGTATTGATTAATAAAATTCATGGTGACCAAACAGGATTTCTCCCAGGGAGACAATTACGGGATAATGTAAGGAATTTGATTGACATTATTGAATACTTGGACATGAAAATAGACAGAAAAGCTGCACTGGTTTTCATAGACGCCGAAAAGGCATTTGACAATGTTTCCTGGAACTTCCTAAAGAAGGTTTTGGAGAGGATGGGAATTGGTGAAAAATTTAGAAGAGGCATAGAAGCAATATACAAAGAACAGAAAGCAAAGCTGGTGATAAATAATAATACAACAGAATATTTTAACATTTATAAAGGGACCAGACAAGGTTGCCCCCTGTCCCCCTTATTATTTATTATAATTTTGGAAGTACTTAATAAGAGACTGAGGGAGGCAACAGAAGTGAAAGGAATTAGAGTAGGAAAGAATGAATTCAAAATCAAAGCCTTCGCCGACGATATTGTTCTGACTTTGGAAGATCCACAAGATAGTGTAAAAGAAGCATTACAAAAAATTGAGGAATTTGGAGAGGTGGCAGGTTTTAAGGTAAATAAGAATAAAACTAAAATGCTGGTTAAAAATCTAACTAAGGAAGAAACGAAAGATCTAGAACAAAAAGTGGAAATCATGGTGGTGAAAAAAGTGAAATATTTGGGAGTGTGGATCACGGCAAAAAACATAAACCTATATAAAGATAATTATGAAGTTACATGGAAAAAAATAAAGAAAGATCTGGAAATATGGGGGAGGATGAAATTTTCCTTTTTAGGGAGGATAGCAGTGGTTAAAATGAATGTTTTGCTGAGGATGTTGTTTTTATTTCAAACTCTTCCAGTTATTAAAGGTTTAAAACAATGTAAAGAATGGCAGAGAACCCTGATGAAATTCATCTGGCAGGGGAAAAGACCAAGGATTAAAATGAAAATATTAACTGATAAAAAGGAAAGAGGAGGTTTTGCTCTCCCAGATTTGAGCCTATATTATGAAGCAGCGTGCCTACTTTGGCTAAAAGATTGGATAAAACTGGAGAACAGAGACCTATTGGATTTAGAAGGTTTCAATAATTGGTACGGGTGGCACGCATATCTCTGGTATGAGAAGGTGAAAGTCCATAGGGCTTTCTTAAATCATATTTTCAGGGGACCAATATATCAGGTCTGGGAAAGAAATAAAAACCTTCTTGAAAGAAAAACACCATGGTGGATCTCACCGGTAGAGGTCTTAACAATAAAAAAAAAAAAACATGGAAGGGAAGACAGCCACTTACGAAGATTTGGTAAGAAAATCAGAACAAGGGCTTAAACTTAAACCGTATGAGGAAATAAAGGACCAATTCACCGGTTGGCTACAATATCATCAGGTGAATGATATGTTAAAGCAAGATAAAAGAAAAATGGGCTTTGAGGACAAGAAATCAAAATTCAATATAGAAATAATAGAAGGTAAAAACAAAACATTGTCTAAATTATATGACATATTACTGGAATGGCATACAAAAGACGAGGAAGTCAAAGAGGCAATGATTAAATGGGCAATTGACTTCGGCTATAACATCGAGTTTGAAAAGTGGTTGAAATTGTGGAATAGAGATATTAAATTTACGGCCTGTACGAGTTTGAGAGAAAATGTTTGGAAAATGCTCTATAGATGGTATCTTACGCCGGCAAAATTGGCTAAAATCTATAGATCAGAAAATAAGACATGCTGGAAATGTGGTGAAGTGGAGGGAGACCTCTACCATATGTGGTGGCAATGCAACAAGGTGAAGGTTTTTTGGGAAGCAATTTATAATGAACTTAAAAAAAGTTTTTAAATATACTTTCCCCAAAAGACCTGAGGCCTTTTTGCTGGGAATTATGGGTAAGGAAATAAAAAATGAAGATAAAAAAATATTTCTCTATGCCACCACAGCCGCAAGAATTATGCTGGCACAAAACTGGAAAACAGAAACTATACCTAACGTAAGTGACTGGCAGGTCAAAATGATTAACTATGCCGAGCTAGATAGATTAACAGGCAGAATACGAGACCAAGACGACCAGAAATTTCAAAAAAAATGGAGTAAATTTTGGAAATATATTGGAACGGATATATAGGAGGAACTGGCGGTATTAGAAAAACTTTATCAGCTAATAATTATAAACTTTAATAAACTAATTACGCAACCCGGGATTTATTTGATACTTACCAAAAGGGTGAAGGGAAGTCAAAGGCTAAGTAGAGCCTAATGTTTATATTATTTTTTTGTATGATTGTACGCTTACTTTTTGTATAGCATGAAAATAGGATGAATAATTTATGTTAAAATGTTTATTTTTGTATTTGTTTGTCCTTTTTTTTCTTTTACAAATTCTGAATAAAAATTTACTTGCAAAAAAAAAAAGAAATGTGATTTCCCAGGAAATGTTGCTCTCTCAGGGGTAAACTACAACTCCCAAAATAACTACAGTTCCCCAGATTCATTGAGCAAGTCTGTTTTGAATGTGCTTTAAAGATACATGCTGCAATCCCAACCCTACTTACCTGGGTTAAGCCCTAATGAATTCTGGCTAAACATAATTAGGAGTGTGAGGTAAAATTAGGATTTGGAGGTAAAATTGGTAATGATATATTGGGCTAAAGATATTGGACATAGCATATAGTTAGAAGATTGGGAGAGGTTATGGAATGAAGGTATTACCATATTTTTCGCCCTATACGGTGCACTGGCCCATAGGACGCACCTCATTTTGGGGGGGGGGATGAATAAAAAGAATTTATTTTCCCCCCGGCCCCCAGAACAGGCCGCAGGAACTCCCCCAGGCTCGCAAGGCTTGTGCAGAGCTTCCTGAAGCCTGGAGAGCGAGAGGGGTCGGTGCGCACTGGCTGTTTCATTTCAAAATCCAGCTCCTCAGCCTGATATAAAAAAATAGTTGTTAAAGGCTTTGAGTAGCAAGACAATTCTTTTAACTTCCTACTATCCCTCCCCTTTTCCTCTAGCAAAAAAGGGTTGGCAAGGATTGAAATAGGCCTTTAAAGAAGTTTCCCTTTGGACAGGGGGACAGTAGGGGTGTCTTGCTACCCAGCATGTGTGAAGTATAGCGTGATCTTTTAAACATAGTTCTCCCACCTAAAGCCAATTGACTAATGGACAGCTAATAATGGGATGTTGACTTACCGTAGCCACTGTGCTAAATGGGCATAAGTTTAGTTTGCTCTGTTTGGAACTAGTAATCAGCGAAAGCCTGCATTCGCCCCATAGGACGCACACACATTTCCCCTTCATTTTTGGAGAGGAAAAAGTGCGTCCTATAGGGCGAAAAATACGGTAATTTTACAGTATGTAAAACGCTTAAAGAAAATGTTATGAAAATGATGTATTTGCAACCAGAGTGCCATGGTACCCTAGGGTGCCTTGAATTATGGTTAAGAGTGTTGCGGGCAACACTAGTCTCTGTCCCTCTTTCCTTCCCTCCCTCCTCTGATGCCCTCTAGCATCTCTGCCTCCCAAAGGCTTGTACGGCTGTTTGTTGCAGCAGCCCTGGTTATGAGCTCCGCAAGCGAATGTTCTGGGTGTGCTGGTTGTCAGGAGCTGAGGTGGCCTCGGAGCAAGGAAGCCAGTGGGTTAGGGAGCCCAGCCAGCCAGCCAGTCCTTGCTGTTGGGACAGACAAGTTCCAGGCGCCTGTGGGGCAGTGTGAGGAGGCACCTCTCTTTGGCACGGAGGTGGGGAAGCTCAGAGAAGGAGGAGGGCAGCAGTGGCTGCCCAGAGGACTCCCAAGGAAAGGGGAGAGGAGAGGAGGCTGAGGGAACACTCCACAAGGGAGAGTGCTCAAAAAAGGGTGAGAGGCTGCCAGCTCTGCAGGCAAGGGGTGACATAACTGGGCTCCTGAACCCCACAGGGGTACCATGGAAAGAATGTAGTTGGTCAAGGCAGCTGTGGACTCAAAAATGGCTGTGAAAAAGATACTACCTGCTGCTTCCATACAGTGCTTAACGACAGCATATTATTCCATCACTACTAGGGATGGGGCAGAAAGTCCGCTCAGGTGCAATTTAATGCAATTTAAATTCATTCTCACTGCCTGAAACAATACATTAACTGAAGCATTATTGGATGTAGAAGTGTGGCAAACTGAACAACAGATAAATGAGGAACTGAATGAAAGAAAAACTCCCATATTCCTCCACCTCTAACAATTGCAGACCAATAATGACAAGCTGTTTGATGCACTACACGGCCAGACTCTGATTGCCACCCAACACTGAACTGTGAGCTGTTAATCTAGTTTTGCAGGTCTACATCTATGACAAATCTTATTAGTTTACTTTTGTTTAAAGATGCAAGAAATGCAAAAGTGAATTAAGGTAAGGTTACCACATTTTTTTCAATGAATCCGGGGACACTTTAAATAAATAAATAAACAAACAAATACATACATACATACATACATACATACATACATACATACTTACTACACGTTCAGGATGTTGATGCTGCAGTGATGGCAGTGGGAGAGGGGTGGCCGCCACCTTGACCTCAACCGTCATGTTTCCCCTTCCTCTGATGCTTCTATCCCTTTCTCCATGAGCCTGGGCAGCCCCTGAGTTGTTGGTTCTTTGGTGGTGGGGGTGGGTGGGGAAGCGGTGCATGGTGGGTCAGGCATAGAAGGTGGAGAAGGAGGGCCGAGAGCGGCAGTGGTGAGGCTTGGGCAGCATGATGCCTCCATTCCCATCGGAGCAGCCCCAATCCCATACCTACTTATGTGCAAGCAGGAGGGGGCAGGGATCCCTCAGCTGGGAAGGGAGGCTTCCCGTTGCCTAACTGAGAGATCCCAGGCCCCTCCTGCTTGCACGCAAGCTCTGATAGGCAGCGTGAAGCCTATCTTCACAGATGGTTGGGAGGCTGCTCTTATAGGCTGCGTTTCCCGGGGACATTAGATGAAATCTGGGGACATTCTGGGGATGGAATTTGTTGAGGGACTTATTCACAAATCTGGGGACTGTCCCTGGGAAATGGGGACGTCTGGTAACCCTAATTTAAGAAAATATCTAATAATCTAAAAGGTTGTACAATCAGTGCATTTAATTAAAAAAGGAATTTTAATCATCTAAATCATTGACCATAGTAAAGGAAACTTACTAAATGACCCAAATATCTTATCAAGAACAGGGGATTTTGGTCGATCTACAAAATATTCTCCCTGATGGACAAGAGCCTCTTTCACCAGGTGCAATCCATTCACAACCACAATCCTTATGTTTCCAGTCCGAAGGCCGAATACATTGCCATATTTTTCTGCAAGCTGAATGGAGACAGTAAGGTGAATAAGCTTTATTGTACTAGCCAAAGTCCATGACAAAATACTATCAGAAGATGTATCAACATAACTATGTAATTGTATATTTGTATAATTGTATATCAACATAACTATGTAATTGTATTGTAAAACAGAACCACTGCCTGAATTGTCAAAACTATAAAGTGTGGTGTAGTGGTTAAGAGCGGTAGTCTCATAATCTGGGGAACCGGGTTCGCGTCTCCGCTCCTCCACATGCAGCTGCTGGGTGACCTTGGGCCAGTCACACTTCTTTGAAGTCTCTCAGCCCCACTCATCTCACAGAGTGTTTGTTGTGGGAGAGGAAGGGAAAGGAGAATGTTAGCTGCTTTGAGACTCTTTAAAGGGAGTGAAAGGCAGGATATCAAATCCAAACTCTTCCAAAGTGCAGATGCATGTGTAGATTGGGGACTCCACACAACATAGCTTTTTTCCAGTTTAGACCTCTGAATCTCCCTTACGGTTTACTGCAATTTTGTCCAGGTTCTTCTCCCTGATCTTTCTTGCCACCAGCCCAAAAATGCCACATTATGTGTCGCTGGAGTTTTAGTATCACTGAGCAGCCCTAGACCCGAATGGACATGGTGGAAGAATATATAATATCCTATCTAATATATTATATTATTAATTTGTTGGCAGGCTGGAGGGAGAGGGAGAAAGAAATATGGAAGAAGGAAGCTTTGATTGCTATCAAATGGTTTCCAGGAGCTGTAAGTGGACAGTCCCCCTCCATCCTCCACCTGCAATGTATTCACAATAGTTGCTGCTTATTTGCATGTAGTAACTTAGCCTAGTCTACCACACAAAGCTGTTACAAAGATAAAGGGGGAGTGAAGGTAGGGCAATGTACAACAACACATACATGCACACCCACAATATTCTGCCAGCCATAGAAAGCAAATGGCAGTTGTGGACACAGGTTTGTTAGGTGTTAGGTGGTGAGTGAGGCCAAAATCTGGCACCCTCCAATAGATTTTCTCAATTTTGTGCCCACTTGGCTGGGCATCTTATAGGGAGAAACGTCCCACACCACCCTGAAGCTCTTTCCTCCATACTTACCTTTTGTGCTGAAATCTGAGGCTTCTTGAAATCCAGATGTAGTGTGCTACCCAGAAAGGGAAGAGGCCTGGGCCCTGGGGGGTAATTCCTTGGGCGAATCTGTTTCTTGTAATCAGCAATAAGTAGAAATGTTGCCAGAAACACCAGAACAACTTGCAGGGACAAGGCCTCCCAGAGGACAGAGAGCAGCTGGAGCAACATCTTCAAACCCACCTAGGTGTTCTTATGTCAGCACAGACGGCATTGTGTCAAGGGAAACTTGATTCTGCTCCAGCTACAGCAGCCACACCCGCCCTCTTGGCTAAAGTTCCTGAAACAAGGGCAAAGTTTGCATATATTATATATCACTCCCACAAAGAGGCAGGAAGGAGATGACTTAATCACTCACTGTACCAGGGGGGGGGGGAGTGTGGAGAACAGCCGCTTTCTGAATTAGAATATTTCCTTCCTGTTTTCACTTTTGTGAAACAGTAAAGGATACTTTCCTTCATGACATTTCTAAGGGGTTTTCAGCCACTACAAATCAAAGCATTGTCCATAAAGAAATTTAAAATGTTTACTATGGAGAATGTCTTCTGTTCCTAACATGTTTGGACCAGTGGTAGTTTCAGCAGCTCTGCCCGCTGCCTAAGGAGCCAGAGAAGTCAACCTGCTTGCCCTCTGTTCAGTATTGCATACGTTAGATTTTGCTTTGGCAACAGACTGACCAGCACCTCTCCAGATGTTTTTGGTCTCCAACTCCCAACAGCTCTAGGTTGTATGGTCAACAGTCAGGGATCAATCGAGAGCCCTCTATTACTAAGACAGTTTTAGCCAGTAGCAGACCATGTAGAAGGGGGAAATTTTGTGCAGTGCAAATCCATTGCCAGGAGCTCTGGATTGGCCCCATCAGTGTGTTTACAGCACACCAACATCACCGTCATGTTGCTTTCCCCCCTCCCAGAAAGCAGGAGCAACTCAGCTCTTGGGAGGTCTAGCGAGAGCCACGTTACCACACCCGCCCGCGTGGCTAATGCTCCCACAGGAAATGAGGGCAAAGTCCACAGGTATTGTTATGTATCGTGCCCACAAATAGGCAAGGTGATGACTTAATGAGTAACTCTACCAAGGGGGAAGAGTTATGATATTTCCTTCCTGTTTTCCCTTTTTAGGAACTGTAAAGGTTACTTTCCTTCCGGACATTTCTAAGAAGGCGTTTCTGGCAGTGCAAATCAAAGCACTGTCAATAAAGAAATTTAAAACTTTTACTAAGGAGGATGACTTCTGTTCCTGACACATTTGGACCAGTGGTGATTTCAACAGCTATAACCAATGGCTAAGGAGGCCGGAGGAGTCAAGCTGCTTGCCTTCTGTTCAATATTACATAGGTAACATTTTGTTCCGGCAACAGAATGACTTGATCTGGAACTGGAAACCGGTACCTCTCCAGCTGTTTTGGGTCTCCAACTCCCAGCAGCCCCAGCCAGTATAGCCAATAGACAGGGATGATGGGAGAAGGATCA
This sequence comes from Podarcis liolepis, assembly GCF_965112155.1. Classification (NCBI taxonomy): domain Eukaryota; kingdom Metazoa; phylum Chordata; class Lepidosauria; order Squamata; family Lacertidae; genus Podarcis; species Podarcis liolepis. The sequence goes on from NC_139559.1 coordinate 59,964,232, forward strand.
TTCAGAGGGCCAGAGCCCTCTAGTACTAGATAGTCTTCTCCAGTAGCAGACCATGTGAAGAAGAGAAGTTGGTGCAAGGCAAACACATTACCAGGAGCTCTGGATAGGCTCCATCAGTGTGTTTACAGCACATTAACATCACTGCTGTGTTGATTTTTTCCCTCCCAGTAAGCAGCAGCAACTGAGCTCTTGGGAGGTCCAGTGAGTGCTACCATACCATCTAGTTCTACTCTTAGCCAAGCCATTATCTCTTAGCCTTGGTTCCCCATCTTAAATACAAATACTTAAATACTAAAACTGATGATAATCAGGTGGCCAGGTGGAATTGTGTCTACAGTGGAGCTGAATGGCAAGTCCTTATTCCTGCCTCTGCGCACGTGGAGGATCAATGGCTGCAAACTACAACAGCATGGACTTCTGCTGGGGGAGGTCAAGTATGAAAGCACCCAGTCACTAAAATGTTGCTGTGGAAACCAGAGGCTCCCACCTTTTGGGGCCCAGGGGTACTTCTGAAACTATTGTGGAGACCAGGAAATACCTATTTCACAGAAGAAATAATAGTGATGGTCAGAAAAATTCCTTCCCCAGAACAAAACAACAAAATAACTTTCATTATTATTCATCTTCTTGTGACCAGGTGGACAATAAGTTCATTGTTCTTTAAAACCCAGTTTGAATTGTTAGTTTCAGTACTGCCAAACTTGGGGTAAGGAGCACATCCTGTTGCATTATTTGAGAGATTTCTATAAGCTCCTTCTCTCCCAAACCCACTTGTATCAATACATGCCCACCTGGTGACACCCACCATCCAACAGAGGGGGGAGGAAACTGATGCAGTGTGGGCCAAATACCTGGGTGTCAAATACCAACTTTCAAAGATAATTCCCTCACAGAAGATTGATTTATATGGCAATTTCCACCACAAAACCTCCCAATCTCTATCACTGAGCGAAAGCTGGATATTTTGTTCCCAGCACAACTTCTAATCAGCAGGTCCACCTACAGTGGCATCCAATATAATTTTAGAAAGAACTGAGAGTAAGCCTTTATTATTCAATAATATTTGTTCAAAGGCCTTAAGACTCCATGTTCCTTCTCCCAAAGAACATCACAGGAGAGATTGGTTCAGGCCAAGCATACATCAAGCCCAAGACTCCCAAAGAACTGCAGGCACAATATCCCCAGGAAATTTCTGCTTGAATGTTTTCAGCTGGACACAATAGTACTGATGGAAAGGGAGCATTTATCTTCTGAGTGACATTTTCCTCTGCCTCTGCCCCTGTGAACGTCAGCACTATGCGCTCCCAGACAGCCAAATTGCCACTTTTAACTATTTTCATGGAAAACACTTTGCAGACTTAGTTTGCACCTTGTTATCCACTATGTATATTAAAGCACAACAATAATGATTTGGAAAATAATAAAACCTAGGCAACATTCAAGAATTTAGTCCATTCATTTTGCTGTAATTATTAGCACATTTATAAGCACATTAGGGTTTGCCTTGGGGTTGGGGCCACCAATACACAACAGCAAGAACCTCAGGTTCATGGGTTCAAGCCCAACATTGGGCAAAAGATACCTTCATTGCAGGGGGTTGAAATAGATTACACTTGGGGTCCCTTGCAAAATTCGATGAGTCTATGGTTCTATGAACTGGTTATGTAACAAAATTTTCCAAGCAACATTTCTTTTAATTTTATAAACATACGCAGGAATTACATTTGGGTTTTATCCTGAGTCGTAAGCACACAGATTCTTACAAACGAAGCAATGCCTTTTCGTCACCGCAGCCGGGACATTATTATTATTTTTTGAAAATAATGGGATGGTGGATAGACATACACACCAGAACTAGAAGTGGGAGAATGGAATTTGGATCCTCATCAATGTATCATTATGATCTGCATACACAAATTCTGTCAAGAATTCCGGGAAACTGAATTTACCCCTCAGATAGCTTCAATTCCAAGCACCTTAGTTGCCCAGATTCTTTAAGGGGGCAAATGTGCTTTGAATACGCTTTAAAACAGAGCTTTCCAAAGCATGTGTCATGACACATTAGTGAGTCAACTGCAGTGTTCAGGGGTGTTGCATGATATATGTTCGTATCTCTTATAAGGGGTTAGTTTAACCTCTGGTTTGCTATTAAAACCAAATAACTGTGCCACAAAATGATGCATGTCTAAAAAGTGTGGAAATCTCTGCTTAAAGGAACAGGCTGCAGTCCCAACCCTGCTCACCTGGGTTAAGCCCTACTGAACTCTGGCTAAACACAATTAGGATTAAACCATAGATCTGCTTCTACCCCATAAACAAATCCTACTTTTTAAAGAAACAGCAATGCTATAAATTGGGTCCCCTTAGCGAGAAAATGCACAAATCCGGTATGGCAGGGGAGACACGGTCAAACCCATCCTAAATTCACGGCTTAATGTCTCATTCTTTGGAGCCTGGAAAGTGAACTTCTGAATTAGGGCAGTGAAGAAAAGAAAGAGCTCAGTCCTTGCCAACTGCTCTCCCAAACAGGCTCGCTTTCCTAGAAGACAAGGAGGAAAAAGACTGAGTGGCACAATTTAAATAACATGGGCAGATCAAATAATTTAAAAAGTAATTATGTTGTTGCAAAATAAATATAGAAGTCGTTCCTACTTCCCAGTCAAGCAAATGGGAACACTGAACAAATATGATCATGGTTTTACAGAATTTGGAAATGATGCATTTGAGATACATAAATTTATCTCATAAGCAGTTTTGAAACAAAATTCAATTCTATTTTATTAGGAATCAACCTAATCTGTATATATCTTAGCTAAGGGTGTGGCAAACAGAGTTTAGTTGTTCAAGTTCCAGATGGAACTGGGTTTTCTGTTCCTTGAGGAAACATTGTGGAATCAGCTATACAGGTGAAATTAAAACTTTTTAAGTGTGTTGTAAGGTGCATTATACAAATGTGACATTAGATGGCGATGGTAAGCTATGGCAAATTCAATATTCTTTCTCAAAACATTTCTTTAAAAAGCATTTTCACAAAGCTTTTTAATATTTGTCTAGATTCCACCATTGTAAAAGTACACCAGGTGTTGCCCCCCAGCTTGTATATTTGAGTTACATCAATTGATATTTTCCTCCAAAACTGCATATGAGATAAATTTCAATAATATTTTATTAGGAATCTCCCTAATCTGCATATAACTTTGCTAAGGGCGTGGCAAACAGAGCTCAGTTCCCCAAGTTCAAGATGGAAGTGGGTTTCTCTTCCGTGGGGAAACTATGAAAAAATACATCAGCTGCTGTCTACCCAACGGCTGGTGGAGCACCTCTCCCACTTAAGGCACCTGAGAAAGCTCTGAAACTATTCCCTCAAAAATCCACACTGGGGAGTGTATTAACACCATTTTGTGTAACTTCACACCTCCTATAGTAGTCCTTTTGTGACTTGCATCCACAGTACTTCCTCACAATCCCAAACGTGACCACTGGCCCCAATAGGGTGCTGAACCCTGTAATACACCACACTCCCAGCAACCGGTGGCATAGGAAAGGGGTTGTGGTGGGTGCGGTCCACCCCAGGTGTCATCACTGAGGGGGGTGACCACTGGGCATGGCCTGCTGTGTGCCCGAGCCACATATCTCTCCTGGGGAGTGACGCGTGGCTCAGGCATCTGCTAGCTCAGTGCTGCCCGAAATAGCAACATGGGGCTTGCGGACTCCATGGAGGTTCTGCCCAGAGTGCTCTGCCCCGGTTTGCCCCATCCCTGGGTGCAGGATATTTGTGCCACCCTGGGCGTCTGGGCAGCTAGCTACGCCACTGCCAGAAACCTAGCCACCACCATATAGTCACTGCTGCAATTCTGATGAGCAGCCCATGAACTTTTATTACCTGTAGAGAATGGCAGGAATGCTTCCCTTTTCCTGAACTGACCATTCTCCAGGAAATGGCCAGGATTAAACATATCTGGAGTTTCCCACTCATCCTTGTCAAAGAGCAGTGAGGTCAGGTTGGTAAGCAGCATGGTTCCCTGCCAAAGAAGAAGCAGAGAAGACACCAGATTAAAACTAGCATAGAAATCTTTCTGTTTTGATCTGTGCAACTACAGCAATACCAAGCCTCCAATTCTGCCTGCCAATTCAGAAAGGATATGTTTTGAATGAGAGATTTCCTATGCACAACTCAAGAAAACACAGGCTCCTTTATAGATTGTATAATACCAGACTTTGCCAGGGCATTTAGATTTAGAATAAGAAACACCAGATGCCCGTTTTGGGTAGTAGTTTTGGGTGGTTAGTAATGGTCATTTAAAAAAGAAAGCAAAGAAGAATACTAGCTATCCATTCAAATGGTTCAGACTGTGGTTGGAATCCATTTTTGCAATGGGAGGGGTCAAAAGACCTAAAAGTCTATTTAGCCCAAATCCCTCCCTCCACTCCAGATCTGGATGTGCCCCAAGAACAACCAAGACTCCTATCCGTCCTGCCCATTGGCCATGCTGACTGGAACTAGTAGGAGTTGGAGTTCAATAACATCTGGAGGACCTCATGATGGCTAATCCTTGGTAGTGGTGCCCTCCCTGTGACATCCTTAGAAGACATCTGAAGGCAGCCCTCTATCAGGAAGTTTTTAATGTTTGATATTTTACTATGTTTTATATATGCTATAAGCTGCCCAGGTTGGCTGGGGAAATCCAGCCAGATGGTGGGGTATTAATAATAATAATAATAATAATAATAATAATAATAATAATAATAATAATAAACAACTTTGGCTTCAAGTTTTTGCATCTTAAAGAAAGATGGAAGGAAGTGAAGAATGGTGAATCTTCTTCATATTTACTTTGGGAATATGAAACCCAGCCAATATAGTGTCCTTGGTTGTCACCCGGGGCACATTTGAAGGCAAAATGTTGCTTATTCTTTGAATTTCATGAACAACCGCATTGGTATATGGCATGCTGTCCCTGTCATCCATCGCTGGCTGGCGAGACTGGCCAATCACAGAATCTATTTCTGCCTGGACTTTGGCTGCAGAGAAAAGAAAATTTGCTTTCAACACAAAAAGAACAGACTTGATCTTAGTTCTGCAGGGGAGGCCTATCTTTACAGTTTAATGGATTTGAACAAATACAGACTCAATAATTAAATGGATGAATAAACAAATTTTCACTTATTGGCATCACTTTTGATTTGGACCAATCAACAAGAGTATCCTAATATTTGAATAAAGGCACCTATCATTTGCATCAGCACAGGAATAGTAACATGAAATTTAGAAATAAACAAAAGAATATCATCTGCAGATGAAACCGATTTATATTCAACTGAATTATGTACTGCTCCATAGATCAACAGTACCTATGAGTACCTATGTTGTCCAATAGCACAAGCCAAGGGTTCCACACAAATATTGAAAAGCAAAGGTGTAAGTGGACATCCTTGTCTAGTGCCTCTAAAGTAGCAGAAAACATAGCATTTACTATTATTGTAAATGTGAGCAAATTGTATAATAATGTTACAGAAGCCCGGTGCCTGTCCTTCTCTCCTCCAACCAGTGGCAAGAGTGCATGGGGCCACAGGCACACACACAGGGTCTGCGTCCCTCGGGAGAATAGAAGACATGGTGGAGAATGTTGTGCTTTGAGAAATATGGTTTATTCACCTATTTACACCTTCAGTCTCCATGCAGGGAGCCCAGATCTTACAGTATGGCCCACAGCAAAACAGGAAACCTTTCGTGTCTGTCTCCCAATTACAGTGGAATGGACTCCCTTGGGAGGTTGTGGGCTCTCCTTCATTGGAGGTTTTTATATCTCTGTATTAGACAATTATATATGGAGTTGTAATTGTTAATTCTCACTGCAATGTAGTATACCATTATTTTTTTCATGTATTCACTTTTAATTTTTATTCTATCTTGTTTGTTTTAAGTGTTGTTTAAAAAATAAATAAAAGAAGCAGAAGAAGAGACTTAAACTAAGATCTGAAGGGGAGACCAATCTTAATGTCCCACCATTGGCTGCTCATTGTGTGGTGATGATGTGTAGCAGTATCCCATTACTGGAACTCCCTTCATTTGGAGATGCTCACAGAGCTTTCACAAGTGGAGTTTCAGCATTGCCTTAAGACTTGTTTCTTCACCCAGGTCTTTCCTTGGGGGAAGGTGAGGTTTTTTGGTTAGTCTGCCTGAAGAGGGAATGTTCCATCTGCCGCAGAAATGGAGTTGCCTTTATTGCGCGGTTGTATTACCTGCTCTAATTATTTTTATTTTTCATTATTGCGTCTAATTTTAGAGGCAAAGATTCATAGTAACCAAGCAAAAGACAAAACATCTTAACTATTACACAATAGCAAAAATAAGGGGTGGCATTCACAGCTAGACCCACTCAATAGGCCCATTAAAGTTAATTGAAACTAATGACGAAGTTAGGATCATCAATTCATTTATTTCTATTTATTATCACCATTACTAACATGACTTTGAATAAAGCCACAGTATCAGAGGAATGGCATTTTCATAACCGAATACACTCCTAAACCCTTGATACTCAAACTAATAATTATAACTTTTGAAATGAAAACAATGATTGGTGTTATTATTTTAATGGCTGCTATTCTCCCTGAAAAGGTTGAAAATAATTTATGCCACTTGGCATTAAGTAGCCTTGTTCTGTTAGCCTTGTTCCCAGATAGTGAACTGGGTTAGTAGTCCATTGATAATAGAAAGCTTCTCTTGTTTTCCCCCTGTCTTTTTGGATATTTTCCCACAACAATTTCTGCTTTTAATTTATTTATTTATCTCTCTCTTTTTTTAAATTCTCTTTATTAATTTCCATTAAAACAGTCAAACACAAACAACCACAAAACAAAATCATTACAAAAAGGAAAACAAACAACAAAAAGAAAGAAAAAACAAGAACATCATACAACTAATTGACTTCCCTCCACCTCGGTTTTGGATTATGTAATAAAAGGTTTTCCCCCCGCAAAAAAACACATATTTTGACAAATAAAAGGTTAGGGAGAGAATTTGTCAATTCAGATATTAACAAAAAAGAGGGGTAGTGATATATGTGAAGGAGAAATGGGAACCAATATTAACATGTAAAGATGACGAAGGAAGAATTCTGGGAATACAAATTAATCACCAGGGAGAAAAGTTTAATGTAGTAACTGTTTATGCTCCAAATATAAATAAAGCAGAGTTCTTTAAGAAATTGGAACAAATGTTATTAGATCTGGAGAATCATAAGTTGATCTTACTTGGAGACGTGAATGCTGTGCCAATACAGTGCACTAGACAGAAGTGTGAAAAGAAGAAAATTGAAGCAAGGGAAGCTACCAAGAACATTTAATAATTTTGAGGAAAATCTAGACTTGATAGATATCTGGAGACATAAAAATCCAACAACGAAATAATTCACACATTTTTCTGAACCACACCAAAGCTGGGCTAGGTTGGACCAATTATGGGTCTCAAGAGAATTAACAACAAGAGCAGTAGAATGTGAAATTCAACCTAGAACCCTTTCTGACCATAGCTCAGTAACTTTGGAGTTAAAAAGTGGAATACAGATGGCTTTCCGCGCGCCCTCTCTGTCCGCAACGGAAACCAGTAGTCTATTTATTTATCTCTTTTAAAAATTATTTGAGTATAGACATGACTAAGTTAGGTCCATTAATTTCAATAGGTTTGCTTTCAGTAGGCCTTTGTTATATACAACCCAAAGTTGGTTGTAGAAATTATCAAAAATCTGAAAGGCAAATGAGTCAACTACAATTCTACCTTGAATGTCTGGGTAAATGGCCATGTACAGCAAAGCCCAGCGCAGGGTTGTAGAAGTTGTTTCTGTTCCAGCAAAAAACAGATCCAGTGTTGATTGTAGGAGGCTTTCTTCATGGAAACTGGAAGGGGCATCCTCCTTAAAGCAAAGAAAATGCACCAGGGAGTTCAGCTGTCATTAAAAACACCATCCTACTGCCAGACCAACATGTCAAGAGATCACCAAGGGATTCAGTGACTCTAATCCTGCATCTAGGAAGGTCATGTCATCATTCCTGTGAATCACTGATGCTGGCATAAAGTTTCGGTTTGTTCTGGTCAAGGAAAGACTTCCAATAATTCCTGGTCTGGGTTTATTCAGGCAACTGAATCCTTTGGTCATGAGATGCCTCCACTACAGTGATTCTTTTAGACATGTCAACTGTTTGCTCTCACAAACAACAGACAAGTGGTGAAATCCCAGCTGTGAACAAGTGGGGAGGTGTCTCCCCACAAAATACATGACTTCATATTCATACATGCAGAAATGTATTTTTTCTGAGGTCATAAACTCAAGAGAAAGAATATTGTCAGCCACTAAGGACCATTCAGACAAGCCATGTGACTAGTTCTGGTTTTTAACATTGCTTCTCTGCCTTCTACTATTATTTTATTATTAAACATATATACTTTTTGTCCTTTTCATCTCTCACCTTGGCCATTTCATTTAGGTAGGCATCTATGAAGTCTCTGGGTTCAGATGGGTTCCAGTCTTCTTTGTGTTTTTCAATGATTTCTCTCACAAAGGATTTCAACTGCCCCCATTTTTTAAAAAATGTCTGATGGGGCCCCGGCAGGTATTTCATGACAGTGGGAATGGTATCATACAACTGAAAAAATAAACACTAATATCACATATGTGCAGGGAAAGCCCTCTCAAAAAAGCATTCACATCATGCTGCTGTCATGGGAAAGAGGCTAACAGTAATAAAGGCTGGTGTGCACAAGTTCAAAGATGGCAGACTCTCCTGGAACCAGAGCAAATATTGCACTCACCATTGCTTATGATGGGACCCTATGGCAATGTCTTAACTTCTTGGTTAGAAATGTTTGGACTGCAAATCAAATGGCACCATGGTGCTCAGTTCTGCAAGCACAACTTGTAATTCACTGATTGACTTCCCATGAAGATGATTACCATCATTTGAAAAAGGCATGTATCAATGCCTGCACATGTCACAAATATGTAGAATTTCTATTTAATGATACCCATTGACATGAGTGTCAATTTACAGGTCATAACTGCTGTGTGTGTAGAATTAATTCATCTATATCATTTGTGATGACATCCCTCTGTTCCCATACCAAGATTTTATTCAGCCAAACATGTTATTCTCACCCTTTAAAAATACAATCTTTGCTGAAGAAACCTGAAAACTCAAAGCAAGTGAATAAACAGTCAGCAACAATGAAGGAGCCAAATCAATTCTGTTGTGGTTATCAAAAAAAACAACAACCCAAAGAAGACCTACCATACTCCAAAGATTTTCCTGAAAATGGCACGCCTCATCAAGCAAGTGCAATAACTTATGGAAACGGCTGTTATGGTAATCAAAGCGGTCCCCAAAAGTGATGGAACAGATGATATTTGAAACAGCATTATGAATCTGAAATTGAGGGTCAAATGGCTGTCCTGGAGAGAGAGAGAAAATGGTGAAGGAATTGGGGTGCTTCTAGCTTCCATATAACAAAAACAGGAGCGGACCATCCCCATCAGAGACAATATAGAGACACACCAATATACTAAAACTATTGCACTTCAAGCCCTACTCTATTTGTGACATTGGTTGTAGAAATTATCAAAAATCTGCAGATATCCTGGAAATGGATAGACTATGGGCATCTGGGAAAACAAAAGAAGGGAAACTTCCAAAATCATTCTTTGAAATGGCAGAGACCTGTAACTTGACGGACATTTGGAGACTAAGACACCCATTAGAAAAACAATTCACATTTACTTCAGATGCAAATCATTCAATGTCAAGAATTGATCAGATATGGATATCCAATGAACTAACATCGAGAACCTTAAAGATTGAAATACAGTCAAAAGTCTTCTCAGATCATAATGCAATTAAATGTATTCTAAAAGGATATGAAGAAAAATCTTTCAGATGGAGAATAAATGAAAACCTGCTGGATGATCAGAAGATAGTGGAAAGGGCACAGAATGCCTAACGGACTACTTTGTAAATAATGTGAATAAAGGCACAAGAATGTGCATGGTGTGGGACACTAGTAAAGTGGTGATGAGGGGTTTCTTTATCCAGCAAAATGCAATTAAAAACAAAATGAGAGAAAATGGGAAAAAGGAAATCCTAAAACAAATTATGGAAAACGAGAAAAAAATAACTACTAGGCCCAAGGATGAAAAAGTGAAACAAAATATAAAAGTGCTTCAAACTCAATTTGCGATGATAATTATTATTAATAATAATAATTAATTATTAATTAATAATAATGCAAATAAGTCTGGAAAATGGCTGGCTTGACAAATTAAAAAAAGGAAAGAGCAAAATACAATAAACAAAATAAAAGTGGAAGATCAAGATATTGAAAATCCGAAAGGAATTAGGAAAGGATTTGTAGATTTTTATAGAGAATTGTATAAAAGAAAGGGGAGACGTAATACAAAAGAAATAGAGGACTATTTAAAGAAGAAAGAGGTGCAGAAAATATCAAATTGCAATAAAAATAAACTGAATGAGCCGATCGAAATGGATGAAATAAAAAATGCAATAAGAGAATTGAAAAGTGGGAAGACACTGGGACCGGATGCATTTAGTGCAAGATACTATAAAGAGATGAAACACACCCTGTCTGTACCATTAAAAGAAGTGATGAATAACATTTTAAAAAAGGAGGAAATACCAGAAACTTGGAAAGAAGCCTATATAACTTTTATTCCCAAACAGGACTCAGATCTGACCCAAGTGAAGAATTACAGGCCGATCTCATTATTAAATAATGATTACAAAATGTTCGCAAACATTTTGGCAAATAGGATGAAAAGAATTTTAAAGGAAATGATACAGAAGGATCAAGCAGGTTTCCTTCCTGGTAGACAGATGAAAGACAGCATACGAAATATAATTGATATAATGGAATATCTGACTAACAGGAAGGATAAACAAGCAATGTTAATTTTTGTGGATGCGGAGAAAGCCTTTGATAATATTTCTTGGGAATTTATGTTAAAAAACTTAGAAGTGATGGATATGGGCCAATCTTTTCTAAATGGTATAAAAGCAATATATTCCGAACAAAGAGCAAAACTAATTGTCAATAATGTAATAACGGAAAATATTACAATAACTAAGGGTACAAGACAAGGGTGTCCTCTATCACCGTTGCTATTCATATCGGTCCTGGAAGTCTTATTAAGCTCAATAAGAAACAATGAACAGATAAAAGGGGTATCAGTTGGCGGTAATCAATATAAAGTAAAGGCGTATGCTGACGACTTGGTTATAACGATAGAAGATCCTATAAAGAGTATTAAAGAAGTACTAAAAGAAATGGAAGAATTTGGACAGGTGGCAGGGTTTAAATTGAATAAGAAAAAAACCAAAATAATGGTGAGAAACATAGACCAAGAAAATAGTGAAAGAATACAGCAACAGACAGAGATTGAGGTGGTAAAGAAAGTGAAATATTTAGGGATTGTATTGACCTCCAGGAATATTGATTTGTTTCAAAATAACTATGTACCAGTATGGAATAAAGTTAAATGAGATTTAGAGGTGTGGGGTAGAATGAAATTATCATTTTGGGGAAGAATTGCAACGATAAAGATGAGTATGTTACCGAAAATGTTGTTTCTGTTCCAAGCAATTCCAATAATTAAAGGAGTTGCAATATTTAAAGATTGGCAAAAAGTGATTTCAAGATATATATGGCAGGGCAAAAAGCCAAGAATAAAATTTAAGTTGTTAACAGATTTAAAAGAGAGGGGGGGCTTGGCCCTGCCAGATTTGAGGTTATACTATGAAGCACCATGTATATGTTGGTTGAAAGAATGGATGAAATTAGAAAATACAGATTTGTTAGATTTGGAAGGATATGATAATAGATTCGGTTGGCACGCGTATTTATGGTACGAAAAGAAACGAGTGCATAAAGGTTTTGAAAATCATATTATTAGAGGATCTCTGATTGAGGTATGGGGTAGGTATAAAAACCTACTGGAACCAAAAATCCCACATTGGCTATCACCATTAGAGGTGATGAGTGTTAAAAAGATCAATATGACTAGGAGGTGGATAACATATGGGAGTTTAATTGAGAAAGAGGGAAGTAAGTGGAAAATGAAACCATATGAAGAAGTGAAAGAACATGTAAAAGATTGGCTGCATTACTTTCAGATTAATGAAATGTTTAGAAAAGAGGTTGCAGAAAGAGGCTATTTTGAAAAAGAATCTAGGTTTCAACGAGAAGTATTGAATAATGAAGTTAAAAATTTATCTATCATGTATAAATTACTATTAGAATGGCATTTGAAGGATGAAGAGGTTAAATCAGTTATGATTCAATGGGCCAAAGATTTTGGACATAACATTCAATTTGATGACTGGATAAAATTATGGAAGGAAGGGATGAGATTTACAGCATGCACCACAATTAAAGAAAATGTTATGAAAATGATATATTGATGGTATATAACACCAGTCAAATTAAGTAAGATGTATAAGGTGAGTAATAAATGTTGGAAATGAAAGGAGAAAGAAGGGACATTTTATCATATGTGGTGGGAATGTAAAAAAATGAAGTGCTTCTGGGAAATGATATATAATGAGATAAAGAAAATATTGAAATATACATTTGTTAAAAAACCAGAAGCATTCCTATTAGGAATTCTAGGTGGTGAGATAAAAAGGAAGGATCAGAAAGTATTTTTGTATGCAGTAACAGCAGCTAGAACTCTTTTGGCCCAGAAATGGAAACAAGAAGAAATGCCCACGATTGAAGAATGGAGAACGAAATTAATGGATTATGCAGAACTGGACAGATTAACAGGAAGGATTCGCAGCCGACGGGACCAAAGATTCACTGAGGACTGGAATAAATATACAGAATATATTAAAAATATTTGTGATAATGATATAACGTTTGTAAGTTTCCAAGAAGCTCTGTAAGAAGGTTTGGTAGAAATATTGTTTAAATAACATTGTAAGATAAGATATATATATAGTGCAATATAATTTAAGAAATGTGAAGATATGTAATAAATATGGAAAATTATCAGACATGTTGATGGAAGTCTAAAAGAAAAAAGACGTGTGATGAGTTCCTAATGTTTAATTGTGTTATAAATTTGTTTTTATTGGAAAATTAATAAAAATTATATATATGTATATGTATATGTATATATCTGCAGATATCCTCAAAACCCAACCTTTGTTCTTATTCTGTTCTAGTTCAGGGGCTTTTAGCTCCCATGGCAGGTTCCCGCACAGAGCTTCACACTAGAACTTTTGTGCACCACAACGAGCCTCTGTGGAGCTTCCTATCAACACCCTCTTCGCCATCACAGGGTCATTCCAGTCCAAGCAGAGCTACATTTGTGTGAAGAAATAATGTCACACAGCTTTGCACCCTAGCTGATGTAGTTCATATAAAGTAGCAACTTAAGGTAAGTATCATAGATGGGCCACAGGATTGTTGACTCTGGTTCTCACCTTTCTCAGCTTCTATTGCTTCATTTAAGTAACGGCTTTCCTCCTGTATTCGTTCTTCTAAAGACCTTTTGCCCAAACCAAAGTTTCTGAGTGTTGATAAGGCAAATCGTCTTTGTTGTTTCCAGCTGAGACCATTAGAGAAGACCAGTCCTAGATGGGAAGGAGTAATAAGTATGTACAGCAAGTAAGTAGATTTAGCAATCCTGTTAATTCCAAGATGGACTCCCCTCTGCTTTCCATTATTCTGCTTGCCTGCTCAGGACATGTTGGAAAGACTGCAAGGCATTAGAAATCAGCTAATTTGTGCTGGTGGCTTTTATCTGTTTGCTCTGAATTCTGCTGTTTGCTGTTTCATTGATTTGCTTTTTGTGTGTTTCACTGTTTGGGTAGAATTTTTAATACTAATTTTATTTTGTCCTGTGAAACACTGTGGGAGCTCTTGATAGAAAGGCAGCATATAGATTTTTATTTAAAAAGCAACAGTTTTAACAGTTGTAAAATCATAGTCAATATATTTTACTCCTTCATTTCTGAGGTCCATTAGGCAACTCTGGTATTCCTTTTCTGGAATTAAAGGTAAAGGTAAAGGGACCCCTGACCATTAGGTCCAGTCGTGGCCGACTCTGGGGTTGCAGTACTCATCTCGCTTTATTGGCCGAGGGAGCCGGCGTACAGCTTCCGGGTCATGTGGCCAGCATGACTAAGCCGCTTCTGGTGAACCAGAGCAGCGCATGAAAATGCCGTTTACCTTCCCGCCGGAGCGGTACCTATTTATCTACTTGCACTTTGACGTGCTTTCGAACTGCTAGGTAGGCAGGAGCAGGGACCGAACAACGGGAGCTCACCCCATTGCGGGGATTCGAACCGCCGACCTTCTAATCGGCAAGTCCTAGGCTCTGTGGTTTAACCCACAGCGCCACCCGTGTCCCCTTTCTGGAATTAAGAGGTATTAAATTTTAAATGGGGGTCCCACTCTAGCCCCTTCTGTAATTATTCACACCCTTCATTTGCTCACTATGAATAGATTTCTCTTTTCCATTTCATTTGCACAACTTTTTTGCTACGTGTTGGGCACCTGTGGACCTCAAAGGGACCTGCTTCCATTCCCACTGCTTTCCCCTTTCTTTATATAGTTGGACGCAATTGCAGGGGTGGCTCAGCTCATCAGCTTTTAATGGGCATTAGGTGTCACAACAGACTCCAAATTCCTGAGTCCATGCCAGTGGCCCCACTCTTGACCTCTACTTACTGCTAAGGGGGAGTGTTGTTTCATAAAGGCCATTCATTTCTTGGCAGCTTTGCATTGAAAACTGTGGTGCAATTGGCACAAATTTACTTTAATCACAACTACTGGCCTAAGCAGAAAAGAAGCAACCTGGCATGAACCCAACAGTCATCTGAATTGCATCTTGCTCCAGAATGCTTCATGGATCAGGTCTGTATGCGTGAAGCAACTTGTCTGGTTGGCTATGGTTGAATAAGAAGTCCACTCATGTTTCCTGTTGGATGCCATTGCAGGCTGGCATTCCCCCATGTGACAAGTTCTGATTTGGGAACTCCCAGGGACCGTTTCCCAGTCAGCAAAGGAAGCCCCTGGGCTGAGCTTGCTGCCCGAGTAATTGGTCCCGCCCACTTACCTAATATGTGAGCAGGCATGGGTCACCTAGTATATGACATAGGACTGTGGCTTTCTCTGCAGCCACTTTCTGTTGGATCTCCCATCCTTTATATACTGCTGTTGCATGTTGTTCTGCTTGACCTTGCTATGGTATAGCCAGTTGCCATATTTGGGGCCAGGTTGAGATTTTCCCAGTTGGCTCCAGCCCTCTGATTTTTCCATCTTCATAGCAGTTGTCAGAACTTTGGCAGTTTAGGCATTAGATAGACATAGTCTTGCTTGGAGGGAGGTTATAGCCTCTGTCTGGCCCTTCTGAAATTGGGTCCGGGAAGATGCTTCAGTCTAGACATCCAGGTGAAAGCGAGGGGCTACAGCATTCCCTATATCCAATCCAGTGGGGGAGTTACCCCTTGATGTAGGGCAGGAGCTCTCTCATTTCTGGTTAACCACCAAACACAAGTTCTTTTAGCAGGTGGGCTGGAAGGGGTGGAATCTACCCAATGCCTATGCCAAACTTCTTACATGTGCTGTCAATAAAGGTGTAGCCTGGTATCACCCAAATATTAGTTGTCACCTCTCTTATTCTTGGTATTGGGGAGGACCAATAGTAGGAGGGATTCATGCACTACTTAACGTTGACATATTATTCCATCACTACTAGGGATGGGGCAGAAAGTCACTTCAGCTTGCAATTTAAATGCAATCTTACGGTATTCTCAGTTGCAGAAACAATGCATTAAATGAAATGTTATTAGATGCAATAGTGTGGCAAACTGAAGAACGGAAAAATGAGGAACTGAATGAAAGAAAAAAACTCAGAGATTCCTCCACCCTTAATAATGACAAGCTGTTTGATGCACTACACAGCCAGACTCTTTGATTGCCACCCAACACTGAACAGTGAGCTCAGTTAAGCTAAAGAGTTTAGCAGGTATACGTCTATGCCACAGCTTTACTACAACTGCCTTATTTTGGTTTAAAGATGCAAGAAATGCAAATGCAAATTAGGGAAATAATCAGTTCTGAAAATTTAAACTTGAGAAACAATCCAAAAGATTGCAAAATCAGTGCAGAGAATGAAAAAGAAAAGAAAAGAAAAGAAAAGAAAAGGGAAAAGCAAACTTTAACTATCTCAGTAATTGACCATGTTAAAAGAAACTTACCAAAAGACCCAAATATTTCAGCACTAACAGGAGATGTGGGCCGGTCTACAAAGTTTTCACCCTGATGAACAAGAGCGTCCTTCACCAGTTGCAATCCACTCACAACCACAAAACGCATGCTTCCAACCTGAACGCTGAACACATTGCCGTATTTTTTGGAAAACTGGAAGGAAAGCGAGAAAGAAGAATTGTGTGTGTGTGTATGTGTGCACGCACACATGTGCATACCTGGTTCTTCTTTGATGCTTATATGGAAGATGGAAACTTTGGTTGCCATCAAATATATCAGGGATATCAGAAATGCTGAAAGGGTTTCCGGGGACTGTACATGGACAGGCCCCCTCCATCCTTCACGTGTCTTCTATTCACAAGAGCTGCTGCTTATGTATTTGTGGCAACTTAGCCTCATCTACCACAGAGGGTTGTTGCAAAGATAAAAGGGAAGGGAGGTTAGGACAATGTACACCAATGATGGCTCTCCACGCCTTTTGCGTGGTCGCGAGCAGACCCCCTGGACCTAAGCGGCTCCCTGGAGTATATCCTGGCTTCTCCCCCCAGCCAGACTCCTGGAGGTCTCTGTCTATCTTTGCCTGTTATCCAGTCCCGGCGGGACCTGGCCAGGTAAGCGGTAGGACCACCCTGGCCACACAATAGAGGGAGGGTCTTACCTGGGAATCCTCAGTTGACTCCAGAGCTTCTCCCATCCTGCCCTCCCTCAGTTAAGTTTTCTTTTGCAGGCTAACTTCTTTACAGGTATGCGGGCGCTGCTATGCTAAGGTCACTGTTGAAGGGCCAGAAAGGAATTTTCCTGCATTGGCAGGTTTTACCTTCCCTGTAACAAAATGTCACAACTTTGGTGGTTTCAGGCCTTTGGCGGAATCCTTTAGTCTACGTTCCCTAATGGGGGAGGGGGGACATTAAGTGGTGACTCTTGCCTCCCCTGTGGCGGCGATCCCAGAGTTCCCCGTTAAAGGGGTTGTAAGAGGGGAGGCATTGGCCATACGCCTATTGGTTGTCATTACTCTCCCTTGTGACGACGGAGAAATGGGGAGCGGGCTCTCTGCTTGACAGACGTTCTCCAGAGCCAGCCCAATCCCCACACATTCTAGATAACCCTGATGTTCCCCAGCTCCCTGGCCATGGACTGGGAGGGATAAACGCCCAAGGCCTAAGCCAAGGTCTCCCTACATCTGAAGTTCTAATAAAGTTGTGGCCAATTTTCATCCCATAGCACAGTGTCTTGAGTCATTACTCTACCCGGGGGTCACCTGGGGATGGGGGGACTCCGCCTGTCCATGCAAAACACACAAAATACTTTGCAAACCATAGTAAGCAAAAGAAAGTTGTGGACACAGATTTGGTACAAATAACTGTTAGGTAAAACAGATCCTCTGAGTTCAGAGGTAATACACATCTGGATACCAGATGCTGGGAACAAACAAACAGAAAGGCATTTGTCTTGCGGCCCCATGTGTGGGCTTCTCACAGACATCCAGCTGACCATTCTCGGAATCAGGATGCTAAACTAGGAAGCAACTTATCCTGCAAGGGTCTTACATGCCTTTCCAGTGCAAAACAGGGGTTAACTTTGCTACTCTTTGGTTGTATGGCACCCTGAGTGAGGCCAAAATCTGGCACCTTCAAATGGATCTTCTCAATTTTGGCCCATTTGGCTTGGCACCCTAAACGAAGGAACCAACCCCACCACCCTAAATCTGGGGGTGCAATGTTTTCAACTCATGCCATGGCTCTTTCCTTCATCCTTACCTTTCGTACTGCATTCTGAGGATTCTTGAAATCCATATGTAGGAAGTTACCCAAAAAAGGAAGACACATGGGCCCTGGGGGAAAATTCCTTGGGCGAATCTTTTTCTTGAAATCAGCAAGAAGTAGAAATGTAGCCAGAAACACCAGAATGACCTGCGGGGACAAGGCCTCCCAGAGGACAAGGAGAAACTGGAGCAGCATTTTCAGACCCTTCCTATGTCAACCCAAATCTCAGGCAGCTAGAGCTGTCACGCCTGTCCTCTTGGCTAAAGTTCCTGAAATAAATAAGGGCAAAGTCTATGTGTATTGCTATATATCTCGCCCACAAAGAGGCAGGAAAGTGATAACTTCATGACTCACTGTACCAAGGGGGCAAAAGAGAGTGGAGAACAGCAGCTTTCTGATTTAGAGTATTTCCTTCCTGTTTTCACTTTTGTGAAACAGCAAAGGATATTTTCCTTCATGACATTTCCAAGAAGGATTTTCTCCCAGTGCAAATCAAAGCACTGTCAATAAAGAAAATAAAAACTTACACTAAGGAGGATCCTTCTGTTCCTGAGAGGTTTGGATCGGGGTAACTTCTGCAGCTCTGACCTCTGCCTAAGGAGGTCAGAGAAGTCACCCTGCTTGCCTTCTGTTCAGTATTGCATGAGTTAGATTTTGTTTTGGTGATACACTGAGCAGACTGACTGGAAATCAGCACCTCTCCAGATGTTTTGGGTCTCCAACTCCCAACAGCCCTAGGTTGTGTGGTCAGCAGTCAGGCATCACTGGAGAGCACTCTTCACACAGCAGCAGACCATGTAGAAGGGGGAAACTTTGTGCAATGCAAATTCATTGGCAGGAGCTCTGGACTGGCTCCATTGGTGCGTTGAGTTGCTTTTCCTCCCTCTAAGTAAGCAGGAGCAACTCAGCTCTTGGGAGGTGTAGTGAGAGTTACCTTACCATGGGGGTGGATACTGGTCTTAGCCAAGCCATGATCTCTTAGCCTTGGTTACCCATCTTAAATACAAGAGTACTAAAACTGATGATAATCAGGTGGCCAGGTGGAATTGTGTCTACAGTGGAGCTGAATGGCAAGTCCTTATTCCTGCCTCTGCGCACGTGGAGGATCAATGGCTGCAAGCTACAACAGCATGGAGGTCTGCTGGGGGAGGTCAAGTATGAAAGCACCCAGTCACTAAAATGTTGCTGTGGAAACCAGAGGCTCCCACCTTTCGGGGCCCAGGGGTACTTCTGAAACTATTGTGGGGACCAGGAAATACCTATTTCACAGAATAAATAATAGTGATGGTCAGAAAAATTCCTTCCCCAGAACAAAACAACAAAATAACTTTCATTATTATTCATCTTCTTGTGACCAGGTGGAGAATAAATTCATTGTTCTTTAAAACCCAGTTTGAATTGTTAGTTTCAGTACTGCCAAACGTGGGGTAAGGAGCACATCCTGTTGCATTATTTGAGAGATTTCTATAAGCTCCTTCTCTCCCAAACCCACTTGTATCAATACATGCCCACCTGGTGACACCCACCATCCAACAGAGGGGGGAGGAAACTGATGCAGTGTGGGTCAAATACCTGGGTGTCAAATACCAGCTGTGCAATACTTTCAAATATAATTCCCTCACAGAAGCAAAGATTGATTTATAAGGCAATTTCCACCACAAAACCTCCCAGTCTCTATCACTGAGCGAAAGCTGGTTATTTTGTTCCCAGCACAACTTCTAACCAGCAGGTCCACCTACAGTGGCATCCAATATAATTTTAGAAAGAACTGAGAGTAAGCCTTTATTATTCAATAATAGTTGTTCAAAGGCCTTAAGACTCCATGTTCCTTCTCCCAAAGAACAGCATAGCAGAGATTGGTTCAGGCCAAGCATACATCAAGCCCAAGACTCTCAAAGAACTGCAGGCACAATATCCCCAGGAAATTTCTGCTTGAATGTTTTCAGCTGGACACAACAGTACTGATGAAAATGGAGCATACATCTTCTGACATTCTCCTCTGCCCCTGCCCCTGTGAGTATCAGCAATATGTGCTCCCTGACAGCCAAATTGCCACTTTTAACTATTTTCATGGAAAACACTTTGCAGACTCAGTTTTCACCTTGTTATCCACCATGTTTATTAAAGAACAACAAAATTGTTTTGGGAAAATAATAAAACTAGGGAATATTCATTGTCCACCATACAACTCAAGAGTTCTATGCTTAACCCACCAATTTTACTATATTTAGAAGCACATTTAAAATCTGCCTTGGGGTTTGGGCCAGCAATACAGAACAGAGATAATCTCAGGCTCATGGGTTTGAGCCCCACATTGCGTGAAAGATGGGGGGGTTTACCATTTCCCCCAGCGTTAAGTTGTTGAGCTTTTTTTTGGGGGGGGGTTGTTTAATTTAAGATGAGGATCTAAAAATTTTGTTGTTGTTTTTTAAAAAATTGCCCCTACTTTTCTCAGACATTTTGCCAATTCAGCAAAAATCTGCCCAGACATCATTTTGCAGCCCAATTCCTGGATGTGTCCGGGAAAACCCAGATATATGGCAGCCCTAGATTACCCTTGGGGTCCCTTGCAACTCTGAAATTCTATGAGTTTATGAGTCTATGAATTGGTTTTGTAACAAAATTTTCGAAGCAACATTTTCTAATTTTATAAACATAGGCAGGAATTCCATTAGAGCAAGCAATGCCTTTTCTTCACTACAACCTGGACATAATAATATTGAAAATAGTGGGATGGGGGATAGACTGCCTGACCAAGAAGCGGGGGGATAGAATTTGGATCCTCACCAATGAAACAATATTATTTGCATACATACACCCCCCCGAGAATCATGGGAAATGTAGTTTACCCTTCAGAGAGCTACAATTCCCAGCAGCCTTAAGTTATAGTTGCCTGAATTCCTTGAGGGGGGAAATGTGAACTGAATGCACTTTTTTAAATGTACAGGCTGCAATCCCAACCCTACTTACTTGGGTTAAGTCCTAATCAATTCTGGCTTAACATAATTAATACTAAGCCACAGGCGTGTTTCTGCCCCACAAACTAATCCAACTTTTTAAAGAAATGACAATGCTATAAGATGGGTCCCCTTAGCGAGAGAATGCACATATCCGGTATGGCAGGGGAGACAATGCCAAACCCATCCTATATTCACGGCTTAATGTCTCATTCTTTGGAGCTTGGAAAGTGAACTTCTGAATTAGGGCAGTGAAGAAAAGAAAGAGCTCAGTCCTCGCCAACTGCTCTCCCAAACAGGCTCGCTTTCCTAGAAGAGAGAGAGAAAGAGACTTTTTCAGTGGAGAGCTTTTGCTACAGTAAACAGCTGCACAGTTTAAAACAGCACTGAGAGAACAAATACTTTAAAACAGTATGTTATTACAAAATAAAGATAGAAACCAGTCCTCTGTACTTCCTAGTGAAACAAATGGGAACACTGAACAAATATGATCATGGTTTTTGAGAATTTGGAACAGATACATTTCAATTAACATAAATTTCTCTCATATGTAGTTTTGGAGAAAATTTCAATTTCATGTTTATTTTATTAGGAATCTCCCTAATCTGCATATAGCTTATCTAAGGGTGTAGCAAACAGAGTTAGTTGCTCAAGATCCAGATGGAAGTAGGTTTCTGTTTTAGGGCAGCTGAGAAAGGTCCCAGTAAATATTCCCTAAAAAAATCCAAACTGCTTGCTTACTGGGTGGAGGGGGGGGGAGTATATCAACACCATTTCATGTAACATCCCACCTCCCATGGCAGCCATTTTGTGACATGCACACAGAGCACTTCCTCAAAATCCCAAATGTGACCACTGGTCCCAATAGTAACCCCAGAAATACACAAGGCTCTGAGCAACCAAATCACCATCATATTGTCACTGTTCCAGTTCTGATGAGCAGCCCTTGAACTTTTTTACCTGCAGAGAATGGCAAGAACGCTTCCCTTTTCATGAACTGATCATTTTCCAGGAAATGGCCAGGATTAAACTCATTGGGTGTTTCCCACTCATCCTTGTCAAACAGCACAGAGGTCAAATTGGCGAGCATTATGGTTCCCTGGCAAAGGAGAAGCAGAGAAGAAAGTAGATAAAAATGACAAGGTGCTTTCGAGTACAATGGTACCTTGGGTTACAAACACCTTGTGTTACAAATACTTCAGGTTACAGACTCCACTAACAAGGAGGTAGTACCTCGGATTGAGAACTTTACCTCAGGATGAGAACAGAAATCACACAGTAGTGGCATGGTGGCAGCGGGAGGCCCCATTAGCTAAGGTGGTACCTCAGGTTAAGAACAGTTTCAGGTTAAGAACACACCTTTGGAATGAATTAAGTTCGTAACCAGAGGTACCACTGTATTCTCTTTGAAGTTATAGTAGTACTAAGCCTCTATCCCCAGACAGAGCAAGGATATGTTCTGAAAGCAATATTTACTTCTCATTATTAAGTAATTCATCCAACGAAGTCCCACAAAAGCACAGTTCCAATATAGATTTTAAAAGACATTCAAAGTCAGGTTGGGAATCAATATGGTTTCCTCTCAAAGAAAAAGAAGAGAAGATAGTAGATTAAACTGGCAGAGAACTCTTTGTGTTTTTATCTGTGCAACTATCTACAGCAGTACTGAGCCTCCTGGATCCAAGTCCAACCATTCTTGCCTATTGCTCATGCTGGCTCAGGTTGGTAAGAGTTGGACTTGAACAACATCTGGAGGACCTCATGTTGGCCAACCCTCATTTAGAACTTTGGCTTCAAGTTTTTGTATCTTGAAGGAAGAGGAAAGGAAAATAAGAATGGTATACAATGGTGCCTCGGGTTACAGATGCTTCAAGTTACAGACGCTTCAGGTTACAGACTCTGCTAACCCAGAAATAGTACCTTGGGTTAAGAACTTTGCTTCAGGATGAGAACAGAAATCAAAAGGCAGAGGCGGGAGGCCCGCTTAGCTAAAATGGTGCTTCAGGTTAAGAACAGTTTCAGGTTAAGAACGCAGCTCCAGAACAAATTAAGCTCTTAACCCAAGGTACCATTGTATCATCTTTAAACTTACTTTGGGAATATGAAACCCAGCAAGTGTAGTGTCCTTAGTTGTCATCCGGGGCACATTCGAAGGCACAATGTTGCTTATTCTTTGAATTTCATGAACAACCGCATTGGTATACGGCATGCTGTCCCTGTCATCCATTGCTGGCTGGCGAGACTGGCCAATCACAGAATCTATTTCTGCCTGGACTTTTGCTGCAGAGAAAAGAAAATCTGCTATCAATACAAGGAGAACAGACATAAACCAATATCTGCAAGGAAACTGCATCTTGATGTCCCACCACTGAGTACCCAGTAGATGGTGACAAGGGATAGACCCTCCTGAGTAGCGGTATCTCATTTGTGAAATTCCCTTCACACCAGACTTTCACTAGTCAAGTTTCAGCAATGCCTTAAGACTTCATTCTTTTATTGAGGGGAATGTGTGTTTTCTGATGAGTCCACCTGAAGCTGCAGTATTCCGACTGTAATGAAAGGCAAATGAGTCAACTACAGTTCTACCTTGAATTTCTGGGTATATGGCCATGTAGAGCAAAGCCCAGCGCAGGGTTGTAGAAGTTGTTTCTGTTCCAGCAAAAAACAGATCCAGTGTTGATTGTAGGAGGCTTTCTTCATGGAAACTGGAAGGGGCATCCTCCTTAAAGCAAAGAAAATGCCCCAGGGAGTTCAGCTGTCATTAAAAACACCATCCTACTGACAGCCCCACATGTCAAGAGATCACCAGGGGATTCAGTGACTCTAATCCTGCCTCTAGGAAGATCCAGTCAAGAGTCCTATGACTCTCTGATGCTGGCATAAAGTTTGGGTTTGTTCTGGTCAATAATTCCTGGTCTGGTTTTTAATATTGCTTCTCTGCCTTCTACTACTGTTTTGTTATTAAAGATACATACTTTTTTACCTTTTCATCTCTCACCTTGGCCATTTCATTTAGGTAGGCATCTATGAAGTCTCTGGGTTCAGATGGGTTCCAGTCTTCTTTGTGTTTTTCAATGATTTCTCTCACAAAGGATTTCAACTGCCCCCATTTTTTAAAAAGTGTCTGATGGGGCCCTGGCAAGTGCTTCATGACAGTAGGAAATGCATCATACAGCTGAGGAAACAACACTAATATCATATATGTGAAGGAAAAACCCTCTCAACAATAATTCACATCATGCTGCTGTCATGGGAAAGGAGCTAGCAGTAATAAAGGCTGGTGTGCACAGGCTCAAAGATGGCAGACTCTCTTGGAACCAGAGCAAATATTGCACTCACCACTGCTTACGATGGTACCCCATGGCAATGTCTTAACTTCTTGGTTAGAATGTACAGATTGCAAATCAAATGGCATCATTGTGGTTAGTTCTACAAACACAACTTGTAATTCACTGATTGACTTCCCAAGAAGATGATTACCATTTTGAAAATGGCATGTGCCAATTGCCTGCTGATGTCAAGAATATTCAGGGTTTCCCTTTGATGATGCCCATCTGCATGGGGCTTCCATTCACAGACTAGAACAGGTTTGTGTAGGATCAAGTCACACCCTGTTCACATACACAGAGATTTTATTCACAGTCACACATGTGACAGCCTTCCTATTAGTAATTTCATTCTCTCATTGCTGTTGGATCTCGTGATGCACTGTTTACATTCCATAGTGATAGGAGTGTGGGAACAGAACTCAGACACTGTACTAACATTCTATGTGCTTTTGTACTCTTTGTTCTCTGCTTTCGGACAGAGGAGACGTGTGTGAAGCTGCTGCTCACACTCAGCCATGTTTGTTGTTTTGATCTTTTGTAAATAAAGAAGCTTTTGCGATGCCAAATACCTATACAGCCTCACTTCTTTGCTGATACTCTGCTAATGCTAAGAGCGTGCCCACAGCTGCACTGGATGTGGGTCACTGGACACCTGCGTATGAGGAATGGATATGCGCATACCTCCAGCCATTTAAAAACACAACCTCTGCTGTAATAAACAATTCTGCAACCCACATTGCAATACTAAAGTCTTTAGTGCCTTGATAAAAAATGCTAGAAGGCAAAGGAATATGGATGAGTCAAGAGACTTGAATGAATAGTAAGGGAGAAAACAGGAATCAGAACATGAAGAAATAGGAGGACCCAAAGCAAATGATTGCACAGTCAGCAAGAATGTGGGAATGTGTCTGGAATCAAAGCAATTCTGTTGAACTCAAAGAAGACCTACCATACTCCAAAAACTTCCCTGAAGGTGGCTTGCCTCATCAAACAGGTGCAATAAATTATGGAAACGGCTGTCATGGTAATCAAAGCGGTCCCCAAAAGTGATGGAACAGATGATATTTGAAACAGCATTATTAATCTGAAAGTGAGGGTCAAATGGCTGCCCTGGAGAGGGAGAGAAAATGGTGCAGAAGGAATTGGGGTGCTTCTAGCTTCCGTGTAACAAAAACAGAAGGTGGGGAAAGTGGTTAGATGTTGATGAGGCAGGATTTGTTTTAGCTGAAGAAATCATTTCATATTAACATTATATCTTGTAATTTAACCTGGGACACTCAGGACTCTGAGGCCCATTTATATTTATTCTCCATAGGCAATGATTATTCTGTAGTATGGTGATATTGATCAGGATGATATTGAGGCAGGAGGTCAGGAAAGGGCATTTTTGTAACAATGCCTGTCGAAAAGGATAAGGACCGTCCCCATCAGAGACAGTATAGAGACACACTGATATACCAAAAATATTGCACTTCAAACCCTACTCTATTTGCGAGGTTGGTTGTCAAAATTATCAAAAATCTGCAGATATCCTCAAAACCCAACCTTTGCTCTTATTCTGTTCTAGTTCAGGGGCTTTTTAGGGGCTTTTAGCTCCCATGGCAGGTTCCAACACAGATCTTCACACTAGAACTTTTGTGCACCATAACGAGCCTCTGTGGAGCTTCCTATCAACACCCCCTTTGCCATCACAGGATCATTTCTGTCCAAGCAGAGCTATATTTGTGTGAAGAAATAATGCCAGAAAGCTTTGCACCTAGCTGATGTAGTTTTGACCTAGTTCATACAAAGTAGCAACTTAAGGTAAGATGGGCCACAGGACTGTTGACTTTGGTTCTCACCTTTTTCAGCTTCTATTGCTTCATTTAAGTAACGGCTTTCCTCCTGTATTCTTTCTTCTAAAGACCTTTTGCCCAAACCAAAGTTTCTGAGTGTTGATAAGGCAAACCGTCTTTGTTGTTTCCAGATGAGACCATTAGAGAAGACCAGCCCTAGATGGGAAGGAGTAATAAGTACGTAGAGCAAGTAAGTAGATTTAGCAATCCTGTTAATTCCAAGATGGACTCCCCTCTGCTTTCCATTATTCTGCTTGCCTGCTGATGACATTTGGAAAGACTGCAAGGCATTAGAAACTAGCCAATTTGTGCTGGTGGCTTTTATCTGTTTGCTCTGAATTCTGCCGTTTGCTGTTACTGCTGTTTCATTGATGCTTTTTGTGTGTTTCACTGTTTGGGTAGATTTTTTAATACCAATTTTATTTTGTCCTGTGAAATACAGTGGGAACTCTTGATAGAAAAGCAGCATTAAAAAAATACTGACAGGTGAAGAATTCATGCAGTTAATATATTTTGTTCCTTCCTCTCCTTAAGCCACTCAGGCTTTCTTTTTTCCTGGAATTAACTGGTTTAGATTTAAAATGGTTGTCCCACTCTAGCCCCTTCTGTAATTATTCACACCCTTCATTTCTTTGTGGTTAACAGATTTCATTTTGTTTTGTTTTGTTTCATTTTGCTATCCCTCCTTATGAACTGTAGTCTGTTTTCCAGGACTTGCCCTACAAGCAGATAAATGACTTTGAAGAAGATACTACCTCTTTCTTTCATACGTAAGCACTAACTATTATTCCATCTCTACTAGCGATGGGACAGAAATTCAGTTCAGCTTGCATTTAAATGCAATCTTACTTCGGTCTCACTTGCTGAAACAATGCACAAACTGGAGTGTTACTGATGTGTAAGCATTGCAAACGGAAGAATGGAATAATGAAGAACTGACTGAAAGAAAAACCGACAGATTCCTCCATCCATAATAATGTCAGGTTCTTATTTACAAGCTGTTTATCTTCAGTACTCAATACTGAATGGTGAGTTCAGTTAATCTAAACAGTTTAGTAGATATACTTTTATGACACATCTTACTACTAGCAGTTTAAAGATGCAAGGAATGAAAATGAAGATTAAGGAAAGATCTAACAATGAGTCCTGAATATTTAAACTTGAGGAATAATCTAAAAGGTTCCCCAATCAATGCAGACCATTAAAAATAAAAAATAAAAAGGAATTATTTAATTATCTAAATAATTGACAACATTAAAAGAAACTTACCAGATGACCCAAACATTTCCTGGGTACCAGGACTATTTGGTCGATCTACAAAGTTTTCACCCTGATGGACAAGAGCCTCTTTCACCAGATGCAATCCATTCACAACCACAAACCTCATGCTTCCAACCTGAAGACTGTAGACATTGCCGTATTTTTCTATAAGCTGAATGGAGATTGAGGAAGAATGTAAGAAATGATTTATCCTCTCTCTATATTATATATTAATTTGTCTGCTTGGTGCTTCTTGAATGCCTATATGGAAGAAGGGAACTTCTTTGATTGCCATCAAATATATCAGGGACATCAGAAATGCCAAAATGCCAGGGTCTGTACATGGACAGGCCCCCTCCATCCTCCACCTGCGATGTATTCATTAGAGTAACTTTGCCTAGTCTACCACACAGAGTTGTTGCAAAGATAAAAGTGGGGAAGGTAGGACAAGGAGCAACAAAACATACAAACACACACAAAAAATACTCTGCCAACCACGGTAAGCGAAAGGCAGTTGTAAGACCCAGATTTGTTACAAATAACTGTAGGATAAAATAGATTCTCAAAGTTCAGAGGCAAAACACTTCTGGATACCATATTCTGGGAACAAACAAAAAGGCATTTTTCTTGTGCCCCACACATGGGCTCCTCGCAGACATCAGGCTGACCTCTCTCAGAATCAGGATGCTAAACCTGGAAGTATCTCAACCTGCTTCTCCAGCCAGGGTCTTACACTCCTTTCCAGTGCAATGTAGGGGCATATTTTGGTAGTATGGCACCCTGAGAGTGACCAAAATCTGGCACACATAAATGGATCTTCACAATGATCGATCCTCTCATTTTTTTGCCCACTTGGATCAGAGCCCTATGCCATGCCAGGGAACCACTTGCACCACCCCAAATCTGGCACAGCAGTGTAGTATTTAATTCATGCCATAGGTTTTTCCTTCATCCTTACCTTTTGTAATGAAATGTGAGGCTTCTTGAAATCCACATGTAGCATATTACCTAGCAAGGGAAGAAGCATGGGCCCTGGGGGGTAATTCCTTGGGCGAATATTTCTCTTGTAATCAGCAAGAAGTAGAAATGTAGCCAGAAACACCAGAACGACCTGCAGGGACAAGGCCTCCCAGAGGACAGAGAGCAGCTGCAGCAGCATCTTCAAACCCACCTAGGTGTTCCTTTTGCAGATTGGTCTGCTGTCTGCTGAGGGAAACCCGAATCTGATCCCACGAGAGCAGCCACACCTGTGTTCTTGGCTAATGCGCCTGTAGGAAATGAGAGCAAAGTCTGCATATATTACTGTACATCATGCCCATAAAGAGGCAGGAAATGACCTAATGAATGATTCCACGAAGCAGGAAAAAGAGAGTGGGGAAGAGCGGCAATCGGAATTAAAATATTTCCTTCCTATTTTCACTTCTTTGGTGCAGCAAAGGTTAATTTCCTTCATGACATTTCCAAGAAGGGTTTTCTCCCCGTGCAAATCAAAGCACTGTCAATAAAGAAAATAAAAACTTACACTAAGCAGGATGCCTTCTGCTCCTGGATCAGGGGTAGTTTCAGCAACTCTGACCTCTGGCTAAGGAGGCCAGAGGAGTCAATCTGCTTGCCTTCTGTTCAATACAGTGGTGCCCCGCAAGACGAATGCCTTGCAAGACGGAAAACCTGCTAGACGAAAGGGTTTTCCGTTTTTCAATGCGCTTCGCAGGACGAATTTCCCTATGGGCTTGCTTCGCAAGACGAAAATGTCTTGCGAGTCTTGAGATTTTTTTTCGCTTCCCCCCTTTTTCTACGCCGCTAAGCCTTTAATAGCCTTTTAGCAGCTAAGCCGCTAAGCCTTTAATAGCCGCTAAACCGCTAATAGCGCTAATCCGCTAAGCCGCTAATAGGGTTGCTTCGCAAGACGAAAAAACCGCTGGCGAGGCACCACTGTATTGCATAGATTATATTCTGTTTTGGCAACAGTATGACTAGATCTGGGACTGGGAACCAGCACCTCTCCTGATATTTTTGGTCTCCAACTCCTAGCAGCCCCAGCCAGTATGGCCAATGGACAGGGATGATGGGAGAAGGATCATTCAGAGGGCCAGAGCCCTCTAGTACTAGGCAGTTTTAGCCAGCAGCAGACCATGCAGAAGGGAAGAAATTGATGCAATGCAAATGCATTGCCAAGAGCACCAGATTGGCTCTGTCACTGCAGTGTTGCTTCTCTCCCTCCCATAAGCAGCAGCAGCTCAGCTCTTGTGAGTTCCATTGAGCGCTACCATGTCATGTAGTACTAGTCTTAGCCAGGGCTTTTTTTCCCCAGCCAGAACTCACCAGAACTCAGTTCCGGCACCTTTCATACAGAGGTGTAGGAAGGTCAGGTGGTACCTGGTGCGGAATATTTCTTGTCACCCCCCCCCCCAATGACTGATTGATTGATTGATTGATTTTTGCCTGCAGAAATGGTTTTCCGTTATTTCATGTTTTCTTACAAAGGAATGTGGATTCTGAGCCTCTGATAACAAGTAGGCGACTATGGGCAGATACTTATATCTACAGGATGGATTGTGTTATTTTATTTATATTTATTGTTTATTTATTTAATAAAATTTATTTTTAAAAACATGCAAAGCGGTTTACCAAAACAAAAAACCACCACAGCAGTAAAATCAAGAAAAATTAACAATCCTACTTTAAAACATACAAAAGCTAAAATATCAAGAATAAAATTACTTCAATTTCCTAAGCATCTAGGTATGCTTGCCTAAAGAATAATGCTTTTAGCAGGTGGCCGAAAAAAGTCTAGCAAAGGAATGTGCTTTGTTGAAATTTCAGCCTTCACGACACAGGAAAACGGCCAAGTAAACAGCTATTTTTGTGGAGGAGGGTCAAGATATTGACTGACATGCATGAAATTTTATATGGAGCTATATAATCCCTAGTGTAGCAAGACAGGACCTTTGGAGCAGGCATTTTTTTTTTAAAAAAAAGTTTTTTATGAACTGCCCTAGTGGGGCAGTAATTGTTCCTTGATCATTTGTCACCCCCCTCCATGATGGCACCTTGGGCGGCCCGCCCCCCATCCCCCTTTCCTATGCCCCTGCTTTCATGTGGGCCCCATTGCCATTATAAGAGAACAAGGGAGGTGTTGATGGTGAGTTCTGGCACTTCCTTTTTCTAGAAAAATAGCACTGGTCTTAATTGGGTGAGACATGGAGGACAAATGGCTGCAAACTACAAAAGCATGGACTTCTGCTGGGGGAGGTCACCCAGTCACTAAAATGTTGCTGTGGAAACCAGAGGCCCTAATGTGTTTGGGCCCAGAGGCACTTCTGAAACTATTTAGGACACTACAAAATACCCATTTCACAGAAGAAATACTGAAGCTCAGAAATACTTCTTTCCAGAACAAAGCAAACCACTTACACCCATGCAAATCAAATAAACCAGACCCTAAAAGCTCTAATAATAATAATAATAATCAGGAAATCCCCACTTCCAACCAAACATCATCATCAGGCTTGTACAGGAACTTTGTTGGGGGCCCCATATGTCAATAAACTTCAGGTGCATTGTTTATGTAAGCTGTAAACCATATACACTGATAGGTCCTTTAAATTTTGAATAGTCTGTTGCCAAAGGGTTGATGGTTATGATTGTGTAAACATGTTGTCAATGGGATTTTTAATCTACTTTCCTGATCAGTTAGTTCCAAGGAGGAAATTAAATATTTTGATTATACAAGAAAAGTAAAACTTTTTTAAAAAAAATATACAGTAGATCTTCATTGAGTCTTTATGCCATATCATATCGAGGTCATTACTCAACCATAAGATATTACTACAAATAAACAAACTAACAAAAAAGATAATCAGAATCCAGATCAGATCATAGCATGGTAAGATACGAAACATGACAACAGAGTTAATATAAACAAAAGCAGCATTTGAATATTTAGTTGTCTTCCTCTTCTGTTACCTTCTTGCAAAATTTCTGGAAAACAATTTAAATATTTCCCTTTGGATGTCAGGATATCTACACCAATTTACTGGTATATATTGTTGAAAGTCTCCAGCTATGCCCTGTCCATCTTTATGCTCAAATAAAAGGAAACACAATGGCCAGAATTTGATCTCCTTTCTGTCCTCCCCACCACCATCAGTACCTATAGCTTCTCAGGGAGTTTCTCCCAGAAGGCTACACAATTCCACAAATGTTTTCATGGAAACCACTTTACAAACTCAGTTTTCACCTTGTTATTGACTTTGCTTATTCAATCAGAACAGAAATGCATTTGAAAAACAATAAAACCTATGGAATATTCACCGTCCACAATCCAGCTCAGAGTTGTATGCTTAACCCACCATTATTACTATATGTATAAGCACATTTAGGGATGTGGGTGGCGCTGTGGGTTAAACCACAGAGCCTAGGACTTGCCAATCAGAAGGTCGGCGGTTCGAATCCCCGCAATGGGGTGAGCTCCCGTTGCTCGGTCCCTGCTCCTGCCAACCTAGTAGTTTGAAAGCAGGTCAAAGTGCAAGTAGATAAATAGGTACCGCTCCAGTGGGAAGGTAAACGGCCTTTCCGTGCGCTGCTCTGGTTCGCCAGAAGCGGCTTAGTCATGCTGGCCACATCTCGCTGGCTCCCTCGGCCAATAAAGCGAGATGAGACCCTCAACCCCAGAGTCGGTCACGACTGGACCTAATGGTCAGGGGTCCCTTCACCTTTATAAGCACATTTAAACACTGCCTTGAGAGTGGGGCCAACAATACAGAACAGTAAGAACTGGTTATGTAACAAGGGAGAGTTCTTGTATGTTCATTAAGATGCATTGATGCAGCTAACATATTAAGCTCTTTGCATGATCGCAATGAACAAAATGTGCCTTGTAAAACTTTTTCATTTTGTAAACATAGGCAGGAATTCCATTAGAGCTAGATCTGGAGTTGTGAGTACACCCTTTTCTATAAACAAAACAATACCTTTTTTCCACCGCAGCCAGAACAAGTTGCATTCTGTCAGGCTCAGACCCAGAAGCTCCTAAGGCTCCACAGTTGTTGTTTTCCAACTGATTTTTATTGACATTTTCTCGGAAAAAGTAAGAAATACATAATAACAAACAAAACATGTATAACAAAACTTGGCTATGAACTTAGTCCTGGTACTACTGGCTGATGCATATAAGACAAGAAGAGGTAAGGTGTAGAAAGAACAATCTGGAAAAGCAAGATCTAAAGATCAAAAGTGTTTAGGTATAACACGAGTGCATAGTGGACATTGAAGATCTGTGGGGAGGACTGCTCCCTGTTGTCAGGAAACAAATTCAACAGATGGAAATCCTGCAGCAACATGACTTACCAGCTGCTCTCTTCAGTGATGGGAACCAGTTAGAGCTGCACAGGAAGACCTATTCAGTAGGCTCTTCAGAAGAGAGCCAGAGGAAGCCCACGGTGTCTTGGGACCCTGGCCTTGATTCTGACCTTCCTTTACAAAGGGTGAAAGCAAGCTATTTGTTCCCTCCTGAGAGGGGAGAGAGAGAAACAAGCAAGACCTTTATTCCTGTTTTGAGCCAATGAGCAAACTGCAAGTTTTGGACACAAGCTGATAGAAACAGCCCAGGGTCCTAAAGACCTTCTGATTCCTGCTTTTCTATCCAGCTTCTTGTCTTGCTGTTCACTTTTCATAGCAGCTGGGAAGCATCTGGCACAGGTATTCCCTTGAAGTTATTTTGTGCAAATAGTGGGTGGGTGGGTAGCAAAAGCAAAATGTTCTGCTTAGGTCCAGGCACTCAAAGATCCCTATATAGCAAATTCTAAGTACAATGTACACATCTTTACTCAGATGTAATTCTCATGGGGCTTTTAATGGGGCTTTGTCTCAGGTAAATCAAATTATAGTAGTCGGGGTAGATTAAGAACAGCTGAAGCATCAGAACTGTACTAAATAGTGCTACTCCTTTGTTCTCCCTCCTTCCTCCCAATCAAATGAAACTTCCCTGCCTGGTTACTCAGAAGTAAGTCCCAATGTACTCAATGAGGAGGACTCTCAGGTAATGTGTATAGGCTTACAGGCTCCATCTTAAGAGGCATGGGTTCATTTACAGTCTGTTTCAGCTATGTGCTGCTGCTGTTGCATTCCTATGGTGTCATTCTTGGTTTTTTTATTGTTTACTTTTGTTTTTAGGATTTACATAGACACCATTTACAAATTATTGGGGATTAGATGGAAATGCTGAACTATAACGGGCAGCTATAAAATAATATAACAGGACAATTGTTATTACATAAAATAATTTTGAAAATAATGGGGTGGGGGAGAGACCCCCGTACCAAGGACAGGGAATGGGGACTCTGGAGCCTCATCAATGGATCATTATGATCTGCATACAAAATCACCTGAAATGTGATTTCCCGGGAAATGTTGCTCTCTCAGGGGTAAACTACAACTCGCAAAATTACTACAGTTCCCCAGATTCATTGAGGGGGGGAAGTCTGTTTTGAATGTGCTTTAAAGATACATGCTGCAATCCCAACCCTAATGAATTCTGGCTAAACATAATTAGGATTATGAGGTAAAATTAGAATTTGGAGGTAAAATAGGTAATGATACATTGGGCTAAGGATATTGGACATAACATACAGTTAGAAGATTGGGAGAGGTTATGGAATGAAGGTATTAATTTTACAGTATATAGTACGCTTAAAGAAAATGTTATGAAAATGATGTATAGGTGGTATTTAACATCAGTTAAATCGGCCCAAATGTGAGGAAAAAGAAGGTACTTTTTACCACATGTGGTGGACGTGTAAAGAGGTAAAAGCTTTCTGGGAAATGATATATTATGAGCTAAAGAAAATGTTTAAAAACACTTTTGTTAAAAAACCAGAAGCTTTTTTATTAGGTATAGTAGGTAGAGAGATACCGGGACAAGATAAAAATTGTTCTTACGGTATATGCAACTGTTAAGTCGTGGGTTGACATAGCAGCCGGCACAGCGATTTCTTCAAGTAGCTCTTTATTATGGTAAGCTGGAATAAAAACTGACTGCGAACAGCTCAGCCGGCCTGTATTTATAGGCAGCCGGCTGTCAACATTGTAACCACAACAGCCCAGAGTTCCCGCCTAAAATAACTGCCGCGGACCTGAGTGAAAACTATCTACAGACCTGAGTGAAAACTATATACAGTATCCCCCTGTTGGCCCAGGGTGAAACTACACTACATAACACCCCTCCCCACCGAGATAAGGCGTTAGTTACAATCGTAATGGTTTCCTTATATACAGCACTACGCGTAATGGTTCAATTAAGCACAAAAGCATATCGGTTACATTTCCCATACTTAGACCAACAGTGATACCTGTCCAACAACATAGTCCTTTAAATAAGTTGGGCGCTTGGAAACTCTGCCAGACCGCCGGGGACTGGTAGCCAAGTCCGGAGGGCCACACAGTTCTCGCTGAGGCTGTGGTGCGACCCTAGGTGGCGTTGGAACCAACTCCCCTGGATCCGCTGCTGTGGGTGGAGCCTCCGCAAGTGGAGTGGTCTGAGTCTGTTCTGAAATGGCTTGGTTCGGCTCCACGCTGGCAGTTTGCGAGGGAGGTGTAGGTGGGGCCTCGCCATCTGTACGTGTCTCTTCTGGAGCCGCAAGCGCAGTTGGGGGCACCTCGGTAGTGTCCAAGTCCCCAACTCTGCGCCTAAGCTGGTCTATGTGCCGTCGCCACAAGCGTCCGTCTTCGAGTGTCACCTGGTACGAGCGAGGTCCAGTGACTCCCACTACTGTGGCTGGCACCCAAGGGATGTCCCCCACATAGTTCCGGGCAAAGACCTGGTTTCCTGGGACAAATGACCGTGGTGCGTTGGCACAGCCTGGGGGTTCAGCCACGGCAAAGTCTGGGTGTAGCCGGTCGAGCGGTGACCTGAGGCGGCGGCCCATAAGCAGCTCAGCAGGACTCCTCCCTGTGGCCGCATGAGGGGTGATGTGTTGCACGAACAAGTATTCGGCGACCCGCTCATGCCAGTCTCCCCGGTCCAGGCGCGCCAGTGCCTCTTTTGTCGAGCGCACCATTCTTTCCGCTTGCCCGTTGCTGGATGGATGAAAGGGTGCCGTTAGGGCATGGCGGATGCCCAGTCCCAAAAGATACCGCTCAAACGTGCCTGACGTGAACTGCGGTCCGTTGTCAGAGACAAGGACATCAGGACACCCATGCGTTGCAAACAGGCCTCGCAGCACCCGGATGACAGCTTCGGTAGTGGTGGAGGGCATCAGGGCGACCTCCAGCCATTTGGAATAGGCGTCCACCGCTACCATAAAGGTCCGGCCGTGAAAGGGGCCAGCCAGATCGATGTGCACCCTCGACCAGGGTGTCTTTGGCGTCTCCCAGGTGTGTCCCTTAGCTGCCGGTGGTGCAGGCCTCGACTCCTGGCACGCTTGACAGGTGGACACCCAGGCAGTGATGGCATCGTCCATATTAGGCCACCAGACGTAACACCGAGCCAAAGCCTTCATTTTGACAATTCCCGGGTGGCCAACGTGCAGAGCCTCCAGGACGCGCTGACGGAGTCCCTGGGGAATCACGACGCGGTCTCCCCACAGCAGACAGCCGCGATGAGCTGAGAGTTCATGTTGTCTGGTTGCGAAGGGCTGGAACTCCGATGCAAAAGGCCCTTGTGGCCACCCCCTCCACACCCAGTTGAGCACCCGGCTGATGGTGCGATCCTGGGCAGATGCGGAGGCCACAGTGGCAGCCGATACAGGCGCTGCCGGAAGATCCTCAATCAGAAGGAGCGATGAAGCTGGAGCCGGGTCTTCCACAAATGCTGGAAGAGGGCAACGGCTGAGGGCGTCGGCATGGCCCATCGATTTCCCCGGGCGATGGATGAGCCGGTAGTGGTAGGCAGCCAGGAAAACAGTCCATCGCAGCATGCGTGGTGAGAGGACCGGTGGAGTTGGACGATCACCGGCAAGGAGGCCCAGGAGTGGCTTGTGGTCAGTGATGAGGTCAAAAGTCCTGCCATAGAGGTATTCATGGAACCTCTTCACTCCAGCCACAAGTGCCAATGCCTCCTTGTCGAGCTGGCTGTAATTCCGTTCCGTCGGAGATAGTGTCCTGGAAAAGTAGGCGAGCGGTGCTTCTCTTCCATCTGGAAAACGGTGACTAAGGACAGCACCGATGCCAAAAGGTGAGGCGTCGCAGGCAAGGACCAGCGGCCTGGATTCACTGTACTGTACCAGCACACTGTCTGAAGAAAGGAGAGCCTTGACCGCGTTGAAGGCCGCCGTCTCCCGATGACCCCAGGCCCAAGGCGTCTTAGTGCTAAGGAGTCGGTGAAGAGGCTCAGCCACTGTGGCTTTGTGGGGCAGGAACATGTTATAAAAGTTCAGCAGCCCCAGGAATGCCTGCAACTCCGTTTTGTTCTTTGGGGTGGGGGCCTGCTGGATAGCGCGGATCTTGGATGTGGTTGGATGAAGACCGGAGGCATCGATAAGATAGCCCAGGAACTCTACCTGTGGAACGGCGATCTGGCACTTCTCCCTCTTTACCTTGAACCCGGCCTCCTGGAACCTGGTCAGCACGGCACGGAGGCGCTCGAACAGCTGTTGGTGTGAGTCTGCAGACACCAAGACGTCATCAAAATATGGTACCACGCCCGGAAGCCCTTGCAGGAGACGCTCCATAAGGCTTTGGAAGATGCCAGGAGCCACACTCACCCCGAACTGCAACCGGCGGCAACGGAATGCCCCCCGGTGGGTGACGATCGTCTGGGCTTCAGCAGTGGCATCATTGACTGGCAGTTGTTGATAGGCTTGGGCAAGGTCCAGCTTAGCGAAGACCTTACCCTCACCCAGGGAATGCAGCAGGTGTTGGACAACAGGAACCGGATAAGCGTGCTGCTGAAGTGCCTTGTTGATCGTGCACTTGTAGTCAGCGCAGATTCTCACCGACCCATCTGGCTTGACAGGCGTGACGATGGGGGTTTCCCACTTTGCGTGGTCAACCGGCTCCAAAACTCCTTGGGCGATCAGTTTGTCCAGTTGTTCGTCCACCTTAGCCTTGAGAGCAAAGGGAACCCGGCGTGGCTTTAGCTTGATGGGGGCGACTTGTGGATCAAGGCCAAAGGAGATGGGCGTACCTGTATATTGGCCCAAGGTGCCGTCAAAAACCTCGGCAAAGTCTTTGACCAGACCCTCAGTCTCTGCGTTAGAGATGCAGTTCATGCCGGTGACTTCCAGGCCGAGGGCATCAAACCAGTCTAGCCCTAGGAGGCTTGGCCGCTGACCTTCGACCACCACCAACCGGAGCAGGCCCGAAAAATCCTTGAAGGCGATCCGGAACCGGCCAACGCCTACCACGGGAATGTCGTTTCCCTGGTAGTCTCTCAGGTGTACGCGGTGAGAGTCGAGTTGCCTTTTGGACACTCTGGGTACCAGTCTTTTGATGGTGCTCCATGACACGATGGACAGGGCAGACCCGGTGTCGATCTCCATGTCACATGGAGCTCCTTCAATGAGCACCGTGACGTTCAGCTTGCGTCGCGTAGGCGAGTCGGTTTGGCCAATCGTGGTTCCAGACGGGCAGCGGCAGTTGGTGAGAGCGAAACAACTTTCCTTGGCAGACTGGAGTGAAGACTTGGACTTGCGAGTCGATGAAGGGGGGGTGTCAGACGGAGCCGATCGGCAGACCTTAGCGATGTGGCCCCTTCTGGAACACTTCCTACAGATGGCGTCTCTGAATCGACACTTGGCACGGGAATGGTTGCCTCCGCAGCCAGCACATTCCGGTTGGCCCTTGGACTTCTGTTGGAACTTCCTGCGCTCCCGCTTTGTCTGGTGCACGTCATCGTCTTCACTGGAGGATGCCTCCTCACTGCTGGCCTCTTCATGATGCACCGGAACTGGCTCCCTAGCAAGACGCGGGCTGCTGGACTTGCGGATCTCCTGGGCGGAGCGTTCAGCAGCTTCTGAGGCCACAGCCTCCTCAATGGCTTTCTGTAGCGTGAGGTCTGGCTTGGCTAGGAGGCGCCGTTGCAGATGGATGTCCCGGACCCCGCAGACGATTCGATCCATCAGGGCATCGTCTAAGTCTCGGAACTCACAGTGCATTGCAGCCTGTCGCAGGGCGGTGGTGTAGTTGTTGATTGACTCCCCCTCTGCCTGGTTCCGGTGGTAGAACGCATGGCGGGCAGCAATCTTGGACGGCTTTGGTGCGTAGTGGTTGCGGAGCTTCTCTTGGATCGTGTCCCATGGTGTTGCCTGGACTGCTTCAGGCGCAACCAACGCTCGGGCCGTCTCAAACACCTCAGGCCCACAGAGGCTGAGGAATAGGCCCCGCTTCCGATCCTTTGATACTGCTGTCAGCTCGTTGGCTTGGAGGTAGCAGTCGAACCGAGCGAGGTAGGAGTCCCATGATTCAGAGGCTGGCGCAAACGGCGGTAGAGGCACAAGTGAAGCCATGATTCCGATGCCGGCGTGAAGGGCGATGGATGGAACACAGTGCTCTAGCCAGAACAGTCAGCTCTGAATTGGTTCTGCCCAGTGATTTCGCTCAGTGATTCAGCTCAGTGATTCAGCTCAGTTCAGAGGCTGGCCGCATCTGGCTGTGCTCTGATGTCCATCCATCCCACCTTCGTCGCCAGAGTTAAGTCGTGGGTTGACATAGCAGCCGGCACAGCGATTTCTTCAAGTAGCTCTTTATTATGGTAAGCTGGAATAAAAACTGACTGCGAACAGCTCAGCCGGCCTGTATTTATAGGCAGCCGGCTGTCAACATTGT
Source organism: Podarcis liolepis (assembly GCF_965112155.1). NCBI lineage: Eukaryota > Metazoa > Chordata > Lepidosauria > Squamata > Lacertidae > Podarcis > Podarcis liolepis. The sequence continues at coordinate 60,003,424 of NC_139559.1, forward strand.
AACCACAACAGCCCAGAGTTCCCGCCTAAAATAACTGCCGCGGACCTGAGTGAAAACTATCTACAGACCTGAGTGAAAACTATATACAGTATCCCCCTGTTGGCCCAGGGTGAAACTACACTACATAACAGCAACAACTGTGGCAAGAATTTTGTTAGCCCAAAGATGGAAACAACAGGAGCTACCAACAAAAGAAGAGTGGCAGATGAAGTTGATGGGCTTTGCAGAACTGGCAAAACTGACAGGAAGAATCTGGAACCAGCGAGAGCAAGCATTCCAAAGGAACAAATTTATATTATATCTAAAAAACAACTCTAAGCAATTAACATCATTAGCAGGGTTATTTGAAGATTTGTAAGATGAAACTGCTACCTATTCAGGTTGAGTAATACAATATTTTAGGTAATGATATAACAATGATAGGAAACGAAGTGAAATGCAAAGATGTAAAGTTTAATTTTATAAACCATCAGATGGGAGGGAGGGAAGTCGTTAGGCTCAGTTGAGCCAAAAAGATAAAATAAGAGGGTACGATGTTACGTAATGTGATTGTATGTAAAACCAATAAAAATCATTTTTAAAAAAACATAATTAGGATTAAGCCTCAAGTGTGCTTCTATCCCACAAACTAATAATACTTTTTAAAGAATGCTATAAGATGGGTCCCCTTAGCGAGAGAATGCGCATATCCGGTATGGCAGAGGAGACAATGTCACACCCATCCTAAATTCACGGCTTAATGTCTCATTCTTTGGAGCCTGGAAAGTGAACTTCTGAATTAGGGCAGTGAAGAAAATGAAGAGCTCGGTCCTCGCCAACTGCTCTCCAAGACAAACTCGCTTTCCTAGAAGAGGGGGAGAAAGAGACTGTTTCAGTAGAAAGCTTTTGCTACAGTAAACTTCTCTTTTTGTAACTAGTTGTTGCTAAAGCCGTAGTGAAAGAGGCCTATTTAAAACGACACTGGTGGACCAGGAAGCCAAATACCTATAAACATTCTGTTGTTTCAAAATGAAGAAACCAGTCCTATCTATTTCCTCATCCCCTCAAAAAACCACACGGCTCAGTGAGGAGTGGGAAGAGAGCATGCCAACACCGTATTGTGTAGTAGATAGGTAGCCGTGTTGGTCTGCCATAGTCAAAATAAAAAAATTCCTTCCAGTAGCACCTTAAAGACCAACTAAGTTAGTTCTTGGTATGAGCTTTCGTGTGCATGCACACTTCTTCAGATACACTGCAGTGTATCTGAAGAAGTGTGCATGCACACGAAAGCTCATACCAAGAACTAACTTAGTTGGTCTTTAAGGTGCTACTGGAAGGAATTTTTTTATTTTGACCGTATTGTGTAACATCACACCTCCTATGGCAGCCATTTGTGTCTTACACACAGAGTACTTCCTCAGAATGCCAGATATGACCACTGGCTTCAATAGGGTGGGGACCCCTACAGTGCACAACTATTTTAGCAATACACCAGACTTCCCCCAACCAAGCCATTATCATGTAGTCACTGTTGCAATTCTAATGAGCCACCCATCAACTTTTGTTACCTGCAGAGAATGGCAGAAACGCTTCCCTTTTCCTGAACTGACCATTCTCCAGGAAATGGCCAGGATTAAACACATTGGGTGTTTCCCACTCATCCTTGTCAAACAGCACAGAGGTCAAGTTGGGGACCATTATGGTTCCCTGTCAAAGAAGAAGCAGAGAAGACAGCAGATTAAACTGGCAGAGAACTCTCTGTATTTTTATCTGTGCAACTCTCTACGGTAGTACTGAGCCTCTTAGATCCAATACCAATGCTGTCCATTAAATAAGAAAGGATATGTTTTGAATGAGAGACTTCTGAGTAATTAATTGAACCACAGCTCATGAAAACACAGGCACCTCTATATATTTTAAAATACCAGACTTTACCTGAGTGTTTAGGGGATTTACAATTAGAAACACCAGAGGCTGGCTGTTTCTGTTTTGTGTGGTTAGTAATGACCACTAAAAAAGAAAGTAAAGGAAGATACTAGCTATCCATACAAATGGTTCAGACTGCAGTCGGAATCCATTTTTGCAGGGTGGGTGTGTGTGTGTGTGTGAGAGAGAGAGAGACCCAAGTCTATCCCAAATCCATCCCCCCAAGAACACCCAAGACTCCCTCCCCAGTCCTGCCTGTTGGTCATACTGGCTCAAGTTGGTAAGAGTTGGAGTTGAACAACATCTGGAGAACCTCATCATAGCTAACCCTCATCATGAACCTTGGCTTCAAGTTTCCACATCTTAAGGGAAGAGGAAAAGGAGGTAAGAAAGCTATTAACATTTACCTTGGGAATATGAAACCCAGAGAGTGTAGTGTCCTTAGTTGTCATCCGGGGCACATTCAAAGGCACAATGCTGCTTATTCTTTGAACTTCATGAACCACTGCATTGGTATAGGGCATTCTGTCCCGGTCATCCATTGATGGCTGGCGAGACTGGCCAATCACAGAATCTATTTCCGCTTGGACTTTTGCTGCAAATAAAAGAAAATCTCCTATCAACACAAGAAGGATATACTTTATCTAAGATCTGTAGGGGAGGCCCATCTTTAATATTTAATGGATTTGAACAAGCACAGAATTGATACTCTTTAAATGAATGGGTAACCAAATTTTCACTTATTGGAATCAATTTTCATTTGGACCAGTCAGCAGAGTATCCTGATATTTTAGGAAAGGCACCTATGATCTGCATCAGCAAATGAGGATTTAGAAATAAACAAAAGAATATCATCTGCAAATAAAACCAACTTGTATTCAAATGAATTATATACTACTCTGTAGATATACTCATATTGTCTAATAGCGCAACCTGTAGACAAAAGTTGTTGAGCTCTTTTTAGTTTTGCCCCCCCCATCTCTTCTAAAAAATGAATTTCTGAGTTTCATTTTTTATTAAATTCGCCAAAATCTACACTTCCAACATAGGCTGCCACAAGTCCAGGTTTTCCCATACATTTGTTTAAGAGGACCATGTCCAAGAAATTACAGACGCATGGCAACCCTAATAAATTGCTGCTTTATTATTATGTTTCATTTGTGAATCACTGCTGTATGTTTGATTGTAATGCTGAATGTTGAAATAAGAACTTGCTTTTTGGTGTTTTTATCTTTTTAAAAAGTGCTATTCATCCTGAAAAGGATAAAGATAATTCCTGCTAAGAATTAATTGGCTTTCTTTAAATAACATTTCATAGTTGTTTTTATTTTCTCTGTTACTGCACTGATTTGTATCTCAATTTGGAATCATAAACTACTCTTTTTGTTTTCATTGATCTTTTTCTATGTTTATTTCAACAATTTCTGGTTTTGCTTTATTTAGTGTATAACTTGCCAGAATCTTCCATTTCCTTATCTGCTTTACACAACTGATGGGTATAAACATGTCTAAGTACAGTGATACCTCAGGTTAAGTACTTAATTCGTTCTGGAGGTCCGTTCTTAACATGAAACTGTTCTTAACCTGAAGCACCTCCCGCTGCCACCGTGCTGCCGGAGCACGATTTCTGTTCTCATTCTGAAGCAAAGTTCTTAACCTGAGATACTATTTCTGGGTTAACGGAGTCTGTAACCTGAAGCGTATGTAACCTGAAGTGTATGTATCCCAAGGTACCACTGTAATGTTCATTAATCTTGGTAGGTTTACTCTGGATAGGACTTAGTTGAATATAACCGAAAGTAATGAAAGGGAAATAAGCCAACTACAGTTCTACCTTGAATTTCTGGATAAATGGCCATGTAAAGTAAAGCCCAGCGCAATGTTGTAGAAGTTGTTTCTGTTCCAGCAAAAAACAGATCCAGTGTTGAATGTAGAAGGTTTTCTTCATGGAAACTGGAAGCTGAATCCTCCTTAAAACAAAAATGTACCAGGGAGTTAAGCTGCCATTAAAAACACCATCCTGTCAGACCCACAAGTCTACCATGTTATTAAAATGTCATGTCATTAAAAACCATCATCCTAGTATCAGTCCTATCTGTCAAATGATCACCATGGGAACTACAGACTCCTAGACAGGGTGGATTCAGACAGACAACTGAGGCAATGGTAGGTCATGAGATGCCTCTACAGTGATGCTTTCAGTCATATCAACTGTCTGTTCTGACAAATCACAGACAAGTGGTGGAATTTGGGCAGTAGACCAGAATTTGGGCAGTGGACCTTCTGAAATGCATGATTTCATTTTTACATGTACACTTGCAAATGCACACATATACTTCGCCTGTTCATCTGAATACATACAGAGTCAATGAAAACAATATAGCCTTCTTGGACAAACCACTTGTGTAGCTAGTTCTGGCATTTTATATTGTATCTCTGCCTTCTCCTATTATCATTGTTGCTGCCATGAGTGCTGGAGGGAGAACTGCTCCCTGCTGCGAGGCCCATTTCCAGCTGGCCTAGGGGGCGGGGCCCAGATCCGGCTTAAACAGCCAAAGAGGCTCCTGGGAGCCAATGGGACATTGCTGGAACAACTCTTGGGTTTGGGCAGCTGGCTAAATTGTTTTACAATGTTTTAAGCAGTTCCAATTTTGGTTCCTCTGGTATGTTTTTGTCAGGTTGTGTTTGGTTAAATGTTTACTTGGAGTTGGCAGTTCTTTTAATTTGGGTATAACTGTAAACAGTTTATTATTGTTGTTATTATCAGTTTCTGTTGATTTATTGGTTTGTATAGGATATTCTGTTTCTTAACGTTTCATGTTTTGTTGTGGTTTTATATATGCTGTAAGCTGCCTAGAGTAGCTGGGAAAACCAAGCCACATGGGCGGGATATAAATAAAATATAATAAAATTATTATTATTATTATTATTATTTTAAAAATTATATACTTTTTGTTCTTTTTATATCTCAACTTGGTCATTTCATTTAGGTAGGCATAGAGAGAGGTTATTCAGGCAACAGAGGCAATGGTCATGAGAAGCCTTCATTGCAGTGATGCTTTTAGTCATGCCAACTATTTGCTCTCACAAATCACAGTGAACTATTGGGGAGGTATCTCCCCATAAAATACATGACTTTATATTCATGCAAGCAGAAATGTATTTTGGCTGAAGTCATAAACTCAACAGAAGGAATATGGTCAGCCACTAAGGACCATTCAGACAAGCCACATGACTAGTTCTGGTTTTTAATATTGCTTCTCTGCCTTCTACTACTCTTTTATTATTAAAGATATATACTGTTTGTCCTTTTCATCTCCTACCTTGGCCATTTCATTTAGGTAGGCATCAATGAAGTCTCTGGGTTCAGATGGGTTCCAGTCTTTGTGTTTTTCAATGATTCCTCTCACAAAGGATTTCAGCTTTCCCCAGTTTTTAAAGACAGTATTATGAGGCCCTGGCAAGTGCTTCATGAGAGTGGGAAAGATATTGTACAGCTGTGGAAACAAACACCAATATCATATATGTGCAGAGAAACCCCTCTCAAAAAATATTCACATCATGCCATACAAAGAAGAAGCCTACTCGGGCTATTTCTGAGGAAAAATAATAAAAGATTGTGTGCGCTAGTTTTGTGCACCACCCAGTATTATTTATTTAGTTTTGTAAATTTCAGGAACAATATTTAATATTTGAATGTTTGAAATTAGTTTCAGGAACAATATCTGAACGTCCCCTACATGGAATATAAAACCAACACCTTCTCTGGCGAAAGCAAGCAGAGAGGAGGTTCTGTAATATTAAAGGCATCCCAGCAGATATGCCTTCAATATTACAATGGACAGTGTTAAAACAAGATGGCAAACAGACATGCATGGGAAGAGATACTCGAATTACTAATATGAGAAAATAAAGAAATCAGAACGTGAAAACCGAAGTAGATGGATAAATGTTCAACCAAAGTGTGGAAGTCTCTTTGGGCCAAAGCGGTTTCGTTTTCATTACTCACAAGACCTACCCGACTCCAAATAGTTGCTTGAAGGTACATCGTCTCATCAAGCAAGTGCAATAACATCTGGAAACGGCTGTCATAGTAATCAAAGCGGTCTCCAAATGTGATGGAACAAATGATATTTGAAACAGCATTATTAATCTGAAAGTGAGGGTTAAATGGCTGCCCTGGAAGAAGGGAGGGGAAAGGGGTAGAAGAGAAATAAGAGTGCTTATGACTTCTATATAACAAGAGCAAAATGTGGGGAATATAGGTGGGGTGTGGATAGGGTAGGATCTATGAACAGAAGAAACCATTTAGTATCAATGTTAAATCCTGTGATTTAAGTTAGGACACATCATATAATACGTTAAGCACACTTATATTTTAAAATAACCCTTTGTCCTCTTCATAGGGTAGGATTATTCAGCTGGAGGAGGGCACAGGTAATATTCTACAGGTGGAGGGTGTAAATATGAAAGCACCGTGGTGGAGTCCTATAGCTTTGGTAGCATATGCTGAACAGCTGTGGGTATGGTTTGGCCAAGGCAGGAGGTTGGGAAAGGACATTTTGGCTAACAAGAATGGCAAGGGCAGTCCCCATCAGAGACAGAAAAAAGAGGCACAATATACCAAAAGAATGCAGTGGTACCTCGGGTTACATGCGCTTCAGGTTACATACACTTCAGGTTACAGACTCTGCTAACCCAGAAATAGTACCTCAGGTTAAGTACTTTGCTTCAGGATGAGAACAGAAATTGTGCTCCGGCGGTGCGGCAGCAGCAGGAGGCCCCATTAGCTAAAGTGGTGCTTCAGGTTAAGAACAGTTTCAGGTTAAGAACGGACCTCCGGAACGAATAAGTACTTAACCCGAGGTACCACTATTGTATCCATTTGAAAAAGTTCAAGAAGACATTCCTGGGGATATTGTGCGTGCACTTCTTAGAGGCTTGGGTTAGCTGCATGTTTGGCCTGAACCAATCTCTATTGTACTCTATTAAGTACTTAACCCGAGGTACCACTGTATACCAAACATATGACTTTATTTATGACTTTGGTTGTTGTAGCTCTCAAAAAGGGGAACACATCATCAGCCCAAACACTCCATGTACCTATTTGTTCTTGTTATTTTATCCTACTTAGTGGTTTGGGGTTGCAACAAAACTCAGAATAAGCTCCAAGTCCCACAATGGATAAGCACCTGTGTTGTTTTTTTTAAAAAAAACCATCCTTCCAATTATGAGGTTCTCCCAGCTCCAGCAGAGCTACATTTGTGGAAAGGAATGCCACACAGCTTTGTACCATGAGTGTGTATACGAAATAGCAGCTTAAATAGATGATGCCACTGGTTTATGGGCTCTGGTGCTCACCATTCTCTGCTTCAATTGCATCCGTTAGGTATCGGCTCTCCTCCTGTATTCGTTCTTCTAAAGACCTTTTGCCCAAACCAAAGTTTCTGAGAGTTGATAAGGCAAATCGTCTTTGTTGTTTCCAACTAAGGCCATTAGAGAAGATCAATCCTAAATAGGAAGAATTAATATCATGTAGCAGATATGTACTTTTAAAAGGAGTAACTGCAAATTGCAAGGAGATTTAAAAGACCTAATTATAAAGGGACTCCTCTTTCCATTAAACTATTCTGCTTGTCTACTTATACCACACTGAGGAGACTGCAGAGCATTTGAACTGAGCTAAGCTACTGCTGCTTCACTGTTGCTTTTTGCGTGTTTTACTCTTTTGATTGTGGTTTTAATAGGAACTTTAATTTTTCCGGAAATATTTTGAGATTGGTGTTATGATACAGGAAATGAAAATGAAAAAATCTAATCATCAGGCATGAAAACATAATATTATCAAACAACCTAAGGGTTTATACAATTAAGGCAGACTTGGGAAAATATCACGCTTAGTAAATTTAAATAATTGAGCACATTAAAAGAAACTCACCAAATGATGTAAATATTTCTTTATCAAGAGGAAGGACTGGACGATCTACAAAGTTTTCACCCTGATGGACAAGAGTCTCTTTCACCAGCTGCAATCCATTCACAACCACAACCCGCCTGTTTCCAACCTGAAGGCTGAAGATGTTGCCATATTTTTTTGCAAACTGAATGGAGAAGGAGGAACTATGTAAGGGGGGATATATATGTAAAACATTAATATTGTGTATTAATCTGTCTGCATGGTGGGCTGGGATACTGTTTCTGAATGGGAATCTTAACTTGTGCATTGTAAGGTGCTTAATTATTTATCCAAGCAGATATCTACCTCATAGCTCAGGACCTTTCTCCTGGCCAGAGTTGGAGCAAAAAGGCAGAGGTGGTAGAAAGAATCTGTTGACAGATCTATTACAAATAATTGTTAGGTAAAATAGATCCTCTGTGTTCAGAGGCAATACACATTTGACAGCTATACCAAGGGTCACAAGCTACTTTCCAGTGTAATGTTGTGCTTAACTCATGTCAGGGACCTTTCAGTCATCTTTACCTTTTGCATGGAAAAATGGGGTTTCTTGAAATCCATGTTTAGCATGTTACCCAGCAAGGGAAGAGGCATGGGCCCTGGGGGGAAATCCCTTGGGCGAATCTTTTTCTTGTAATCAGCAAGAAGCAGAAATGCAGCCAGAAACACCAAAATGACCTGCAGGGACAAGGCCTCCCAGAGGACAGAGAGCAACTGGAGCAGCATCTTCAAAGCCTTCTAGCCTTCCTTTGTCAGAATGGATTGCTATCTGTCATGGGAATCTAAAACCTTATGCAGGTAGAGCAGCCACACCTGCCCTCTTGGCTAATGTTCCTGTAAGAAAGGAAAGGAAAGTTTGTGCACAGTGTTACACATCATGGCCACAGATATGCAGAAGGGAGATAACCTAATGAGTCACCCTACCCAGAGGGAAAAAGAGAGTGGGGGAGAGCAGTTTCTGAACTAGAATATTTCCTTCCTGTTTTTACTTCTTTGGAACAGTAAACGTTTATTTCCTTTATGACATTTCTAAGAAGGGTTTTTTGCAAGTGCATAAAAAAATTAAAAACTTCTACCAAGGGAGATGCCTTCCATTCCTGAGGCATTTGGACCAGCTATAGTTTCAGCAGCTCTGACCTTTGGCCAGGGGCGAAGGAAGGTGTCGTGACACCCGGGGTGGGCGTCACGATGTAGGGCGCATGTGCAACATCGCTACGTACGATACATGCATGCGACACTGCACATGCGCTCTATAGTGGTTTGCCGCCGGCACTGCTCCAGCGCCATACAGATGGTGCCAGGATCCCTCCGGTGCTGCTACAGCCATGAACGGAGGGTCCTGGCACTGTCCATACAGCGCTGGAGCAGCGCTGGCGGCAATCTGCTAAGGACAGCGCATGTGCGCTGTTGCACGCATGCGATGTACGTAGCAATGCCGCACATACACTATTTAGCGGTTTGCCGCCAGCGCTGCTCCAGTGCCGTACGGCGCATGTGTGGCATTGCTATGTACAGTGCATGCGTGCAACGCCGCACATGTGCCGTACTTAACGGATTGCTGCCGGCGCGGGATCCTCTGCTCGTGGCTATAGCAGCTGTGGCGGCGCAATGGCAGCTTGCGCCACCACGAACCCCCGCAAGATGACATCTGGTCACCCCCGCAGACATGGAACCTGGGGCGTACCACCCCCTGCCCCCCCACCCCCGTTGCGATGCCGCTGCCTTTGGCTAAGGAGGCCAAAGGAGAGAAACTGCTTACCTCCGTTCAATACTACATAGATTTTCTTTTGGCAACAGACTGACTAGAAAAGGTACTAGGTACCAACATCTATCCTGATGTTTTTGGTCTCCAACTCCCAGCAGCCCCAGCCAGTATGGCCAATAGTCAGGGAAGATGGGAGAAGGATCATTCAGAAGGCCAGAGCCCTCTAGTACTAGGCAGTTTTAGCCAATAGGAGGCCACGTGGCATAAGAAAAGTTGGTTCAATGTAAACACATTGCCAGGAGCTCTGGAATGGCTCTGTCCACGTTTATGCAGCACATCAACATCACTGCCGTGTTGCTATTCTCCCTCTTAGTAAATACTTGTAGCTTATGAAAGAGTTTTTACAGGATGGCTTTATGTAAAATATTAATATTTCAGATCAATACAGGTGAAATTGTTCCAAATATTCATTACTGTTCACCTACTCACAAGAAGAAGATGAATAGTAAGTTCATTGTTCTTTAAAATCCTATTTGAATTGTCAAACAGATTCAATAGTATCAAGCCTGGGGTAAGGAATATATCCTGCTGCATTATTTTAGAACTTCCCCAAAACACCTTTAACACTCTAAACTTTATAAAGAACTGGGATTAAGCCTTCATCTACTCCTTCAGTACTCGTTAAGAGTAGTTCAAAGACCATACGACTCTGTGTTGCTTCTTTGGGGGGGGGGGACACTACAATAGAGATTGGTTCAGGCCAAACATGCAGCTAACCCAAGCATCTAAGAAGTGCACACACAATATCCCCAGGAATGTCTTCTTGAACTTTTTCAAATGGATACAATAGTGGTACCTCGGGTTAAGTACTTATTCGTTCCGGAGGTCCGTACTTAACCTGAAACTGTTCTTAACCTGAAGCACCACTTTAGCTAATGGGGCCTCCTGCTGCTGACGCGCCGCCGGAGCACGATTTCTGTTCTCATCCTGAAGCAAAGTTCTTAACCCGAGGTACTATTTCTGGGTTAGCAGAGTCTGTAACCTGAAGCGTATGTAACCCGAGCTACCACTGTACTGGTGGAAAGGGGGCATGTCTCTTCTGCGTGGTATTCTCCTCTGCCCCTGCCCCTGTGAATGTCAGCACTATGTGCTCCCAGACAGCCAAATTGCCACTCTTAGGTATTTTCATGGAAATCACTTTGCAGACTCAGACCTTGTCATTGACTATGTTTATTCAATCACAACAATAATGTTTCTGGAAAATAATAAAACCTAAGAATATTCATCGTCCACAAACCAACTCAGTTGTATGCTTCACTGATTTTACTATATTTACAAGCATATTTAAACTCTGCATTCGAATCAGGGCCACCAATACAGAATGGCAATAACTGGCCATTTAACAAGAGAAAATGCATGTATATTCATTAAGATGCATTGCTGCAGGTAACATATCAAACTCTTTGCAAGTTCATTATGAACAAAACATGCCTAACAACATTTTCTAATTTCATAAAGATAGGCGGGAATTCCATTAGAGTTTTATATTGAGTTGTAAGCACACACATTCCTATAAACAAAACAATGCCTTTTCTTCACTCCAACAGGACCAGAACAAGCTCATGACCAGGTCAGGCCCAGGTGCAGAAGCTCCTAAGGATCCACAGTTGTTGTTTTTTCATTGGCTTTTAATGAAATCTTCTCAGGCAAGTAAGAAATACATAATAGCAAACAAAGCATGCATAACAAAATTTGACAGTGAACTTAGTCCTGGTACTACTTGTTGATGCCTCCCCACCTCCCTGACAAAAACACACACACAAAAAAAACCCAGATGCAACCAGAGGATAGAAATATAGGCAAGATGTAGAAACACAATCTGGAAGAGCAAAGGAGCTAATCTATTTTTTTAAAAAAATATATGCTAAAGGTCAAAAGTGTTAAGCTAGAATACCATTCCATGATAGATGTGGAAGATCTGAGGGAGGACTTCTCCGTTGTCAGGAAACAAATTCAACAGATTGAAAACCTGCAATACAAAGACCTACCAGCAACTCTCCTCCGGGACAGAATGGGGTGGAGCTGAAGAAACCTATCAGCAGCTGTGGCCCAGGACCTCACCAGAGCCCACAAATTCTTAGTGACCTTAGCATTGATTCTGATCTTTCTTTAAAGAAAGAAGAAGCAAGCGTTTGCTCCCTCTCAACAGATAAGAGAGAAACCAGCAAAACTTCCTTCCCTATTTTGAGCCAATGAGCAAACAGCAATGTTTTAGACACCAGCTGATAGAAAGACCCCAGGGTCCTAAAGAGCTGGCAATTCCAGTTTTCTATCCTGCTTCTTGTCTTGCTGTTCATTTTCCATTGCAGCCTGGAGGCACCTGAGACAGGTAATAATAATAATAAATTTTATTTACACCCCGCCTGCCCTGGCCAGAGCCGGGCTCAGGGTGGCTAACACCAATAAAATTTCAGTAAAAACTTAATAGGAAAGAAAGAAAAGGTTAAAATGCAATTTAAAATGCAGCCTCATTTTAAAAGTCAACCATAAGGGGAAGGAAACATAAGGGTCAGACTGAGTCCAAACCAAAGGCCAGGCAGAACAGCTCTGTCTTGCAGGCCCTGCGGAAAGATGTCAAGTCCCGCAGGGCCCTAGTCTCTTGTGACAGAGCGTTCCACCAAGTCGGGGCCAGTACTGAAAAGGCTCTGGCCCTAGTTGAGACCAACCTAACCACCGTGTGACTTAGGACCTCCAAATTATTGTCATTTGTGGACCTTAAGGTCCTCCGCGGGGCATACCAGGAGAGGCGGTCCTGTAGGTACATAGGTCCTAGGCCGCATAGGGCTCCCTAGAAGCTATTTTGTGCAAATCGTTTGGGGGTGGATATATGGGTAATTTATCTGGAAGATATTTGTATTTCTAGAAGACAGTGATCTGACATGGTTACCCTTCCTGCCTCTGTTTCCTTCCCCCCCTCTATCTCTTGTTCAGCTCTTTGATGGCTGAGAACAACCTTTAGTGTCCTAATTTGTCAAAGGATGTGATAGTGCTGGGTACCTTCACCTTCTTTGATGTTAGACATTGTTTGGAGAACATGAGGCATTGGGAGAGGTGGCTAATGAATAATCTGCACATAGCCAGTCGAGCAAGCCACATAGGCTAACAAGTTAGCTATCTATAAATCAGGTGGTGTTGGGCAGCGTCTGAGAAGCTTGTGCATGGACTGATCCGGCTATTTCTTGAGGGCTTCCAAGTGGCATAGATCTGTTCCTGCACCATAAACTGATCCTACTTTTTAAAGAAACGGCAATGACATAAAGTAAGTCCCCTTAGCGAGAGAATGCACATATCCGGTATGGCAGGGGAGACAATGTCAGACCCATCCTAAATTCACGGCTTAATGTCTCATTCTTTGGAGCCTGGAAAGTGAACTTCTGAATTAGGGCAGTGAAGAAAAGAAAGAGCTCGGTCCTCGCCAACTGCTCTCCAAGACAAACTCGCTTTCCTAGAAGAGAAGGATACAGAGAATGCTTTAGTGGAGACCTTTTGCTGCAGTAACTTCTCCTTTTGTAACTAGTTGTAGCTAAAGCAGTAGTGGCAGTGGCTTGTTTAAAATAACCCTGGCAGACTAGGAACCAAATACAGTGGTACCTTGGTTGTTGAACTTAATCCGTTCCAGGGGTCTCTTCGACTCCTGGAACCATTCGAAAATCAAGGCATGGCTTCTGATTGGCTACAGGAAGCAGCTGAAGCTGCATCGAATGTTCAGTTTCCAAAAAAAGTTCGCAAACCGGAACGCTTACTTCCGAGTTTGGGGTGTTCGGGAGCCGATTTGATCGGGAGCCAAGCCTTTCGACAACCAAGGTACTACTGTACCTGTAAAAGGGATTCTGTTGTTGCAAAATAAATGAAGACGCCGGTCCTATCCATTTCCTACTCAAGTAAATGGGAAAACTGAACAAATATGTTCACAGCTTTCTAGAATCTGGAATGCATACATTTGAGGTACATAAATTTCTATCATATGAAGTGTTGGAGAGAAATATTTTAATTGGAATCTACCTCATTCACACTACCTATTTTGCATCTAACTAAGCTAAGGGTATAGCAAACTAACAATACATGAGGGATAGCCAGTCTAGTCCCTGTGGGCTGTCAGTGCCACCTATGACACCTGTGAACATCCCCTCAAAAACCCACACTGCCTAATTGGAGGAGGGGACTATGTCAACAACATTTGTGTTGTACCACACTCACAAAGAGAGCCATTTTGTGACTGGTGCCTACATCACTTTCTTATATGTCAAATGTGGCCACTGGCCCAAAAAGTTTGGTAACTTCTGCAATATACAATATAGTTAGTACTACACCAGGCTCTCAGCTACTAGGCCTCCACCATTTAGTAACTCTTGAAATTTTGATGACGAGTCCATCATTTTTTTTACCTGCAGAGAATGGCAAAAATGCTTCCTTTTTCTTGAACTGCCCGTTCTCCAGGAAATGGCCAGGATTAAACACATTGGGTGTTTCCCATTCATCCTTGTCAAAGTGCAAAGAGGTCAAGTTGGCAAGCATTATGGTTCCCTGTCAAAGAAGAAGCTAGATTAAAAATGTCCATGAACTCTTTGTGTTATATTTTTGTAATCACAGCAGTCAAACTCTATTCTCTGGTGCAGAAAAGATATGCTCTGAATGAGACATTAGCTTTTCATTATTAAATAATTCATCCAACTACATTCCACAAAAACACAGGTTCCAATATAGATCTAAAAATATATTCAATGTCTGCTGGACTACTAAAATTTATGGTTAGAAACACCAGATTTTAGCAAATTTCAGACTGACCAGCTATCCATTCAAACAGAGACTGTGGTTTGGGTCCGGTTTTACAGAGGAATTTGAAGAAAACAAAAGCTTATCTAGCTCAGATCCCTCTATCCTTTCCAGATCATGGTGTATCCCAAGAATACTCTAGCATCTGCCCCAGGGCTAGCATCGCTGTTATGCCAAACAAGCCTAGAATTCCATAAGCAGTAGAGGAGTGAAATGATGGGCAAAGCAGAACACCATAGTGGGAAGGGTCCAGATTTACAACTGACAAACCAGTTTCTCTCCAACCAGTGCCAGCCTAATGGTATGGTGCAACTCTGCAGGTAGGCATGGGGGTGATGCAACCTGGGACACAACTCTCATCATTTCTGCCCATTAGCTGGTTGGAACTGATGACAGTTGGGAGTCCAACAACATCTGGACAGCACAATATCAGCTACCCCTCATTTAGAACTTGGACTTCAAGTTTTCACATCTTAATGGAAGAGTAAAGGCAGATAAGAAAGCTGTATCTTCTTAACATTTACCTTGGGCACACGAAACCCAGCCACTATAGTGTCCTTAGTTGTCATCCGGGGCACATTCAAAGGTACAATGTTGCTTATTCTTTGAACTTCATGAATAACTGCATTGGTATAGGGCATGCTGTCCCTGTCATCCGTCGCTGGCTGGCGAGACTGGCCAATCACAGAATCTATTTCTCCTTGGACTTTTGCTACAAAGAAAAGAAGATTTGTCGTTAATACAAGAGCAGCAGAATTGCAGGGGAGACTTGTCATGTTGTTCCATCACTGGGTGCCCATTGTGTGGTGGGAAGGGAAGTTGCTTCTGTGCAATTGTGGCCCATTTGTGGAATCACCTTTATTTGGGTTGCAGACAGCAGCTGCACTGGTAGAGTTTCAGCATTGCCTTGGGACTCATTTTTTCACCCAGACCTAATTTTTATTTTCCAAGTGCTTCATGTAGTGGAATCTTCCACATATCAGACATAGAAATATATACATATAGTACGATGATTCAAACATGGTTCTACAACTGTTTTTTGCAGTTTGTGACATACAATAATTTTAAAACTGGAACTTGAACTCTTTTTCTTGCTTTCTCATCATACATAATTTCAGCTTTCAGCCATGTGTGGTTAATTGAATTGGTAAATGTTGAAATAAAAACTGGCTTTTCAATATTTTTATCATTTTAATAACTGTTATTCTCCCCAAAAGGACAAATATAATTCCTGCCACTCTGTAACAAGTGATTGACTTTCTTTAAATATAAATACATTATTTCTTTTATATAAATCTTGTAGTTTCTCTGTTACTGTACTGCTCTGTTTCTCCATTGATAATCATAAACGTCTCTTATTTTCTTCGTTAGTTTTTTTCCTATATGTATTCCAGCAATTTCTGTTTATGCTTTATTTAGCATGTAACCTGCCAGAATTTCACATTCTTCCCTTCACTTATCTATCTTTTTTTACACATCTGATGGGTATAGACAGTGCTTTTTTCTTAAAAAATGTTGAGGGGTACTCTCATTTTGTCTCAAGAAAATCACCATTTTATAGGCTGCCATCTGTGGTAGCAACGGAACTGATGATTCACCATGCTATTCAATGGAACTGACGATTCACTATCATGGGGGAGGAACTTAATTTTTTTAAAAAAATGTTTCTTCTCCCATTAGATTCACAAAATTTTTAGGGGTATGCATACACCTGCGTGCCCCCAGAAAAAAGCATTGGGTATAGGCATGTCTGAGTTTGTTAAATTCATTGGGTTAGCTGTGGGTAGGACTTAACTGAATCCAACCCAAAGTAATGAAAAGGAAAGAAGCCAATTACAATTTTACCTTGAATTTCTGGATATATGGCCATGTACAGCAAAGCCCAGCGCAGGGTTGTAGAAGTTGTTTCCGTTCCAGCAAAAAACAGATCCTGTGTAGAATGTAGGAGGTTTTCTTCATGGAAACTGGGAGCAGCATCCCCCTTGAAGCAAAGAAAATGCACCAGCGTGTTAAGAGGCCTTCGAACACCATCATCCCAGTTCCAGTCCCATCTGTCAAGTGATCACCATGGAATTCCTCATCTCTATTCCTGAAGAGTATCCAGAACCCAGCAGGGTCACATCAACAATCCTGTACATTATTGAAGTTGGGATAAAGTATGGGTTTGGTCTTGTCAAAGTTTGGTCTGGACTACAGAGTATATTCAGACAGCCAACTGAGGAAATGGCATCTCATGATATGCCTCTACAACAATGCCTTGGGTGATGTTGACTGTCTGCTCTGACAAATCACAAACAAGTGGTGAAATTTAGTGGGCAAATGGGGAAATGCCACCCCATGAAAGGCATGAAATCATATTTATATATGCACTTGTGCACGCAAGTGCACACAAACTTCACCTGTTTGTCAAATTAAATACAGAGTCAGCAAAAACAATATGGCCAGCACCAAAGGCTGCTTAGACAAACCACTTAGCTAGGTCTGGCCTTTTAGATTGTACCTCTGCCTTCTTCTAGTATCATTATTCTTTTTAAAAAGAACAACAACTATAAACTTGTTGTCCTTTACGTCTCTTACCTTGGCCATTTCATTTAGGTAGGCATCTATGAAGTCTCTGGGTTCAGATGGGTTCCAGTCTTTTTTGTGTTCTTCAATGATTTCTTTCACAAAGGATCTCAGTTGCTCCCAGTTTTTTAAAATAGTCTGATGGGATCCTGGCAGGTGCTTCATGAGAGTGGGAAAGAGATCGTACAGCTGAGGAAACAAACACTAGCATCACATATATGTATGGAATATATGTATGTATATTAAATAACAACAACAATAAATGATTAATAAACATTAGTTTTGTGCACCATCTAGTATTATTTCTGTAAATATTCAGGAACAACGCTTGAATGTCCCCTACAAGTAATAAAAAACCAATTCCTTCCCTGTGGAAAGCTAGCAGAGAAGGTTTTAGCCTCCTCATGGTGTGTGCTACTTTTTCATATGCAGAGATTTTTATTCAGTTACACATGTGATTACCAATTCAATAGCCTAAACTGTGTTTTAGCACATGGTTCTTTTTTTTATGAATGCTTTATAATACTGAAGGCATCCCAACCAACAGACAATGCTAAATCAAAGCAAGATGGCAAAGGGATATGAATAGGAAGAGATGATTGGGTGACTAGAATGTGGGAGAAAGAAATCATAACATGAAAAACCCACAGCACGTGAATTAACATTCAGCCAGCATGTGGGAGTCTGTCTGGGCCAGAGCGTTTCTGACAGAAGACCTACCTGACCCCGACTTCCTTGAAGGTACGTTGCCTCATCAAGCAATTTCAATAACTTCTGGAAACGACTGTCATGGTATTCAAAGCGGTTCCCAAAAGTGATAGAACAAATGATATTTGAAACAGCATTATTAATCTGAAAGTGAGGGTTAAATGGCTGCCCTGGAGGGAGGAAAAGATGGTAGAAGAGAAATAAGAGTGCTTATGGCTTCCATATAACAAGAACAAAATGTGGGGAATGTAGGTGGGTGTGGATAGGGTTGGATCTTTGAACAGAAGAAACCATTTAGTATGAATGTTACACCCAGTAATTAAAGGACTCTGTGGGATAGAGTTATGTATAAGACATCAGGCACATTGTGCTTTCAAGTGAGCATTTGCCTTCTTTATATTTCTTTATAGGCTGGGATTATTCCACGACAGGAGGACATAGATAATATTCTACAGGTGGAAGGTATCTGAAAGATAAAGGTGCAGTGTTGGAGTTTTATAGAACTTTCTAGCATACTCATCTGTGAGATCATCAGTCAAGATCTGGCCAAGGCAGGAGGTTAGGAAAGGGCATTTCTGTAGAAGTGGCTAACTAGTATGGCCTGGACCATCTTAATCGGAGGCAGAAAAGAGATGCACAATAGAACAAAACAGCACATCCACTGCCACACCTGCAGATGTAAAGGAGAAGCAGAGCTGTGTGTCTTCAGCATATCACTGACAATGTACTCCAAAGCTCAGGATGACCCACTCAGTAATTTCATGTAGATGTTAATCATCATGGGGGATAAAACTGAACGCTGGGGAACCCCACATGGGGCTGAACAGCACTCTCTAAAAATCATCCTCTGGAAATGACCATACAGGTAGGAACAAAACCACTGCAAAGCAGTGTCTTGACCTGAATTCAGACAGCTTTAATATCACAGATGGTGCCACTGGTTTATGGGCTCTGGTGCTCACCATTCTCAGCTTCAATTGCATCCGTTAGGTATCGGCTCTCCTCCTGTATTCGTTCTTCTAAAGACCTTTTGCCCAAACCAAAGTTTCTGAGAGTTGATAAGGCAAATCGTCTTTGTTGTTTCCAACCGGGGCCATTAGAGAAGATCAATCCTAAATAGGAAGAATTATCACCATATAGCAAATAAGGACTTTTAAAATGAGTAACTGCAAATAGTAAGTTAGGAGAGTTAACAGACCTTCTAATTATAAAAGAGGACTCCTCTCTCCCCTAAGCTATCTGGCTTGCCTGCTTATATCATACTGAAAAGACTGCAAAGTTGACTTTGCTGCTGCATCTGCTGCAGCTGTTTCATTGTTGCTTTTCATTTGCTTTACTGTTTGTATAGTGTTTTAATACTAACTTTATTTCACCATGTGAAAGGTTTTGGGAACACTGATAGAGCAAAAGTGCAGCATTTCAAAAAATAAATAAATGGGGGAGAATGAGAACATGTAAAAAATCCAAAATATTTCATCTGTAGGGCTCTTCTGCTATTTGAATACATGGAGCATCCATGGACCTGGACATCTCAAAGGCCACTGCTTCTATTCCAACTGCCCTCTCCATCCTTTATACAGATAGTCAGAGTCACGGGGAAGGCTTAACTCAGCAGCTTTAATGAGGCATTAGGTGTTCCAGCACTCTTTCCACACCCCAGTCCATGCCAGTGACCCCACTCATGACCACTTATGCAAGTAGTAAGTGCAGTTGTAGGGGTCAGTGCAGCCATGATTGCTTATCTCTCAGACAGACTCAGCTTGCAAGCAGCATGACCCCCTTAGCTGATACCTGCTCTTCTTAGGAAATGTTGAACTGAGCAGATCTTGTGGTTGGAGGTTTCCTGGTAGTGTTGATGCTTTTCATGGAAGTCAAAAGGTCAGACTTTGTGGTTGGAGAGTTCCTGGCATGGTCAAAAAGGCAATGTCTGGGAGGGAGGGGGTAGTGGCAGAGAGTGACCACAGGACCTGCTGAGACCTGCTTTTGGAGGAACTAAGCCTTTCAAGTGTAACTGAAGACTAACTGAGCTGGAGGGCAAATGGAGATTGTCATAGACTGCCTGATCATGCAGTGCTCTAAAATGCAGAAGGAATGTACATGACTACAACTGACTTTCTGCCACAGAAGTTTGTTCTCCATGGAGGGCCAGTGGGTTTGGGCAGGCTGGTGGAACAAAGGAGATGGAGATAGTGTGCATATTCCCCAAATGCACTTTCTCCTTTATCTCAGGAGTTGCATGATGCCTGATGAGGGCCTAAGTACAACCCCAGAGCAGGTATGAGGGTGAACTGCTGAATCTGACTTTCTGATGCCTTTGTCACAAATTCACAGCAGTTAGGCTAAATAAGCAGGCATGTACCATGGTCATCTGAAATTCACTGAACTGTAGGCACAAATCGCCTGATCAGCCATTATGCTAAGGAAGTAACTTAGTAAAGGAACTGGTTTCCAGCTCCTTTCAGGCCACTAGCATGCCACAAACTTAGGGAGAATGTAGAATAGCGGGGGGTGGGGAGAGATTATGTGGATCCATTTCCAAGGCTCCCAATACGAATTTCAAGGATATTGTTCTTTATTAGATTGCTTTGTAACGCAACACTATTCTCACTTTTTTAAAGAACAAATGAACTGAAATGAAGCTATCCACTTAAAAAACAAAAAGACACAAAAAGGCATGAAAATGCAAATGTTATTAAAAACAATATACAATATTCAAAAAAGCAGTATGGCAGAGAAAACTGCAAAAATCTGGACTTGCCACCCAATGCATAGTAAGCTCAGTCAATCTGAACAGTTGAGAGGGTATGCTTCTCTGACGCACATTAATGCTACTGCTTTCATTTGGTGCAATGAAACAGGAAATGCAAATAAAAAAAATTAATCCTCAGTCATGAAAATATAATGTTATTAAACATTCTAAGGACTTGTACAATTAGGACAGACTTTTAAAAGTTCTATAAGTTTAAACAGTTGACCATATTGTAAGAAACTCACCAAGCTTCTTAAAGACTTCATCATCAAGAGGAACGCTTGGACGATCGACAAAGTTTTCACCCTGATGGACAAGAACCTCCTTCACCAGGTGCAATCCATTCACAATTACAAACCACAGATTTCCAAACTGAATGCTGATGATATTGCCATATTTTTCTGAAAGCTGAATGGAGAGGGGGGAAGAAAGTTAGAAAGAGTATGTAATCCTTTATACAGTCATACCTTGGTTCTTGAACAGAATACTTTCTGGAAGTCTGTTCTACTTCCAAAAATGTTCCGAAACCAAGGTGTGGCTTCTGATTGGCTGCAGGAGCTTCCTGCACTCAGTCGGAAGCTGCGGAAGCCGCATCGGATGTTCAGGTTCCAAAGAACTTTCACAAACCAGATCACTCACTTCCAGGTTTGTGGCGTTCGGGAGCCAAAATGTTCGAGTCACAAGGTGTTCAACAATCAAGGTATGACTGTGTTAATCTGTCTGCTTGATGCTTATTGAATGGAAGGAGGAAACTTTGACCGCCATCAAATTCATCAGAAATAGCAGGAATGCCTACAGGATTTCCTGGGCTGGGATGCTGTGTCTGAATGGGTCCCCTCCTGAAATCTATTAACAAGATGGGCCATTTATGGTAGTCTAGCCTACCTTATAGGGACACAGGTGGCACTGTGGTCTAAACCACTGAGCCTAGGGCTTGCTGATCAGAAGTTCGGTGGTTCGAATCCCTGCAATGGGGTGAGCTACCATTGTTCAGTCCCTGCTCCTGCCAACCTAGCAGTTCGAAAGCACATCAATGTGCAAGTAGATAAATAGGTACCGCTCCGGCGGGAAGGTAAACAGCGTTTCTGTGCGCTGCTCTGGTTCGCCAGAAGCAGCTTAGTCTTGCTGGCCACATGACCCAGAAGCTGTACACCGGCTCCCTCGGCCAATAAAGCGAGATGAGCGCCGCAACCCCAGAGTCGTCCGCAACTGGACCTAACAGCAGGGTTACCTTTACCTTTAGCCTACCATTCAGAGTTGTTGCAAAGATAAAAGACAGAACAGAAGGATAATGTGTACAACCTTGAGCTTCCATGTGAAAAATCAAGAAACAAATATGTAACGTGTGTGTGTGTGTGTGTGTGTGTGTGTGTTTGTGTGTGTATACAAGATACAAATATATGTCAATTACAGATTATGTGGGGGGGGGGGAGCTGGAAAAGCAGCCGCCTTGCTTTAACTGCAATATTTTATGATCCTGCTATTTATAGCAAAATACGGAACTGAACCAAAACAGTTTGCCAACCCAACTCTCACCCCAGGTCACAGAGCTGATCTGAGGCAGCTGGAGCTGCAACATTAAAGGCCCAGTTTCTAATGGAAACTAAGCCATAGCTGTCAACTTTTCCCTTTTCTTGTGAGGAATCCTATTCGGAATAAGGGAATTTCCCTTTTAAAAAAGGAAAAGTTGACAGTTATGAACTAAGCACACCTCTGGCATTCTGTTCTAAGAACCATAGCACTGGAAAGCTAGCTTCTTAACATTTATTTATTTTTATTAAAGCACAGGTTTCTTATCTCTGATTCTATCTTCTTTTTAAAAACAAAAATAAAGTATTATTTTTCTTAATTTTGACCTGAAATTTGAAAATGAGTTTGTGCAAGGGCAGGGGACATACCCTCACACACACACACACACACACACACACACAGCCCCCTGCAAATACACAATGCAGCTGCAAAGCTGCACCAGATCGTGCTGTATATTTGGGCCTAAGGCAAAATTTGAGAAAAGCAAACTTTTCGCTGGATTGAGGAGCCGAGAGAGATCTAGCTGGTCGCTATGCTGCGCAAGCAGAGATCAGGACTTCCTTCTTAGGCAGAGAGGAAAAAGGCAGGGGGAGTGAAAGGAGCCTGCTAACAAAATAGAAGCATACATCAACGGACTTACTTAAGCTTTAGAAAATATACCTCTGGATACCAGATGCTTTTAACAAACAACAGAAAATGCATTTGTCTTCATGCCCCATTTGTGGTCTTCTCCAAGACATCTGGATGCTGACTCTCGGAATCAGGTTTCCAGACCAGGGGGCATCTCAGCCTGCCCCTTCTGCTGCAATTTTGTATTTATCTCATGCCAGCTGAGTCTTCATCAAACTGACCATTTCCTTCATCCTTACCTTTTGTACTGAAAGATGAGTCTTCTTCAAATCCAAACTAAGTGCATTGCCCAGCAAGGGAAGAGCGATGGGCCCTGGGGGGAAATCCTTTGGGCGACTCTTGTAACCAGAAAGAAGTAGAAATGTAGCCAGAAACACCAGAATGACCTGCGGGGACAAGGCCTCCCAGAGGACAAGGAGAAACTGGAGCAGCATTTTCAAACTCTTCCTATGTCAGAACAGACTGCTCTGTGTCGAGGGAAACTTGATTCTGATCCAGCTAGAGCAACCACACCTGCCCTCTTGGTCAATGTTCCTGTGAGAAACAAGGGCAAAGTCTGCACATATTGTTTTAAATCACGCACATAAAGAGGAAGAACCGAGATTACTCATTGGTTGAGTAATTCTACCTACAGTGAAGGGGGGGGGAGAGATTAGTTTTCTTATATAGAACCTTACTAAATCCTATGAGAGTACAGACTTGATATGTAAACAATATACAGTATAGTTTTTCTATTAGTAGCTGCTTATTTGACAATCTCACAGGGCTGGAAGGAATCCTCAGGTTTTTCTTTAAATATTTGGCCGCATAATACAATGTTTATACTCATGCCTGAGAAACTGACTTAAATCAAGGGTATGTCAGGGTGCAAATAGACCTGTGAATTTTGCCTCCATTGGCAGGCATTCCTTACTTATATAATAGGCCAATCTCAAGGATAGCAAGTCCCAATGAAATATGGCATTCATTTGTATTCATGACATTTGTTTTTGTAGTTTCTATATCAGGTACAGTGGCGTAGCGTGGGTTGTCAGCACCCGGGGCAAGGCAAGTAATTTGCGCCCCCTAACCCATGGATTTGCATGCCCTAACCCGTGGATTTGCGCCCCCTAACCCCCAGATGTTGCGCCCGGTGCGGCTGGCCCCCCCTGCACCCCCCACGCTATGCCACTGATCAGGTAGTATTTTGTTGTAACATCTAATTAAATGTGTAGTCTCCTGAGAATGGACTTTATTTTATGAGGTAATGGGCAGGAACCCTGCTTTTTTACAGTTACTCTTTTTTTCTTTATTATATTTCATACCTCTTACTGGGTCACTTTTTTAATTCCATAATGAAGTCTCAAAAGTATTATTTTTTAAAGAACACTAGACATGAGATTAGCTCAGACCAAACATTTATCTGGTTCAAGACTCTCTAAGAACTTCAGGCACAATGTCCCCAAGAAATATCTGCATTAATTTTTTTCAATTGGGCTTTTTAAAGCTGCACACAACAGAACTGATGGAAAGGAGACACATCTCTTCTGAGCTGGATCCGTTTCTGCTCCAGCCCCTGTGAAAATGAGCAATACCTGCTAATTCAGCCTCAAATATTTTTAGATCCCTGCTCGAATCATCCTTGGTCGCTGACCAAGCTGGTTGTGGACCATGGGAGTTGTAGTCCTGCAGAAACTGGAGACCCAAGGCTGGAGAACTCTGCACTAAAATGACAATGGCAGGCCAAGAAAGAAAAAACCTTTCCAAATCCTTGGCCTTACTTGCTAAGGTCTTTCATATTTACCATTACAAACTATTTCTACCTAAATCTCCCGGAAAATTTTCATTCTTCCTGAATGACAAGCCAGTAGTTCCAGTAAATGATTCATCTTACACTGTTTTTGTTCTATTTAAAACAGTGGACTAGAGTCTGATTCTGGCAAATTCACTATTCATGATTAGGAATGAAAGGTAGCTACAAATGATCAGTTGGTTGCTACTAGTTGCTGCGCTCTAATATAAGATGTTGCGGTAAACTGTCAAAAGGATACCCTCTTGTGGTTTTAACTTGTAATTGCGCACCAACCACCAAAATGACGCGTCTATTTTCTAACGGCTGATTCGGTTTTCACACTGTTACCCACTATGTTAATAACAACAATGCTTTCGGAAAAGAATAAAACATGTGGAAAATTTCTTGGCCACGTTCAAGAATTATATGTGAAATTTTGATTTTATGATATTTATAAGCACATTTAATTTTTGTGTTAGGATTGGGGCCAACAACAGAGAACAAAGTGCATGAATGGTTCAGTCCAATGTGTTGATGCAGTTAACATATGAAACTCTTTGCCAGTTCATTTCACAACAAAATGTTTCTTGCAAAACATTCTAATTATAGAACCACAGGCAGGACATTCCATTAGACTCTCATCTTGAGTTAGGATCACCCACATTCCTACAAGCAAACCAATGCCTTTTCTTCACCACAGCCAAGGACAATACCAGAGGACAACCAGGTCAGGCTCCCAGGAGCCCAGCACTTTGGACCCAAGCCTACAGCAATAGCACCTACCAGCTGCCCTCCTCCTGGAGAAGACAGGTTAGAGTAAAGACATGGGACGCAGGCTCTTCAGAAGAGAGCCCACAGTGTCTTGGCGACAGGACTGCCAACTCGGAGCTCCCTTTTAAGAAAGAAAAAGCAAGGCGCTGGGTTCCCTTCTCCTGAGAGAAGAGAGAAAAAGCAAGCAAAGCCCTCCCTGCTTTCAGCCAATGAGCAAAACTGCAATGTTTGGGCACCAGCTAGCAACAGCTGATGCGAACACCCCAGGGTCCTAAACAGATGCTGATTCAAGTTTTCTATTCTGCCTTTGTCTTGCTGTTCATTTTGCATAGCAGCTAGGATGAGTCTGAGACAGGTACTCCTCCCTAGAAGCCAGTGCTTTTTTCCTGGGGGGGGGGTGTGCAAGGGTACGCAAACTCCTAAACTCTTTGTGAATCTTTCTACTTTTCTCCATTTACTATATTTATTTTCCCTGATTTCCCTGTTGTTGTTGTTGTATTTGTACCCCACCTTTTCTCCCGATGGGACTCAAGGAAGTTAACCAATAAAACCAAGAATCACTAAAAACATAGGAAAATTGACATTAAAATCAATTAAACATTAATAGAATTAAAATGATATGTAAAATCTGTATAAAATCTACTAAAAATTACTGTAAAAAACAGCAGGGTACCAGCCCTTTCATTAAAAGTAGTCAGTTCCCAGAAGCCTGTTGGAACAGGAAGATCTTCACCTGCAGTGGAAGGACCACAAGGAGGGAGCCAGCTTAGCTTCTTCAGGAAGGGAGTTCCAAACTCTGGGAGCAGCTACTGAGAAGGCCCTCTTCTGTGTCCCCACCAACTGTGCCTATGAGGGTGGCAGGACCAAGAAAGGGGCCTTCCCTGAAGACCACAAAGCCTGGGCAGGCTCTTACAATAGAATACAGTTTTTCAGATAGCTTGGACCTAAGGCGCATAGGGCATTATGGGTTTTAGCTATGTGCAGCTGCTGTTGTATTTGGTTACATTCCATTTTTTTTTTAATCATTATTTATTTTTCTTGTTAGAATTTATATAGCCATCAGGTCTATATTTACATAGCACTGAGTGGGAGATGACAATTCTGAAAGCTCCAATGAGGTCAACAGAAGTAGGGTATGTTAAGCCTCGAAAAGAAAAGACCAAGAGGAGATAAGATAGCCATCTTCAAATATCTCAAGGGCTGTCACATGAATGATGGAATAAGTGTTTTTTCTCTCCTGCTCTGGTGGGTATCAAATTACAAGAAAGGAGATTCTGACAAAACTTCAGAAAGAACTTTCTGACAGTAAGAGCTGTTCATCAGTGCAATGGATTTCCTTGGGAGGTTGTGGGCTCTCTTTCCTTGCAGATAGAGGTTGGCTGGCCATCAGTCATTGATGCTTTAGTTGAGATTCCTGCATTTCAGGGGGTTGAACTATATGCCCCTGGGGGTCTTTTGCAACTCTACGGTTCTATGGCTCCAAGTGTGTAGAGGACAGATAGCAGATTAAGTTGCCTCTTGACAAAATATAAATGTAACTACTGAAATACAGAGGTTTGTGAGGTTTTTTGAATAATAGGAGATTGCCATAATTGATATAAACAATTAGTTCAAAGGGATGAGGCCAAGAGGGAGTGGTGTGGCTAGAGGAAACAAAGGGACCACAGATATCCTGTGTCAAGGGACAACAGAAACCAGGAGATGCAGATACAGATTTAGGAGAGCATGAACTGTTTGGTGGCACTGGGCATGCAGCCTCAAGGGCACTGCAGGGGACGTTGAAACTATGATTTAGAATGGAGCGTGAGAGGCAGGGGGTGCTGAACATTGGCATCATGCAGGGCGCCAAGGTCTGCCACTGCCCTGACCACAATATGGACACAACTTGTCTGCTCAGCTCTGAGATAAGCAGATACTTCTTTTAGGACAAGAAGGCTTTCAGTCATCCTTGGAAGGTCTTGGAAGGTCTCTTGTTTTATCAATAAGTCACTGACCTTTTGTAGTGTCTTCTGCTAGGGCTACTTCCACATTAGGGGAGGAATTCAATAATGTGCAATAATGCCAACAGGGCAAGCATTTCAGCTTGCCAGGCAGACAGACCACCTGCTGTCTCCCTGCACCCCGGTATACTCGCACAAGCCATTTTTTTTGGGGGGGGTGCCCCTGGAGAAGTGGGGGGGTAACCGTCTTGTGCAAGCTTGAGCATCAAAGTCTACAACTTGGAGTTCCAACTGAGCTCTTTTATTGCGATACTTATAAGACATTGCTCTAGCTGTGCCACAGGGACAATTTTAAAAGTCACATACTTGAGATCATTTATGAGAAGAACCACACACCAGTCATGTAGATTGAACCTGAGGCCTTCTAAATACAACGGACATGCATTACTATTGAGCTATGACTATTGAGCTGTCCCCCTAAGGACAGAAACTAAGGAGGTAGTGCTGGCCAAATTCTTCACCATCTTCTTTTAATGAGCAGTGCCATAAAATGAGTCCCCTCAGCGAGAGATTGCGCATATCCGGTACGGCTGGGGGGATAACGTAAGACCTGACCGATGGTCAAGGCTTAATGTCATGCCTTTTGGAGGCTGGAAAGTGAACTTCTGAAGTAGGGCAGTGAAGAAAAGAAAAAGCTCAGTCCTGGCCAATTGTTCTCCAAGACAAACTCGCTTTCCTAAAAGGGGAGGAGAGAGAGACTATGTTAGTAGAGAGTTTACATCAGGGTTCAGCAACCTTTTTCAGCCGTGGGCTGGACCATGAAGTGGGCTGGACTATATTTTTTTTGGGGGGGGATGAACAAATTCCTATGCCCCACAAATAACCCAGAGATGCATTTTAAATAAAAGCACACATTCTACTCATGTAAAAACATGCAGATTCCCAGACCGTCCATAGGCCGGATGGAGAAGGCGATTGGGCCACATCTGGCCCACGGGCCTTAGGCTGCCTACCACTGGTTTACATCTTCATAGCAATCTCTGTAAATCATACTTCTCAAACCAATACATGAACACACACAAAATACAGCCATTCTTTGAAATTTACAGTGTTGTTCTCCAACCAACCAATGTGTACAAAAATGCATATTAAGGGAAAGTGTAAAAAAAATGACTATATCAGAGAAAAGAACATACAAAAATCCATTATATTAGAGGACTTGTTTACAAAATTGTGTATATTAGTCACAGTGAGACTAATGACAGTGTCAATAAGAAAAACATGCACCAAAATGGGTTTTCTGTGGGAAACTGAATGTAAGATTGGGAAAATGAAGGAAACCAAAGTTGACAGATCCATCCATCCCTAGCCTTACAGCTTCCCTCTCACATTCCAAAAATGTGAAGAAGGTAAACAGGTTTTATTTATTACATAAAATTTATATACCGTTTGATTGTAGAAAACATTGTAATTATGATTCAGTTAATAATTCCCCGAGAAGTTGCTTACTTTCTGTGCTGCATAGTGAGAAGCAGGCTCCTATTCTCAGGGTGCAGTGAAGAAAACAACTTCGTGAGCATAGAGAGGGGAAACACTTTAACAATACAGCCTAACTCCCTGTGGGCTGCTCATGAAAGATATCAGGAAACACCCCCTCAAAAATCCACACTGCGCTAGTGTCAGCACCATTTTGTGTTACACCATACACCCCAAAGGGCAGCCATTTTGTGACTGGTGCCCACAGCACTTTCTTAAATGCCAGATGTGCCCACTGGCTCTAGGAGGTTGGTGACCACTGCAATACACAATATAGTTAGAAGAAGAAGAAGAAGAGTTTGGATTTGATATCCCGCCTTTCACTCCCCTTCAGGAGTCTCAAAGCGGCTAACATTCTCCTTTCCCTTTCTCCCCCACAACAAACACTCTGTGAGGTGAGTGGGGCTGAGAGACTTCACAGAAGTGTGACTGGCCCAAGGTCACCCAGCAGCTGCATGTGGAGGAGCGGAGACACGAACCCGGTTTCCCAGATTACGTGACTACTGCTCTTAACCACTACACCACACTAGCAATATACCAAGGTCTCAGTAACTAAGCTGCCATCATATAGCCCTTCAACTTTTGTTACCTGCAGAGAACGGCAGGAATGCTTCCCTTCTCCGGAACTGACTGTTCTCTAGAAAATGGCCAGGATTAAACATATTGGGTGTTTCCCACTCATCCTCATCAAAGAGCACTGAGGTCAGGTTGGTGATCAATACGGTTCCCTGCCAAATAAAAAGCAGAGAAGTAGATTAGAAATGGCAAGGCGCTTTCACATATATTTGAATTTATAGCAGTACTAAGCCTCTATCTCCTGACAGAAAAAGAATATGTTCTGAATGCAATCTTTACTTCTCGTTATTAAGTAATTCATTTAAAGATTTCCCACAAAAGCACAGTTCCAATATAGATTTTAAAAGACATTCAAAGTCTGCTGGACTACGAAAATTCAGGGTTAGCAACACCAGATACTGGCTAATTTCTGACAGACTAGCTACCCATTCAAACTGAGACTGGTACAATTCTGTATTTAGTCCAGAGGTTCCCACATGGTGCCCTCCAGATGTTTGGGGATACAGCCTCATCATCCCTGCCTGCTGGTCATGCTGGCAGGAACTGAAGGCAGTTGGAGTCCAACAACATCTGGACGGCACAATGTTGGCTACCCCTAGTTTAAACTTTGGATTAAGGTGTCTGCAGTTTAATGGAAGAGCAAAGACAGACAAGAAGAGCAATATGTTCTTAACATTTACTTTGGGCACATGAAGCCCAGCCAGTGTTGTGTCCTTAGCTGTCATCCGTGGCCCATTCAAAGGCACAATGCTGCTTATTCTTTGAACTTCATGAACAACCGCATTGGTATAAGGCATGCTGTCCCTGTCATCCTTCGCTGGCTGGCGAGACTGGCCAATCACAGAATCTATTTCCTCTTGGACCCTTGCTGCAAAAAGAGAGAGAACATCTGCTATAAATAGAAGAGGAACAGACATAAACTAATATCTGCAGAGGAGGCTCATCTCATCGTTCCACCTCTGGGTGCCCTTTGCCACCAGAATGCAAGCATTTATTCAAGACTCCTTTTCCCCCACCTTTAGTTGGAATGGTACATCTTCTGCCAAAATAGTATTGTTTTGGCTGCACCATTTATTAATTATTTTCTTATCATTCCAGTTCAGTTAAGGATCACTTCCCGGTGGGCACTCCAAAGTAATTTGCAATATAATAAAAACATATGGGGAAAATTCTTGCTCTTCTGATTGCTCATTAAATGGAAGAATTGCAGTTTGCCAGATAGAAAGTTCCCTTTCCCCTTCTCCTTCTGCACTGTTCTGTGGCCTCTCCCAACCTCCTTGGACCAATCTGAAGGTGCGTGAGAGAGAAGTACAGTGGCGGGATAGTCTGTAGCACAAGTGAAGTCCTTGCACAGAGCTTCTGCTTTTATATATAAAAACATTTATAGCATATGCATATATATATATTTTGTGGGAAGTAAACTTTACAGAGTTATGTGGAAGACAGCCCAAGTCGTTTGACCCTTTGCCTTTTCCCTCCTATAAAAACTACACAATACAGTCTTTTTAAAAGTTTGAATAACTTTTACTCAGTGTACTTGCCCTTGTTAGATTAAACATACAATTCAGGTAGGTGTTACTTATGTTAACTAATACATATTACATAGATTTGTATCTAAGAATGACTAACGGTGCTACACACTGACTAGCTTTGAGACAGACAGCAACACCACAGAACATAACTGCTGCCCTAGCCGTTAAGACTGTTAATAACTGCCAAAACTGAACCAACAGAAAATAGCAACCTCAGACATATGACATCACAGAGTTCTAGAGCCCTTGTGAGCAATAACCCTTTACTTAGCGTTTTGGATGCTTTCATCTCACATTTTTAATACACAACAGCTTAAAAGAACAACAGCACATATATTGCAAAGTAACATAGCAATATGGCATTGGGAATCGATCGAAAAAAGAGAAGGGTGGTTGGTACTCAATGTTAGTCGAATTTACGGCAGGCACATTGAAGTTATATAGCCAATAAGTCAGATACTTTGATTTCAATAGAGGATTTGTTGAGTGCAACCCAAAGTAATGAAAGACAAGTAGGCAAATGTTGGTTCTACCTTGAATTTCCGGGAAAATGGCCATGTACAGCAAGGCCCAGCGCAGGGTTGTGGAAGTTGTTTCTGTTCCAGCAAAAAAGAGATCCAGTGTTGATTGTAGCAGGTTGTCTTTATGAAAACTGGAAGCAGCATCCTCCTTAAAACAAAGAAAATGCACCAAAGGGTTCATCTGTCATTAAAAACACCACCCCAGTTTCAGTCCTATATATCAAGTGATAGCACTGAGATTCATGAGCTCTATTCCTGACGAGTGTCCTGCATCTAGCACAGCCAAGTCAACAGCCCTGTCAATCTGGTGAAATTCAGGCACTGGACAAGTGGTGATATACATTATTTCCTATTCACGTGTGTGTGTGTGTGTGTGTGTGTGTGTGTGTGTGTGTATGCAAACACACAAACACCTCACCAGTTTGTCTGCTTTCATACAGAGCCAATGTAAACTATATGGTAAGTTCTGATCCTTTAGATTGTGTCTCTGCTTTCTATTATTAACCATTACTACTATTAATACTACCACAAACTATACTTTTTGTTTCTTACCGTGGCCATTTGATTCAGGTACGCATCTATGAAGTCTCTGGGTTCAGATGGGTTCCGGTCTTCTTCATGTTTTTCAATGATTTCTCCCACAAAGGATTTCAGTTCTCCCCAGTTTCTTTTAACGGTCTGATGGGGCCCTGGCAGGTGCTTCATGAGAGTGGGAAATGCATTGTACAGCTGAGGAAACAAATACTAGCATCAGATTTGTGCGGGGAAAGCCCTCTCATAACAGTTGCAGATCATGCTACTATCAAAGGAGGTAGCAATGCATGCGATGGCTTCCCATGAAGATGGCTACCTGTTTGAAAAATGCATGCACCTTGCCTGATGATATCAGGAAAATGATGCCAATGTAGCTTTCCCATTTGATGATGCTTATCTGCATGGGGTGGCCTTTCACAGATTCAAATTGGTAGGTGGAGAGTATGGAATTAAGCCGTGTATGTTACTTGGGATTGCATCACTGTGTTCATTGCAAGACATGCTCTGGATCTTAAGTCCTGCTTATGAACACCACTCAATACCCAGTGTTATTTAGCTACATAAATATTCCAGCACAGTGTGAGAATGTTCCCAATATGGAAAATAAAACTAACTAGCCTCCTCATGATATGTGCTACTTGTCCAAATGCTTTGATTTTATTCAGTCACTCATGTGATTCCCCACTTAAAGGCCTAAAATGTGCCGTAGCACATGATTTTTAGTTGTGATGCCTGCCTTATAATACTGAAGACACCCATACATCTTCAGTATTATGATAGACAATGTTAAATAAAAACAAGATGTCAAAGGGACTTGGTATGGGGTGAGATGCTTGAATTACAAGTTCAAGGGAGAAAAAGAAATCAGAACATAAAGAACAATGATTGCCCAAAGCGAATGAATGAACAGTCAACAAGAATGTGGGAGTGTGCCTGGAACCAGTGCAACTCTGTCCATAAGATCTCACAGAAGATGTACCTGAATCCAAATACTTCCCTGAAGATGCATTATCTCATCAAACAAGTGCAGAAACTTCTGGAAACGACTGTCATGGTTATCAAAGCGGTCCCCAAAAGTGACAGAACAAATGATATTTGAAACAGCATTATTAATCTGAAAGTGAGGGTCAAATGGCTGCCCTGGAGAGGGAGAGAAGAAGAAAATGGAGAAGGAATAAGACTGCTTATGGCTTCCATGTAACAAAAACAGAAAGTGGGGGAAGTGGGTGGGTCTGGACAGAGTATGGGGGGACAGCAGAAGTTCTTCAGATAGAGGATGTTTAGATGGTGCAGTGATGGAGTTTTATACCCTTAGTGGCACATGCTATAGGTATAAGCTATCTAGCACATTGTTCTATGAGATGTTGTTTTGAGATTGTGGGGGCCAGACCCCCTCAATCCCTGGATGCAGCAAGTGTTAAAACATAAGCCAGGCTACCTTCCTTATGAGGTGATCACCTGGGGGATGGGCTATTATGGGAAACAAAGGAAAAGACCTCTGTGGGAGACTGCAAGCACTCCCATTGGGAGTGTTAATATTCTGACTCCCTTACCCCATCCTAGGCTCATGTTGTATACGTGTGTAAATAAACCATATATCATAAATGGACCTTAGTCTCTTCAAAAAAGGAAACACAAAGGCTGGGAAATCTCACACTGCTTGGAGGTTCGGTGTGTGCGCAACAATGTTTTGCCAAGGCAGTAGGTTTGGCAACAAAGGCCTGCAAAAATGACAGAGACAGGAAAATATACACAGGAACTATTGCACAAATTCCATTTGTGACTTTGTCAAAGCTATCAAAATCGGCACACTTCCCTCAAAACACACAGCGTACCAATTCTGTTGCTCTCCTATACTAGTTAAGTGACTTTGGGTTTCAACTGCAGGTGTCACTGCACATATGCAGCCTGACATTAGCAGAGGCTTCTGCCTTTTAATGGCAGCTGAACTCCTACGTGCCACAATGGATTGAGTTCTGAATTGACACCCATCTAACCATGGGATGTCCCAGCTTATGCTGAGCTGCACTTGCACAAAGCAGCACTTGAAAGCTTCATACCACGACAAATGTATTTTTTAACCTTTCATAGGAAATAGGCTTTTTTGACTCTGGTTCGCACCTTTCTCAACTGCAATAGCTTCCTTTAGGTATCGGCTCTCCTCCTGTATTCGTTCTTCTAAAGTCCTTTTACCCAAACCAAAGTTTCTGAGCGTTGATATGGCAAATCGTCTCTGTTGTTTCCAGGTAAGACCATTAGAGGTCAACACTCCTAGATGAGAAGAAATAGCAAGCAGAGCAGGGCAACCAAGATGATTAAGGGTCTAGAACAGAAGTCTTATGAGCAATGCCTGAGGTAGCTGGGCAAGTTTAGCCTGGAAAAGAGGAAACTTGAGAGGAGATATGATAACCATCTTAGGACTGTCACATGGAAGATTGAGGAAGTTTGTTCTCTCCCTCTCTGGAGAACCCAAACCAATGGCTTCAAGTTACAAAAAAAGGAGATTCTGACTAGACACCAGGAAGAACTTTGTGACAGTAAGAACTGTTTGACAGTGGAATGGACTTCCCAGTAAGCAACAAAAATCCACTGAGTCTGCAGGTGGGAGGAAATGAAGAGGGAGCATGGAAAGTGTCCCCCACCATTTATTTATTTACCCTCCCCCCACATAAGGTTGCACTCCCATATGTAAAATAAGTGGAGGTTATTAGCCCACTGTACTAACTTTGCCCTGTGAAAAAAATTGGGAACTGTGATGGAAAGGCAGCATATGTTTGAAATACACAAAATGAAGTAAACGTATAGGAACACGTAAAGCAGTCAATATATATTTTACAAATGTCCCTTCTTGCACTGAAGCCCTTTAGGACACTCTGGAATTGCTTTTCTGGATTAATGGTACCTTTTTAATGTTTATATGGTCTTGATTATTTAATGATATTTCTGGTTTTTTTTCATTTATTTTTGGCTTTTTGATTAGATAGGCAATAGGAAATGATAAGATAATGTTATTTAAACAATTGACCATAATTAAAAGTAACTCACCCAATCCCCTAGTGATTTCCTTGGTAAAAGGAAAATTTGGACGATCTATGAAGTTTTCACCCTGATGGACAAGAGCTTCTTTCACTAGACGCAATCCATTCACAATCACAATCCATGTTTTCCCAACCTGAATGCTGAAGACATTGCCATATTTTTCTGCTATCTGGAAGGAGAGGAAGAATGGAAGACAGGATAAAATATCCCTATGTGGTCTTTATTAATATTCTATATTAATTTGCCTGCTTGATGTTTATAGAATGCCTGTATGGAAGATGTAATCTTGGTTTCTCTCAAATACACCAGGGACATCAGAGATGCCAAAAGGGTTTCCTGGGCCCAGTACATGGACAGGCCCCCTCCATTCTCCTCCTGCAATCTATTGGCAAGAGCTGCTGCTTCTGCACATATATTAACTTAGGCCAGCCTACCACACAGGAATGTTGCAAAGATAAGAGCAGGAGGGTAGGCTAACGTACAACAAAACACACAAACAAAAGCACACACACACACACACACATTTTTCCAGTCTTGATAAGGGTGAAGGGATCCTTATAGTAAAGCATCGTCTATAGGAATTTTAATTTGCTTGCCAGTTGTGGCTTTGTGGGACGTGGAAGATCAGGGAGCACTGCATATCATCATGTTCTTCTCAGTATGAAGTTATTTTTTTCAAAGGAGTTAAATAATTTAAAACATTTCATTCTATAAAAGCAACACACCAGGGGAAAGAAGGAAATGACATAGACACAAAAAAATGCTTTGTGTACACAAGTGTTCCTCTCCACTCATCCAGCTTGAGGCTTGCAGCAACAAGAAGCGTCTACTTTTTTATTATAAGTTTCTTTAGAAATGTCTAATTTACTTTAAGAGAGAGAGAGAGCGCCTTGGGTCCCTGTTGGCTTGGAGCCTTGTACATATGTACCCTATGTACCCCTCTGTCAGCAGTTGTAAGGGATAGCCAATATTGTGTCCTCAGTGCCATGGTGTGAGGGGGACAGGAAAAAGTAAGAAAAAATGATGGGACTTCCCAGCTTCCTGCTGTCCTCTTCCTGCCTCCTTAGATTCAGAAAGTGTCTTTTTAAAAAGAAACGTCCTATTGCACTAACTGACCCCAAGGAAGCAAGCAGAAAGTTGTGTTTGATGTGTCACGTCTATTAGGTATATGTTGTTGTTTAGTCGTTTCCAACTCTTCATGACTCCATGGACCAGAGCACGCCAGGCACTCCTGTCTTCCACAGATATATAGTCTAAGCAAACCTGCGAAATTGTTTGGCATCCTGTTTAAGAGGGGAACATGAGAAAAGCAAACTTACCTCTGGACTGGAGCTGGACAGAGCTAGCTGGTCATTAACATACCCAAGCAATACGTGGCTCATAGCAAATATGTGACTTTTTTCTGACCAGAGTTAGAGCGAAAAGGAAGAAGTGGTGGAAATAACCTGCTAACAAAATAGAATCATGCAAACAACCATCCTACCTTTTATGGCAGGTGTGGACACAGGTTTGTTACCAATGACTGTTAGGCAAAATAGATCCCCCAGATTCAGAGGCCATACACATCTGGATACCAGATGCTGGGAACAAACCATAGGAGATGCATTTGCCTTCATGCCCCAGCTGTGGGCTGCTCAGAGACCTCTGGCTGGCTACTCTTGGAATCAGGATGCTAGACTAGGGCATCTACTGTAAGCCTCATCTTCCAGTGAGGTTTCTACACTCCTTTCAACTGCAACGTCACCTGCTTTCTCATCATCTGGTTCATTCCTTCATTCTTACCTTCCGTGCTGCCAAATGTGGGTCCTTTGCACCAAAATGTGGTATATTACCCAGCAAGGGAAGAGGCCTGGGCCCTGGGGGGAAATCCCTTGGACGAATCCTTTTCTTGTAATCAGCAAGAAGTAGAAATGTTGCCAGAAACACCAGAACGATTTGCAGGGACAAGGCCTCCCAGAGGACAGAGAGCAACTGGAGCAGCATCTTGGAACCTTTCAAGCCTTCCTTTGTCAGAGCAGACTGTTTTCTGTTGGGAGAACAGAAATCTGATCCCAGGAGAGCAGTTATACCTCTCCTCTTGGTTAATGTTTCTGTAAGAAACCAGGGCAAAGTTTGCAACCCATATATTGCTTTACATCACACCAACCAGGAGGCTGAAGGAGATGGCTTATTGAGTAACTCTTCTTAGGGGGAAGGGGGAGAGTAGTTTTCTGAATCAGAATATTTCCTTCTTGTTCTCACTTTCAACACACACACACACACACACACACACACGTGTACTAAATGTAGCTTAAAATACCATAAGCAACAATAGTCTGTCATTTCTTGGAAAAAGGTGTAACAGCATCTTTAAGTTGGAACCATTACTTAAAACAGGTTTGTGACACATATTAAAGACTCTAAACCAATAAGTTTCTCCAGTTCTTTCTAAGGGTCTGAGGAGGTTGTCTCAATGGATCATCTCATCTCATATAGGATAGGACTCATCTTGCCTCTGGCTGCTCAGACCCAACAGGTTAAATTTCACTTGTTTTGAAGAGTAAAGATTAGTATCTTAGCTGACATTTGTAGAAGAATTATCTGCAAGTGCAAATCAATGCTAGCTCTTTGATATCTTCAGACCAGAACAGGTTCAGCAACTCCCAATTCTAAAGCCAGTTTCCTACAAACACAACCCCCCCCCCCACTCCTACAATCCAAAATCTGATGTGGGATGGGGTGGGATGGCTGGAGATATTATATTTCTTTATTTTATATTTACTTGTAAATTATTACGATTATATTCCACCTATGGTGGCATTAATGGTTCTCCTCTTCCTCATTTTATCATCACAAGCAGCCTGTGAGGTCAGTTAAGTCAAGTGATAGTGACCGGCCCAAGGTCACCCAGTGCGCTTCACGGCTGAGTGAGGAGTTGAATCCTTGTTGCCCAGGTCCTAGTCCACTTCATATCCTTCCATCTTACTCCACCTTCCGGAAAAGAAGATGCAGAAGTGAACAAGCTGACGGTAAAGAGAGAGAGAAGCTCTCAAGCTGGCCCTGAGCAGATGTAGATTTAGGGGAGAGTGGCAGGGATGCTGCAACTGTGATTTAGAATGGAGTGAGATAAGTGGGGGGGGGGGAGATCATTTTTGGCATTGCACAGGCTGCTCTTGAAATTTGAGACCCCCAAGTCCACCACTGTCTTGACCACAACATGGACACAACTCAGGTTCTTTTTAGGAAAAGAAGGCTTTAAGTCACCCTTGAAAGGAAGGTCTCTAGTTCTACAAATTAGTCACTGACCTTTCAGAGTGTCTTCTCGCTGCTTCCCTCTAGAGCTACTTCTACATTAGGGGAGGAATTCAACAATGTGCAAAAGCTCCAGCAGGGCAAGTATTTCAGATTGCCAGACAAATAGATTCCCACACCCTCACCCCATACTCTCACAAGAGCCAAGTTTTTAGGGGGGTTCCCCTGGAGGAGAGTGGGGGGGGGAGCCCTCTTGTGCAAGCAGAATCCCACCCCATATATCTTAGATGTAGTCCTACAAGGGTTTCCTCACAACTCTCCATGCCCTTAACAGGATTCTATGACTATATAAAACTGTATGATACTGCTGTATATGTATATAGTGCAGATACTGCCTATTGTCACAGACTCAGTTTGGGGTAGAACTGGAATGGAAACTTTAAACAACAATCTTGCAGTGTATTGCCAAGGTTGATGAGGCCTCAGACACACCACATGGGATCTTTGCTTTGCCAAAGGGGAATGCAAGGAGAACAACCAGGGTAATCAACCAGCCCAAAAATGAAAGTTCAAGGCTTTATTATCAAATCAAGTATTACACAATTTAGAACTTTTTATCACTAGTGAAGAGAAGTCCTGAGAGAAGGGAATAGAAATTGGAATGAAGAAATTATCCTACAAAGGCAAACTACCATTTAAAAGATGGGTTATAAATAAGCACATCCCAAGGATCCAGGCTAGCAATCCTTTTAAAATCACTCTATGCACCTATGTCATAAGCTCTGATGTCTCTAATAAACATTAACTTGCTAGATTGCCAAGTACACAGATTGGCCCTTGCTAAATTGGCCCAAGTACACACTGCCAACTTACAAAAACATTTTTAGTAAGTCTTTTTCATTAAATTAGCTGTTTGAACCAACTTAAAATTTGCCATGACCTGTAGACCAACTACAGCTTGAGTATCAAAGTCTACAATTTAGCAGACACCTGCAACCTTTCTCAATAGTAAATTATTGATCTGGCATTTGAATGTTGAAGTGGTTCAGGTACAAGGCTTTGCTGGTTTATAAGACATTGCCCTAGCTGTGCCCCCAGGACAATTTTAAAAGTCACATACTTGAGATCATTTATGAGAAGAACCACACGCCAGTCATGTAGATTGAACCTGAGGCCTTCTAAATACAACGGACATGCATTACTATTGAGCTATGACTATTGAGCTGTCCCCCTAAGGACAGAAACTAAGGAGGCAGTGCTGGCCAAATTCTTCACCATCTTCTTTTAATGAGCAGTGCCATAAAATGAGTCCCCTCAGCGAGAGATTGCGCATATCCGGTACGGCTGGGGGGATAACGTAAGACCTGACCGATGGTCAAGGCTTAATGTCACGCCTTTTGGAGGCTGGAAAGTGAACTTCTGAAGTAGGGCAGTGAAGAAAAGAAAAAGCTCAGTCCTGGCCAACTGCTCTCCAAGACAAGCTCGCTTTCCTAAAAGGGAGGGAAAGACCGGGGGGGGGAGAGAGAGAGAGAGAGAGAGAGAGAGAGATAGAGAGAGAGAGAGACTATGTTAGTAGGGTTTACCGTACATCTTCATAGCAATCTCCCTAAATATGAATACAGGCATGCATATACACACACAAAAAACAGCCATTCTTTGATATTTACAGTGCAGTCTCCAACCAACCCATGTGTACAAAAAGACTTATAAAGGGAAAGTGTAAAAAAAATTCATATATTAGAGAAAAGAACATACAAAGATTCATTATATTAGAGGAATTGTTTACAAAATTGTGTAAATTAGTTACAGCGAGCTTTAAAAATGTGTCAATAAGAAAAACATGCACTTAAATGGGTTTTCTTTTCTATTGCAGATTGCTGCTGAAATATGGAGAATTGAATTTAAGATTGGAAAAATGAAGGAAACCAAAGTTGGCAGATCTGTTCATCCCTAACCTTACAGCTTCCCTCTCCCATTTCAAAGATGTGGAGATTTATTTATTTTATTTATTTATTTCATAAAATTTATATACTGCTTGATTATAGAAAACATCATAAAAACCAACTATCATTCAGTTAATCTCCAGTTAACTGGCTTAACCC
The DNA here is from genome assembly GCF_965112155.1 of Podarcis liolepis. Lineage (NCBI taxonomy): Eukaryota > Metazoa > Chordata > Lepidosauria > Squamata > Lacertidae > Podarcis > Podarcis liolepis. Next base: position 60,043,558 of record NC_139559.1, read on the forward strand.
AAAACTCTGCATTCACTTTGACCCCCCCCCCCAAAAAAAAAGATCTTACAAATGTTTCAGGAAATTGCATCAATTTTTAGGAACTCAGGATGGAAATTTGTGCTTTTGTTTTTTGGAGAAAGGACCACATTAGACTAACTGAAAACATTCAGCTTAGAACAGGCAATAAAAAATAAGTCAGTCAGTCAGTCAGTCAGTCAGTCAATCAATAAAGTTGTTGGAGGGACCAAGCAGTGGGAAGGGCGAGACCACAATGTAGACATAATGTTACACACACAAAACACAACACAGTCAGGGTAACATGAGGTGCTGGGAGAGGAGACGGAGAGTAAGGTTAAGGGGTGTGGGGGGGAAAGAGCAATGCTAGGAGCTGGAAGGAGGGAAGGACAGCAAGCTGAAAGGATGAGGACAGTAGGGCAAAAGCAATTCACCCACAGGGAAACAGATCCCTTTCCCCCACAAGTGGCTTACTTTCTGAGCTGCATGGTGAGAAGCAGGGTGCAGAAAAGAAAACAACTGTGTGAACATGGAGAGGGAAGCTTGCACACACAATGTTTCTCATGTTCCCTGAGAGGAAACCCTGTAAACCAGGGGTCAGCAACCTAAGATCCATGGGCCGGAAGTGGCTCGCAGAGGTCGTTTGACCGGCCCACGAGCCGCCCCTGAACTGAGCTGCCCGTTCGCACACTGCACTAAACCAGAGCAGAACTGTGCAGGGACTCGCTTCCGTGGCACCATGAACAGATGCCGAAAATTGCACCTGCACAGATGCAGACACCGAAAATCGCAGGTGCTCCATGCCCCAGCCCACGGAGGTATCTCTGCAGGACCGTTCTGGCCCAGGCAAGATAAACCCTGCTGACCGCTGCTGTAAACAATACACCCTAGCCCTCAAGGACTGTCTGAGCCACCTATGGCACTCATTAAGGATCTCAGTAAACACCCCCTCAAAAATCCACACTTTGCTGGGGTGGGAGTGGGGAGTCATGTCAAAACTATTTTTGTGTTGCACCACAGCCCCAAAGCGCAGCCATTTTGTGATTGGTGCCCATAGCGCTTTCTTAAATGCCAAATGTACTCACTGGTCCAGAAAAGTTGGTGACCCTTAAATGCACAATAAAGTTATTAATATACCCAGCTCTCAGTAAGTAAGTCGGTGTCATATAGGCCCTGTTGCAACTCTGGTGAGCAGCTCCTCAACTTTTGTTACCTGCAGAGAATGGCAGGAATGCTTCCCTTTTCCGGAACTGACCATCCTCTAGGAAATGGCCAGGATTAAACTCATTGGGTGTTTCCCACTCATCCTTGTCAAACAGCACAGAAGTCAAATTGGTGAGCAATATGGTTCCCTGCCAAAGGAGAAGCAGAGAAGAAAGTAGATAAAAATGACAAGGCGCTTTCAAGTATTCTCTTTGAAATTACAGCAGTAATAAACCTACGGTATATCTCCTGACAGAGAAAGGAAATGAATGCAATATTTACTTTTCATTATTAAGTAATTCATCCAAAGAAGTCCCACAAAAGCACAGTTCCAATATAGATTTTAAAAGACATTCAAAGCCTGCTGAACTACTAAAATTCAAGGTTAACAACACCAGATACTGGCTAATTTCTGACAGACTAGCTACCCATTCAAACTGAGACTGGTACAACTCTGTATTTAGACCAGAGGTTACCAACATGGTGGCCTCCAGATGTTTGGGGATACAGCCTCATCATCCCTGCCTGTTGGTCATGCTGGCAGGAACTGATGGCAATTGGAGACCAATAACATCTGGATGGCACCATGTTGGCCTAATAAAAATAAAATAAAATAAAATAAAATAAAATAAAATAAAATAAAATAAAATAAAATAAAATAAAATAAAATAAAATAAATTATTACTTATAGCCTGCCCATCTGGCTGGGTCTCCCTAGCCAATTTGGGCAGCTCCCAGCAGAATATTAAAAACACAATAAAACATCAAACATTAAAAGCTTGTGCTCTTTAGTGGAAGAATAAAAACAAACAAGAAGAGCTTTATGTTCTTAACATTTACTTTGGGCACATGAAACCCAGCCAGTGTTGTGTCCTTAGTTGTTATCCGGGGCACATTCAAAGGCACAATGCTGCTAATCCTTTGAACTTCATGAACAACCGCATTGGTATAGGGCATGCTGTCCTTGTCACCTATCGCTGGCTGGCGAGACTGGCCAATCACAGAATCTATTTCCGCTTGGACTCTGGCTGCAAATGAAGAAGATTAGCTTCAATACAAGAAGAACAGACAAAAACTGAGAGCTGAAGATTTCTAGTTGGAACAGTCCATCTACTGCCTAAATAGAATTGTTTTTACTGCACCGTTTATTGCAGCTTGCCAGATAGACAGTCCCCTCCCCTCTCTTCCCCTTCCACACTGTTCTGTGACCTCTCACAACCTCCTTGAACCAATTTCAGGGTGCGTGAGAGAGAAGTACAGGGAGAGGAGTGGAGGGAAGCCTTTTTGCACAAGTGAACGTCCATGCTCACAGCTTCTGCTGACAGGACTCCTTCAGCGAATCCTGCCCAAATAAAATAAAATAAAAATAATAGAAGATTTATTTAAATGCTGCCCATCTGACTGGGCTGCCCTAGCCACTCTGGGCAGCTTCCAGCAAATTATAAAACCACAGCAAAACATCACACATAAAAAACAGTTAAGGTATATAAAGCAGTAATATATACAAAAACAGTTACCGTACATATTATTAATTATATATGCATATGATATAACAGTTAAAAGAACATCAGGTCATACATATAATCAATTCAGATCAAATGCAAAACAGCTAGCAACTGAGTTAACAATCTCCATTTAAAAGTCATGTTGAAAGAGGTACATTTTATGGTCAACTACTTGCTAAACGAAGTGTTGTGAAAGACACCTATGATATTAACTGGCTTCAGTGTGGCATAAATCACATTATGATGCAGGAAACAAAGCTTGAGGACATTTTTGTAAGGGATGCTATGGTTCGCATTTGAATTTCTTGCATTTGAACATCAAATACTATCACACATTTACAGTAAGTATACTAAGCTGTTTGTGCCAGCAGATGCCAGCACAATGGGATTCTCCCCCCCCTCCCACATCCCCTAATCTTTAGTAGTTCAGGAACCACACACACACACACACACCCCAGAGCACCACACAGTGGGAGGAGACAGTAATGGTGTTATATACTGAAATTCGCACCCTGGCCACCAGGAGTATCGTGTACAGTGGTACCTCAGGTTAAGTACTTAATTCGTTCCAGAGGTCCATGCTTAACCTGAAACTGTTCTTAACCCGAAGCACCACTTTAGCTAATGGGGCCTCCCGCTGCTGCCGCGCTGCCGGAGCACAATTTCTGTTCTCATCCTGAAGCAAAGTTTTTAACCTGAGGTACTATTTCTGGGCTAGCAGAATCTGTAACCTTAACCTGAAGCGTATGTAACCTGAAGTGTATGTAACCTGAGGTACCACTGTATATAGTTTTCACTCAGGTCCATGTCAGTTACTTTAGGCTGGAAACCCTGGGTTGTTGTTGTTACAATGTTGACAGCCGGCTGCCTGTAAAAGCAGGCCGGGTGAGCTGTTTGCTGCTCAGTTCTGTTCCAGCTTACAAATAAAGAGCTGCTTTGGAGAAATTGCTGTGTCATCTGCTATGTCTACCCATTATTCAACACTGGCGATGAGGAAATGGAATCATAATTTGAAGCTGAATTCCACCCTACGTATCTCCTTTCTGTATTTGCTTGAGTTGATTCAACAAAATTAATTAATCAGTTTACATAATAACATATTAATACGATTAGACCTATTGCATTTTTGAATCACCCCAGAAAATATCCTGAGGCAGACCACAGAACATCATTCATACAACCTAGCTCCCATTCTAATTTTGAATCCCTAAGAGAACAAAAACATTTCTACATTTTGCTATGAAATTACCTTATTGTAGTTACTATTGAACCTATAGCTTAGACTAGTGGCAAGGATTCATGGAATCATAGAATTGTAGAATTGGAAGGGACTCCAGGGTCATGTATTCCAACCCCTACAATACAAGAATCACAGCTAAAGAATCCTTGGTAGATGGTCATCCAAGAGAGTCCACCACTGTCTGAAAGCTCCTCCTAATATTTGAATCCATTAGTTCAGGTCTTACCCTCTGCAGTAACAGAAAACAAACTTGCTCCATCTTCCGCATAACAGTCCTTCAGAGATTAGAAGATGGCTATCATATGTCCTCCCATACCCAACTCCCTCAACCGTTCCTCAGATGGCTTGGTTCCAGACACTTGATCATCTGTGTCACCCTCCTCTACACACATTCCAGCATATCAATAGCCTTCTCAAACTTTGGTGCCCAGAACTGAAATCAGTAGTCCAGTTGGGGTCTGACCAAGGCAGAACACAGTGGTTCTATTACTTCACTTGATCTTATACTGCTGTTGATGCAACCTAGAATTGCATTAGGGTTTCTTTTTCTTTTTCTTTTTCTTTTGCTGCTACTGCATCACACTGTTGATTCATGCTAAGACCCCCCAGATCCTTTTCACATGTTCTGCTGTCAAGCCAGATATCTCCCATCCTATATCTGTGTATCTGGCATAGTAACATACCAACATGGCATTGGGAGCTCATCCCAAAAAGGGAACGGTAGAATTCAGCTTTTGTTTCCTGGGGGTACTCAATGGTACGAACCACCAGCAACTTTTTAACGGATATGTTAAAAGTGTGGCACTTATTGTAACAACTTCATGGTGCGTACTGGCACCTTTCCCCCCCTAGAAACAAAGCACTGGTGCTATTCAATGTTAGTCATACTCATGAAAAACAAATTGAACTTAATAGCCTATAGGTTACATTGCTTAATTGCAGTAGATTTACTCCAAACCCAAAGTAATCAAAGACAAGTAAGCAAATGATGGCTCTACCTTGAATTTCCGGGGAAATGGCCATGTAAAGCAAGGCCCAGCGCAGGGTTGTTGAAGATGTTTCTGTTCCAGTAAGAAAGAGATCCAGTGTTGATTGTAGCAGGTTGTCTTTATGAAAACTGGAAGCAGCATCCGCCTTAAAACAAAGAAAATGCACCAAAGGGTTCATTTGTCATTAAAAGCACCATCCCAGTTTCAGTCCTATATATCAAGTGATGGCAATGAGATTCATGAGCTCTATTCCTGACAAGTGTCCAGGATCTAGCACTGCCAAGTCAACAGCCCTGTGAATCTGGTGGATTTCAGGCACTGGACAAGTGGTGATGGGTCACCCCTGGATATACATTATTTCATATTCATGTATATGCACTTGTACACACATGCACCCTCACCTCTTTGGCTGCTTTCATACAGAGCCAATGGAAAATACAGGGTAAGTTCTGGTCCTTTAGATTTTGTCTCTGCTTTCTATTACTGCTACTACACAAACTATACTTTTTGTTTCTTACCGTGGCCATTTGATTTAGATAGGCATCTATGAAATCTTTGGGTGCAGATGGGTTCCGGTCTTCTTCATGTTTTTCAATGATTTCTCTCACAAAGGATTTCAGTTGTCCCCAGTTTTTAATAACAGTCTGATGGGGCCCTGGCAAGTGCTTCATGAGAGCGGGAAATGCATTGTACAGCTGAGGAAACAAATACTAACATCAGATTTGTTCGGGGAAAGCCCTCTCATAACAGTTGCAGATCATGCTACTATCAAAGGAGGTAGCAATCCATGCAATGGATTCCCGTGGAGATGGCTACCTGTTTGAAAAATGCATGCACCTTGACTGATGATATCAGGAAAATGATGCCAATGTAGTTTTCTCATTTGGTGATGCCTATCTGCATGGGGGGCCTTTCACAGATTCTAATTGGTAGGTGGAGAGTATGGAATTAAGCCGTGTATGTTACTTGGGATTGCATCACTGTGTTCATTGCAAGACATGCTCTGGATCTTAAATCCAGTTTATAAACAGGCCCTACCTTTGGTATTTTAATAGATGATGTGAAGACAAGACAAGGTGTCAAGGGAATATGGGATGGTGTGTGATGCACAAAGGGAAAAAAGAAATAAGAAGATAAAGAAACACGAGGGCCAAAAGCAAATCAATGAACAGTCAACAAAAATGTGGGAGTGTGCCTGGGACCAGAAGACCTACCTGAGTCCACATACATCCCTGAAGATACATTATCTCATCAAGGAAGAGCAATAACTTCTGGAAATTACTGTCATGGTAATCAAAGCGGTCCCCCAAAGTGACAGAACAAATGATATTTGAAACAGCATTATTAATCTGAAGTTTAGGGTCAAATGGCTGCCCTGGAGAGAGAGAGAGAAATGGAGAAGGAATAAGACTGCTTATGGCTTCCGTGTAACAAAAACAGAAGGTGGTGGAAGTTGGTGTGTCTGGACAGAGTATGGGGGGCACAGCAGATGTTCTTCAGCTAGAGGATGTCTAGATGGCACAGTGGAAGAATTTTATACTTAGGGGAACATGCTAAGGAAAACTGCACAGCTATAGGTATAAGCTTTCTAGCACATTGTTCTGTGAGATTTTATATCTATGTTGTTTTGAGGTTATGGGTGCTAGCCCCCTTGAATCCCTGGAGGCAGCAAGCATTAAAACATAAGGCAGGCTAGCTGCCTCATGAGGTGATCACTTGGGGGAAAGGCCCCTCCGTCAGACTGCAGTGAGAGAGTCTAGGGTAGACTTTGCAGGGATGTGACCTAGAAGTAAAAGAGCAAGCTGGAGAGTTTCAGAGCACAGTGTTTGATTTCTGTTTGAATCCAAGGCTTGTGGCTATGGGAGAAATAAGACCCACAATGGGCTGAGACCCCTGGGCTGAGTTTTACATTGATGCCCATCTAAAGCAGAGTTGCATTTGCACAAAGCAGCACTTGAAAGCTTCATACCATGACCAATGTATTTTTTAACCTTTCATAGGAAATAGGCTTTTTTTACTGTTTTGCACCTTTCTCAGCTTCAATAGCTTCCGTTAGGTATTGGCTCTCTTCCTGTATTCGTTCTTCTAAAGTCCTTTTACCCAAACCAAAGTTTCTGAGCATTGACATGGCAAATTTTCTCTGTTGTTTCCAGTTGAGACCATTAGAGGAGACCACTCCTAGATGGGAAGAAATAACAAGTGCATATTGCAAGTAAGAACATTTAACATTTAATTATAACATGGGCTATTTGCTTTAGGTTATTCTGCTTGCCTGTTAGTGTTGCTTTGGAAAGACTGAAGCAGGCTGGTTGTTTTTATTTGATTGCCGTTAGTTCTGCTGCTGCTGCTGTTTGATTATTGTCTGTGGGTTGGTTTGTTTTTGTTTTTTACTGTTTGGGTTGCGTTTTGGAATATAGTTGGCCCACCACTTATGTGGGAGTTTGGTTCTGGGGGTCTGTGTGCAAAGGCAAATTCTAGGAATCCCAAGAGCCAACACCACCCCACAAAGTGGGGGGCTACCTACTGGGCTGTAGGAAGGAGCCCCAAGTGCTTCCTTGGGCCCCCCTGATACATCCCCCAAGCCTGGTAAGCAAGGAAAGCCCACTGGGTGTGTAGGTGGAGGAAGGAAGAATAAATGATAAGTGGAAATGACAAATTTACTTATTTATTCTACCCCACCCCACCCCGCATAATGTTGCTGGCTCCCTGTACTAACTTTATGCTGTCCTTTGAAAGTTTTTGGGAACTCCGATAGATAGGCAGCATATGTTTAGAAATACACAAAATGAAGTAAATGTATAGGAACAAGTAAAGCAGTCAATATTTTTTTTTTTACAAATGTCCCTTCTACACTGAAGCCCTTTAGGCCACTCTGGCATTCCTTTTCTGGATTAATGGTACCTGTTTATATGGCCTTGATTATTTAATGATAATTCTGTTTTTCTCTCTATTTATTTTTGCCTTTTTGATTAGATAGGAGCTTTCACCAGGAAATGATGAGATTATACCAAATGATGATACAGAAGCGTATTTCTGAGCTAGAAATAAATAAATAAATTTAAACAATTGGCTGTAATTTAAAGTAACTCACCCAATGACCTACTGATTTCCTTGGAAAGAGGATCAACTGGACGATCTATGAAGTTTTCACCCTGATGGACAAGAGCTTCCTTCACCAGATGCAATCCATTCACAATCACGATCCATATTTTCCCAACCTGAATGCTGAAGACATTGCCATATTTTTCTGCCAGCTGGAAGGAGAGGAAGAATGCAAGAGAAGATAAAATATCTCTATATAATCTATATTGACATTCTATATTAATTTACCTGTATGGTGTTTATAGAATGCCAATACTGTATGGAACAAGCAAACTTGGTTGCAATCAAATACGTACATCGGGGCAGCAGAGATGTCAAAAGTGTTTCCTGGGCCCAGTTCACTGTGCATGGACAGACTCCTTCCATTCTCTGCCTGCAATCTATTGACAAGAGCTGCTGCTTCTGCACATATATTAATTTAGCCTAGCCTACCACACAGAGATCATAGAACCAAAGAAATGTAGAGTTGGAGGTGACCCTGAGGATCATCTATTCCAACCCTCTGCAATGCAGGTATATGCAGCTGTTCCATATGGGGATCAAATCTGCAACCTTTGCTTTCTCAGGATCATGCTCGAATGTTGCAAAGATAAAAGGGAGAGGGTAGGATAATGTACAACAGAACATGCAAACAGAAATACAATCCTTATCCTAAAGTACATGGGACATAGAGAATTGAGTGGGGCACCACAAAATTCCTCCCCTCTTTTTGCAAGGGAGTTAATTCTGAGCAAAACCTTTTCAAGCCAGTCAGTTGTGTTTTATTCTATAAAGGCAGAACACTAAGGGAGTGGAGGAAATAATGTAAACACAAGAAAAATGCTTTACGTACTCAAGTCTCCTCCATCCATCCATCCAGCAGCAGCAACAACAAGATGCTTCAACTGTTTTGTTAATAACTTCCTTTAGAAATGTCTGATTTATTTCAAAAAGACAGCTTGGGGTCCCTGCTGGCTTGGAGTCCTGTACATGCGTACCCCCTGTAGCCCTCTAGAGGTACTACCTTTGTTCTCGCAAAATACAGGAGAGGATGAGGGAGGAATTGAGGGTTGTTGTTTTTTCACCTAGTACTGAAATGACTTCAAAGCAATTCATTACAATCTATTGCAGTCGAACACTATGGCCCCTCTGGAATTTGTCACATGAACACACACACATACACACAAATTTGTAAATCTGTCTGTGCTTTCCTTCCCAGATCTTAAATACATGACTTTTCACATATATGCAGTACTGCACAGCAACAGATGCAGGCCTGGGCAATAAACAAACAAACATGAGGTGATGAGGTTATGAGCTTTGTTCCACATGTTAAATTTCTGAAAGCGAGGGAATATTAGGTGGTGGGGTGAAGGACAAGCCTTCTGGGGAGCTACCTCTCCCCCACCCTCCTCTTTCAAATATCATGCAGATAACTATGTTCAGAACTGGTGTTTCTGGGCTACACTGACAGAAAACTACTTGTTCCTAGAGCCTTGGAACCTGTTGCTTTCTAGGAGATAGGACTCAGTGATCCTAGGCTGGGAACTGGAAGCAGCTACATGAAAGCCTTGCTCCTCCTCAGGGGTGGAATGAAGAGAGGGAGCAAGGAGAAAAAAGGAAAGGGAAGAAGCGAAAGACGTTTTTCTCCAGCCCAGCTGGCAATGCCTTCCCCGTAGAAGTGTAGGTGAGCATTTGGAGAGGATCCCTAACATGGCAGGGAGAGGGAGTGCAGCAAATACAGGACACATTGTGTCCAGTATTGAGGACGTCACATTGTACATTGAAATACAGGATGATCTTGCAGGTAGCAACGCTATACCCCTCTGTCAACAACTCCAAGGGATAGCCAATGTGTTTTGGACCACAACTCTCATGAAACCCAGTGAAGATGGGCAGCGGTAGGGGATGATGGAGGTTGCAATCCACAAATTCTGGCAAGCGCATTAGCGGCCCTGGAAATACATGGTCTGAAGATAAAGCAACAGGACAAGAAAGCTTAAGGATGCTATTATTCCGATTTCAAGGCATCACTCGTGGTTTCTGCTAATCTATCAAAACCGTGCACGAGACAAAAACAGAACAGGACACACAAACACAAGCTCCCGTAACATTAAAACCGTCTATACAAATTCAAAAATAAAACAACAATTTCATCACATAATTACTGGCTTACAATCTAAACAAAATTATCTTGTAGGAATCTAAATACATGTTGGGTTGCTGTTGGATTTCAGTTGGTAACTGATTCTCGAGAGCTGGAGTTGCAACACTAAAATCCCACTTTCTAATACAGGACAAACACACCTCTGTGAATTCACTGCTAACATGAACCATAGCAAGCTTCTTAATATTTGCTTTCCTTAGAAGTATCTGTCCATTTTGTCTTCCTTAATTATGTTCCTTAATTTAGACCTGAAGTTTGGGATTGAGTTTGTGAGCAAGGTAAGAGACACCTTGACCCATAGCCCACCTGAACTTGCACACTGCACCTGAGAAGCTGCTTGGCATTGTATGATCTACTTGAACCTAAGGGTCAAATACAAGGAAAACAAACTGACCTCTGGACCAAGGAACTGGACAGACCTCATTACCTTACTCATGCAAATATGTGGCTCATAGCTCTGGACTTCTTTTTTTCCTGCCCAGAGCAGAAGTGGTGGAAATAACCTGCTAACAAAATAGAATCATGCAAACAACCATCCTACCTTTTATGGCAGGTGTCGACACAGGTTTGTTACCAATGACTGTTAGGCAAAATAGATCCCCCAGATTCAGAGGCCATACACATCTGGATGGAACAAACCACAGGAGATGCATTTGCCTTCATGCCCCAGCTGTGGGCTTCTCAGAGACCTCTGGCTGGCTGCTCTTGGAATCAGGATGCTAGACTAGGGCATCTAAGCCTCATTTTCCAGTGAGGTTTCTACGCTCCTTTCCACTGCAATGTTACCTGTTTTCTCATCATCTGGTTCATTCCTTCATTCTTACCTTCCGTGCTGCCAAATGAGGGTTCTTTGCTCCAAAATGTGGTATATTACCCAGCAAGGGAAGAGGCCTGGGCCCTGGGGGGAAATCCCTTGGACGAATCCTTTTCTTGTAATCAGCAAGAAGCAGAAATGTTGCCAGAAACACCAGAACGATTTGCAGGGACAAGGCCTCCCAGAGGACAGAGAGTAACTGGAGCAGCATCTTGGAACCTTTCAAGCCTTCCTTTGTCAGAGCAGACTGTTTTCTGTTGGGAGAACAGAAATCTGATCCCAGGAGAGCAATCACACCTCTCCTCTAGGCTAGGGCTCCTCTGAGAAACAGGAGTATGCAATCCGTACATTGTTCTACATCACACCCACAAAGAGATAGAAGCGAGATGGCCTAATGAGTAACTCTTCTTAGACAGGAGAGGGAAGGTAGCTTTCTGAATCAGAACATTTCCTTCTTGTTTTCACTTTTATTAAAAAAGAATATATTCTATTACTTTTTCCACAGGAAATAAACTTTACTTAAAATACCGTAAGCAACAACAATAGCAGTTAGTCTGTCATTTCTTGGGAAAAAGCATATTAGCACCTTAAAGTTGGAACCATTATTTAAAACACGTTTATGATGCATATTAAAGTCTCTAACCAATACAGTTACTCTAGGCATTTCTGTGGGTCTGGGTTGGTTCATAGAATCTTCAAAATCCAAACTCCTCTTCTTCTTCTTCATATAGGATAGGTGTTACCAAAAAAAAAAAGAAGGAAAAAAAAGATGAGGGACTCATCTTGCCTCTGGCTGCTCAGACCCAACAGGTTAAATTTCACTTGTTTTGAAGAGTAAAGATTAGTATCTTAGCTGACATTTGTAGAAGAATTATCTGTAAGTGCAAATCGATACTAGCGCTTTGATATTTCAGATCAGAACAGGTTCGGCAACTCTGTCCTCTTGGTAAAGAGTCAGAGGAATCATCTTGCTTGCCTTCTGTTCAATATTGCATAGATTAGAAACAGTCTTAGGCTGGATTATCATTTGAGGAAGATTGTAAGCAGCAGATCCATATGAGGACTGCCTAATAGCCTACTCCATTTTCTGGAGTGGTAATAGTCCATTATATAGGGAAAAGAAGCATATTGGGTCTTAATCAGGTAGGCGACAGCGATATCTGGTACAGATTTTGCCTTGGCCACAAAGAGATGAAATCAGGGATGGGGAACCAGTGACTCTCCAGATGTTTTTGGACTCCAGCTCTAAGTAGTGCCAACCAGCACATCCCCATAATCATGGATGGGGAGAGTTTACTGTCCCTTGCAGTAAGCAGCAGCAACTCTGCTCTTGGGAGGTCAGGGTAGTGCTACCCCATCATGCCAAGCCATTAGCTTTTGTCCTTCGTTCCCTGTGTCAAATAGAAGAATCTTAATACTCATCACCATCAGCTAGAGAGGGGGTAGAATTCCAACTACAGCTGTACCTCGGAAGTCCAACAGAATCCATTCCAGAAGTCCATTCAATTTCCAAAACATTTGGAAAACAAGGCGCAGGCACACCAGAAACTATAGCGGAAGCCGCACCAGACACTCAGCTTCCCAAAAAAGTTTGAAAACTGGAACACTCAGTTTTTGATCGTTCGAAGGCTGGAACGTTTGACTCTCAAGGCATTCAGGAGTCAAGGTACAACTGTACTGAACTGCAATAATCGCTTAGCTGCTGTACTTAATTGCTACTGCCTCTGTGTGCCTGGGGGACCTGCCCATACTTTTGAATGCATTGCAGGTGAAAGGTGAAGAACCAGTGTCTGCAAGCTGAGGCAGCCTGGACTGCTGCTGCAGGAGGTCATTGTATGTCAGCTCAGGCCTCTGGGAATGTCAGCAATATGGGCTGAAGCAGCCTTCAATAATTATTTTTAATTGCAACTCCCATCATCCTTGGCCATTACCCAAGATGCACAACTTTTTTAAATCATGGCAACAACTAATCTGGAAAGTAATATAACCTATGGGAAATTCAGGAACCACAATCCATCTTAAAGCCCATTGATCTTACTGTATTTATAAGCACATTTAAACTCTGCGTTGGGATTGAGGCCAACAGTTCAGAACAACAGAAACTGGTTACGTGCCAAAGGAGGTGCAAGTCCATTCATGCAGCTGTTGATCCAAGTTAACTTTCTACCACTTCATTGCAGAACGTGCCTTGCAAAATATTCTAAGCCCTATGCGGCCTAGGACCCTCATACTTACAGGGCCACCTCTCCTGGTATGTCCCGCAGAGGACCCTAAGGTCCATGAATAATAATAGCTTAAAGGTCCCGGGCCCTACGGAAGCCAGACTATTCTCCACCAGGGCCAGGGCTTTTTCAGTGACGGCTCCAACCTGGTGGAATGCTCTGTCCCACAACACTAGGGCCCTGCAGGACTTGATCTCCCTCCGCAGGGCCTGTAAGATAGAGTTATTCTGCCTGGCCTTCAGTTTGAATTAGCCTGATCATCTATTCCCTTTCCCCCTTTCCTCTTCTATGAATAAACCCTTTCTGGGACCCCACATTTAAATTCTTCCCTGTCTCCTTGCTGGCCCTAGTAGGACCAACTTGGCTAGTTAGCCCTGGTGATCATTTGATGTCTACTTACTGGGTTCCCTCCCCCCCCCCCAAAATGACCCCTGAATTCTTGAACTTTATTGACATTAATGCTGCATCTTATGTTGTATTTTATGCTGTTTTTAATCAGTGTTTTATATTTGCTGTTAGCCACCCTGAGCCCGGTTTTTAAACCAGGAAGGGCGGGGATTAAATAAAATAAAATAATTTATTATTATTATTATTATTAGCAGGGCATTCCATTAGAATTTTATCGTGAGTTGTGACCACACTCATTCCTGAAAGCAAACCACAACCTCACCATAGTGATGGCTGGTGCTAGTTTACAGCCAGGGACCCCAAGAGCTCTCAGGAAACCACTGTTTTGGACCCAACCTGCAGAGACAGCACAACCACCACCACCTACTGCCTGCCCTCTTCTATATTTATAAGCACACTGAAACACTGTGTTGGGATCAAGGCCAACAGTTCAGAACAACAGAAACTGATTCCATGCCAAGGGAGGTGCACATTCATTCATGTAGCTGTTGATTCAAGTTAACTGTTTACCACTTCATTGCAGAACATGCCTTCCAAAATATTCTAATTTTATAAGCATATGCAGTACATTCCGTTGGAATTTTATCATACGTTGCGACCACACTCATTCCTGCAAGCAAACCACAACCTCAACACAGCCATGGCTTGTGCTAGCTTACAGCCAGGGCCCCCAAGAAGAGCTCAGGAAGTTCTTCCTGAGCTCTTCCTGAACAGGACGGATTGGAGCTGCACAGGAAGACGTGTGCTACAGCACTTGGGTACTATGGCACCCTGTGCAAGTCCAAAATTTGGAACCCCCTCCAGCACTTGCCCAATGGCTCTGGCAGGGCTCTAGGCAGGGCCTTATTCCCAAAACTGGGAAAGCACTAACTAGGCTTTGGGAAGGAGGCGGGAGGACTCGAGGACTCGAGGACTCTGTCAGAGCTTCATGCCTCCTTCCCAAAGCCCAGCTCTTGCCTGCCAAACTCATGGAACCAGAAGGTGAGCCCGTGGGGCCCTGGGCTGCGCCGGGTATAGGGGCTGGTCCCCACCCTGCGAGGCCATCTTGGGGCACCCATGGGGCAAACTGATTGGAAGGTTTTATCTCACCCAACAGAGCAGGTGCTTGCTGATTCTCTGGTGCATGCACATGGGCCTCAAGCTCTTCTTGCATGTGTTCCTCCACCACCATTTCCTCAGGTGCCAGCTTCTCCTCCTGCATGTTCACATGCACCTTACATTCCTCCTGCTGTGCCTCATCTTCTGGCAGTGCGATTCCTCTTTCCAATGCAGACGCCCCTCTTGCATCTCCCCCTGCACTGCTAGCACACATGGAGAGCAGCTCTTCACATCCATCTTGCAGCTCACACTCCTCTGAGGCACTTTCCTCCTGCATCTGCTCTTCCACAGCAGGCTCCCAGGGGATGGAGAAATCAATCAGAAGCAGCTCCTCGGCTCCAGCCAGCTCACCCTTATCCAAGGCATTGTCTTCCCCCTTGCCTTCAGCTACTGTCTGTATCTCTTTGCAGTCCCAGCCCCTCATCCACACTGGATCACTTTGGCCGCCCCTTCCACCTGGGTGCCTTGCAGCTGGGCTCCTTGATCACTTTCAACCCCCTGTAGCATCTCATCTGGCAGGACCCTCACCTTGTGTGGAGTCGCACTTTTCTTTCCAAAAAGGCTTCTCACCACATCCCAGGAAGAATAAATGGTTTTGATTGGCTTAGGTAGGCTGATTGACATGGAGGGCTACCATTGTCCTGCCCACCCTAGCTTGCTATAATCTTTAGCTTGCTTTCCCCTGCTCCATGATGTCTTACTGAGAAACAAGGTGAGGGACTGGATAAAATAACCCACTGCCCTGTTAGAATATTCTAGAAAAAACTTGTTAATTGGCTTGAACAAGTTGCTAGGCAAGAGAAAATTTCCCCAGCAACAGGTTCCTTAACAGGCAACTTTTCAATTATCTATATTTAAATTTTCCAGAAGCTGCAATGGTATTTGAGGATAATCAATCATGTATAAGTATGACCAAATCAGAAAAATGTAGACCTAAAACACTTAAATATATGCTATACACATATGAAAGACTGCATTTTTAAAGGGTGGATCAAGCTCAGGTATTGATCCACAGAGTTTATGATGGCAGACATTTTTACAAAGCCTTTGACTGCTGTAAAATTTAAAATGCTGACAATGGAATTGTGTCTTACTGAGTAAAATTAAAATAAAATAAAATTACCAGGTGTTCAAGGCAGCATTTCAAGTTAGGAGGGCTGTTGAAACTTGAAACTTGTAAATGGCCCTGAACAAGTTGCTAGGCAATGGGGAATTTCCCCAGCAACAGGTGACCTTCTCAGGGCATGCAATCAACTAAATCTGGGTCAGTGTAAATGAGTATGTGAATAAGTCAGCATTAGGTCTCTAGCCAGATGGCTAAAAAGAGAGAAAGATTGTGTTTGTTTCTTTATTTGTTTTTTCTTTATTAATGACCAGTGTAAAGTTTTGTAAATAATAAAGACTCAGAAACAGAACCAAATGGTGTTTATTCTCGTAATGGGCATTTCACTAAGAGATAGCTGGAATGCTGCTGCTGCAGTAAAGAAGTAAAAGATGGAGTTCTTTGTAAAAAGAACTCTGCTGCAGAAAGAAAAGAAAATCCAAGAGTAGATGCTCACACACCAACAAGTCATTTCTATGGGAAAGAGAAACTGGAGACAGGGGAGGGACGTGCAGGCAGTGGTTGTTTTGATTGGCTAAGCCACTGAAATAGGCAGAAGTGTCTAGGCAACCTCTCTGTTGGTAGAAGTGAATTAATAAAGGCTGTAGATGACAGGAAAGAGACTGAAGGTTTTGGGAGCTCAAAAATCTTGTGATTCCTTGCTTGCATCCTATTTCTACCTAAAGCTCCCTGAAAATTCTCCTCCTTCCTGAACAACAAGCCAGTAGTAGATAGGTAGCCGTGTTGGTCTGCCATAGTCAAAATAAAAAAATTCCTTCCAGTAGCACCTTAAAGACCAAGTTAGTTAGTTCTTGGTATGAGCTTTCGTGTGCATGCACACTTCTTCAGATACACATGCACACGAAAGCTCATACCAAGAACTAACTTAGTTGGTCTTTAAGGTGCTACTGGAAGGAATTTTTTTATTTTAACAAGCCAGTAGTTCATCTCATGCTGTCTGTATTCCTTTTAACTTGACAGAACCAATAGCGGCCAACTCTGGCAATTTTACTTTAAAACACTATTCATTAACTGGAATGAAACAGAGCTACAAGTGAACAGTTTCAGCCGTTAGCAATTGCTATGCTTTTAACATAAGATGTTGTTGCCGTATAATATTGAAAGGATACTTTTAACTATTCAATGGAAATCACAATTGCTGACTCAGTTTTCATGCTGTTATCCCCTATGTTTATTAAATCATGACAATGATACTTAAAAAAAAATATATCTATGTACAATTCATTGGTCGCAATCCAATTTGGAGTTGTATTTTTAAAGCCCATTGATTTCATTATATTTACAAAGCACATTTAAACTCTGTGTTAGGATAGAACTAGTTATATACAAGGGAAAGTGCATGTACATTGATTCAGATGCGTCAATGCAGTTAACATATGAGAAATATTCTGATTTTATAAATATACGCAAAACATTCCAATAGACATCTATATTGAATTGTACCTCTTCCTACCAGCAAACCAGTGCCTTTTCCCCCACCGAGGTGCAGCCATGACTTGTCTGTTCAGGTTTGAAATCGGCACCTAATTGTTCACTCTCACCTTCATTCTGCTTTGCATCTGTTGGAACAGAAGAATGCCCTTGCAAAGATAGCGTATATGGGAAAATCTGTGCTTCTTGAAAGGTCATGAGGATAACCTGAAGGTGTCCTCCAGCAAATTTGCTGTGACCTGCAGTAAGCACTTTACATCTTAATTAACCTCAGCGTACATTGGAAGCAAGTTAATAACTGCTGGACTGGCAGCACCTGCTAAGAATACAATACAAGAAAACAGCGTGGGGAAATCAGGCACTTCCTCTTCCCAGGGAACTCTGAGAATTGTAGCTCTGGGACCAACCAGTGAGGCAACTTCCACAGGCAGCAGAATCCATAGTGGCAACAGATCCTGATTTCTCTCCCTCCCCTTGTTCCTGATGCAGATCTTCACTCAACCATTCTTCCCTAGTGGGGAGGTATTTTGTGACTTGCCTCAGGTGTCAAAATGTCTTGGGCAAGCCCTGGTGAGGGAAAGAGGGGTTTCCTAACCATTCTCAATGCCCTTAACAAACTGTGCTTCTTTGAAGGAAGTCATTATTGTTTAAAGTGGTACAATACTGCATGGATAGTGCAGATGGGAGCCCTAACTCTACTGAAAAAGTTGGCTAAAACATGTCAGGTTTGTGGCTATGAGGAATTCAGACACATTGGGCCTGATTCAAGCCAGCAAAATGAATCCCACTAGCTCAATACCCACATGGCAGGTATTAGGGTCTCAAATTTCAGCAGCATCCTGTGCGACTCCAACGTTCGGCACCCCTCCCCCCTCTTGTTCCAATATAAATCATAATTGTGGAACCTTCAAACCTCTATGCCCAATGCAAGCAAACTGGTCACACTTCCCTAAATCCATCTCTGTGCAATACATATATCAATATACGTGTCAAAATAATTATATAGTTATATTCAGTACTGTTTTTCTAGAGAAAAAGGTGCAGGAACTCAGCATGAATGCCTCCCTTGCTCTCTTATAATGACAAGAGTGCCCAACTGAGAAGTGCTGGAATTGAGTGATGATAGATGATAGATGATAGATGATAGATGGATAGATGATAGATAGAGATAGATAGATGATAGATAGATAGATAGATAGATAGATAGATAGATAGATAGATAGATATAGATATAGATAGATAGATAGATAGAGATGAGAGAGAGAGAGAGAGAGAGAGACTATCTATCTATCTATCTATCTATCTATCTATCTATCAGGGAGTGTGTGTGTGTGTGTGTGTGTGTGTGTGTGTGTGTGTACACACACACACACACACACACACACACACGTATACAGTGGTACCTCTGGTTACATACTTAATTTGTTCTGGCGGTCCGTTCTTAACCTGAAACTGTTCTTAACCTGAAGCACCACTTTAGCTAATGGGGCCTGCTGCTGCTGCCGGAGCACGATTTCTGTTCTCATCCTGAAGCAAAGTTCTTAACCTGAAGCACTATTTCTGGGTTAGCGGAGTCTGTAACCTGAAGCGTATGTAACCTGAGGTACCATTGTATATATAATCATTTGGAATCTCATTAACTGTTTCTTTTCTCATGAAAGGGAAACAGTAGCACCTGACCCCAACTGTGTTAAATTCCCCCAAGATTAAAGGTAAAATGGTCACATTCTGATTCCTGTAAATAATGGGAGCTGTGACCCATATAGAAGAAAATGCATGTGTCTGTCTGTGTGAGCACTGGTGGAACAGATATAAGGGATCTCAGAGCCCCCAAGCCTTTAAAGCTGACTCGGTTGTGTATGGCTACACTGAGATAGTCAAGGCAACTAATGGACAGAAGCCACAGTAGAAATTCCTAGCAGCACACAAGCATCTTGAGACACTATACTTCAACCTGAGCAGTCACAGTATCAGTTGTGAATAGGATATGTGTGGGAGACTAGGGCTGGACCTACACACATAGAAAAGCTACAGAAAAACACGTTATAAAAGCTCTTAATGGAAAATCCCATTGGTGACGGATCACTGCTCTACAGCGCCATCTGCTGTCTCATGTTTATAATGCAGTTATAACGATGAGGGTAGCTGAGCCCTAAGTTAAAGGATTGTGTTAAGTTACCAGAGATTCTGGTAGTTTGGGGAAATTCTCCGAGCTGAGCAGTGGCGCTGCTTGGAGGGGGGAAACAGGACATTCCGTGATCAAATCAGAAGCTGGGGTGGCTTCTGTAATTCTGGGACTGTCCTGGGAAAATCAGGACAGTTGAAGAGTATGCAAACCCAGTTTGGGATAGAACTTGACTGTGAACTTCAAACAACAATTGTGTAATGTATGCCAACTTGATCAAGTCTGAGACATAGATCTTTTCTTTGCAAAAGGTGAATGCGGGGACACCAGGACAAACAACCAAACCAAAAATGAAGGTTGAAACATCTATTTACTAACCAAGTGTCACAGGAAGGATGAAGAATAGCCCTGGAAATGCGGAATACAGTCATACCTCATGTTACGTTTGCTTCATGTTAGGCTCTTTCAGGTTACGTCTCGCGGTGACCCGGAAGTACTGGAAAGGGTTACTTCCAGGTTTCGCCACTCATGCATGTGCAGAAGCGCAAAATGACTTCATGCGCATGCGCAGAAGCTCCGAATTGCAACTCACACATGCGCAGACATTCCGCTGCGGGTTGCGCTCTTTTCATGTTGTGAACAGGCCTCCGGAATGGATCCTGTTCACAACCAGAGGTACCACTGTATAAGTTGGAGTAAAGGAATTATCCTAAACAGACTAATCCTTAATTCATACAGTAAGAGAATAGCGTACATACCCACCCAGCTCCAAGGACTTTCTCCCTTACATACACCAACTTCACTCATACATCTGGAATGTGGTTACCAAGCAACTACTAAAGCTTCTTCTTTTTTCTCGGGAAGTAACTAAGATTGCAAAACTGCTTAAAGTTAAACTTCTAACCAGTTTACAAACACAGCTTTACTAATAATTAAAGGATAGAACAGAATAAAGGGATTTGATACATGCTTTAAAAGCTTTGTATATAAATATATGCATAAATGTCTAAGAAAGTCTCTCCTCCTGCAAGAGAGGGGAGTGGTTGTGGTCGGGAGCCGGACTCCGCCTCAAGCAGGGGGCATTAGCCCCCTGCCTCCCACTCACCTGGCTGGCCTACGCCCATGGGCAGGCACCCAATCAGGTGCCTGCGAGGGGGCGTGTTTAGCAGGCCAAATTGCTGCGGCACCAGCCTTCCAGCCTCACTTTTCGTCGTCCCGTCGCGAGTCACCCACCCTCCACTCCCTTAGAGCTCAGGGTCTCAGTTTTCTTTTGGCCTTGCTATGGACCTTAGGTTGGTCGCCCTGGTTGTCCGGGGGGCCTGGTAGGAATTTTTCCATTTGGCATTAGGCTTTTTGGTTTTTTCGCCCACCTCGTAGCAATCGTCACAACTTTCGTGGTATTGGTGGGTAGGTTAGGCATTGGAATAATGTGTTGTGGTGTGTCGAAGGGCTAGGTGTGGCCATTGCCTATGCCTTCAATTTTTGGGTATTCCGTTAAAGGAATCTGGCGGTCGTGTATTCTGTCCAATGCCTGCTTGGCGGGAGGCCATGGCACGACCCTCGGTGACATCAGCGGAGAGCTTATAGTTGGATTAGCATCAACAGGCTCCACCTACTGGTGAATAAACCCCCCTGTTTTAGACTCACCCCTCTCTGAGGGGGTGGAGTCAGCTGACGTAATCCAATGCCTAAGCCAATACCTTTTCACTTGCTGTAATCAATAAAGTTGTGGCCTTTTCTTGCCCATTAACCTTATATCACGTGTCGTGTTTTCATTCCACTACGCGGGGATCGGGCCCTCGAACCACAATTATTATTATTTTGCTAGGTTGCCAAATGTACAAGCTGGTCATAGTGCTTCTGCTTTTCAGGGTTGCCAACTTACTAAAACTAAGTTTAAAAGTACAAAGTGCATTTTAATTGTGACAGGACTAGCTCCAGGAGGGTGCTGGATCCCATTACATCCCTTAAAACTGTGCATTCTAGCCTGTGCCTTCTAACACGGATCCCACCTGTTAGCACCCAACTGTCCTTGCAATATACTTGACAGTACAGTCCCTACATGACATGTCATGGCAGGCACTTAATTAGTACTTTATTGCAAGGCCTAAGGTTATATTGTGACAGAGGCATGAAAATATTGCAAAACCCCAAAACAAAAACCAACCCCTTCTTCCTGATATTTACATGTAAAGGGGGGGGGGAATCAAGCCTTCATTTCAGTGTTACGTGGATTTAATTAAAGCTAAAATGTCATTCATGTACATATCACAAGCATTTCCCGCCCCCGCCCCCAGGCACAGATGTCTGTCTGGTGCCAATATGCTGTTTATGTACTTATCTGTCTCAAGCACATGGCCAGGCACATATGCCCTTCTGTCAAAGACGCACGGTGCAGTCTGAAACTCACATTAGGCTCCTAATGAATAATATGCACTGGGGAAAAAGGGGGAGCAGAAAGTGCGGCTTTTGGGAACAGCATGTTTTAAAGCTACCTCTGAATTGCAAAAAAGGGAGGGAGAGGATGTTATGATAACGCCAGCATCTGTGGACGCCTGAATGGGAGTCTGAAATGCAACTGGATTTTTCGCAGATTTTGGAAGGGGTGTTTTTGGCACCATGTTTATTCCAAACCCTGGTGATGGTGACGTACAAGAGTGTGACTGCTGCTGAGGAACTCTAAAGAGCCGGAGCAGATGTTTGGCCTATTTAAACAGCATGAATTCTGAATATTCGCAATGTGGAGTGGAATATTCAATTGATTTGGCACAGAGACGCGGCATGTATTACCCTTACACTCCCCCCCCCCCTATCCACAGCAGCTTGCGATCCAAATCTTGAGAACCATTTAAAGTGCTAAATTTGACATATTTTTTAAAGGACAAAGGCCTTAAGATGCAGGCTTATGGCTATTGATAGCAACACTACTTCTATTTCTGGGCTTGAAAATAAATAACTGTACTTAGGAATCACCTGAAATACAAGGCAAGCACTATGATCCCCATAAGCTCCAACATTTATCCTATGAAAATACAGACGTCCTATTCCATAATAATAATTTCACTATTTATACCCTGCCCATCTGACTGGGTTGCCTCAGCCACTCTGGGCAGTTTCCAACACATATAAAAACATAATAAAGCATTAAAAACCTGCCCTGTGCAGAGCTGCCTTCAGATGGCTCGGGGATTGGATAATTCCATGTCCTCCAACATTTCTCTGATGAAAATAGGGATGTCCTATGGGGAAATGGGACATTCCAGGATCAAATTAGATACTGGGAAGACTTCTATAAATCCGAGACTGTCCCTGGAAAATATGACACATGGAAGGTCTGCCCCTCCGTCCCCCCCCCCCCCGCCATTTCAGAGAAAGCTTCCTATCTTATTTGAGTCAGGGTGAGCTCAACCACCACCACAATTTTCTTATTTTATATGTTTTGGAAAGTAGTTTGTCTGTTCTCTGTGCATTTGGACACCTAGAATCATAACTAAATCATAAATATCATAACCAAATTTTACATGGTGGCCCCTGGAGCAGGTTTTTGTCTATGTTTGGTTATAGTTAGATGCCATTTTGAATCAAGATGGCTGACTGAATAAAAACATGGCTTTAGTGTGGTTTGACTTAGGCCCAAATTAGTTAAATCTGCCCTAGCACTGTGCTGTTGTTTCTCACTGTTGCCTAGAAACCTTGGCAGAGCAGTTGTTGCTTGCTGGGCAATGACAAAATGAGGTTTTTGGGAGCTTTGACAATATGTCCTCATTGCCCCCATCCCTCAGTGTTGCTGCTTTTGGTGGTGGCAGCTGCTTTTCCTTCCATGCACTCACTCAACCAGGCAAGGGGGAGGCAAGCAAACTGGTAGCAGCATGATGGAGACCCAACCTTCATCCCTGCCCAGAGGGAAATGGCAGGTGAACAGGGTAGATGGTAGCTTCCTGCCATTATCCCTGCTTTCCTGCTTTCTCCTCTGCCTGCCCCAAAGAGCAAGTCAGTGAGGATGGTGAGGAGTAGCTGCTTCAGCTGCCTCTGCCTGAGATAGAATCATGGAGCCATAGAGTTGCAAAGGACCACGGGGGGATAGAAATGCAGGATTATAAATATTTTAAATTAAATTAAAGAACAGCAACAACAATGCACGTCGAGGGTTGGCCATGAGGCCTCTGCCGGTGCCTAGTGCCACCAGCCCATCCTAGCATACAGAATCCTAAAACAATTATTTCAGGCTTCGCACAGAGGCAACATAAAGAGTTTAAACCCCAATTTGTTGTGCTACTGAGTGAGATTAATGGTCAAAAGTGATATGTATATCAAAAAAAGGTCTGACTCTAGGCTGGCATGTGATCTGCAACCTTTCCCCTCTAATCCCAAATGTGTGAAGGCTGATTATTACTAATGTGTGAAGATAGGCACCCTTATTACTACAGCATATGGCCAGGGATGAACTACCCTCATATTTAAGCAGATGGCAGGGCTGAGAACTATAGAGAACTGCAGAGCCTAGTGTGCCCTGAATCCAGTTGTCATCCAAATAACATGTGTATCCATACCTTTGTTGACCCTTCTAAAGATTATCATGGCTCCTCCATGAGGACCTTTTGAGAACTGTGTATGTGTAAAAAAAAGTACTTGATGGAATGTCTGAGTCCATTCACAAACAGTCCCCACAGTTCCATAGATTAGCGAAGCCATCAGGTCACCTCAAGACTGAAACATTCAACTGAAAATTTAGTGAAGTGGTGCAACAAATCCACTTGAACCCCTCCCAGACATTTTATGGTTAGCAAAGTGATGAAATGCATTAAAAAGTATAGGACAGGCATCCCCAACCTTCGGCTCTCCAGATGTTTTGGACTACAGTTCCCATCATCCCTGACCACTGGTCCTGTTAGCTAGGGATCATGGGAGTTGTAGGCCAGAACATCTGGAGGGCTGCAGGTTGGGGATGCCTGGTATAGGATAATGATCAGTTGATGGTCAAACAAATCCAGATGAAATCAGGCTGAATGCTTATTGTCATATAAGCTCACCACAAACAAATTTGAATTATTGCTCAATGTCATGAACCAGCAGAACACCAAGGAAGGGGAAGAGGATCCCGGCAAGGGGTGTAGCCATGACTGGTACACACCAGGGCAAGCTGAAGATGGGGAAAGGGAGTTTGGGGATTTAGGTACTCACAGAACATCAGAGGACAGGAAAGGGGCAGCTGACAGTTCACAGGAGCCTGGGGAGGTAACACATCTCTGCAGACACAGCAAGCTCTAAGGCACCAGGAACAGCAGGAAGTGCACTCCAGGAAACTGAGGCAGGCAAGGGAACACAGCCCAGCTCACTAGCTGACGAGGTGGAGATCATGGGGCTCGTTAGGTCTGGGAGGCATTTGTGGTTGTGCAGCTAGATGAGGTTTAGGGCAGGTGAGGGTTACATGCCCATCAAGTGGAGAGACACAGCTGCTCAGCTGGAGCAAACCCAGATATGCCAATCCAAACTGGAAGGCTGAAAGGGAGGCAAGGCAGAAGCTCTGGGTCTGCTCAGCTTCCTCCATTGATGGACCATGGCTTGGCTGCTTTGGGAACTCCACTGGACTGTGACTTTGAGACTGACCCCAGGTTTTTTGATCCTGGAGCTTCCGCAAAGATGAGAACCTGCCCTGTTTGACTTTGGACTGTGTTGACTTTTTAGAATAACTACTTTCTAGTGTTGCCCTTGGGATCGTGCATACCAGAGGAACTTACCTCCAGGTATGGGGGGATCTTTTCCCTAACCCTGGAATGTTTTTTCTGGAAATTTTGTGGAAATTCTCCCTCCCCTATGAAGCTTTCCATTCCTGCCCCCCATCCCAGGCCTTTACATCCTGAGTACCTAGTGTAGAAAAATCTGTGATTTGTTATACAATATATGGTAACAAGAGAGTGGACTCAGTACTGTATAGAATTATTGTTTATGGAATTGCTCTGATTTAGTTTTAAATGTGAAGGCAACTTCCCTTCCTTTGCTCCTCTGATATTGTACCTATAGCTATACCTGTTGTTTTCTATGAATTCTGATTTGGTTCACAATTTGGGTCCATTCATTTCAAAATCTTTTTCTAATTCAAGTAGAAAAGCACTACACTATTAGATTTCCTTTTAAAAATCAGCACATGTAAACATATTGAACAAAACTGTGAGACCTCCAGAACAGATGGGAAAGTGGGACAAACAGATGGAAAAAAACTTCGCTTCCAAAAAAGCGGGGGTGGTATGTAAAATTTAAGGTACTTTGAATAGATACTGCATCAGTAGCTATAAAATCCTAAATCCCCAACAGTGCTATATATACTGTGCAATATACAATTTTAAAGAATTGTAAAGTGTGAAGCGTATGAGATAGGGAAGTTATATTTGTTTCTCAGTTGAATATATTTTATATGACCAGAACTACAACCACTTAGTAGTTTTTCTTGTGTGCATCTGCCCCCTGCCACTCTAAACAATACATTTACAGCACACTGGGACCAGCACCAAATTTAGGGTGGTGCAGGTGATTCCCCAACACAGGCGCCAAGCTGAGGGGGTGCAAATTAGTATTAGTCATAGTAGCAGTAGTAATAATGATAATAAACAATAAGTTTGTATTTATACAGATACCTACTGAGAATATCCAAACCAAAGCAACTGTTCCAAAATGAATTATTGTGAAAATACGAAATATTAAGCGAGTGGTGCCAAATTTTGTCCTTGCTCAGGGTGCCACACTACCAAAACCCCTGCAGGGATTACTGTTAGCCCATGTTAACAGAATCTTCTTTCTGTAATTGGGACTCCAAGTTCAGTGATCTATGTGCAGATCCACATGATAAATTTAAAGTGCACCCAATACACATTTAAAGTGCATTACTTTCCCCAAAGAATCCTGGGAATGTTAAGTTTGTTTTGCACACTTAAACTACAATTGGGTCATTTCCAGGGAATGACATTCTCTAGTTTTTTGCTGGCATAAGTGTACCAAAATTAGTAATTAATCACAATGTGTGTGTGTGTGTGTACATTCTAATGAATGTACTGCACTGTTTGCATGCACAGTGACTCTTAGTAAGATTTTAAATCTGAATATGAAAAACTCCACCAGAAGAATATGTAATTTTGAAGATGCATTTTTACAAGTTCCAGTAACTCTTTGCTTGCCCTGTGACTTCTTGGGTACAAAATTTCATTGATAATCAACTTCTCAAAAAACAGAGAACTGAGTTGCCTCCTACAAATTATTGCATATTTGATGTACAAGATCTGGAGAACAATCATTATATTCACTAATATTTCAGACAGAATGCTTTATTAAAAGAGCACAGGTGGGAGTATGTACTTTTAGCTCATTTGGAAATGAAGAATTAATTAGAAGTATAAACTTTTCAGATACTGACTCAGTAAGAACACCAGTGGGTGAATGAACATTATTAGGCATGTACACTCATGAGCACTGTATTACTAGCAATGGTTACAGCTCCTTTAAGTAATCCAGCAAAGGTTCCAGAGGTATGTCTTGTCCAGGACGGAAAGGTCGAAAAGCTTTATCAATTTTCAGTGGACTAAGGCACAGATCATAAATTTGGTTGTAGTTATGGATTAGACGCTTGGCTTTTTCTTTTTCCAACTTGCCTGTATGTATTAGAGAGGAAAAGAGAGAAAGAGGAAAAGAAAGAGAGAAAATATTATCTTCCCCTTTGGACAAAATCAGACTTGACTATTGAGCAAATGCAACCCTGGTGGTCTGTTCACACATAATATCAAAGCACAGGGTTAGCCAATGTGGTGCACTCCTGATGTTAGACTAAAGCTCCCATCAGCCCCAGCCAACGTGGCCAATGGCACAGGGGTGATAGGAGTTTTAGTCCCAATAAGATCTGGAGGGCATCACATGGCTACCCTTGTACTACATTTCAATTCTTTACATCACAGCCAGTTGAAGATTAAAAACAGGCTGCTGTTGGACCCCTCATTAAAAGCAATTTGGAACAAAAATATTTATTGTGTCATCCTAAATACTACCAAGGAGTGAGTTGATCATCTGTGCTCATAATTATAGGCCAGTAATGTGCTACTGCCTATTTTCTTCCCTTCAGACAATCATGGATAAATATGAGGTTGACATGAAATACAAGTCAAACACAAAAGCCATCTCCTTAGTGCAGCAGCCCCTTCTCCAACCACAACTATTCTTACCTGTGTTTTTCACATCACACAAATAAAGAGCCCTCTCCAGTTTTCTGAACCGGTCTATCCAGGCATCTTGTTCCTCAGCATCAATGGAGTCGTATGTGACCTCCTTCATTTGCTCCCAAGTCTTGCCAGCACAACGGTTGGACCACTCTTTGTCCTTTGTCCAAATTACATCAAATTTTCAAAAGTTTAGTATTTGTCAACTTTCTATGAAGATGGAGGAGGGGATAACATTCAGTTTAAAGTATTGGCTCCTTCAGATCCTCACTAGAGTATTTGGGTCAATTTATTGGTTAAAAATTGGGAGATTACATTATGTTTTGCTTCTATGACACAGTCATTTGTGTGATTTGGAAATTAGGGTCCAGTCACAGGTTATGGGAGTTAGAATCCAATAAAAATAACTGGAGGGCCATGAGATTTCCTATCTTTCTCTAAGAGTGTATTCATATGTGGGGAATATTGTTAGTTTTCCTGATTATAATGCTGTGGTTCTGTCAGATTTTATAATGTTCTTTTCACACCACACTACCTGTTGTGCTGTGGAATCATGACTTTTTGACCTAAATACTGGCTTGTTATACCAAATTTCAGTAGGTGTGGTGTGACACAACAATGAATGCCATTGAACATAATTGATATTCCTCATGAAAACAGCAGAAAGGAACATTATGCCAGTAAAGGTAAAGGGACCCCTGACAGTTAAGTCCAGTCACTAACGACTCTGGGGTTGCGGCGCTCATCTCACTTTACTGGTTAAGGGAGCCTGTGTTTGTCTGCAGACAGTTTTCCTGAGACATGTGGCCAGCATGACTAAGCCGCTTCTGGCGAACCAGAGCAGCACACGGAAACGCCATTTACCTTCCCACCGGAGCAGTACCTATTTACCTACTTGCACTGCATGCTTTTGAATTGCTAGGTTGGCAGGAGCTGGGACCGAACAACGGGAGCTCACCCCGTCAAGGGGCCTCGAACTGTCGACCTTCCGATCGGCAAGTCCAAACAGCACAGTGGTTTAAACCACAGTGCCACCCGTGTCCCTATTATGCTGGTATGCTGCCCCAAATTTCATTGCTTTACTCCTGCAATTTTCTGGGTTAAAGGGGCAGCAAACATATTTCTTTTCCCCTGGAATCAAATAACTTGGGAATAAATACTAAATATGCACTACATTCCATTAGTTTTCAAGAAGTGGCTTTTACATTGTAATGCAGAAACCTCAGGGAAATTGTCATATGAATGTAGCCCTAGACAGTACTGGGCAAATTGCTATCAACCTCATTTCCCTCTTCAGAGAAACAAGGCAGACAACAATGGTCTTTTTACATAGTTGCATTCAGGATGGGAGCAGATGAATGTGATAAACTCCTTTGGAAAGAAGAGTGATACAAATTTAATCACTACTACTACTATTAATAATTTCTGAGTTCTTTTGCTAGACAAGGTTCTAAGCAGTATTAAAGCTTTCAAGTACAATTTCACAGTCCCATTTTACAAACCAGACTTTCTTAACAATTTGTGGATGAAACAATATAGTTTTGAAAATACCTGAGAGTCATCTTCACTTTTCTCCTTGTTTCCTCCTAAAGATGAAAACAATTGTGAGGTATTTTATTGTTTATTAGTAGCTGAAGTTGTATGATTTCCATTTATTTGGAACAGGCCACTCTCAGATATGACATGAAAACTAGTCCTGTGAACTCTTAACACTAATGTGATTGGATAAGCTCAACTTTGATTTGGTTTTCAGCCACCTTGACCTTGAGTTACCTTCCTAGAAAAATGTTGGGAAACGTATTAATCATCACCAGACTTCAATGAGCAAACTGTGCTCTCTAGTGGCTCACTAAGTTGCTTCTTGTTCTATGACGGGGTCAGCAAACTTACCACGTCTTGGGCCGGTGTCTCCAGCGCCAATTATGCGGTGGGCCGGAGGGCGGGGGAACGCATGCCCATACGCATGCGCACATGCTATTTCCAGGTCAGAGGAGCACCGGAAATAGCTTGTGCGCATGTGCATAGGCATCCTCCAACCCAGATGTGCACAGGAAATAACGTGCATGTGCATGTGCACTGTCATATCTGAAAACCTACATTTCCCTTGCTTATACCTTTTTGGACTATATGGCATGGCAGCAGGGTGTGTATTGCCGTTAAGAGGGAAAAAGTAAGTGTGTGTGTGTGTGTGTGTGTGTGTGTGTGTGTGTGTGTGTGTTGAAATAGTAACACATGCCTGGGCTTAGAGAATGCTTACAGGACTTCTAGCCAAGATGTGAATTCGCCTTGGGCAATGGGAGATACCATATCCTGGACCAGGTCAAGGAGCTAAATCTGAATTAGGAATGTCCTTTAGCTGAACCACTAAAGGAGAGGCAACTCTGGTAGGTTTTCATAACAGGATGGAGGGGTGGTGATGGTAGCAAACTAGGATGGCATACAAGAAAACAGATCATTATAAAAGTGGAAAACGTGTAGCCTTTCATATAATGTTGGACTCCAACTCTCACCAACCCCATCTAATATGGCCAGTGGTCAGGGACGATAGTAGCCGAGTCAATAACATGTGGAAGGCCACAGATTTCCCATCCCTGCTCTATAAGATGTCATGTACGATGCAGCCACAGTTCCTCAACTAGTAGCCTTCTGCAAGTGCAGCTTGTTGTGACTTCTTAAGGAGAATAGTTCATTTTTTCCCTATTAAACTGTCACCCTCACCTACATCTGTCTCTTTCACTTATAATGTTTAGTAGCACTCAGTTCTGTAACCTTCAGTTTATATTTAAAGCCCTGTGGTGCTTGATCCTTGAGCAAAGAACTGTAATTTCTCATCTGCACTGATTGGACAATGTAGTAAGTTATGGATGGTAGGCCAGATTGTGAGGCATAAAATTAAATCGTGGGAAAGATGAATCAATTCCCAGGAATGAATAGCATTTCTAGTTGAGAAGACAGCTGGTTTGCCTGCAGCCAGATGGTTAAAGTTCAAGCCCAACTGTTGCATGCTGATCAGTCTCTGTAGCAATGATGGCTATTGGCTCAACTCCGTGCTTAGTCACCTCCTGAATATTAAGTATCCCAGAGAGCTTTCTAAAGATGATTAGATTAATTCACTGCCTAAGTCAATGTCTCACATCCATCACTCCTTTCACAATTTTCTTTAAAAAGAACCAAAAACCCACAATTAGCTAGCACTCTGTAAATCACATGCCCAACATTATAATTGTTTTAACAGGTGCATTGTAGTGCCTTGAGGAGCAGTATTATACTACTTATTTCATAGATCTTGTGGAAGTGTTTTATAATACCACCTCTGTCATCTTTCTAAGAGTGCAACATGAAGTACCCAGCAATTCCAGAACAGAGTCTGAAAACTGTCTTCTACTTTTTAATACCTAAGTTTAGATTCAGATGTGCAAGCTAATGGAAGATAGACCTATATGGATTCTTCATGTTGAGAAGCACTTTGAATGGCCAGATGGTGTAGAGAGATAATTGTTGTCACCATCATTCCCTGCTGAACAGCTTTGCTGAATGTATTGGGAAATGAATCTGGTCTAGTTAGATCTTTGTCCCGATCCAGGTTATTTATAGGCAGAATGTTCTCTGGATTTCTCCCAAAGCAATGCATAGGAACAAGGCAATTGTTATGTTTACAGGATGTTCATAGTTCTCACATGATAGCCTCTCTTTCTGAAGTATTTATCAAGGATGAATCACTCTAAGTTAGTATTTTTCATTTGTTAATTATGTTAGTAGCATGAATGTATTATATTACTAACAACTCATCTGGATTCTTTCACCTCAAGCAAACCTTTCACCTCCTTGGGTGAGACTTCCCACGTACATTCCAAGTGGATTCCAAGTACATGGATTCCAAGTACACTCCTCAGTGCATGTTGAAGTGCTTCAGTTTAGTGAAAATAACTTGCCCATTTAATTACTGAGAATTTCAGGGAGTGGTACCCTAACTGAAACTCCTCTAAGAAAGCCCAATGAAATTTCCTTAGTCATTATACCATGTAATTCTTGCAGAAAGTGATGGTGTAGGAAATCCCCAATAATTCTGTCTGAGGCAAGTTCTGGACTGTGATATTAAATTCCAAAGTGAGCTTCTGTGATTTGAAGGAGCAGCAAACTGTCAAGATTCATACTATCTTCTCAGTGAAGATGTTCCATCTTCAGAGCTGATTAGCAGAGCTATTGCTAATTTTTGTTAATATATTGAATCTGAACTCGAGTCAAGGAAAACTGTTGGCTGTTAGGATTGTACTCCTCGTCTTCCTAACATTTTAATTTTTGCTGCAGGAGGGTATTAGGAGATAGTGGAAGTGATCATCCACCATTGCAGAGGACCTTGCTGCTCTGATGAAACCATGGTGATTGAGAACCTGTCACCAGCTGTCTTCCTACTGGTAGTATCAAGCACAGGCCCCTGAAATGAGGGTGCTGTGATGGCAGGGCAGAACAGAGCTCTGGATCAACTGGATCCAAAGTTTCTCCAACCCTCTGAAAGGGGCCTGATGGGCTCTTCCACTTCCTACAAATGATATATTTCAACAGCCTTCTCCAGAAATATAAAATGTTGTTGCCACCTTGTAATATTTAGGTATGACCAGAATAACAGCAACTGCATAGCTTACTTCTGCAGACAAGCAGAGCAGAGTTGATCCCAGCCTGGACTTTCTTCAGAAACTCCACAAACGTTTTCCATCTACATGAGAAAACATCTCAAGATAAATGCAATATTTGAAAGCGTATTTCCTGTTCATTAGGTTCTCCTTCACATCTTTCCATATTATAGTTACAGAGGGAGATTATATGTAAGCAAAATCAAGACATTAATGTAATGTCCATTATAATATACATAATATTATATACAGTAATATAAATTGCCCTGCTTTGCTCTGTGATTAGCTCTCTTGTTTTTGCATTATTTGAATCTTCTATCATTCTCAAATGTTCACCTTTTTCTCATTCTCCTATTTATGTACAGGTATTTATTTAAGGGATTTTTTGAGAACATATTCTACAAAGTGGCTCACAATTTATTTAAATACAAAATAAATCTTATATATATATATATATGTTATAGCAATATTAAAAACCAGCAGACATAAAACAATAACAATAAATTCAGCCAGACATTGGCATACCAGTCCCAATTTATAGCCTGAGTTAGCTAGTAAAGATCACAGACAAAAAAATGTTAGCCTTCAAACCCTGGTGAAAGGATGGGAAAGATGAGGCTGCCTACATCGAAATAGATCAGATTCCATAGTTGTGGGGCAACCACTAAGAAGGCTCTGTTACAAGTACCTGTAAAACTGATTATATTCACTGGTGGACACCTAAACAGGCCCTCTGGTCCCAAACCAACACTTTGACTTTTCCTTCTTCTGCAAGTCCTTTCTTATGCAGATTTTCTTATTAATCCTTTATTTATCTATTTAGTAATGTTTTTCTGATCTCTTCCCTGTGCTTCATTCTACGACACTTGTTCTTTATAAATTGGTAATTGTTGGAAAATTCTGCTGTTTGCCACTGGTCTCGTAAAGCTTCATTAACCTTTGACCCCGAAGGCATAAAACCAGCACTCCACTTTGGAACCAGTTTGGAGTCAGTTGGATGAGGTTGGGTTTCGACGTGTCCTTATGGCCTCCCAGGGTGAGTGTTGATTACTCAGTTTGGGAGGGCAGGAAAAGTGGGGTTTGCAGCACAAGACTTTGGCATCAGTTTTGGAGGGGGGCTTTTCCTGAATTTTGGGGTCATAGGTTAATGAACAAGCCTACTAAAATATAAGGAATTACTTTGTCAACTTTGATTACATGTCTGGCATTTACTCTAACATGCACACATATGATGTTCCCCTGATTTTTGCCAGAAGCTGAAATATCTCTTTTAGTCAAACCAGTAGCTCATTTAGTCTGTCAGTAATGATTATCAGGAAGTGTATTGCCCATTGTTCTTAGCAGATGGTGTGTTGTCTAGGTTCAAGCAATGGTCTTTCCCAATTATGTTACCTAAAAGCTGACCCAAGGGACACTGAGAAATGATTCATACCTAGAATCTCTTTTGCACAAGGCAGGTACGGTAATCTGTTACTGAGCTAGGATCCTTATTGGAGAACCTTCTAGGGAGTCAAGGGCAGACTCCATAACAAAGGAAGCAATGGTGCTTAAGAAGTTAATCCTTTGGTTATTCTATTTAATGCAGTCAAGAAATCTATGGACTTCCTCCTGGAGTTGTTTCTCAGCTTATTTTTTCACATCGTATTCACTTTCCATGACAGGTTAAAGAGAGAGCATTACTTTGTGCAATGAGATTAATCTTGCATGACTGCTATCACTCTTGGTGGTGTATTGATCTTAAGCACATTTAATCACAAAATGGCTCAGAGCTAGATTCTTGCTAATTACTGAAGAGTTTCATTCACAGTGGAAGCAGAGATTAAAATGGGTAATGCATAACTAAACCAATGACTCTGGCACACCCCATAGGTTTGTTTTGTTTATATTGGATTTAAAATCTTTAAAAATGTAATTCTGGGTATTGCTTTGCTAAATCATTTTTCTTATATTTGGCTTTGCTAAATGATTTTTCGGGTTCTCCTTCATGGAGAGCACATGTTGTGGTGGGGGCAACCATGACATCCCCTGTTTCTGGGCGGGTTAGTATGGATGGCCAAGAATCTGATAAGGCATCTCCAATTGTTGCTGGGGAGAATTCAATGTTGCAAAGTTGATTGACTATTGGGGTGCTATTTATTCCCTGCGCGCAGCATTGAGCTTCCTCTTTTCGCTGCGTGCATCAGATTACCCGCCCACCCTCCCTATATTTAGGGTTGTTCGTGCTGACCTTGCTATGCCTCTCATGGGGTCGTCTGCTTTGGGGCAGGGGCCTGATAGGAATTTTTACCATTTGGCTGATTGGCTGGTGCCATTTGGTTTTTGCCTACTGTGTAGCAAATCGTCACAACTTGTAAGGTTGCAGTTAGGCATTGGTTAATTTTGGTTGGGGGGGGGTATGGTTGGCTGTGCCAGCCCCTCCAATGATGCTGCTGCAAGGGTATTCCAGTAAAGGAATCCAGGGGCTCGCCATGCTCTTGTCTGAACCCCTGGCAAGGGGCTAGGGCCACACAAGCCCCTGGGAGCATTTGGGGAGAGGGGAAAGCCTGGCCAGCATGAGTTTGACCAAGCTGCAGGAGGCAGTGGAAGACAGGAGTGCCTGGCGTGCTCTGGTCCATGGGGTCACGAAGAGTCGGACACGACTAAACGACTAAACAACAACAGCAATGAGAGCCTGGCACCCAGCTCTATTCTCTCCCCAAATATGTTTACCCTTACTGACTTTCGCAGGCTTGCAGTTGTCAGTTCTGTTCTTACCTCTAAGTGGGAACAGATAGTCGCTAACCAATGCCTAGGCAACCACTCACATACTGTAATCAATAAAGTTGTGGCCAAAATTATGCCAAAAAACCAAAACAAAAATTTTGTGTGAACTGTGTCTTTATTTCAGGGTGTCCTGGGGGTCCTTGACATGCAAAGCCAAATATATTTGGAGGGTTTTTGCTATGGTAGGGGAGCTTTGGCAAGCTAGTGTGCAGTTGCAACTTGTTTATTATGTGTTTAATTTAGCAAAGGAAGACATAGGCATTAACACAGAGCTATAGTAAGATCTGTGCATTATGGACAGCAGCATTCAAGAAGCCGCAAAGTTTCCCTTGAAAAGATCAGCAATACAAACTAAGCAGAAGGGCACAGTCATACTATATGGTGAAAACACGATTTATTCCTCAAATTTAGCACGAGCCAAGTTATAGACCGTGTATCACATCCAACTAGGTTCTACTGAGAGTAGACCCATTGAAATGAATGGACATGAGTTAGTCATGACAATTAATTTCATTGGGTCTGCTCTGAATAGAACTAACATTGAGTACAACCCAGTACTAGCAGGGAGTATTAATGGTTGATATTGTACTAAGGATTCATAGCCACTCTATATGGGTGCCAACCAAGTGGTACAGAGAGAACTAAAACCTTGAACCTCACAGGACTAAGCTCTTATATTGCACCTTCAGACTCCTCGAAAAAGGGCAAAAATGTGATGGAGTCTTTTGCAGGTATGCATGGCAATGACAAGTGTGATAACCTTCAGATCTAAATCTTTGAAAATGTTTAAGTGGTGGCTATCAGTGGAACCCTCCATAAAAAAGAACCACTTGTTCATCTGTTCTAGCTCAATATTGTCCTCAGTGATTGGGGACATTCCTAACCCTACCTGGAGATGCCAGGGATTGAAACTGGGATCTTCTGCATGGAAAGCAGATGCTCTACCACTGAGCTATGGCCCTTCCTCGTTGCATTTTTGCCATTCCTTCTTTCTCCATCACTGTGTGGCACAGCTGCACTCAACAAGGACCAGACTACAAGTTTAGTGGATAGACAAGACAAAACTCGTCCCACCACCCCTTGCATGGGATGTCTTCTTGGCCTTGTAGGAGTCAAACTTTTGCGCACTCTGACTGAAATAACAAGGGAAGGAATGCATGCTATCTGGAAAATTGGTGGTATTTGGACAGAACCACCCAGCTGCTCTCAATCCAGCAATACACGGGCTTATGCTTTCTCTCCAGAAGCCCAACTCTCTAATTGTATTGCCACATTCTGGGTCTGTAGGATCAAGATGCACACATAACGTACTGAAAGGAAGGAAGCATCTCAATAAAAACTCACTCTATCTTGCCTCTTTTGCCAAATTCACAGGTGCTAACCAAAGCTTCCAAGATCCCAGTGGGCAGAGTTAGTCCGTGCTTTTTGCAAATGACCTCTGTCTGCAAATAAGATAAGTTTTGTTACTGAACACTGCTAGCACATCACAAGATAAAAACAAGTTTTAAGAAATAAGGCTCCTATGAAGTACTATAGTCAATGGGCATACACAACGAAGAAGAGCAAACTATGGCAATGCATAACAAAATATTGTTTTGGGAAAATTGTATTTTTTTTCAAGCAACTGTCATGTGAAAAGCATAGTCCCAATCCAATCTGGTGCTTTTCAGCTATGGAGACTGACAGAAATCAAGAGAACCCGAAGGACCCCTTGTTGACTTCATGCACCTCCAAACTAAGACCTTCTACATATGCTGTGTATAACTATGAATGCTTGAAAGAAATATATATTTGTTAGACTAGCAAAATGCCTCCTGGTAAAAGGATTATATACTGTGTGTTTCTCCATAAAAGTTTATGAATTTATGTGCAAAGTAAAATAAATATAATAAGGGGACTACAGTCAGTAACATTTTTTAGGTAGGTTAAACCCACCTTTCACACTGGGACCAGCAACACATGGAACTAAAGGTAAAGGTAAAGGGACCCCTGACCATTAGGTCCAGTCGTGGCCGACTCTGGGGTTGCAGCACTCATCTCGCTTTATTGGCCGAGGGAGCCGGCGTACAGCTTCCGGGTCATGTGGCCAGCAGGACAAAGCTGCTTCTGGCAAACCAGAGCAGCGAACAGAAATGCCATTTACCTTCCCGCTGGAGCGGTACCCATTTATCTACTTGCACTTTGATGTGCTTTCGAACTGCTAGGTTGTCAGGAGCAGGGACCGAGCAACGGGAGCTCACCCCATCACGGGGATTCAAACCGCCAACCTTCTGATCGGCAAGTCCTAGTCTCTGTGGTTTAACCCACAGTGCCACCCGCGTCCCTCACACATGGAACTACTTAATACCAAATCAGAACAGTGGACTATTTAGCGCAGTATTGCATAGAACAGGGACTTAATTGTTTGTTCAGACCAGCTTCTGAGTTGTCTCCTTCAGGTTGGACATTTTGTTTTATGTAGAGTATGTACATGTTGTCTTGTCTATATCCTGCTCTCGTGATATTTGGTATCAGCCAGGTGTGTTCTCATGGGATAAGAATGGACCTCCCCCTTCATTGGAGGTGCTCTGATGGGGAAAGAGAAGGACTTGCTGTGATGTAAAGAAATTGAAGGTACTTTTTTTCACCTTTGGTGGACGTGCCCAAGGATTAAGGCTTTCTGGGAAATGATATATAATGAAATGAAAAAGGTATTTAAATATACCTTCCCTAAGAAACCAGAGGCCTTTCTCCTGGGCATTGTCGGCCAGTCAGTGCAAAAGAAAGACAGAACATTTTTTATATATGCTACAACAGCGGCAAGAAAGCTCATCGCAAAGTATTGGAAGACACAGGATCTACCCACCTTGGAAGAATGACAGATGAAGGTGATAGACTATATGGGACTAGCAGAAATGACTGGCAGAATCCGAGACCAGGGAAAAGAGATGGCGGAAGAAGATTGGAAGAAATTTAAGAACTATCTTAAGAAATACTGTAAAATTTATGAATTTTAGAATAATGTGGTTTTTAAAATCAAATGGAGTACAGCTGTAAAGATTAAGTGAAAGGAAAGTAAGGATGATAATTAGATAAAATTAAGGGTGAGGATTTGCTGAACTTAATTTTTGAAATGGGAATGCAGAAAGGGAAGGTATGAGGAGGTCAGTGAAATAAGTTTTAAGAAAATAAGGTATTGAAACTATACTTGTTCTTTTTTATGTTATTTTTGTTTGTGTTTGTGTGTATTGATATGTTTGTTATAATTTGTAAAATCTTAATAAATATTTATATATATAAAAAAGAGAAGGACTTGCTGTGGATATGGAAGGGAGGTCTTCGTCCTACAAAATCCCAAGTTACCTCATTCCTCCAGCACATGCCCCCAAAGCAGTGTGAAAAGGACACCAGCCCTCAAACTGAATTTCCCTCCATAAGAACCTAAGAGAGAATGGGTCTATTCCTCAGTTATTTCTTTGATCAACATTATCTACTGGCAAGAAGGTAGGGTTGGCACATGTCTGGAATATCCTGGACATAGCCAGGATTCTGCCATCTGTAACAGCATCCAGGTGGAAATTGCTAAAGTGTTCGGGAAAATCTGGACATGTGGCAACCCATGTAGATTTTGTTGAATTTCCTTTAAAAAAAGTTTTTAAACTTCTTCTTTTTTTTGAGATCTTGCAAAAAAATGGGAGTTAACTTAGCACCCCCCCTAAAAATATGAAATATGGCAACCCTACAAGGTGTATGGCAGAAAAAAACCATTTTGTTACTAATAATCCATTCCATTCCTTTATAGTGGGAAAGCACTTCCTGAATATACAACTAGGCTTGTAAGCCACAGAATCTATTTTTACCTCAGAGGGTGAAAGAAGACCGGAGCAAGTCTTATCCTGTAGGCTCAGCTCTCCTTTATGTTCCTTCAGGGTCTGCTTCAAGGCCTGGAAGGCATCTTCCGGAGTCCAAGAGCTGTGGAATGATAACGCATGTAACGAAGGGGCAATTAAAATGGTAATTGCAGTTACAGCCCTATAGCTCACTTCTGACATTTACAGAAGTTGTATGAGTGCTTTCCGAAAGACCTCCATCTGAGAGGCCAATGGGGCAACTTACTCAGTAATGCAGAGCACCTGGTAATAAAGCCATAGAGTATTACCACAAGGTGAAGAAGGATTAAATGTGAAACAAAACAGCCGAGAAATCTAGGCTTCCAGACAGCTATGACATCATAGCTTACAATTCACTCATGGAACTGCAGGAAGTTCCTTGTGAAAAGGAGAAGGGCTAAGCCTGGTCAAAGCTTCCTGGAAGCTACAATCTTTAATCCGGAGTTGGAGAAGATTTTTCAGCCTGAGGGCCGCACTCCCTCACAATCCACCTTCTGGGGGCTGCAGGGCCACAGGCAAAAGTGGGCACAACAATAGGTGTAACACTTACTTTTGTACAGCAGGCTGCATTCCCTCAGCTGCACACAAACCAGAAGATTTTACACGCCCATCTCTTTGCAAACAAGCAAGAGACATTATTTACTCTGAGTAGAACCTAGGGGGATGCAGGAACCCCACCACTGATTTCGTGAAATGGTGGGTTTATAACAACAGTTGATATTACTGCAGATATTACAGCCAATGCTTAATGATGAGAGCAGAGACCAGGAAAGTATGTGATATAGCAGATATGTCCCTAAGGTCATTCCCATCCAGATGAGGTACGCCAGTTTATGATGGATGAATACTTATAAGCAGACTCTGACCAGCATCCTGGCTATACTTATGTTTTAAGAGACGCTTCAGAGCTCAGCTGCCAAAGCAGCAATATATATATCTCACATAAATGCACACAACTCCTTGCCAGTCTTCTTTGCCAAGGTTAATTAAGGGAAGTCTGTATAATCTCCACTGATGCGTCCCAGCAGGCTGCAACGTAGGTGTTCACAGACTCCAAATATGTTTCGTTAGCGGAGATTTTGGATGGCTGCAAGATAAAATCTGTCCTCTTGAGTACTACATGTTGTTGTTTTTTGTAAATGTCACAAGTGAGCCAATTTTTCATTTGGAATCCTTTTGAGTGGCTTATAATTACTGCACCTATTAGATCCTGACCAGATGGAAAGTAAGACAGGAAGATTGTCAGAAGGGTGAAGGAGTTCGGATACATTGCTCATTTATTAACTGTAAGGAGTATACTGAAATTTAAAACAGAACCTTTTGCAATGATTCTCCATATTTTGACTCTTCCTTGGAAGGGCTTGTGTTTGCTGTGTCTTGCTTGCTGCCACTGGCATTAAAAACTGGAGCAATTTTTCATAATTTACCTGCATGAAAGACAAAAAGGTTTATTTTTGAAACACAGCTTGAAAGCAGGGTTTTAAAAGAAACTGTCAAGAAAAGACTGATAACATCCGTTGAATAAACTTCATTGATCACATATTTGAGATATTTGTGACTATAACCAATAAAAGCTCCCTTCTGTCCCCTTCCCAAACCCTAGTAAGTGCTGGGCTTTGGGAAGGAGGTGTGAGGGATCTGACAGGATCCTAGAGTCCTCCTATCTCTTTCCCAAAGCCCAATTAGCCCTTTCCCAGTTTTGGAAAGGAAGAAGGAGGACTCTAGGACCCTGCCAGAGCATTGCACCTTCTTGCCAAAGCCTATTGCCTCCCTTACCCAGCTTTGGGGAGGTGGCAAAAGGGCTGGAGGAGGAGTGTCAAATTTTGGGCTCACATAGGGTGCCATATTACCAAGGTCTGTTCCTGTTCAACTATGCAGAACATTCTTTCCCCACCTATCTTCTCCCCCAACCCTATACTGTATACAACATCAAAGTCTCACATCAAATGTAACTGATCTGTGAGAAGTACTTTATGATCTGAAAATAGAGATGATGTATGTACTTCTGTAACCCAAGAAAATCTTTAATAACAACACTATTAGCATTCTAAGTTTAAACACTGTTGCTCAGTTCTGCTGTACATAATTAAAAGGGTTGCATGGATATAATGGTTTACAATGGCTGAGAAAATAGTTTTTGACCCCAAAAATAAACAGCCCACCTTAATTTCAGAGTTAGAATCTGACCTATAACATCAATATTCCAAAAGTACAGGCAGGTCTTAAGAAATCCAATCTATTGAGCTCAACATTATTTTTGTTTAAAATGTTGTATTAACGTACCAGTTCTTGGTCATTTGCTTTTGAAAATCTCTTGAAAAGGAGTTTGACAGTGGGTAATTGCAGAGGGACTTCATACTTTAAAAGCAGATGGCTCAGCTGTGCCTGAGGAAGAAGTCTTGAAACTCTGGGATCCAAAACCTTACATTCTTCCTGGAGTTTTTCTAATGCAGTCAGGTTCAAAGGGCACTGCTCAAGTTCTTTTCTGAGGATAGCCAGAAGAGAATCATTCTCTTCATCCATTGGTTTTTGAGCGATATCCTGAGAAAAGGAATGCTTTAAAGTATGTGTAAGGTCTAGCAATAAAATTATTATTTGATTTCATATCTCTCATTTACCCCAAGGTCCCATACTTTTAATGCATTTACATTTACGTGAACTGCTTTATAAACTCTCTGGGCAGAAATTGGGGACAAAATGGCAAAGCCATGAAGTTTCGCATTCCTACATGTGTGGTGGGATGATGAGGGGGACATTACACTTACACAGTAACACCATACCAGTTTCCTGCAAGACAGCTAGCTGTTCCCCACAGTTTCTGTAGTCAACTCCTGTAGAGTTGAGTCCTCACTTTCTTCACTGAAATTCTGGAAATTTCCCTCCCCCACTTTTAATTCTCTTCAGCCTCCCTGATTGAAAGTATGGAAGAACAGTTAAGATGTGTGAGGTATGCAGTCTCCCTAGGGCCCACTTCTGAGTGACATGCGTCAGATTATGCTGTAAGCGTCTGGAAACAGCCAACCACCCTGATCCTAATAGCATTTACTTGCAAGTAAGTAAAAAAAATAAATAGTGTCACATTTTTCCAGATATGTCTGTTTTGGATCAAACCCTTGATTTGGCCTTAAGTATTTTAAAACACTCTAATATGAAAAATGCCCAATAGTCACAAGCCAAACACCTGAAACTGCAAATTGCTTCGATTATACTTAAGTTCAGTCACCTGTTGTCTTTCAAGTTGCTTTAAGATCTGAGTTTCCATAGATGGTTTTTGTAGAGTATGAATGTAGGACAAAGACTTGTCACCAGAGGGAGCAGTGACACAATGTGTATTCAGTGGTTTTAAACCCTTGGATAACAAACAAGCAGTTAGAAAAGATGCAATCCAAGATACACATTCATTCTGTAAAGTAACTGTAGGTACTGAAAACACTTTGCATGAGGGAAAAGAGCCCTAAAGTTCAGAAAACCTCTTGCATATCAAATATTATATTCTTTATAAACAAACAGGAGTTATGCAAGGACTGGAGCGATCTGGGTTTAAATACCAGTTCAGTCATGAAGCTCACCTTTGGCCAGCCACTCTAGGCTTAGCCAAGGAACTCAGGGAAGCCTAAGATCTCTCTAGGCTAAATGATAGTGAATGCTTTGTTTTGTAGCTTTGCAGATTTCCTAGGACTTTTTTGCACAAATATGACACTCTCCTCTGCATCATATATGTAACTTAACTGGTGGCAGTTACTCTGAAAGAGGTATACCCCCCATCCTTTCTTTCAAGCATTCTTTAAGTTACCTGGGATCAGTGCTTTTTTGGGGGGGGTGCAGGAAGTTGCATACTGTCAGGGCTGCCGCCCAGTCCCAGCTCACATAGGACCAAGTCAGCCAGCGTTCAGTTTCAAAGTGTCTTTATTGGATTACAGGTTCCATTTCCAAACTGCAACGTGCAGCCCTACTTCTTCTAGGTCAGAACGACGAAGACCCGTCTGAGTCTCCGCCTCTAGCGCACCAGCTTAATACCCTAGCCTTGCTCCACCTCCTGCGCCTTTCCTTCCGTCTCTGGGTCCTCCTGCCCCCCTGGGTCTCTCTTTTCCTACTCTCTTCTGACGCGGACCCCCCTGACCCTTCCGCCTCCTTGCGGCGGGCTTTGGGACTCGGTTCACTCTCTGGGCTGCTGGCTGCGCCAGCTTCCGTTACATTTGAACTTGGCGCGCGCGCCCAACTCTCCACTTTCCTCTTGATCGTTTCCTCGCTCCCCGAGGTGGGCGTGACTACTCCTGACTCATGCCCTCCCTCCTTCTGAAAGTCTCCGGAGCCCGATATCTGGTCCCCTTTCTCCCCGCTGCTCCCGGCTGGGAACGTGGGTCCCGATCTCCAACTGCTGCTTTCTGATCCCTCTCTGGACCCTTCTTCCTGGGGTGTCCCCCTGCTCTCCCCCCTTGCTCTGGCTGCTGGCGCTCCCTTCTGGGAATCCTCGGACTCGCTAGACAGGCTCGGTGATCTCGGGTCGTCATCCCCACTCATCCTTCCTTCGTATTCCTCCCCCTCGCTCTCTGTCTCCTCCCTTCTCTGCGTCTCTGCTCCTGAACCCCTGACATCCATCCCCCCCTCGAAGCCTCCCCTTCCCCCCTCCCCGCTTTCAAGGGTGGTTGGTGGGTGCTCCGTCATCACGGGAGTGAATGTCGGATACAGTTCGCTCCCCGTTGCTGGCCGCCAACTGAAGACCTCCGAGTCTTCCTCCCCGCGTTCGTCAACGGTGGTCTCCTCCGCCTCCATCTCGGTGCCGCCGTGCTCGAAACCAAGGTCCTCCCCGCAAACGTCCATG
Source organism: Podarcis liolepis (assembly GCF_965112155.1). Classification (NCBI taxonomy): domain Eukaryota; kingdom Metazoa; phylum Chordata; class Lepidosauria; order Squamata; family Lacertidae; genus Podarcis; species Podarcis liolepis. The sequence goes on from NC_139559.1 coordinate 60,087,244, forward strand.
TCCGTCTCTGCGTCTGTCGCTGGACCTGGTGTCTCCTGCCACTTCCGGCGCCACTGCTCCTCTGGCCGATCGTCCCACCAATACGAGTTGTCGGACGCCGAACCCTCCGGTGACCCCTCTGGGGAACGTGTGCGCGGTGCGGGTTCCCCTTCCGAGTCGAAGCCATGGAACGTGCTGGAGGAAAGCGTGGGTGTGAACAACCAGTCGTCGAAGAAGCCCGCTGGCATAGGTCTGTGTGGGAAAAGGGCATGAAACTCATCCTTGAGCAGGGGTTCCTCCAAGGCGTAGTCCGGCACCCAGCTATTAGTACTGGCCCGGGTGCCCTCCCTTGCTAGTAGATATTCTACTCCGTCTTCCCCCCATCTGGAGTCCAAAATCTCCGTGACTTCGTTGATGGGGTCCTGCTGTGGCAATCTTCCCACCTCCGTCCGCTCCGGAGACTGACTCGGTGCCGTTCCTGGTTCCTGGAACCTGTGCGGTGCCCTGTAGGGAGTGAGCACCGACCTGTGGAACACCGGATGCATCCTGGAACCCTCTGGTAGCACCAGCCGGAAAGCCACCGGGTTGATCTGCGCTTCAACTCGGTATGGACCGAGTTGCTTGTGCCCTAGCTTCCTCTTGGCTAACGATCGGGTCGGCACCGCGTGGGCTGCCAACCAGACCCAGTCTCCCACTCGGATCTCCTCGCCAACTCGCCTGTGCTTGTCAGCTTGGACCTTGTATGCGTGCTTCGCCAGCTCCAGCTGCCGTCTGAGTTGATCGTGGACCTCTTGCAACTCAGATGCGAAAGCGTCCGCCGTCTGTGGTTCCCCTTCCCCCACTCTGTCCAGTCCCGGGAAGGTTCTGGGATTCCTCCCATTGTTGGCGAAGAACGGCGTCACCCCTGTGGATACGTGTTTCGTGTTGTTGTAGGCGAATTCGGCGAGCGGCAGGTAATCCACCCACGTCGCCGGCTGTTGATTGGCATAGCATCTCAGGTACTGCTGCATGATGGCATTGACCCTCTCCGCTTGCCCGTTGGTCTGCGGGTGCCTTGCCGATGTCAGGTTGATCTTGACGTTCAGGAAGCCCATCAGCTTTTGCCAGAAATTCGAGATGAACTGGCGTCCGCGGTCGGACAGTATAGACCGTGGCAGCCCGTGCACTTTGAACACGTGATCTATGAACAATTTGGCTGTTTGTTCTGCCGTGGCCACCTTCGCACACGGTATGAAATGTGCCATCTTGGTGAACAAGTCCACCACCACTAGTACAGCTGTCTTGCCTCTCGAGCTGGGTAGATCCGTGACAAAGTCCAGGGCCACCCTCTCCCATGGTTCAAACGGCGTTTGCAGCGGTTCCAGCAGTCCCGCCGGTGGTTTGTGCACCGGCTTGGCCCTCTGGCAGGTGTCGCACCTCGCGACGTAGTCCGCGACTTCCCCCCTCAGTCTGGGCCACCAAAAGTCTCTTGCGACCAATTCCACCGTTTTTTCTGTGCCAAAGTGCCCGGCCGTGGGTGCGTCGTGCAGCTGCTGCAGTACCCGGGCGCGAAGTTCGTCTCCCGGCACGTAGACGGCCCCTTTACGTAAGAGCAAGCCGTCTCGTATCTGGAACTCGTCGCCCTTCGCCGTGCCCTTGTGCACCTCTGCCATCTTCGCCTGCGCGAATGAGTCGTCCGTCAACGCCCTTCGCACCGCATCCAGGTCTACTGTGGCTGAAGCGCACGCCCACGCTGTTGGCGCGAAGATGTGCATGGCCGCCGCTGGCGTCGCCTCTTCGAGGTACTGCGGTTTCCGGGACAGGGCATCCGCCATGATGTTGGTGTCGCCCGGGACGTACTCAATTCGGAAATTGAAGTCAGCAAAGAACTCCGCCCAACGGATCTGCCTCTGGTTCAGGAACCGAGCCGTGCGCCAGTGCTCCAGATTCTTGTGGTCCGTGCAGACCTGCACCGTGTGCTTGGCGCCGATCAGGAAGTGCCTCCACGCCTTGAAAGCTGCATGAATGGCAAGCAGCTCCCTATCCCAGATGGTGTAGTTCTGCTCCGACTTGCTGAGCTTTCTGGAGTAGAACGCCCCCGGCCTCCAGACCCCCTGCGGGTCCTTCTGCAGCAGTACCGCTCCCACTGCTCTATCGGACGCGTCTGTCTCCACCCTCAGCGGTCTGCTGGGGTCGATATGCAGCAGTTGCTCTTCCGACGCGAAGAGACGCTTGAGTGTCTGAAAGGACCGCTCCGCCTGCTCCGTCCAGATGAATTTCTTTTTCTTGGAGCTTAGCGTGTCCGTAATAGCTGCCGTCTGCATCGCGAACCCCTTGATGAACTTGCGATAGAAATTGGCGAATCCGACAAACCTCTGGACCTCTTTCCGGTTGCGCGGGCTCTTCCAATCCAACACCGCACGAACCTTGGCGCTGTCCATGGCTAGCCCCTTGTCCGACAGCTTGTAACCCAAGAAATCCACCTCCGTCGTGTCGAACTGGCACTTCTCCAGTTTGGCGTACAGTCTATGCTGCTGCAGCCTCTTCAGCACCTCCCGAACGTCCTGGTCGTGTGCTTGCTGCGAGTCAGAGAATATCAGGATGTCATCCAGAAAGCAGACGCACTTCTTGTAGAGGAGTCCCGCCAACACGTGATGCATAAAAGCTTGAAAAACGTGGGAGCCATTTTGCAATCCAAAAGGCATAACTCTATATTCGTAGGTGCCCAGAGGCGTGAACATGGCTGTCTTCCACTCATCGCCCTCCCTCATACGGATGAGATTGTACGCTCCTCGCAGGTCCAACTTGGTGAACACGCGTCCCTTGCGCACCGTCGCCAGCAGGTCGTCAATCCTGGGCATAGGGAAATCGGAGGGCTTGGTCATTCTGTTTAAGAGGCGGTAATCCACGACCAATCTTTTTTGGGGCGTGTCCTTTTTCTTCACGAAGAAAACAGGACTGCCCCCTACTGCGCTGGACTCCCGGATGAAACCGCGCTGCAAATTGTGATCGATGAACTGTTTGAGTTCCTGTAGTTCGTCCTCAGACATGGAATATAGCTTCCCCTTCGGCAGCGTCGCCCCTGGCAGGAGGTCAATCTTGCAGTCATATTGCCTGTGCGGTGGTAGCTTGTCTGCCTCTTTCTCGCAGAAGACCTCCAGAAAGTCCGCGTATTTGTGGGGAACTGCTTGCAACGTTCCCAACTGCAGTTGTGAGTCCTCCTCCTCCCCCTCCTGCCTGGGCAGGATGCAGTGTTCTGCGCAGTAAGAGGAGCCGAAGATCAGCTGTCTCTGGTACCAAGCCAGCGTTGGACTGTGCCTGTCCAGCCAACTCATGCCCAACACAATGGGCGTGTCCGACAGTCGGGTGACATTAAAACTGATGACTTCCCTGTGGTTACCAAGTTGCATCACCATTGGTGGCGTCTGCTTCACCACCTGCCCCCCTAGCAACTCTCTGCCATCCACTGTGACGACTTGCAGGGGCAGAGTGGCAGGCAGCAGCTTTATAGCGTGCTGCTCCACAAAATCCTGTGCTATAAAGTCTGCGTTGCTTCCAGAATCCACAGAAAGCGGCACTTCGATGGTGACTCCATTGGGTAGCTGGAGAGACGCTGTGAGTTGCACTACTGGTTTGGGTGGGAGGGGGTCCGTGGGTTGCAATATCGCTGGGGACTGCTTCACTGATGCGTCTGGCTGGGCCCCAGTGCCTCTGTCTCCAGCCAGACATCGTCATTTCCCTGCTGGTCTTCGCTGCATTGTGTGGCCACTTTCACCGTTGCGGAGGCTGCAGTGTGCTTGGAGCTCCTCTGGGGACACTCTTTCGCCAAGTGTTGAGGGCTCTCGCATATGTAACACTTCCTGGTCCCTCTAGGAGGTTTAGTCTTGACTGCTGTCGGTGCAGAGGCTCTGCTAGCTGACTGAGCCCTGGCGCCTCCCACTTCCATAGGTTCCACTCCCCCTCCTGGCGGAGGTGTGGATTGCGCACGCGCTGCTTCCCTTGGAACGAAAGAGAAACTTCTCGCTGCTTCGCGCCCTCCACGTCCTTCATCTCTGCACCATGGACGTTCTTCCAGCCTCACCCCCACAGTCAGCGCCCTTTGGACCACCTCCTGCGTGCTTCGGGGCCTCTCCCCCCTCGCAATTTCATCCTTCACAGCAGAGCTGAGACCCTCCCAGAACAGGTCCCTGACTGGGGGCGAGTCCCGGTCCCATTCCAATGCACTGACCAGCGCAAAAAAGCGGGCGTGGTACTGTCGGACGCTCGCCCTCCCTTGTTTCAGTCCATGAATCTCCCGTCGGGCAAGATCCACATCAATGGTAGACAAAAAACATGCATCCATCGCTTTGATAAAGGCATCTGCACTCTGAAGCGCCGGATCTTTATCCCTCCACAAATTGCGCAGCCACGCCTTCGCATCCCCATGCAAATGGGACAGTATAAACCCCACTTTCTCTTGCTCATCTCTAAAGTCTTTTGCCAGCAGTTGCAGTGCGCACATCACATCTGCTCGAAAGTTGGGGTACTGTTGTAAATTCCCATCGAAGTGAGCCACCAGCCCTCCTGCTCTCCGTGCCAACCCAACCCCCTCCGGTCTGGGTCCTGGCTGCCCATGCTTAACCCATGCTTCAAACCTGGCGTGGAGATCTCGGTAGGCGGCTGCCACATCCTCCTCCCTTTTCTTGGATGCCAGTACCTCCGCATTCAATTGGGTAACTGCCTGTTGCAGCGCTGAAACTTTCTCTGCTTCCGTCATCTTTGCCAACCGTCGTGAGCTTGCTCCCACACACCGATCCCCTCCTCCAGCTGCTTCTGTCTCCGCTGCGAGGTATCAGGTGTCAGAAGCTTGTTGTGACGGGTCTTACTGTCAGGGCTGCCGCCCAGTCCCAGCTCACATAGGACCAAGTCAGCCAGCGTTCAGTTTCAAAGTGTCTTTATTGGATTACAGGTTCCATTTCCAAACTGCAACGTGCAGCCCTACTTCTTCTAGGTCAGAACGACGAAGACCCGTCTGAGTCTCCGCCCCTAGCGCACCAGCTTAATACCCTAGCCTTGCTCCACCTCCTGCGCCTTTCCTTCCGTCTCTGGGTCCTCCTGCCCCCCTGGGTCTCTCTTTTCCTACTCTCTTCTGACGCGGACCCCCCTGACCCTTCCGCCTCCTTGCGGCGGGCTTTGGGACTCGGTTCACTCTCTGGGCTGCTGGCTGCGCCAGCTTCCGTTACATTTGAACTTGGCGCGCGCGCCCAACTCTCCACTTTCCTCTTGATCGTTTCCTCGCTCCCCGAGGTGGGCGTGACTACTCCTGACTCATGCCCTCCCTCCTTCTGAAAGTCTCCGGAGCCCGATATCTGGTCCCCTTTCTCCCCGCTGCTCCCGGCTGGGAACGTGGGTCCCGATCTCCAACTGCTGCTTTCTGATCCCTCTCTGGACCCTTCTTCCTGGGGTGTCCCCCTGCTCTCCCCCCTTGCTCTGGCTGCTGGCGCTCCCTTCTGGGAATCCTCGGACTCGCTAGACAGGCTCGGTGATCTCGGGTCGTCATCCCCACTCATCCTTCCTTCGTATTCCTCCCCCTCGCTCTCTGTCTCCTCCCTTCTCTGCGTCTCTGCTCCTGAACCCCTGACACATACCCATAAACATTTTGTGAATCTAAGTTTGGTCTCATTGAGGGGCAGTATTTCAATATGAGTAGGAAAATGAGAGTACCCCTAAATATTTTTTTAGGAAAAAAAGCACTGCCTGGGATTGAACCCAGGGTTGATCCAGAAATTATCCCTCTCAATGAACCATGGCCCATTTTTCAAAGTTAATATTTTGCTTACTAAAAGGACCAGATACAGAACTACCAAACTGTCAGTATAAATCAATCCTTGAAGGTGAGAACTCATGATATAAGAATATATAATAGAATTATAGAGCTGAAATACACCTTGGAGATAATCTAGTCCAGGGATGAGGAACCTGTGACTCTTCATCTGTTCTCGGATTCCAACTTCCATCATCCCCAGCCAGCATAGCCAGTGGTTCAAATTCATGGGAGCTGTAGTCCAACAACATTTTTGAGGGCCACATGTTCCTCATCCCGGATCAATGCAGTAATCCTGAAACAAGAGGAGGAGGAGGAGGAGGAGGAGGAGGAGGAGGAGGAGGAGGAGGAGTTTGGATTTGATATCATACTTTTTCACTACCCTAAGGAGTCTCCTGCCAACCTAGCAGTTCAAAAGCACGTCAAAGTGCAAGTAGATAAATAGGTACCACTCTGGCGGGAAGGTAAACGGTGTTTCCGTGTGCTGCTCTGGTTCGCCAGAAGCAGCTTAGTCATGCTGGCCACAAGACCCAGAAGCTTTTCGCCTGCTCCCTCGGCCAATAAAGCGAGATGAGCGCCACAACCCCAGAGTCGGTCACGACTGGACCTAATGGTCAGGGGTCCCTTTACCTTTAAGGAGTCTCAAAGCGGCTAACAATCTCCCATGCTTGACAGGTAACCACCCAGCTTCTGCTTGAATATCTCCAGTGAAGGAGAGCTCACATCTTCCTGATGCAGGCTGCCCCATGGTCAAATGTCTATTATGGTTAGGAATGTTTTCCTAATGCCTAGCTGAAATATCCTTCCCTGCAACTAACCCAGGGGCTAGCTTAACTGGTGACTAATACATGTAAATAATAAATAAATGCCCACCCATTGGTTCTCCTCCTGTTCTGCGGAAGGAAGGAAGGAAGGAAGGAAGGAAGGAAGGAAGGAAGGAAGGAAGGAAGGAAGGAAGTTTACCAAACACATGATACCAAAATACTAACAATGGCAATTATTCTTTCACATGTTGCAAATATTGCAACACTGTTACATACAGTATTTTTTTAAAAAAAATTGCTGCAGCTCTGATTTGTATTGACTTATAGTTTTTGCTTTAATTTGTGAGCATGTCTATATTAAGCTGGTGAGGAGATACAGGATCCCAGTCAGGTCAGACTATAACCTCATATGAAGAGGTCCACTGTTTGGATCTACTGGATAATATACAGTCCCCTCTCTAAACAAATGGTGATTCCATATGATCATGGCTGCCAATATTAGATTATAGACTCCAGACTTTGCTAGACTCCAACTCCCATCACCCCTGACCGATGGGAGTTGGAGACCAGCAACATCTGGACTAACCACAGATTCCCCATCCATGTTATAACTAGTCTATTAGTTAATATAATATAATATAATATAATATAATATAATATAATATAATATAATATAATATAATATAATATAATATAGGCCTTATATTATAACTAATGTAAAATCCAGGTGTCTATGAGAGCCAAAACACGGAACAATGAGAAGAGATGTTTACAGAATGGGAAAGTAAGAGAAAGATCCAAGTGAAAAAAAGCAACAGCTATGAACTGGAAGCATAAGCAGTCAAAAATTTAATATAAGGCAATTCTGTTTGGAGTACAGTGGTACCTCGGGTTACATACACTTCAGGTTACATACGCTTCAGGTTACAGCCTCTGCTAACCCAGAAATAGTGTTTCAGGTTAAGAACTTTGCTTCAGGTTGAGAACAGAAATCGTGCAGCAGCGGCGCAGCGGCAGCAGGAGGCCCCATTAGCTAAAGTGGTGCTTCAGGTTAAGAACAGTTTCAGGTTAAGTACGGACCTCTGGAACGAATTAAGTACTTAACCTGAGGTACCACTGTAGTTGAAAGTTTTGTGATGACAATTGTTTTTTGATACAGGAGTTCTCTCATCAGAATTCGGTAGCAGCAGAATGTTCTTTTAACTGGACACCACTGTCATTATTTATCATCATCATTAGTTGTAGTTGTCATAACAATAGCCACAGTAGTAGAAAAGATACCTATTAACCATTTATGTTGTTGTTAGTTAAAGAGTAAAGTCTGATGCTGAGTGGGAAACCTATAATAAGCAACCAGTACAGCTGTAGCGACTCACTTTGTTGTCCACAGATCTGCTATCACTTGTCTCTCCTTGTTTAGACTTTTGTTCTTCCATTTCACCTTTGTTCTGTTGTTCATCCCTGAGACCATAATGGATCTGTTGACAAGGAGGCCTATTGAGGCCTGGAGGGTTTCCATGTGCCTGTCTTGCGTTGTGTGGAGCTAGTGTCCTGAGAATGGATTGTGTCTCAGTTTTTACACCCTCCTTTGCTTTGCTGTCAGGAAACAAGCATACAGTATATTTACAGTATACAGAGCCAAATACGTACTTGCGTTGTGGAGGAACACCAAAAATATTAGTTTCCTGTAACATTTGCTGGTCAGACAGAAATGTAGTATAAATGAGGTATGTGCTATCATAGTTATAATCACTTTATGTTCAGTTCTGAATACTATAAGCTCAAGAAAGAAACTTAATACAGTTCCACTAAACCTTGTTTATATGCAAATTTCAACAAAATGGTACCGGTTTATGAATTTCACCTTTCTCAGAGATGTGTGCAGAACGGCAGACAAACAATATCCCAGTGTGCCATAAGAGGGATTTGCAGAAGACTTGCTAAAATCAAGTCAAGACAACAAATATGATAGAAATCGAGTCTCAGCACATTTATTCAGCCAGCGGAGGATCAAAATAACATGGTGAAGAAGTAGGAAAGTCCCATCCCATTGTCACACAGCCTCCAGCGAAAATTGTGCGGAGGCCAGTTAGTGCAATTTCCAGCAGCAACCACCAACCAGTCACCAAAAAAGGGATGGGTGAGGGCAAGGTGGAAGTAAGGCCTGGGGAGCTCCAAATTGCCTGCAAACCACAGGTGTCCACATTCTTCCCCCTGCTAGAAATTACTCCTCTGTACAAGAAAGTGGCAAATAATTGTGTGAGGCTGGCCTCCATGTAATCAGGGGCTTGTTTGAAAGTCGTGGCTCCCACAGCCGGCTATACACACACACACACACACACACACACACATACCCCACCCATCTGGTGGGGTTTCCCCAGCCACTCTGGGCAGCTTCCAACAAAGGATTAAAACTACATTAAAACATCAGTCATTAAAAACTTCCCTAAACAGGGCTGCCTTCAGATGTCTTCTAAAAGTCAGATAGTTGTTTATTTCCTCAACATCTGATGGGAGGGCGTTCCACAGGGCAGGTGCCACTACCAAGAAGGCCCTCTGCCTGGTTCCCTGCAGCTTCACTTCTCACAGGGGGGAAACAGCCAAAAGGCCCTTGCAGCTGGACTTCAGTGTCCAGGCTGAACGATGGGGGTGGAGACGCTCCTTCACGTAGAGGTCCCACAACAGTCTTTATTATTTCAGCACCACCCCCAGATGCAGCACTTATTCAGTAGGACTTACTTTGAGTAGATATGCATAGTGCTACACTGTTAAAAAATACTTCCTCGCATTGTATGACCAAGCTCTTTTGAAATGGAGAGGAATTCCAAAAGCAGGTTACATTATGGCCTATCACTCAGAGGAAGAGACATATTCTAACAGGACCTCTTGGGCATACCTTAAGTAACTCTTTGGATCCTGGCCATTATTAATGCCATTCTCTTTAAAGCATAAAACCAAGCTGCGCAATTAAACCTTTTGATACTTTATCAACCAGAAAAGAAAGTTCAGGGGTGGCAAGCCATTTATATTAACAAATATCACTGTGTTCCCATTTGGCCTTTCTCAATCTGAAAAACACTTGCCTGAAGAACTTTGTTTTTTATAAATCAGTGTCAGGGATGTGTGAGAATAACAATTCCAGAACAATTTTCTCCTTTCTATTAACTTGAGAGTGTTTGGGTTGCATTCAAGGTAGCACTAAGCAAAGCTCTTGTCAGCACAAGGGTTTTTCTTTGTGCAGTGGAAAGTTATTTCTATCTCCTCTCCTCTCCTCTCCTCTCATGGGTCCCCCCACAACTCTCCTGAGCAGATTGAGGGGTGGTGTGGAGTGTGTATCTCCACAAGGAGGGGGGGGGGATCCTGTTGCGCTAGTGCTAATCCTTGCACTAACACAACTATGTCGTTGAATATTGCCTTCTGTTATACTGGCTATAGTGCAATATATATCTTTCCCCTGGCGGCTGGTACACAAGCAGCAGACCCTGTGCTGAAAAACTATTCCGAGACGGGGGGTGTATGTAGTGTTAAGAGAGGGGTAGTGCCACTAGTGGGGGACATGTTGTGCTCTTTCTGAGGTAATTTGTTCACCTTTGGTCCCTACCCTGCACTCAGCTCTCATCTAGAAGCTGTCAGCATGTGACAGCAGCCACACCCCAAAAAGTGGTTTCAACTGGCTGGATAAACCAGGTGAGGGTAGCCAATGGGTCTCAACCCCTCAGTGAAATGGTACAGCCAAAGGAACAGGGTTTTCTTGTAATATGCTGTTTAAGATGTAGACTAGGGCTGTGTATGCTTGACAGTTTAAAGTCTATTTGATACATCCCATGGGTGCATATTTTTTGGGCCGTTCACATGACATTGTCCTCATATAGGTAGCAGCATACTCACCTCATTTCATTTGGATTTTCCCTATCCACAACTAATGTGTTGAGGAGGGAATCCAACATAAAATTATATAACCCCACTAATATATATCAAAAATGTTTCTTCCAGATAGCATACTTACCCATCAGTCTTTTCTACAAGGCACCGGACATATTTGCTCCCAATGATTTTTATGACAGTCTCATAATTTGCATTGAACCCATATGGAATGTTTCTGACTGAAGCCATTGCCAGCACCTGTTCGCTATGGAAGGCTACTTCCCTGTAACTTCAAAAAGCAAGAATTTAGAGGCTCCCTATCATCCCTTTTTCTTTAAAAACAGAACTGAAAATTCATAGTTAGGATTCCCATATATATTTTTGGGCAAGGATCTACTCATGCTGTTGGTCTTAATTTTCACATGGCTATCTTTCCATGTAACCTATTGGGTTAACAATATGGTATGAGAGGGAGAGCCGACACCCCAAGGAAATTACAATTTAAATTTCATGTGGGAGACTGGATGAAACACAAACAGACAAGGCACAACAATGCCATTTGTCCTCAAAGAACTATATCTTTCTGTAGGGGCTGTCTTCCACTACAATGATTGACCCAAAGCCAGCACATTCTGGTTCAATTATGGATACTAACTTTTCAATATAAAACAGTTGTTCAGTTTCTGCTTCAAACCCTGCACTTTGAGAAGGCTAAATTATATATTTTGAACAGTTAAAACACCTTCAGGAGGATCATTCACCTCTTGATATTGTGTATATTTGGCATGGAAAGTTAATTCTAACACTCCTCCTGCCCCATTCTCCTTGTTGTTGCTGTTGCACGAAGTAGTTAACAAGTTGAGAACAAGATGGCTGTTTCTTCCTCAGAACAGCACAGTCTGCACTTAGTAATGTAACAGCTTGAACCAGTCATGGCAAAATGAAGAGAGCTGTAGACCTTTGTGGTGGGAAAATCATCAGAGCCCCAAACTGTCCCAATCAAAATGGCATGGCAGCATCTCTCCCCAACTGTTTACTGGGAAATCCCTGAAAAGACCAGCCAGCATATTCAGAACTCCTAGTTTGATTCTGTAGCCCTGTAAGAAGTGTCCAGGGAAGAGGAAGATACAATTCCCCCTCCCCCCATGACCCTCTTGTGCTCAATTCAACAATCACATATAAATTGTTGGACGAGACAGGCAGCTGGTATCTACTGCAGGAATCAGATTGTCTTATTCTGAACCACTGGATTGTACCATTGGCATGCTATCTAACACAGAGGTGGGGAACCTGTGGACCTCCAGATGTTATCAGTCTCCAACTTCCATCAGCTCCAGCCAGCATAGCCAATGGTCAGGGATGATGGGAGTTCAACAACATCATGAGAGCCACAGATTTCTCATCTCTGATCTAACAACTTATTGTCCTCACTGCCAGAGCAGCTTCAACTTTCACTCATATACTCAAGATCACTCTCAGAAAAAAAACAATCGCATTAGGCTCTTCAACTTTTCTTTTCCTACATCCCTGTATCACGGTCCGATATCACCCACCTCTGGTGTATTCTCTGTGTAGCTTTGCCCTTTTATAAAGGTGAAGGCAAAAGATTTCCAGCTGTAGCAGCAGCAGCCACCACCCAAATGAGCGAGCTGCTTTTCACATTCAGTCTGATGAGAAATCTGCTGTTTCTAAGGACGCAGTGCTGTTGCTGGGCTGGGCTGGGCTAATCTTGTCACTTCACAATCGGCGCCACAGGAGGCATGTGTTAGCTTGCAACTGATCGGGCTGGCAGATTGTTTGCCTAGTTTCTGAAATGCCAAATTCTCAGAAGTCCTGTGGGTTTGCCTACCCAAGTGGTGGCAACAAAGCCTTTCCTGCAAAACTAGAGCAGACTGGGCATTTAGAGCATTTAGAAGACAGTTGAGTTTGTCCAAAAACAGGAATTAGCCATTCAAGTGAGCCTATCAGAAAAAATAAAAATGAAAAAGAAAAGAAAGTTGGCTATCAGAGCTTCAGCAAAAGTTCACTTTAAGTCTCAGTTCATTACCTAAAACCACAATTTTGAGAACAGGAATAAAGAGTAAGAAGGAAAACGATTTACCACTGAATGTAGTATTATTGCTAATGCCTCTTTTATACAGGACAAATTATTTAGTACATTGGCACTATTTCACAATGGGTTGATGATGCTGAATTTAGCCGGGGCTGTATGCACATCCTCATACTAGAGGATAAATTTGTGGTAATGGGTTTGAACAGAGTTGTGGGATTCTTTTTCAGCCCAAGGGTCTCATTCCCTTGTGGGCAACCCTTGTGGGAACCACATGCAATGTTAAATAGAGGGACTGGCCTGGGGAAGCAGCCCATAGCATAATGTGCATATCAGGCCATTCTACGCCTCAGAAAAAATGCAGAAGTGGAGAACAGGAGACCACATCCACTTTGCTCCTCCTCAGATGTTCTGCTGCTGTTCTGCCATGGTTTGGTTCAGTGTGTTGTCAGAACCCAGGCTCATTGTTTTCAGTCACTACAGACTAACAACAAGCTGTAACCAAGGTTTGTTCCACAGTTTACAGCTCATGGTTTGTCCAGGAGATCTAAAGCATGAGTCCAGGTTCAGATGACACTCTAAGTCAGGTCAGCGGCGGAGCAAGCTGATCGGGCGCCTGGGGGTGGGGCCAGTCACCCACAGGGGCACCACGGGGCCTCTGAGGAGTCTGCCTGCCTCCTCCCATGCAGCTGCCCTACAGCTGAGGGGGAGGCAACGGGCAGACTGTCTGGGGTGGCGTGGAGCCTGCGGGCGCCCAAGCCACCGCGTCACTCCCAGGAGAGACACGTGGTTCGGGCATGCTGCAGGCCCCACGGTGAGTGCCGCCCACCATTTTGACACCCCCCTCAGTGGGGACACCCGGGCCGGACTGCACCCCCTTGCTACACCCCTGAGTCAGGTTATGGTTTGGTTTAGGCTATGGTTTGTTGTGGTGAAACAGCAAGACAATTGGGGAGGAGTGCAGCAGCTGGGAACTCCTGTCTGAGAATGCTTGCACATTCATTGTAAACCAAACTATGACTTAGTATGATATGCAAACCAGGCCAATATAAATAAAAAAAGATTGACATATGAGAAGAATGTGAAAAGGCTGTATTATAAATTAACGCTTTATAACATTATCATAATTATTATTTTATATTTCTTACCTGTCCTTCAAAATACATGTGTGTGTGTTAAGGGGAGTTAATGTACATAATAACCACACATTGGGCACATTCACCAAGCCTTAAGGAGAATGTACACAAACGCCTTCCATGAAAAGGGAATTGTGCACATTCCTGGTCAATATACATAATTCTCAACAGGCCTGGAATGTTCATATCTCAACTGAATTTTGTACATTCTCTGGGCCATATGCACATTCTCCAGTCAGAATGCATAGTCTCCAAGAAACATGTCACTACCACCCTATTTCTAGGCATGGGTGTATTTCACTTCAATTACAAATTTTATAATTTGCTTTTAAATACTCCATTGGAATGGCAGTGCTGGATAATTAGTTTAAAATGTAGACCCATCTCATTGCATGGACAATTTTGCCACACAGAGATATGTTGGGAACTTTTAAGCCATCGGCCCAACTCAGTTAACTCACAAGGCAGAATTAAGGAGTGGATCTTCAAATCATGATATGAACCCATTAGAGGCAAATGACAGTATCAGGCATGGATCTGTTTTGCAAAAGCTTCAGGCAACATCATTCCAGGACACCAATGCCCTTATATTAGAAAGGAAATGGATAACAGGAGCCCCCTTGCTGCTTTGTTCCCCTGTAGTTTTCATGGTTATTAGCAACCAAACCCCATGTTTGGGAAACTTGGCATTCCTGCCAGGCTGCATGTCAAGGAGAATCAGAATTTTCATATCATCATCGCAGCATGGATTTTCCTTCTCCCAAACTACTGTAATTTTTAACCTCACAAGTTTAAGATTGTACCTTAACATTTGTGGGAAACAGATGGCTCCTGCAAGCTGCCAACCTGTTGTTTAAAAAGCCTCTTCCAAGAATTGTTTTCTACCCAGAGTCGCTTAGCATAATTAACCTTTCATGTGATTTAATAAACAGGAACAAACATTTGCCATATCATATTAATAAAGAGAGCCACTTAAGGACGCACAGAGTTGTTCTTTAAGTCCAGAGAATGCCTTAATTCCTTTATATTTCTTTTCACAGCACAAAAAAAATAATGTTCAAGACACAGGTCACCAATTAATGTTGCAAATGCTTCCAGCACTAATGGATGTACACAGGAAAAAATACAAACACAAAAGATTCTTTTGCTGAAAAAATAAATTGGGTCTGTCTCAAGGCAACAGTAGATATTATTGTGGCTTAATTAACAGGGTTTTGGACTTCTGTAGAGCAAGCTTATTCACACCATAACTTGACACTTTATAAAAGCAGAGACCAAAGCAACACTGCATTATCTTGATGTGAAGAACATTTATTATATAAGACAGCAGGAAAGCATATCATTGAGTCTGATGCGGTGAAGTGCAAAAGTGTGGCAAATAGCTTCTCACAGGAAAGTAACACAGAGCATCAGGTGGGAAAATATGTGTTGTGCAAGCATGGCTACCATTAATAGAAAGGAAAACAGGTTGCGTAGACCATTGTTCCTTGACCTTGGGTCTCCCAGATGCTGTTGGGCGATAATGGCTGCTTACCCAGTCTTTGGGTAGGTGGCAGTTGTGGCCCATCATGGCAGACCCTTGGCTCCACAGAACAAGATGTCTCTCCATTGTGTGATCAGCTGCTGGAGAATTCCCCCAGCTGGCCGCAAAGGAAGGCACAATAGCCAGCCAGCCCATAGTTTTGAATCAGCCAATCAGGTAGCCAGAGGGCTGGCTGTGCCTGAGTTCAGGACTGTTGGACTACAACACCCATGACTAGTTTAGCCAATGGTCAGGAATGATGGGACATATAGTCAAACAACATCTGGATACCCAAGGTTGAAGAACCCGGGAGTTAGACTACAAGTATACAGTTAATACAGCAAGCGCAACTACTGTAATAGAAGTGCCGTGTAACATCCATTATTAGTGAAATACAGCCTAGGCTTTCTAGAGCCCTTTTTAATGTTAACTTTTGTATTTGATATTCTCATGGTTCATATATTTATTATATTGGACTCCTTCTCTAAGAATATTCTTATTTTTATGTTACTACCAACGTGCATTTTGCTGAGGGCCTATATGCCTATTTAATTATAATTCTCTAAAAATAGGGTGTTTAAAAAATAAAAATAGATTGGGGGCAAAAAAACTGCATGGTGACAGTGCTGGGGCCATCAAGGGAATATGTTCCATTTTACATCCTTCCCACCACTACTATTTTTATGTCTCATATATTTCTAAGTGAAAATAATAGAGCCTTGTAGTACTTTGACCTTTTCAATATTCGGAAACTTTACTGACTGGTCATTTCTGTGTGAGGTGGGGAGGGACTGTACATATATCAGAGTGATGGGCACTGTTGATAGATGTTAAGTGCAATGTATTATTATTATTTTATGATTTCACTAATGAAAGGAAAGAACCACGAGAAGATTTCCTTTCAGAGGGTGGCAGAAAAGAAGATTATGAAAGTGAATGAAATGTAGCAAGGGAGATTAAAATGTAATAGTCTAAACCTGTTCGGTAGAGTTTTCGCTCTGGGCTATAACACCAAGATCATTCTGCCAAATTGAAACTGTGAAGGATATGGATGTTTGGTTTACATGACTGTCAGTCAAAAATGAATTCCCCTCCTACAACACATTCAGAACTCTCCCTTTAATAATGCATGCTCCTTATGCATGCCATCCATTAGTGTGATTATGAATATGGGATATTAATGATTCTTTTATAATGCTGATGGGATTAGCAGCCTGAGGTACACAAGCTTTGTGGTACTCTTGTCACTGGGAGCAAATGATGAGCTTCCAAAATTACAACTAGATCCCTGGAGCCATGATGCATTTTGCAAGATGCACAGGACAGGGCGCACCTGAATTCTTAATAACTTAAATGACTTCTTTTTTAAAAAAAATGATTAGGTCAGATATGGCTGTCCAGATGTTGCTGGACTGAAATGTCTATCATCCCTGACCACTGGCCATATTTGCTGGGGCTTGACGGGAGTTGTTTTCTCAACCCTATATCTACAGGTTCCCCAATTCCCGGTATTAGGTGAATTCATGGAAGGTGAATCTGTCAAAAGCTGTTAGACAGGAAGCAAAAGTGGAACGTCATTTCCACCATACTGTACCTGTATGATTCCCAGACGTATTTGGCTGACCACTGTTGGAAACAGTATGCTAGGCATAGGCAAACTCGGCCCTCCAGATGTTTTGGGACTACAACTCCCATCATCCTTAACTAACAGGACCAGTGGTCAGGGATGATGGGAAATCCTGATAATTGGTTTAGGATTAAAATGCAGAGCCCCACCACTCTTATGATTAACCAGAAGCCAAACTGCTTGTGTACAATGCTGACTTCCAACGAGAAAGAAAAATAAATTATGTAAAGGGAGATCTTGCCTTCCTGCAATAATCTTTGGTTAGAACCAGAGAAGGTAGACAGCAAGGTAATGTTTTTAGAGAGAAACCATGCCATTTCTGGAGCAACAAGGTGCAGGATAATATAAACCCATGTGTGGTGCTTGGGACCTTGTGATGTTGATCTGTTATACTTTATTTGGTATGGAAATTTGTTCTGCAGTGTTCCATTATAGATATCCCTTTTACTTTAGTTGGCATTTCTATTTGAAATAAGTATATAAAAGACAGCCTATGCACATATTAGGTTTGTAAAAAATGGGGGGGGGGGAGAGGTACATACTATGAGACTCTTGAATAGATATGGTCCCAGAACACATTCACAGTGTTTGTGGCTGTAGGCTGTTTCACAGGTTATGATAAAAGCAAGGGACTGGAGGTGTGGTCAGAAGACATGAGTGGGCAAGATCTTATTCCCCCTTCTATGCATGTTTCATGGAAATATAAACCACCAAGCTAACATTTATCCAAAATAGCAGGTAAACCTCGAGGCTAATAATTAACTAAAATATTAGTTTCAGTATTTCCCATTCTTAACTTATGAACATTTTTTTTCTTTTATATTTGAATAGCATTATTTTTTCTGTCCTGTGGCCTCATGCTCTTCTGTTTCACTGAAGCATGAATATCAGCATAACTTTCATTTTTTTGTGAGATACAGGTTACCGCCACCAGCAAGACTAACACTAAGCCTAATTTCTGGCCCACTGCTATCTGGATCTAAACAGATGTAAATGGATGTTCTCAAAAACAAAGAAACACAAAACAACCCTTTCCAATAGTGCTCATTGCAAAGATGTTTGCAACTTGTAAATCTTTGAATATGCAGAATCTGGCGAGAAATGAGTACTGATGTACTGAGAATCTTTACGTTTCTCCTTTGAGATGTTTTCCAAAGCAGTTTTACAATGAGTGTCTTGCATGACTTCATGGCTAGAATTTGTTGTAGCCTTGTTTCTCCTCATCTCCTGGTAATAATCTTGTGCAATTTTCTTGCCAACTTTACATACCAGCTAAACGGTTTTTGTATTTTCGAGAGAAGTGTCAGTTAATGAAGGAAGGGAACAAATATATCTTCCTTTCAGCCTTTGTCTGCATAGCCTTGCAACCCATTTCTTCTGCTTTTTCACAAAAGCACATTTCTGTTCAGCAGTCTTGCTTAGTTGCGGCCTGCTTTTGACGTTACGGAAAGTCACTGGTCGGCCATTACTCCACATCCAGCTGCCCGTTTTGCCTTCGTTTAATCCTGAAATTGGAGACGCGGCAATTGTGAAATCCACTGCCTATAAAGCAATGCTACAGAAATTGTATTAAGCCCCATCAATACAATTATTCATAGGACAGACTATTTGATTTCAGCATTATTTTACCCAACAGCAGATGCAAATGACCACCCTGCTGGTGGCAGATTCATGCTTCCAAAAAAATAGGTCAACTTTAGTTAGGAAAAGAAATGAAATCTAGCTCAGAAACAGAGCTCAAGTCTTACATGCATAAGGTCAAAGGTCAATACCTGGCCCTTCCAGTTAAAACGATCTCAGATAACAGGACTGTCAAAGATTCTCTGTCTGAAATGATGGAACTATTGCCAGTCAGAAAAGGAAGGTCTCTGGGCTATATGGAATTGAGCACTGGTCAGATTCAATATAGTAAAGTGTATTTGCATGGCATTCCAAATCACCTCAGTTTGCTGCAATACCGACAGATCAATGGTATACATATCCACCCAGATGGAAGTCCAATTAAAATCAATGGGTAAGCGCATATAGGATTACAGCTGGAATCTTTGGGGAAATCTTGTGCATATACATTTGGGAACAAGTCCTGCTGATACCATGGGATTTAATTCTAAGTAAACATGGATAGGATAAGCCTTAAGAGAAGTTGAACAGCTGCCAAATCTGAAAGGGAATGAAGTGGCAGGTTTAGCCGGGGAGATTTTTTCCCCCTTTTGATTAGTTGTGAAATCAATACACCCTGCTTCTGTACAAAGATTCAATAAAGATGTATAAAGTTATTTTGTGACCGAATATGATGGTCTGCTAGATCTGTAGCACTACCGTCTTTACAGGATGAAAGCACAAGTTTCCCATGTCTCAAGTTTTTAGATTTATTGAATGAAGTACAGCAAAGGCATATGCCACGGTATCCTGAATAGTTTTTTTGTTTATACTTACCAATCCAAAATGGCTGCTTATTGGCAAATTTCCAAAGCCATGCCATCTCCCTTGGGGAATGAACACTAGCTAAATGGCCCTGGGACCTGTATATGAGACAACAAAGCATAACAATGATACCCAGTCACTACTGGGTTTGTTTGAGGGTGGGTGGGGAAATCTGATAACAATGTTACATGGGCGCTGACAAATGGGAGCTATCTTGTCATAGCTTTAAACAAAAGAGAAAACAATAGAAAATATAGGCTTGGGCTGGCACTTCAGTTCATTCAAGGAATGTGTATGGTATTTTATAACAGTCATTCAATGTTCTGAAACTGTATAAAAATAAATAACCATAGGGACTTTTAGAGCAAAATCGCCAGAGTGAGATAGGTGTAGGATACTAATTTTCAGTGTGATTATTTATGCAATCAAAAGGTACTGAAATGTGTTTAAAGTGGCTGATTGTAGAGAATAACATTTCCAATCCCATCTTCACTCGTGTCACAGGAAAGGAAATACATTCATCTTGTGCCTTGGCCTGTTTGACCTTTGGAGAGCAGAACATTTGTTAGTATGGCTTTTTAATAACGAATCTTATTTGCATAACGTATCATTCAAATAGGCCTTACTTCTGCAGGAATTATCAGAAGGACAACATATTCTGTAATTCTGAAGGTCACAGATTTTTAAAACTTATTCCATAAAAGGTATACTACACATTGTGTAAGTTTTTTTCGCCCAGTCTTTAAACTTTAATTTGAAAATGCATTTTTCTCACTGGAATTCTAAGGAAGATAATGTGATACACTTTCATAATTTAGAATTGCTGTTGATTTTCTAGTCATCTCCAGTAGATAGACAGACGGATCTGACCACATGACTCCAATTCATAAGAAATGTATCTGGCATTGCTGAATCATCTCGACTTTATGGGCAATGCTTCATAGTACAAAAAATTTAACTTTCCCAACCCTCTAATGTAGCATGATAATTCCTGATGCACATAGAATTACAAGCTATAATATTGTTCAACTTTAAGCTACTACACTGTACTGTTGCTATTCTAGTGGAGAAAGTGTAAGAGAAATTAAAAAAGGGACCCTGAACCTTCCAAACAGGTCCCCCCCCCATTTTAAATAGTCATTGGAAAAAGGTATTTTTGCATTGTTTATATATATCATGACAGCAATCATTACGCCGCTTACCTGGGATTAAGCACCATTGAATTTCAGCAAGACTTACTTCTGAATAGACCTGCTTAGGGTTGCACTGTTCCTGTGAATGCATTTCCCAGCAAAAAAAGAAACCCAAACAGCTTGCTCTTGCTGTTTACTTTTCAATTTAATGTAGACCACATTGCTGTAATTTATCCATCAAGCAATTATGATTAGTCCTTCTCTCCTCTTTAGAAGTCCTCAATTTACTTCACTTATTACTCTTTTTCTTAAGGCATTTTTTTCTTAAGAGATGGAATAAAGCAGTGTCCAGTTGTTGTTGTTTTAAACCTCACATCCTCTCCCTTTCCTGCTTGAATCTAGTAAAAAAGTTAAAGCTTCACAGATATTTCTCTTTATGGAAAACATTTGAAGGAAACAAAACAAGAAAAATGTTCTTCAGTTCTTGTGAGGTATTGTAAACAGCACAACATTCTAACTACGGAAATATACAGTTTCAGGCCTTCATTTGCTTCCAGTTCTTTCCGGGCAACAGATTTGCCAACATATTTTGTTTCAGTTTGGTGGAACTATTTTCATAACTATCCTCAAAGGCTTTCAATGCAAGGTCAGACCAGCCTCATGCTGGAGTGGGGAGTTTATTAACAAGTGTGACTAAACCATTCCCTTGTTGTCCACTTCAATTTCCAGTTTGTCAGCAAGCATGAAAACTACAGACCATAAATGCTCATGGGGTTTTTAACCAGTTACACGGAATATTATGATGCCTGTTATAGGGCAAAAAGCTCAACACCTTCAGGAAAGTGGATTAAAACAAAGTCAATTAAATAGTGGGCTGCCTTTCAGGTGGGGGGTGGAACTCATCACATATAGGAAAACAAAATTACTTTGTGTTATTATTTTCATTGCATTGGAAATGGTTTGCTAGGTATGTTTTTAAACTGCACATCACTCTGCTTTTTAAAGTTGTTCTGTGGTTCCTATGTAATGTTACTGCATTATTGTGGTCTGGAGTGGCACAAGAAAGTGGAACATAAAAGCCCTACCAGAACATTTGCAGTATAAAATTTTACAGGATTTCAGCAAGAGGTTACGGGACACGCACTGATTAGAAATGAAGTTGTGTGTCTGTCCTAAATGGGCACAAACAGTTATGAAAGGGGAATCACATATTACTGCCCCAATACCATCATAAGCACAAATAATCATGCACACACACAAAACAACATCTGGAGGGGCCCTTATAGGGTATAGGGCAGGCATTCCCAAACTCGGCCCTCCAGCTGTTTTGGGACTACAACTCCCATCATCCCTAGCTAACAGAACCAGTGGTCAGGGATGATGGGAACTGTAGTCCCCAAACATCTGGAGGGCCAAGTTTGGGGGTGCCTGGTATAGGGCGACATATAAATTCAGTAAATAAAATAAGAATGTGTTAAACCTGGATTTTAATCAAATGGTGTTACTGTTCCTAGGGAGATATACCAATACGTTTTTCAGTCAGCTTTCTTTGTTTTCTTTCAGCAGCAACACAGAAACACTGCTTAACAGTAGGCCATATTCATTGTCCAACTAGACCACTTTTGCCTATTCTCTCCAGGGTCTCAGGAATACAAATGAAGCCAGAATCTTCCTGCTTTCAAAGCATGTATTCCACCATAGACTTATGTGGTGAAAGAAAGCAGTACTTTTGGTGGTCCTGTTGTATTTGATTGATTCCTTTGGAAATCCCAACATTCCGACCCATTCTGTCCCTCTGTTAGATATCAGCAAACACACTCTAAAATAGTATCTACCTCTTCAATAGGGTTTTGAGCCCCCATTTTTCTTTTGTACTCACATGGGTCCCATGTTATGATGCCCAAAAATTATTTTGTTCCTCCTAAGTTTTTTTCAAGTATTCATATTTGTTAAAAATACTAACGATGACTTATTATTGACTTTCCCCATAGGTTCACTGCTATAATATTATGATGCAAAAGCTCTACTCCGCCCATACAGTGGTACCTCAGTTTTCGAACTTCTCCGTTGACGAAATGCTTGGTTTTCGAACAAGTCGAATATGCCACATGGCCTCTGTATTGAGTTTTCCCTTTTGAGGCTTCCATATTGAGTTTCTGGTTTTCGAACGTTTCAGAACTCGAATGGTCTTCCGGAACGGATTACGTTCGAAAACGGAGGTACCACTGTATATAATTCTGTGAGGTCAAATGTTTTTGTAACCACTCCCACTCAAGACTCCCAAGCGTGTTCTTTAAATAGAATTTTTTTTTTGTGAGGGTTGCCAACTATTGCAGCCCTCATTGCAGCCCTGAGTCCAAAAAAGATCTGTCACCATTGGTGCTCCAATCCATTCACAGATGGCCAAACCTCAACAAATGAGTGATCAGTGACAACCCTTTTCTTTCAAAGATTCCCATACCATTTCCTGCAGGCTTTTTCAGCACTGTCCCAGGATGCATTTCTACTGGAGCTCAAAATGTAGCAGTGCTTGTCTCTGAGCATCCAACTGGAAGGGCACTTCCTGGATTTAGTTCTCTAAGAAGGGGGAAAATAGACCCAAAACAGTATGATTATACATCGCTGATGAACTTCATGCCTGAGCTCTCTCCCACAAAAAAATACCCTTGCTCTTTTGATGAGCATAAATGGGCACATATGGCTTCTCAGATTATGCTTCCTATTTCATGCCTCTTAAGATAGGTATGGAAGCAGTTTACAGACGTGTGAAAAGCACAAGTTGGCTGGCATGTCTACGTGAAAAATAAAGATGCAACATTTAGATGTGCATGTGCATAAGGAGAGACAGCACATTGAAATGTTTTATTTTCATTCGTTTATAAACATATTTATAAACCACTTTTCATAAAAGAAAAATAGCGTGGTTTACAAGAATCATACAAAGAACAGTAACAATAAAAAACATATGGGTGGGAACCTGAGTAGATAGATATGACAGGATAGGCAAACATCTACTGAGTTGTTGGCTGGGTGCATCACTGCAAGTAACCTGTCCCTATCATCAGGTCACATTAACTGGAGCTGGTCCCACAACATTGGCTTAACATTGCATTGGATACCTCAGCTAGCACTACTGCAGTAGAAGTGTCTAAGTCACTGTGGAGCCAACTAACCTCGTCCTCAAAGCATTTAGCCATTCGGTTACCATGTACTCCAGAGGTCAGGAATAACCAATCTCTGGACTGTAGGGAACAACTTTGCTGGGCAGTTCCTCAAGGATGCAACTGAGGCAGTGAAGTAGGCTCTCTTTATTTCCCTCACAGCTGTGTGTCAGGCCTGACTATGAGCCTGAACACATGCTCAATCAGCTCCAGAGTGAGATCTACCCCACTCTTTACCCAGTTAGTTTCATTGACCTCAGCTCTATAGGGTACAGACTTGATCAGTTCAGCAACATCTCCCCATCACAATCTCTTCAGCTACTTTTCCGGCAAGCCCCTGAATTTTTTCCCTAAAGGGAAAAGAGCAAACAAGGGGGTGATTTTGCTGGGGGGGGGGACGTTAACAGGGAAAGGATCAAGCACCTCCTGCCCTACCATTGCTGTGATCACATTTTCGGGCTATATTTAAATTAAAAACAGTATGGCTGAGTCGCAGGTCTCCCATGTATTGTCTAGTTTGGTCCATAGTTGCAGCATCCTTTGTGGATTTATTTGAAAGCAGACCCATTAAACTCAGTTGTACTTGCTTCCAAGTGAACATGTGTAGGATTGGGCGGCACAGTTGAAATTCTCATTTGGGCTTAAAGATTGCCTAAATCTTATTGAATAAGGAGCCTAACACTGAGCAGAAATGCAGATGTAGTGATGTGATATTTCTTAGCTTTTGGGTTGCAATTGTTCATAAGCATTTGGCGATAAAGATATGGGAACTTTTGGCTTTAATTTGATTCAGTGCTGCTCTATTCCTCATGAGATTTTGATTTAATAGAGCCATTTATAAGTAGGGATGAGTGAACTGGAGGGTTAAGATTCTTTTAAACCTTAAACAAGCTTTTAAAGTTGTGAAATGGTGTGGATAAAAGCTGCACTCAGTTCTGACAGCTTGTTAAATTTTTATAGTCAGGATACCAGGACTAGAAATCCTAATTAATATCCCATCTCTGTTAAAATAATCAAGCTATATTTTGATCTGATTGGTAGGGAGCTGAGTATGCAATTGTCCCATAATAGCATTTGAGAGGACAAGTTTTCATTTAGGGAATTGAGGGTGGAAAAGAGGTCTGCTCAGAAGCTGCCTCCCCAGCAAAAGAAGAAAAATATTGCTCAAGGACCTATAGCAGGGGTAGCCATTGTGGTGCCCCTCAGATGTTGATGGGCTACAATTTTCATGAACCCCAGCCAGAATGGATTATGATTAGAGATGATGGGATCTGGAGTCTAATAGGACTTGTTGGCTATCCTGCCCCCGAGACACCAGACCTGGATTTGCAGATATCACAGATGTCCACAGAAATGTCAAGTCCAATTGTGTACCACTCATCCCTAACGTGACCTACAAAAGACTCATACAAATGTGCTCTTAGTTGGTCTTTGAAGCAGAACAATGAAGTTGCTAACAAGTCCCAAGCAACTCTAGCAAAATCTAGTAGTTAAGTAGGCTACAATTGAAAGTCAACATGATGCAGTCAGGTTCAAATGTGGGGACCTGCAAGGCTAAATTTCTGGCCAGCCACAAAGCTCAAAAGTAGCCTTCGGCATGTCATAGGATCTTAAATCTACTTTTGCAATGACCTATTTTAATTCAAGCCTATACACTATCCAAGGGACGTGGGTGGCGCTGTGGGTTAAACCACAGAGCCTAGGACTTGCCGATCAGAAGGTGGGCAGTTCGAATCCCTGCGACGGGGTGAGCGCCCATTGCTTGGTCCCTGCTCCTGCCAAACCAGCAGTTCGAAAGGACGTCAAAGTGCAAGTAGATAAATAGGTACCGCTCCAGCGGGAAGGTAAACGGCGTTTCCGTGCACTGCTCTGGTTCGCCAGAAGCGGCTTGGTCATGCTGGCCACATGACCCGGAAGCTGTACGCCGGCTCTCTCGGCCAATAAACCGAGATGAGCGCCACAACCCCAGAGTCGGTCACGACTGGACCTAATGGTCAGGAGTCCCTTTACCTTATACGCTATCCAACTAAATGGCAATAAGGAATCATTTTAGTTTGCAATAATACAAACATCTGAAGCAGAAGGGAAGTTCCTTATTCCTGTTGCGTACTCACACATGTATTTCTATGAGTGTTATTAAAGTTCAGGGCAGGAGGAACAGGACATGAAATCAGTTCTTGAAGCATTAAATCGATACCGCACTGTAGTTAAAAGAAAACCTTGATTGCGGATTAAAAAGTGGGTTCTGATTAATTGATAATCCATCCTTTGTCTCTAGCAGAGGCAATAAAATTAGTTGGGAGACTCCAAGGCACTACCATCAGATTGCCCTGAAAACATTCTGCTGTGGATTTATAGCCTTTATATAATTTCAAATATAGCAAGGAATATAATGATTTATAATATGCACTGCACTCTAGAGAATATATCTCTCTCCTTCCCTCGTCACCCAGGATTCCATCCCCGCCTGCTGCCGTACAACCTGGGAAGCTAATTCTACCTGCTTTGTACTCGACTGTAATGGGACAGGTTCATTCTTCATGCCCAAATCTCTCTGAGGAAGGTCACTTTGGTGTTGTAGGTGAAAAGGTAAAACAGGCACAGGCTCTCTAGCAGCTGCCCTGATGGCAGATGGCAAGATGAATTGTCCACCAGCTCCTGTTGGTGTAATTCCTTGGTACTGAAAATGATCAAGAAAAAATAAAGAGCAAGTACATCTCCCTCCCGATTCCCCCTGCTGCCCCCAAGGACAACTCTATGTATATGACAGCTGGGAACTCTGGATTCCACTTCACCAACACTAAGAACTGCTGCTGAACAATTATTGTAAAAGTTTCGGCATGGCCTGGAATTCTGGACCTGGGTTCAGTTTTTGACCCAACAAGTTAATATGTTTTGGCCAAGTAGCTTCATTTTTCTGTGGCATTGTGCTGCTTATTTATGCAGGGATATTTCATAACACTGCACTTGAGTATATACAGTATGCTATGGGAAATGTAAGTTAAGCACATGCCCCAAAGGCCTGTTGGAGATTATGCATAATAGCCAGAGAATGTAAGAAAATTCAGTCCATATGGGCACATTCTCCATATATACTGATGAAGAAATGTGCACATGGATAAACTGCATGTACATTCTCCATGAGGTGAATGGTGAATGTGCACAATGGCCAATTATGGTGCATATTGACCACTCAATTTACATCCCCCCCTTACACATGATTGAGGGTTGCGCTTAATCCTTGTTCAGTTCAATATAGGACCACCAGAGCTTGTAAGTGTCAAGTGCAAAACTGTTACCTAATCAGTAGGTTTGGAGGGAATGTAATGACTGTGACACAAGGGCCTTGGAGACTGGTATTGCTTCAACATTTCAGCTTGTTGCTAGCTTTGAGAAGACCTTGCAGGTGAAAAACATACAAACATTGTGCTTTAGGCTGAGCTAGAGGAAGGAGCTCAAACATTTTCAGCACCTCTGAAAAGTGCTGTCCCATTTTGGCAATCTTCCAGGCCATAGGCTATATTCATAACAAGGCAGCTGCAGCCCTGCTCTGGTCATGACATTATCACAAAGTCTGTTCATAGGGAAGAAAGTATTCTGGTAAAATTGAATTAGCTTCATAAACTGGTCACATAGCTGCTTTGGATGGATAATTTGATTCATGGTGTCATCATGCTAACTACATAATGTCTGGGCTCTGATTGGCTAGGATTGTGTCACATGGAAGAAGGTGTCGGTGATGTAATAGAGCAGGGAAACAAGCAGTGAAAAGCAGCAGAAAAAGGGGAACAAAATGGTGCTTTATGGTACCTCCTCTCCCTGCTGCCTCATTTTCCCTGTGCAAAGAGATAAATGGATGATTTGCGAACCTGCAGCCCTGCCTATTCTGATCTTTGGTTTAGTGACATCTCAGATAAATGTGAAGCAGCCTCTTGGGCTACAAATATTTTCTTGGGTTGGCATGGCTCTCAATGACATTTTTTAGAACATTAAGAGCATTGGTAAATTTTTAGTCATAAAATGTAATTACTAAT
Source organism: Podarcis liolepis (assembly GCF_965112155.1). Classification (NCBI taxonomy): domain Eukaryota; kingdom Metazoa; phylum Chordata; class Lepidosauria; order Squamata; family Lacertidae; genus Podarcis; species Podarcis liolepis. Next base: position 60,114,720 of record NC_139559.1, read on the forward strand.
CATATATACTGGAGAGAATGGCTCCACTTTGGCACGTACGTGCAGTGGACAACACCGAGTACATCCTTTTCATTCCGCTCTTTCATTAGCAGATCCTTCCATGTTCCCCCATTACAACTTTTCTAAGTAGTTAATTTGTCCAGAAAGGCAATGATATTCATAATTTTATGGCGGCCTATTTTGCAACATCAGCAGGAAAACGGAGTGTTATTAATAGGATATCTTTTCGTTCTTTGCCCTCATATAGTAGAGAAGGCTATGTAATAACATTTGTTCCTACTGAAGGATCATTATCCTGGCCATTTTGCTTCTGAAAAAGAAAAATGTAGAGGAAATGTATTTGGCTCCATTGTTCACTGGTGTAAATTAAAAGAGGCCCACTTAAATCAATGGGGCTATATCACTTTGGATCTAGCAGGAGCCTAAAATCAGGTTTCCAGATTTGTACATTTACTAAAGTAGACTGTGGCTGAAATCCTATTCTCAGTTACCTAGAAGTAAGTCCCACTGAACTGAATGGAGCTTCCATTTGAGTCAGCAGGTATAGGACTGGACTGTAAATAATTCCTGCCCTTCAGCTATTAAAATTCAAGAATACAGACACCTATAACTATCCTACAGCTTACTTGCTTCCAGCTTACATAAGTCACTGCTACACTTGTATATATTTAGATATTAGCTGTACATACCATTGGAGGATTGTGTTGAGCTGCTTGATGCTTAGAATCAGCAAGAACTTGGAAATCCATCTTTACATGATCAGGCAGGTGTCCTGTCTGTGGAATATCTCCTCTGGCCAAAGAACCATGATGATTATGGGGAAGATTCTTATGGTTCAGATGTTCTTCACGAAGGACATCTGCTCTTTCGCTTGCTTTATGGGAACGGCCAGCAGACAGCAGACTTCCTGAAATCCTACTAGTCCTTTCCAACATTTTTTGAGTGCCTCCATCTTGGAATGTTGTGGAAGAATCGCAGTCGCCTAATAATTAATTATGAACAAGGAGGAAAGCAGAGTTTAGAAGCACAAGCGAGCAAAATTAATGACTGAAGGGTTTTGGGTTTTGTGTTACAGGAGAGCTGAACTGTGAGGAAAATGAAAGGCCCTGAAGCCTCTGCAAGTGATTTCTTTTCTTTGGATAATAAATTTTAAGAGTGGAAAACTTAGGAGCTGAGACCCCACAACAGCACCCCTTGAGAGGCTGCTACATGGTGGTCTTTGAATCTTTGCAATTCAAGGTCAAAATCTAAAATAAACCACAAATGAGATTAATTTTGCAATCTCAGCTTAATCTTCAGAGAACTCATTTCTGAAAGGGCCCAAAGCCAGATGCTGCAGACAAAAGCCCAAAACAACAGTGCTGCTTTTTGTGCCAGGACAGTGTCTTGCTTTCAAATTCACCACTGCAACATCAGCTCGGGTTGCAATATTCACTTTAGGAACCTTCAAGGGCAGACCAAGAAGGTTGTTGAAGATTAGGATTGAAGGGGTCATGCAAAAAATCTTCACTGTCAAGAGTTTCTTTTCTTTTCTTTTCTCTTTTTTAAATCAGGCAACGTGAAAGAAATGCATAAATATAAAATCTGGAAGACAACTGAAGAAAGTGGTTCCAGTGTGCACGCAAGAAAGGAATAGGGAAGGGAATCTGTTGGCCACACGGTGTCACTCTTGACCCAAAATTGGGTCCGTCCATGCCTTTGTTTCTGGCAGCTGGAAATTTGGTTTAGCATCAGAATTACCAGGCGCTCTGGGTCTCCTAGAGTAAAACAGTGGGTAGTTCATCTCAGCATGAGAATTTATATATCCAAACATGAAATATACTGCCCGCTTCTTGTTAGCCTGCGTGGCAAACTCTTAAGGCATTATAATTCAGCTACAGATAATGGTGACCAGCAGCTGAAAGTATAAAAAGGAAGACAGACATTTTAAAGAAAGGTAGTGCTGTCCCAGAACATGTTTTGACCTCAGGCATCTTGAGAGTCGGAGGCCTGGTGCTGTGTTGCTCTTTCTTCTTGATTCAATTATAAGTGATCTGTATTAACAGAAACACCTGGATCAGCAGCCTTCAAGAAATTTCAGCTGAAAACAAACATATGGGGCCAGAAGGAGGAGGAGAGAGAAGAGGAAGGGAAGTGGCTTTAAGGAGGGAACTCAGGTGGTTTGAAGCCAAAGGAGAATAATTGTTACCCGGGCTGTAATTGAAGGTGCAGAGTGCCTCTAGCAGGAAGACTTTTTTATTTATTTTTTAAGAAATTGAAAAATGTCAAGGATTGTTTAAGTAAAAGTTGATTCAGCAGAAGAGCAGCTGCAGGAAGAAGGGGAAACTCTAAATGAAGTTTAAGGTTTCAAAATTCTATCACAGCTGTATAAAAGAAGTGAGTTGAGACAGGAACGTGCAAACTTTGGATGAAAAGCTTTTTTAAAAAATTCAGTTACAAACATTCTTTTTTCTCTCCCCTATTTGTTTATTTTATCTGCTTCTTTGGTTTATATGCCACTTCTGAGGCAATATGCCTACCAAAACAAAACAGGTTAAAAAAAAACACACTACACAAATTAAAATTCACAGCAGTGAAACGGTTTCAAACCAAACAAGTACAAAATGCAAGATACAAGTAGGAACATTCAGTCCAAAGCCTGAGTGAAGAAGAAAAACTGGCAGTGAAAACATATGCAAAAGCTAGTACAGCTGTTTCTTGCAGCATCCCTTGCTACAAGTTCAGCAGGTGAATGGTGCATCTGAGGCTGGCCAGGGGGTGCTTCCCAGGCCCCTGTGGGGCAGTGTGAGGAGGCACTTCTTTGGGGGGGTAGAGGGGGCAGCTCAGAGACCAGGGGCGGCAGCAATGGCTGCCCAGAGGACTCCCAAGGAGAGGGGAGAGGATAGGAGGCTGAGGGAACACTCCACAAGGGAGGGTGTTCAAAAAGGGCTGAGGACCTGCCAGCTCTGCAGACAAGGGGTGACATAACTGGGCTCCTGAGCCCCAGAGGGGTGCTGCAGAAATAATGGGAGTTGGTCAAGGGAGCCGTGGACCCAAGCAGGTTGAAAGTCTCTGCCTAAGAAGGAAATGTGGCCCTCGGGGTGAATGTTTCCCACCTCAATTTATAATAACCTCACTGGCTATCCTGAAAGATGCTGATCAGAGGACTGAAATGAGAAGAAACCCTCAGCACACTAAAGTGGCGCTTGGAAATTGGATGGACCAGAAAGGCAAGGACTAGGTTGGTTCTTCCTGAAGATGTATTCAACAACTTGTCTTACCAGCCTTTGGATCGAGAATTTCAACAGTCAGTTCCCTCTTGCGTCCCAGTATTGCATTTTTAGGCTTGTTCAGTGTTATTTTAAACACTTCGTTGTTCTCTTCAAGGCCATCATCCTGAATCAGGATATTCCAGATCTTGAAGGAAACACCTATCAAAAGCATAAGATCTAAATCTACAAGTCCTATGTTACATTTGAAAGTAGCTTTTGTATTGTTTTACCATAAGAACTGTCAGATTCTGCAGCAACACTTCCGAGCCAACTATAGGTTGTGGCCGTAGATACTTGCTCTGTTCATGAACTGTTTCCACCACCAAAAATTGCAGGGTTACCACTGTAAAGCCTCAACAGAAGAGTGCATCAAGTCTAGGAAGTGTCTACCAAAGAGCTATCTCTTTGGTGTCTTCTTTTGCAGGTTTTCAAACAAGGAGTAGCATATGCTGGCTCATTAACAGTGCAAGGCCTAGTTCTTCCTCCTTTCACATCCACCAGGCACCTGCTTCCTGCCACATCAACCCCAGCTTTACACAATTAGAAGCCAAAAGTCACAGCTTACTTTCTCATGAAGCAATTATGGGCTATTATCTCAAGGAATATTAAGGGTTTCAGCAACCTTCAAAATCTACAGTGCTAGCAGTGATTTGTTTATTTTTCTTACATTTACCAAGGTTAAGCAGACATTTTCCCAATCAGATCATTTTCATATAATCCTGTATTTTGGGTGAAAGTGTTGAGCATGGACTTATGAATGAAAAAGCCATAAGAGAGCATCTAATTCAATTCTTATTGGCAGTAACTTGGCAGAAAAGGAGAGCAAGAAGACTTCTGAATATCAAGGGTGCCCAGATTTTTACATTCCACCCCTGCCTGCCCTTCCTTGTTCCTTTATCCTGGTCCCACAAACACATTTCTACACCTGGAGCTCCAGGATTTTCAGAGCAGGAGCCGACCACATTGTGGAAAACAGCATGCAAACCCAGCAGATGATTTTGAGATATATCCTTAAACCCATGTTCTAATATGCTAGTGCCACAAAGGAGCCTTATAGCCTAATTTTCAAAGCACAATGCTGGCACCAGTCCCACGGAATAGAATCAGGCAAGTACAGCGGGAGCAATTTTAGGATTTCAGGATCCAGATGAAGTTTTATTCCTACCCTGGGCTCCCGTTCAACAAAGTACTTAACCACATGCTTAAGACCTATCAGGATTTTGCAGCACCAAGCACTGCAGAATATATATTCCTTTCCTTACAGTAAATAGAGAAGAGTAACCTGAATCCTCTAACAATGATGAAATTACATTTGAAAGCAAACTCATTAAGAAAGGTTTTCGGCATTGTTATGGGCAGAGACAAACATCTGAAAGAAAGAGAACTCTAAGGAGGAAGTCTCTCTCCTGCACACTCATATCTGGCAAGAAAAAGGGGTGTATTGCTAAACCAGGGGTAGCCCTTCAAATGTTGCTAGACTACAAATCCCACCAGGATGGCCAATGGTCAAGAATGATGGGGTCTGTAGTTCAATAAATTATGGAAGGCATGATGTTAGCTATTCCTGTGCTATGTTCTCACTTTCAGAGTACAACAGTAGTGACCAGTGTGGAGGTGCAGATCTGCAAAACCAGCTTCCCTATACCAGTGACACTGGCTTATGTGGGTGTGAGGCTGAATGCATACACAGACAGATTGGCTCCCTTTGTGCATTCACACAGCCTTGCCTCGGCTGCTCCCCTGCTCTCCTCATCAGCATACAGGTAAGCTGCAGCAATACTTGTGTCAGAGAGGCATCTCCACAGTCTTATAAATAAGTGGAATCAGGGGGTGCCAACTTGAATAAAATATGCGGGGCAAGTAAGGTCCCCCACATAATCATTCACACGCACACCATTTGAATGGCAATGTCCATCAACTTTGGGGGGGTCCAGCCCCCTCAAATATTTTATTGGAGGGCCAAAGGGACCTCAGCCCCTAGGAGTTTGCTCCTAGGACTGGAATAGATAAATATATTTCACTGCAGCCATCTTATGTCCATCTCATGGCTCTGACCCACAGAGATTAATAAGGCACATGGAAATATCCAGGCTTCTCCCCATAGCTCCCCCATAGCACTTCCACGTTCCAGCCCCCCTTAAAAAAATTCTGAGGTAATAAAAGGAAAGACAAACCTGGATGTTCACACAAGTTCTTGTGCTTGAGTATTTGTGGATCATGGCCAAAGAATTTTAGATTGAGGTGTTAATGACACTAGAGGAAAAATCTTCCTCATTCAAATGCCAATTTAATTAATAGTGCTAAAGCCTGCTCTAGGCCAAAAGTATCACTGATGAAATAGACAGAAACACACACCTGTCTTCTGAGCAGCCTGTGCCAGCAAGGTGAAAAGTTAAAAATCAGCTAATGGTGGAGGCAGTGAGGCCCACCTAACAATCTATAAAATGGTGGTGTCAAGAAATTACACAGTTGTCAAGTGCTAACTTGGTAACAGTAACACTAGTAAGTGTCTAATTACACCCTTTCCTGTGAAGTAACATAGCAATTAGCCAACAGATTCCATGGAAAAAACAATGTTTTTTCTGTAAATAAGCAATAAAGTTAAGCTAGTGTGGTAACTATTATACAAAGCCAATAAAATTGGATTCTGGCACATGGGATGATTTGCGTATCAGCTGTAGAACACTTAGAAGCGTGGCTTCCAGCAGCACTATGAAAATGTCAACCTACAGACTCATTTTTCATCTTCATATATAGTTACCATGTTCTATATCATGTTGAAGATAATTTCCCAAAGTTTCATTATCTGGCAGCAGGTTTTCAAAAGGGCATTTTACACATGAGTAAAACAGCCAGAAGCGTGACATGAAAGGTGACTCAGAATTTCCCATTTTTCCTAAAGTTCAGACCTCTCTAAGAAAATAGAGAAGAGGTTAATAACTCTTTATTGTAGTGATAGTTTTGCTTTCTCATTTGGTGAAATGACAAGAAATTTTATGTTAGGAACAAAATCGGGTGAGCTTAGGACAAAAAAAAAAAAACCTTACATTGGTACAGCATGCTACATTAGTCACAAAACTCCTCCCCTCAACAAAATGAAATGAAAAGTCTTTATGTTGTAACAATATTCTCTTCTTTGAGGTTCTTAGAATTAAGAAAATGTGGCGAGATATTAACTAAAATGTGTTTTGCATGCAACATTGCGAGCACGATGCAACTAATTTAGAATATGTTGTCATGTGCAACATTTAAGCTAGTTTTAAAAAGTAGCAGAAGAGACTCCCCCACTTTATTTTTCAGTGCTGAGTTTGGGCACACCTGAGAGCTCCCTACAGAGAGCTTATTGGCTCACCCAATTGTTTTCCTGAGTTTTCCTGAAGGATTGCCTGTTCTCCTGATAGACGCTTGCAAATGTCTCATTGGTCACTACAGAATTACCCTAAATCTTTTGGCTGCTTTCATGCCTTTATTCACAATAAATCAAGTGGACCACAATTGAAAATGAAATTTCCAGTGCTAATTCAACTATTCAACTATCAATGCCTTGCAAGAGCCTTAGCAAGCCTCATCTCCTAATTCTGCATGATCTGGAGTTGATCATATCAGCTAAGGTTGCAGCCCTATACCCACTTACCTGGCAGTAAACCCCACTGAACACAACAAGAATTAATTCTCGGTAGACATGCATTGGATTGCACTTTGAGCAAATCACAAAAGGCAGCAGAAATGACCCACATCAGAAGAACAAAAAGAATAACATTAGTGACTTTCTTCTAACCTGGGGTTTCAAACAAATGGAAGCTAGAAGGCTAAATGAATATAACATTCCATTGATCACAGAAGGTAACCAAGATGGTTCCACTCATGCCCACCAGACCATCTTTCATTTCACACATCTTTTGCTCAGATACACCAGTCGTTGTGAGACTTTGGGGAGGATGGGTTGCTGAAGAATATGAGCAAACTTTGATTTCAGCAGCCAATCCTTAATTGAACATGGTTGACAGCCAACTAGACATCATAATTTTTCTTGCTGTTACCTGGCAGGGTTCGTCTCCACTGGCACAATATTTCTCCACCTGTTTTGGAATGGTTCCCTAACACACTTCAGGATTTTATAACACAGCCACAATGCTTAGTAGGTTCCCAAGACCACCTGGCCTTTCCTCCCAGACCCTCTGAAGGGAATGCAGAAAAGAAGAGGTAATGGGAAAGATCTGTTGTGCAACCTACCACTCACAATGTTGGATGCAATTCTCAATGTAAAAAGCCATAACAGACAAGTTTAAAATTATTGCCTTACCAGGATCAAACTGCACTAATCTCGCTGAACTGTGTTTGAAGTCCAAGCCAACTCTTGCTGATACTTCTTGGACCTTAAAAATAACAACACACAATTAAGCAGCCTTCTTACCGAACAGATGAAATGTTCTTAATAGAACATTTTTTAAAAATAACAACACACAATTAAGCAGCCTTCTTACCGAACAGATGAAATGTTCTTAATAGAACATTTTTTAAAAAGTTTTAGGGACTCTTTTCTTACCTTTATTCCAACAAATGAGGGCTCTGCACTCTCTCCTGTTCGTTGAAGCTTAATAGGAAGAGACCCAATGTTTTCACAGACTCGATAGCATGTTTCTGCCAGTTCTATACGGGACCATTTTATTTCAAGACTGATGGTGAAACAGTATTAAAAGGAAAACATTATATTGGAGCCACAATGATCTCTGTTGCTGTAATTAAAGGCACAGTAAAGAATAATGAATCCCATTTACTACTTGTAGAAATGTGTGTAGGAACTGACGTTAGCACTGAATGTTGGAAGAATAAAAAAGCTTTGCCGCCTCATAAAGCTATCTTCGCAGAGACATGGAATTACTGAAGCCAGCATGCATGTAGTCGTGCCCATAACACTTACCTGCATTATACTGTTTCCTTAAACATTTTGGGGGAGCATGGCCCTCAAAATGTATTACTTCAAAATTAGTCTAGACTCCAGAGCTTGAACTTATAGATTCAACATAAAATAGATTTGAATCTCCCTGTCACCCATAGAGTAAGCAATTAGAAAAACAAACATTCATACTCTTACTACTCCTTTACTGCATTAAACATGTGTATAAATGGATAGTCAAAAGTGTGTTATGGGATAACTTATTGGCTTAAAGTGATTTGAAGAATATACCCATGGCTCTAAATTGCTAGAACAGAGTGCATTCTCAAGGGAAAAGCCATGGACATTTTCTCTATAGCTATCATATTTCTTAAAATGTATTCTAGTTTGTGCTGAGGATTGCTAAGGATTGTCAATAGTTCCCATCTTTCCTACAAGCAGCTCAATGTGGTATACTCTGTTCTTTCCCCCACCCCACAAGCTATGAAAAGATAGACACTTATTTCCAAACTCAAGACCTTCCTGCAAAGATATGAAGCGTATACAACCTCAAAACAAAAAAACAAGTCCTTGTGAAAATTCAGCAGCGTTTCAGTTTGCATTTCTTTTCATATATACATCTTTGTATATAATGTCGTCTAGTATACATATTTTTGCAAAGCAAATTTCCCCTTATATAATGAATTTTGCATGCTATTTTAACTAATATATGCATTTTAACTTATATTGTGAAATTCAGAGAAGTGCAAACTTCAAAGACCATATTCCCTCATATGAATTTGCCCAGGCTCTGAGATCTTCCGGGGAGGCCCTTCTTTTGGTTCTGCAACCCTCACAGGTGTACTTTGTAGGTACATGGGAAAGGGTCTTATTGGTGGCTTCTCCCAGAATTTGGGACTCCCCGCCTAGACTGGCTGCCTCCTGGTTGTCCTCCTTTCAGCAGAAGACTTTCTTGTTCCAACAGGAACTGGCTGATTTTACAAAAAGGGCTGCTGCTGCGATGTTTTCCTTGCAGCAATAGGTGTGTGATCTTTTATATGCATATATATAATTTTAATAATGTTTACTTTTTAATGGTTGCTTTTTAAACAATTGATAATTTTTAAATGAAATTTATATCCTACTTCATCTTACACCCTTCCCCCTGATTCCTTAGCCTTTGCTGTGGAGCATGATTCTCAGCAGCTCATTCCACCCTGTTAACATACAACATACCGTATTTTTCCATCTATAAGACGCCCCCATGTATAAGACGCCCCCTATTTTGGGGGACTCCAATTTAAGAATATGGGGAGAGATGTATCCATGTATAAGACACCCCCAAATTTTTGACATTCCTTTTTAAGGGGGGGCCTAGTCTTATACACAGAAAAATACGGTATTTCTCTTATTAAAGTAATTAAAATAAGGCAAACACCATTACTTTTTGACTCTGAAGTACTATTCAAAAACAAAAACCTACATGATGTCACCCCTTGGCAGCAGCTTGAAAGTCCCTGCCCCCCTGAGACTACAGACTAGTTCCAATGTCTCAGGAGAAAATCAGGTGCTGTTATGTTTCCAGTGTGATTCTGCCTAAATGGTGCATTTCATTCATTTCATTTCACTCCAATTCATGAATGGCTTCCTATGAAATATCATAGGATATCATAAAAACATCACTACCAACAAAAACATACTGAAGTGTGATCCAGATAGGCCTTTGAAATATGTATTCCTTCCTCCCCGCCCCCTCAACAAACTTTTATTGACATTTTCTCAAAGTTGCTCTAATTTTGCGTGTTGTATGCTGCCTTGCTATATATCTTATGAAAAGTGTGACCTGTAAATATTTAAATAATAAAACAATTTTGCTTATAAGAAACCATGAAATCAATTTCAGATATAGACTGAGATTAAAAAAAAAAAATCTCTGCTCAAAAGCCTGGGGGGAATAGGAAGGTCTTCAATAGCTGCTGAAAAGACAACAGAGATGACCACACTAAAGACAGAGTTCTTGACATGTTGGTATATGAAGAATGCCTTCTCCTGCAGAGCAGAGTGATCCATTGGGGATATAAGAAGTGGGGTTATATTTTAAGGACCTAAAACATCTTTTTAGGTGCTTGAGCTATTTCCTTCCTCCCAGGTCCGTGGAGCTCTTTATTTATTTTCAGTATTTATGCATTCCTCTCTCTGAATTTCTTCCCATCATATATTCGCCCACTGATATATGAACAAGTGCAGATTTAAGACGCCATGGTAATGGTTTACTTATTCTTTGAGACTTTAATAAATAACAACAGAGGCAAGCAACAAACAGCCTGAAAAGTTTGGCTTCCAGGCTTCATTTCATAATGCAAAGTGTGTTCTGTCCACATGATGTACAGCTTCATAGTCATTTCTGAGTTGCTTTAGAAGCAGTAAAACTGTACCTTGCAAGGATTTAAAATCATTGTTCTGCAGCAATGATTTTTTGAGCAACAGAGAAGTTAAAATGTATTGGGTTGCAAATGGGAGGAGAGTGGGATAAAGGGCAGGCCCAGGCAGTATTTTCTAAGGCTCCTGGTTGCATATTGTACTGCAGAATTGTGAGCTTTTGAAATGTCCCTGGTAAAAATTGTTTTGCCCTCACTGCAGGGAGAACCTCTGTGACACAGACTACATATCCTCTGCCGACCACTCCTTACCAACTGATTAGACAAACAAAGGCCTGTTCTGAACTGTAGCACTTACTGTGCTACATCTGCACTGCAGCAAAAGAATACATCCAAAAGTTGCAATTAATTAAAATTAATTCATCTAGACATTCTGATAGAGACAGCTCACACATGATGCTCCCCCTAATAAGAGGTATTATTGTCAAGAAGGCTTGCATATGCTCCCACCTAGCACAGCCTCCAGCAGAGCATTGTAAGCAAATAGTATCATATGAGCAGGTGGAGGAAGTTCAAACTTGTTCCGCTTTCCCACTCTGCTATTCCTTGCTATAGCTAGGATTCTCTGACCCATTCCTCCAGTTCTGGGTATTTCAGACAGGTACCCCTCATTCCATTGTTGAGACCTGATATGCCAGGCTGTATTTCCTCTCCAACCACTTAATCCAGATTTAGCTTTTCCATGGAAAATCCAAAATTTGGGTAGGACGGAGGGACTCTGCCAATGCCCTGTTTCCAGTATTCAAATTATGCATTTACGATATTAAGCCTGGAAGTACCCAAAATGACGGTGGAATGGGAAACAGGCTGGGTGGTGTATCTTTCTTTCTTTCTTTCTTGCAGTTCTTTCTTTCTTGCAGTTCTTTCCTTCACCAGTTCTACTACGTATAGGATTGGTGAACTTTGTTGTCACTTCATATCTGTAGTTTCTCACACTACTCCATGTCACACACACACCAGCTCAGATAAAATAAATATGAGCAGCACTTTACTGCAGTCTGGCCTCTTGCTGGAATAAGGCACAAAAGGGCACAAAACACTTTATAACACTTTTCACGTCACTTCCCTAGATTTATATTGAAATATGATCTGAATCCTATGGGGGGGGGCGGGGACCACAAACCAAAGGCACTAAATCTTCTCAATGGCGCAGACCACAGAATCAACCAGTTCCTTTTAGTACAATGCTAATATTCAGAGTTGTATATACCTTGAACCATTTTTCCATGCAGTGTTAAACTCCATGCAAGCTATGAAGTGTCCATCTTTTCATAGCTTGTGGAGCAGGGGAAAGATTAGAGTACACCACATGAGCTGCTTGTAGGAAAGATGGGATGTAAAAAAGAGTAAGTAAGTAAGTGCAGTGGTGCCTCGCAAGACGAAAAGAATCCGTTCTGTGATTCTCTTCGTCTAGCGGTTTTTTCGTCTTGAGAAGCAAGCCCATTGACGGATTAGCGCTATTAGCGGCTTTTAGTGGCTTTTAGCGGCTTTTAGCGGCTTATCAGCTTATCGGATCAGCTGATAAGCGGCTTAGCGGCTTAGAAAAAGGGGGGAAGGGAAAAAAACCCGCAGGAACTCGCAAGACATTTTCGTCTTGCGGAGCAAGCCCATAGGAGATTCGTTTTGCGAAGCACCTCCAAAACGGAAAACTCTTTCGTCTAGCGAGTTTTCCGTCTTGCGAGGCATTCGTCTTGCGGGGCACCACTGTAAGTAAACATTTTCTTATTAAGCATACTCATACTTACATTTCTGGAACTATTGTGTTGCCTGCTTTGTCTGAAGCTTCAAATTCAAAGGTATCTGAAGTTACCTCAGTGGTAGGATTTAAGATGTACCGAATATTGTGCTGGTTTAAGTCACGTTGTGTAAAAGAGTTTTGCAGAAGACGGCCTGTTGCAGAGTGAAAGAGAGAGCGTGTGCAACAGCATAAAGTAAATATATATTTTTCTATACAGGATGTTCAACAGTAACTTTAATTTTTTGCCTTAACATTACAATATTCAGTTATAGCTCCAAAACCTTTGAAACTCAAATTATTTTAAAGCTGTCTAATCTTATTCCAGATAATTATTTCCATCATGTTAAAAATGACAGCTGAGACAAGGCAACTTTTCAAACAAATGTTTTAAGACAGTGTTTCAGAGGCTTCAGAGGCTGGCAAATGTTAATTACTTTATTAGATAACCAGTGAGTTACATAATTGCCATGCTTGTTGGAAAGAAAATAGACTCTTATGTATTTAACTTAAATGTAAATGGCCCTCTAATTCGTATGTGAATTATGTTTTTATACAACAATAATAGGTTGAATTTCACAGGTGAGGTCCGTAAAATTGCCAATTCAAACCATTTTTCCTCACATAATAAAGCCTGAACACATGTAAAGAGTGCACACAAATCTTTACTAATCCAGTACAGAAGAGAAATAGAGTGAGATAATTTCTTTCTTTCTTTAAACTCTCGTTGTGCCTGAACCTGCCTTACCAGAACTGGCAGGAAACAGATGCCACTGAAGAGGGAGTTGGACAATCTGTGACCCTTCAGAAGGTGTTGGGATTACAGCTCTTATCATCACTAACTATGCTGGCTGAATTTGGAGTCCAACAATATGTGGAGGGCTACAAGTCCCCCATATCCTTGACATGGTAACAATTTTGCTTATTTTAATATGTGCAACCTTTCCGCCTCTGCAAAGGCTGATTATGCACATGATTAAAACACATGAAGGGCAAGCATGCAATCCATACATCATGTGGTCCTTTCCACATCTATGGCATTAATACTGGTGATTTGTGCTCATAATGAAAGAGTCACAGAATCCGTTCTCCATGTGCACAAATGGAAATAGAAGCACACAAAACAGGTAGTCAAGAAATAGCCCTGGGTTGTGAAAGAATTGGCATAGTTTACTTTTTCGTTCTCCTACTAGAATTGATCTATATAACAGTGTGAGGAGCAAGTGGCTCTCTTGGGTAGCAGATAAGGCATTGGGTGGAATCCTTTTAGTCTAACATCAGGCGGGTGGGTGTGATGTGGTACATCACCTCCCCCACAGAACTGTGTGGTAATATGGCACCCTATTAGAGGGATCTAGTTGGAGGTCTCTATCCCAAAGCCAAGGTGTGTGGCAGATGGGCCAAAGGGCTTCCTTCAGCAGCTTGGGAGGGCCATCCATGTAGACCTGAGTCTCTCTGAGGACCCTTTGAACCTGGGCTTGACCCTGTCACGTGTCAGCCTTCCACCACAGGGCTGAGAGGGATATACACCCAGTGCCTAAGCCAGGCATAGGCAAACCCGGCCCTCCAGGTGTTTTGGGACTACAACTCCCATCATCCCTAGCTAACAGGACCAGTGGTCAGGGATGATGGAAGTTGTAGTCCCAAAACACCTGGAGGACCAAGTTTGCCTATGCCTGGCCTAAGCCAAAATCAACCTACATCTGGAAACAATAAAGTTGTGGCCTAATCCCAGAACTCTGCCCTGTACTGTTTGTTCACCTTCATAGGTCCAGCCCCTAAAACAGAGTTTAAAGAAATAAAAGACCTGTTCCAGAATTTTCAAGATGTCCAAAGAAAGGATGTCTCCGAACACTGAAGACGAGTTCCTCATCTCTGCTATTGGCATCTGTGACTTTCAAGTTGTGAACAGTGATTGGTATTGCAAACCTCCCATCTTTCAGGTTTTGTATAGTGGTTGGGCTTGCTTTTACAATGAGTTTTGGAACCATTTTATCTTGACATTCGACCTGTTAAGAGAACACATTTGGAATAAAATTAAGGTGAAAAGGAGAATTTGTATTGTTTGTTAATTCTAAAGCCGTGGCCAATGGCCTAGGGAGAATATCTGGAGAGCCAGAGGATTCCCGCCTCCTGATCTATACAATATATTCAACTTGAATATTACACATGAAACGTGAAATTGCATTTTGCTCCACTTAATAATTAAGTTAGTTGCATGAAAATTCAGACACCCTCGCCGTTGTCTGCTACAATACATTGTCTGCTACGTTTCCGAGCACAATTCAAAGTGTTGATGCTGACCTCTAAAGCCCTAAACAGTATACCTGAAAGAGCGTCTCCACCCCCATTGTTCTGCCCAGACACTGAGGTCCAGCCCCGAGGGCCTTCTGGCAGTTCCCTCACTGAGAGAAGCCAAGTTACAGGGAACCAGGCAGAGGGCCTTCTCGGTAGTGGCACCCGCCCTGTGGAATGCCCTCCCACCAGATGTCAAAGAGAACAACAACTACCAGACTTTTAGAAGACATCTGAAGGCAGCCCTGTTTAGGGAAGCTTTTAACGTTTGATGCATTACTGTATTTTAATATTTCGTTGGAAGCTGCCCAGAGTGGCTGGGGAAACCCAGCTAGATGGGCAAGGTATGTATAAATAAATAAATAAATAAATAAATAAATAAATAAATAAATAAATACAATTGGGAAAACACAAAAACCAGCATGACATCCCACACAGAAGTAGGTTCCCAATACAAAGAATTGTATTCCCTCCATTTCCCACTTTTATTTTTAGTAGGTGTAAGGATTCTGGGATTTCAAATCAGCTATTATTTATGTACCAGGACACTGGGGAATGGCTTCAGAGGGCATCTGGATTCTGATGCATTAGCAAAATAAATCATCTAGTGATAAAATGCAAAAATTAAGTACAGATTGTATAGATTTGATGTGATTATTCTGAAAAGAAGGAACGGCATCTTAAAAATGGTGGACAGGTGCTAAAAGAGAAAAGGATGGATTAATAGGCTCTATGTTTGGGAATGGCTGGAAAGCTGGATAAATTACGGAAAGATTTCACAGGGCACAGTACTGTAACTCCTGGCGGTGATGTTTTGGGGGAAACCAGAAAAAGGGAAGTGGGTTACAGCCAGAGGCTGAATTAAGATGGATCGCTAGATTTGTTGACTGGGGAAAAGGATGCAAGGGCTGGGATAAGTTGCAAAAGGGACATGGAATAGAAAGCACAAGCTTTTTCAGCTTAAAAAAAAAAACCATCCAAGTATGCCATCCCCCTACAGCTTGGGTCATGCTCCTTCAAGCATTCAGCTGACTGGCAGTTTCAACCCGAAATTAGACCAGAGAAGGGGAATGACGGCATTTCAGTTCACTGTGGTGATGTGTGGTCCCCAAAGAAGGAACAACCCTACTTTCCCTGTTGACATCATTGTAATTCAGCCAAGTGTTGAGTTTTATACCACTGAGATGCTCATCTATCCAAACTTTTTTCACCTGTTCTGATAATTCGCCATCCTCTGGGAGATACACCTTCATGCCACTGTCCAACCAATTAGTTGCTTGACTGACTGCATTCTGCAGTCCTTAAGTGATGGTTCCCTATCTGACATCTTATGACAACTGATTAGTAAACTAGGCCATGAGATTTAAGAAACATGCTATTTAGGAGCTACTTCCCATTAACTCCTTGTGTTCCGAAACCTGCAATTCTCCCTAAAACTGCACCATGAGTTATAACAATAAGAGATTAAGGTAGGTTTTGAATTTATAAGGTAACCTATAACTTTAAGGCTACACACTTACTTTGGAGTAAGTTCCATTGAACTCAGTGGCGTTTACTACAAAGTAATAAAAGAAAAAGCACAGGATCGGGGTGTACACATTGCAGCTGTTCACAGTAAAGAGGAACCCCCACCCCACTCCACGTTTTAACATATAAAAGCATATTTTAAAATGCAAGGGTCTCCCAAGACTGTTCAATAAACCATGACAAAACTGGGTTACTCAAAAATGCACCCTTAAAACAGGAACAGCAAGCCACAAAAAGCAAAGACCTAAATAGACTGAACCTGATCATCCTGTGAGGTTTTGGAGGGTTTGACCATAGTTAAGAGCAGCAAGGGATCAGTTAAATGTCATTTAGAATTTCACTGCATTTGGCCAGGAACATGTTCTCACATGAGAGCTGGTCAAACCAATCTTTCCGAAACACTGATTTCTGAACTTTTGCCAGGTGTCTCTCTCTGGTGGCCACTGAGGCTGATTTACCAGACATGTTAAGCTTCTCAGTCTTGAATAAGCAGTTAAATGTGTACCCAATGTCAAGCAGCAGGTTTAAAGGCGCAGAGCTAAATTTCACAGGTAAACAGCAACACTTAGATGTTTACTCCATGGAAATCAGTGGGTCTTGGGACCAAATCATGCAACCAGTTTAGAGGCTTGTTTTGAATGTTCCTGTCCATATCTGACCACCCCATGGATCTGGATTCTGATGATTATAACAGTAATACTCCCAAAAGGTTATTTGTTCTTTGATTAACCAGACACAAAAGACAGCTCCTATACCTTTAACAGCTGCACGGGAGATGGAATTTTGGCACATACCTTATGAGAAAGAGGAAACCAAACCTGCTCCCCCCTTCCCCCATTCTGTGCAATTATTATGAACCCTTTGTACTTTGGCTCACGCTGTTGAGCTTACATGGCCATTTCCATCCAAGGTCATGCCCTCCTAGCTATAGGCACCGTTAGAATAGAATGGCTCAGATTGAGACTTCCCATGAGATGAACTCGAATCACAGGACACTCCAGCTGGAGGAAGAAAAGGGAGGTGACGATAGCGGATTTCTCCTTCCCCTGCACCCCTGAAAATTTGTTCTGGAGGGTTGGGGGCCCTACACAACAGTGTGGGAAGCAAGTAAAAAAATATTTGTGAAAATTGGCTCTCTCCCTCTTCCTCCAGTGGGAGCTTTTGTGGACTCTCAAACCTTCCATGAACAATGGCTGGTTTCTATCTCCACTGTTGGAGGCTGTATGCCTTTGAATGCCTCCCAAATGCTCAGGTCCTTTTTTGGACTTACTATTGGCATTTATTTTGTTGGCCACTGTGAGAACAGATGCTGAACAAGAAGGGTTGTTGGCCTGATCCTGAAGACTCTTATTATGTTTATGGATAGAAAATACATTCTGGACCCAAGTCAACGGTTTGGGCACAATTCCCACCGTAATGTTTGATATGGTAAATTCATGAACTTTCCCCTCTCAGGTGGTAAAATACTGTCTTGCCTCATGTGAGTGCATTTACCATGTTTAGAAAAAAGAAGGAATATATTAAATTTCCATACACACCTGTATTGTAAATTCTGTGGAGGCATCTGTCAGTTGTCCATTAACCAAAAATCCATGGTTGACTTTGTCCGTAGCTCTAAATGAGAATTTATCAATGTGTCCACCTCCTCTACTGTGCTTGTAGTACACTTTTGCGTTATCCACATCCACCTGTGTAAACTGGCCAGGGTAGATGACAGTTTCCCCCATGTATAAATGTCCGTATTGTGGATACTGTGTGATGATATAGGTGAGGTTTTTCACTGGACTGTCTACATCTGTAAGCTGAAGAATATCGGAAGTTAAAAAGCCTATACTCCCCTCCACAATATGGAGTCCTTTGTTTGTGAGCAGTGTAGGCGGAATCTGGTCGTTGTGCTCAATATTCAATTCTAGGAGGCCTTTTTTCTCCATATGACCATTACTGATGGTAAAACTATTTCAGGAAAAAAAGAGAAGAGAGGAATATTATTTATTTATTAAAATATGGTTCCGTTGTTACACATGGCATTAGACAGAGTTGAATGGCAGTGCCCTGTTCTTGGTTTCAGGGCACCTTTGGGCATGATGCTCTCAGTTGACTCAGCTATCTGTGTGCTCATTCATTGGCTTTGCTCTCTGGGCCAACTTCTACCACTTCATAGAAGGGGAGGACAAAATGTTACTTGTCCTTTCCTTTTCTCCTCCCAATAGCTACTCCTTGGAGCAGGTAGGTGAACGGGCAGTAACAACAAAGGAGCAAGTTCAAGGGGTCTTGGGGACTGGTGGTAGGGAAGAGGAAGGTCAGGAGCTCTGAGGATTCTTGGTGAATGGACCTTGGCAGGTGCCCAGTTATGCCAACTTCCAATGTCAGTCCTGTGAATGGACTTTGAAAAGCTTGCAATCTAGAACTGAATGAAAAGAAGGGGAAGTAAAAGCAGCCCAGCCAAATTTCTCATGTTGTCGGCTCCTAAAGGGACAGTCAGCCCATGAGATCTCTGCTGTTCTATATTTTGAAATTTGTGTTTAATATTTTAAAATTGTAAACTGCCTGTGGTCCCTTGGCAGAAGGTCAACATATAAATCTGTTAGATAAATAAATAGATTGAGTCAGAAGTCAGGGGAGGGGAGGCAGCAAAGCTATGAATGAATGAAGTTGCATGTTTATTTCATTCAACTGAAACCAAAGGCCTAAGAGAAGCATTGTCTCTCATCCATGGGCTGTAGGCTTGAGGTGGGTTAGGCCTAACCCAAAGTGGCTCGGAGCTCTTCAGTTCACTTGTCTCTCTTGGTGTTGGCAGCAGTGTCTAAAAGGCAGAGCAATGCTGCTATTATGGATGGAAGGAGGAAGGCAACAAAAGTAAAGAATGGTGTGTGTGCCATGGAACTGTTTCAAGCAACCTGCTGTATAGAGCGCCATTCTTGCAACAGATCAAATGTTTATGAACATTTCACAACAGCACAGTAAATGTTCAGTGTCAATGGATTCACCACCAAAAAATCCCTTAGTGCCTATAAGTTTCAATACAGTGGTACCTCGGGTTAAGTACTTATTTCGTTCCGGAGGTCCGTACTTAACCTGAAACTGTTCTTAACCTGAAGCACCACTTTAGCTAATGGGGCCTCCTGCTGCTGCCGCACCGCCAGAGCACGATTTCTGTTCTCATCCTGAAGCAAAGTTCTTAACCTGAAGCACTATTTCTGGGTTAGCGGAGTCTGTAACCTGAAGCATATGTAACCTGAACTGTAGTTCAGGATGTTCCCAGTTCAAGTCTTCCTTCTACCATAAACTCATTAGGCAGCCATAGCTGGGAACCACAATCTCTCAGCCACAACTCACCTTCATCAAGAATGGAATTGTGATCTACCTAACAGGGTTGTTGCAATTATTGTTCTGGCAATAAGCAAGGAATGATTTGAATCTTCTAAGGCTGTAATCCTATACCCGTCTATTTGGGAGTAAATCCCATTGACCTCAATAGAGCTTTCCCCCTGAGTAGACAGGATATTACTGTCAAACTCTAAATGCTACTTGTTATCCATTATTTATATACAGCACCCAAACAGAACTGTGCCCCACAGGACGACGATTTAATATAGGTTCTTGGCATTTTGTCAGTAGATATTCTCATTTTGTTCTGCTGCCCTCAGTATACATTTCACTTGCCTAGTGTTCAGAAACACCATTTAAGTTTTCTCACTATGTTCTTTTCAACAAATAACCAAGAATTTATTCAGACACAAAGCTTGGGAGATGTTATATCTTCAGGCACACTGGTTAATTTCCTTATAGTTGCTTTCAGGTTTCTCTGTATGTCACTATCTGCTGCTTCTCTGGATACTTCTCACACATTAGCACTAATTAAGAGAAATGTTGTCTGCTATCAGTGCTACTTTAGTACACACACACACACACACACACACACACACACACACACCATCATTTCCAGGGGCTACTGTAAGAAAATTAAGTGAGCTGATAGCGTAGTATAGTATTCTACAATTACAGCTTCTGACTGCTGTGTGGTGCAAATAAATATTCACCTGAGCTAGCGAAGAACCTGGAGTTTCCTCCGGTTCTATTATTGTTAGCAAAAAAAAAGGCTAACAAATAGCACAATCCTAACCATGCCTACTCAGAAGGTATACCTATCAAATTCAATGGGGCTTTCTCCCAAGTAAGTAGGGGTTGGGAATGCAGCCTAAGAGATTTGAATGGACACCTGATCTGTTATCTACACATTCATTTTCTTCTATGTAATAGCTTTCATTGCAATCGTAATCATAACACAACAGTGAAAAAGAGCCTGATCGGGCCTCCTTTGCTTGCCACAACGCCTTTCCGGCCACTATTGAGCAGCACTACAGGAGTGTGTCTGCACTGCCTGCTCCTCCTCCTGCTCCCCCCTCCCTCTTCCTCCATGCAGAGAATGTGCTAACTTACATAGGTAAAGGTAAAGGTACCCCTGCACGTACGGGCCAGTCGTGACTGACTCTAGGGTTGTGCACTCATCTCACTTAAGAGGCCGGGAGCCGGCACCATCCGAAGACACTTCGGGGTCACGTGGCCAGTGTGACGAAGTTGCACTGGTGAGCCAGCACCAGAGCAGCACATGGAAACGCCGTTTACCTTCCCGCTATAAAGCGGTACCTATTTATCTACTTGCACTTAGGGGTGCTTTCGAACTGCTAGGTGGGCAAGAGCTGGGACCGAACGACAGGAGCTCACCCCGCCGTGGGGATTCGAACCGCCGACCATACGATCGGCAAGTCCTAGGCACTGAGGTTTTACCCACAGCGCCACCCGCGTCCCGCTAACTTACATAAGAGGCTGTGTAAAGGTCAAGTTACTAGAAAATTTAGTATGAACACGAGGAATTAAATTACAGGAGTCAAATGCTAAAGCATAGCAGAACGTGGCACCAGCTTATAGAGAATACTCTAACCATTCATATTTCTAGAACCCTTCTGCTTGAAAATTAATGCCTTCGCTGTTCTTCAGGTGTGAATGAAGTTGAATTTTTTGAGACTCCCAGGAATATGAGGCTTGAAAGCTTGACTGCCTGTAGCTACAGTCCTCTTTCACCTGAAGAAGAAAACAAATCCCTAGTAATCTAGGGTACATATTTTTCAGTTCACTTTAAGTTATCTCTTTCTTTCACCCTTTAGCCAAATAGGCTCCCAATCCTGCTCTACTCTTCATAATAACTGGGTCCTACTCTTATATTGTTCCTCTTCTTCAAACAAGCTATCATTTTTAAAATGCAGGCTGTCACTGTCTGTCATGCCACCAATTAAAAAGACAAACCCCCACCCCCCCGGGGGGGGAAAATTCCAGGGTGTGTGTGAAGCATGGCAGTGCACCCATTCGCCCCACCCAGGATGCAGGGCTGACTATAACCATGGCCTGCTTCGAGATATGAGGGGCTCACTATTTTAAAAAATACATGAAGGCTCAGACTTCTGGCTACTGTACCTTCTCACAATAATACAGCTTAGCAACTTCAATAAATAAGCGGTATATTTAAACAAACAAATAAAAATAGAACTTTTTCTAAACCAAAAGTTGTTGCACACAAATGTCCATCTTTGTAAAATCAAGGAACATCCTTGAGTGGAGTTGGCACATTGCCATGATGCTTTGATGCACTTTTATGTGCATTGGTTCCCAGGCTACTGATTTGAGAGCTGCACCCCACCCTTAGTCTATAACTGTAGAAATCCAAATTATGCTTTCAAAATAAATCTCTCATCCCAGTACCCCCATATTATATCCAACTAATTCTACTTAGTCCTTCTTTGCTCCCATACATCATTATGGTACACCGTATACATCATGCACATATCCCACATCCCAGAATCTTTCGGTCATTTGTTGTCTGTCTGTCTGTTGTCTGTCTGTCGAGTCCCTATCCCACTCCTGCTAATAGGCTGAGCTCTTATACAGTCACAAAATGTTTGTGACTATTATACTGAACGAAACAGAAGGTAATGGAATCATAGCTGTCAAGCGTCCCTTATTTGAAGGGACAGTCCCTTATTCCAGCGCCATGTCCCGCTGCTGTCCCTTATTGATGGATGTCCCTTAAATGATGTCCCTTAAATTTCAAAGGAGCAGTTCCTCTCCCTCCCTCCCTGCTGACCAGGGAGGAGGGAGGCTCCAACTGTGTTGCTTGGCTGTGTTGCTCACCCAATAAGAAGTCTAAGAATGACTGGGGGGTGGAGCTTGCATGCCTTGAGCTGATCAAATCAGCTGTGTTGCCTGGGGACTCGCCTTTGCTCAGCGCTTCCCAGCGGAGAGGTGACAGTGGTTTTCCTTGAGGCTTCATTTGGCTGCTGGCTGGGCTGTCTGCCTTTGGCTCAGAGGGGCTCAGAAGTTGAACATACCTGTGCTGAGTGCTCGGATCAAAATCGGATGGATACGTCATCGATGGCCCACTCACCCTTGCCGGCAAAAAGGTCTGTCTGGAGTGGGTGCAGATGGTGGGGGGGGAGGAAAGGAGATCCCATGTGAGGGGGGGGCTTTTGAATTTGTTTTGGAGGCTCCTTCGATTGACTTATGGGAGAAAAGAAAGGAGCTGGTTGACTAAAATGGTGGGTGACTGGCGATCTCGTGGCAAGGGGGGGAGGCTGTGTGTGTGTGGCTAGTTAATGCAAGCTGAGAGGGTTTTTGAATGCTGGACGCCATTTTGTTGCATGTGCTGCTGCAAACTTTGCAGTGCAAAGCCAGGCCAGGGAGCAATCTTAAGTTGAGGCTGCATAGGCCTTGTGGTGCATGTGATTCAGATTCTATTCAGTTGAAACACTGGTTACAAAGTTGGTTGGACAGTGTTCTCGAAGCTACCAGCATGAGTTTGACCAGACTGCAGGAGGACAGGAAGACTGGGGTTCCTGGAACAGGTGAGGCTGCAGGTCCCTTATTTTGGCTGCTGATCCCTTATTTTCAAGGCTGCTGGTCCCTTATTTTCAAATCTGTAAGTTGACAGCTATGAATGGAATACTGATATAGATTAAAAGCCAATGCCCAAACAGGGGTAGAGGAAGGGGGTGTGCGGTAGAGGTGGGTCACCCCGGGTGTCACCACTGAGGAGTCCAAGGTTCAGTGCTGCAAACCCGATATGCCCTGGTCTATGCTCTTGGGTGTGTGGAGTGATACCTTCCTTTCAACAGAGGAGCCAATCCATTTATCACAGGGACAGACATGTAAGTAAGATCTGCTACCTATGCTGAAATGATTAGGGCAACTTCAAGTGAGCCCTGGAGCTCATACAGCATCAGTAAGAATTCACTGTACTGCGGCAATAAGAGTTTCTTTATTATGGGGCGCGCATGTGCGTGCACACGAAACCAGAGATATCTAACTGCAGCACTAAATATTCTCTGGAAATTTTTAAGCAGCTTTGTATTGAAAGGGAGCGTTTTCTGTTGCTTTTTTTTTTTTAAAAAAAAAGAAAGAAATAGGCAGTGCTCCAGTCTCCAACTGCTACTCTTCATGTTTTTAATCACATCTGCTACATAGATGTGGCTATGAATAATTAACGATGCCTCCAACATTACACTCATAGATTACGGTGGAGGAAGCGACTGGTGCACCGTCTCGAACAGCATAAGCCATTTAGGAAACTGTTATCCACTTTCCCTTTATATTTGCCGTGCAATCACTTACTGCTTAAAAGGGTAAATCTTTCATAGCTTTAATTAAAGCATTTAATATAATTTACACTGATGCTCTATGTGCTCAAGGTCTGTCAAAATTGATGCTTTAATAACATGTCATTCCCTCTCTCTCTCTTTTTCCCCTCCCCCTCTCCACTCTCCCGACTGGCCTGAAATCTGTTAAAATTACCACTAATCTAATTGGGAACAAAGTTGTCAAATGCACGCAGCTCTGACAGTTTGTCTTTCTGCAAACTGCCAACAGATTGCAAGTTACGCATGTGTTGCGCAGATGGGTAAGTTAAAAGGAACACACCAAAAAAAAAAAAAAAGCAATTTATTAAATCACCTGGAACCAGCAGCTCCATTCCAAAAATAGTGAGAATGAAATATAGCAGGAGCTACGAGAGTTGGCACTGGAATATGCCAGAAGGTACCAGTTACAAAACAAGATAAACATTTTGAGAAGCCTCAGCTGCGTAGCAGAATAATGAGGAGTTATTTAACCCGATCAGGATTACCAGCAGAAATTAATTTAGAGTGCACATTTTTTATATATATATAAAATTAAAAATAAAAGGATATTTTAATCCCTCTCCTTTTAACCCTTTGTAGGCACTGGAAAGATGTTTCTATATCCGCTCCCACCCCCACAGTGACCTCCCTGTGTACCTGGTTAAATCATCCAATGCAGAGCACTGGAAGGACCATACAGATGGTGTCCTTTCCTACAAATACTTAGCACGTAATCTCTTTCATGTGCTCAACCTCCATTTCAGGAAAGGATATTGGATCCAGTTACATGGTTGAGAGCTGACAACATTATGGCAGCAGCTTGCTTCCAAGCTACCAAGAGAGAGCAATTGGGAATTTATTTATTTTTTAATCTTAAAATGGGAGAGAACGTAAGTTTTACGCTGAACAGATGTGTAGACAAAATGAAATCTCCCATTATCTGAACCTCAATTATCCAAATCTCACAACTGTCTGAATTCCATGGGTGTCCTTCCACATCATCCAATGTCAATGAAACCCTCACTTTTTGAACAGGCAGAAGAGCATCTGAATAAAAGAGCCCATCAGGATAGGGCTTGTTTTGTGTCAGAGGTGGAGCTCAGCCTCAGGAATGGTTTTCAGCAGAAGGAATGAGTCTTGGAATATACAATAAGAAGAGTGGCTGAGATTGTGTTCAGAATCCTTTTCTTTTCCCACTGCATCCCCCCCCCCCATCCAGTTAACATTAAGATGTAAAATTCCCAGTGCAAGTGGGGTGATGCGAGTATGGACACCTCTCTTTTGAAACACCAAGAGCCAAAATCAGATGTGATGTGGAGAGTAGATTGGGTCTACTAAGCACAAGAGGGATAGTGTCCATCACTCACACCATTTCTGCATTCCAAAGGTCAACCAAGGCTTTCACAGGTTTTATTGTAGATATGAGAGGGAAATCCCCAAGAGTCATCAGAGGAGCATTTGGATCTGTCTGTCTCTGGAGACGGGCAATTCTAATACGTTCCAAATTTGTGCAAAGGCAAAATTCCCATGAATGAACCCTAGTTCAACACCCTCTTCCTCAGTGTCGCAGCTCCATTCAGAAACTCACACTTCATATCTGTGTAGGCCATCAGTATTATATCCAAGTAAATGAAATTGCACTGTATCCTAAAATACAGGGGTTTGCTTGCCCAATTGCTTTGGAAGCTCCCGGAAGATTAAAAACAAATTCTATTGAATCTCAGACAAAATAAAATATCAGCCACCATTTCCCCATTGGACCCAGCGTTGACCTCAGCGGGCCATATCTAGACATGATGGTGGTCAAGCTCAGTCTCAATCAAGTCACATTACTGATCACCTATAATGCCGAAGTTGCCAAGAAACCACCTGTAGGCACACCTGTTGCCCATAAAGGTCTCCTCCCATCTCTCCCCACTCACTGAAAATAGACTTGAATTGTTTTCCACCTCAGCAGTCACTCACCCGGGCCTCTTTGCCTACATGTTTCTCAAACACATGTTAGAGAGCAAAAGTTAAAGCAGGAGTTGAGATTAACTCAGTGCCAGCATGAATTCAGATGTCGACTACAATCTAAATTTTCTTTGAAGTCTAATTTCAGTGAGTGGGGAGACATGGTCCTGTATGGAACAGGGCAATAAGTAACCATAGACCCCTCCAGATTGGTTGTGGTGAGTGGGTTGCTAGTGTATTCTGCAATATGTCAGTGACACAATATTTGTGCATTAGTGCAGCAACGTAACTAGCCGCTCGGGTGGACAGTCTACAAACAATTCTGCTTTATTGGCTGTTCTGTGATGGTTCTTCAAGTACAGTATACCACATTACTGCCACCTGAAGCACTCACGTACCAAAGAGGGACAACCCAGCGCAGAACATTTGTGGTCTAAAAAGTTACAGGATCTCAATAGGAAGTTACAGGACATGGACTGACTGGAAAACAATCAAAGCTTTTGCAGATGGGGGTGGGGAGCCCTGAAAACAGGATTGCATATAATCACCCTGATACCATCATGAGCACAAAATCATTATGATTGCACAATGCTCACACCTGCCCCACAAGGCAACCTTGCAACGATGATAGTGGCTAGTTTAGGGACAGGAAAAGAGTGGAAAGATAAGTTGGTAAGCAGGAAAGAAATTGGGTGAAGAGCTAAGAGAGAGAGAGAGAGAGAGAGAGAGAGAGAGAGAGAGAGAGAGAGAGAGAGAGATCAGAGGAGAACTTCCCTAAGAGTTTAGGAAGAGTACCTGCACCCTTTTAAGCCACAAACCAGGATTAGCCAGCACACTAATGAAGCTGACCCACCCCACACACACATTGCACAGAGAGAGAAGGTTTAATGAGGAAGGGAGAAAAGAAGAAAATATTTTCTACATACCAAAAACGAAAAAGAAAAAAATGGCCATGCTTTAGGGCCTGTGATTTATTTAATGATGGTCTTAACCTCACTTAGAAAAAGACCGTTTACATGATTTACGGATTGCTTCTTCCCCTTCTTAATTTAACTCATTTCTTAGGAAATTATACACACTTAATCACTGCAAGAATAAAATTAGTTAGAGTGCCCATTTAGTAGCAAAGGGAGTATAAATAATTTTCAATTTTAAACTGGGAAGAAGAAACAAGTTAAGGGGACCAGCACCATTTTTATTTTTAGAAAAGCAGAAACAGGAGACAGTGATTGAAAAGGAGGGGGAGGAAGCTGTGGGGAGAGAGTAAAACACCTTCCCTGCCTCTTGTTTCCTAAATCGTCCCAGGCAGCTTTCCACATCCACAGGGTTTCAGCTGCAAGCTCTCAGCAAGGCAGGGAAAGAGTTAAGCACCCTAACTCTTCACCCGGCCCCTGCTTCCTTGCTCTCTGTCATCATCTTCCAAAACTGCTTTTCTAACGAAAAAAATGGTGTCGGGACCCTAATATTCATGTTTGCATATAATTTATGCTTAGCGCCTATATATGTGAAAAAGAGCAAAGTACCTAGAAGAGGACGATACCCAAGTGAGCTATAAATTAAGTCCTTATCCTGTTCCTGATTTAAGCAATATGGGTGCTTCTTTCCTACAGGAGGATGGTCTTAATGAGCTTCTAATCCATTAAACTTGCCACATCTGTTGGGAAATTCAGCAGAAAGGGAAGATGAAATCTATTTTCTGCTGTACTTGGTATAAAAAGAGAGAGAGAACGAGAGAGAGAGAGAGAGAGAGAGAGAGAGAGAGAAAGAAATTCTGCTGTATTTCCCCCCCCCCCCAATCTTCTGCCCACTCGAGGTATATAAAACCATTACATTTAAGTACCATAATAGCCAACATATGCTTTTCTTTAGTAACGACACCACCATCTGGATTAACTTCTACCAATGATTTCAGACAATATTGTGGATCCCCCCCCCCCCGCCGACTGGAAAAAAAGAAAAACCCTACCCCAGATAGCAACTACAGTTTCAGATGGAGCACAACAGTAACAGAATTAGCAGTTTCTCTTT
Source organism: Podarcis liolepis (assembly GCF_965112155.1). NCBI lineage: Eukaryota > Metazoa > Chordata > Lepidosauria > Squamata > Lacertidae > Podarcis > Podarcis liolepis. The sequence goes on from NC_139559.1 coordinate 60,142,490, forward strand.
GCTGCCCCCCAGATACCTGTGGCAGCTGCGTGGCTGGGAGGGGCACTGCAACGTATGGATCTGAATTCATATGCTAATTCATTAAAAAGTCAGTACGAAAATCTTGCAATGCCATGCGTGTGCATCTTCCACTACTCTTGACTGGGGGCCTTAAAACATTACAGTGAATAAATGGCTGGTATGTGCTGCTGAACTTAGGAGATGACATATCACACTTTCTGCATTTTCATGCCAGGCATTTCAGCATTCTAATATGGTCACCGAGAGCCGTGCAGAAGTTATGTTAACATTTAGCCCCCTGAAATATGTTTCCCCATGTTTTAAAACCAGGTTTTGCGAGGGGGGAGCGCAGGGAGAAGAGAAGATAATCGGGGAGGCCTTCTCACCTGAATGAGTCCTTGCTAGCCTCATGGCTATTGTCGTGAACGTAGCAAACCTTCTGGGCCACGACATCCAACTGGCTGTAGAGGGAAATGGGCACGCCGGGATAATTGATGTACTCAATCTGACCATGCACAGGTGGCACAGAAATGGCATACAGCAGCTTCCCGGGTTTGCCAGTGCCATCTGTTGCCATAAGAACATCTGTCGTCAAGGTCACCCTGTCACCCTCTGTTAAAGTTACAGGTTTGGTGAATAGAACAATGTCACCTAAAATAAAAGGGAGGGGGAGAGGGAGCAGGGAGAGAAAGAGAAAAGCATCAGGCATGGGGGGAGAGAGAGAGAGAGAAATTAAAGGATGTAGGTGGGTGTTTGCGGAGGGAGGGGGTGGCTCAGTCCTTCAATATTCCATAGGGGGAACTGGGTTGGAGGGGGGGGGGAGGCAGTGAAATCAGCTCACAGAGAAACAGACATTAAGAGAAGTGGTTAAGAGCAACACAGCGACGAAGCTTTTTGCGGGGATTAACAAAAGAGACTTTGGCCAAACCAGGCTGGGAAAAGATTCCTTTGGTGCCTGTAAAGATCTCTGTGCCAAATAAGAACTAAAAGCTGTTGAAGAAAACCTTTATCTTCATTTGTGCGGCATGAGACTTGCACGAGTAAAGGAAGGGATTTCAGAACGTACCTTCCTCCTTAGGGATTCTGTGTTTAGGGAAGAATGTATATAAGCACCCATGGGGGCACGCTTAGCAATGTACACGAGTACACAAAGGTGGGGGGTGGGGGAGGTTAACATGCAGGTACAGGCACAATTTGGCCACATATTCTCCCCTTCATGAAGAATTATTATTACAAACTGTCTCTTCGCACACAAATGGGTCACTTTCAACAAAGAACAATTAAGTTAATAGGCCCACATGGGCTGATGGACAAAATGCCCTAATGTGCTAAGCACAGCGTGACACTTTAAGCTGATGGGGTTATGTGATGCTGTAACCTTGCCAAGGGTGATTCTCCTGCTACTGGATTTGTTGCAGTCCTTAAAGTCCCCAAAGTGCATGAAAAATTGGCAGACATAACACTGGTTAAGAGATTCAATGGGGACCATAGACGCATGTACTTCCTTCTCCTCCACCACCCTTTTCTCTGGCACCAATTTCTGCCTCCTCTCAACCAGGGTTTAACATTATTGATGCACCAGAGCTGGCAATTGGGCCTAACGAATCCTCAGAAGGGCTCTCATCTTATCAAGGGGTGGGGGGAACTTGACTGGACAGTGGTAGGCAGGATTTTTGTTTTACATGTCTACTGCATTCGCACATAACTTGGAGATTGGTGTGGGTGGGTGTCCTACTTTTACAATAAAGGGAGAACATGGAGAATGGCACTCAGGGCCGTCCCTACCATTAGGCAGAGTGAGGGAGCTGCCTCGGGAGAGGGAAGCCAAGGGGCAGCAGCAGCCCCCTTGCCATATCCCCCAAGTTCTTTAAGCTTACTTGCTCTGCACCTCTTAAACTAGCTTGCTGCAGTGGGTACAGTGGGAAATGTTGCTCTGTTGCCAATGTTAAAACTAAAATTCAACTGCCAGTACTTTCAGATTCTGTATGTGGCATGGGGGGAAGATGCCATCTTGTCCTTTTGCCTCAGGCAGCAAAATGTCTTGAGATCACCCAAGTAGCATTGAACCTCCTTCTCTCACGCCTTCAGTCCTCTCAGGTGGTTGCAGCAGCCACTTGTCTCCATTCTCAGTATCAGAGCCAGGTAAAGAGACAAGTGCTCAAGGCAGTGGCCTGAAGAAGAAAGGCTCAGGAGGTTGGGAGGGGACTGGAAGGGGAAACTTCAGCATCCCTTTCTCACATGCTCTTTTTATTCTAAAAGAAAGACTTGTCCAGCCTCCCACTTTGTAGGTGAAAGACAAGGACACATGAAATATGCCCCTGTCAAGTTTGGATCTGAAAGAAATTAGTTTTAAAGTGGTTTGAAATCCTGGCGAAGATCCAAACTAGACTTTAAAGTAAATAGCAGATGTGGAGGGCCAAATCCAGATTTAATGTATGTATGTATTTATGTGATTTATAAATTGCATCGCATGAAACACTCCAAAGCAATTAACAAAAAAAAACCCCATCAATATAAAGCAATTTAAAATCTAATATAGATATAGACAGAGATAAGAACACCCAGGTTATAGGCTTGCTGAAAAAGGAAGTTCTTCAATAGGTGACCAAAAGACAATAGATTCTTTTGGAAGGAAAGGCAGAATATAAATTTAATGAAGGAAGGAGTTTCAGAGGGTAGGTGCAACAACAGTAAAAGTCCAACTCCTACATCCTATGGAACGGATCCAAATGAGATGGTATCTGCAGAAGACCCTCTTCCTTCAGTGATTGGTTGGCTATATAATGGTTGAGACAATCTTTTCGGTATCCTGACCCCAAGCTGTATAGGGAATTGGAAGCCTTTAACCCTTTGCCCCTTGCTGTGTTCCCAATCAGGATCAGACCCCATGCACCTGCTTATTTGTGCTTGCGGAGAGCCAGATTGAAGGGGGAAGGGGTTAAAACACTCTTTCATGCCCACCAGCATCTCAGTCTGGACAGTTCTTTATGGATTTCATGAATACTGTCTTGCCTAGTTTGGCCCTAATAGGTAATCTAGGCTCGATTAGCACTGCTGCATAAGCAACACTATGCCAAGATAACTTAAGAGAAGGGAGAATTACTACCAGAGAGGAGGGGAGAGGAGGCAGTTGTGCATGAGTGCAGAGCCCAGCCCCCGTTTCTTACATATGATCTCCCTCTGTGCTTATGTTATATGCCAAAGGGCAGCCAAACAAGTCTAAGCAGTCCACGTTTGGATCGCTGGCCCACTAGGATCAGGAGTTGAAATTGTTTGCATTGAAACACCATTTCCAACTACGAATAAGTGTACCTAGGATGGCAAACAAGAGTATTTATTTTTTTAATGAAAGTGTTGTTGTTTTTTTAAAAAATGAGAACACAAAAGGCTGGGTGAGAAAGCACAGTAGCAAAAATGGGTGATGGCCAACAGCTTACAAATTGGAAAAACTCATTTGTACATCACCTTATGAAAGTATACGAAGAAAAACGTTCTGAAATTTTCATTTTTTAAAAACTATACTGATAGCTTTGAGGCTGATTTGGAGCTGATGAGCCTAAAGTCAGTCAGTCATCTTTGCATTTTCCACCATTTAATTAGTTTGCATTGCTTTTTTCAGCATAAAGCAACTGGCTTTAGAATGCTCTGGCCCAGGCAAAACAAAAACAAAACAAAAAAACTTTTTTCTTTTTCACTTTTGTTCTTCCACAACCTTTTGTTGCAGTCTCCAACAGTTTCCCCAAAACTGTGGTGGTGAAAAGATCAAACCTTCTGCACCGTCTTGGTAAACAGTGTAAGCCTGATGATAGAATGTTCCATCTGTAACCTCAGTATCAGGTCAGATTCCTAACAGACTTGTCCTATGGTTCTAGCTAGGGCCAATGTGAAAGGCTCTTGTGGGGTAAGGGGAGAGAGATACACATTCTAGAGTCTGAAGCTTTACATTACATAGTGAGCTGACGATAATGAGAAAGAAGCAGACTAGCAGCCATCTCTGCAACTGCATCACTCCAGTTGTCTTGACTCCCTGTGCTACCTATAGGGTACGCTTAGCTCTGGCTTACAATGCTTAATGAGAATTCAGTGGGACAACTTCAGAATGAATTGCACTCCTTGCTTCCTGTTACCTTTGACTCACAGCACCATAAAAAAAAGACCTAACGGCAAGAAAAATTAGATTAATAGTGAAATGCAAATGTTTGCAATCTTAAATCCTCTGTTTGCAGGAAGATTCCTAGATTTCAGTTTGCATTTCCTTTATTTGACTCTGTGCTAGGTAGAGCTGGGCTTGTCATATTTATAACTTTATATTTCGAACTTGATTGGCATGTGAGATCCAGATTTAATTTTACAGTGATCCCACTGCCTGCCATTCTGCTCCTTCCTGCCCCTCCCAAGGCTGCCATACCTCCTTCCTCGCCTGCCTGCCCGCCCACCCACCCACCCACTTTCAGTGGCTGTGGGGCAGGTGCTTCCAGCTTCACTCTAGGAAAGGAGGTCTTCTTGGGAGTGACGCACCGTTTTGTGGGTGAGTTTGCCCAGAGAGCACCTGGGCTGCTGTGCAGTGCTTATAAACTACAGTGGTACCTCTAGATACGAACGGGATCCGTTCCGGAGCCCTGTTTGCATCTAGAGGTAAACATAAGTAGTGACAGCACGTCCGCGCATGTACGTGTCGCTTTTCACTGCTTCTGCGCATGCGCATGACGTCATTTTGAGCGTCTGCGCATGCGCAAGCGGTGAAACCCAGAAGTAACGCGCTCCGTTACTTCCGGGTTGCCGCAGAGCGCAACTCGAACACGCTCAACTCGAAGTGTATTCAACCCGAGGTATGACTGTATAGCTTTAAAGTACTGTTCAAAATGCCCCTTGGGGAAGCTTTCATAGGAGTGAGAAGTCATCAGAGATTCACATCATTGAAAGAAAACACAGACACCATCTCTTGCAGTGTTGCAGCTTAATGTTTGTGACACAATCCCTGGATGGTAGGCTTTCACAGTGCTTCCAGGGAAGCTTGGATGTCTTGTCGTTTTTATGGCATTTTTGTGTTTTCTTTGGGTTGTACATTTTCTTTGTTCCTTGAATTGGATATAGCGGCCATTCCACTAGTGCAGCAGGACTGGATCTGCTGGCCAGGCATAATGTGACTACAGGATTGCTCTGTTAGGCCCACATATAGATCTCTCATCAACAAAAACAAAAGTGGAGCTCGATTAAGGCTCCTACTGGCATGGGATGGAAGGAGGAACAGCATTTATAGATTCAAACCCCACTTTCCTTATAAATATGAATTAATAAAATGTCAACAACTCATTGACTGATTCTAGCAGCTTAGATGGAAACGCTTGAAAAGAAATGCTAAAATACTGTAGTGTAAATTGTGAATTATTTTTATTTCCGCCTACCCCCTAAAAAATACATGAAAAGCCCAGAAGATTATTTAGGATTAATAGATTATCAAAAGTGCCAGTTGGCACTGACTTGTCCGGATTAAATAAAAATAAAAATCTCTATAATAAATGCAGCTGTTTACTAATAAATAAAGCCTCAGCTGTAACCAAAATAAATTAGATGTATTTAATTGGTTGATTGCAAACCTCCCCTCTTTATTACAATACCGCTCCTTGTTATTTTATGATGTCAGGGTAACGTGGCAGATTGACAGAGTGTTTATGAATCACAGTTTACAGATGGCATCCCTGTTTTCCTCAGCAGTTATGAGCACAAGTCACAGGAGGACTCAATAGAGGTTTTTCGCCAAAGAAGACCCCCTGAGATTTTGCTGCTTCCATTTCTCTTATGCCAATCTTCTTCCTGACAGGAGCAGTACTTCACAAAAACCTATGTTCAATAAATTAAAGCCACCTGGCACAAATTTGGAAATATTTAACACTCAGAGGACTCCTGTGAGTCTCCACGTGATTTCTATTCACTTCCAAAAGCCTCGGCAACAATAGTTGGAACAGGCCTCATGCGATTCTGTGGGCTTTCACCCTCCCACCTCAAGACAGAATAGTGAGAGGAGTCAGCTTGGCTTGTAACATATCCCTCCTCCCGTCTGCAAAAGATTCCAAGATCTCCTAAGGACACCTCCTCAGAACATTGAGCCTTGAACTGCCTAGACTCCTGATAGCTTTGAAATTCAACTGGGATATAATCCTGGCTCTCTGCACATTCAGAGGTTTCAGAACTGAACTCTTCCTTTTGGTCACTAGTCACGAACAGACACCGGGGAATGCAGTCATAATAGTTGACAGATCTGTAAACTTGTGCCATTAGTTATGCGCATAATGGATTGGATTCTAATTAGCTGGTTCATCAGAATCCTGGAAAGAGATGGCATCCTTTAGAGATTGCTGGCGTACAAACTTCACCCATGCATTTAAAAGCACATCAGTGTCACATAAGGAGACACGGGGCCTTCTACCGCTCCCCTCTGTAGTTATGCAACACAGCTTGGTCCCCAAAAGAATAATACACTGAAAGTAAAAACCCCAAACTCTCCAACCCTAGTTTCCTACCTTTAGCCACACTTTTAATGAAAATATAGAAGCTTTCTGGTGGAGATCTGTTCTTCCCATCTGTCACAAAAAATCGGAAGCTGTCGTGACTTTCTGGACTCAGTACGTTCGTATGGAAATACCAGAGGCGGTTCATGTCCACGTCGTCTTGAGTGAAATTCATTCCAGGATGCAGAGTGCTCCAAGCTGATGCGGTCTGAAAAACATCATGGAATGGGTGGGTGAAACAAATACATACACACACACATAAGCTGCACATGCTATAGAGATATACATATTGAACAGCTGTGAAGATGGCTAACTTTTAAGAGCTACTGAACAGCTGGGGCTGACCAAGGTTTAATGCCCCTACATACACTTGGAACCTAGAATGGTAAAAGACAGAAAAAGCAGCAGCAGGTGGTACCGTCTGAGGTATCACTCACCAACAGCAAGGCCTGAAGCCAATGGGATGGAGCTGCAGGTCCATCATTAGCTACCACAATATCATAGAATCATAGAATCATAGAGTTGGAAGAGACCACAAGGGCCATCGAGTCCAACCCCCTGCCAAGCAGGAAACACCATCAGAGCACTCCTGACATATGGTTGTCAAGCCTCTGCTTAAAGACCTCCAAAGAAGGAGACTCCACCACACTCCTTGGCAGCAAATTCCCCTGTCGAACAGCTCTTACTGTCAGGAAGTTCTTCCTAATGTTTATGTGGAATCTTCTTTCTTGTAGTTTGGATCCATTGCTCCGTGTCCGCTTCTCTGGAGCAGCAGAAAACAACCTTTCTCCCTCCTCTATGTGACATCCTTTTATATATTTGAACATGGCTATCATATCACCCCTTAACCTCCTCTTCTCCAGGCTAAACATGCCCAGCTCCCTTAGCCGTTCCTCATAAGGCATTGTTTCCAGGCCTTTGACCATTTTGGTTGCCCTCTTCTGGACACGTTCCAGTTTGTCAGTGTCCTTCTTGAATTGTGGTGCCCAGAACTGGACACAGTACTCCAGGTGTGGTCTGACCAGAGCAGAATACAGTGGCACTATTACTTCCCTTGATCTAGATGCTATACTCCTATTGATGCAGCCCAGAATTGCATTGGCTTTTTTAGCTGCCGCGTCACACTGTTGGCTCATGTCAAGTTTGTGGTCAAACTTATGGGCCTAGACAGAAGTCTGAAGGCTGTGGCATGAGTCAGTGTGAGGAATACAGTGTAGAAGCTGCTTTACACAGAAATGGACCATTGGTCGATCTAGTTCTGGCTGGCAGGAGCTCTCCTGGACTTCAGACAGGGGACATTCCCAGTCCTAAGTGAATATACCAGAGATTGAACCCAGAACCTTCTGTGTACAAAGCCAATGCTCTACCCCTGAGCTATGGCCTTTCACTGGTGGAAAAGGGTGTTGAGCTACTTTTTGACCCTTCTAAAGCAAGCCACCCTTTAGCATGGCATTTAGTTACTTGTGACTGACCCTGTTGCATATCCTTAAAACATCTACAGTGGTACCTCGGGTTACATACGCTTCAGGTTACAGACTCTGCTAACCCAGAAATAGTACCTCGTGTTAAGAACTTTGCTTCAGGATGAGAACAGAAATCATGCTCCGGCGGCACGGCAGCAGTGGGTGCTTCAGGTTAAGAACAATTTAGCTAAAGTGGTGCTTCAGGTTAAGAACAATTTCAGGTTAAGAACGGACCTCCGGAACAAATTAAGTACGTAACCAGAGGTACCACTGTACAAGTGTTGTAAGTCATTTCAGATTGACTTTATTTGAGAGAAATAACATTAGTTTCTCTACCACATTTGTATCCAGTACTTAACCTTTGGTGGTTTGTGTGGGTTTGTTTGCAGTTTTTATCCTCATAAAACCATGGTAGCCTAAGAAGCTTCATGGCTGAGTAGGGATTTGAACCCAGGACTTCCCTCTCCAAGGCCATCGCAGTGTATTGGCTCATTGAGTCTTTTGAAGACTTGCCACACTACTATAAAATGGACACTTCATTGTACCCCTTTTGCTCAAAATTATTCGGGTAATTAGCCATTAGTTATTTATTGACCATTAACATTTGTGAAAATACACACAGCCCTGCCTAACCCATTAGCATGTGCGCCAAAAAACTGTGTTTTTCTGTGTGCCTTTTAGACAAGCATCATCAACCTGTCTCTTCTTGGATCCTGCTTTCCAACCTGTCACACGGGGGGGGGGGGTAGCCCTGGTGCATGCCAAGAGATGCAGATGGATCCATTGTAGCACACCCTGATGTCCATAGCTGATGCCCAGGTGTTTCAACGTGTGCTTGCTTACCTAGCTAGAAGCTGGTTTTATTCCAAGAGAAGGTTCAAGGCAATTAGATGCCATCATAATATAAGCCAGAGGGTTTCTATTAATGCAGCACTTAGAAAGCAGATAAAAGACTCTCTCCAACAACAGGCATTGATGTAGGGGTTCTACATGCAATCTGCATACACACTGCATGTTGTCCAGCCAGGGTTTGATGCTATCTGACATTGCAGTCAACCATCCACATGAGGCATGAGCCAGGTACCATAAGGCTAAAGAGCTTTATGCCTCAGTCATTTCTGAGCAGAGTAGGTGTGATGTAAAAACCTGCTCACTTTGTTTCAAGGCCACCTAATCTGCTGCCCATTCAATGAATACAAAACAAAGGCCCAATTCACACATTTAGCAGTAGTGTGGTTGCCACTTGAAAATAGAACGCTCAGGACTTCTACCTCCCTGTTCACTTAGGTTCATTTTTATATAGAGTTTGTTAATTAATAATACATTTATGTAAAAAATGAAAATACATCTTCATAGATAACAAGCTGGGCAAAATTGCTTTCCAAGTGGTTAAGTACCGGTATATCACAAACATTTCATTTCAATGCAGCATCTATGATCTGACTAATCATATGAATCAGGACTAGAGTCGTGCATTACTGCAATCACTGTATTCCAAAACTGAAAGCAACAAAACAACCCAGCATGGTTGTCCTGCAGTAAGTCTATCCCTTGAAGCTATGTCACTAGCTCAGGGGGGGGGGGGGGTTTACGGCTGTTAGTTTATCCAAAAGCAAGCAATTTAGTTTATCCAAAAGCAAGCAAAAGCAAGACTTTCAGAATGCATAAACATTCATTTTCTTCACTCTAATGTAGTGGCCCTATATTCATATAGTGTCTCCATCTCTTCCAAGTGGGGTTCATTATAGACCCAGAAAGATGAATCAGTCTTGTAATATCAGACAGATTTAAGGTTTATAAACTAAATATAATCCCTGTGGAGAACTGAAGGGCTTTTTCATACAAAAACAAAGAGATCTTCTACAGTCTGTGCTAGAGCCAGCCCAGCACATTTTGGCACCTGAGGTGAACCACAAAATGGTGTCTCCCCACCATGAAAGGAGTCTTTTCCAGACATCCCTGCCCCAGGTCTGTAGGTCATCACACTAGATGCCAGGGATCCTGGCTGGCTCTCAGACTGCCCCACCCTCATCTTCCCCCAAAGGCCACAAGAGAGGAGCTGGTGAGCCAGACACAAGCTCAAGAGCTACCCTCTAGCTAGCTGTATGTGAGGTTAGCTGGGAAGGGAAGAAACTAAGAAGAACCTGCCAGAATCAGGACCTGGTTGAGAGCAGAGGGTGGAACCTCCAGCTCTTATATAAGCTGCCAGTCCAGCAATGATTGGTGGGGACTGTCATTTGTGCTCATTTACAGTCTAAAATCTGAGTATCGCTGCCAGTGGAGGGATGAGGTGTGGGGAGAGTTGCAGAAGAGCCCAATTACTTAAGCAGGGGAAGGAACCTCAGGAACCTTAGACTCCTCCAGGCTACTGGACAGAGGGGCAACACACAGCTTTCTATTACTGCAGAACTGTGCTACTGTGAACAGACACATGCAGCCATTCACCAAGTGCTCTTGTGTAGCCATCCCAGCTCATGGAAATGTTTACTTGGATTACCCTTTCACTGACTGCATGAATTAAACAAGTTTATGTACGTGAACTGAAATGATGGAGAAGCTGTGAACTCATTTCCCTCCACTTCACAGACCATATTTAATTCTGACACCTATCCAAGGTATTCAGAAGTGTAAACACACCTCACTGTGATGACCATTTCCTTCCTCTTGCTAAATTAGTGACATTTCAACACTAAACTCAACAGGATTTCTTCCGATCGGACACATTAAAAGTTTATATGTTTAAAAGAAGCAAAAAACAAGTAATGCAAAACACGTTCATCATTGCTAAAGAATTTACAAGGATATTCTAGCTTCCTTTATTTGGGATCAACAAAAATATAACAAGCAGCATGCAGTACTTTAGCTCAGTCAAGCATAAGCCTCCTTTGGCACTATTACTCTTTTCCATTTTCAGGTCCTTTTGGTGGCATTTCTCACCTTTTGAGGTTTCTTTATTTGCAGCAGTTGCCTGGGTGGCATTTTCCAGAGCCCTGAACACTACTGAGTCCCTGGCACATCCAACAAATAATACATCAGGTTAGGCCCTCGCCATTGAGAATGTAGTGTTCTTTGATAGGGGCACCAGGAGGTCTAAAACTGACTGTGCAATGTGCTCTAAAAATCTGAGACGTTTATTTTGTTATGCTAATGGTGCTCCTTTTACAGAATTCCAATTTGGGGTTATTGTTCACAGTGCCTTGGACTCTGAGCACGATCCTTCTGGGAATGGCATAGATTCATTCTACACTGGAACAGCAACAGCTGCAGCCCCGGTGGGCATTGATAATGTCTCACTTCTTTGAGGTTAGCTGTTGCTAAGTTTGGTGTTTAATTATTTTCTTCTTCTTTGGCAGGTCTGAAACCCAGCTTCAATTGAACAGATGGGCTTCTGTCTGCTGGGTGGAGAAAGGGGGAATGGTATGGGGGCAAATTGCTGTGCACCCTATGTCACCTTGTGTCCACTATCCCCCATCCCCTGCATCCTATTTATTCATCATCTTTGATTCATGCCCATTGGGCAGGACCTGGAGAAGATGGTGGACTGGATGTCTTGATGTGATGGGAGATGCTGGATTGACAGGACCAGGTGGTGCATTGGCCATGAGGTCAAGAGATGGCTTCTGGTGTGGCTTCTTTGTCTTATCTGTATTTCTTTCCTGTATCTGTTTAGGGATGATGGTGTCCAGTTGGTCTACTGAGAGGTCAGACATTTTGTTGTAGGATCGGCAGTAAGGTTTATTTGACCTTGTGATTGGGAGATGATAGGAGGCCACCTAGCCAAGCTCAAGGTGGCTCATTGTACTGGGCACCTTTTTTTATGCTCCCTGAGTCACCCTTGAGTGAATGGTATCTGACTAACTACCTAACATTGCTGTCCAGATTGAGGAGCTGCCTAGTCAGATGTTCTTGGGACCTGAAGGAACCACCCTTCTAAACACTGGGCAGTGGGTGAAGGAACGTCTCCACCCCCATCGTTCTGCCCAGGCACTGAGGTCCAGCTCTGAGGGCCTTCTGCCGGTTCCTTCACTGAAAGATGTGAGGTTGCAGGGAACCAGGCAGAGGGCCTACTCGGTGGTGGCGCCTGCCCGGTGGAAACGCCCTCCCATCAGATGTCAAGGAAATAAACAACTATCTGACTTTTAGAAAACATCTGAAGGCAGCCCTGTTTAGGGAACTTTTTAATGTTTGATGCTTTATTCTGTTTTTAATCTGTTGGGAGCCGCCCAGAGTGGCTGGGAAAACCCCGCCAGATGGGTAGGGTAAAAATGAAGAAGAAGAAGAAGAAGAAGAAGAAGAAGAAGAAGAAGAAGAAGAAGAAGAAGAAGAAGAAGAAGAAACAACAACAACAACAACAAGGGGCCCTCTACAAGTGTAGAGTTCAAGCTGAGTGCTGTTGTCCAAGACCAGACATAAGTGCATTTGCATGAACTTTATGCTCTGAGCACATTCCAAGCCCACAGTTAATGGCTATGTCTTCCTACAAATCTTTTAGCATCTTTAACAAAGTTCTTACCTTTACACTAAATGCATATGACATAACCTGAGTAGGGATAGACAAAAATGCCAATTTACATTTCTTTCATTTTTCCTAGTTTTAAGTCTAGTTCTCCACATTCCTGCATCAGTTTGCAATTTTTTTAAAAGAAAGTTTTTGTTTAAAAAATGTTATTTTCACTAATACATGCGTTTTAAGCACATTTTCTTCTAATATGTGCAATTTTTGTACACAATAGTTGGCTGGAGAACTGCATCGCTAAATGTGGAGAAATGTATATTTCAAAAGTTAGCTACATTTCGGTTTATGTATTGCTTTGAGTCCTGGAAGACGTGCTCCCTGCCTTGCAGGCCTTTCCCCACATGACCTGGGAGAGTGGGGCTCTGACCGACTCCAGCTACAAAAGCTGAGGCTGCTGAGCAGAATCTTGGGTTGGGGTCTTGTTTAGGGGGTTTTGTTGGTAGTGGGTTTTTGCTATTAAGATGTTAACTTCTTGTATCTTTGTTTTGTATCTTATGATTTATGTAGAAATAGTTCAATTCAGCCATGTACTTTTTTGTTTTATTTGTGGTTTATACTACTTTCTATATTTGTAACCATGTAATTCTTTATGTTGTAAGCTACCTTGAGCATGGTTTTGGCTGTGGAAAGACAGCTTACAAATAAAATGATGTATGTGTGATTCGGGGACTGCAAATTACGCAGGTTTGCATTACGAAAGGAGCCAAATTGAATTTATCTCCCATTCCTGGTTGCAAGTCTTCATGCCAAAGTAGGGGTGGGGGCAGGAATCTGCAAGGATTCTCCAGATTCCATTATTAGAGATCACAAAAAAACCCAACACACAGTACTTTAGCTCAGTTAGGAATAAAACCCTTTTGGCACTATTTCCATTTTCCATTTTCAGATCTTTTTGGTATTCCCTTTCCCCAGTTAAGACCACAAGTTGAACAGTTAAAACAGCCAAGGTGCATGTTCCCACCAAGCAAAAAGATCACATCAACCGCCCACTACTGAAACATATCTCTATTTTGAGCTAGTTTCCAAATTTCCTTATGTTTTCAGGATGCCAAAAAGCTGGAAGTCCACTTTCAAAAAAGCCCCGCTCTCACTCTTTTTCCGTTTATATGAGTAGATTATGTGAAACTCATTACATTTTATGGTTTTGCACAAAAATCTTAGTTTCCTACTAATATTATGCAATGACATAATGCCATTTGTAGAGGTGTCACATAAAGGGACTGACTTTTATGGGCTTCTGATGGCAAGACTATCCACTTTATATTCTGTTTTATGTAAGCGTTCTCAAAATTTATTGATCCCAACAGATTTCTCAAGTTACTTAATTATAAAAGGAAGACTATAGCCTAGTGGTTTAGCACGCCAATATACAAGCCAGTTAAAACGTTTTGCTATAGCTGCAGAGTGTTGGCTCAAAGACCAGCGGAACAGGACATTAATATATAGGACCTTTTTGAGGACAGAAAACAAATGGGAAGGAGAGAAAGAGACATGGCTAACTGCTTTTATGCTATCAGACACCATTATTATATGTTAACTTAAAAGACGCCATGTGCATACAGTTTCTTTTTGCCTTTCATACTAAGAAGGGGAGAGGAGAGGAAGTCTCACACTTCTACACTTCCATCCTGTTCTGCCATGTCTATCTTTAGTTTAAGCATCTTCAACATAGCAGCAAGAATATTTATCACCGTAATGTATATTCAGCACAGAAGCACTGACAAGTTTGGCTCCTCAGCACAGAGAAATGCACATGTGTCACATATAAGATCTTTTGCGTGGAAATAAAATTAATAAAAATAGCACATGGTATTGTGTGTCAAATGGTCACTTTTTTCTTGTTTGCAGTCCACGCCACAGGGCTCACCCCTAACCGACACTGGTCAACTCCAACTGTCCATCAACCAGCAGGTGGGCTGATTGAATTTTGGGTACATGCCCAATGCCTATGCCAAACCTGTTTCATCTGTAATCATTATAGTTGTGGCCTAGCTTGATCCCAATACTTGTCTCCTATATTGTATGTACTATTTTGCACACACAGCCCACAACCTTTGCTGTGCCTATGCTTCACAACCACATGTTGACAGGGCCATGTGTGAAGAAAACGCTGAGAATCATTATTACCTTTAATTTCAGGTGTCCATATCTTGGTTTGTTGTTTATGACATAATGGAGCTGATTCCTCAAAGAATCTTTGTCTTCAACTTCTAATGACACACTGGAAATAACTTTGTTCTCATGAACTTCAACTTCCAAGCCTGTGTTCCTGAGGGGCGAGAAATAAATATTGCATGGGGCGGGGAAGGAGACACACAGATTCAGAATCCAACATCATCTTTCAAACGCAGTACAAATGTAATTTCCGCCTCATGTATAACACTGCCCTTACTTGAGACAAATGGAAGTCTGGCAGATCCCTGGTACACTCCATTTCAGATGTCCCCTACTATTAAAAACAGGAAGTCCTCTCCACCTCATTCAGCAGGGTAGAGGTGTTTGTAAAGCCAAAAATAAGGCCCCACCTAATATAGCAGAGCTGCTGCCTCCTCCACTGGGTGAGTATCTCATTGGTTAGGTGACAACATGCTCTCTTCAAGTGAGAAAGGTGGTGGCAGCGGCTCGCACTGCTTCCTCTCTTTGGCACTGCAACCCCATCCCCACCCCACCTGTCTCTACTGTCAGTTTGGGGTTTGATTAGTCATTCCTGAAGGACAACTTAATCAGCCTTTGGTCCTTTTCACCTATTCCATAGGGTTGGCAGGTGTGGTTAATTCACTTTGGCTAATGAAAAAACACCCCAAACTTACTTTTACCACACACTTTTGTTACAGAACTGACATTGAAATACTTAGGGAGATTTTGTTCATTTAAAAATGGCTAAGTGCCAGTACTAAATCACTACAAATAATATGCTGGATCTGATGTAAAGGCAGCTTTCTTTGAAATGTTTGATTTATTAATTTACTTAAATATATTTTATTGCATTTATATCCCACCTTTTTCTCCAAAGAGCTCAAGGTGGTATACATGGTTCTTTCCTTGCTCATTTAATCCCTTCAACAACCCTGTGAGGTAGCTTAGGCTGAGAGTTACCTAGTGAGCTTCATGGCCAAGTGTGAGTTGAACCCTAGTCTCCCAGGTCCTAGTCTGACACTCTAGCCACAACACTCAATGTCCTCCCTATGGGTCCATATCTGTTTTGTATACACACTGCCCTTACACATTACATCACAGAGATTCACCTGCCATAGCATAAAGTGATTTTTAGAAATCGTAACGGGCCTCTTCCTTCCAAACCATTCTGACATCATAATTCCACTCTGTAGTTGTGTCTAGCAAGCCCACTCGTGAAACACAGCTTTGATATTTCCTATTTGTTCTACTTGTTGAGGATTAATTAATGTCAGCATCCTGACCTTAATATTTATATTAAAAGATCATAATTTCATAAGAAACGAGAATGAAAAGAATTAACAATTGCCAAGAGACGAGCAACGCATCCATCTTCTTGCCAATAAACAATTCATCAAACATGTTAACAATTAAAGAGAAATAAAATGTTTCCCCCGTCTCTCCTAAAGTCACTTTGCATAGAATGTCACTTCAACAGCTAACCTGGAAAGATGAGGGATTTCATCGTTGACTGGCAGGATGAAGATGTAAAGTGTCCCTTGGACTGTGTGCTTGCCATCTGTCAGCTGAATGGTGAAACTATCCTCTAGGCTTTCTGTGTCATCATGCATGTACATAAGCATCAGTCCTATCGGAGAAAGTACCAGAGACAACGGAGTATTTTGAACACAGCAGTCAAGTGCCACATTCTAAAGACAAGCAACAACCAAATGGAATTTAGGGTATCAAAGCTACATAAACTCGAAGGAACTGATTAAGTTATCCTGCAGCTTGCACGTGTTCTTTCCTTTCAAACAAAACAATCATAGCAGGATACCATTAAGGTACTTCAGAACTGCCAAGAACAACTTGATATCACCAAATGGCCTTTTTGAGGCATTAAGATCATTTATTTCCCATTTAATCCCTGAATTGCTAGCCAGCTGGGATTATCAGAATTTGAAGTGGATAGAACCCAGAATTAATCGGGCAGTTGACCAATACATTTTGATGTATGTAAACTATGGGGTGCATTTCTGCCCCCCATAAGTCTGTAAAGTGACCTTTAATCACCACTTGAAGATGGGACTTCTGCTCCCTCCTGTCCCTCCCTCCTGACACTGAGGTCATTGAGTGAAGAGTTCTTGAAAATGCAAAAACTAACTCACATGGCTTTTAAATTTTTAGTTAGGGACTGGTTTAGGAAAACTCTGATGGACACAAGTGTCTACATTTTAGTGCAAGTTTGGATACAAAGGTCTTTCAGTTAAATACTTACAGCAAGCTATGACAGTTTCCCAGGTCCCTCCTTTAACCAAGTTTTAACATTTTCTTGTACAGTTCTTGGGTGAAATTCAATGTTGCAGTAAGGAGATCAGTCCATCAGCCCAAGGATTTCTGCTTGCCAGGTGGAACCATCACCTACCTCCTCCACCTTTCTAGGGGTTCTCCTGACCCTCCCAAAGAAGACCGGGGAGGGCATGGAGGGCTCATGGAACTTAGGAGAAGGGGAAGCCCCATTACACTAGTGGGATGAGTTGTGCTGGCTTCTGCTAGTGCAACAACTTGGTTAAATTCGGCCCCTTGTACAGAGTATGTAGCATGAATGATTTTACAGATGAACAATGAAAGCCTACTGAGTCCAAAAACAATAACAGAACATATCTGGAAAATGTGCTTGGGCTACAGTCCTAAATGTGAAAAGTTATTTGTGTTTAATAGAGTTAAAACAATATGTTACTCTATTCCAACATCAGGAGATACAACTGCATTTTTTTGGGGGGGGAGGAAAATGCAGAGTATAAAACACAGTTGTATTTTTTTAAAAAAATAAAAATAAAAAGTCTCCCTCTTGCTTAACTCTAGATGCTAGTCCAAAACAAAAAGAACTTACTATATTAGAGGGGGAAATAGCACTCCCCACCTGCAGCCAATAGCCCGTTCTACTACTTCCAGTATTCTACCATCTTATTCTTATGCACACAGCCACACACAGTTCTAATTCTTATTTCAGGACACTCACTATTTCCTCTTAGCAATATTAGTGCATCATGCAAAAGAGAAGTTGGCATATTTTTAATAAATGCCATATAGTTATGAATATGTCAAAATATTTCTTGTATTAAATTATTTAGAATGCTGCTAGCATGCATTTATGAGCCTGTCCTGTCTGCCAAATTTCCAGCATTCAGCTATCAGTCTGCTTACATATGGTCACTTAATTCAAAATTTGCAGTTTGCAATTTTTATTTTATTTTAATTGAATATTTAAGTGTCTAGGGTACTGGGCACTGTTTACATAGCTAGTTAGTTGTGTAAACATCAATATAATGAATTGCCAAGTTATGAATGGATGAATTATGTACTGCAAAGCCGTGAATCACTCAGAGTTGGTCAAGGTTCTCAACCAGTGGGAAGTGAAATGAACATTTGAGGCTCATTTGTTTCTTTGAAAAGGTCTATTCAACTCAACTTTCCCACTTGGGCTCATACAGAAAACAAAACCAGACTTTTTATGGAAAAGGACATCATTTCGATTAAGAGAGTCACAGAATTGCAGAGCATCCTGGATGACTTCAAAGCAGCTTGAATGTATGAACAGATGTTCAGAAAATGCAAATAAGGCGGAATTTGAAGGAAGAGTATTAAAATATAGATATTTTAGGAGCAATCAGGTCAGCTGAATAACTAATGTTTTTCCTTGATGCAGAACTAAAATGTTTTAAGTGCTTTCATTCCTTCCATCACAGAAGACTGTCAAAGCACTGCCAAGAAAGAAAGGGAAAATGTTGGTTTAAATGCTGTCATTTATCAAATGCACGAGCATTTGAAATACAGATACCATGAAGCCATACTATGAGTGCCTGGGACAATTCATATCCTGCTTATTCCTATGGCTCAATATTAGAGCCAGTGTGATATAGTGGGGAAGAGGGAGGGTGTGTAAGCCCTACACAAGTATTCTGGATAGGGCTAAAGTAAACCCATGAGGTGGGGAGAGCTTGCACGATTGTTTCCTGCACTTGTGAAGACTTCCATGTTGTATTTTTGTTTTAATGGTTTTTATTTCTAGACTGTACTCCCCATGCATTCTGGATCTCCACTTGTAAGTTTGTATGTTTTTGTACACTAAGAAATAGAAGCTGCAGTATATAGATCATTGGGGGACAGCCTGTTTTTTCAAGATTCTGAAAGAGTGATGTTTTCTTAGCTTTTGAAGAGACACCCACTTGACATGGTAGCTTTTATCCACCATAGATCAGTTTAAAACTTCCCCCTCTTCTTTTGACAAGCACATAGAGCAGGTAGCAGTGAGACATTAGGGATTCTGGGATGAGATGGGTTTTCTGGGCTCATGACAATGCAGTTCAGGGCAGGGTTTGGTGACCCCATAACTGTTGAATGCACTCTAACTTCAAGCACATACTTAGCTATCACAGTATTGATAGGGATTCTGTTAGCTGCCTAGAACTTGGTTTTATCAGAAGGTCTTTGAGCCTGGCTGAAGACAACTGGACCTGGATTTATTAGTTAATGATGTTCTCAGACAGAGCACCTGTTAAAGCTGAGGCTTTAATTTTTTATATTGCTAGAAGGGATGTTTTAAATATTGTTTTTACCATGCTGCATATCATTTCAGGTGCCATCTCTATATAACCATTGGTTCAAATGCTAATGCTTAACTGAACTTCTTTAAAGCCTAGCCTAGGCCTTCTACATTATATCAATGCAAAACCACAATAATGCTGGATTTTCTGGAATGCCAGATTGCCTCTAGCTCTGTTCTGCCCATCCACTCTGCACTGCTACGTTGCTATACTTGGTAAGCTCATGGCACAGATGTCAACCTTGAGGAGATATGTGATCTGCTGTTTCTAGTTCCTAAGCTGATTCTGTGAGCAGTTGTGTTAGCAGCAGAGGGGCCACTGAGTGCAACATTCAACTGCCAGCTCTCTGCTAGGGTCTCTTGCTCATGTGTGCTTTTCTGTTGTTGTTTTTCAAGAGAAAGGATGATATCTTTAACCACAAAAGGACAAGCAAATATTCTATGAACTTTCTTTTCTTCAGAAAGCTCTCTTGGTTGGGGAAAACTTGAGCCACAACTTGCTTTGGTCACTGGCCAATGTGACACAGCTCAAGATGAAATATTATGGGAACACACAATGTGTTGGGATTTCTCATTTGTTTTCATATTAAACAATATGTTGCATAAAACATTACATTTTAAGAGTTACAGCAAGTTATTCTATTTATCTTTGATTGAGTTTTTATGTTTAATTATTTCCCCTCTATGTTTTTAGCCATCATTATTTTTACCTGTAAACTGAGTCCCTGCTAGGGAAAAAGGCGGGGTATTATTATTATTATTATTATTATTATTATTATTATTATTATTATTATTTGCAGTCTCCACAGAAATGTTTGTAGAACTTAAAGTAAGCAAGGAGGAAAATAGAATATTAGTGTTGGGGAAATCAAGGTTCAAGTCTTATATAATTTTTGCCATGGCAAGAATTTAGGTCAGTGTTACTCTTGGTAAAGGACAAACATCTCTCTGTGGTCACCTCTAGACTGTTGGGGTTTTGCTGGAGTGTTTCAAGCATGTACCAGAAATTTAGGTTTGCATAATTAAAGAGGATTGAAGCATTCTGTTGCCCTACAACAAATCCACTTCTTCTTTTTTAAAGCCTTTTGCAGTTAGGGAAGTGACAGGGAAATGCATTGAAAAGTGTGGAATGAACAAATGATTAACCTGAATATTTATAAAGACCCCATGAACAAATCAGGATGTATGCTCATTGTATAACCTCCTTGCAAATAAATCAGAACAAATGATCAATGCAGACTGGGCAAAGTCTAAACCTATAAGCAAATGAGGATGTGTGCTCATTGAACAGGTCATCTGGAGGAGCCTTCTGCATTTTGGTTTTGGTTTTTAAGTATCACAGAGAACTAGATGGTGCAAATATTTTTATAACTCTTTCTTTCAGAGCAACGTGCTGCAATGAACTGTGGCTTCCAGTAGAGGCCATCCGTTGCTCATACAACATAAATCTAGTTTCTTGCTAAAGCAAACTGAGAAGCTTATAATTGATCATTGTGAGGCATTCAAAACAAATAATTTCATTTCTTTCTCCTTCAAAGATTTACAAGTCTCATCCATGCTTACATAACACCTGATAAATTATTTGCCCTTGTTCCCCACTCAAGATTTTATTTTTTTGCTGTTCTAGGCAAATAGCCATGTGAGCCCCCATTCATCATGTGATAAGTAGCATACCGGAATATGTCATACTGATGTTTTTGCAACTGCATCTGTTCCATATTCACTTATAAGAAATTTACTTTTGCCTTTAAATTTTTCATCTACTTGTATTATCTGCAACCACAGTTCTATTAGAGTTCTTCCAATTTTAGCTGGACTTGCCCACTGAGAAAGTTCCAGTTATCCCTGCAATACATGGGAAGCTGTATTATACTGAGTCAGACCACTGGTTTATTCTAGCTTAGCATGATTTGCTCTGACTGGAATTGATTATGAAGGATTTTAGGCAGGGGACTCTCCAGCCCTGCCTAGACATGCTGGGGACTGAACATGGGCAAGCATCCTCTGCTGCCAAGCTATGACTCTATTCCCCAAGGAAAAGAATAGGAAGCAACAATAAGCGAAGAGACAAAGATGCTGCATTATAAAGCCTTTCTCTTGCTACATGTTTGAGTGTTAGCTGATCCACAGCCATTTGATGTACCTTTGGGGACTATTGATTTGCTGATGAAAATTTATCACTGAAACAGTTCTTTATCCTGGAAGAACTGTTCTGTCTGCTGCTGTGCTCGGAGCACCCCATTGCGATGTTTGGAGCACCCATCATCTTCATTTCATGGTTGCGAACCATAGGCACAGCAAAGGTTGTGGGATGTGTGTGCAAAATAGTACATACAATATAGGAGACAAGTATTGGAATCAAGCTAGGCCGCAACTATAATGATTACAGATGAAGCAGGTTTGGCATAAGCATTGGGCATGTACCCAAAATTCAATCAGCCCGCCTGCTGGTTGATGGACAGTTGGAGTTGACCAGTGTCAGTTAGGGGTGAGCCCTCTGGCGTGGACTGCAAACAAGAAAAAAGTGACCATTTGACACACAATACCATGTGCTATTTTTATTACCCAATAAAAAGGCTACATTTGGGGTTTGTTTGAGGAGGACTGTAAGTGCTTTTTAAACTGGGAGTGGAGAGGGGCAGGGGCAGGCAATCACTGACTTTGCCTTATGATGGAGCAAACCATGTTTAGATATTACCTTGCTCAGATACTGTCATATAACTGTAGACCTATAACATATTTCTACTGGCTGTTTCCGTACACGAATATCATTTATTCTCTTGTGTACAGTTCACAAAGATACACTGTCCCTCTCAAGATCAGTTTCAAGCTGTACAACACGCACACACACCCCTGTATAAACTATGAAAGTGCATTTCATTCTTCAAAGACAGGCAATAAAATGATGGCCCAACCTTGTTTAAGTTCTTCCAGTGTAAAGCTGTGGATTTCTAAATCTTTATGGAGTACTGCTGGGCTTAGTTGTTTGTAACGTCCAGTATCTCTGCCGTAAATTCCATTTAGTATCACACCATGGCGAGGTGGAGTAGCAATGTAGAATCTCAGCACATCTTGAGGGACGTCAAAATCTTCAACATTGATGGTGCCAGGACCCATTGCCTTAATGTCACCTTCCATTACCTAGAGGAAAACATGAATTTCAAAAAAGAATTGAAAATTACAGAATTAAGAAACAAGAGAATCTTTGCTAAGCGAACCTACTTTTTAAAGCATTTCAGTTCTAATACAACACCAAATATATCACAGGGAGCAAGCAGCAACTAGTATTCAGATGTAGAACAGTCAATGTGCCCCAAAAGAAGTTAGCTTCTAGACTGGCTATTTCTTTTGTCTGGACATATATCTTTTAGGCTTATTGCCCTGCAATAACCCTGTTAATATAGTGGCTTTAGTGACTGTCTGCATGCAGACAGGAGGACCCTAAGAGGAACTGTTTCATCCAGACTTGCTAACTGGCAATCCTGCCCATTGGCAGATTACTTGCATCACAAATAAGGAGGCTCTGTTTTAAAGATGAAAGGAAAGTATCATACAACACCTGAAACTGAACAGACAATCAACATTCGAGTTCCATGTGAAAATGAATTGTCAACTGAATGTCCACATTTGAGATTTATCTTGAATTTGCTTAAATGAAGTTCTCTTGATGGATGCTAAGGTATCAGCTATCCAAGTTCAATACTAGGGCGCTGTAGTTCCACCTGCCTCAAAAACAACACTACAGTGCATGCATAACAGTTATCAGTTTTGAATATACCCAAGGAAATTCAAGCTAGGGAAAATTACTTAGAATCTCATCATCGCCACCCCACATTCATTTCAGTTCTAATGTTTTCACTCTGCAAATGGACGGCTCCATAGGAATACCCCCAATTAGTTTGCACCAGTTCTGCTTTCGCCTAAGAGTTGTAGGATAAACAAGAAAACTTCTGGCAAAGCATTACCTTGCCTGCTCCCCAACATATGCACACATATTTGTTTAAAAAGAAGCCATACTGCATATGTCCCACCACAGTTTTTTTGCACTTCAGCTAACATATAATACAGAGTGTGGAACTGTCTCTTTTCTCTATTTGTAGATTGTTTACTTTCATGTCATGAAGAAGCAAACCAATGTGTCTAAACAATTCAGATACCTAGTTACATGGCTCATCTGGTATGTTGGTTCAATTCCATTAGAAAGTAGAGCTTTTCTTCCTTTCTTTCAGCAACTCTAATTGGGAAGAGCAGCACATACGGGTGATCCCAAACTAGTTTGCTTTTCTAAAAACCTAGCCAAAGAAAACAAATTCTTTTACTAGGACTTTAATTTACACTATAGATTGCAAGCATTGGCCCAGTGCTCATTGGGGTTACAATCCTAGAAATCTACATGTGCACACACAGCTGAAGGTTTTTCTGAAGTATGCCTGAACATGGAGCTCAGGTTTACAGTTCAATGTACATGCATGGCATTATATGTGGAACAATTTATAATAACAATAATAACAATAATAATTTATTATTTATACCCCACCCATTTGGCTGGGTTTCCCCAGCCACTCTGGGCGGCTTTCAACAGAATATTAATATACAATAATCTATTAAACATTAAAAGCTTCCATAAAAGGGGCTGCCTTCAGACGTCTTCTAAAAGTCTTTGGGGGGGGGAGAGAAAAGTTTTTTCTCTTTGACATCTGGTGGGAGGGCGTTCCACAGGGTGGGTGCCACTACCGAGAAGGCCCTCTGCCTGGTTCTCTGTAACTTGGCTTCTCGCAGCGAGGGAACCGCCAGAAGGCCCTCGGCGCTGGACCTCAGTGTCCAGGCAGAACGATGGAGGTGGAGACGCTCCTTCAGGTATACTGGACCAAGGCCGTTTAGGGCCTTAGAGGTCAGCACCAACACTTTGAATTGTGCTCGGAAATGTACTAGGAGCCATATAGACAAATACATGTCTGCTTTGATTTTAAAAAATAATAATAACTGGATCAAAGGTTTATGCCATAATATATCCATTAGACTGTGTTCAGTTCTGTTCCCTGGAAGACAACCATTTAGAAAACATCTGAAAGAAGCCCTGTTCAGGGAAGTTTTTAATATGTGACATTTTGAAGTATTTTTAATCTTTGTTGGAAGCCACCCAGAGTGCCTGGGGAAACCCAGCCAGATGGGCGGAGTACAAAGAATAAATTATTATTATTATTATTATTATTATTATTATTATTATTATTATTATTATTATTATTATTATTACCCTTAGGAAAGTGGGTAGGGAGGCCATTTTTATCAATCCTCCCCACAGTCCTCTCACCACTAAAACTGATCAGGAGGGTTTTAGGTCCCTCTGGAATAAATTTGGGGTGTATAGACAACTGCAGAAAGGAGGATGAGTCACAACTTTTTCCTATCTCACTGCTGCATTGGCAGGTGCCTTCCATTGGCAGAGAGAACATGACTGGATGCTACCTTAATCTTTAAGATGCTACTGGACTCTTCGCTGCTTTTGTTGCAGCAGACTCACACTGCTATCACTCTGTTAAAATGATGTTAAATCATGTTAAAATAACGGCTCATTGGTATAGGACCCCAGTGAAGTTGTCTATAATGAGCCTACCAGATTGATCCCAGATTTGGAAATGTTCTAAAGCAAGGGGGAGTCTTTTCCCTTTGTTGCTAGGATTGTGAAGAAGAAAAACAGGCTGGGAAATCTGTGGGCCTCCCGAGGGGATAGGCCTTCCATCACCCCTGACCATTGGCCAAGCTGGCTGAGGCTGATGGGACTTGGAGCCCCTCAACATATGGATGGCTACAAATTCCCCTTTCTTGAAATAAATAAATGTTGAAAACAGAACCTGAAAGCAATAAATAAATATTCCAGGAAAGAAAATTGGTTTAGAACATGAAGAAGGCTAAACAGTGTTACTTTTCCACTTGAAGATTGAACCTACAATTGTATACAATAAATACTGGAAGTTTAAACAAATCCAAAATATGAGGGATGATAAAGCTCTGGGACACACTTGCTTTACTGAAAAGAAAAAAAATGATGTGGGTTGTTTGAGCCAACCATGAATTACGAATGCAACTAAGGTTTGTGGAGTATAATGAAGAAAACCACACCTAATTTGAGATTTCAATAATGACTAGAACCTCCATATACTTTTTATATGATTTGGCATTCCATTATGGCATATATAGTAGAACCTTCCATTCCAAGACAACCCTCATAAAAAGCCTGGAGAATCTGGAACTATCTTTATCTGATAGCCTTTGAGTTTTATTTTAACTCATGTGCAACTACTCATTCTACATGCCTATTTCATAGTTTTGCTTTTCATCTTTTAATGTTTGTCTGTTGTTATAATTGTTCTCTCTGTTTTGTATACATTATAAAATGAAATACTAATACTAAAATTTACCAAAAAAACCAACAACACCCAACAAAGGTTTGTGAATAAATGAGATGTTTCGAACAACTTTAGAATGATACTCAGGGTCATTCCCCCCCCCCCCATTATTACAATATGATATACTGTAATATTTATGCTAGACATAAATCAATTTTCAATTACAATAAATTAACTGTTTTTTAAAAAAATAATTCTGTCCCCAATCATCCTTACAATAAACTGTGAGGTAGGTCTCTTTTGAGTTTTACAAAGGCTGCAAGGTAGCAGGTACTAAGCTCTTTTTGGATCCGGGTCAAAGCCAAACAACAGTCCAACCACTGAGACAGGAGGAGTTTGTCCAGATACGTTCTCTTCAAATTCTTTTCATCTTCCTGTGAGTGGTTTTATTTAAGCCTGATGCAGTTTGCTGTTCACTTGAAGGAAGTGCTATCTCTCTCATGTGTCAAGCTCACACATTTATAATCCCTTGCCCCCCTGGAAACACCAATGATGCAATACATTAAGGAGGGTTCAAGCTCCCATTCATCTTCAAACGTTCCATAACCCAGTGTAAAATATTCTCAGGTGCAATTTCTATTGCTTTCAAGTTCAGCCACCATGTGTGCAGCATTAATTCCTCCCTTCACATGTTTCTCATTCAGGGACTTACACCAGCTGAGAACCACATATGGAGGCCCATATTTACTGAGCTTTTATTTTGTGCCATGGAAGTCGACAAGAAACACACACACACTGCAAATATGGAGTGTTTATGGTGGTGTCCATGCTTACTGGAGACAGAGGATTAAGAAATCGCATCTGCAGCTGCACTATCAAAAATAAATCTGCTTCGTTTCAAGGATTTCATTATCCTAATTCTTCCCCTCACCCCACATGTTTCCTGTCTAATTTGTCATTAATCATTTAATTCTTCCTTTCCGTTTCCTACTCAAGTCTGAGCTGCATGTACCCCTATTGGACACTGGTAGTTAAACAAGTTACCAGTTCGAGTGCAGTAATTCCCTCCCTCCCACCCCTCCCATGGCCGCCTCCTCATTTAAAAAACCATGATGACCAGGTGAGAAACAGCATGCCCCAGGGGCAAGAGCAGTGGGTCACTCTGTCTGGAAAGCTGATGAGACCGGACTCAGCTACATTAGTCAAAAAACATGTTTGAATGCATTGTAAATATGCACCACCAGATGGGGCCAGAGAGCAAAATAAAATTCTTTGCAATTTTTACATAACGTTTTTTCTTTCTTTTATTGTAACAACGTAATTTCTGATTTATTTATAGCATTTCCCTCCTGCGTGTAGATTCACCCACCTTCACCATTGCATGGTGCAGAATTCTTCCCAATGTAGTAATTTCAAGAAGTTGTTTTATTAAAAAGCAAACACCAATATATGTACAGGATTACTCTTAAGAGCCTGTTAAGATTACTCTTAAGAGCCTATTCTTCTTAAATATGCAGTAACATACATCTGCAGAAGGAAGATACAGAGGAGGAGGGGGGAGGCAAGGAGGTTGAGGCAGTCTCTGTGCAAAGGGGATCTGAAAAAAGGAGGATGGATGTATGGATGGAAGAAAGGAAAAGGGAGGGAGTGTGTAAAGCGGGCTGAGAATAGGAGAGTGAAGGAAACGGAGTGGAGGGTGTGGCTTGTATGCAAGGAATAGCTGGGGAAAGGAAGAAGGGAAAAGGGAGTGAAGGTGAAAATGGGGGAGTGCAAAGGGGGCTTGTAAACGAGGAAGGAGTGGGGTGAAGATGAAAGCAAGGGTATGGAAGGGGTTGCAGAATAGGAGGGGATGGAGCCTTCATAATGT
Organism: Podarcis liolepis; assembly: GCF_965112155.1. NCBI lineage: Eukaryota > Metazoa > Chordata > Lepidosauria > Squamata > Lacertidae > Podarcis > Podarcis liolepis. The sequence continues at coordinate 60,169,913 of NC_139559.1, forward strand.
GGGAATGTTCAGGGTGGCAGGAGAGGATATACTGTTTATTAATATCCTTCCTAACTTGCACTAGCGAGTTCCTTTACTTAGCAGAGTTTGCATTCCCCTTTAAACAGCAGAAAACTATTGCAGACTCGTGTGAGTTTCTTAAGACAATACGCAATTCAATCTGGCTTGTCCAGATTGAAATGTGTTCTAATATTTTCCTGGTAAGACCCCCTTGAATCCCTCCTAAAAGAATAAAGACACCACAGTCTTATTCATAAGCAATAAAAAGAAAAAAGAAAAAAATTCCTTCCAGTAGCACCTTAAAGACCAACTAAGTACTTAGTTGGTCTTTAAGGTGCTACTGGAAGGAATTTTTTTATTTTGACTATGGCAGACCAACACGGCTACCTATCTACTAATAAAAAGAAAGTTTACTCACGATCAGGCAGAGCACAGTGTGATCCCAGAAGGCAGGCTTTAGGCTTAAAGTTACAAACTTATACTAACAGGTTTATCCCATAAGGGAGATGACCTGGGGGACTGCTTGGCTGGCAGCCAGCAGTTCATTCCAGTAAGTTCGCAGGACAAAAAGAAGATGGAAAAGAGAGAGAGTGGTAGCATGCCTTGTCCTTTTACCAGGTCTGGAAAGGTCACTCCCGCCCACTAGTCACATGCAAGGAAGGATGCTCCAGGCCAGGAGGAACAGGGAGTTTCGATTGGTGGACCAAACATTTCCTTGCATGTCCACTCTAGGAAAACAAGGAATGTTGTACTTGACTGCTCTCAGTGGATTACACTCCACACATAATTGGGTGGAAGGTAAAAAGAGTGCTTAGCAGTTATAATGTATCAGAAGAGGAGGATACAGAAGATGGTCTGTGCAAAAGGAGGGTTGCAGAAAAGGAGGAAGGAAGAAGGCACAGATATGGGAGTGAATGTGAAAACGGGTGCAAAATGAGGCTACAAAACAAATGGGAAAAACTGGGAGTTTTCTTGACTAGACAGACAATGCAGCAAATAAAGTGTATTGTGGAGGGGTTGGAGAGCAGAGCCCCTTCCCCAGTAAATGACAAATACATTGGAAGCCTTTTGGCATATTCTATGGTATTTTCTACATTGCTTCCAATAGCTTTCATGAAACATACATTTAAGACAGATGGCAGAGCACATCTGCACAGAGGTGATATACCTGGTATATCCAATGAATTGCTGTCTACCATGGTCCTCCTATTATAACATTGTCCGATATCCCTCATGTTTTTATACCTGGCTTTCATTTTGTGCAAATAGATTATAGAAAGCAAAGAACTGCCGTGGAAGAAGTTCTCAGACTTACTGTTAGGTTCCTAAGTTGCAGGCTTGGGATTTCATCATTTACCGGATCAATGATGATGTAGAACGGCATTGCCAAAGATTTATGAAAGCCATCACTAACAGACACCATGAAGTGATCAGAGGAGGGTTCTAAATGCTCATGCTTTGACTGAACGTAATTGATATAACCAGCCTGGAGACTCTGAAAAGTGAACACACCTTTTGGAGAGAGTCAAAGTGTTAAAAGCAGAGAATTAAATCCATTCTATTATTTTTCACATTTACTGCTGAGAGTGTATGCAACAGAAGTGAAGGCCAGCCTTGACTCCTTGTTAAACTCGTATTTCATATTTTAAGTATACACGTAAATCATCTTGCATATACAGCGAAGAACTCTACTGCATATAGCTGGTGTCCATAAGAAAACAGCTTTTGCCATATCTAATCTTCATGTCCATGAAGACTGGGAGGAAGGGTGGGCTCCGTTGGATAACCTATTTATTCAGTGCAGTTTTGTTTTTGTTTTCTAAGTGGATTTGTTGGGTAAAAGAGCACTTCAATCTACTTCAAACACACACAAACCTAACATTTTGGTATGCGACTGAATTGCTCCCACAAAATATTAACAGCCCAGAAGCATCTGAAGAGACATGTGCAGATGGAGTGGATTTTGAAAGGGGCTTCTCAAGTTTCTTCTGCAGTGTGGTGGTTAGAGTGTCAGACCAGGACCTGGGAGACCAGTGTTCAAATACCCACTAGCTCATGAAGCTTGGGCCTTGGGCCACTCACTTCCCTCTTAGCCCAATCTACCTCACAGAGTTGTTGTGAGGAAAATATGGAGAGGAGGCGGAGAACTATGCACATCACCTTCAGGTCCTTGGAGGTACGTTCGGTATAAATGTAACAAACAAATAATACAATATGCCAAATTTGATTTGGATACAAATCTCCTTCAGGCAAAGGCCAACTCAAATTGGGGCTCACACAGCAGCTGTTCTTGCCAGTTCCTTGCCTTTCTCAGCAGGCTCCTTCCATTCCCATTTTTAAAAGCCTGCTGAAAGGTTTTTTTATTCCGCCAGGCCTATGCAGGTAATTAAGAGTCTATCCTCCACAACAGAATATTAATGCTTATTTTTAAAATTAGTTTTTTTAAATTGTTTCTAACTTCTTACGCTTTTATTGTATGATTTTTATCTTCTTAATGTTGCAAACTGCTTTGAAATGTGTTGTGATTTAACAGTATATAAATGCATTTATAAATAAGTAAATAAATAAAATGCCTTACTTTGCAGAAATGAGAAACAGGCAGCAAAGGGTTTTGTGAAAATTGAAAACAGTGCACAGAGCACAATTTCCTTCTGCTAATCAAGACCCAAAATCCTGGGCAGGAAATGTCCCTGCAGAAAGCTTCCACTGTGCTGATAGCAATGAGGGGCAGATTTAGGGCGGTGCATTGGGCACTGAGCTGAGGGGTGTTTTCTCAAAGCCCAGGTTAGCCTAGTTAGAGCTTTACCAGCTTTATTCTTGACAGAATCATTAGAAGTTGCTGAAAAAAATGTGGACATTGGGATGCAGAAAGGGGAGGTATGGGGGAGTCCGAGAAACAAGGTTTATGAGAATAAGGTTATGAAATTATACGTGTTTGTATGTCTTTTTATATGTTTGTATTGTTTTAAAAATTCTGCAAAATCAATAAAAATTTATATATATATAAAAAAGAGCTTTACCAGCTTTGGGAAGGAGGTGAGTGGGGCTCTAGGACCCTGCCAGAGCCCTCACACCTACTTCCCAAAGCAGGCTGCCTCCTTACCCATCCTTTGGGAAGGCACCAAATTTTGGCTTCGCACAGGGTGCAATAGCACCCAAGTCTGCCACTGTAGCAGTCTTCTGCCACCTACTGCCCTCTCCATCTTCCCTAAAGTATAGGGAGAGGAGAGGGGAAGGTGGAACCAAACACACAGTCTTGCTCTGCTTACACTTGGAACGTATACATGGAAGTGGGGGACTGCAGGGGAAATCCATTGTCCGACTTTCTGTGGAAACATAGGAGATTCTAGGGAAGTGCTAAGTTCTTCTCTGATACATTACCTAGCCCTGTATATGAGCATTTTGTGCAAAGAGGTTACACATGGGTCTACTTTCTGAATCAGTGTAGCACAGATGGGGGTGGGAAGCATTTGAATATAAATCTATCGTGGCAGGGAGTGGGGTGTGTTTCTTGAAAGGCTCCTTTAGATCCAGAGTCACGTAAGCTTTTTCCTTCCTTAGATCCAGAGTCACTTAAAATATATACCCACCCAGCCCCCCAAAAAGCTTTAAAAAAATGTAGAGAAAGGCGATGACAGCCTAGAAATCATTTCAAAGCAACCTTAGTACTTTGGAATGTATCTACAGGGGTGATGAAAAATACCAAAACCATATTTTGGCCCAATATTAGTGTTTGGGCTTGGGGGAGAGTCTAACCTTGTACTTATCAGTTTCTCCTTCATAATTGTTGCCCATGAGTGTTGAGGCCCGTGGGGGAGGGGGCAGAAGTAGAGCAACAAGTCTGTAACTCACTTATATTAACTCCAGCATTGCTCTTCTCATGTCCAGGTGTAGGAAGGATGTTCTCCAAGTATCCATACTGAGGACTAGTTTCCAAGAAGAAAGTTAGCTCCTCTGGAGTTGTGTCTTCGTCTGAGGCATCCAGATATTTTAAACTGACACATGCTGAAGACCCCTCTTCCACCACAAACACCTCTCCTTGAAAAAAGGGCAGAAGAAGAATGTTATCCACACTAATCCCAACTCTACTTTGTTCATAACTAAGAGGCTGCTAAGTCATCACAGCCTGCCTGTCTAGCACCTCAACATAATCGGCTATTGATCTGGTCAGTAGCTGCTGAGAAAAGCACTAGTTTCACCTCAAGATAACTTACTCAGCAGTATTGGGCTGCTGTGTATCTCTAGATGGTAGCAAACATTAAGCAGTCATTCTTCTCACAGTGCCTGACAGGTGCGGAAAGCTATAAAGCATGGGTTCAATTGATATTTGCATAATCCAAACTATTCTTCTCTAATCAATTTCTATGGTGTTTATATAGCTTGGTGTTCAGAATAGATGCAATCAATGATGTAGATAAATTGCTTTAAACTCCCCTTTGTAAAATTTGGCTATCCCACAGGGTTGGAGGTATGGGGCAATGTTATAATTTCCATTACCTCACCCTACACACATCTGAACAGGCAGAACAGAATCTGACAAGTCATCTGTCCAGGCATTTTGAACAAGGAAGATACAGTGCTTCTCATAAGGAATGCACTGGAGTGCAGAAAGACGGTGGTAAAAGTCTTGGACAAGTCACAGAAACAATTTGCACAAAATGAACAACCACAAATAGAATTTTGGAATGCAGGGAGGGGTCAAGATGTTGTGAAGAGCCAGGAATGGGAAATGTCAAGTTGGAGGTTAGCAACATTTTGTAATTTAAGCATTCATGATGTGCAAAATAAATCCTTTTGAAGCATAACATTTCTTACAAATTCATATTGCTTTCATAATTAAGTGTAATGTGCAAAGTATGTGTAAGACTCTGTCAGACTTCAGAGGATCCACCCCCCCCCTCTTATGGCAGGTTGCCAGGAATGGATAAGACAAGGAAGTTCTTACCAATGTTGTTTACTCAATATTCACAGAGAGGGGCTTGGAAATGCAGCCTCCTAGAGTAATGGTGTTGCTCCAAGTGAAACCCCACCCCCTCCGTCTCTCCCATTATACGTCATCCCTACAGTGGCTGATCTGTGCCTTCTGCCTCTGAGCTCTCTGCTCTCCTACTTTCAATGCCCGCCAGGTTCTGGGAGAAGGCTTTCTAAAGACACCGAGTCTGTCAGCTGTCTCTCCCCTGGCGCTGCTTCTTCTTCTTCTTGCTCCTCTCCCATCATTTCCCAGCTTTTCCCCTCTTCTGCCTCTGAACTGTGACCTCCCACAAAACACTGTTGTAAATCTATACTGTCTTCCTCTTCTCTGGAAGGTTCAGGCTGGGGAGGCGGCCTCCACCATTCCTCCTCTGTCCAGTCCCTGATAGACTCGGGCTGAATAACACTTTCTTAGAATATTCACCCTCTCAACCACCCTGTCAGAAAGGGAAGCATGAAACCTATTTAACAGACATTGAACTGACATTTAAAGACGGCAGCTTGTATGTACATTCTAGGACTAGTGAACCAAATTCTCTGAGTCCAACACTGTCCATAGGCAAGTTAGTTGCTTGCGGAAAACAAGGGAATCCCCAGGGGAAGAAGGCTCAAATCCATGGGATTGGTGGTGGGGTGGTGGTGCATGGTCAGAGAGAAGAGGGAGCAGACTGGGAGGAAGAGGTGTGGGAAGCTGAAGAGATAACATGGTTTAGTGTGCAGGAAGAGGCTGTGGCAGAGGCAGAAGCAGAGGCTGGAGAGGAGCGGGGCCAAGAGGCAGAGATGAGGCACACTGCTGAAGAAGCCAGGGAGTCTTCCCCTCCTGCTTTGACCAGCTCCCCTCCGCCCTGGTCTCCCAGAATTTGGCAGAGGTATGAAGAGGATAGAGCAAAGACAGACCATGCAAAGATGCCTCAGGTTGCTTGGGAAGGACCCGGGAGAGGAGGAGACTTAGGGAACTGTGGGACAGCAAGAACCTTCAGTTCTTACAACTTCCTCATTGGGGCAAGACCTCCTGGGAACAGAGTTGCTGTGCTTATTGGGCATGATCTGCTTTTATTCCTTTGAATAAGGCATTAAGTTCATTGGTGCCTTCTGAGTTATTGATGATCTGCACCAGACTCCCACCCTGGCACAAACATACACACAGTGAACCATATACGCCATAACTCCAGATTTGCCATATATATATATATATATATATATATATATATATATATATATATATATGTATATATATATATATATTGTAGCAAGGTTTCATTTCTAGATTTCATTCAATGAACCAATGTGACCTCAGTGCTGTCAACTAACACCAACCTCACCTCAGTTTGCTCATTTACCAATAAATAAATAAATAAATAAATAAATATACTTGCATGCCCACTTTTGGGGTACCTAATTTTTTGACACATGTCAAGCACTAGTAGCTTCTGCTATAAACAATAAACAATACTTTGCCCTGGAGACAGGCATGATAGCTACGTGCCTTGCTGTCATAGAGGCAGGATTGCATTTAATTTCTCTATTAAATTACTGTTGTGCTTAATTAGTTAAGAACAGCTTTATTTCATTGGTAAGCACGTTTAAATAACCTGCTTTTTAAAATAATGCTAGTAACAACCCAGAACTACAAAATTGGGAAGCAATGAGTCAATGAATAAAGCTACAAATATCATGTTGCTGAATTCCTTCTGCTAAGAGGGAGCCTGCACAGATGGAATGGAGCTGTGTCACCAGTGACCTTGCTCACTCTTCCGCACCAGTTGAATTTTTCCAAGTTCTAGCCTTCTATTGGAACTATGGAATTTCCAATCTCAGTTGTATTGTGCCTTACCAGTGTGAAGCTCAGGAAAAAACAACATCACTATATCGTAACCTAGAAATGCCTCTTCTTCTTTCTTTTTTTACTCCTAGATATCATACTGTGTAGGTACGAGTGTACAAACATGCAAGACCCTAGCTTGATCTAGTTAGAGATCCCAAGTGAGAAAGCTTCTGACCAAGATTCTTGTGAGCTGAGTTTGAGACCCATTTTCCAGGATTCTGTGCTAATTATCATTGTCCATTTGACATAGGTGGGCAAAGCAACATAAAATCATGAGTTAGTTCAGAGCTGAAGTCACTGACTTTTCTCAGAATCACCAGAGACCTGCCACAATCATAGCACAGCTAAATGCATTTAACTGCATTTTTCCAGATTTCTAAAAATTCACAGAATAATGCAAAAATGTGATGGGAGAATGTAGAAGGGAAATGGAGCAGAAATAGACTGCTCCTTCCTTCCTTCCCTCCCCAACCCCAAAGAACTTAAATATTCTAGACATCAAGCTAAATTTAATGCAAGCCAAAATACTTAGTTGAATGAAATATTGTTTTTTATCTGTGAATAATACATCCACTACTAACTGTAAAAACTTGGTTTAGATGCTGTATGTTTTCAAATACTAGGAACTAAACCATCCAAGACGTTGAGCAACTAATGTAGTCACAGCAAAACAGCACTGTCTGCAAACAAGAATCTTGTTCTGCTAATTTATTAGCCAGCTTTATGTTTCGATTTCTGAAGCTTCAAATGGATGGTTAAAATACTGAAATTTCAGTGACACTTCATTTTGGTAGTCCAAAAGAGACTCAGGTGCTCCAAATCCATCTTTGGCAGTAAAATGCTGACCCTAATATTTTGTACTTGGATTTTCAGAGGCAAACCCCATGCCAAACACTTGTTTTTGTACATCTGTGTTTAGCAATGGATCCAGATGGAGATCTAGTTATGGATTAGGATTCAAAGTACAAAAATCCCACACCAGCCTGCACTGGGGGGGGGGGGGAGAGATGTGCATTCATATTACACGGGGCATAAATTAATTGTGAAAATTAATTTCACTTAATATTATATTCAGACTGCATTAAGACCATCTCAGAGTCATTCTCACTATGATGATCTTGGGCTGCATTTACCCTGATTTTCTAAGGTTTAGCCAACGTGGCAAAACCCCACTTTGGCAGGCAGCATTGCATCCAGTCCCAAGAGTTTTGTGGATTCCATTGCCACCCAGACAGAAACCAGAAAAAGTAGTCAGCCCCCAAGGATGTGTTCTACACACCAGGGAACAGAGATAGGTAAACCTGTCATTTTCAGTTACTCTTAATGTCCTTTTTTCCTAATCTTCAGTTATCCACAATTCCATATCCATTTGCATTTGGGGGAAAGATGTCATCCAGGAAATTCACCAGCATTGTATAGTGAATTTCTTCCAATATGCAATTTTGTATGCAGGTTTTGCTCAATATACAATTTTTGCAAAGTAAATATATATATGTATTTTTGTATGTTATTTTCACTAATATATGCATTTTGTCGAATAAATGTATATTTGTACACATTACTTGACTGCAGAGCTGCATTGCAAAATTTGGAGAAGCCTGAATTTTGAAGGATGTGTGTGTTTCAATTTGCGTATTGCTTTGGGAAGCGCTCATTATGCCCGTCGGCTTGGTCCTGGGACCGTGGGTGCCCAGGGCCATGCGTGCTGGCAGGTGTGCTGACATCAGTCGAATATGCCCCTGCATGCACTGCCCAGCACAAAAATTTGTGGGTGCCCAGCCCCTTCATGGGGAGTGCTGTGGGGGCTGCTTAAAAGTTTGTTGCTATGTAGAAACCAATACCCCTTCATTAGCATAGCATGAGGAATGAAACCTCTTATACTTCCTGACTGGCTTTTACACAAGACCTGCCTCTTGCTCTTGTACATTATTGATTGGTCCACATCACCAGGAGTGGGTGGGAAATCCTGAAGGGTTTCGATTTTTATTTTACTTTTAGATAGGTGGCGCTGTGGGTTAAACCACAGAGCCTAGGACTTGCCGATCAGAAGGTCGGTAGTTTGAATCCCCGTGACGGGGTGAGCTCCCGTTGCTCAGTCCCTGCTCCTGCCAACCTAGCAGTTCGAAAGCACGTCAAAGTGCAAGCAGATAAATAGGTACCGCTCTGGCGGGAAGGTAAACGGCGTTTCCATGTGCTGCTCTGGTTTGCCAGAAGCGGCTTAGTCATGCTGGCCACATGACCTGGAAGCTGTACGCCGGCTCCCTTGGCCAATAAAGCGAGATGAGCGCCGCAACCCCAGAGTCGGTCACGACTGGACCTAATGGTCAGGGGTCCCTTTACCCTTTACCTAGGTGTGCCCAAGACCTCTTTTGTGTTCTTTCTTTTGGCTGGTTAAACTCCAAACAGCTTCCTCAGTGGCTTCTTCCCTATACATTTACCTTTAAGAGAGGTACAACTGATTTCTTCAGTTTAGGTTTTGAGAGTGACTTACACACACACCTCAAACTGTTTTCCTTGGCTTTTAATTGAAAGGTTTGATTGTGTAAACTGCTGTGAGGTTTCTGTGGGCCTTTAATTTTATTAACTGACTGTTTTATTGCAAATTAAATTGCATGTTTTACTGTCTGTTTTTATTGGAACTGTGTATTTGTTATTAATGTAAGCCGTATTGGGAAGGCCATCGACTTGAAAGGCAGCCTAGAAATATCTAAAACAAATAAACAAACTGCAAATTGGGTGAATGAGCAGAGAGAGAGTAAAAAGAAGCAAATCAGATCAAGTGTTAAATGCAAAGTAAGGCAAAAATTCTAACTTTGTAAATACAATGACTCTGAATTTATTGAAACTACTCGGGAAAGAAATCTAGGGTCATAAGAAACCAGCAAGCTGAAATCACTGGCTTAGTGTGTAGCAGGAATGACATTCATCTGTGATGAAGATGAAGTTGGAATATTGTGTAGGGGGTATTTGGGGAGGGCCTCCAAAAATTTATGGTCACATGCCCTTAGCCCCATCCTCAGTGCCACATCTACTTCCTCACAGAACCATGCATATCCCACATTTGTCTGAAATAGAAGTCCAACACACGAGCTCCTACACAGAGCTCTGCACCACCAGATTAACACCTTGCATGAGTAATACCCTACAAGTGAACAACCCATGGACATTAGAATTAGTTTTTTCAATTTAATGCCATAAGGTGCCCCTTCAAAAGATTAAGTCAAATCCAAAGATTAATCTGTCAATAGCTGTAATGATGATAGAATAAGGAACCACTGCTTGGAGCCAGTGTCTCCCCAAATACCAGATTTTAGGAGCATGGAATGAAGGAATGCTGTTCCCTTCAGGCTCTGTTTGAGGTGATGGCAAGCAATACCTGACATTTCTGTCTGTCTCTGTGTGTGCTTTTCTATTAAAAAATAAACCAATTGGAAACTGATTCTACAAGTTGAGGAGGTTTGTAAAATCTCATGCTTGAACCTAGGTTCAGGTCACACATAGCAGATAGCTACTAGTTGTGTTTAACTTATGCAGCTGTGCACCAGAAAGGCTCAGCTTGCAATCCACATTCCACAGAACTCATAAAGCAACCTTCCCGCTGATTTCAACAGCTCTAGATTACTCAGTGAAGAGCAAACTGTGCAATCTGAACCCCAAAAGGATAAAGTCAAGATTTTAACCTCAGTGCTTTGAAGAGAAGAAGCGGTTTAGTAAATACCATACATACCAGTTTGAATGGTTGGCCTCTGGTTGTTAATGGGCACCACAGAGATGTTTAGATCATACACTGGTAAACTGGGATGAAGTGGTACAGGTGGCGGGAAATTTGCGTCAGCACAACAACCATCCACTGTTCCAGCTTCTCCATCTGAGATTATCAAAGTTACGCTGTCCGTGAGATAACTATGACCTATTTCTCCTCCTGGAAAACACATACACACAAATTAAGGTGCTTTAAATAAGCTACCAGGCTTTAAAATAAGCATGAGGTAGTAACTTTCCCCCACCCCACCCCATGGCGGACAGTAAGAGAGCAGTAAGGGGGTGGGTTTGGGTTTAAGACATTTGCACACAGGAAATGGAGTCATTGTCTTAAGCAGCCTCAACTAGTGGTTCACGTATGTAATAAAATGTGTTGCCACCATTTCTGTTAAAACAACCACTGGTTAACATCACACAGATGCCCATCTTGTCAGAAGGTTACCCTATAGTAATAGGTGCAGAGTCTGCACAGCACACAGCACACAGCACACAGCACAAAGTAAATAAAGCCTAGTTGCACTTAGCAAGCTCTCTCTTGTAATGCACAATTTTAAATAGATCATATTTATGGCAGACAGTGCATCAGGAGATGAACAATGAGAATTATCACTTTTTTTAACATGCATAGTGCATACATTACAATACAAGCAGAAAACCAAAATCTAATTCACTATAAATTATGTTCCACTAGAGTGCCAGGTTTTATAATTTAAGGAGTTTTCATTTTTCTCTCATTTCTTTAAAAAAAAAAACCACACACACCAGTGGTCAGACATGCCCCACCTTCTCACGCAGGTTTCTGCTTAAGAAAAACAAAACAAGTCTAGGAAATGACACCACCACCAGGCATCTTGTACAGTACAGTTTCAGAATGCACAAGAGCAGACTAAGGACCTTGTAGTCGTCTGTAGCAGTAGGCTGTGGCTTTCAGGATAGACATACATTATTTTACAACAGCTCGAAAAGAAAAGAAAGAAATCACCAGGCTGAATATTTATGTAAAAATCAAAAGTTATTCGGATGCGTATAGTTGAGTAAGCAAAGGGGCAGAGAAATCCCAGACCTGCTGGCTATTACGGCTTGAGGGAAGAGAGACAAATCCATGTATTTTCAGTACAACTATTATCTGACCTGCTTTGCACATCACATTAAGCCAAACTATGGTTTACCATGACTGTACAAACATACTGGCTTCTAGAGAGGAGCTTGCACTCACATTCCTCTTCCCTGGCCCTTTTATCTCAGCACAGCGAGGCAGCTAAGCCATACCTAGGGTTAAGCAGTCTCCTCCTTAAGCGCATTCTGTATCCAAGAGCAAGCCTTGGCTACAGGTCATGGTTGAGGAGGGCAGAAATCAGCATATCAGCCTAACATGGGATCTTGGTTAAGTCAATACCTGGTTTTGCAATACCTGCACCACACTGAGCTACAAGGATCAGGGAGAAGCTAAGAAGGTGGAAGCTCCACCCTGGGAGTCAGCACATTTGTGTGGCAACTGTAAGCCATGGTCTGGCTCAGCATGATATACAGATGCAGCACCTGTAAATAGAAATGCATGGTAGTGCAAGACTCGGGGAAGCACACACACAACGTCTGTGCTGACTGCAGAGAGACAAATGAAAAACAAAAACAAATTGTGCTCATAGATACCCCACCTCAAGTCTGCATTTCCATATATGAAACCACCATGTGGCAATTATCTTGCTACTTGCCAGAGGGACAAGCTACAAATTCAACAGGGCTAGGCAGAAGAGGGGAAGGAGGTCAAGAGAGGATGAGGCAGAAAGGTGGGGTAAAGACAACAAGGAAAGGAAACTGGATGAGCAGTTGCTCACCCACTCAGCTACAACCAATCTTTATGGTCACAATACACTCCATACATTACAGAGTGCTGGTAGACTTAAGAAGGAATCCCGTCCATTCTGAAGGAGCTCCAATGGCCCACTAATTTTCCTGAGAAAGATTTAAAGGCATACTTAATTCTTGAAACTAAAATTAATGAGATTTAAAATGCTTACCTCTGGCTAAATTGCGCACATAATATTTTAATAAAAAGTTAATCAGTAACTAAATATGCTGACCAGATGACTTTCAAGAAAAAGATATTTTAAAAAAAACCAAGGTGGCATTTTCATAGGCAGGTTCCTTTAAAGTTGCTTGCGGTTTGCACCTATTAAAAAAAATAGACCTTGTCGCCACTAGGGGGGAAATGCTCAAATATGTAAAATCTCAAAATAGAAGAGTGAATAAAAGACAGTTGAGAGATAAGTAAATTCATCACACTAAACATAAGGCTAGTGTTTGGGAAGTTGCGTAGTAGGCCAGGTTCAAGGTTCTGGCATTAATTTGCAGGTCGCTTAACAGCTTGGGTCAAGGATACCTCAGGGATCCCTTATATTCCTGCACAAACACTGATATCTTCAGGGGAATAACTGTTAGTGACTAAGATGGCCAGCTTCTATCCACAATGACTGGTTTTATGGCATGTATCCACAAGGACCCCTTCATTCAGTATTGTGGGCCCAATTTTATGAAACTGCCTTCGAGTTGAAGTCAGACAAGCCTCCACCATGTTGAACTTCTGAATACATTATTATTATTATTATTCCAGCAGACTTTCTCAATGAATTCTGATTTTATAGTTTTAGCTCATTTCTAGTCTTTGTCTTCTGTATACCACTGTGATTAAGTGGAAGGCTGAGCCGCATGAGAGGCTTGGGAGCAAAAGCAGCAGCCCGAGTTTTCTAGTATGGCATGTTCTCGTGGGAAACAAAATTATTGATCATGAATGAAAACACAACGTGGAAGGACTTCCGGGTTAGCGCCTCTGGCAATGGCGGATTTCCTCTGATCGGGAGGAATCCGCTTCGTGGAAATCAGGGTCTGGACCGCCACGGCAAGGCGGAGACCCATTAAAAATCACAGGCGGGAGAAGCCTGTGGACGTGGGATTCGGCTGGCACCTTTTGCGCCTCCCCTACTCACGGGGAAACCCGGTTTCGGGGATCCGGAGCGACGTGGGGTGAGCGGCGCGGTGCTTCAAATAGACTGCTCTTTTCACGGAGTGAAGCCGCATTGCTGTTGCCGGAGAGTGCCGACTTTTTTCCTGTGGACTATTGGACTCTAAACAACTCTACCCGTGAGTAGAACGGAAAATTGCATTATTAAACATCTTAATTTGGCACCGGAGCAGGAAGGTTCCAAACAGGAAGTCCGCCTTCCGCTTTTGTAAATAGATTGAAGCAAAGACATTGCAAGCTAAAGTCTGGAAAGTCTTTTGTAAAGGATTAAACCTCCATCGGCTAAAATTACTAAACCCCCCTTGGAAGCAGGAGAAGAGGGGGGAAATTTTAGATTGTTTAAGCCTGCAGGAGAGAGAGTGAAGAAAGATAAATTATCACTGTTTTGAACCTGGGAACGGGCTGCCAGGAAGCAACGTTTTGGGAAAGTTCATTGACTGTGAATAAAACATATGTTGACAGATAGTCAAATAAGAGAAACATATTGATTCCAATGTTTCCTTTTGCACTTAAAAGGAGCGAAATATCTGAAAATCGAAAATAACTTTGTTGCTGGACCTGCTTGTAAAAGGACGGATACAAATAGAAATTGTTTCCCCTAGAGGGAGCTTTTGAAACTGTTGCAGGAGTGGAGCTGGGGAATTCTCCAGCTGCAGAGATTAAAGACCGTGAGAATTAGACATTGACCTTGGACAAGAATGTGGACAGAAGAAGCCTTAGTGGTTGCTTTTTGCAAGACAAGTGCCTTATTGGAACAACTTCATGAGAAGGCGGATGTGATGATTACTAAAATTGACAATTTTGGACAAAAAATGACTGATTTGGGACAAAAAGTGAATACTTATACAGAAACTACTCAGGAACCGACCCAGGAATCTGTTTTGACATGGCAAGCTGTGGAGAAGATAAAGGAGGAGGTTGTTGTTGAACCTCAAGTAATACAAGTGGAGAGAGCCTCGGCCTTGTATGAACATAAGCTGTTGTTTTTGATGACCGAATCTGGAGAAAGCCAGATTTGGAGAGATGGAGTCCCGCTTGGATTGGAGAAGGAAAGTTGGATAGATCCCCTTATGCAGGGACGTCCTGGCTTTTGGGATCTGGTTTTGGGCCAGGGGGTGATTGGAGTGGTGGGGGCCTTCAACTGTGGAGGGATTTTGAAACATGCTCTGAAATATTCTTTGGATTTTAGTTCTGACTATGGAGAATGGGCTGACCTGTCGAGAAGGGATAAAGACATTGCTAGGTTGGAGTCTCCCTGAGATCTACTCCTTAGTGCTAAAGGAAGGAAATTAAGAATAAGATCAGCAGAAGACAAAGTAAAGTGCAGGTATAAATATGAAGAAGATCTGCAAAAGGGACATGGAAGAGAGTTAAGAGCCTCGGACAGAAGGTCACCAGGTTGATGGACTATATGGAATGGATAGAAAGGACTGACAGAACCCGAGACCAGGGGGAAGAGACGGTGGATGAAGATTGGAAGAAAGTTTAAAAATTTATTTAGAGAAATACTGTAAAATTAATGAGTGTTGGAATGAAACTATACGGCTTTAGTAGAAATGTTATAAGGAGTTATGTACAAATAAGTTTTAGGGTTTTTTATGGTAAGATAAGGTTAAAATAAATTAAGACAATTAAATGACAGAAAATAGTGAAAGATGGAAAGGATTTGCTGAAATAATTAATAACTAGAATACAAAAAAGGGAGGTGTGAGGAGGTCGATGAAACAAGTTAATGAAAGATAAAGATATGGAAATATTGGATGGGTTTTTAATTGTTTTTGTTTTTACTTTTGCTTTGATGTATTGTGTGTTTTGTTCTTTTTTATATGTACTGATTTGTATTGTTTAATTTCTTTTTTTCTCTTTTTCTTACTTTTTTCTGTAATCTTAAACCTTCAATAAATATCATTTTTTTAAAAACAACACAGCGTGGAAAACCTCTCTGTACAAAATAATAAAGCTTAAAGCAAAGATTAGTCTGCAAAAGGCACTCATTAAGGAATATAAGAGGGTATACCTAGTAAAGTGCATGGACACCTGGAAGAGACTGTTGAAAGTAAACACAGCTGCTGCTAATTACCTGTGTGCACATAGGAGATGGATCCTTGAGTGATGTCATGTTGAGAGAACTTCTCTACCACAAAGCCATCCTTTTGAATAACCCCATGCTTTGGAGCCCTGGCAATCATATAGATGAGTCTGGAGTCTTCGCTGTCAGCATCTGTTGCATAGAGGTATTCAGCTGTGATGAAGACTCGCTCTCCTTCCAGGCACTCCAGACTTGATCTTAAACCAGGTTGCAGCTCTGGTGGCTCATCATTTACTGGTATGATCTTGAATGAGGGAGAAAGAGGAGACATAACACATGGCTGGAAGGAAGGCCAAGAGACTGTCTGAATGTCTTAAACCAGTGCCCTCAATTAGGATGGCAAATCCAAAAATTCCATAGTTGTGTCTTGCAAAAACTGCAATCTGTCAGGTGCTTGCTTTTGCTAGATTGGTACATCATTCATGTTGGCCAGCTGATCTACAACTGTGTTAGTTCTTTGCTCAACATCAATATTTTATTCTGAAATCAAGTCTCTTCCAGGCCAGCGGTAGCATAGATCCCCAAAAAGCATTTTATTGGCCGCTGTTTGTCACAGTAGTCACAGGCAGGGGGCACAATTCCCCATATTTGTACCTAGCAGGGAACTGAAGTTTGTCTTAAACCAAAAGTTGAGGAAGAAGGAAAATAAACTGAGCTTGAATCCTGACTAGATGTAGGCACTCTGGGCAAGTGGTTCTCGTGCCTAAGAAACTGGCCTCTTGTTGGCTGGATGAGGTTGCAGGTATGGTGCTTCTGGATCCAGCCCTGTCACTGGAGGTCCAGGTCACCTCAATGTCTAGAAGCACCTTTGACCAGCTGCAATCAGGAGAGTTTGACCATCATAGTTCAGGCATGGTTGACTTCAATGAGGGATTACTGCAATGCACTCGATACAGGGCTTCCCTTGCATTTGATCCAGAAGATGGAATTGGTGCAAAATGCTGCAGCACGGCCACTGACAGGAGTGAGACCCTGTCAGAATGTAACAGCCCTCCTCAGAGACCTGGACTCTTTGATCTGCGGAACTGGCACTGCTACAGGTGCCACCTAATACTCATTCCACACATTTAAGAAATCCATATTTTACTGTGGCAGCACCTACACTTTGGAACTCCCTGCCTACTGACACCTTCAGTGTACGCTTCAGTGCTACTGTTTACTTTAACCATCTTTTTAACCATTTTCAACTGTCAGTGTACATGTGTCAGGCGTTGAGTATCCTCTCCTCCCCCGGTAGCCTCACAGGCAAGAAGAACAAACAGTTTGTATTTCATGGTTTTTTATTCAGTCATCTGGTTGCAAGACAAAAGACCCATGTCTCCACGCATAGGAGACGTTGGCTACTCTGAGTCCCTCTTCTTCCATCCCCAACAACATCCTGAAACCCTACGGAAAGTGACAAGAGGCACATCCCTCCGCATTCTCTGTTCTTGAATGCAGAGGGACGCGCAAACCCTTGGACTAGGAGGGTCTCCCATACTCTCCAGGGAGGTCTCTGCTGGTTGTTCTCTCACTTCTCTCTCTTCCTCAACTATCTCGTAACTAGGCATTTCCTTATTCAGCTGTACATCATCCTTGTCTCCCTCTCCTCCTGAAACTGCTGGAAACAAGTGGGGAGAAACTTCCCACCCCCCTCCTCTTCTGAGAGGAGCCTATCAGACTGAGGGCACATTTCCCATTCCTCCTGTTCGGTCCAGTCCCTGACAACATGTTTTATTTATATGGATGTAAACCGCTTACAGGCGGTTCTTCTTCTTCTTCTTCTTCTTCTTGACAATCAAACAGTATACAAATTTGTTAAATAAATAAATCCACATGGTTAACACATAGCATAGCTCATGCTGGCCCTGGAACAGTCTATCTACCATGTAAACATGTGTGTGATTTTTAGGGACCAGAAATCCACAAATAATTGACCCAGATTATATTGAAATTGCCTCCCTATGCACATAAGTGCACTCATGTCTGAAAGTATGGATGCCAATTTCAAGAAAATGCATCTGCATTGTGCATGATATGGAGCCCCACTGAGACAAAAAAAACCAAACATCTGGGATTCAGCATAGGGTGGGGTAGCATGCATTAGAGAAGCGTTCAGTTCATGACTCCCCATTGCAATGCAACTTCAGTCATTCCCTGTCCTCTCCTTTCTCCCCCCTTTATATATCTGGCAACAGTCCTGGTTTTAAATATGTAGGTCTACTGCAACCACAACTAAATTGGCCTTGACTTGGTAATCTGGAGGCATCATGAACCTATTTGATCCAGGCATAAAACCTAATCTAAATAGAGAACTTGGTGTGAATTTAAAGGGAAGATTAATGAAAGTTAAAAACCTACTTGGTGAAGCTGGATAAGCCAGTACATGATTAATACCTTTCAATTATACGTCGGTAAAGTTCATTGCTGAGTTGGTTATTACCTGTACTCTCAGTGTTCCATCTGCAGTGTTAAATCCATCTGTTGCTGAAAATATTATTCTGTCTTCAAGGGTTTCTGAACTGTCATGCTGATACCTTTTAAACACAATTACAGAGGAGTTGGGCATTCATTCATTAGAGGCTGGAACAAGCAAGCTGGGAAAGAACAAGGGCCATCAACTTCCATATTTACAGCTCATAGCCTTGACACACTTGGGTCTTGGCCACATCTCCACTTGAGAGAATCTGCTCGGCTCTAGCAGGATTCAGTGATGCTAAATGAGTTACATCAGCTGGCGATATGGGAATATGGCAATGACCACGATGCATTTTTTTCTTTCTTGGAGAGAAGTCAGAGATAAGGAACAGCTGTTGGCTTACTCTGACATGCATCTACATGGGAGCTATATAAACAAACCCAGGTAACAGGAAAGATTTGGGACATAGGAATCTGCTCTATGCTGAGCCAGACCATTGGTCCATTGTCTACAACAGGGGTGTGAATTTCTCCCCAGACCAACCCCCACAGATATCCCACCCCCACCCCCAGGCCACATCCCACACCAGCTCTGGTTTTGCGCCCTCCTTCAATGTTTTCACCTGGCTGGCATTTGCCCTTCAACTCAGATCACAAGAGTGTGCAGAAGCCAACCTACTGCACAGAGCTGACATGCATTACTCTACAGTGGTGCCCCGCAAGACGAATGCCTCGCAAGACGGAAAACCCGCTAGACGAAAGGGTTTTCCGTTTTTGAGCTGCTTCGCAAGACGATTTTCCCTATGGGCTTGGCTTTGTAAGACGAAAACGTCTTGCAAGTGCTCCGTTTTTTTTCCGCTCCCCCCCTTTTTCTAAGCCGCTAAGCTGCTAATAGCCTTTTAGCCGCTAATCCGCTAATCCTTTAATAGCCCCTAAGCCTTTAATAGCCGCTAAACTGCTAATAGCGCTAATCCGCTAAGCCGCTAATAGGGTTGCTTTGCAAGACAAAAAAACCGCTAGACAAAGAGACTCGCGGAACGGATTAATTTCGTCTTGCAAGGCACCACTGTATTAAGTTTTGCATCTGCCCCCCCCCAGCATGTGACCATCACCACCCCACCCCAGAGGTTGCCCAGAAGGGAATGGGGCTAGAAAAGAAAAGCTTTTCTTGAAAAGGTTTCTTATGCCTGGGATGCTCTGGCTGACATGGGCTTTCCAGGATTTCAGACATTTCTAACCTTACCTGGAGATTCTGGGGATTGAATTTTGGACTTCCGGCATGCGAAGCAGATGTTCTGCCACTGAGCTACAGGACCTTTCCTCCTTTGATTTGATTACTGAGGACCAGAGTGGCAGTGTTCAAACTATATTCTGGGCAGCCCTGAGATTCCTTCCTCAGTGGGAAGATCAGTCATGGCAGGTAAGCTTCCCTTTAAAAACCTTCTACATTTAAGCTAAGTTCTAAAACCAAAATGCTGCATTCCTTTTCTGACCAATGTGTTAGATCATGGCGGCACGTCCCATTTTGTTGCTTGAGGCAAAACAGGAAATGCCACCCTGCCCTGCCCCTGCTGAAGCATCCCTTACCTAGTTTGCACTGTGGTGGCATGACGTGGCAAGGACGGCAGCAGATTCCATTGAGATCTCACTGGAAATTGGTACCAATGCTGCCGGTGACGTGGTGGGTGGGGTGCCCAAGGAGATGCAGACTCATGGGCTTCCGCCACCCAAGGCAGCTGCTTCACCCCGCCACATTGGTGGGCCAGCTCTGGGCTAGATCCTTATCTCTTCACCCATGCTGGGGCAAATTTCACAGGTGAGCAGCACCGCCCACCTGCCAATCACCTGACATCACCACAATGCTAGGTGATGCTGTGCTTTGAAGCCCCGACTGATAGAACGTCAAAGAGCAGCGCTGCACTGTTCGAAAGCCTTTTCGTAAGCAATGTGGGGCAGTTTGAAAGCTCCCCTGCACTATAAACTTCAGAGTTTCAAGGAGCAGCATTGGGAAGGAGGAGAGGTTTCCATTGAAATTGCTGCTAAAATGGAGATTTTCCTTCATTTAAAAAAGATTTCTATTGAAAATACTATTGAAAATAAGGAGCAAAGGAGCCATCGTGAGCTCACTTTAATCTCCCAATTGTTCCTCTGAAGCTACACCCTTACCTGCCTCACAGATGACATAATGTATGACATCACGTGTAGGTTGGTGTGTGTGGCTTGCCCCAAATGGCCTTGTAGATCAAATGGGGAGGCCTGGTGGGCCTCATTTGGCCCATGGACCATAATTTCCCCATCTTTGTTGTAATCCTTAAAAAAACAACAGCTAAAAGAAGAGTGGATCATGTTACTGGCTCGAGCCATTATACATAAAAAGATTAAAATACATAAAAAGATTAAAATTACCGAACTTTGGAAGAGTGTAAATCCCAAAGGGTAAATTTATCCCCTTCTGACATAACAAGTCCATGTAGTTCAATGTGTCCATGTAAAGGCAATTTCTTCAATTCAATTTGGATATCACTGTTCTTAGTGTCCACATCCGTTACCATTAGATGTTCTTCAGTGATGAATGTGCTGGTACCTTCCTCTATTTTCAGATGATTGGTGAAAATCTAAAACAGTCATAAGCTCACAAAATGCACTCAAGTACTTCAAGACACAGCATGCCAATATACATGGGATAAAACCACAATACAACTATAGAACAATGAGAATCTGGAGTTGTAATATTAAGTCAGACTATTGGACCATCTAACCTACAGCCTACTACAGCTGGCAGTCTCTCCAGAGACTGCAAGGACTTCTGAGTTATTTCTAGCCATTATATTATAAATCCTTTTATCAAAACAAGAGGAAGTAGTACCCAAACCTTGCTATACACACCACAGATTCAGATTCAGCCAGACCTGCCATGTAGTACTGTAAATAAGCAGTCTTAAACAGGCCTTACTTGTTTCAGTGTTACTGGTCCATACCAGCCATTTTGCCAGAAACCATGGAGGGAGGCACAAAGATTAGACAAATATAGCATTATCTCCTCCTTTGTTTGCCTTTTGCAAGGTTTCAGAGAGTTTTACTGGGTTTCCCTTTGTTTTATCATCGTTTGGGGTCAAAATTCCGTGTTTGGGAATGCATTATAAATTCTCCCATAGGAATCAATAGAAAGTGTTGATTCGTTATGTGAACACTTTCCTGACAGATGATTTCTTAAGAACACATTGTGAGTGAATAGCAAGCCTTGTATGCTCTTTTGCCTAATATACACATTGCAGGCAATTTTCCTAATATACTACATTTTTGCATGTTATATCAACTGATATGTATTTTAATTTTCTACACGTTTTCTACACATTTTTCAGTTGAAGAACTGGATTGCAAAATTCAGAAATGTGTACATTTCAAAAGATAGCTGTGTTTGGGTTCATGTATTGCCTTAGGAAGTGGAAATTAGCTAGGTTGACATTAAAATGTGAACCAACGTGAATTTCTCTCCCTTCCATAATCCTTACCTTACGCCAAACCCACTTCTCAGGCTTCTAGAAAACTTAGGAAGGATTGAGTAACTGGGGTATTCTTCGAGCTGGCTTATAGTTTGTGTCCAAAAAGCTATGAGTCCATTTCTTGGAACTTTACAGAATTTCACAAAAGCCAGCTGGCAAGCCTAACCATTACCTTCAGCATGTAGCTGGAAAACCTGTGCTAAAAAGGATGCTAGCTCTCTCAGGAGGACAATTCTTTTAGGAAAGGCATTTAACACTGGCAGGTGAGCCATAATATGTCTGACCTTGAGTCATTAATCAAACAGCAGGTAGGAGAAAACCATTTAAGATGCACTTGTTTTCGTCGTGCTGCTCATGGAATGCTGTTCTTACAAAGCAATCTCATATACTGATAATTTAAAATACAGAGCTGCCCGTCTTCCTCTTGGCCTCCAACTCAGAAGGATAGAACACTTTCCTAGTTTGTTTTACTCGTTACAGAAGATTTGGTATCTTTCAGTCCTTATATTATTGTCTCCTAACAGGTGCCGAGGCAACTAGAAGGCAAAAGAAAGCCATGGGCTACCCAGTGATGCTCAAGGGAGACTGTGTGGAAAGGTGCTTTCTCATTAAAAAAGGGAAAGGTTGCTACCTCCCAGGAATTAAGAAAAAAAAGAAAATAAGCAGAGACACTAGATACGTAGGTCCAGTTATCTTGAATTCAGAACTGAAGCTGCTTTAAGTTCTGTCCTAAAACTCCAGCAAAGAAGCTTTTCTATTTCATATGAAATGCTCTCTTCCCGTGTGGTGGTTTTTAAAGTCTAGAAGCTTATGGATTTGTGGAAATAAGCTAACCTACATAACGAGCAATTATTGTGACTGAAGCCGAAAAGGGCACAGTTATAAGGATGACTTTGAGAAAACCAGCTCACAGAATGGCTCCAGAGGTACTTAAAGCATTTTATAGGGTTTGTTGTGGTGGTGGGGTTTATATATATATATATAAAGGAGCGGGGGGGGGGGAGGAAAAAAGGAGGAAAGTTGAACACACCATTTTCCATTTGAATGAACCCTTAAGTATTATTCGGGGAATAGAGTAAATAATTTAAGACTATAAATCTTTCCACTTCCTACAGCTGCCTGAAGAAATCACAACACATAACCCAATGAACTCTGCCTCTTGCTCTGTTTATGTATTTCCAAATGAAATATTTGTGAATAGGGAAAGCAAATAATGCAGTGATGGTACCAGGAGAGCAGGGTGACCAAGGAATGAGTGTGGGGCAAGTACTCTGCACAATCTGTGTATGATTGTTAGTTGTTGTTGTTTTTAACAATTTGAATTTGGAATTACATTGGCTTCTGCATGGGTGGCAATCTTTGGTCTCACAGTTATCAGAAATAATAGATTGTTGTTTTTTAAAATAGTTTAAGTGTACCCTTGTAGCAGATCTACGAAGTTTCTAACATCACGACCATTAGGAAATTTGAAATCTGCCATCCAAACAAAAATAATCTGAAGGATCAAGAACAGAGAAGCCTCTTGTTTATCATCAAGTGTTTATTCTTTTAACACCATTTTAGTAGTTCTATGAAAGGAGTTTTTAAAGGGAGGGGAAAGGCCCCGTTTTATTAGGGTTCAGGTCAAAGTAGTTCAGCTTTTTTTAGGGAGGGGGAAAACCCCATTTTTGCATTATTTTGGGGTCAAAGAGAAACAGCAACTCACCGAAGGATCGCTGGAGGGGGGGGAACAGCCTTGGTTTGTAAACTCTGTCTTCCGTTCTCCAACAATGGAGGGCAGGGTGAGGGGCCGGGGCCGCAAGGGGGCCAGCAATCAACTGCAATTGATCAAAACCTTGCAGGGATCGACCAGTAGATTGTGAACGACCTGTTGGACATCCCTGCTCTACAGCATGGGTGGGGAATTTGTGTTCCTCAAGATATTCCAGGACTACAACTCCCATTATCCCTGACCATCAGTCCTGCTGGCTGATGCTGATGGCAGTTGGAGTATAACAAACTCAGGAGAGTCGCAGGTTTCCCACCTCTGCTTTACAAGCTTAACGATCATTAAGACGGCATCACAGGCAAGCAGTTAATTAAGATACTTGATAAATACCTCAGGTGCTTCATCATCCACAGGCATCACTGTGATGTTAAAGAGGAGACCAGTCATCACTCCTTCCTGCTGGTCACTGACAGAGAATTCAAACTGTACAAACAATGGGTCAGGGCCCATCTCCACCAATGGGGGCATGTACGCCACTTTCATATGCGTTATGGCATGCTGGTTGTAGGAAATGGAAGTGATTGCATTGCGTGAGTCTCATAAATTTAATTCTCCACTTTGCAGCTACTGCAACCACCCAGTTCCTTTTTTCTTTTAATCATATATCACTCCCTTAGTGCATAAGCTGAGAGATGTCATCAACAGCATGTTAAACAATGCAGCAGTAAATTAGGTTCCATCGCGTATCAAAACCGGATTGCTCTGGTGATTTTCAGTTGTTTTCTGGGGCTGATAGGACTTGGAGTCCAGCAACACCTCCAGATACTCCCCTTCTACTTTAGTTACACAGACCCACTGTGAGGTGAGTAGTCTTATCATGGTCTAGGTTTGGGAAGTAGAATTCTTTAATTTTCCCTGTAGTGGTGATGATCAATGATCTAAGCAAAGTTGGGACATGATGAGTTCAGAGTCCAACCTGAAACTTCTAGGCTAAACCTCTCTGAAGTTTGGACTTAGCTCATTGGTTTGGCCTTGGGCCCAGCCCTTTCATAGCTATCCTGTCCTGCTTCCTAAAAGGGGGGGGGGCTGCTGTAACCTACAGCTGCATCGTAGTTCCCAAGAAGGTCTGCATCCTCATTACAATTCTGAAGAATCATTGTACCCAGGACACTTCGCCAAGCACACTCTGTATAACTGTGCCCATTGGGGTCTCTGAGAATGACAGATCGCAAGGGACTTGAAGCAATCTTTCTGTTGTTGCAAGACAACAGTTATTGTTAGGTCCACTTACCTGTGTGAAAGATGACAGGAAAGGAATAGAAGAATTTTTCACAAAATTTTTCATGCTGTCTGTGAAAATAAGCTTTCCTGCATCATACACCCTATAGAACAGGAGGGAAGGGGGGGAAATTACAATTTTTAAAATATATTTAAAAGAGTAGGCATGTCTAAAATTGACACGGACTGTAACAGCATCTTAAAACACACTTATTGGTAAATGAGCTTTTGGGCTAAGACAATTGACGCATCTGTATGAATTGGTCTCAACAGTTGGAGCGAGTATATTAAATACAATAGAGGAAAAGCAGTTTTTCAGAGCAAATTGAAATGAATTGCTAGAGATATAATATATGGGCCAGAAAGTGTTAAAATTCTACCATGTAACTAATAAAGTGGGCTTCACATCTCATGGAAGTTCATGTTGCAAGACTTCTTGGACATTTGCACACTAGACTTTTTCTCTAGTATGGGAACCCCTATGACACCCATTTATTCCTCAGAATCCAAATTTTGTTCCTCCTAAACTAGCCTCCAGAGATTAAGAAGTGGGAAGTTAATAAATCTCTCCTAAAGAAAAAACATTTAGTATGCACCATGTCACACAGAGAGACTGCTTTCGATGGGAAAAGTTGATATTGTCCTCACCCCCAATTCACTTCTGAAATCAGTTCTGCTATGATTTAGGGGTGAGGCCCGGGGGGCGGAGGGTAGGGGAGAGAAGAAAGGAAGCGAAATTGACTATATTTGTCATTCTTCCTTTACAGAGCAGAGTACTCAAGAGTTTCCTCAATAGTGGCTGCAGGCAGGAGCAGTTCCACCGAAGAATTATTTCCACTCCCTGGGAGTGGGTGAGCTTTTGCTACAAAATGGGTTAGTTAAGCGAAAGGAGAGGTGAAATTTACCCAGCGTAGGTATCCGTCCCGATGGAGACTGAGACTACTTGTTTTACAATTAGCATTCACCTGAGGATAGCAACACCTGTATAGTGTTAATGTACACACAATGCCTTTTCGCTTAGATACATCCTTTGAGAGTTTCTTCCTTCGTTGATGCATAGAGACTTACATACCCAGGGGAAGCGGGAGAGAAACATGGCTTTGTAACTGTATACATAAGTTGGCTGTCTGGCGATTCGGCATCTGTGAAATGGAGGTGGTCCTTTGTGATATGTACTATCTCTGTTTCTTTGACCACAAGGTGCCTTGTTGTCCCAGGGACTTCTTCTGGCAAATGGTCTTTCACTGGCATGATGTGAATCATCACAATCTATAAGACAATCGCAAAACCCTGTTTATTGATCTGTTTCACTTGTATACCACCCATTCAATAAAGTTCTCTGGGATGTTTGCGTAGACAATGTAATGGAAAATATAATTTGCAATAAAAACCTGTAAAACAAACAAATGTTTCAAAGCAGAAAGCTCAGTCAGAAAAAAAGCACAAAAGATAATTAAAACAAAAGCAGCATGAAGCCCAGCAAGGGGAGCTTAGTGCAAAAACCTGAAGCACTTAGATTGTAATTAAAGGGCTTGGGAGAACATGGATGTATGCCTTAAAAACAGCATTTACTGCTTGAGAACATCTTGCACCACCATATAAATCACAAAGATTGCCTAAGTGTAACATCAGGTACTCATATAGTTTGTTTTTGTGGTCTATCCAACGTGAAGAATAACCAAATAACCTTTAGTCTTTAGTGTCAGTTCCAAATTGTTTTGATTAATAATTCAGGAAGCCAACAGTGCTACTGCAGTTAGTAATATAAAGAGAGAATAAAGGGTATGAATTATAACATTTCTTTGAGCAAAGATGGTTCTCATAGAAATCATCTTCTCTGTAAGCTTCACTTTGTGTGTCATAAGCTTCACAGTGTTTGGACCCTAACACACACATATAAGGCCCTGTAAAGAGGCTACATCTTTGTTCAAACCTTCTTCCAGGGTAGTGTCAGAAATACAAGCTGAGGAGTACCAGGAAGAGTGTGCATGACATAGATCAGGGGTAGGCAACCTAAGGCCCGGGGGCCAGATGTGGCCCAATCGCCTTCTCAATCCGGCCCGCGGACGGTCCGGGAATCAGCGTGTTTTTAGATGAGTAGAATGTGTCCTTTTATTTAAAATGCATCTCTGAGTTATTTGTGGGGCATAGGAATTCATTAATCCCCCCCCCCAAAAAATAGTCTGGCCGCCCACATGGTCTGAGGGACAGTGAACCGGCCCAGGGCTGAAAAAGGTTGCTGACCCCTGACATAGATGGTATCTGAATTAAGCAGAGGCAACAGAACCAGAGCTTTTACTGTTGGCCACATTGCCTTCAGAGCTCTGGAGCTTTTGGAAGAAATGTCAAATATCTAAAAAGGTAGGCACCCATTATTCCTGCTGCAGATGTAAAGATCACAAGTTCATGTATGTTTCAGGCTGGACCTCTTCTTGTAATGAAAGGATGCACACATTTGTCATAGAACCCTAAACTTTTGTCCAATGCTAAGGATGGAGATTTTTTGGGTTCTGACCTTATACAGCGGTGCTTCTTAATTTTTGTATATGTATTTACATTATCTTGCTTGACAAAGGACAGTATATAAATTTCTTTTAAAAATAAAATAAATAGTATGCATATTGATACTTTATGCATAGTCATGTATGCACTATAATATGAGAGGATCATCCATATTTTTTATTGGACCCAGGGTGGGGAGCTGACTTCTCATCTAAGTTAAGGAACAAGATGTTTCCATGGAGCTCTAATCAAGTTACAGTTGTACCTCGGGTTAAGTACTTAATTTGTTCCGGTGGTCCGTTCTTAACCTGAAACTGTTCTTAACCTAAAGCACCACTTTAGCTGATGGGGCCTCCTGCTGCCACTGCGCTGCCGGAGCACGATTTCTGTTCTCATCCTGAAGCAAAGTTCTTAACCTGAAGCACTATATCTGGGTTAGCGGAGTCTGTAACCTGAAGTGTATGTAACCTGAAGCGTATGTAACCCGAGGTACCACTGTATTTAGATCTTTCCTCTAGGATTCTCCTCTGCTGCAACTTGGTTTTTCAAGAGAAATTGTAAAACAAATTACCTGAGGATCTGAGAGATTCGGTGGTTCCTGGCTGTCAGCTAAGTTAAACTCAAACGAGTCTTGAAAAATTTCCCCTCCAAAATGACGGTAGTAAATAAGCCCATGGAAGAGATCTCTTTGGTAAAAGCTAAACACGGGAATACCTTGAGAATCCAACAAAGCACAAAAACCAATTTCAGAAAATTCATTTTTCTCCTTCGCATTAAGGTGTCATATTGGAAGCAGACCATTGGCTCTTGTATCCCTAATGCCATCTACACTGATTATCAGCAGCTCTTCCATGTTTGAGGCATGTTCTATCCTTTTAAATTCATCTTTTGAATATAAACAATGTGATTTGCCCTCAGCTGGGTCTCCTCCTTCCATACCTTCTAATCTCACCCTAGAAATATTGCACAACTGGTTCAACAACCAGCTATCTGGCTTAATATGTTAACAGCTATTGTTCTGATTAATAATGACATCTTCATTTTAATAGACATAGTTACTCTACCTTTTTTCAGAATGAGGGTCACATTCCCAGCAACTTTCAAGGCAGAGCAATGGATGAGACTCTTACCTATATATATTAGGGTGTATTCCAGCCAATCAAAAGGCAGATTTCTACAGATTCCCACCCACATATTCTCATCCTCCATCCATATAAGCAAAAGGTCTTATTACAGTCCAAGTGCATTTTCAGCCAGACAAAAGCAATCAAGGAGAGCATAGAGCAAGACTACTGAGGGGTGTGGTCTTGGGAGAGGAAATAAATAATAATAATAATAATAATAATAATAATAATAATAATAATAATAATTTATTTATACCCCGCCCATCTGGCTGTGTCTCCCCAGGATATGGTCTGGTCAGGGGCTCAAGGGCTGAAAAGAGAAACATTTGATCCCAGGTCTGAGGTTCCCAACCCCATCACTACCTGGTCCATCTGGGAAGTGTTGCTTAATAAGTTCTCCAGCACTGGGTGGCTTGGATATTTTGTAGAGGATATAATCATCACTCGAATCAAAATCAGTAGCCATAAGCATATGGTTTTCAATAAGAACTGTGCTGCCTTCTTCCAGCTCAAAGATAAGATTGTTCACTAGGAATGGAGGGGTGTCGTCTTTTGGAAGAATGTTAATAGGAAATCTGTGCCTAGCACTGTGCTTTTCATCAAAAATTCTGAAGACTATGTCATCCTTGGTTGTATCACTGTCATCATGATGGTAACGGACAACTCCATCCCTGAGATCTTTAACTGAAAACCTGAAGCCTTTGTTACCTACACAAGATGAAAGAAGAAAAACAGCAGTTCTTCTTGCTGCTGGTTAACATGCATCTATTTAATACATTGGAGCAGCTTGGCTGTAGTTACCTATGTTTAGATATAGTTTCTTTTCCTTCAGACTAGTCAATTTAATAGATTGGATACATATAATTTGATGCCTATGCACATATTCTCCAGTGAATGGGAGCCTGGTACTATGCTGTCTTTATGCAGCAACATTGGATGGATTGAATAGCATATGGTTACCAGATTTTTTTCAATGAATCCGGGGACACATTTTTTTTATTTATTTATTTTGAAGCTGAGGAGCAACAGGGAGTCAGTAGGGGGGATGGTGAGGCCAAAGACCCTGGGCCAAGCAAACATGCATGTTGTATAAAGGTTCAAAGCCCTTCTTTCGTACCCTGTGAAACATAAATGCACAGAGTTTTTTTTAAAAAAACTGGGCAACAGCCACCCACCTGCAACTCCTGAGCCTCCCCTGATCAGTCAAAACAAAGGGGGAAGGGGGCAGTATATCTGTACCGCCAGATGTCCCCGGTTCCCCTTCAGCAGTGGCGGTAGCAGCGGCAGTCAGCAGCCCGGAGTCAGCCTGGTAATGCAGTTGGCTCTGGCTGGCTTCAGGAGCTGCTCGCTGCCATGGCACCCGCCATTTTTCCTCGCCAGAAGTTCCAGCAAGGAAAAATGGCAGGCACCACTGCAGCGGGCAGCGAGCAGCTCCTGAAGCCATCCAGAGCCAACTGCACTACCATGATGGCACCGGGCTGCTGAGGCTGCCGCATTTCCTGAGGACAGATTTGCAAATCCGGGGACATCTGATAACCCTAGGATAACATGCTTGTAGCATGGATATATTAGCTGACATAATATTAATACCCATGTTGAAAAAGCAGTGGGAGAATTTGATTTGACAACCTACTGAATCCAGGTCACATTTACTTACATGTAGGAGCCCTGACTTAGTTGCACAAAGGTTACACAGAGGTTAGTTATCTTTATCTTGTCTTTATTGAGCATTTGT
Source organism: Podarcis liolepis (assembly GCF_965112155.1). Lineage (NCBI taxonomy): Eukaryota > Metazoa > Chordata > Lepidosauria > Squamata > Lacertidae > Podarcis > Podarcis liolepis. The sequence continues at coordinate 60,199,826 of NC_139559.1, forward strand.
TCTGGTTTGTTTGCAGGATGTCTATACATCTTTGCATGAATTGTTAACTCACTCTACACTTTTCAGTGCATTTCCCTGTAACTTTTCCTAAACTTAAAAAGTCTGTTCCCTTTATAAAGTGGGGGTTTTTTTGTGCTAGAACAACAAAGCACTTTAATTGCACAAACCTAAATTTCCCGGTATGTGCTTAAATGCCTTTTGCAAAAAACAGACACCGTGGAGTGCCTTTACAATTGAAGGAACTAGATAAATAACTGAACATTATTACAGATGAAAATATTGCCATCTGTCTTTCCACTTAGGCAAGTTAAAGCTCAACTCGGTTTCTATCAGTATCTTCATAATGTTTTCCTCCACATACCAAAAAAAGGATGCACTTTCCACCACAACGAAACCATCTATTTTGCTTCAAGCAAAGGTCTGGTTGCAAAGTTCTAATTTTTATTTTGTACTCTCATTACTGAGGGGGAGGGAGACACACATAGGAACTTTCAATTTTAAATTCCACAAATTTTTAGACCATGAAGCTACATACCTCTGATTGTGAGCCAGCCATGATATAAGCCTTCCACCACAAGCAGCTGAACAGCATCAAGGTTATCATTATCTACAATCTGAAGAGACTCCCAGGTAATTGGACGAGACTGTCCTTCCAACAAGTCAAGCCCTATATAAGCAGGTATTTCAAACACAATGAAGTCATGTGGCTCTGAATGAGCTCATAGAGCAATTCAGCATTAAAGGCGCCATGAGCTTTGCTTTCAGAGTAAGCAATTGCACTAGGTGGAAAAGTAATGCAGTTGTGGGGGAAATTCAGAAAAGTTAACTGGTTTGATACTTAGGAGTACAGTTAAAAGAACATGGTGAGACAAAAGCAAGAGGCAGGATTCTATTCAGGGATGTTTAATTTGCAAGCAAGTCATTGAGATATTGCAAATGGGTCACTGCCAATAGGTTTGTAGGTTCTCTTTTTTTACATGTCAGATATTCCCTGGAAAAGGTAAATCCAGCTTAAATTGGGAGGGAAATATGGGCTGGCATTTTGTGTGCGCACTGGAAAAACTTGCATGCATGATTAACACCAATTCCACACTAAAGACCCATCTGGAAGTACTGATAGTAACATGGGTTTGTCATATTTGGATAATAGGATTGTTACTGTAATCCTGTCACTGGCCCCATCACAATTCAAGCAGTATCATACCATTTTAAACAGTCATGGCTTCACCCAAATATTCCTGGGAACTCACATTTTTCCCCCTCCTGAGAGCTAAGATTCCCAGAGTTCCCTGGGTAGGGGAATTGATTGTTCACTGTCAGAACTGTAGCTGTTTGAAGGGAATAGGGGACGGCCAAACAACTCTCAGCAACCCGAATGAACTAAAGTTGTGGTATAGTTCAGATGTATAGTTCAGATGCGGCCACTATACTCTAAATATAAAGCACATCTTTCATATGGATGATAAATATGCCCAGTTACCACTGTAGAATGCTTTTCTCTTTGAAATCAAATTTATTTGTACCATCCTATGTCTGCGTTATCACAGCACACGGAGGCTGAATCTGCTGCAAAACCACATCTGTGAAGAAAATCTTAAAGGGGATTTTCCTTACCTGTGTTCCATGCAACTCTAGGAGCATTTGTTACTGCACTTCGAATTGAAAAATGGACCATGATAGGGAAGCTGTTCATGAAGAGGCTATCAATTGCTTGAAACTCAACCTAGCGAGCGAGAGAGAAAAGATTAATTCAGTCCCTTTGTGACTGTTGAGCTGTAGGCATAGACTAGCTTGTGAGCACCAGGGGAGGGGAGCAGCCACATCCCATCTCTCACCTCATAGTTCTGTCTCTCAGAATGAGAGATATTAGATGGCTGGAAAGCAACTTTTGTATCATACAAATCCTGCCAAGTGAAAGACGTAATAGCCTTGGAGTGGTCATCCAGGTGGGTAACATATCCCTGAGGAGGAGGTTTAGTAATGTTGAATAGCAATCTTTCCCTCGGGGTTTCTTCATCTTCGGCATCCAAAGTCACTGTCGTGAGAGGAGTAAGAATGAACTCATCTATCTCCAAGATGAACATGGACATGAATGCAGCTTGAGGTTGTCTGTTTGGAATGGCCCCTTTTATCCTTACAGGAATCCACACATTTTCTGCCTACAAACAAGGAAACCAAATGTCTCTTCACAGTCAGTGCAGAAGAGGGGCATTAATATATTGCTTTTAAATGTAGTTCAAGGAACTTTATTTGGGTTCAACTGGGTATTATTACACACACAAAAGATAACTACTGAAAACAACTATTTGTTATCAGATTCAAAAGTCTGGTTTTCAGAGGAGAGGAAATGATCAATAGGGTCTGTTTTAGAACATTTGGAGCAAGTGCTAAGACATATATTTTTGTGGTATCTGGTAGTCCTTTGTCTGGAATAATGTGCTCCAAGTAGGACTGGGGAGAAATTGAATTCAGCTTGCCATTAAAAGGCAAAAATAACCAATTCACAATATGCAAACTTAAAAAAAACAGACTTCCTTTGAAATTTGCACTTCTCAGTACAAATTTCGTGATGGATACATGACTAATGCAATGAATCCGCGAACTGTACTGAATTTCCAAATACTATTTTTGTAATAGTAATATTACATTCCATTAAGGTGCAGCAGTGGGTGAGGTAGGGGGCAGAATGGGAAGCAGGGCCACTCCATCAGCTCCCCTGAGAGAGAGAGATGCTATATTTAGTTCCTCCTCCTCTGGGTTCAATAAAGTGTCCATCTTGCCACACAATCAGCATGTACTGAATCTGATACATAGCCAGGCAAATTAACATGCAAGTAATTTTATCCTATAGTTTTTTGGAGGGAGGTTGGGAGTATGGAAAAACAACAGAAAGTTGTGTGGAAAATATGATTTGCTGCATTGTCCTTACCTGTAGCTGAAATCTGCTCTTTTTGTCTCTGATTTCTACTTGTATGGATATATAATCCTTATCAGGTGATGGGGGACTGAGGTGTTGGTACCTAAGTCTCATCTCCAGAAAGTCTTCACAGCTCATCTTTAGAAGGTGTATTTCTTTTAATCCTGAATGGCAGGCACCATTGCTGGGACAAGGTGGTTTGGATTGTCCAGCTAAGGCAGAAACACAACTTTAGAACAAACTATTTCTGACCTTCTAAATGATCTTTCTTTTATTTAATAACACAAGCAACCTTTAAGGGATTTACATATTCTGAATATTGAATGAAGACTTTGGATGACCTTGTAATTTAAACTACACAATCTTCTAATTTAAGCTACACAATCTTTGAAACAGGGGGTTGTGCACACTAAAAACACAGATCTGCATGCCAGAGAACCATGGCCAATCCAGTGGCAATTCGGATGCCCTGAAGTGCCACAAGACTTAACTACTAGCTCAGTAGTGATGACCTACAGTATTTGCATATTCAGCAGAACCTCTTTTATCTAAATGACTGGGTTAACAGAAGATCTCTAGATAAAATAAAACACTATCTATTTAATACACCCTTGCTTTAATCTGGATCAAAACTGGAAACACATTTCAGAATTCATGGGTAGATATTCCCACCAGGACAGTGGGAATGCATTCTTCTTCATTCTCCTTCCAACTGAAAGAGAACTCAATTAATATCGTCTCCCAGCATCTTACTGTCCCCTTTTAACTAGACAGTTGGTCTAAAGGATTGAATCGTGCGGGGCCAGGGATTCCCCCAGATCTGCTGTACATAGATAGCCCAGGCCATGTGATGCCAATTCAGTGACTACAAGTGCACATATGCCAACAGGGTGCCTGCTTAGCCAACGCTAAGCTGTTTCAAGATGAAATACATTTTTGAGTGTGAGAAAGAGGGAGGCAATTCTTGGGAAAGAGCTTACAGCTGGGAAGGGGAAAGTTAAATAAGATTAAAAGTCACCTTTTTTTGGTTTGGTGTATGTAGATGTATCTTCACTTTTCTGTATTTTAGAGTCCTCAACAACTACTTGCCCAACAGCAGGAAACAGTAATTCAGACGACAAGATCCTCACTGTGCAGGCTTTACCTAAACCGTTGTACTTGAAAGTCAAAATGTTTCTGTCAATTGGCTGAGAAATCCCAAAGAATTCTGGAACTTCTAGAGATGCTTGTCCAAACTGAACAAGACTCGGTTTTGGGCTTCTTATCACTATATGAAGAGTAAACATCTCTACAGCGGTCTCCAGTTCTGTAAACCTGTAAAAGGGAGACGGCAAATACTTCCTGGTGAGCAGTAACAATCTTTGCATGGAAATTTAGAAGACTGTAAGTACAAAACATTCCCTCCTAAGATTTTAGGGGCACCATATACAAAGTTTTAAGGGTTGCTTGATTCTAGGAATCAGCTTTTTAACTGCTGTTTTTATTGTTCTGCACAGAGAATATGTACTTCGATTTTTCCAACAGAATACCAGTTAATGAATTACAAACATAATGATGTAGAAAGAGCTCTGCTGGATCAGACCAGAGGCATGACAGCCTTTGGTACTAGAGACAGCACATAGCCAACATAGCTAATAGTCATTGATAGTAGGGGTGTGCACTGGCCACAAGCAGCAGTCCGGATCCCAGTTCAGCACTTTGGAAACAAGTCTGAATTGATCCTGAAGTACTTTGGACAGGCACCCCCAAACCCAGCCCTCCAGCTGTTTTGGGACTACAATTCCCATCATCCCTAGCTAACAGGACCAGTGGTCAGGGATGATGGGAGTTGTAGTCCCAAAACAGCTGGAGGGCCAAGTTTGGGGATGACTGGCTTTGGAGGTTGCCTTATTTGGTTTGGGTCAAAATTCCAATCCAGAAAAGCAAAGCTCCATTACTGTTATGGGGAATAACTCCCCCCCCCCCTTTGACAGAATTATTTATAGGCTCAGCAGCCACTCCTGAAATGACAGAAGAAAATACTATGGATGGATAAATGACATAGAACTGCAGACAAAAATTTACAACAACAAAAATAGTCAAAGGTTCATTCCTTTGTAATAGTGGTGTGTTTTTTGGTTTTGTTTGTTTGACAGAATGCAGCTTTGGAGGTAACAATCTAAAGCAGAAAACTGGTACAAGAGATTGCCCTTAACCCTTTGCTTTAATGCAATTATTCCACTAGAATGGCCCCCTGAAGCTGCTTTTTGCCCTGTGGGGGGGGGGGCTATCTATAGCAAGGCAATATGCACCCCCTTGTTTAAGAGTCTGGAATGCTAACTAATATATGTGTCCTTCTAAAGTAATTATATATGCAAAACTGCATTCAAGGAAAATGAAGCAAAACCTGTATGCTCTCAACATCACACGGTCTTCATTTAGCAGTGGACAACCATTGTGGATGTATTTCACTTCACTGGGTAAGAAATGGCAATCAAATACCTAACAGGAGAAACAGAAACAAATGAGCAAAATGGACTTGTTCCACAAAAATTCAGTGCTCAGGCCTAGTGAATGAAGCTTGTAAAAGTCCGATTCAAAAGCGAGGCAAGCTGTACAGGACCACAAATGAAAACCCAAGGCAGAGAGTTATTCACTTACCCTCCAGCAGCCCTTAAACCCCTTACTCTTAGTGCCCCTAGGCTCCAGCTTCTCAATTCCTCAAACCCTACAAAACCCTATTACTCTTGAGTAATAGGTTTCCCAAATGCAACAGGGGCTTCCCTCCCCCCCCCGCCCGAGGTCATAAACAAGATGCTGAGCAGAAGAGGGGAAGGGGGGGTATAGAGTTACCTTCTGCTGTTCCTGGAGCACCACTTCTGCTGCCCAAGATGGGTAAGTTGTTTTGAAAGGAATAGGTGGGTTGTGAGAGAAGGAGATTGGGTGAATGTGTAGGTTATTTGCAAATGTTGGATTGGCTTGTAAACTGGAGATGGGTTATTTCTAATGCCGGCGGGGGGGGGGGAGGAGGAGAGAGTTCTGCTCATTTCTGAGCCAACCCATGGAGAACAGGGTAAGACCACTCATGTGGAAGCTGTTTTTCCATACCCACACATTTGCATTCACAATTTGCTCATATTCAGGAGGCAATTTTATGGTGTGTAAATGTTGGGCAAGGACGTGACTTGATTCAAACTGAGATTCGTGACATGACTTGATTCGAACTGAGACAATGGAGCCATAAACATGAGAACGGCTAAGCTAACATGGCTATTCCATTCAAACTGACTAGCATTTCATATCTAATTAGAAATTAAGCCAATAAGAAACTGGACTAATGATACTTACCTGGGGTGTAAGTTTCCCAACTCTTTGTGTCACAGGCTCATTTAAAACCACCTCTACCTTGCAAGAATCTCTCTCCTTAGAAATATTGAACTGTAGCTCATTTTCAGTTATGTACGCAACGCGTCCTCTTTCAACGTGGATTTCTTTATTCAGCAGGACCAGCTTGGCTCCTCTTAGAGGTTCAAGATTCTCAAGGACAATAAAAATAGTCAATGCTACGAAAGCATTCATAATTTCCATCTTCTCGGTGCTGCTCCTTCCTTTAAGTCATTCAAAGCAAGAATTGCTACAATAGTATTTTGGGACTACTGTTCTCTTTTGCTCAAGAAATAGAACTTCCGCTATCCCTTTGATTAAATGTGCTTTGGCTCATTTTATCTTCAAGAAATAAAATGAAGTTACTTAGCAGTAATGCTTTTCTCTAAGGCAGTTCAGGAGCTAGGATGTTACAATGGAGTGATTCACATGTGCCAATTGACAGTGTTCAGCGGACAGCAAACGCTCCCCTGTTATTGAAAGAAATCAGAGTTACTCTACTTGAACAAGAAGAGGTACCGCAAATGCAGAACAGTAGCTTAGAAAACAAACATGCTTTTCAGATGCATAATAAAATACGCAAGGAGAAAAATTAGTATGAGTGGGGTCCAATTTCCATGCAACATTTCACTGCTTCCGCTCTGCCAACATCATTCCTTTTCTAAGACTTCTGCCCGTGCTGTTGTCCCCTATCGACTTAGACTTTGGACAGAGGAGGCACAGAAGAAAGCTTCAAGTCTCTGGGGCACAGCAGCTCTGCCCACCAGCCTCTGCTGGATTGTGGATTGAGATGGTGCCCTAAAACTCACAGAATGCAGCAGACACACAATGTCATTTGTGGTGGGGTGAACAGCAAGGATATCTTATTAAGGATATTTAAATAATGATAATGAAACAAATACTCAGTTACAATGAGGATACAATCACACTCAAGAAGGCAGAGAAAGTTGGTTTCCATTATACAGTGGTACCTCAGGTTACAGACGCTTCAGGTTACAGACTCTGCTAACCCAGAAATAGTACCTTGGGTTAAGAACTATGCTTCAGGATGAGAACAGAAATCGGATGGCGGCGGTGTGGCAGCAGCAGCAGGAGGCCCCATTAGCTAAAGTGGTACCTCAGATTAAGAACAGTTTCAGGTTAAGAACAGACCTGCAGAACGAATTAAGTTCTTAACCCGAGGTACCACTGTACTTGCAATGCTTTCCCTCACTCCACCTAGTGGGAAATGTCATTGCCTCTTTTCATGAAAGAACATACTGAGGGAAATATGTTTGGAAGGCAGATGCAGCTTGCATATTCCTAGGCCACTGTAAAAGGCCCTCCAACAAAGAGGGCAAAAGCAAAGACAAAGACAAATAGCAGAGGAAACTCTTCCCCTTTCAAAGTGGCCAATCTGCATAGGAAAGCTTTATTAGAATACAATGGAAGATGGAAGAACTCATATAATCCAGACTAAAATAACTACTTTCAGTTCCCATTAAAATTAATGGGACTTAAGTCATGATCAACTTGAAATCAATGGGACCCAAAGTCAACCAACTTAATTTAGAGCTAGCCCAGTGTCTGCAATTCAAAACATGTTTAAAGCTATTTGACAACATGAACTCCATTATGTCCTTCAGGTTTATTATTGCATTAGTTTTAACACTTGCTTATCGGTAAAAAAACAGCCAAATGCCTTTCAAATATTATTCCACATTCAGCAAGGCTGGCAACCATCCCAATCTGCTGGTGTCCATTGCTTGGGAGTCAACTAGAACCACAGCTTGTCTCCTCCCTATATCCCACCTAGGATATAGCTTGTACTTATCTGGTCCTAAAAAAGGGTGAGAAAAATGAGAGGCTGAACTAAACTGACCCATCAATTGACTATTTTTATTTGATTGTGCTTAAATATTGTCAACTATTTTTGGAAGCCCAGGATGTGCCTGTATAGGTGGTGACTATTTCTTCCTCTTTCCATTATCACGCCATTTGATAACAAGAGCAGGAATGAAGACAAGCCCAGCAGGCCCTTCTCCTTCTGAGGTGTTTTCACTGTAGTGTGCTCCTCAAGCCATTCTTCCCCGACTATCATAAATAAATGACAAGACACATTGGTGTAATATTTAAAAATACTTCCTCCTTTTACCATTTATGAGACAATATAAGAGATTATTTTGTCCAACATTTATTTTACTGCCACAATAAATAATATGCAGACAGGTTGTTACAATTCCATAAGATTTAATGGTAAAAGAGAGTATTAAATTGTAACTACTTTATAGTATAATTAATTTGTAGAATCCTCCCATTTCCTCCCACTCTGAGAAGTAATTTACATGCTACCAAGACCCCAAAAAATGAAAACCATTTAATCGCTCTCCAATTCTTTATGGACTAGGAGCGTTGAGAAAATTAATTCGGTGTAAGAGCTGACCATGCTAGGTGTGATCCAGTACACACGTCCAGCGCTTTTTTTCTGGAGGGATGCAGGGGTATGCATACCCCTAAATATTTTGTGAATCTTTGTACTTTTTTCATTTTACTGTATTTATTTTCCCCGATTCGAACTATAAAAGGGTGATTTTCTTGAGTCAAAATGAGAGTACATTTTTTAAGAAAAAAAGCACTGCACATGTCTACCGTATATTCTGCACATGTCTATGTTCTGATCCAAGAATGGCCTGTCAGATGTATATCAGTGGAGTTCACTCCAAATTATGGAGCAAATTGAAATCCTGGTACCTCGGGTTAAGAAATCCCATTCTTTTCTTAAAAGAAATAAGTGTGGGGAGTTCCTACTATCTTGCACTTATCCCTTGTCAATTATTTCCCCCATTGTTTGGCTTTCAGGGAGAGTTTGAGAATACATTTTGAGAAAACAATTTTGGTGTATATATGTATCTCTTTCCTTCAGGCCTTTAGCCCATCCCCCTAGTTTTCAGAAGATAAGTCTCCAAGTTTGGCATGAATGCATCTTGACTCCAAAATACAATTATGTACGTACAAGTGCGTAAACTCCAAGTGTCACAATTTTTTAAAGTGACCAAATATAAAACACATAAGTTCATTTAAAGGCAAAGAACACACAGGTTGTCATCTATGACAATCATAGATTGTCTAAGTCAGTGGTGAGGAGCCAAATTAAGCCCAAGAGGGCTTGGAGATTTGCCTGCCTAGGCCATTTCTGGCAAACCAAGTCCACCTTTTCCCAAGCCTGATGTCAGGAATGGGTAGGTCCCTGCTGTGTTTGAGTTGAAGTAAAACTGTAGTCGTTCCAACATCCCCACATACAGCCGACTGTTCAGACCTCCACACACCCAAAGGGAGTTTCCACATGTATTCAACAGAACACATGCAGAAACCTCCCCACATTTAGAAACTCTGATAAGGCAAAGTTCTCAACTGCAGGGATGTGTCTGAACTGAACATATTTTTAAACCTGCTGCAGATTTTCATGCTGAACATGTGAAGGTGTGAAAAGCAGTCCACCAGACAAGGGAAGGTTGTGGGCAATAGTTGCATGTGTATTCCCGCCACCTCTTTTAAGCCTTTGTGCCTTCAGGAAATCAACTGAGTGTGGCTAGTGATTGCACACATTCCATTAAGTGCTAAAATCAGGAAGCATGAAGCATACCTCTGCTTCTGTAAAGTTCAAAAACAGAGTCAATGAGTCTCCTACATTAAGACATTACATGTATCTTCATATGGGGGAACGAGATGGCAACTTTCCATTTTTGAATGTTACAGATGAAGCACCAAAACAGGAAGTACAACACACTGATGATTCCTGTTACAGTACAAAAGGGGTCAGAGAACCCTTGTTCGTTTATGAGGTGCACTGCAGCTCCCTGCTGATATGGACATCTCTAATTGCTGTACATTGTTGCTGCTGTAAAACAATATAACAACTTATCCACCCTTATCATACAGTTATTTTACTTCATTGCCACAACTAGGAAACTTTTCACCTTCCAACTTAAAACAACAGCTCAAACCGCAGTTACAGGTCTTTCACAAATCTGGATTTTAAAAAATCCTCTTATGCAAAATATCTGTTTCCTCGAGACACCGAGGCTGCTAGTAACCCACCTTTTGTTGTTAGCTGCAGGGCTCACTCTTTTTTTGCCATGGGAAAACAGAGTAGTATGAACATAATCAGTCCTTTCATTGTACACAGTTCTCAGTTCCAGTAGCAGTTAGACAATTTGCTGACAGACTTTACACACACCCACACACACACACACCAGTTATTCTCAATTGCAAGGGGCAATACAGGAGTTCTAAAGCTTCCCTCTCCTACAGAGCAAGGCTGAAAATGCACCTGCATCTTTTAAGTTTAAAATTAATAAGCCAAGTTACGGGATCCCCAATGCTAATTAGCAGAGTCCCGTTAGAGTCCCCTTTCCCCTCATGCTAATTAGTTTAGGGGGGTGGGTAGAATTCCCACACAAGAATGGATAAAAAGACAAAAGTATCCACAGGACTCCTTTGATAAGCAATTCACTGGAGGGGAGGGGGAGAGAGACAGAGCAGAACAGCCCATCTGTGATTTTAAACACCTGATTGCCTGAAGCATGCAGGTGTGTAAAAAAAAAAAAGTCTATTTAAATGGTGGGAGTCTGCAGGAGAAGAAGAAAAAAATGCCACTGCAATTCACATGAAAATCCAGATTCCTAGCTAGTTGCATGAATAATTTATTAACAGCCATCTAGAAAGGGAGAGTGACACCTTTGTTGTCTGCTGAACCAGCAACAAGAAGATCACTTGCCACGACAAAGAAGTCTTCAAAACAGAAAAGCTGCAGTTTGGATAGCAGCAAACACATCCTTCTTTAGTCTGCCAAGGCACAATCATTTAATGGGGGGGGCAGTACATTGCTAGAGGATATTCCTATGGCAGAGAGAGGAGACATCTCAACATATTTTGAATTTAATAAAATAATATTCTTCTGTCTTTTGTAAACACCAGATACAGTATATATTTTAAAAATACACAATCTTGCTATTGGTACTGAAAAGCATATTTTCTAACGGGCATTTTAAGTCAAAGTGCCTACTTAATTCTGAGCGTGAAATTGCAGCACCTTTTCTGTCTGCTCTTGTCTAATATAACAGTTTTTCTTTCTTCCTATTTTAAATGCCTGTCCTCTAGTCACCCAATAATGTTTCTGAAAGGGAATGGAAAGCTAGCAAGCCTGCCAAGAAAAGGAAAAATCAAAGCCATACCTGCAAGCTGCAATACAGCTTTAGGAATCCCCCTCAAACTTTTTCTTTTCAAGTGCTTTGAAAGTGGAACTTTTTTTCAAAATGGTGGTAATGTTCCTCAAAGTCACTTTCAAATCCTTCAAGTCAAGCTAACCCAGAGCAAGGGAAAGAAATAAGAGGCATTAAATGTAATTGTCCCAGAGCAATCTCCTCAGAGGGGGAAGGAAAAAAACAAAACCTTAAAATGCAGGAAATCTGTCTAAGTCAAGCTGGCCCACTACTCACAGATGTTACTGATTCAAGTGAGATAGCAATTCCAAGCTCCAAAACAGATTCCAAGTGAGAAAATAGGAAAAGTCATTGGTTGCTATTAGATACGCATTCTGAAGGGGGGAAAAGAGAGAGAGAGACAGACAGACTCAGGGAGAATGGGCAGTGAGGAATTTGTGGCCTGGATTAGAGGCTCCATGATAATTAAGGAATCGTGACAAATAGGGATTCAGCTGACCTCTTTTGCAGAAAAGATACAAGAAGTGAAGGCTGAAATCCAAAACCTGCCTACTAGTCATGAAGCCACCTTAACCTCGGGGGGGGGGGGACTTCTGAGTAAATATGCTTAAGAGCCACGCAGCACAAATTCTAATTTCAGCCCTAGAATTTGTTAGAAGTATTTCAGAATGTTTTGGGGGGCTTGAACCATTAAGAAAACAAGGCCAACGTGGAGGGAAGCAGTGTGCTATTATTAAATTGCCTTCATGTTCTCTTTCCCCTGCCTCCATTGTAATTTTGTAGCAGATCTTAAACTTACCAGGATAGTTTATTGAGACCCAATTTAAGGAATCTTTATGTATCCAAAGTCCACTCCCTGTTTGAGAATACTAATGGTATTTTTTTTTTTTTACCCTTTTGGCAGCAACAACTTTAGCTGTATTAGAAGCCAATTCTGAAGTTCCTTTTGGAAGCAGAATGTCAAGCCATGAGAGGAGCGCCTACTTCTGAAAGCACTGCTGGGTGCACTGAAGTCACTCTGGATCTGAGCCTAATTTTGCAAGGATGCTTCCAGGTGGGAGCTTGTTGTGGAATCAGGGCTGCTCTCTCACACTGGTTTTTCACAGCATCTACTCGACAAGGATGTTTTCAGAATTCCATCCTGTACTTTTAAAAGCATTCAATCACCTCACTCTGGAAAATCCATTCAAAAACACCTAACCATCACTACAAGTCATAAGTGCTTGTTTGCTTGTGTGCTGACATTTTGGTCGGAGGTTTCTATCGCTGCACTCCTGCCTCTCTTTGTTCCCTGCCTAGCACAACTTAGCCATTTTGCTTCTGGTGGCCCAAACATTTGAGCAGGCTGATTGCCCCATCACAGCTGTCAGAATTCATTCAGGTTCCATATTTCCTCAAGGGCTGAACATTGTAATTGATCCCCCACTGTTGCAAGGAGGACTAGTCACTATCAGTCCAAATAGCACCAGGCTATTATAGATGAGAGGGAGGGAGGGAGATCTGCAACAAAATGTGACGAACTCTGGTTCAGGTCTCCAACCAACCATCCAAAGCCTTTCTTAGAATATTCCATTCTACTGTCCCCAATGTTTTATGTTCTCCCCTCCACCATGGTCAGTTGACATTCTGTGCACTCTTGGGTATGATCACTCTTCCTTGGGATGTTTGGAGAGATGACTCCCCCCCCCCTCTGGTGGTGGTGGTGGTTTTCTCTCCCTAAAAACCTTTCCTACTTTATCAAACTTGAGATTTCCCCAAGCCTGTTGATCCCTCCCTCTTGTGTGTAGATATAGCCATTTTGGTCACATAGGATTTCACCTTTGGAGAAAAAAGTTCACTAGGAACACACTGGATATGTGTTTAATAATTAGTTCATAACGAGTGCAGAAAGTTACATTGCAGTGCAATAAAGAGCTCAGAACAAGTTATACAAAGCATCCAATAATATTCTTGTCTGCTGACTTATGAAGTGCCTGTTCACACATAGCGGCTTTGCACACTCAACCAGTATTTTCACAGGCAGTAGTACAATGCAGTGTCTCTCCAAACACAAATGTGGATATTTGCTAGGATTGTTTATTTTTAGAACTTTATACCTGTTTTTAAAAATGCACCCAGCTTGGAAGAGGTGCAATTCTGCTCATTTCTTGGTCCATTTTTTTAAAAAAAACAGTTTGTCAAAAAGAGCTACCTCTAGGTCATAGACATAGAGGGACCAATGGGATGAGTCCTTATCAGAAACCCTAGAAGCAAAGTGGTGGAACTTGGTAACTTTATAAAACAGAACAACCAATGTGACTGAATGACGCTCCAAAAACATGTACAATAGTTACCAACCAATGTGGAAATAGGTGGCTTGATACACATTAAAACACCAGCGAGCTAATCATGATACTTACATAGAGAGAGTTAATATTAAAGGATGAAGTGAACAGTCTTCAAAGAAGAGTGTACCAGAAGCTACCATCCAGAAGGCAACAGCTAATTTATACACTTCTCTGACTGTTGTGTACTGAACTGGAGTGTCAGCATGTCATGACTCATCATAAAAAACTTCAGTAAGGCTGACACTCCCCCTACCACAGACAATTCCCATGGCAGATAAAGAATTAACTTTGCCTGAGGGAGCACGCAAGGCAGCTGAGGTGGGGGACCAGCTGTATCACGGAGAATGATCCAAGCTAAACTACCTAGTTTCAGGCTAACTACCTGAAGAAGTGCAGCGGCAACTTAGTAACTGAGCTTAACGTGCATTTTAAAAACCATTAAACATGGAAATAAACAACAAAGCACTCTTAGTCGATTTTTTAAAATTCCATGCTTCAAATGTTCCATGTAGTAGATGAGTGAGACATTTTGCCCTAGCCTTCCAGTTCTGAATTTTAGCCTATACATATTTAAATACGAATTTATGCATTTGACATTATCAGGGCATGCTTAAAAAAAACAACCACTCTTTCACAAGCCTGGGCAATTTCTAATGTGTATGGGCAGGTGGCAGCTTTTCTATCAATGCATCCACGTTGCATAGAAATGTCACTTGCAGAATGTCTTTTGTCGTTCTGCTATTAAAAACGCAAGTGCTCTCCCAGAAAAATAATTGCATGCAAGATATAAAGCAGCCGGGGGTTTTGTACCACTTGCTTTAAGGGGCTGAGCCAGCTGATCTTCACTGACCTGCTTGTCCCAAGTTTACCATTTGAACTAGGAAGGGTGGGCATCTCAAAGGCAGATTTGAGGCGGTGGGCGCCCAAGAAAAACCTCCATCAGGGAGTACCTTAACATGCTATGCAGTCTTTAGAACAGCAATGAAAGCAGGAGAATGTTTCATCATCCTACCAAATTTTCAGCAGCCCTGAAGAAAGCAAATCCTAAAACAGACTGAATGCACATCACAGTTAAAGTGAAACTTTTTTGAAGTCAAAGTTAAGCATTCTCTTAACCTTTCCACTGAAAACAAAGGGGACATAAAGTACTCAACTTTGAATGAATCATGCAGAAAATCCATAGATCATTCTCCCCCACCCTTTTTTTATTCTAAATTATGAAGCAGAACACATATATACCGTAATTTCTACATAACTAAATTTTAGTTTAGAGTAACTGAGGAAGAAATATACACTTGGGAAAAATATAAACGCTATCCTGAGAGAAAAAAGTCATTTCCTTAAAATCTCTCTTAGAACAAAGAGCACTATGCCATTATTTTTTCAGGTGGCTTCCTGTCATTGCTCTCAAACAAAGACCGCCAGTCACCTTTGGTCCCTTGAACTCCAAGGCAGTGGCATTCTTGTGAAAGCTGAATCGCTACTTTCATCTGTTGATGCAGTGGAGTGGATCCATGTCTGGAGGATTAAAAACAGCCTCTCTCCGAAAGAACAACACAAAGGAGGGACTCTGCTTTCTGAGTAAGCAACAGCTGCCAAAATAATTGGTGTGAATCCTATTAGTTAAGAACAATTCAGGAGTCAGACTGAGGCAAGCCAAGCTGGACGACCCACAGCCACTATCATATACATGCAAGACCATTACAAAACAAGTATTTCTTTTTGTATTGGTGGGAGCTTAGGGTGCATTGTGAAATGTGCTTTGCTGAGTGATCTCTCCATACCTCTTGGTTTTAGCTCCAAACAGTCCTCGAATGTATCATGTTTGTCTCCCACTATACTACTTATGCAAAAGTGGGGAACCTGTGGCCTTCAAGACTTATTGGACTCCAACTCCTATCAGCTCCAGCCAGCATTACATAAACAGACCATGATAGGGAGTTACATGAACATTGTGGGAGCCTTGTAGCCATCAACAGGACCAGTGGCGCCGACCTGGGCCCCAGATTGTGGGTGCCCAATGGCGCGCCCGCATGACGTGATGTCATGACGTCACTCATGCCATCATGTGCATGCATGTTCTGCATCCCACCCGCTACCTTGTCTCCAGTGGCTCTTTGGTGGCAGCAACTGGGCCAGGGCCTCCCCCTCCCCGGTGGGGCCTCTGTTGGGGCCCACTGCAGCTGTGGACATGCTTAGGCACCCACAGTGGAAATTTTGTGGGTGGCAAAGAACCCAGGGCGCCTCGGAGTTGGCACCTATGAACACAACACCTGGGGCACTTGGCCCCCAAAACAGGACAGAAACCCAAGTAGAAAGCATGCAAGCAATCAGGTTTGGCCAGAGATACTTGGAGTTGGGCTGCCAAAATATGCTCAAACACTTTTCCTAAGTAAGGTACAATGGATGCAGGCTGAATGTTCTTTAATTCTACAATCCTATACATGATTACTGTGGGGGCGGGGGTAAGTCGTACTCAGTGGGGCTTATTTCTGAGTATACATGAACAGGATTTCAATATAAATCAGTAGGATCAACTGCGAGGAGCTCATGTACTGAAGATATGAAGGGTTTGCAGAAAAGTTATATTGATCAACTTATTTTGTCCATACATACCTATTTATCATAACGCTCAGCTAATTTCACAATGGTGACACTGCCATCTCACGGGTTGTTAAATATTTTATGATTAATAGCCTCTTAGAACAACCAAATACTTGCTTGTATTCCTCAAAAAATTTCTCCTGTCTGCAGATTCTGCTGTCTGGTCTAAAGTTTACTGCTGAGCTTCAGGTTTCACATACCATATACTACTGTAGGGTGATGGCATGTTCTCCATGGCTGCCTCATTTTTAATGCAACAAGAAAGGCGGGTGTTGCTCTTACTAATATTATAGCTGAAGGTTGATCACATTTGAAGCCTGACCGAAAAAAGGGTGGGGGGAAACGTCCTGTGGCTCGCTTGGTGATTTATGACTATCCCTTCTGAACAATAACTATTTATGCATTCATTTATTGTGTCGCTCGGTGTCACATTTTTGGCAAAGTCACCCAATGCTGTGTAGTGTGCCCCATTACTCCTTCCATCAGAAGATGTTTAGCAGAACTGCCATTTAATAATGATTCTGCCTTTTAATTTGCTTGAATGAGACTACCGCTTGTACCGCTTTACTCAGCTTTTCTTTTGATTAATGGGAATGCATTTCTGTACATGGCAAGAAAGCCGTAAGCATTAGGGATTGTGTGAATTCCAATATCAAGTTTCAAAGGTAAGAACCCAAAGGGCTTAAAGAATGTATTGTTTGGAGGCTGATCCTTAATGAATTGAAGGAATATATATATATACGCTGGGAAATGCTTTTGTAAAAGTTTCTTTAAGCAGCGCAAACAAAACTTCTTGGAAAGGAAAGACAGATCAATACTTCCCGGGCTGGGTTAAACTCCAACAGTTGTGCTAGCAGGAGCCAGCACAACAAGTCCTGCTAGTGCAATAGGGCTTTCCCTTTTCTCTTCCCCCCATGCCCCCCCCCAAGTCAGCTTGTGGTGAGGGTTGGGGGGGGAAACAGAACAACACAGCGGGGGGGGGGAGATTATTCTGTCTGGCATAAATGCTTGCACTGACAGAAGGATCATAACAGTGCAATGCTGAATTTCTCTCATAAATCATAGCAATAACCATGGAATAAGGACAATATTCAAGTAGGTAGGCATTGTTTAATAAAACTAGTGTTTCCAAAGCAGGTCAAATTGCATAGATGTAACACATTTTGTGCAACTATGAATAGAAGGGTAGACATTTAATCCACTAGGGGTGTGGTTTTTTATTAAAGTAAATCAAACAAATTAGAACAATAAATATAACAGAAGTACAAATATGCAAAAAAGCAAAAAGAAAATGCACTCTTTGATATCAGAACTTGTTTAGAGGTAGAAACATAGAATTGTAGATGCAGGAAGTGACCCCAAGGGTCATCTAGTCCAGCCCCCTGCAATGCAGGAATAATGCAGCTAGAGACTCTATTAAATAGCCAGGAGAGGACTAGAAAGCTAGCTTCCAGTATCAAAATATTGAACTGAATTCAAGACCACAATGATTCAGGCAGCAGCACTGTTGGTGTTAGCAGAGTGCGGATGTCAAAGCAGAATGGAAGACATGATGAACAATAAATGTTGGCTCTCCAACTTGATTAAAAACATTAACTAAATAAATTCCCAGATACTTATGGTTCTAGGACTATGACTTGTTGTTCTGATACTGGTTAGTATCACTTAGCACAGCTAAGCTATGGAACTCCCTCCCACCGGAGACAGTGATGGCCACCAACTTTGGAAGAAGATTGGACAAATTCATGGAAGATAAGGCTATCCGTGGTGATAGCTTTGCGCTGCCTCCACGATGCTCCTGAATATCAGCTGCTGTAAACTGCAGGAGGGGTTGGCAAGTGCTCTTGTGCTTGGCTCCCGCTTGTGGGTGTCTCACTGGCATCTGATTGGTCCCCGTGAGAACAGGATGCTGGTTTGGGAGGGTCATTGGCCTGATCCAGACTCTCTTTATGTTGGTTATCTGTGATAACTGCACGCTGATTTCATGGCTTTTATCAGCTAGACTGGCTCTCCTTTTGGAAAGAAAGGATAAAAAGATGAAATGAAATAAATATGTTGACTGCTTAGAAGAGTGTGGACCACCAGGCTTAATGATTCCATTTAGAATTCATTGATTTCTTTTGCTTTTTTTGTATGGAGTTTACTTGTCTATTCACCACACACTTAACCAACTCATATTTTGCTGCACAGTGCAGAACTGCACTGGAGAGCTTCCCAGACTCTAAAGTGAGATCTCAGATGTACTTTGTGCACACTCTTGCAAGAAATGATGATATGATTCAGTCTTCCCTGATTACTCCCCTAACTACCACCTTGGAATATTTCTACTTTTTTCAAAACTCAATGGGTGAGTCCTAAAGCCTCTTTCAAAACCATTGAAAGTTTTACCAGCAAATCAAGTATTTAATCCAGAACAGAGCTTTTCGTTTCTATTCCGTATAATGTAACTCTAATATCAGCAAAACCTTATTGCCTCAACTTGGATTTTTCCATGTACTTCCTCTGGGACCCACAATAAGCTGATTGCCAAATAACAATGAACTCATCTCAAATGCAAATGCAGCCTGAGCCAGGTGAATAAATTGTCTATTATTAGGCTTTTTCATGCAGTAAATGCTTTTGTTTCCTGCTCCTCTGTCTTAACACCTGCTGTTGCAATGGATACCAACTTTCAGAGCATCACTCCCCATTAACAACAGAATATAAACTAGTATGGAATTGCTTATACAGAAAGTGATTAACTTTTATAAAGGGGGCTTTGTTGAAGCAATGAGGAGGGAAAGGCACACTGTAGTGGAACTGGGGCAATGCTGAATATAAATCATCAATCTCCATTGAGTCAGGGCAGCAAAGGAAAGACATTCAAATGCATAGGATGCAGTGAGGGCTGTTAAAGAAACACAAGGCCGTGTTTAGGAATTAAATGTTTATGGGTAGTGGTAATTGGAGATGGCGGTGGCAGTTGTTTTTACTGCTGTGCAAAAGTGCTGTGTGGGACAGGAATACGGAAGAGATATAACCAAAATTAAACAGCTTCGAAACACAGCCCCGTGTCTATTCTTTTCTGGCAAAACTGAAGTGGGAAAGAAGGACATTCTAATCTATTGACTGACTCTATGGTTGGAGGGAAATGGCCACCACTACGTCAGGTCTTATGACTGAGGCAGAGAGGAGTAATCCAATACTTACTTAGGGAGAATATGAAAGCAAACACACC
Source organism: Podarcis liolepis (assembly GCF_965112155.1). Taxonomy (NCBI): domain Eukaryota; kingdom Metazoa; phylum Chordata; class Lepidosauria; order Squamata; family Lacertidae; genus Podarcis; species Podarcis liolepis. The sequence goes on from NC_139559.1 coordinate 60,219,455, forward strand.
AAAACCAAAGTAGAAGCAGAATGAAGGCAGGACCACAGCATCCTCAGTGACAGCCATGGCAACTGGAATGGAGAAAGAGATGGGTGACATCTACTTCAAACATGGAAGGAGAGAGATTCTTTCCTGTAGTACACTTATTCAGTAGTTGGGGAAAGGGAATTTGCAGGAGCAAATATTGGTTGAAGACCTTTAGTTACTTTCTAAAATAACCTCATATATTTATTCATCAACTTAAGAGATAAATTCCTGCCTCTGCTGTTTTACAATAGTATCACATGACCTCTGCAAAGTGGGGTCAGGGGGCTTGTGAATCTGCCTGAGCCACCAAAGATAAACAAATCTGGAACTCATTAGCCTTTGGGAAGCCGTGTTTTGGTGCATGCTGGAAAAAGAGTTATCAAGACTGTACTGAGGAAGGTTGATCTATGTCTTTCCATCTCCAAATGTCTGTTAAACTGCCAGCAGGCTTCACATGGGCCCTGAGAGGGTTGGATTTTTCTGTTCTCCTGCATTGTTTAAACTGTCAAATGGTAATGTGTTCCTGGCTAATTTATTACACTGATATGACAAGTTATGAGTAAATGGATTCTTGTTTACCGCTGCTAATAACTAGGTTTACATTCATTAAGATCATTCCAAAGATTAGCCTTTTCATTTTGCAGGCTACAATAATAAGACCAACGCTTTTTAAGTGGTTAAATAAAATTCTATATGGTGGACCCACTTAGGTTAATTGCTAGAGTGCCATCCATTCCAAGGGAGCCCTTGCACTGCCAAGTCGCAGCCTCAACAAAGCTCAGACTGAATCACAATGAAGAAGATGCTGATAATGGGATTCATATCTGAACTGTATTATACAACAGGAAAATATGTGCCAGTAACAGAAAATCCGCTGCCTGTGTGAGCTGTTTTGGTTTTGTGAACTAAGCATCTTTAAGGCCAGAGAAGCCCACAGTTATTGTTAACCAAATGGGTTGCATCCAATGTAGCACTAAGTGACTCATTCTGTCTGCGCAAGGATTTCCGCTTATGCAATGGGACTTTCCCCTCCCCTTCCCTCACTTGCCCACTACATTTGATCTGGGGGCTCCCACAACCTCCAGAGCAGATTGGGAGCAGGCAAGGGGCACACACAGGGGGAGGAGCAGTGGCAGAGCTTCATGGTCTGGCACCGGGGGCGGAGAGCAGGCAAGGATGGGGCTGGCGCCCGTCCCAGGTGCAGAGTGTGCCGCCCGCAGGGGCGTGGTCACATCCTGGGGGTGGGGCATGCCACCTGCGGGGGTGGGGTGCCCAGCTCAAGCAGGGGGCAGCGCCGATGGAACCCCACCGGGATCGCGCTCCCAGGGGTGGCACGCTCCCCCCGCCCCCCTCTTCCTCCACCAATGGGGAGGAGAGAGGGGAAAACTTCAATTGAGCAAACATAAATCCTTGCGCTAACAGAACAATCACATTGCATGCCACCCAGTGACCCGAAAGTCCATACCTTTGTAAATTTCAATATCTTGTGATCTCACAATTGCATATACTTTGTAACATAGGCAGAAGCAAACATGAGAGTCAATGCAATGATATTTAAAACCGAAAGATGCATTATATTCATTCTGAACGAAAAACAAAACTTTCTCATGGGATATGATCTGATGGCATATGAAGCCATTGCCTTGCTGAAGCTAAGCAGGTCAAGATCTCATCAGTGCCTATATGGGAGCCACATGCATACTGTCTTGGGTTCCAGATTGGATTAAAGTGGGGTATAAATGTGAGACAATAAATAAAACTTACGCAAAATCTCAGTCCAAGGGACACCATTTCAGATTTCATGGTATAGGAACAAAACAGATGTTGGAATAAATAAAGAGGTTTAATGGACAATCAGCTGTAACTCCAAATTGACTCAGGCATTACAATGAACTCCAAACACACTGATCTGGGGGAGGGATGTTGAAATATGATTGCTTCTCACGTGGATCTGTGAAAGTCCATTTCCTACCCCTAGTCTTTCCTGGAATCTAAACTATTTTTCCTCTACCAACCATTTCTCTATGCAAGTCTTTCTTCCTTGGGGAGTATAGATTATATCCCCCCAAATATAAGGGGGAAGAAGAAGCCCACCCTCCATTAGTGGTGTGACAGCATTGTTGCTAGGTGTTGACATTTCTCCCCACCCCAGTCTTTCCAGGGAACCCATGTGTCTCCCCCACCAACCTCCACTTCCTGCCCCCTTATGATTCCTACCCACACCTAAACAGTAACATCTGTCCTTGTGGGTGAGCCACAACAGTTATCATTATGAAATTGAACAGGCTTCAAACCCTCAGATGGAGTGACCAAGACATCAGATTTTAAATATGCCCTTTATGAAAATCCCTTAATGTATCTGCCTACAATTTTCTAGGATTAATCCATTCTGAAGAAGCTCTTATGTCTGCAAATTCCACTCACTTCTGCAAAAAAAGGGGTAAACACATCAATTTTAGTTCCCCCTTCATAGTTAATGGGGAGAAAACAGTGCTAAGTTTTTAACAGAGCTAATTTGTTGAGCTGAATTGGAACAATACAGAGTGGTTCCAAAACAGACTGAATTGAGTCCCAAAGCTACAGATGCAAATATTAATCAAATCTTGTGGCTGGTGTGCACCCTGATAATTTATGCACATGTGTGAACCAGATCCCTGGTTTAGAGATTTGGAACGCAGACATATTTTCTCTCTCTTGAACTGTAAATCATGATTATTAAATTTTGCTATGCCACCATATCCCTACAGTATCCAAAATGGTGGTATTTTTTTTCCTATAGCTGCTTTCCCAAATACATCCTCCCATATCTCTGTTCTTTATTTTCAGTCCTTGCTTCTTCACACTTTTAAATTTTTTGATTTCTACCCAATTTAACCACATGAGCCCCCAACAGTATTTTCTGAGAACGAGTTTTTTCGCTCTGCATCAAAAGGAACCCGTTAACATATACTTGCTTAATTTTGAATGCAGCATAAATGTGCCTTATTTCAAAAGGGGCTGATCCTGCCTGTACGGCTAGAAAAAAATGCTCACTTTAGCAAGTTGTCAATCTCAATTAAGACATCAGCATGTCAAACTAACAGGTACGGCAGGCTGTACGGTCTATTGTTGAACTGTGTGTCAGGTGAAACAAGTACTAATTATACACTTAGCCAAATACGTCTGTTCAGAATTGCTTCAAAACTAAGGTCGGCGCTGAGCTACTATGAAATGGTAGTTTACCCTATTTTGGCTTCTGCCAAGTGGCAGGTGGCCTCAGAAATATGCAACTCAGCATGTTTTGTTTGGTCCCCACAGCTGTTCTGCCAATCAGTTAAGGATGGCTGTGACTAAATGCTAATTAGCTTCTGTTGATCTGCATCCTTGAGCAGCTTCCCTGGATTCCTATTTTGATACGTCAGGTTGCCAGTTGGATGTGTGATTGAATTAAGAAACTGGGAAAGATTTCCTTTTCAGGGCTGGAGGGGTGGGGGAAGAAGTAGGGGCTGAAAATCCTCAGGAAGGGCTTTTGCCGCTCTTGATTTGTGCTTGGCAGTTGCTGACACCAGAGTGGTAGCAAAGTCTCAGTGCTAGAGGGTGCTGCCTCCTTTCTTTTGAGCACAAGAGAACCTCCTCCTAGCCCTATGAAAATCAGGCAATTTTACCATCTGGTCTGCAAGCTGACATAGGCACATACACTGACAATCGCTCTTCGAGTCTGCTGCCTCACTTAGGACCCAGACGATGCCTGCATGGTGGCTGAAAGTGGACTTTGAAAATAAAATATGACCAGTTTTGTTTTTGTTTTGTTTTAAATTATATAGAACAGGAAGATTTCTTTATTTTTGCAGCTCTCCCTCCCTTTTTTTTTTTAATGCTTGTCTGGCTGAGTTTGCTATTGCTGCTAAATCTGCTGGGAAGGGAAATGGTTGGGAAATAGGACTACTGGGACCATTGTGTTTAGTCTTTGCACCTGTATTTCATCAGGACAAAAAAAAATGATCTCACTGAGTAAACATTACAAAAACAATTTTCAAAATTTTTACTTGGCTTTGGTATTAAGAACTTCAAGGCAGCGAAGAAACAATATTTCCCAGAAATCCCTTGCAGCACCTGAAAAGGAAAACAAAAATACTCCTGTCTTTCTTCTTATTATTTTTAATCCTTTCATTTGATTTGTGTTATATGACCTGTTCAGATGTTGCTGGACAAACGATTATCTTCATACCGTGCCAGGTCTCCATAAGTGTTTACCATATTGTTCCTGATTTTTCTCTTTAGGAAAAGCATAAATCAAGCAAAGTTGGCTTCAGAATGAAGGAACAATGTATGCTCCTCCGGCCAAGCTGCAATGTTCCTCTTCCTTAGAGAGTAAACCTTGGTTTTGGTGGGCTCTTTTCTTTTCAAGTTATGCCATTCTCCCACTCATAAACCCCACTGTTCAAAGCAAAGACTAAGTAATTTGCCATTAGTTCTGTTTATACAGTTCGTAGGAGAAATTAATATGTGACTTCATTTTACTTTCAGTAGCACATTTAATAGTCATGATGTAGTAACGATAAATACTATTTTAAATGGCACCTGGTGGAATACCCCCCACACCTTCTTTTCCTTTTGTAGTTGAAGGCACTGAAAACTTCACCCAGTTTTCAAAGGAAATGAGATACACTAGCCTATTATGTAATAAAATATTTGTCCCACTGACAATAAAATAAGACATAAAGGCCTCTATTCATGGACCCTTAATGAATAATACAATCATGTCAAGTGTGCGGTTAAACGAAAAGATGTCTGCTCATGAATCACAATTCCAAATGAAATGTGGGAACTGTGTTTTTCTCATACTTTTTTTTTTAAATTAAAAATAAATGGTACCCTAAGGCCAGGTCTTTTCAACACAAGCAAACCTATTATAGGGGTGGGGCAGGGATAAGGAGAACCTATATCAGGATAGTTTATGAACATAGAGGATATTTAACGAAAAGAAATATGTTCATGGTTTTTCTCTGCTCAAAGAAAATGATCTCATGGTGTTTAAAATGATATTGTTTAGATAACATGGGAGCATGATGTCAACACTGCCAAGGTTAGAGGATCCCAGAATTCTACAAACCAATATTTATTAGAAAATGTACATATTTCTGGCATGTTTTAAGACTGAATCTCTTCCTTGGAGTATCATTTTGGGCAATGGAAAAGAATCTTAGTGAGACATCTCTCAGGCATGGCTTTGGAGATTTCCCAATCAATACTGGTTTGCATCCTTTTGAGTTCGTCCATTTCTTTATTGTGCTCAAAAATACTGAAATGAAGAAAGTTAAATAAATTGCATTTATCTATGAAGTGGTCCTTCAGAAAGATACTAGCTGTTCCAGGGATACTAGCTGTTCCAGGGAAAATGCACCCATGATTTGGACCCATCAGTGGATTACGTATTTGTGTTAGGAGTGGGAAGTCCCAGTTAAAAATTCTACTCACCACTGAATTTAACATAAAGGAGAGATCCTCCTTTCAGTGAGCATTAAGGCAGAAATCCCCTTCTGAATCTCAGGATGGAAGAAAGCATGCCCCTAGTCTGGCCTCGATTTCCAGGAAGATTAGAGGATCTCATTGATGGCCTCTCCCTCTGTTGGGGGACGTATACTGTGGTGCAGTGGTTAGAGTGCTGAACTAGGACCTGAGCGACCCAGGTCCAAATCCTCACTCAGCCATGAAGCTCACTCTTAGGCCAGTCACTGCCTCTCAGAAGGCTTCTTGAGAGGATAAAACGGGGTCACAGAGAACCACGTAAACCACCTTGAGCTCTTTGGTGAATAGATGAGATAGTAATGTAACAAATAAGTGTGTGTGTGTGTGTGTGTGTGAGAGAGAGAGAGAGAGAGAGAGAGAGAGAGAGAGAGAGAGTGTTCTGGAGATCAGAGACCAACTGATGGCAGGGCAGGTTAGTATTAGTCCAAGGAGGAAGGTGCCTGACAGCTGCTGCTCAGTTCTTCAGTCTCCAGATGTTCTCTCTTTCTTGCTCCCTAGTTCAGTCCTTCTCCTGATTCCAGGCTTTTCCACCTATGATTTATTGAAAAAAACAGACTCTGGGTCTTCTAGATGCCTTTTCCCTCTACCAAGTTCCCTCTGTCACTTGACACATTTTCTCTGAAAGGGAAACATTCCCTATGGGGTTCACTTCTCTCCCATCTCCTTCCTTCTCTCTGCTCCCTCCCTCTTTCTTTGCACCATCTTTGGGCAGGATCCAACTAGGGTACCTGACCTCACCTCCCTTTCTGCCTTTGACATCTCACAAGCCAATAGCCAACTTCTCACACCAGAACTCAGTTAAAGAACCAACACACACATAACATGCACTGGGTTCCTTTGGGAGGAAGGCCAGAATAGAATAATAACAATAGTAATATTTGCCTTGTTTGGCATCATTGGTTCCCTGGTGGTTGCTACTACTTTAGTAACAATCCCATTCTCCTGTGCTGGTTGTTTCTTTCTCCTTTTGAAGAAAAGGATGACATCAGTATTCGGTATAGTTCATCGCATTTTAATGATGTCACCGGAGCAAATGAAAATGAATGAATAAGCAAACATTTGTACAAGAATTGACACGCGCACACCAATCATTCTTAAACCGAGGTGCCACTGTATGGATAAAGCAGCCCATTTTCTCTGCACATACAAAAAAGGAGGAAAACATTTATCATGGAACATATTTCCTCTTCCAGCATTACAAAATGCAAACAAGTTCCTGGGACATATGGGGCCATGTGTTTCCTTAAAGAGGTGTTATGAATGTCAGGAGTAGCATATGTACTGTGTGATGCAGCTTCCACTGTGGGAAGCATTTGCTGTTGCCTTAAAAACAGGTGCATGAAACCCTGTGCAAATAGATGTCTTTGATGGACTGGGGATTCTCTTCCTCGCATACCTTCCATTAGGAAAATGAGCCTGGGCTTTGTTGTGCGTGTGAGAGAGGCTTTTTCATCCCAGCATTGAATACGTATTTCATATTTATATCAACTTGCAACTTTTATCTATTAGCATTACACATCACTTGATTGCATAACAGGTGTTAACAGGGAAAGCCATATTAAGAATGTCAGCTGGCTGAACCCATTCTCAGTTGTAGAAGGAGCTAAGAGACTGTGATGATGAGACTTCTGTAAATTGCTCCTGAGAATATGATGAGTATGAGGTCTGGGAATTGAAAAAGCAAGGCAACGCAATACAGGAAAAACCTTTAAAGAAAATACAAAATGAATGCACAGTTCAAAGCTTTTTGAACTGTGCAAATATATGGGTTATATCAGGGGGTGCTCCAACTTTTGGTGTTCCCCTGCTTTGTACACATCCCAGCATCATCTCCAATAGCATTCCAGATGCTTGGGGGACACTGGTTGTTATACCTGAATTGGACCCAGTATTCACTGTAGCGAATTTCGTTTCACACCCTGGTAGCCCCTATGCACCTTCTAATTCTGTAGAAGAGTCTTACAGGAGCACATGCATCTGTAGGTGGGAAGAAATGAGAAGAGGCCCGCATTTTGAATGAACCTTTCCATCAATGTTTGTGGTCTCTCACTTGTTATTCTTGCTTATTTCAAGCAGCTGCATAAACTCAGGTCACGAACAGTCCCTGCATGCTGGCATTACACATGCCCACTGACTCTAAGCAGATCTCCTTTGGCTTCCTTGGCCTACTTAAAGCCATGATATTTGTTCAGAGGGAGAAAAACAACAACCAAACATGGTTCTGAGCCAAGATCGCAGCATACTTTGCTGATGTGACATTGGGCTGCCTTTGTCTGGTGCATATTAAAATAATACACTTTCCCCCCTTACCTCTTTCCCCTGCCACGAGACCATTTTCAGCAGCCTGTTAAATTTTTAATGTATTTTCATTTCAGATTCTTTCAGCATGTGGATAATGTATTTGCGCTCTATGCCCCCTCCCTTTCCAAACCCCAACACTGGACGTTGCCTTGCTGTGTTCTGTGCAAACAACAACTAAATGGCTTGTTGCAAATCACAATGGAGAATAGACTCACTAGGTGTCACTAGACACAAACCAGGACAGTAGTTTTTAGTTCACATGGTCTGGGAAAACGTGTTCTCCTTCATGGAGAGCACGTGTTGCGGTGGGGTCTAGCAGGACACCCCTTCTTAGTTGCTGGGCGGGACCGTTTGGATGGCCATGACTGTGATTGGGCTACTTTGGGTTGTTGGGGAGATTTTGATGTTACCATTTAGAGGGTTGGCCCGAAGGTTATATATTCTTGGCAGGTAGCTTGGTGCAGTCTCTTTTGCTGTGTGCATCGGATCACGGGCCCACCCTCCCCAATTTTAGGGCTGTTGCGTTGGACATTGCTATGCCTGTCATGGGGTCATCTGATTTTGGGGCAGGGACCTGGTAGGAATTTTGTCCATTTGGCAGATTGGCTGGTGCCATTTGGTTTTTCCCTACTGCGTAGCAAATCGTCACAAATTGTAAGGTTGTGGTTAGGCATTGGTTAAAATTTGGTTGGTGGAGGGGTAAGGGTGGGCTGTGCCTGCCCCTCCAATGCTGCTGCTGCAAGGGAATTCTGTTAAAGGAATCAGGGGGCTCACCATGCTTTGGTCAGAATCCCTGGCAAGGGGCTTGGGCCACGCAAGCATTCGGGGAGCGGGGATGGTATAGTGCCCAGCCCCATTCTCTCCCCAATATTGTTTTCCCTTACTGGCTTTTGCTGGAATCCGGTAGTCAGTTCTGTCCCGGGGCGGGGACAGAGAGTTGTAACCAATGCCTAAGCAACCACTCACATTATGTGTTTTAATAAAGTTGTAGCCAAAATTATGCCAAAAACCTTAAACAAAAAACAAAGTGATTTATTTAGGGGATGGCTTGGGGACCTTGACACGCAAAGTGTTAAGAGTCTAAATTGTCTGGGTCAGGTTCTGATATCTGGCCAATCTAATGGGAGTCTTCACAAGGCTTTGGATAAAAACTTTCCCAGTACACCTGGGCCTTTGAGATTATTTCTGGGACTTGGAACAACCAGAAGCATAGACACTAGTGTTACGCAGCAGCAGGGGGTCACCAGGGCTGTTATCTGGGGCTCCTCCACAGATGAGTGGACAGCATTGCTTACACTTTCCAATACTGCTTTCAGCAACACCCACATTTTCCTTGGAAATCTCGTATTCAGATCGCAATCTAATTTAGCAACATGTGGATTAAAATCAGCAGACATCTCAGTATGCCATGAACAGTATGGCTTTAGGCCATAGCAGAATCAGTGGAGTGTCCTGGGACCACAAACATGGTTTCCTTTCTCTGTGTTTTTAGTGCATTTCTAAACATGCTAACCATCGATGCAGAGAGAGGGGGGGAAACACAGTTTTTTTCAAGTTGAAGTGATATATAAACTTCAATTATTTAAATGCTATGAAAAGCATCACTGGAACAGCCATTATGAGTTTGGCTTCTGAACAATTACATTTAAAAAGACCGCACACATCTAAAACATGTCAGGAACATCAGGCCTGAAGGCTGAATGTAGCCCTCCAAGACATTTATCAGGTCACCAGGACTTTTAGCAGGCCAAGCCACCTTATTAAGCTATACCCCATTTCACCCTCTCTTGAGGGAAACACCTTGTTTGTTTTAAATCAAAGTTTCCAGTTTTGTCCAAGCTGAGGAAACACTGGTCTGTACCAAAGATAACAAATCAAGTTATTGAACCCCAATCAGATCTCCCTCATGCATGAAGGGGAGGGGGGATGCTTGTAGCAGGGAACCATCATTTTTTATTACATCTGACCTGGGCCTTTATATCTACAATAGTGAATCAAGGTCTGTAAGGAAAAGCAAGTTATTTCTGTGATTTTCCTCTGCTAGCTTTAATAATAATAATAATAATAATAATAATAATAATAATAAGCATGTGGATTGAAGATGGTTGACCAAGCTTTCTCTTCTCAAGAGAGGAGGTAATATTCCCTAGCATTAAATGAGGTGGTTTGCTGTTTGTGGGCCTCAATGCAGCACAACCATATTTTTCTTTCCTCGCAGCAAGCTTGATTGGTTTTAAATTAAGGCCATATAAATCACTGTTGTAAATCAGCAAGAGAAAACACCAAATTAAACCGCTAGTTTGCTAAAGCAAAGGGCACAGTAATTGGTTGATACAACTCTTAAAACGTGTATTTACAACTAAAAACAAGCACACATCTGTAACATTCAAATATAATGAGTAAGGCCAGTTCCTTGAAGATAAAATTACCAAAATGCATATGGGGAATGTGGTGTGCTTGGTGTGATGAACTTTTTCTATCCCTGCACTTCATGTAGTTATCAGATAGGCTTTATTTACAAACTGAGTAGATCAGCATGAAGAACCCAGTCAGGGGTGGTAGCAGCAGCAACATTGCCCGAGTTTCCCTGAGTTGTCTGAGTTCATCATGCCAACTGCTTAGACTGCATAGGCACAGAAGAGAGAAATTAATCCATAATGAAATTCATTTTTAATTAGAAAAATGTCTGTAATTTCAGTTGTTTAAGGTCTCCCTCCTTGTCTTTCTGCTGGCAGTTGAAGACTTTTTAAAAAAAAATTCTGTAGTTTTTGGGGAACAAACTGCTTTTAAGGAAAGAGCTCTTAATAGTGTGCTGTACTAATTTAATAGATTCATTTTTACATTGTTTATGGATAGTTACTTTTTAACAATTACCTATTGGTTTTAGTTAGATGTGTTTTGTTTGTGTTTTAATTTTTGTGAGCCAACCTGAGTCCTGGGTCTAAGAAAAAGGCAGGATAATAATAATAATAAAATTATTATATCATCTAATCACCAATTTTTAAGAACTTTTTTGCATGAGGAAGCCCTTTACTCTCTCTATTTTAAGATTTAGCACCTCCTGTGGTACGTATGGTCTAAAACATTTGTATCCTGAATTCTGCTTTCTTCTGCTTTGCTGAACTTCAATATACAGTGGTACCTGGGGTTAAGTACTTAATTCATTCCGGAGGTCCGTTCTTAACCTGAAACTGTTCTTCACCTGAAGCACTACTTTAGCTAATGGGGCCTCCTGCTGCCGCCGCGCCACTGGAGCATGATTTCTGTTCTTATCCTGAAGCAAAGTTCTTAACCTGAAGCACTATTTCTGGGTGAGCAGAGTATGTAACCTGAAGCGTATGTAACCTGAAGCGTATGTAACTCGAGGTGCCACTGTAGTATTGCTTTGTTTTTTTCTGAATTGACTGCCTTTCTAAAACTAGTTCATTATATATCTGTAAACTACAGCACTCATAATGTCTCAGACCTTCAGATGGTATAAACCATCAAAGTTCAATTAACATCAGTTTTCTAGTCTAATTGACATTGGAATCCTTGGCCCTCTGACTCAAACTCAGCATTTTATTTCAGTAGAGTGATTGCTATCATTATAGGACAAATTACTTCATTTTTGATAGCTGATTTTGATTTAGCAGAGTATTGTGATGAGGTGCTAGAATTTGCTACTTAGCAAATTGACGTAAAAGGAGGGGAAAGACATGAAACAAGAGAGAAAATATACCGGATTTAGAAGAGGACTGGCTTCACCCTAATCTCTGCACTTCAGTGCTTGGGGCCAGCTCAACTATTAGATTTCTTAGATGTCTTGCTTGCTTCCGTCAGATGGAAGTAATATAAAATTATGTAAATCAGCTTTACATGAAGTAAAGAATCATGGACCAGTCAATAATGTTTATGCATTAAGAAAGGGCATCTCCTCCTGGAAGAAATAACACAGGGAGCAGATCATAAGCAAACATTTCTAAACAGACAAAGGGCTGGTCCCTGCAGCACAATATATTATCATATTTCCACATAATTAGTTTGTTTTCCACTTGAAATCAGAAAACGATTCGACATTGCAGCCTGTGCCTCAGGATGGTACATACAGTAGAATTCTCGTGTGCAGGTTCATATGTTGAATAATTAGCAAGAATTAATCTGTTGAAATTAAAGTTTGGAATATTATAGAACTCATGAATAGTGTATGGGACAATCAAGTAAATTAAACCAGAAACAGAATTTAAGAAGACAGACAATAGCAGATGACTGCTGGCAATCTGTTTTTTAATCAGCGAGTTTGCAAGCCAGAGGGTTTAAATATGGTTATTGACTTGGGGGGGGGGTTATATAAAACTCTTTGCAGGCACAGTAAAGGAAGACTTTGCAAGGTAAGCATAATTTTCTTTTAAATTCTGGAAAGCGATTCCAAAAAAGAAAAAAATGTTCCTTCTGTAAGGCGCTTTCACCTTTATCCAGCACATGGTAAGCAGAAAAGCACAGTTCTGAAAAAGAATTTGTTCCAACTGAACTGCAATATGGATTGATGGTAATTCAACTCTTCCATTCAAACTTACAGTTTCTTTCCCGAAGCCACATGTGCAATATATGTTTAGTTTATTTGCATAACCCACCCCAACCATCTTTAAAGTAAAACAAAACAAAACAAAAAACCCCGGACTGAATTCACATGACAGGCAACTAATCAACATAAAGAACTATTTATTTCTTGTGCTTATTGAGCAAAATGTTTCAAAGCAACCAAAAAAACCCCAACCTAAATAACTCTGAATTCATAAATCCTTCAGCTAGTGATATATTGGATGGAAAAATAATATTTCGCGTTGGAGGAAGTGGCTTTGAGTCGGAAAACACACTTGAGTTCCAGTAATCTGTAGGATGCTGTTAAATTTGAAGCAGTTTCCAAACCTTTTTTTTTTTTTTAATGGCCGTTACTGAAACCCCACTCTTCAAAATGAATGAATGGAGCTGGTCCAGTACATTGGCTGTAGACCAGTCTTTAAAATACAGCAGAACAATGAGCACCCGAATTCGCAGCCAGCTGGTATCATGCTTGGGCAGTGAAGGTGTCAAAATATTAGTGACTTTTTTCATTTGTCAAACTCATTGCCAATATGGGGAAAGCATGGGCAGCTTGCAAATGTGAATCTTGCACCAATGCCATTTGGAAATCTTGCCTTAAGAATATGCATTCAATATCTTTATTTTATAGAGTGCCCTAAGTCTGGGGAGAGGGGAGGCAAAAATAAAATATATTTTACTTGGAAGATAAAAGTGGTTATTGATTTATTGTCAAACATCAACAACTAATTTATTATAGTGGTTCTGTTTGCCCTGCAGTAAAAATGGATCCATCAGCATTCTTGTCCTTAATTTTCTGGGGTCTAGTAAGTCAACCATTCAATTCACCTTAGAACTTAGTATGCGAGGTCACAGGGTGTGAGTAAATATATCTATACAAAATGTAGATTGTGGGAGCAGGGAGAGAGCAGAGCGTGTAGAGAAATGTTTGCCTATATTTCAGTTACAGGAGGGAAAATAAACATATGTTAGTAGTGTCTGACACTCTTTCTGCTCCAATAATTTCTAAAAATGTATGTTTTTCATTTAAACAAAAAAATGTTATTTTCATTTGGAACATCTTGTAAAGTCCACACACACCCTGACTTTCAAACTAAAATGGCTACTGTGGCAGTTATTTCACCATGATAAAAATTCGAATTTGAAAGTATTGATAATTAAATAGATCATATATTGTGTTCTTTAATTTCCTTAATATATTCACATCTGATTAAAATCCATTGTACTGAGTTGCATTTTGATTGGATTCATCCCCATCAAATGGAGCATTTTTGGTTACAGAAGTGTTCAACGTGTAACTACTGTGCTTCAAGCAACCAGATCAATTCCAAAACAATCGATGGTTTGCTTCTGCTCTCCCCTCTTCCACCACTTCAGTCTCTGAGCAATGCAAGATTCCATGGATTCCAGGCGCCTACCCAGAGTTCAGTTTCTTCAGAATGAGGGGCAGCAGAGACTGTGGTGTCTTCATGATATATGGCTTATTTGCATATAAATACAACCGGAGCCTACGATAGAGGGGCTCACAGCATTAACACCCCAAGAAGGTCTTGCTCCTTCCATAGCCACAGCCTAGGATCCCAGCAGAAATCAGGCATGGTTCTGTCTCCCAGCTCCCCAGCCTTCAGCCATGCTTCTAGCTCAGGGCTAGGCAACCTAAGACCCGTGGGCCGGATGCGGCCCAATCGCCTTCTGAATCCAGCCCGTGGACGGTCCAGGAATCACCATGTTTTTACATGAGTAGAATGTGTCCTTTTATTTAAAATGCATCTCTGGGTTATTTGTGGGGCATAGGAATTCATTCTTTCTTTCTTTTTTTCCAAAATATAGTCCGGCCCACCTCATGGTCTGAGGGACGGTGGACCGGTCCATGGCTGAAAAAGGTTGCTGACCCCTGTTCTAACTTCTACTTTCTTTGCACACACCTCAACTCTTACTTTTGTATTTCTAACTACCAGCAAGTTGTGGGAGAGGACTCATGCTTTGAGAGCCAGTGTGGTGTAGTGGTTAAGAGCAGTAGTCTCGTAATCTGGGGAACTGGGTTCACGTCTCCGCTCCTCCATATGCAGCTGCTGGGTGACCTTGGGCCAGTCACACTTCTCTGAAGTCTCTCAGCCCCACTCACCTCACAGAGTGTTTGTTGTGGGGGAGGAAGGGAAAGGAGATTGTTAGCCGCCTTGAGACTCCTTAAAGGGAGTGAAAGGCGGGATATCAAATCCAAACTCCTCCTCCTCCTCCTCCTCCTCCTCCTCCTCCTCCTCCTCCTGCCTGGCACAGAGCCACATCCTTTGTTATGTTAATGGACCATACTTAGAGGGCCATTACCAAGAAACTTGTCTGGCTATTTCAATAATTTGAATCCTGGCTTAGATTTTAACCTTGCTGGATCCAGGCATTAGAAGGGGTCTTAGGCATACAGCATACCCCCACCCACCCAAACTAAGAAATATATTTATATAAGTTTTGTTCCACCGCCCAGTACACCCACGCTAGTTTCAGGAAGAAAAAGATTGACACAACTTTGGAACAGAATGACAATCTAGCAAGACATAAACTAAAATAAACCTAAGCCACTTGTCATGTGACATATTCTTTTTTTTAATCTCTATTGGAGACATTTGAAGTTAGTTACTCTCTTAAATATCTAAAGCATTTCTTAGAAAATTTATATTTGACATTGTTGCAGTTCTTGAATTATCCCATGCATGGGGATAGGACAAGCCCAGGGGTGATGACCCATGGCTACCATGAGCACGTGGAGACCTCTTGGCAGGGTTGGTCAGGGAGAGGGAGGAGGAGGGGATGAGAGTGTTGAACTTGACGTTAGGAAAGGGTTGCGTAATCTGACAGAAAACAGCCCTGCCCCAACAGTGCTGGACATCCCCGCAGGAGAGGGACAGCTGCTTGAACTCTGTCCCACAGTAGTATGCAGAGAAAACAGGATGTCCTAGGAGGTTTGTTGTCTTCCAGGTGCAAAGATTCAAGATGTGACAGAGAAGTTGCCAAAACCCACTGACCACAACCCCTTCCTTCTTATCCATGTGGGTACAAATAATACTGCCACACACAGCTTTCAACATATAGAGAGGGACTATGGTATTCTGGATAGGAAGCTGAAGGGCCTTGGGGCACAGGTGGTTTTTTCTTCACTCCTTTCTGTGAAGGTCATGGCTCAGGAAGAGAGAGGAAAACACTGGAAGTAAACCACTGGCTGCGCAGAAAAGAATTGTCTTGCACACTAGCTGAATCCTACCTGAGTGGAGCTCAGAGTTTGCAACCAGTGTCAACAGCAGATGAAACTGACCAGTGATCTTACTTAGTAGAAGGCAGCTTCCTGTGTTCCTTTGCATGAAGAGCTCTGCATGTCTTTGCTTGTGTGTGCATTGTGTGAGAGGGCGTAGAATGGGTAGGGCAATGAGGTCCTCATGGTGCTGCATGCTGATTGGTCCCTTCTCTTTGTGGCCAAGATGGAAACATCACCTTGCCATCAAGACTGGTATGTGTGGCAGTTTTTAAAAATGATGTTGGTGTGCTTGTTCTATTTTGTTTCTATAGTTACTGTTGCAATGCTGACGTTCATCAGATTGTGACTAGATTCCATCACCATTTGCTCTAGCATAACGGGACCAAAGGATTGCTCTGCCTGCATTCACTTGGAATTTCTCCCTTTACGTGTGTGAACATTTTCAAAGCCCAGTGGACAATGTTCCTTTCCCCTCTTTATGACTAAGTGCTGTAAACCATGTTTGAGCCTTCCTCTGCTACGTACCATATTTTCATCCTCTTGCAACAAAATGTTCTCCTCCTAAGCAAAACAATTTCATTCCTCACATTTCCTTCAAAAGGCCTTTCATTTTCTATCTTGCCTGATGGAAAAGAAAGAGTATGCCAAGTGTCACTGACCTTAACTCTCCTGAATCAAACATATCTGATGTGATATATAGGAATCTTTGATGTGTGGATATGCTAATCAGTTAAGAAATGTCAAATTTGCATATATTTCAAGTGACCCAACAATATTTACCTTAGAGCAAAGTTTCATATTTTTCTGACAATTGCAGCGTTGAACAAGTGACTCATTTAGCATATTTAAGTAGCATGATGTCGCAAGAATTTACCAAAGAGTTGTTTGAAAGCATCAAAAAGATGAACATCACTGTCTGAAATTAACAAGAAGACTAATTTGATTTGACAATGATGTTGATTTCATTAGGGTCACTAGCTATTGAAGAGGCTGAGGACAAATAGTGCCTTGAAGCCCTGATAAAACTGAATATTTAAACAGTTCATTATGCAAATTTGCCCTCTACCTGTCAGTAGTAACTAAAGTATAGGGTTAGAATGCTGGAGATGTATAGAGTTAGAATGCTAGAATATACCAGTACCTGGCTGTTGTTGTTTGTAAAAGTTACACCTATATTGTCATTATATAAGTGTTTCAATGATCAAATAAGTATAGAGTTTGGTTCTATTTTCTATAACCAAAGTATAGAAAATATAACATCACCAACCCAAACAGTTAGTAACTGGTAGGTTGTAAAGCAACTTCTTCAACCTGTTTTTAACTGAATTAATCTTTGCATTATCTGAGAGTTATGCTTAGTTGACTTCCATTGAATTATATCCATGGCTATACATGAAAACAAACTGATAAACTAATCTTCATGTAGTCAGCAGTGCAGCAGTACATTTTGAAGCACAGGCACTCATTGTGATGCCCCACCGCCACCCAATAGTAGAAGTTTGTTGCATAATAACCCATTAATTAGGATCAATTGGCAGTCACATAATAGATCAGGTATGGGGAACCTCTGATTCATGGGCCACCTTAGGCCATCCAGGGGTCCTAATTGGGTCAGGGATCTTTTACTTCAGCCATGTTCACCTGCCCCACAACTGATTTCAGCTGTGGGACAGGTAAAGTAATGGCTGCAAAAGAGCAATCGAAAATATTGCTCCTCTGCAAGCAGGGCTTGCATTAAGCACCTTTTAAATTTAGCTTGGCTCAGCTCCACTCAGGAGCTCTCAACCATAACTCCCTGCTGCATCTGGGCCTTGCATTCAGCATGGGATTTAAATACTGAATTCACTGCAAGCCAAACGGGGTTGACTCCATTTGGGAGCTCCCAACTGGAGCTGCTAAGTGGAGCTGATCCCTTCCACAAGTGGGTCTTGTACTCTTCCTTTGAGGACACAGCTCGTTCCAATCTACAACTGCAAAGGAAGAAAGGGAAGAACCAGGAGCACACTTCCGATTCTGTCCTTTGAAGTGGATGCATTTGAAGTAGATGCCTTTTGATACTTTTTTTTTTTTACCAAGTTCTGCACTGGAAGATGCAGGAAATGTGAGAGCTAGTGGCTAATGAAGTTCCCATTAACCCAGTAGTCCAGAAAATGTGGATCAGTTTATTTTGCACTAGAATTTGTAGATAATTGATTATTTGAATAGTTATAGGCCATAGTCATGAAGGGGGAATTAAAAGGATCTATTCATGCTTCTGTAACATGGTGTGAAATGTACACTTTTAATCCTACAGAGATAACACAGGCATTCAGTTCCACATTTTATGAAGTTCCTGAATTAGGAAGAAAGTGTATACATAGAGAAATATGGCTGTATTCAATGTAACACTATGTTAAAGTAATTTCAGGGTATGCTTGGTCTGCTGGTAACTTTGTTAAACAATAGAGTCTAGACTCTAGACTGTGCAATCTGTTACATATTAAAAGTTTCTGCTATTACAACTGTTACATTGGAACCCTTTTGCTGTACAACATTAAAACTCACCAATTTACTAGCTCAAAGGCTCTTGAGTTGATGGGCAAAGAACTTTGGGTGCAGCCCATTATGTCTAAATTGAAATGGCTAGAATCATTCTAATGTTCCAACCCAGCTAAAGCAAGTTATTTACAACCTCT